>NC_053156.1:209820624-211252499 GCF_016835505.1 Polypterus senegalus | reverse complement strand
TATTTTGATTCAATTAATTTTATTTTAAAATAACAGATATTGTATGCCCTATACCTAATGGTAATATAAAATAAGTCATGCATGGAGTGCCCCTTAATGTCTGCAGACTACCAAGTTACAGTTAGACAAGTTCAAAATAATCGCTGTTACTGTGAGATGTCCCTAATCTATTATATTCAGTGGTGATATTGTGTAAAAATCTGATTATGAATCTGTTTGGATATACTGTATAACAAGCTTAGATTTGAATTCCTGATGAGGCAATGTTTTGGACACTATAATTGTGTATAATATATATTCCTAATTACTTAGACATTGTAAAATGCAGTCTGAAAAGCCTTGTGAGATACAGCTGCAAAGAATCTTCCTTCATGAAGCTTTCTGAAAAAATAAAATGGTTGGTTTGATTTTGTTCAGCACTGAAATTTTTTTTTAATTAGCTCTTGCTATTTTTCTATTTTTGTTCATTTCTAAGACTGACGTAAATATAAAATTTTGAGTTTGTGAAACATCCTCTGGTCTGGTGTCATTCCTTCGAAAAAAGAATGAAACATTGAAACAATGTTCAGACAATATTAGGAATGCAGTTTTAGTTAATAAAATGAACAGGGGATGGCTAGCACTGATCCATCACTGGTTAGGAGTCCTGGCTTTAACTGCTGGAGTGAGTGTTGGTGCATGCATGACTGTATGGTGGCACCTGCCTTGAACCTCATGCTGCACTGAAATGAATAATGAAGGTTAAAAAAGTAGAATGAATGGCAGGTGGTGCAGTTGTTAACAATTCTGCTTCATAGCTGCAGCTTCTTCTTTTTGGCCACCAGTCTGAACTCTGTGTGAAGGTTGCATGTTCTCCTCTGTGTAAAGTTTTTTTTTCTTGTGGTCCTCAACTTTGCTGCCACCTATAAATGATATGCACATTAGGCAGCTCTATGGGACCAAAGTGATTGTGTGACTGTGACTACATCATGTGTAGAAAAGATTCCTACCTTGCAATTGACACTATTAAAATAGTACCCAGTGGATTTCCACATTTTAAGTTTTGGAATATGAGAACATATACTTTATTACAGCAGGAGACTGGCTTTCAAATGATTAGTTGGGGACTTCTGTAATCTGAAGTGAAGGCTAACGATAAATAAGCTTAACATATTATAATTTTTATAGAAGGTAGACTGCATATTTATATCCACTACCTTGCCATTATTTGTCATAAAAACAAACCAAAAGCAACATAAATACTGCTCTGAACAAGCTAAATTTAAATTTCAATTAGCTTTGTGATTAGACAGCTGTCTTGATCAATCAGACCACATAGTCTACTCCCTCTAAACGAAAGTAGCTGCTGTCAAAGACACGACCCACTTCACTCAAGTGGAAAAAGACAGCATTCATTTGTGAGGCAGGATTATCAGTTTGTCAAGTTAGAATTTATTATAAGATGATTTATGGAACTGGGGCAGTTTGTTCAAAACTACGTGTTGTCCACATGTCAGACATCCTCAACCTGGGGACTGCCTGTACTCAGGTGTGTTTCATTACTTCATTATTGCAGACATAAGATACTTCTTCTTGCTTCTATCCATAGACTTTCTTTGGATCCATAGTTGCCATCACTCAACATTAGGAAAAGAGCTGTGCCAATGCAAGTCAAATAAGTCCTAATTAGGCTGACATACAAATCTAAAACGATTAGATATCAGTAAAACCTTAGGATTACCTAAATCAACTCTCTGGAATATCATTAAGAAGAAAGAACGGCCTGGTGAGCTCAGTAATCACAAAGGGACTGCTAGGCCAAGGAAGGCCTCCACTGCTGATGACAGAAGAATCTTCACTATAGTAAAGAAAAAGCCCAAAATGCCTGTTGGATAGATCAGAAACAGTCTTCAAGAGGCAGATGTGTATGTGTCAGAGACTACTATCTGCACACTTCTATCTACTATAAACAGAAATATAGAGACCAAACTGCAAGATGCAAACTAGCCACAAAACAGGATGTCCAGATAAAAGTTTGCAAAAAAGTACCTAAAAGAGCCTGCTGACTTATAGAAAAAGTTCTTGTGGTCAGACAAGACAAAGACAAACTCATATCAGAGTGATGGCAAGAGCAAAGTGTGAAGATAAAAGGGAACTGTTCAAGATCCAAAGCATTCCACCTCATCTGTTGGGCATGTCTGGCTTCCACAGGTACTGACGCACTTATCTTCATTGATGATGTACCTGCTGACAGCAGTTGCACAATGAAATCTGAGGTGCATCGAAACATTTTATCTGATCAAGTACAAACTCTTTAGATGGCGCTTCATCCTACAACAATATAATGATTCCAAATATACTGCTATCGCAACACTGCCTTTTTTAAAAATTCTTGTACCATAAAGACGAGACTGAGTCTCAACACTTCAACAGAACTGGCTTTATTCAATTTGAAACAGGAACAGCAAAGTTATTTATTGTAGTGGGATCTGCCATTCTACTAAACATATGGTAGACACAGCAAACAGGCAAGGTCAGGAGCTAAAGATGGCTGCATTAGTGGTTTGGCAGGGCATCATTATATAAGATACTTTGCACTTTATAATGGTCTATGAAATGCAGGCTTCAAGCAGTCACTGCATGCAAGGCATATTCAGTGAAGTACAAAATATGGCTGCTTTAATATAACTACCATTGCTATGTTTCAAACATTATGGTGTTCTGAAATGGAAGGAACATGTAGAAAAAGAGTTGTCATTTCTACGTGGTGTGATCGAAATGTATGCAGATACCCTCATGACATCGGAATTGTTTTATTTGCAATTTAAAATTGTTGAGCATTGAAAAATGTGTCCAAAATATTACAGAGGGCACTGTAGCATGAATTAGATACTTTATGTCACTGCAAGACTGCTTAAAGATCAACGCATGCTTTTTTGTTTTTAGTTTACCTTTCATGTCTACAAGTGGAAATTTGCTTTGAAGTTAGCAACATACAAGAGCACCGTTTTACATGGAAGGCATGAGCTAAAATACAAATTAAAGACCTACAAATACAGAATTCTAGAATTGTTTCTTATTTTAACCAAATTCAGTTTGGCCTGTTTAAACATTTTATTGCCATCCATATAAAACAATTTCTACTTCTATTTGTCTTCTGTTTTGGCAGCAAGTATCACTTCCCAGAAGGTCTTCTTCTTCTTTCGGCTTCTACCGTTAGGGATTGCCACAGCGGATCATCTACGTTGTCATATTGACTTGGAAAAATTTTACACCGGATGCCCTTCCTGACGTAACCCTCCCCATTTATCCGGGCTTGGGACCAGCACAAAGAAACACACTGGTTTGTGCATCATTTAAGTAATGTGTCTGGCCCTCTTTCTAATCTTATCTTCCTTTCTTTTTGCTCTAAATTGTGGTTGTCTACAGAGAGCAGACACAGCTTATTTTTGTTAGTTATAATCCATCCCCCAAAACCAGGCTAGGAATAAAAAAGTCAGTATGCTCTCAATACGACATGTATGTAAGATACTAGCTGAAATGTTAATTTTTCTCAGTCTTCTTAATAAATCAGTGTGCTGTTGACATTTTTTTGTAGATATATTGTATGTTCTCATTAAACTTCAAGCTATTATGCAATATGGCTCCCAGGTTCTTAAAGCTAGTAACCTTCTCAATTTGTTCTCTGTTGACGACCCATGGCTGTACAGGTTCATTATTCTTCCTAAAGTCAATAAGCAGCTCTTTGGTCTTCCTCACATTTAGTTGTAGGTGCCACTCCTGCTGCCTCCTCTGCTTCCTCTTGGCCTCTTCCTCAAAATGTGCTATACTGTTAGGCATCAAAGTTGTCTGCAGAGTTGACAGCTAAAGAATTGCTTTCAGATCAAGCTATTAATATAGATAGAGAAGAGTATAGGGGCCTCACTCTGCCTTTGTGGAGCTCCTTTGTATAATGGACTGTACAAATATAATTATCAGCCATAACAGACTGCTCCCAGTTAAGGAGAAAGGTCCATAATCCATGGGGCGAGATAAGGCTGTAACTCCTGCAATTTACTGCAAATGGTATCAGGCTTCATACAGTTAAAAGCTGAAGTCAAGTCAATAAACAGTATTCTCTCAAAGGAGTGTATAACACTGATTTTACACTGAACGGTTCTGTTTTTATGCAAACTGCAATGGATCCAAAGAGGAGAAACCTGTAAAGTAAGGCAAGTAGAGCCACTCACACATTTTGCCAACTTTATTATTGTAATGCACACATATTGGGGGTACCAAGAAAAGGTATAGATCAGTTACAGCTTCTTCAAATTCACGACAAGGAATCTGAATCAAAAAGAAAAAATCTGGATACTTTTCATTGCATTAGCATCATTACATTGATGGTTTTTGATACTTGGGAATGTCCATCACTAATTGTCACCTCAGATCTTTGATTTTAAAGGTTTCATGAGCGAAGCATAAAGGAACTGCTCAGATGGCATTTTGCTTTTATACACCTTAAACTTTGAATAATTTAACAATAGAGATATCAGGCTAATATGGCTGAGCATTTCAAAAAACTTTTATAGACAATAATTTGTATTGTTTATCTGTTGTAAAAGATTAAAACAAATGCTGCATAATCACACACAAAGAGTATGATTATGAATAGAATGCAACTATCAGACAGTCCTAAATATTTAAATGTATAGATCAGTGGTTTCTAAGTTCAGTCGTGGAGGACCACTGTGGCTGTAGGTTTTCATCCCAGCCAAATTTACTTTTAATCCGACTTCTAACTTAAATAAGCTGTTATTTACGAAATATGTTTTTACAAAGAACACAAAAATTCATTTCTAAATATTGAATTTATGTATGTTACATAGATTAATATTGCTTATTTTTAAAATTTTCAGCATTCTTTTCATTTTCATTTCAATTTTTCAGATGCCCTGGCCATTATTCATAAAGGAACGTAAATAATACTCAAGTAGCTGCAGCCTTTTATCATTCTGTGTTATATGTCCTTCATTTGTTGTTAACTGTCATTATTAGAATGCAACTGAGGGAGGGAAAAAGGTGAAGTAATAGGAAAATGACAAAAAGAGAGATAAGTGCTATGCCAAAAATTGCGATGTTTCTAAATTTATTATAAATGTAAATCTCACCTTACTATGCTTTTTGAATACAGAATAAGAGAAGGAAGAAATGGTTAGATAATTAAAGAATGAGATCAATTCAAGGTAAAATAACTGACTTACAGTGAAACAGGTTGGGATAAAAACCTGCAGTCACAGGTGGTCCTCCAGAACTGAACTTGGGAACCACTGATCAATATTTTTATGGATAAGGGTATTTATTTTTTCCAGTTGTTTTGTCTTTGATTTCAGCAGCATGCTTTGGTGGTGCTCTGCCTACTGGCCAAACTACTTTGAAGCTCTTTTGATGATGATACCTGCAGTACTGAATTTCCTAAGGCTTTTTATCATATGTAGAGAATGTTGAACAACTTTATTAAATTTAAGTACGGCATAATGCCCAGATGGGACTGGGAAGTCTTTTCTTTTTGAAAACAGTTTCATAAAATTGCTTCTAAAATTTATTTCACATGTAATTTTGCAATTACAAAATGGAAAGCTAACTAAAACTAGATTGTAGGGGTGTTTTTGGGATGAAAAGAGTATTGCTCTCTATGGGTCATTTCACATCCAAAACCACAGCCTCTTTTCTTGGCCACATTCCAGCACTGCCAAGTTGTTGCACTCCTCTTTCCATGTGGTTTATTGCATTTTTATTTGCCTTGTGCACTGTCTGTCTACACTTTCACGGAACTCTCTCCTCTTCCTCGTACCACTTTTTTGGGGATAGAGGTAACCTTGTCCGCAATTAATTTTCCCTGAAGGAAACCAGGATGCTTCCAGAGGCTCACCAGTGGCGACATATCCAAGGCCAATAGATTTTAGCAGGTCCTCTAATGTGCTTGCAGATAAGTGCCCTCCAGCCATGTCCTCCCGCCACATTTTACAGCAGAATAGTTTTTCCTATGCTTTTGCGCATGGAGAATATTGCAGATGAGATATAAAATACTGCATATGTGAAAATGGTGACATTTTTGCTTGTGACAAAACACATTGTTTCACAAACTATCATTTCACTCATCACTACTCTTTTACAACATTTACTTTTTCTTTTACTAGTTGTAAAACACTTTGAGATTTCACGGAATCTGCCTCTTTTATACATTTTGTTACAATTACTATTTTCAGTGTTAATTATTAATGTTAAGATTTGTCTTGTGGTTTGTTATTATATTTTTTATGAAGAGATGGTGCTGGTAACAAAGACCCGATTACCAGTTCATCTCAACTGCTATTTGGACAAGCCTAAACTTACAAAATGTCACAGAGCAAATGTAAAGGATCTTATACAACAACATTTATTTCTACAGTACAGTAATCCCTCGCTATATCAGCCGACTTTCGGCTTCACTCTATCGCGGATTTTAAATGTAAGCATATCTAAATTTAAATCAGGGATGTTTTAATTTAAGGTCTTTTAATTTATGCTACACGCTTCCTCAGTTTGTTTGCCCAGTTGATTTCATACAAGGAAAGCTATTGGCGGATGGCTTAGAAGCTACCCAATCAGAGCATGTATTACATATTAACTAAAACTCCTCAATGCTATAAGATATGCTTCATGCGCGGTGCTCGATTGTTTGCTTGTCTCTGCCTCTCTCTCACCCTCTCTGACATTCTCTGCGCCTGACGGAGGGGGTGTGAGCAGAGGTGCTGTTTGCACAGAAGCTGTTTGCCTAGTGGATATGAACGCACCTCTAAGAAATGCGGGCCGCTTTATCGCGGTGCTTCCAAAAACACACTTATTGATTTTTTGATTGTTTGCTTTAATCTCTCTCTCTCTCTGACGTTCTCTGCGCCTGACAGAGGAGATGTGAGCAGAGGGCTGTTTGCTTAGAAGATACTGACGCTCCTCTAAAAAATGCTGCTTTATTGCTGTGCTTCGCCAAACTTAAAAACACACGTATTGATTTTTTGATTGTTTGCTTTTCTTTGCGAGCGCTCTCTCTCTTTCTGAAATTCTCTGCTCCTGAAGAGAAGATATATTTGCATTCTTTTAATTGTGAGAAAGAACTGTCGTTTCTGTCTTGTCATGGAGCACAGCTTAAACTTTTGACTAATGGGTGTTACTTCATGTATAGAGGGCTCTAATAATGTTAACAGTGTGGGAGAGTTTATAAGGGCTTAAAATATATACAAATAACTATACAAACATATGGTTTCTGCTTCGAGGATTTTCATCTATCGCGGGGGGGTTCTGGAACGCAACCCCCGCGATGGAGGAGGGATTACTGTATAGCAAATTTTCATGCACATAATGGAGCTCAAAGTGCTATACAAGATGTCAATGAAATGGCTACCAGAAGAGAAAAAGAAGCTAAATTAGGCAAGAATAATAAGTAATATAAAAGTCTATATAAGCTGACATAACAAAGATATATACTTAGAAGAAAAGCTGTGAAGAACATAAAGTGGGGTATATTTAACATTCTTGTTTTCACCTGGTACCACTGCAATCACTGCCATCTTAACTGCGCCATTTCACCCTATCAGAGAAGCTGCTCATCCAAGGACAGAAAGAACAAAAGGGCTGAGGTTTGGAGTGAGAATAAAAGTGACATGGGAAGGATTTAGAACTGGTCTCCTTCCATATAAGTTGCATAAACTGTTAAATCTCACAGCTAGTTACAGCAAGTTCAGGTACAGTGACATTTTGGGTAATGCAGAAAATTGGCCTGAACTTCTTATTTCAGATGCTATTCAACACTGGATGGGTTTCATTATACAGTACTGATTTCAAAAACAAGGAGGGGGGACTGGAGATTTATGTGAATGAGCAATGGTGAAATACGGAGCACTATACAATTAAAATTAAATGTGTCATCCAGACATTGAAATGCAAACTGAATTCATCCATGTTACTGTCCAGGAAAATGAGATACATCATTATGGCTGACTCAACAACAGAAATGATTCACTCTGTTACCAATATTTGCTACATTGTATTAATCCCTGAGAGGGAATTGTCTTTTTGCATGACCTTAATATCTTAATGAATATAATCATTATGATTACACTCCAAGTTCCAGTCTTCAGGACAGTGATTGGCCATGTCACAAAGCATGTAGTGTAATCCAATCTTGGTGTCCCGGTGGCTGTGCGACAGTTCAATATATGGAAAGGGTGTGCAGCCCAATGCAGGTGCAATATACCTTAAACTTTGTAAATAATAATAAAATATTTATTATTATTTACAATGTGTGAAGCATCTGAACATACAGATCAGCCATGGCTGGCATACCACATTTCCTGGAAAATATTTGTTGAGCAAGGTCACCATAAACAAATCATGTTTGCTGCGAAAAGCAATTTGGTGAATTTTGTAGATTAACACCAGTGACTACATATATAAATCCCTTAGCATATAATTTTCAAAATGCTGTACACTTGGGAAATTTCTAAAGACTGGAGGCTCACAAATATGATCTCATTTCAGAATGGATGAATAGTAATTTTCTCAAGTTAAATAAAGAGAAAACTGAAATTTTAGTGATCAGCAATAATGGATACAATGAGGCTATTAGAAATAAACTGGATACATTAGGATTAAAAGTCAAGACGGAGGTAAAAAGCTTAGGGGTGATTGTTGACTGTAATCTGAACTTTAAATCGCATATTAATCAGATCATTGGGACAGCATTTTTTCACTTAAGAAACATAAGTAAAGTTAGACCTCTTTTATCACTGAAAGATGCTGAGAAATTAGTTCACGCGTTTGGTTTCAGTCGACTAGATTACTGTAACGCACTCCTCTCAGGACTACCCAAAAAAGATATAAATCGTTTGCAACTAGTGCAGAATGCAGCTGCTAGAATCCTAACTAGGAAAAGAAAATCAGAACACATTACTCCAGTTTTGATGTCACTACACTGGTTACCTGTGTCATTCAGAATTGACTTTAAAATTCTGCTTATGGTTTATAAAGCCTTAAATAATCTCGCCCCATCTTATATATCGGAATGTCTGACACCTTATATTCCAAATCGTAACCTCAGATCCTCAAATGAGTATCTCCTTAGAATTCCAAGAACAAAACTTAAAAGAAGTGGTGAGGCGGCCTTCTGCTGCTATGCACCTAAAATCTGGAATAGCCTGCCAATAGGAATTCGCCAGGCTAATACAGTAGAGCACTTTAAAACACTGCTGAAAACACATTACTTTAACATGGCCTTTTTATAACTTCATTTTAATCGTAATTTAACTTAATCCTGATACTATGTATGTTCAATTCATCATAACAACTATTCATGGTGGCTCTAAAATCGGTACTGACCCCTACTCTCTTTTCTGTTTCTTTTTCCGGTTTCTTTGTGGTGGTGGCCTGCGCCACCTCCACCTACTCAAAGCTTCATGATGCTCCAACAATGATGGACGGATTAAAAGGAAGAAGTCTACGTGACCATCATCATCATCAAGCCCTTCCGTGAGAACCCTAAATCCAAAGAGGACTGTTTCATTTATGTTAGGTAGAATGCCCAGAGGGGACTGGGGGTATCATGGTCTGGAATCCCTACAGATTTTATTTTTCTCCAGCCGTCTGGAGTTTTTGTTTTTCTGTCCCCTGGCCATTGAACCTTACTCTTATTCGATGTTAATGTTGATTTATTTTTTATAATTATGTCTTTCATTTTTCTATTCTTTAATATGTAAAGCACTTTGAGCTACTGTTTGTATGAAAATGTGCTATATAAATAAATGTTGTTGTTGTTGTTGTTCATTGTTTAAAAATGGTGATAAGGCTTATCCAAACGACTGTAGACCAGTAAGCTTAACATGAATCACAGGAAAATTAATGGAAGCAATTATTATGGAAAATATCGAGCAACACATTTCCAGAATAGGAGGATTAGCAAATACTTAACATGAGTTCAAATGACAAAGGCCATGATTCACTAATATGTTGGAATTCCATAATGAAGCAACAACAGATACAGTCAGAGTGGTGCCTGTTATAATTAATCTTGATTTTCAGAAGGCTTTAGATAAAAGACCATATGAAAGGTTTGTGATCAAAGTAAAAAAATTCGGGATTCAAGGCAAGGTCTGCAGGTGGGTACAAAATTGGTTCAAATTCAAGGAGCAAAACAGAATGAAATGGGGAAATTTTGCTGAATGTGATGTTAAAAGTGGTGTCTCTCAAGGATCAATGCTGGGGCTGGTGCTTTCTCTCTCTCTATCTCTATATATACACACACACACACTGTATATATATATATATATATATATATATATATATATATATATATATATATATATATATATATATATATATATATATTGTCACACATGTGCGATTAGGAGGCAGTCAAAGAGCCTAAAGGTGAGTGAAACATTGCGATATAAGGGATTGTCATGTGGTACTTACCTGAACTTCTTCTTATCAACTGAAATCAACAAGAAAAATAATCCCCGCAACTTTCGGGTTCCAAAATGGCCACGATGACGTCACGTCCAGCACCTACAAATCACCTCACTTCCGGCCCATCAAGATGACGTTGTTTCTGGTTCCTGCTGCAGCATCACACCATGCCAACCATTTCCTGTCACATGTTCTTGTTTTGTTATATAACCGCCATTTTGTCCCAGTAAATTTGTTCATTGTATTCCAAGACTTTGAATCACTTCTTTTTTTCTTATTGTCTGGACGACAATATACGGGGATGTTCCCCAAAACTTTGTTTTGTCTTTGTGAAGAATTATTTTCCACCACTATATATATATATTGTCACGCATGCGCGAGTAGGAGGCCGCGGATGGACCTTAAAACACATCGAAAGACGTTCGCCGGCAGGGAATGGCGGGGTTCTAACCTTTCTCCTTTGTTTGCCAGAAGTAAAGACGCTCCGCCATAAGGCACTGCACCGTAGTACGTCCACTTCCGCCCTTCCTCCACCATCTTCCCTGACGTCAGCAGTCCCGTCATCCCTCACGCCTCCTTCCCAGCATTCCTCCACTTCCGGCTCCTTCCATATAAAATGGCCACCGACGCCTAGTATGGCGTTGCGCAGATGAATGTTTTGTTTTCTCTGTTTGACTCATTTTTTTTGTTATCTGTGGATTGTAGACAATATACGGGGCCAGAAAAACCCCAAACCTTTTTCTGTTTGGCTTTGAATCCTTTACAATATATATATATATATATTGTCACTCACGAACGCATCGGGAGCAGTTGAAGGACCCAACACGCACCGCGATAAGACCCGCCAAGGGACAAAGGTAGTGTACTAACCTCTCCCTCCCTTTTTCCCTTAGAAAAGACAAAGGGACGCCACCGTAAAAACAACCCAGAATGAACAACGGTCTACACTTCTGGGTTCCTTTCTTCCCTCTGATCGCATTGTTTGATTCCGGGAGTAACATTGCCATTGTTGCTCGCCGTTATGTTTTGTCGCGACAGTGGGCTGCTCCGAATACGAAGGTCACTTGTATACATGGGAAGACCAAGTCTTATAGGTCCGCACACTGCTGCATAACCTGGAAAGGGGAACCTAAGAGAATATTTGTCGCAGTGTTACCCGAACCCCCCTTTCCGGTTATATTGGGACATGACTAGTCGGAAAATAAACGTGGTGAAACCATCACCACTCCGGAAGCCAGGTTGGGTCTGATTATGGAGGGACAATGTCCCCTCCCAGCTGCTCCCACGCTGTGCACTTCGGCAACTGTTGATGACATAGCGGAGCCCTCCCTGCAGACGGACCTCCTCCCGGAAGTACAAGCGGAGGAGGCGCAGTCGCAAGATGTTGTTGCTCCCGATCCACGGCATCATTTAAAAGAGAGCAGCGGAACGATGATTCCCTGTAGTTTGCCCGGAATGCGATCGTATCCACGAACGATGTATCGTTAGCTGATTCCACGCCACCGGGACCGCACTTTGTTTTAGACAACGAATTGTTGTATCGAGTGGCAGAGCATGAAGGTGAGGTTCAGAAGTTGTTGCTAGTCCCACGGACCTACCAGCGGCAAGTGTGTGAACTAGCGCACACCCACCTCCTAGGCGCCCATTTAGGGGCCGAAAAAACTTTGGAGAGGATTAAACTCCGGTTTTATTGGCCTGGGATTAACGAGGAAGTAAGGCGCTTCTGTCAGTCCTGTCCAGTCTGCCACCTGCGCCAGATTCCCAGAAGGGACCATGCTCCTCTCGTCCCTATTCCCCTCATCGACGTACCATTTGAAAGGATCGGGATCGATGTAGTGGGACCCCTGGAACCTTCAAAACGAGGCCATAAGTATATTTTAGTCATAGTCGATTATGTTACTCGATACCCGGAAGCGGTTCCCTTGCGAGCTGCCAGCTCGAAAAACATTGCGCAGGAGCTAGTAACACTTTTTGCCGGGTGGGTATACCTAAAGAAGTCCTCACGGACCAGGGTACCCCCTTCATTTCGGATACGTTCAGGGAGGTGGCCAAGTTACTCCGCATTAAGCATCTCAAGACGTCTGTTTACCACCCCCAGACTGACGGGCTAGTGGAACGTTTTAATCAGACCTTGAAACAGATGCTCCGCAAGGTAGTCAGCGCGGACGGTCGGAACTGGGACCAACTTTTATCCTTGATGCTTTTCGCGTATCGGGAGGTGACTCAGGCTTCCACCGGGCCTTCCCTTTTTGAACTTTTGTATGGACGTCAACCCCGGGGTATTTTGGATCTTCTAAAAGAGGGCTGGGAAGGAGGGGCGCTTCCCTCCATTAGTATTCTAGAATATATCGCGCAGTTACGCAATAGGCTAGAAAAAATCAGGCCCCTTCCTAAAGGAACACATGTCAAGGGCTCAAGCAGCACAGGCCCACAACTATGACAGGAATACGTCCCTACGGGAATTTCAGCCGGGGGATCGCGTAATGGTGCTCGTGCCCACTTCCCACTCCAAATTGTTGGCCCATTGGCAGGGCCCATACGAGGTAAAAGAGAGAAAAGAACTCGTGGACTATTTGGTGCTTCAGCCGAATCGTTGACTGAGCGAGAGGGTCTATCACGTGAACTTGCTGAAAACCTGGAGGGACAGGGAAGAACCGTCCCTCCCAGGACCGGCCTTCTCCCTCTTCTCAGAAAAAGGCGCTCTTAACATCGGCCCCAATTTGAGTCCCCAACCATGACAGGAGCTCCTTGGAGTGATCCGGTCGGTCCCTGAAGTGGTCAACGAGGCACCAGGGTGGACCACGCTGATTCAGCACAACATTGTAACAGACCCGGGGGTGGTAGTCAGGGAAAGACATCTTAAAAATATTAGGAAATTAAGGCGCTTTCTAAATAAACAGGATTGTGAGAAATTAATTCATGCATTTATCTCTAGTAGGATTGACTACTGCAATGCGGTGTTCACTGGCTGTTCAAACTGTTCTCTATACAGCCTCCAGTTAATCCAAAATGCCGCTGCAAGAATTATTACAAGAACAAGAAAATATGAACACATAACCCCAGTTCTTAAATCTTTACACTGGCTCCCAGTTAAATTTAGGGCAGATTTCAAAATCCTCCTTTTAACATATAAAGCATTAAACGGCCAAGGTCCGGCTTACTTGTCTGAACTTATCATGACTTACAAACCTGAGCGCACATTAAGATCTCAAGATGCCGGTCTGCTTAGGATTCCAAGGATTAATAAAATAACAGTGGGAGGTCGAGCTTTTAGTTACAGGGCCCCTAAACTGTGGAATGGTCTTCCTGCTTCCATAAGAGATGCCCCTCGGTCTCAGCCTTTAAATCCCGGCTGAAGACTCACTACTTCAGTTTAGCATATCCTGACTAGAGCTGCTGATTAACTGTACATACTGCATCTCTGTTGTTAGTCATTAGCACTATAACATAAGTAACATGATAATTATATTTGAATACTAACCCTCACCTATTCTGTTTCTTTTCTCGGTACCCAAATGTGGCCATTGGTGCCACGGCCTACCTGCCAAGTTGTTTGCCTGCCTATGGTAAAGTCATCCCTGATGGAGGATCACAGGAATCATGGGAAAGAGAGGTCCTTTCATCGGAGCAATGTTTCAGCCGTGGCATGGCCAAATGGAGATGCAGCTAGATGGATGAGGTCTCCAGGACTCTAAAAATATCGAAACCTAATTATGTCATATCATCTACTGTTAAACCGTAATTCTAAAATTTTTATTATGCTGTCTTAAGGAATTGTTCTGTTGTGTATATTGTATTGTATTGACCCCCTACTTTTGACACCTACTGCACGCCCAACCTACCTGGAAAGGGTCTCTCTTTGAACTGCCTTTCCGAGGTTTCTTCCATTTTCCCTACAAGGTTTTTATTGGGAGTTTTTCCTTGTCTTCTCAGAGAGTCAAGGCTGGGGGGCTGTCAAAAGGCAGGGCCTGTTAAAGCCCATTGCGGCACTTTCTGTGTGATTTTGGGCTATACAAAAATAAACTGTATTGTATTGTATTGTATTGTATTGTAAAGACCTTATCGCCTCCCGGAAGCGAAATGCACAGAGGTGGAGCTAGAGGTACAGTGAATGCTGGATTCGGACATCATTGAGGAGAGCCATAGCCCCTGGTCCAGCCAGATCGTCCTCGTTTCCAAGCCGGATGGTTCCTGGAGATTCTGTAATCTGGGTTACCACCAGGGGGACCCCAATACCAGGAAGACCCTAGACCTCAGCACTTCCACCACACCAGGAAGTGCTGGGGGTAAGAGAAAACGGGGACACCCGGAGTGCTTCCGGGGAGACAGCCGGCACTTACGCCACACTGGGGCGTGTCGGTGGGAGATTGCCGGGAACACACCTGGAGCACATCCGGGTGCTTATTTAAAGGGGCCACCTCCCTGCAGAAGGGACAAGAGTCGGGTGAAAGATAGGACAAGCTCTGGAGTAGGCAGGAGGCGGCCTGAAGAAACAAAGAGAGAGAGAAGGCAATGTGTTGGCCTGGACTGAGGGGTATTGGGGCTGGTGAGCACTGACTTTGTAAATAGATGAAAAATAAACGTGTGTTTGGTGACATGAGCGTGTCTGCCTGTCTGTGTCCGGGGCAATGTTCACAATATATATATATATACTTTATATCTATACCTATTTTATGTCATTCAGGGAAAAAATTAGATATATACATTGGTTTGAATCCATCCATTCAAATATATACATTGATTCAGATTGATTGGTTGAGATATAGACACGTTAGTTTATCTAGGTCCATTCTGATCTATACAGTATATACATTGGCTGAGATATATATATATATATATATATATATATATATATATATACTAATAAAAGGCAAAGCCCTCACTCACTCACTCACTGACTCATCACTAATTCTCCAACTTCCCGTGTGGGTGGAAGGCTGAAATTTGGCAGGTTCATTCCTTACAGCTTCCTTACAAAAGTTGGGCAGGTTTTATATCGAAATTCTACGCGTAATGGTCATAACTGGAAGCAGTTTTTCCATTTACTGTAATGGAGATGAGCTTCAACGCCGTGGCGGAGTTTCGTGTGACATCATCACATCCCACGTAATCACGCAGTACATAGAAAACCAGGAAGACCTCAAAAAGCGCTGAAGAAAACATGCATTATATAATTGAGAAGGCAGCGAAACAATAAGAAGCGGCGAGTGACATATACAACCATATTCATGAGTTCTGCTACTTCGAAACAAAGCACGATGTAAACCTACACTTTAAATTAAGTTCATAGACAGGCTGCGCTGGCGTTTGTAATTTAGTGCCTGCCCATATAAGGCCGTCCGTCAGCGGCAATCCAATAGCAAACTGCCACTAAATATTCACGGGTGAAGGACTGTGCTTATGGAGGAGGAAGATGAGATGGTCAGGGTGGTGTTTGACACAAACTCAGCGAAACTGCGAGAGAAAGTTTTAAGTGCCAGGACTAAGGTAACATTAAATACAGCCATGGACATAGCGAGATGGCACCAGCACAGCTGGGAACCTTCGATGCATGTACACCGAGCGGCTCACGTGAACTGGCGCGTGCACAGATAAAAGCAACAGTTCCAAAGAGCGCTGAACAAAACCGAATTACACAATTGAAAAGGCAGCAAAAATATGAAGCGCCTGATACATACAAGCATATTCATAAATCCAAAACAAAGCACACGTTGGAAAAAGTCAATGTCCCGCTAAAGGAAGACAGTGTAAAAAAAACCCGTGCATGCAGTGTGTCAGGTCTCAGATAAAGAAGAAGACGAGCTGTTTATTGATGCAGTAAGAAACGAATCGATGAATGAAACCTGTCATCTTTACAACGATTGACAAACACGGAATGTAACTTGAACACAACACATCCTACAAATACGAACCTGATTGAAAGAAATAATGATAATCAAATCCTTGATGACAGCAACACTCAGTAACACTCACAAAACAAATACTGTATATTGACAGTCATGTTACGTTATTTTTAAAATGTTCCCTTTTCTTTTCTAGCTTTTTAACACACTACTTCTCCTGCGATACGCGGGTATATATATATGTATATATATATATCCCGATCTACATACTCGAATAATGGATACTTTATTCGCCATCAATGATTGTTTTGGTAAAGCCATACTCAGTGTATTCATTAGATGAACGGTAAAAAAGTAAGAGCGAGGGAGGATGACTTATTGAGGCATGCAGGCTGTAGTCTTGCGTCAACTCTATCTGAATTGCGCGATCACATTTGAAAAAATATATCTTTTCAAGTTCTATTTAGTCCATATGTGTCAAACTCAAGGGCAGCGGGCCACATCCGTCCCGGCGTAATTATATCCGCCCGCGAGATCATTTTATATACTGTATTATTGTTATTAAAGCCCGGTATATGAAGCGCTGGTAACACAATAAACTACAGATCCCATAATGCAGCGCTTCAGCTGCCTTGCGAACACTTACGCGTTAATCAAGTCTACCTTATGATGCTGCAAGTTATTGCGAAGCTAGCTCACACGATGCTGAAGAGAAAAGTTGATTCTGAAAATAGAGCCTTTAAAACCGATGGGAGGCTGAGTATTTGTTTACTGAAGCCGTGTGTCTCATTTGTGGAGCTAATGTGGCTGTAATTACAGAATTTAATCTAAGACGGCACTATGAGACAAAACATCAGGGTAACCTGAATGCAATGCAGAAGATACAGAAAGCAGAATAATTAAATAAGAATCTGACACTTCAGCGGACGTTTTACCCGTGCACAATCACAAAGTGATTTCAAGTGAAGCTGCTTTTATGGGAGACACAAATGCACCAGTGCAATTTGCCCCACTTTCCCTGTTGCCAAGTAATGTTAAACCAAGTCGTCACTACGGTGTTCCCAAATCACGCACTTTGCTGATAAACTGAGCACACTGAGTTTGCACGGCGCTTTGGTGACTTTGAAGAACAAAAAAAGTCCGTCTACATGCGGCTCGAACCTTGTGCATGTTTGGTAGCACATATCTGTGTGAGAAGCTCTTCTCAGTGATAAAGACTAACAAAACAGCACACAGGAGTCGCCTCACTGATGAGCACCTGCAATCCATCCTGAGAATCTCCACAACACAGAACCTCACACCAAACAGAAACGAACTTGTGGCCAAAAAAGATGCCAGGCGTCCAGCTCTAAAATGACATATGAGCAAAGACAACTGAATGATTTGATTTGTTATTGCTGAAAGGAACACATTTTATTTATATTTCTAGGTTTTGTTATGCAGCATGTTCATATTTGAATTTGTATAATTTTGACAGGATATATTTTTATGGAGAGCAAAATCTTTTGGGATATTTAAAATCTAAGTTTATTTTTATATAAAATTACATAAGAGTAAAGAAATTTGAATGTTTGTTCTTTTAACGTTTACTTTATTTCTAACTTGTATAATTTAGACAGGATATATTTTTATGGAGAGCAAAATATTATAAGTTGTTTAAGGTTTGAGTTGATTTATTCAGAATAATATTCCTGTCTGTTTTACCATTCCTACCAAAGATATTTCTGTCGACTAAATAAAAATTCCTTCTATTTAAAATTTAAATAGAACTTGAACAAATACGATAGTTCATAATATCCACGCAGACTTGCACGTAAGAGCGGGAGTCATCCGTTTTAACAAACAGCGTATTGCACTGAAACGAAATAGCTGTGTGTGTATATATGTAGATATGTATGTATATGTATATATATGTTTATATATGTGTGTGTATATGTATGTGTATATATAGATATATATATGATGTATATATGTGTATATGTATAGATATGTATATATATATATATATGTTTATGTGTGTGTGTGTAATATATATATATATATATATATATATATATATATATATGTATATATATGACAACAACACTCATCACTCACAACAGTGACAAAACAATTACATTGACAATCATGTTACGTTATTTTCAAAATATTTTCTTTTTCATTGTTTCTTTAACACACTACTTCTCCGTTGTGAAGCGCGGGTATTTTGCTAGTATATATATATAACGTTTATATATATATACTAGCAGAATACCCGCGCATTCGCAGCGGAGAAGTAGTGTGTTAAAGAAGGTACGAAAAAGAAAAGGAAAAATTTAAAAATAACGTAACATGATTGTTAATGTAATTGTTTTGTCATTGATACGAGTGTTGTTCTCATATCTATCTATCTATATCTATATATATATATATGTTGTTCTCATATCTATCTATCTATATCTATATATATATATGTTGTTCTCATATCTATCTATATATATATCTATATATCTATATCTATATATATATATATATATATATATATAAATACCAGCTTGGCAGCGGAGAAGTAATGTGTTAAAGAAGGAAAGAGAAAGAAAAGGAAACATTTTGAAAATAACGTAACATGATTGTCAATGTAATTGTTTTGTCACTGTTATAATGAGTGTAAGCTGTGATATATATATATAGCAAAATAGCAGCTTATAGCGATGTCATGTGTTAAAGAAGTTATGAAAAGAAAAGGAAACATTTTAAAAATAATGTAACATGATTGTCAAAGTAAATGTTTTGTGTATTTGGTGGCAGCATCACAAAGTTATTTTCGTCTAGCTGCATCAGAAAATGTACCACAACGTCTGACACGCCTCCTTTTTACTGTTTTCTCACAGCTTGGATTGCTGCTGTCATATATATATATACACACACACACACACACACACATACATACATACATACATATATATATATATATATATTGTCACAAAACGAGTCAAAGACAGAAAAAGGTTTGGGGCAGCCACCCATGTAATTTGGTATCCTGGCTGCAACTTCGTTTCTTTCAAATACCAGCACTGAAGTGCTTACAACAGAGTCCAAAACAAGACTGACACAGAAGGGAAAAGGGAAGGCTTTTAAAGGGGGAGACAGGAAGTGAGGTCATAAGGGTCGGACACGTGTTCATTGTTCATTGGTTTAGTCCCGGATGTGACATCAGGGGGGCCGGAGCTGGCAAGGTCTGTCTCCATTGGCTCGGTCCCAGAAGTGACGTCCAGAGAGACAGGTGGAACCTCCCGGGTTAGGTCTACAGGGAAGTGAGAAAGAGAGTTAGTGCGCTCTGCCACATCCCGGCATGGCTCAGAACTGCCTTCACTCGAGCCCTTTAGCTGCCTCCCATGCGCGCGTGTGTGACAATATATATACACATACCTATCTACATCATATATACACACACATACATACATACACACACACAAATTATATATATGTGTGTATGTGTTGGCTCAGACACAGGAAGCAGAGGGTGATGGTGCGAGGAACCTCATCAGAACTGGCTGATGTTAAGAGTGGTGTTCCACAGGGGTCAGTGCTAGGGCCGCTGCTATTTTTAATATATATAAATGATTTAGATAGGAATATAAGTAACAAGCTGGTTAAGTTTGCAGATGATACCAAGATAGGTGGATTAGCAGATAATTTGGAATCCGTTATATCATTACAGAAGGACTTGGATAGCATACAGGCTTGGGCAGATTTGTGGCAGATGAAATTTAATGTCAGTAAATGTAAAGTATTACACATAGGAAGTAAAAATATTAGGTTTGAATACACAATGGGCGGTCGAAAAATCGAGAGTACACCTTATGAGAAGGATTTAGGAGTCATAGTGGACTCCAAGCTATCAACTTCCAAACAGTGTTCAGAAGCCATTAAGAAGGCTAACAGAATGTTAGGTTATATAGCACGATCTGTGGAGTACAAGTCCAAGGAGGTTATGCTCAACCTTTATAATGCACTGGTGAGGCCTCATCTTGAGTACTGTGTGCAGTTTTGGTCTCCAGGCTACAAAAAGGACATAGCAGCACTAGAAAAGGTCCAGAGAAGAGCGACTAGGCTGATTCCAGGTCTACAGGGGTTGAATTATGAGGAAAGATTAAAAGAGCTGGGCCTTTACAGTTTAAGCAAAAGAAGATTAAGAGGTGACATGATTGAAGTGTTTAAAATTATGAAGGGAATTAGTACAGTGGATCGAGACTTGTATTTTAAAATGAGCTCATCAAGAACACGGGGACACAGTTGGAAACTTGTTAAGGGTAAATTTCGCACAAACATTAGGAAGTTTTTCTTTACACAAAGAGCGATAGACACTTGGAATAAGTTACCAAGTAGTGTGGTAGACAGTAAGACGTTAGGGACTTTCAAAACTCGACTTGATGTTTTCTTGGAGGAAGCAAGTGAATAGGACTGGCGAGCTTTGTTGGGCTGAATGGCCTGTTCTCGTCTAGATTGTTCTAATTGTTCTAATTGTTCTAATTGTTCTAATGTGTGTGTGTGTGTGTGTATATATATACACATACATACATACATATATATACACATACATATACTTGTGTGTATGTTTGTATGTGTCTATATGTGTGTGTATAGCTTTGGTCACTGAGTGCAAGGGAAAAATAATAAAATATAGTCTATAAGTTATTAAACAGTAAAACATTAACGTTTTAGAAGTACAGGTACATTGAGCTGCGGTGGGTTGGCACCCTGCCCAGGATTGGTTCCTGCCTTGTGCCCTGTGTTGGCTGGGATTGGCTCTAGCAGACCCCCGTGACCTTGTATTCGGATTCAGCGGGTTAGAAAATGGATGGATGGATACATACATATATATCTACATATATACACATACATATACACACACACATATATAAACATATATACATATACATACATATCTACATATATACACACACAGCTATTTCGTATCAGTGCAATACGCTGCATTTGTTAAAACGGATGACTCCTGCTCTTACGTGCAAGTCTGCGTGGATATTATGAACTATCGTATTTGTTCAAGTTCTATTTAAATTTTAAATAGAAGGAATTTTTATTTAGTCGACAGAAATATCTTTGGTAGGAATGGTAAAAACAGACAGGAATATTATTTGTGAATAAATCAACTCAAACCTTAAACAACTTATAATATTTTGCTCTCCATAAAAATATATCCTGTCTAAATTATACAAGTTAGAAATAAAGTAAACGTTAAAAGAACAAACATTCAAATTTCTTTACTCTTATGTAATTTTATATAAAAAATAAACTTAGATTTTAAATATCCCAAAAGATTTTGCTCTCCATAAAAATATATCCTGTCAAAATTATACAAATTCAAATATGAACATGCTGCATAACAAAACCTGGAAATATAAATAAAATGTGTTCCTTTCAGCAATAACAAATCAAATCATTCAGTTGTCTTTGCTCATATGTCATTTTAGAGCTGGACACCTGGCATCTTTTTTTGGCCACAGGTTCGTTTCTGTTTGGTGTGAGGTTCTGTGTTGTGGAGATTCTCAGGATGGATTGCAGGTGCTCATCAGTGAGGCGACTCCTGTGTGCTGTTTTGTTAGTCTTTATCACTGAGAAGAGCTTCTCACACAGATATGTGCTACCAAACATGCACAAGGTTCGAGCCGCATGTAGACGGACTTTTTTTGTTCTTCAAAGTCACCAAAGCGCCGTGCAAACTCAGTGCGCAGTGCGCTCAGTTTATCAGCAAAGTGCGTATTTGGGAACACCGTAGTGACGACTTGGTTTAACATTACTTGGCAACAGGGAAAGTGGGGCAAGGTGCACTGGTGCATTTGTGTCTCCCATAAAAGCAGCTTCACTTGAAATCACTTTGTGATTGTGCACGGGTTAAAACGTCCGCTGAAGTGTCAGATTCTTATTTAATTATGCTGCTTTCTGTATCTTCTGCATTGCATTCAGGTTACCCTGATGTTTTGTCTCATAGTGCCGTCTTAGATTAAATTCTGTAATTACAGCCACATTAGCTCCACAAATGAGACACACGGGTTCAGTAAACATATACTCAGCCTCCCATCGGTTTTTAAAGGCTCTATTTTCAGAATCAACTTTTCTCTTCAGCATCGTGTGAGCTAGCTTTGCAATAACTTGTTCGGCAAGGCAGCTGAAGCGCTGCATTATGGGATCTGTAGTTTATTGTGTTACCAGCGCTTCATATACCCGGCTTTAATAACAATAATACAGTATATAAAATGATCTCGCGGGCGGATATAATTACACCGGGCCGGATGTGGCCCGCCGCCCTTGAGTTTGACACATATGGACTAAATAGAACTTGAAAAGATATATTTTTTCAAATGTGATCGCGCAATTCAGATAGAGTTGACGCGCACTACAGCCTGCATGCCTCAATAAGTCATCCTCCTCTCGCTCTTACTTTTTTACCGTTCATCTAATGAATACACTGAGTATGGCTTTACCAAAACAATCATTGATGGCGAATAAAGTATCCATTATTCGAGTATGTAGATCGGGATATATATATATACATATATATATACCCGCGTATCGCAGCGAGAAGTAGTGTGTTAAAAAGCTAGAAAAGAAAAGGGAACATTTTAAAAATAACGTAACATGACTGTCAATATACAGTATTTGTTTTGTGAGTGTTACTGAGTGTTGCTGTCATCAAGGATTTGATTATCATTATTTCTTTCAATCAGGTTCGTATTTGTAGGATGTGTTGTGTTCAAGTTACATTCCGGTTTGTCAATCGTTGTAAAGATGACAGGTTTCATTCATCGATTCGTTTCTTACTGCATCAATAAACAGCTCGTCTTCTTCTTTATCTGAGACCTGACACACTGCATGCACGGGTTTTTTACACTGTCTTCCTTTAGCGGACATTGACTTTTTCCACCGTGTGCTTTGTTTCCACAGTAGCTGGATTTATGAATATGCTTATCAGACGCTTCATATTTTTGCTGCCTTTTCAATTGTGTAATTCGGTTTTGTTCAGCTCTTTGGAACTGTTGCTTTTATCTGTGCACTGCGCCAGTTCACGTGAGCCACTCGTGTACATGCATCGAAGGTTCCCAGCTGTGCTGGTGCCATCTCGTGCTATGTCCATGGCTTTATTTAATGTTACCTTAGTCCTGGCACTTAAAACTTTCTCTCGCAGTTTCGCTGAGTTTGTGCCAAACACCACCCTGACCATCTCATCTTCCTCTCCATAAACACAGTCCTTCACCCGTGAATATTTAGTGGAGTTTGCTATTGGATTGCCGCTGACGGACGGCCTTATATGGGCAGGCACTAAATTACAAACGCCAGCGCAGCCTGTCTATGAACTTAATTTAAAGTGTAGGTTTACATCGTGCTTTGTTTCCGAAGTAGCAGAACTCATCAATATGGTTGTATATGTCACTCGCCGCTTCTTATTGTTTCGCTGCCTTCTAAATATATATGTTTTCTTCAGCGCTTTTTGAGGTCTTCCTGGTTTTCTATGTGCTGCGTGATTACGTGGAGGCGTGATGATGTCACACGAAACTCCGCCCCACGGCGTTGAAGCTCATCTCCATTACAGTAAATGGAGAAAACTGCTTCCAGTTATGACCATTACGCGTAGAATTTCGATATAAAACCTGCCCAACTTTTGTAAGGAAGCTGTAAGGAATGAACCTGCCAAATTTCAGCCTTCCACCCACACGGGAAGTTGGAGAATTAGTGATGAGTCAGTGAGTGAGTCAGTGAGTGAGTGAGTGAGTGAGTGAGGACTTTGCCTTTTATTAGTATAGATATATATATATATATATATATATATATATATATATATATACACATACAGTACAGGCCAAAAGTTTGGACACACCTTCTCATTCAATGTGTTTTCTTTATTTACATGACCATTTACATTGGTAGATTCTCACTGAAGGCATCAAAACTATGAATGAACAGATGTGGAGTTATGTACTTAACAGAAAAAGGTGGAATAACTGAAAACATGTTTTATATTCTAGTTCTAAAACAGCGGAGAAGCTGTGTAAAGGCTGCTTCACAAAAAACCAGCGGAGCACCTTATATGAGCAGGCAGTCAGCTAAAGAAGAGAATCAATAAATATCTATAATCGTAATAAACGAACAAAAAAGCCACGAATTAAATAAATGAAATGGGTACCTGAACAGTAAAGTAAGTCTCGAATAGCTACACAATAACTACAAGAATCGTAATAAACGAACAATAAAACAGTACAGAACCGCGAAGCAAGGAGAAACAACGGCCTTATATGGCGCTCGTTTATAAAGCAGGGGAGAAGCTGTGTGAATGCAACTACACAAAAAAACAGCAGAGTGTATGTATGTATGTTGATATGTGTATATATATATGTAGATGTGTATATGTATATATATATATATATATATAGATATGTGCATGTGTAGATATATGTATATGTAGATATGTTTATATGTATATATGTATATGTATATGTTTATATGTGTGTGTGTGTGTGTGTGTGTATATATATATATGTATATATATGAAAGCAACACTCATAACAGTGACAAACAATTACATTGACAATCATGTTACGTTATTTTTAAAATGTTTCCTTTTCTTTTTCATAACTTCTTTAACACATTACTTCTCCGCTGCAAAGCGCGGGTATTTTGCTAGTAATAAATATATATTGTGAACCACCAGGGGGCGCACCACCACCTAAATCCGATACAGATAATTGTTACAGAGGAATTTGGATAGCATACAGGCCCTAGGCCTATTTGTGGCAGATGAAATTTAATGTACTGTAAGTAAATGTAAAGTATTACATGTTGGAAGTAAAAATGTTAGATTTGAATTCACATTGGGAGGTCTGAAACTTGAAAATACACATTATGAGAAGGACCTGGGAGCCATAGTGGAATCATTACTATCAACGTTCAGACAGCATAAGGTAGTGATCAGGAAGGCTAAAAGGATGTTAGGTTATATATCACAATATGTGAAGTTCATGTCAAAGGAGGGTATGCTTAAGCCTTATAACACACTAGTGAGGTTTCACCTGGAGTACAATTTAGAGCAATAGTTTCCATATTGCAAAAAAGAGTAACAAGGAAAGTTTAAAGGCTTTTCAGTTTAAGCAAACAGAGAGAAAGAGGTGACATGATTGAAATGTTTAAATTTCAAAAGAATTTAGTACTATGGATGCAGACTGTTACTTTACTTACTTTTTACAAGAACACAGGGATACAGCTGGAAAGTTGTTAAGGGCAGATCTTACACAAATATTAGAAAGTTTTTCCAGCAAAGTACCATAGACACATGAGGAAGTCAGGAGTGGCAGAGAAGTACGTAAGAGTTGTACAGGATATATACAAGGGAAGTGTGTCCATGGTGAGGTCTGCGGTAGGAGTGATAGATCAATTCAAGGTGGAGATGGGATTACATCAGGAATTGGCTCTGGGCCCTTTTTTATTTGCAATGGTGATGGACAGGTTGACAGACGAAATTAGACAAGAGTCCCCGTGGACTATGTTGTTTGCTGATGACATTGTGATCTGTAGCGATAGTAAGGAACAGGTTGAGGAGACCCGGGAGAGGTGGAGATATTCATACCTCTCCTCTCCAGAGCATGTCAGTAGGAGCAAGGCAGAATACATGTGTATAAATGAGCGGGAGGTCAGTGGAATGGTGAGGATGGAGGGAGTAGAGTTGGCAAAGGTGGATGAGTTTAAATACTTGAGATCAACAGTACAGAGTAATGGGGATTGTGGAAGAGAGGTGAAAAAGAGAGTGCAGACAGGGTGGAATGGGTGGAGAAGAGTGTCAGGAGTGATATGTGACAGACAGATATCAGCAAGAGTGAAAGGGAAGGTCTATAGGATGGTAGTGAGACCAGCTATGTTATATGGGTTGGAGACAGTGGCACTGACCAGAAAGCAGGAGACAGAACTGGAGATAGCAGAGTTGAAGATGCTAAGATTTGCATTGGGTGTGACGAGGATGGATAGGATTAGAAATGACTACATTAGAGAATCAGCTCAAGTTGGACGTTTGGGAGGCAAAGTCAAAGAAGTGAGATTGCGCTTGTTTGGACGTGTGCAGAGGAGAGAAGTTGAGTATATTGGGAGAAGGATGCTAAGAATAGAGCTGCCAGGCAAGAGAAAAAGAGGAAGGCCTAAGAGAAGGTTTATGGATGTGGTGATAGAGGGTGTAACAGAACAAGATACAGAGGACAGAAAGTTATGGAAGAAGATGATCTGCTGTGGCGACCCCTAACGGGAGCAGCCGAAAGAAAAAGAATAAGACATTCTTTTATTAATGAATTGCACTACATAACCAGGCAGCCTAAGAATGTGGAAATACACCAAACCATATGTAACAAAATTAATTTTCATTAATACAAATAGCACCAGGGCCGGACTGGGAAGCTTATTCAGGCCAGGAATCCCAACTCTAACCCAGGCCACACAATATACAGCAGTTTTCTTGTACAGGCACAGACTCAAAAAACCAACAAACACAATTTTGCCTTGGAATTTTGTATGAATGAGGAGACAGTAGATTCAGCTTTCATATATACATTTCACTCTTAAATATTAGTCTCAAGACAACCTCTGATAAAGTGTGGAACATCCATCCATCCATCCATTTTCTAACCCGCTGAATCCGAACACAGGGTCACGGGGGTCTGCTGGAGCCAATCCCAGCCAACACAGGGCACAAGGCAGGAACAAATCCAGGGCAGGGTGCCAACCCACCGCAGGACACACACAAACACACCCACACACCACACTTCTTAAATGCAAGCACTTCATAAATAAATAAACCGTGTAGCTCTATAATATTTATATCAAAACAAATGTGCAAAAAGCACTGAACCACAAAAAATAGTTTCAACGGAATCTGCAGAGCATAGATTATGTTTTCAATTTCAACTGTGAGTCTGGAATCTACACAGCCTCTGTCAGTGTCTGGATGGTAATGCTAAATACTCTTCCACAATGTTTGAAATGTTGGTCAAAAAAAGACAATTTGAATTTCTTCAATAAACAAAACACTCAAAAAATGTCCAGTGCCACATAATTCTGCCAAGCATTTTTTAAAGAATGCACTTAGTAAACAAAAACTATGAAACATTTTGTATAGCCTATTCAGCCTATTCAGTCACTTTCTCATCATAGCGCTAATGTTTAACTGTCAAAGCGCGAGAAACTCACTTAAAAATATTAAAATAAAGTAAAAACAAGACACGCTCATTAACAAACTTATCATGAAATAAAGAACAACAGGTACATTTAAAAACACAACTCCACTCAAATATGTGTTTCATTAAGAAAAAAATAAAATAAAACATGTCGTGTAGCCTATTTAGTCACTCTGAGGGAAAAAAGGGAAAAAAACTTTAAAAATGTGATCATACGCTACACTACATTAAAATTAGAAACAAAAATAAAACAAAATAATTATACAGGAACAAATACCAAAACCCATTTAACATCCAAATATAATTCAAAGTATATTGTAAACTTTTAAACTTATAAACTTTTTTACTTCATATATAACTTTAATCACAAAAGTACCAGACATACACGCTTCTCATCACATGTCCCTTGTTTATCTGTCAGAGCTTGAGACGCTCACAAAGTCTTCAAAAACAAGAAGCCATCCAACTAGAAACTAGTAAAGAAACCCTTTAACGTTAAACCGAAAGGATTTGTGCCCACTACAGAGCAATAACGCCTGCTTGTTTTCCAGTGTAATAACATTATATAATTTCACCATTAGTTTATTTCACTGGTTGCTCTGAATGCCATTTCAAGCCAGACAGCAGGCCACTGGAAAAGCTCCCACTGATTGTAAACATCAGTCAACATAATTTGAAACTCTTTAACAAAAATGTTATTTCTGATCAATCAGCAATCCATCTAGTTTAACTTATTATGCTTATTGCAAAATAATTATTATTGCCATTTTTTTCCCGTTTGATAATAAACAAGAGTTAAAAATCCTGAGTTCATATGTTGATAAAAATTATTAAAATTTTTGCCATAGATATTCTAACATAAAGTATTCTTACCTTCCATATTTTCTGCTATACCCTCTCCAAATTCCATGTCTCCATCCAGTTCAGACAATCGCTCTAATAAGCCCAATCTGTAAATTATCATATTAATGTACATATGTTCTATTATTCATCCAAAACTTTCTCCAGCATTACATATACAGTATTTTTCCAATAATCCATTATGATGGATTCTGGGATCCAGAATGTCCCCTTACAGCCTAGAAAATAAACTAACTATGTAGGATATAGTTTCCTCATTCATCCATAATTCTAGAGGAATCTTTATCATTTTCATACCTAAAGCCTCACAGTGAAGTGTTGACTGGCCCAATGCAATTTTTAACAGTGTCGGTGTTTTAAAGTGTTATCGGATCACCTAGCATGATCGCCTAACCTCTTATGCTCTTTAAGGGAATAGGAAGAAATGTCAAAATCATCTATTACCTGTAACCTCTTACCTGTCTTACTGTTTGTATTGTATTCCACATACTTAACCCTAATGACTTCTATGATGTACTGATACACTGACTGGGGCAGTCTTTACTTTCACTCCTTTACTTTAGGTCCAGTTTACCAACAATAGATGGCTTCTTAAGAGAATCCTTGTGTGCCCTTACGAGACCACAATTATACAAGAAATGACAATCTAAACTTCTTGGCAATGCTAGCAACAATTAAACAGAATTAAGGTTTTTCAGCTTTTACTTAAAGATTATAGTTATATGCATCATAACCAATAGCAACAAATATAAAGTGAAACACAGAATCATATAACTGTCAGTCCAAGTAGGAA
Organism: Polypterus senegalus; assembly: GCF_016835505.1. Lineage (NCBI taxonomy): Eukaryota > Metazoa > Chordata > Cladistia > Polypteriformes > Polypteridae > Polypterus > Polypterus senegalus. Next base: position 211,223,334 of record NC_053156.1, on the reverse strand, counting down.
AAAAACAAGATACTGACAAACATTTCTTTCCCAGACAGCTACTTTTCTTTAGCTGCAAATTACATGTTCTCAAGTCAAATGAAGATATAGCAAGAGCGAAAGACAGAGAACTGTTTGCAATACAAGTGTCAATTTTTTAAATCAGTAGAAAGAGAGTGGGAAAGGGTACTTTTCTAAAAAGTTTTTTCTTTTTAAAAACAAAAATCAGGTCCCCTCCCTTCTTGCAAAAATTATCAAAAACATGTAACAATCATCTGGTTTCCACTTCCTTTAACAGGGCATTTTGACTTTTCTTTTTTGCAGTTTCTTACAGCTCATAAAATGTTACTGGAATCATTATCGCTTAAACTCAAGGCTAGCTCTTTGGAATTCAAAACTAACCAAGCAAAAAGAAAAAGAAACTATAGATTCCTGTTTTGTGTTGTGCCTTCCACAGTATGCACAGAGCTCTTGTTCAGCTTTATAGGACTGTAAACAAAAAGCAAAAAGACCTATTAGATGAACAATTTAAAATATTGGCTGTACAGTTGGCTCGCATTATATTTAACTTCAACAGCATTCTAGCTTCTTCTCTGTATATTAAATGTCTGTAATTTAGAATGGACTGTGTTAATGCCTAATACATGTATATCATTAGCAAAATACATTTTGGAAAATCCCATTCATGTCTTGCCTCAAAGGAAACAAAATACCCTTCTTAGAATAAGTCTCCAAATATTTAGTGTGACTACCCAAAGTCAACCTTTTATCCAACCACAACAGCAAGTTTTAAAACATATTCTGTACATAATGGATGCAAATATCAATAGAACAAACCATTATTTTTATATAAAAACTAAAAAGTGTATATTTAGACTTAGAAAGAGAAAATTTTAAGCCTAGTTGAAAGGCTCCTCCTTCAACAATGCTAATGCCTTTTGTATTATTATGACCTGTTTTCCTTATTGCTGTATAAAGCTACTCAACATGTCTTTAAAACTGTCATTAATCACCAAATAAATAACTTCTAGCAATAAATGAGGGGCAACTGTGAACTACAAAAAACTGATGAAATTTCTCTTAAATGTTACATGAATGTTCACATTATAAGTCTGATATCCAACTAAACAACCTCCTGCCAATGCCTAGTCTAAACTGTTTTAATTGAATGTCCCTCTTTCTATAACATGTAATATGCTATTTCTGTACTACTTAAATGCTTTTTAAAATAATTCTCTTGTAATATTAGTGCATCATTACATTACCTCTTTTCTGAATTAATTTTGGTAGGGAATCACTTTGGTTTTCTCTAATAATATGTCAATCTAGAATTTTAATATCTTTCAGTTGACTACATACTTTAGAAAATAAGTAACACAACAGCCATTGTAAAGTCTCTTGGAAAAATATTATTGTTTATTTCTAGTAATTTTAATGATGTTTCAGGTAAAGCATATGGTTAATTATTTAATAAGAAACTTACCCTGAAGTCATATTTCCCATCCTATTTATTGCAAATTTTATTTGAGATCTGAAAAAAAATAACCCAGCAAACTTTCAAAACACCCTTTTCTTCCCACATACATTTCCATGATTTTCCTTGTTTGTTTCCTCCTCCTAATGTATTAAGTATCCACAACCATTACCACAAAATTCTGCCTTTTGCTTACTTACTAGAATCTGTTAAAAAACATATAGCCCATTAAGTTTCTTACATAGTACATTCATGCCTGTTACACTGTCAGCAGAAATCCCATCAGGCCTTTCTTTTTATATTCTCAATAAGAATTCCGTTTTCTTCCAATAGTCTAACAAGGCCTCTTGTGTCTAATTGAGTTTTTAGACTCAAAACGCCAATTTCTGTTCTCTAATTGTCTTACAGCACTTGCAAGGCCACCCAAGGCAGACATTTCTTTCCAGTTCTTCACTATATCATAAAAAAATGGTCTGCTTTGTCATTGTGTATAAAATTGATATCTTTATCAAGTAGTCTTCTTCTATGGAATGATCAGAAAACTCATTACAGGATAAATATTTTTCCCCCAAATCGGTCTTTTTAAAGATACCAAACTAATAAAGCAAGTGTATATGATATGAAAATATAAATAATACAAGATTGTGAATTGTGAATGGAAGAGGAAAAGAGAGAATTTGCTATCTGAATAATTAAGTACAAAAAACAAATATATTAGATGAGCATCAGCAGTAAAATTAGAAAAGTAAAATGTAGAGTGACGTATTTGCTTGCCACTGCCAGGTCTCTGCCTAACAATAAGTTTAGTGTAATGTTCACATTAATTTCAACCACAGCAAAGGACCTAAATACTTACAGACCAGTAAGGTTGGGAAAGAATGAGGGGCAATAGGAGGAACAGGCACGTGCAAGGCCACAGAGTAATTTACAGCCTCCCAGCTTAGCTTGCAAGTAACAAAATCAACCCAAGTTGTCGTCCAATTCCAAGCCCTTTATTTGTAGGCTACACTACCATAGAATAAGACCGACACATGTTTTACATAGAGCAGAAGAAGGCATCACAGTCCTGTAAAGCTTGTTATTACAATATTACACATTACACATTATGAAGATAAAGGAGATCTTGGAGGCAAAACCACTGCTGACCCGAGTTCAAGACCCTAATATTCCATAAAACAATGTTAATCTTTGTGAAAACTAGTTTGTGAATAGGTACTGACAGGAAATAGTGTGAAATGAAAAGAAATGAAGTACTAGTATGCAGTTGTTTGCTGATCAATACCTTCAGCGATACAAAAACCCAAAGTTCTCTCACTCAGGCTCTCTTCCAAACCTGCCTGACTCACACACAAACCCTAGCCAACCCAATGGGCCCCACACTGTGTAAATACAAAAAAATGAAAGCAATCTATAAAGTCCAAAAAAAACTCTCCCAACTCCCAATATTTACTCCCCTGGGGCCTCATCAACAACAACAACAACAACAACAACATTTATTTATATAGCACATTTTCATACAAACAGTAGCTCAAAGTGCTTTACATATTAAAGAATAGAAAAATGAAAGACACAATTATAAAACAAAATAAATCAACATTAACATCGAATAAGAGTAAGGTTCAATGGCCAGGGGACAGAAAAATAAAAACTCCAGATGGCTGGAGAAAAATAAAATCTGTAGGGATTCCAGACCATGAGACCGCCCAGTCCCCTCTGGGCATTCTACCTAACATAAATGAAACAGTCCTCTTTGGATTTAGGATTCTCACGGAAGAGCTTGATGATGATGATGGTCACGTAGACTTCTGCCTTTTAATCCGTCCATCATTGTTAGAGCATCATGAAGCTTTGAGTAGGTGGTGGTGGCCACAAAAAGACCAGAAAAAGAAACAGAAAAGAGAGTAGGGGTCAGTACCGATTTTAGAGCCACCATGAATAGTTATTTTGAGGAGATTGAACATATAGAGTATCAGGATTAAGTTAAATTACGATTAAAATGAAGTTATAAAAAGGCCATGTTAAAGTAATGTGTTTTCAGCAGTGTTTTAAAGTGCTCTACTGTATCAGCCTGGCGAATTCCTATTGGCAGGCTATTCCAGATTTTAGGTGCATAGCAGCAGAAGGCCACCTCACCACTTCTTTTAAGTTTTGTTCTTGGAATTCTAACGAGACACTCATTTGAGGATCTGAGGTTACGATTTGGAATATAAGGTGTCAGACATTCCGATATATAAGATGGGGCGAGATTATTTAAGGCTTTATAAACCATAAGCAGAATTTTAAAGTCAATTCTGAATGACACAGGTAACCAGTGTAGTGACATTAAAACTGGAGAAATGTGTTCGGATTTTCTTTTCCTAGTTAGGATTCTAGCAGCTGCATTCTGCACTAGTTGCAAACGATTTATATCTTTTTTGGGTAGTCCAGAGAGGAGTGCATTACAGTAATCTAGTCGATTGAAAACAAATGCGTAAACTAATTTCTCAGCATCTTTCAGTGATATAAGCGGTCTAACTTTACTTATGTTTCTTAAGTGAAAAAATGCTGTCCTAATGATCTGATTAATATGTGATTTAAAATTCAGATTACAGTCAACAATCACCCCTAAGCTTTTTACCTCCGTCTTGACTTTTAATCCTAATGTATCCAGTTTATTTCTAATAGCCTCATTGTATCCATTATTGCTGATCACTAAAATTTCAGTTTTCTCTTTATTTAACTTGAGAAAATTACTATTCATCCATTCTGAGATACTAGTCAGACATTCTGTTAGTGAATCAATAGAATCAGGGTCATCAGAAGCTATTGATAAGTACAGCTGTGTGTCATCAGCTAGCTCACGTTGTGCCCTGAGATAATCTGACCTAACGGAAGCATGTAGATTGAGAATAACAGCGGACCCAGGATAGAGCCTTGTGGAACGCCATATTGGATATCATGTGTCTTTGAGTTGTAATTCCCACAACTAACAAAATATTTTCTCCCTGTCAGGTAGGATTCAAACCAATTTAGGACCTCATGTATAACGCCGTGCGTAGAACTCGCACTATAACATGGTGTAAGCACAAAAGCCGAAATGTGCTTCCGCACAGAAAAATCTGTGCGTACTCCAACTTCCACGTTCTTCCGATACATAAATCCCGATCAGCGTGAAAAGTAACGCATGGGCACGCGCTTTATGTAACGCCCCAACTCCTTCCAGAATTACGCCTCTTTGAATATGCAAATCAATATATATTCTATGAAAAGATAATGGGAAAAGCACTGGGAAAATATAAGAATTTCAGCGAATACCAAGTGGAGGTCAAAGGAAGTTGATCGACTGACATAGCGTGTTGGAGAAACTTGAAAGCTCACGTTCACAAAATCGTACAGTGCCGGAAATAAAAAAGAAGTCACATATCAAAGTCGCTGTGAAAAGCCGAGTTGTAGCCCGCTGTCTGAGTGTCATATGAAAGCTTATTAGGGTACAGAGAAAAAAAGGCACACAGTGGGGAAAAGCACGAAATGTCAACTTCAATCTCGACATTTCCACTTTAATTACGTAGTTTATTTTGTCATTAAAGTAGAACATCATAAACTTCATCTTAAAATTGTTTAATTAACCAGTTTCTCAAATCACATCGTAATTAAAGTAGCACGTTAAATGCTTTGTTTTGTATTTGATCTTCTATGTGCTCTATGTGTGTGAATCACTACTTGCTTCTTAAACCGGCTCTCTTCCTCCAACTGGACACAGAATCCATGACATTCGTGATATTACAGCTCTCTGAATAACTAAAATACTGAGATGTATACGTGATATCATTTTCATGATGATAGGAGTTAAAGCACGTTATTAAACATGTTTCACTTCGATGAAATAATTTATTGCAACAGTACTCAGGGGCGGCTCTAGGCTTGTGGTGGCACTGGGCAAAGGAAGAATCGGTGGCTCCTTCGCCCGCCAATGTCAGTAAGGTAGCTTATGCACGGTGGATGGCCACGTCCGTTGCAGACACTGCATAGCCGCCTCATGCTCATGACACAAGCATTTAACTTTTGCCAAAATTTGTCGCTGCGTTTTTAGCTGTGTGGTTATTTTCTCTTTCTGTTTTATATCCAATATATATTGGAGTAGCCGTGACTGCAGTCAGTGCTTTTCTTTCCCCAAGTAACCAATTGCCACACAATCAGCTCTGTAATAGAAGTTAAGCCATCTGTAAGCTTAGCGCCGATTCTTCAAAACGTTTAAGGAACATTGAAATATCTTCGTAGTACATGTTTAATTATTCTATCCTTAACGACAGTCCCAGTGAAGAATATAGATTATTTAAATAAAGTTAAAGTTTTATCTGTATAATTTAATAAACATATTTTGCTGCATTTCACCTTAAAAATGATATCGTCATCATATGTAAATATACATATGTTTATAAAGTGGCTCAGGTTGTGCGATATTATAACTATAGTGCAAGTTTACAGTGGGGTGATTGTACTTATAAGTACAAACAGTTCTACAAGGTGCAATTGATTGAGTGCATTTAAAGTTCTTGGGATGAAACTGTTTCTGAACCTTGAGGTCCATACAGGAAAGGCTTTAAAACGTTTTGCAGTGGCTGAGACAGCGTGTCCATGAAACTGTATACTGTACCGATAATTCTCTTTCGGATCAGCTGCTGCTGTGATTCACACTTAGATACAGTGATATAAATACTCCGAGTGGTGCAGTGAGTGTAATATGGAAAAAGATGATCCGCTGTGGCAACTCCTAACGGGAGGAGCTGAAAGAAGAAGAAGAAGAAGAAGGAGAAATGAGAGTAACAACACTAAAGCAGTTATGGTATTTGGAATACTATGGCTGTTCCCTGGACCATTATATTGTTACAAGTTAATTACAATCAGATGCGTTACACTAATAAACAATATGCGGTTAGTTTCAGTGTATTTATAAAGCCGCGTCAGGAAAATAATGAGTAACCACACAGGAACAGTACCATTGCTTTGACGCTGGGTGCCGCCAGTCTGCAAAACCGAGCGGAGAACTTGCGTACGACAAGGCATGAGGTACCGTGGAAACGTGCGTGGCTTTACACCAAGTGTAGGTTTTATACATCGCGATTTGAACGTGGAAAAGTTCTTACGCAACATTTCTGTGCCTACGCACCGTTTATACATGAGGCCCCTGGCCATTATAGTTTGGGAGAACTATATTGGCTCCAAATTGAATCTCATACCCACTATAAAAGACTTGTGTTAACTTAGAAAGTCTTAAATGACCAAGCTCTGTCTTATCTCTCTGACCTTATACACTTGTATGTTCCTGCTTGCCAACTCCAACCATCTGAAGTCAGTCCTCTACATACCATTCCTAGGACTGGGGAGATAAAGCCTTCCGTGCCTCACTCCCAATTGTGTGGAATGCTCTTCCATAGAAGTTCTGGCCATTACACAATCCACCTCCGGCAGCAGGCCCACTCCATTGTAATACAAAGAAACTACCAGTAAACAAGAACAAGAAGACAGGCCCTAAACAGCCCGATACTCTCATAATTAATCACAAAGAGTAAATGGTGCCTTATAATAGTATTCGATGCAGAGAAAAATCAAGAAACAAAGAGCAAAAAATAATGGATGAGGAGGCTAAATATGGCACCTATCAACCCATGGTGATGCTGAAAATGCCATAAGTCTTACAGTCTGCCACCTCCCTGAACCCATCAAATATAACGAAAATGTGAAAGGTACTCCCATTTAACACCAGAACAAATAAAGTTTAAGAGACGGCCAGCAGCCCAACCTGACCAGGGTGCGCAAGAAGTGGAAGTATTGGGGAAGGCAACTTATTTAGGGCACTGCTTCCCCCACAATGCTAGATGGCAGCTCCTCTGGATTGCAGGGCACTATGGGACTTGGATTTCTTTATCACAGTATTGTTGGGTACCGTGGGTGTTGCCAGGGGGTGCTGTAAAATGGAGGAACCATATGGAATGGGGTTTCCGACTAACAGAGATGCTTACAGACCATGTGGGCTGAAGAACAGAAGCACTTCAGAGTTGGCCATTATAAGAGGATTTGCCAGCCTCACAATGATGAGCCGGGAGTCGGGAGGTGGATGACAAAGCTCACTTGGAGGAGTGGAGGTGATGGACAGAGAGAAAGGACTGTGTGTCATATTATTTTGTGGTTTTGTACTGTACTGTACTGTATTAGGAAATGGGAAGCAACAGAAAACCCTTCCCCACTGAAGAATAAAATGTGTGCTGTGTTGAACTTGCGTCACAGCCTTTCTTTGTCAGGGTTTGGGGAGCAGTATGCCCCTTGGTGGTCCACAACAGTAAAGCAGCAACATTATGCAAAGAATATACAATATAAGATAGTCCAAAACAGATTGTAAACAATAACAAAGGTCTTTGGTGAGTCAATAGCCTGAAGGATGCCTAGGACATAAAGGTGAACTTGATCAAAGACGTGTTGAATCATCGTCTTTATAGCAGCCACTCTTCAAATTCCTCTAACTAGGTGTCTACCAATTTCCAGATCAAAATCACAACAATTTGTTTCCTTTTAGAATTAGCTAAACTTTATTTCCTTGCTAATTTCAACATCCTGCAATGTTCAGGCTTCATTCAGAGTAGAGCAGATGTGAGCTGATTATATTTCCATTCTTATGTAATGACCTATGTGAACACAACCCAATGACCCAGGACCACTACCATGATGTGAGATAGCAAAGTGGTAACCATATTTACAACCAAAAGTGCTACAATGTCTTGAAATGGCTGAAGTTCCTGAGGAAATAAAGAGAGGATATACATTGTCACACGTGTGTGCTTAGGAGGCAAATTCAGGATTCATCTAAAGATAATTACACTCCAATAGCGGGTGGTGGCACTGTTCCCTAATGCCTTTTCTCTTCCTCCTTTAGCAGAAGCAGTAATTGAGAATCACATCCCAAATTACACCACTTCCGGTTTCCAACCTCCTGATCCTGCCTCTTCCTGTTCTCCAAACAGAAAAATGGCTCCACCGCCATGTTGGGGCAATCATTTCTAGTCTCATCTCAGCAAAGATGCATTTTCTTTTGGACTGCAAAATGACTGCAAGGTGCCCCAACCCTTCATCTTGGTTTCTTTTGTCATTTTTACAACATAATGTATGTCCATACAATATTATATACAATAGGTTGATACTGTGTAGTAAGATATTTTTAGTAGGGGTGCAACGATACACAAAATTTACGGTTCGGTTCGGTACTTTGGTGTCACGTTTCGATATTTTTTCGATACAAAAAAATTTTCATGCCTTTTTTAATTTGTAATTTATTAAAATTATATATATTTCTTTTAAATCAAAAATACAGTTTTTAAATTAAATGTTGCTGAAAAAACAAAATAATAAAAAAATAAAAGAGTTTGGAAACGAGTTTATTACAGAGAAAGGTCCCTTTCCAAAATAAAAGCTATGCTATACCCTTCTTCTGGGGTATATTCTCAGGAGCGTATTGAACATATCATGTCCCCATAAAATGAACCACTCTCTGATGGACCTCCCCTCACACTCATCTTCTGGAGTGCTAGCACTTAGCTGCATATACAACAAAAACAACTTAAATAAAAATATGTATTGCACAGAAATGCCTTCCTAAATATATTTTGAAACATTTGAAATGTTCTAAAAATAAGGTATCAACCACATACAGTTCTGCATTATTTGGGGATCCCTGACTGTATTTTCTATACTTGGTAGAATATAAAACAAACACACCCAATGGTACATGCTTCCTCAGTTTGTTTGCCCAGTTGATTTCATACAAGGGACGCTATTGGCGGATGGCTTAGAAGCTACCCAATCAGAGCACGTATTACATATTAACTAAAACTCCTCAATGCTATAAGATATGCCTCCTGCGCGGTTCTCGATTGTTTGCTTGTCTCTGCCTCTATCTCACCCTCTCTGACATTCTTGCACAGAGGCTGTTTGCTTAGAAGATAGGGACGCTCCTGTAAAAAATGCTGAAAGGCTACCTTCGCATTGATCCCTTCATTGCCGCTGCTTTATCGCGGTGCTTGCATACTTAAAAGCGCAACAGCCCTATTGATTTTTCATTGTTTACTTTACTCTCTCTCTGACATTCTCCGCTCCTTACGCGCACTTTGAAGAGGAAGATATGTTTGCATTCTTTTAATTGTGAGAAAGAACTGTCATCTCTGTCTTGTCATGGAGCACAGTTTAAACTTTTGACTAAAGGGTGTTATTTCATGTCTAGAGGGCTCTAATAATGTTAAAAAACGTATTTAGAAGGTCGTAAACAGGTTTTATATGCTCTAACTGCGAAAATATTAGATTTATAAATAAAGAATCCTACTTCGTGGAAATTCATTTATCTGTCTGGAGCGGATTAACCGCGATAAACAAGGGTTTACTGTATAACTGTGCGGAGAATATTTATAAACAGTGTGGGAGAGTTTCTAAGGGCTTAAAATATATAAAAATAATCATACAAACATATGGTTTCTACTTCGCGGATTTTCACCTATCGCGGGGGGTTCTGGAACGCAACCCCCGCGATCGAGGAGGGATTACTGTATATAATTTTGTATCGTTCAATACATATACGTACCGAACCGAAAGCACTGTATCGAACGGTTCAATATCGATACATGTATCGTTGCACCCTTAATCTTTAGGTAAGTGTAAATTGATGTATTGTGCAATTATATATTGTTTAAATCTTTTAATCCATTCAGATATCCTGCTATTTTAAATGCTATTTTGAAGAAAAACTAATAATAAATATGTCTGATTCACTGTACTACAAAATAACTCAGTCTCATTCCACTAAACTTGCCATGAACAGTCTCTTTTAGAATAAAGAGGAAGATGTTCTTTTTTATTGAAAAAATCAGAGGAGAGACCAGTCTGAAGCATGGAGTTTTTATTGCAAAATCTTAGATAGACAGCATCAAGTAATTTACGTCAGAAAATTAAGAAGAAAAGAAACAGAAAAGATGGGTTCTTACATCAAAGTTTATTTACTCAGCAAGATTACCATCTGTTACATAAAAATAAAAATAATGGGTGATAACTGGTGTCTTGACACTAAGCTGACCAGACAACTACACACCAGTGCTGACGGCCTGTTTGCTAATTTAATCTTAACAGAGCTGTTTTATAGTTCATTTAATGTAATTGCTAAGCTGCACCATCAATAATGCATCAGGCAATGAAAGAATAAATGGTTTTATTTAGATTGCCAAATAACACTGCTTTGAAGCTGTTTTATTTTACATTTATCTCAATAAAAAGTGAGGTGTATAGTCTGCATTGGTTTTAATTCTATATAAAGGCAAAAGTTAAAATAACTACATACATATGAGCTGAACACACTCCCTATAGCTTACAAACCTGGAATAGTGGGCTGCATTGTCTTGACCTGGAGGTCTTTGAACCTTTTCCCAATGCTCCATGGTTCTAACTTTCCTTCTACAAGAAGATTCAGCTTCCATGCTGTTTAGTTACTTATTTTTTTAACTTGCTAGTGGAGCAGTGATAGTTTCATCTCATGTCTCACTTTTCTTATTTCATATAGGGCAATTAAAGCTCATTTTTAAAATGACAAAATTCTTTGTCACTGCCATCGCTTGCTTCTTCTTTGTTACTCTTGCCTGGCTTTGCCTTGTGCAACCCCTTTCTCCATGAAATCCTTTTATCCTCATGCCTATTCATCATAATTCTAAATCATAAATAAGAAAAACTCAACAAAAACTGTCCAGATGAAGAACTTAGAAACAAAAATAACAAGGTGCACTAAAAAACTCTAATGTGTAGTAACAATGTAAAAATGACAGAAGAAAAATATGCATTAGAATTAAAAGGAGTCAACAAAAAATTATTTACAGTGGATTCAAAAGAATTCAGAACCTTTCACTTTCTAAACACTTTATTATGCTGTAGATTTAATTTTAAATGGATACATTTTCGCCCATAAATCTACATTCATTCATCCATCCATTATCCAACCCGCTATATCCTAACTGTGACCCGACATTTGCGTTATAGACATATGCGCACCGTCAAAATCGCACCGACAAAATCACGAAAGTTTCATTAAATATGAATTACTAGTTTAAAGCATATATAATAATGTTTATTTTAGAAGTCAATATTATGAGACATCAGCACGGCACGCAGATAGTCCTTAAGATCACGCCCGGCATATGTAGGAAGAATTGCAGCAAGGGCGTCCCACTCTCTTGGCCTCTCTCGCGATTTTGTCGGCTCGCATTTGTCGAAAACCAGTTAGCGGGTTTGTCTGCGCTCATTTGTCCATCGCAGTTTTGTCAGGGCGCATATTTCTATCGCGCTTTTGTCGGTGAACCATCCTAACTACAGGTTCACAGGGGTCTGCTGGAGCCAATCCTAGCCAACACAGGAAACAAACTCCGGGCAGGGCGCCAGCCCACTGCAGAGTCCACACACACACACACACACACACACACACACACACACACACACACACACACACACACACACACACACACTAGGGACAATTTAGAATCACTAATGCACCTAATCGGCATGTCTTTGGGAGGAAACCGGAGTACCTGGAGGAAACCCACGCAGACACGGGGGAAACATGCAAACTCAATGCAGGGAGGACCTGGGAAGGGAACCCGGGTCTCGTAACTGCGAGGCAGCAACGCTACCCACTGCGCCACCATGCCGCCCATGATTGGAGTCTACCTCTGATAAATTAAATTGATTAGACACAGTTTAGAAAGGCCCACACCTGTCTATATAAGGTCCCACAATTCACAATGCATGTCAAGACTAAAAACAACAAAGCTATGAAGTTCAAAGAACACGTGATAGACCTCAGCAATCATGGCAAGGGTATAAAACCATTTTTAAAATGTTGATTGTTCTCAGGAGTGTAGTGGTCTTGATAATTGCAAAATTGAAGAAGTTTGGAACTACTAGGACTATTCCTAGAGGGAGGTGGTCTGGCCAAACTGAGTAACCAGGCAAGAAGGGTTTTGGTCAGGGAGGTCACGGAGTACCAAATGGTCATTCTAACCGCTTCAGAAGTCCTCTGCTGAGTTGGTAGAACCTGTGTGAGAGAATAATTTGGATTTAACAATAGTTAAAGATTTTGGTTTGAAGTGCACATTGAAATATATAAGCATTTGTTTTAGAAATATCATGAAGAGAACTTTTAAGAACAGTTGTCACATACACAGAGATTTCAAGGGTAATAACTGAACCTAAGGGCAGCATGATGGTGAAGTGGTAGCGCTGCTGCCTCGCAGTTAGGAGACCGGGGTTCGCTTCCCGGGTCCTCCCTGCGTGGAGTTTGCATGTTCTCCCCGTGTCTGTGTGGGTTTCCTCCGGGTACTCCAGTTTCCTCCCACAGTCCAAAGACATGCAGGTTAGGTGCATTGGCGATTCTAAATTGTCCCGTGTGTGTGGGCTGGTGCCCTACCCGGGGTTTGTTTCCTGCCTGCTGGCTCCAGCAGACCTCCATGACCCTCTAGTTAGGATATAGCAGGTTAGATAATGGATGGTTGGTTGGATAACTGAACCTAAGAGATATCAGAAGAACAAGAGTGTAGTAGTACATACTTTTATTTGGAAATGTTATTTGGGCATAAGCCAACGAGCTAATCAGGGTAAACATGCACTAATCAGCATTTTAATATAAATTCAGTTGTTCAGTTATAAAATGGACCATCTATGCAACATGCCATAAATCAGGAGTAGCTTGTAGTGTGGCTAAATGGAAGCCATTCTTAAGTAAAAGGCATATGACAGTTTAAAAGACTCTGAGAGCATCTGGTTTGATAAGACACAGGTTTACCTATGTCCGTGAAAGATTAGATACTGCTCAATTTCACCCTAACACCATCCCTACTGCGAAGCATGGTGGTGACAGCATCATGTGATGGGCGTGCTTTTTTAGCCGTTTGGACAAGAGGATGGGTCAGAATTAAGGGAAGGATGAATGCACTCAAATACAGAGAGGTCCTTGAAGAAAACTTGCTCCAGTGTGCACACAATAACAGACTTTTGTGACAGTTCACCTCAATGCAACAATTATCCGAAGCATACAGTCAAGACGATACTGGCATTGCTTTGGGACAAGTCTAATTGTCCTTAAGACGCTGAGCCAAAGTCCAGACTTAAACCCTGTAGGAAATCTGTGGAGAGACCTGTAGATGGTACTTTGCAGACATGTCCCATCCAGTCTAGGCATACAAAGCTTCTCGACACATACTCAAGAATTAAGTACTTTTACAAAGTACCAAATTAAACATATGAATACTTATATGAATGACAGTTTTCAGTTTCTTCTTCTTCTTTCGGCTGCTCCCATTAAAGGTTGCCACAACAGATCATCTTTTTCCATCTTTTCTTCCTGTCTTCTGTATCTTGCTCTGTTATGCCCATCACCTGGCACATCCTGATTTTTAATACATTTGAAAACTTTATTGAAAATATGTTTTCACTTTATCAGTATGGATTGTTGAGGTTAAATTGATGGGCAAAAATGGCAAATTCATACAATAAAGTGTGCAGAAAGTGAAGGGGTCTGAATTCTTTCTGAATGTGCTATATGTATTAAGTCAAACAGCAGAATAATGATATTTACAGTATGTTTTACTCCAAAGATAACATGAATTGTCCCACTAAAAGTTCAGAACAGCAATATACTGTAAAATGCACCTTCCAAGAATGGTGATGTTTCCAGACTGAAGGAATACAGGCTTAAGTCTAAATGTAAAAGCAAGCTTTGTAAAAAAATCCTGTGAGCTTTGATTAAAATAATATTTCAAGTGACAGCCTTTCAAAAAATATCTGCAAGTATTCACAGCTCACTGCAGGAAATACTCTAGTGGAATGTGTTCTGGGCAAATGACTCTTAATTCCATGGACACTACGTGAATTGTCAAAGGTCAATCAGTTTTCTGAAAATGGGTCAGAAACCGAAAGCCTGAAGAAATCAGCTGAGAGAATCAACCATACATTTACTTTTTAATACAGAAAAGCTTATTCAATATAGTAAAATAAAGTTAAAGAAAATCAATAAAATATAAATACCAAATTTGACAAGAACTAGACAGCAGTATTCACATACAGTAATTATTGTTTCAAATAATTATATTAGCTCCTCAGAAAGTGAAAAACACAATAAATACCAATAAATCAAGTGACAAAATACGGTGCATATGCAAGTAAGAATTACACCTTACTCTGCACATGAGATAGTTATGACCCTAAAAAACCTATATATTGTAGGAGGCACATGGGATGGATCGCTTCCCCTAGACAGGATGTCACAATTGAACAGAAACAGCATATTGTACCTGGACAAAGCTTCCCAAAAGAATGGACAGACATCCCAACCAATAGAGAAGATGGCACCTTACCCAGGCAGGAAGCCCCAGATAAATGGACTGGCATCCTGACTGCAATGGCTGGAAATATAATCAAGCAGTGCAGCCCTGCTGGGGTCCGTGGGTGCCATAAGAGGGCACTGCAGGTAGAGGTACTCCCTGTTTTATGCAACTTTCATGTGACCCGGAAGTACTTCCAACAGGCAACAGCCCTGGCACTGGAAGTACTCCTAGGTCTTCAATAAAAGGGACCGTGCTGCCTTGTCCAGGAAAGTTGGAGCTTGCAGGAAGGAAGGCAACATTTAACTAGAGAGAACAGTGCGGAGAGAGAGAGAGAGAGGGGGGGGAAGGAGAGATGACTTATGGTTTTTTTTGTGTATTAAACATCCTTTATTTGAACCTTGGACTGTCTTGGTGTGTTCGTGTTTGGGGCACTCTGATGCCCCTTTGCCTTCACAACATAATGCACAAATATGTATGTAAAAAGGTGGCACATATTTTTATAGTTCAATAGGACAAAAACCTTTTAGGGATGTGTACTGGAATGATGCTTCAATGTCAGCAAAATTGTTAAACTGCTGTCAACCCATTTTCTGAACCCAACTTTCCAGTATAGTTCAGCATTCAATACAATAATACCCTGTAGACTGCTTGTGAAATTGAGGGAATTAGGATTCAACAACTGCCTGTATGTGTGGGTGCTGGACTTCCTCACAGGCTATTTATGAAGTATGTACTGCAGGTGAGTCTTTGACAAATAAAATAAAAAGAATACATGATTATGCAACTTTGGGAGAAGTGCGTGTTATCTTTACCTAATATGTATGCATGGTCAGGAGATAGAAAGGTCTTGAGGGTCCCTGACTCTTACCAGCCCTTTACATTTTGATATCTAAATACTATATTTTTTAATTTTTCAAAGATGAATAAATACAGTATATACTTGTTTAATATTATTGCATAAAATGAATGCATTATAGCAAAAAGCTAATTGTGTTCATCAGATTTAATATAATGAACATGCCAGTGAAGGTCATTTTGCCTTTATTAATCAGATGAAATGTTCACAAGAAAAACAGTCTCCTGTGCCACATTACTTTAAAGATGTGATGAGTAATGTTGATGGTAAACTACCTTTTATTAATTACTACCTGACTTACTGCCAAATGAAACATTATCTCAATGACAAAAGTGGCAATATATTCTTCACACAAGTTCAAATATCTCTTCCCTATGTGACTTGATGACAGAAATGCGTTTCGTACTGCATTAATCTGACAACACATAAAAGCCATTGGGATGACACAATTTGGTTTTTCTCAACAGAGACGTACAGCCCTCTGCCTCTTTATATCAGTCACACTAGTGTTTCATGGGAGAACTGATTGCTGCAAAGATGTTTGTGATCATTTTCCTTTCATTAACATTAGGAGGAAAATTATCTTTTGGGCATTCTCTACAAACAGGAGAATTTAAGATTAATAATTGATAATCTCCATAAGCAAGGCTGCAATAAAGACTTTTCAGTACAACACTTTACAAAGTGTTACACTCTGGCATTAAGCGAGTCACAAAGCTGGTGCCACATTATATAATTTGTAGTCAGAGATATCTGTCTTACTAATGATTGCAGTAGCTTCATCTAATCACTTTAAGAATGCCCCTTACAATGGCACCCTTGCACCAACTCAGACTGTGAGCATCTGGAGTCATAACTGAATGGATCAGTGGATAACAGCACAGAACCACAGACTAAAAATGATTCTATAAAAGCAAATGATCTTTATTAACTAATATCAATGATAACAAGCATAGTAGAGAATCATGCAACCAATTACAGTCATGCACCGACTTAGGGTTCCATTTGGGACTGGCCATTTGGCAGTACTTCAAATTACCTATATTATGGTCACAAACTGTGCAAATCATTACACTTGAGCTTTGTGGATCTGATGGTATGCAGTGGCATAAAATAATGTTCAAGTTTCCATGGCCTCACACCAGACTTGTTAAAAATTAGACCATAAACCATAAAAGACCTTCCAAAAGTGAAAAAAACACAAAATACTCACTGAAATAATAAAAATAATAATGAAAGAATTATTACTATTACAAGGTGTTCTGTCTTGTTGATGGAAGAAAAAAGTGCACAGTTTGGAAACATCAAAGAAATGCTGCATGGCATGGCCAATCAGTGCCACAAAGACTGGAACTCTCTAAGTGCAATTATATATATATTTTTTTACTTACAGCTAGATTGTGGCTGGTTTTTTTTGCAGCATCATTACAAGAAGGAAGACAGCCGAGAGATTGCTACCTCTGCAGCTCCACCACAGCTATGCTCACTGAATCTATGTAGAATGAATTATTCTATGGCTGACAGCACTACCACAATGTGTGATAAACAAAAGGCGTATAGCTTTTTTGGTGTGTAGTGAGTGGATTGAGCAGATTCTAGAATAATATTATTTTATAATTTTGCTATGGCCCTTGGCAGTAAGTGTAAATTGATTCAAACTTATTTGGCCCTTTATTGGTACTTGCTTGTATTATTAAAAAAAAATCCATGCACAATTACACACACCAAAATAACGAGGGCAAAAAAAGAACAATTTGGATGTGAGCATCAGTAGGTGTTGCACCGTAAGAACCAAGTTACTTGAACTATTCCAAAACATTTCAGTAATTATTTACTGCTCTGATGCTGATCTTTCTGATCATCAAATAGGTCATTATGATAGCAATTGACAAGAAGAATTCAGAATTAATTGTAGAATTACGGTATTTAAGGGTTCCTCTGGAGTGCCTTTTTCTCTTGCACAATTTGGCTCAAAAACAAATCGGCACATCATCGTCTCATAACAGACTTTTTGGCTCTAAACCTTCCTGAAGAAACTGCGACACACAGACACACACACCCATCATCATGATATCAATGTTTTTGGTACCTGGGGTCCCTAAAACATCAAGATCCATCAAAAACCGGGGATTGAAATCAGGTGTGCAGAATTTCTGCCATTTTTATTTTCTTCATTCTGTTCTGGTACAAGAAACATGATACATCAGGCAGATAAGCCTCTCTTCTGTTTTTGAAGTCTGAAACACCCACTTTACTCCTTTCCTTGTGTTCACATTGTATAGTAAAGTATTATGCCGCCAAGAAAAAAGAAATTATGTGACATTCTAATAATAAAAAGAGTACAAAATACAACACTCACATGTTTAATTTATGTATTAAACTAATGCTTTCGCATAAAGTATTGTATATACAGCATCTCTTAAATATAATTAAATATACTATAACAGTTCATAGCAAAGGCAGTTCATGGTTACACAGTGTGATGGACAATGAGCATGGACGATCATTCCAGCAAGGTTCCTGGACAGAAGACTAACCCTTAATGGCACAAGAAACTGGGTGAAGATCATCCTTCCTCAACCAGGTGACAGACAGAAGGTGCCAGTGCAGCAGTGGGTACAATTGCATCCTGGCAAGGTTGGATCAAGGAACAATGCCTGGCCAGGAGACCACTGTAGTGAAATGTCAGGGGAGTCAACCTGGTAGGACAAAATACCCCCTCCTCCCCCATAACAATAGGTGGCAGCCCCTTGGGCAATGTTACCTATTCAGACACCCTCAAGGGACACTTGGAAATTTAGTCCCATATGGCATCCTTGTCAGGTTCTGCCAGGGGGTGCTGCAGGGATCTATTATCCCTAATTGGTGTGACTTCCATTTGACCTAGAAGAACTTCCATCAGGCTACGCCCTAGCACCGGAAGCACTTTTGGGTTCAATGTAAAAGAAGTCACTTGACCTTAACCAAGTGAGTTGGAGTCGAGTGGAAGAAGGACAATGCTCACCTGGATGTGTGGAAAGAGACAGAAAGAGAGAATAAAAGAGCTTAGAAGTTTGTTATTTATCAGAGAAACCTGTATAACAGAGGTATTTACACAATAAATAATTTGTTTGTACCCGTGACTTATATTTGTATTGTTGTGTCCAGGGTTTGGGGCACTGCAAACCCCCAAAACCCACTGGTCACAGTGGGATTTCACCTAGTAGCCTTGTTGTTTATAGTCCAATGAATTATCCACTAGGTCTCACAATCTATGACACCAACATTCTAATTGGTCGTTTGACTCTTTTTAATTTCTGACAATTCATTTACAAAACAGTCAAGTCCATAATTATTTGGACTGTGACACAATTTTCATAATTTTGGCTCTGTACGCCACCACAATGGATTTGAAATGAAGCAATCATTGTGTGCTTGAAGGCTAGACAAAACGACAGCCTGACACTCTGCAACTGCAGAATTGCCAGTTATATGCATCACTTTGTAATGTAGGGGTACCCTTGTCCTATTCTTTATTAACTGATTGTTACCGTGTTTGTCATATTTCACACTACAGTAAAACCTTGATTATCCATCACTTGATTAACCATCAGTTTCCATTAACCACATGTTATGCTGCATTTTGAAATAATAATATCAAGTTATGAACCTTCAGCTTTAATAGTGTTTCGTAGCTTTTCTTATAATTAAACTACTACACATTGTTATGGCCAATAAACATTTGCGATCTTCTGCACTGTAATTTTCTTTTTAAATTCAGTTATGTTTTTTGAATATATTGTGATGCGCCCTCAGCTTGTGATGTGCAGTGTTGGAGGAGAAAGGATGGAATGAATGCTCTATGTGGTGGGACTGGTGAAGACAGGAGAAGTTGGGAGATAAAGGAAGGTGCGGTGGAAGGAAGTTTTGAGTAGGGAGTCGGGAGACAATAAACAGGAGTGTGTGCAGTATAGAGAAAGACAGAACGAGAGTGGCAGAAGATAAACTGATTGGTAGGGAAAGCTTTCTTTTATTGTTTTGGAGATATACTGTGTAACCCAGATAACAGAGTATTAGACAGGGTACCATTTTTCATGGAACAAAGATTCTAAGTAAAACACAGGGAACTCCAGTAACTCTGAGTTGTGTGTGCTTATTAAACTGGTCATTACAATATCATATAAATTAATACATTTTTTAAAACTATATTAAATTTTGTTAATTTTTTTTTTTTTTTGGAAAATAAATATCACTTGAGGAGATCCCGGAGAGGTGGAGATATGCTCCAGAGAGGATATGAAAGAAGTTCAGTGGAACATGACAGAATACATGTGTGTAAATGACAGGGAGGTAAGTGGAATGGTGAGGATGCAGGGAGTAAAGTTGGTGAAGGTGGATGAGTTTAAATACTTGGGATCAACAGTATGGAGTAACAGGGATTGTGGAAGAGAGGTGAAAAAGAGAGTGCAGGCAGGGTGGAATGGGTGGAGAAGAGTGTCAGAAGTAATTTGTGACAGACAGGTATCCACAAGAGTAAAAGGGAAGGTCTACAGGATGGTAGTGAGACCAGCTATGTTATTTGGGTTGAAGATGGTGGCACTGACAAGAAAGCAGGAGACAGAGCTGGAGATGGCAGAGTTCAAGATGCTAAGATTTACATTGCGTGTGATGAAGATGGACAGAATTAGAAATGAGTACCTTAGAGGATCAACTCAGTTTGGATGGTTGGGTGACAAAGTCAGAGAGGCGAAATTGCCTTGGTTTGGACATGTGCTTAGGAGAGATGCTGGGTATACTGGGAAAAGGATGCTAAGAACAGAGCTGCCAGGCAAGATGAAGGCCTAAGAGAAGGTTTATGGATGTGGTGAGAGAAGACATGGAGGTGATGGGTGTGATAGAGCAAGATGTAGAGGAGAGAAAGATATAGAACAAGATGATCCACTGTGGCAACCCCTAACGGGAGCAGCCGAAAGAAGAAGAAGGAACAAATATCACTTCACTAAACTAATTTAATGTATATGATTTTTAAAGTAGCTGTTCTGTTACCTGTCTTTTATCTGTCATGGCCTCAGTGCTGACCCCTGATGGATAATTGAGGTTTTACTGTACTTTTTTGACAACAACACAAGCAGCATTTCACTTATGTTCTGTTTTGCCTTCAAATGCTACCTTGTTTGATATCTTACTAAAAATAGAGCAATGAAAAAGACCCATTTCATGGGATGTGTGAGACCACAGAGGTCAGACAGGCATCCTGGCTTGATGACAGCATGACTTCGGAATAAAATAGAAGATGCCATGGGATGGACAAGCAGAAGCTGTAGGCCACGAGCAGTTCCATCCCCCATACAAGAGGTGGGAGTGGTCCGCTGGAAGCATCCAAGCTTGGAAACCTACAGGTCTTCATGGGAACGGGAGTCTGGAAGTGTAGCCATGTTGGGGTCCCTCGGTGCTACAAGGGGGTGCTGTCAGGAGAGGACTACCCTGGTTCTGAGACAAACCAGGAGTACTTCCCAAAAGTCATGTCGGTTCACTAGGCGCTCTTCAGCTGCCTTACCTCAGAGAGTTAGAGTCAGGAGGCAGTGAGCAACATTCAACTGGAGGCAGGAGACAAGAAAATGTTATTTTTTGTATGGATTTGGGTTGTATTTAATTTGTTTGTTGCTTTTTGGATAAAAAAAATCTATTATTTGAACCTGTGACTGGGTTGGGCATTATTGGGTCTGTGGTTTGGAGCTCAGTGGTTACAGATGTGTATTTGTTCATTGACAATTTTTTGTGACATTCTACCATTAAACTCAATCTGAGTAGCACATTTTATTCAGTAGACATCTTAAATGTGCATTCCAGATTTGGAAAAAAATTGTGAAAGTCACACACTGAACGCTTTGAGATATATATCTTAAGTACTTAAAAGGTTTTAATCACTTAAGTTGTAGGCAAAACGATATAAGTAGCAATCCTGCCTACGTTATTAAAAGTAAAACAGACAGACATCTCTTGCCTCACTGAGACATATTTCTGTAATCTGTGCTACAAAGTATGAGCAGGTTAATTTAATTTTCACTGCAAGATAATAAAAGCAAAAAGATGTACAATAAATAAATTACTTATAGTTTCTGGACAATGTTGAAAAAAAATTACATTTTACAGGTTCCCACATCTCTTTTATATGAATTCTTTCAAGATGACCTTGACAATGAAAGCATAAGATAATCCAATATCTCAGCATGCTGATTTTGTTTGTCTTACCTCTAGGTGTCCCTGTGTTTTCCCTGCTGTAAATCACTAGTTAGTTCTTATCACTGTGAACAAATGTTCATACATATAAACACTCTTCTCAATGTCATAAAAAAGACATCCAGCCAAAGAACTTCCAGTAACAGTTTTAACAGGGGCTACCTACAGGGGGTGGCCAAAATAACAGTAACACCAGATGAAAAGGTAGTTTAACTTTGAAGGAACTAAATCAAAATTAGTTCAAGGTGACTCATATTAGGCTGGTTCCCAATTACCGATATGTGTCAGGTATAATGGAAAATTTAAAACAAATATTTGCAGCTAACAAAGTTCTAAATAAGTTAAACAGGTCATGTCAGAATTTCAGTTGCATGGGTAAGTAATGGAGAACAGTGTTTGAGGCTCACCAGCAGGGACAGACTGACACATCACAGGCTAGTTACTAAAGATCACAAAAGCATAGCCTCAAAAATGTCCACAGAATTCAATTAGCACCTCAGTGACTCAATTTCAACAAAATGTAAATTACAATCAGATCCTTAACAGTTATAGAGTAATTTCTCATGTGGGTAAACTTATGGAAAGAATGGTGATTGATAGATTAGCATATTATTTAGGAAGTAGAAAATTACTACCACCATATGAATGTGGACTTTGCAAAAAGCAGGATAACACAGACTCTGAGATGTCCAGAATTGGATATTAGAAAAGCCCAAATTAATAAGGAAGTTGTTGTCGTGGAATTTATTACATTATGAAAGGGTATGATATGTTTTGGAAGGATGGTTTGTTAATAAAACTGGAAAGAATGTATAGCTGGATAAAAGACTTTTTGTTCCAGAGAACAATTCAGGTTTGGGTAGGTAAGGAAAATTCTAAGGTTTTTCAAATTGATAACAGCACTCCGCAAGGTAGTATTTGTAGTCCGGTCCAATTTAATATTATGATGAATTATATATTATTTTTAAAGTCAGGTCCCGTGAGGTCAGGTTGGGGAGCATGCACTAGTACAGTGTGTTGCCACACCCACCACACAACGAAACAGCTTGGGTTCCTGGTTAGAAACCCCCAGGAAGATGCACGGTCCAGTCCCACCTTCTGGAAATGACATCTACCTGCTGCATCCAGGTGTTACGTTGGTGTCCTCTTGGCCTGGTCCAGCCGCTCAGGTCCTCAACAATGAGGATCCTGTGAGCTGGATTACCTTCGGGAAATCGCGCCACATAGCTGCAGCACCGTAACTGACGCTCCCTCACAATGCAGGTAATGTACATCATTCGTGACTCCATTCGACACAAAGTCAAACCAGTGGTACCCAAGGATTCCACAAAGGAGTCCAGTCTTCATCTCAGGTCACTGGATAGCGTTCATGTCTTGCAACCATATAGCAAAACAGGAAGCACCAGGACTCTAAAAACTTGGGCCTTTGTTCTTTTGAAAAGATATTGGGAGTGCCAGACAACCCTTTCCAGCGACCTCTTGACCCCTCATGCTTTCCCAATCATTCTACTAAATCACCAGAGACTTGAATGTCGCTGCCGTTGTAAGTAAACCTCTTGACAAGGTCGACACTCTCTCCGCAGACAGACACACAAATGATGGCTGTACCCAAGAGGCCATTAAAGGCCTGGATCTTTGTTTTAATCCAGGACATTCACAAACTCAGACACTCAGACTCCTCATTCAGTCTCAGAGCCTCCATTGACTCTATGAACATCACAGCATCATTGGCAAAGTCAAGATCAGTGAATTTTTCTTCACCAAGAGGATGTCCCACAACTCCTGGACCCCACAACCCTGCCCAACACCCAGTCCATGCAAGCATTGAAAGAGTAGGAGCAAGAACACATCCCTGACAACCCCCAGAATCAACTGGAAAAACACAGAGGTTCTGCTTCCACTATGCACAGTACTTAAAGTACCAGTGATAAGGCCAGTCATGATATCCATCAACTTTAAGGGGATCCTGCAAAGTCTCAGGATTTTCTATAGGGCAGCTTGATCAACTGAGTTGAACACTTTATAAAAATCGGTAAAGGCTGCAAAGAAACTCTGCCGATATTTTCCATAATGCTTTTTGAGCAAGTGATCACGGATCTTATTGAGGATGATCCTAGCAAGGACCTTACTCAGCACCAAGAACAGCAGTTGCCACAATCCAGGCGATCACCCTTCCCTTTCCAGATATGGACGACAAGTTCCATTTTCCAGTCAGTTGGTGTGATGAATGTCTTCCAAATGGAAGCAAAGATCGCTTGCAATGCCAGGAGGACAGCCTTACCACCAGCCTGGAGAAGCTCCCTCCGATACCATAGATCCCGGCAGCCTTCCCTGCCCTTAGCTGGTTCACCACCTGTGCAATCTCAGTGAGTGGTGAGATGTGATGATCAATGCTAAAAAATCTGGGAAATGTAAAGCTGTCCTTAACATGCTTAGGTGTTTGGTGGGATAAAATTGGGAGGCTGATAGGTTATCTATGATCGCTTTGTACCATGCATTAATTAGATCAGTTATAGGTTATGGTTGTGTTGCATATATTTCTGCTGCAG
Source organism: Polypterus senegalus (assembly GCF_016835505.1). NCBI lineage: Eukaryota > Metazoa > Chordata > Cladistia > Polypteriformes > Polypteridae > Polypterus > Polypterus senegalus. The sequence continues at coordinate 211,198,878 of NC_053156.1, read as the reverse complement.
CATCTGCTTTGGAAAAGTTAGATAAATCCTAGCCCAAGCCATCTGTCTGTGTTGTGGGGCTATAAGACCTTCCCGTATTGCTGCACTTCAAGTTGAAATTAGAATGATCTAGACAAGAACAGGCCATTCAGTCCAACAAAGCTTGGCAGTCCTATCCACTTAATTCTTCTGAAAAACATCAAATCTAGTTTTGAAAGTTCTTAAGTGTTACTGTTTACAAAACACTAGCTTATTAAGTGTCTATGGTTGTTTGTGTAAAGACAAACCTCCTAATGTTTGTGTGAAATTTACCCTTAACAAGTTTTCAACTGTGGCCCTGTGTTCTTGATGAACTCATTTTAAAACAATTAATACACTGTAATAATTCCCTTCAAAATTTTAAACACTTCAATTATGTCCCCTCTTATTCTTCTTTTGCTTAACCAGAAAAGGCGCAGCTTGTCTAATCTTTCTTCATAAATCATCCACTTTAGCCCTGGAATCAGCCTAGTCACTTTTCTCTGGACGTTTTCCAGCACTGCTGTGACTTTGTTCTTGTAGCCTGGACACCAAAACTGCATAGTGTACTCCAAATGAGGCTTCACCAGTGCATTATAAAGCTTGAGCATAACCTCCTTGGACTTGAACTCCACACACACATCGTGCTATATAACTTAACATTCTGTTTGCCTTGTTTGAAAAATAAACTTGCAGCTGCAGTAGCTATTGTGGCCCTCCTATACTGACATTGTTGACCCCTGGATGTGAACTAACTTACTTTAGTAGAATATGAACTTTAGGTAGCATTAAACAGCACAACTCCAGGGTTTTATATCCTTTTCCAGTCATCTTCTGTGTTTTGCTTTTGTTAGTATGAGACTAAAGACTCGGTGAATGCATGTACCTGTATATCCATTTTGATGAACTGATGTCATCTTGATTTGGGTGCAGTCTGTTGGTATTCCATAAATGGTCTACACAAATATCAAAGAAAACATATCAGAGAAAAAAATTCAGAGCCAACAATTTGCATTAATATGACCCATGTATATATTGCAACGGTGCTGGACAAGTTACATCAGCCAAAGAGGACTCACCAAAAGCATGAAATGCCATTACATCACCAATGGATGGGGTGCCTATAAAAATGGCGACTCTGCAAAGTTGAACTGTTTTTTTTTCTATCTTTGTGTAGCTTTTAGCTAGCAGATCTTTTAAGGATACCAAGCTACTAAGTGAGAATAAAATGAGCATGAATCCATTGTGGCAGCACCGTGCAACATTTCAATATTGTTTTTATCTAAGCTAGAAACAGCAAATTAGTAATCCTTTTATAAGAAACTCCACTGTCTGGAAGAAGACTCACATTTCACCACCTTCTTTTTAGAGCTGGTGATCTTTCCTGGTAACCACAACATGTTTCCTGTTATGCTGACCTCTCTCATTAAGCTTAAAGTACATCTAATGATTTATAGTGCTTGACTATGTACTCAATGCATTTGTAAAATCACTGTGCTCTGAAGAAATGCAATAGCATTATTGACAAACAGACATTAAGGTTCATCAACAAAGAGAAAGACAGAGCTGCACTTTTATATTTATATTCAGCACTTGATTAGCTAGGATAATGGATGAAGCAGAGTACAATACAAAGTAAATATATTTTTAATTATTTAGTTCAAATAACATACAGTATTGAAGAGCATATTTAAAGCTGTCTACCCACACATACAGTGGCTAAAAAGGTTAGTCACTGTAAATATTAATCTTTCCACATGCAGGCTAAATTTATTGCATCTTCCAAATTGGTTCTGGTACATATGTGAGTGGGGGTGAACCCTGTGATGGACTGGCATCCAGTCTAAAGTTTAGTTCCTGCCGTGGCCCAGTGCTGCCAGAACCTACAACCGTGAATTGAATTAAATGAGTCTGATAATGTTATGTTACTGTCAAAACGTTATAGCACAGTTAATGATCAAATCAGTCAAGTTTAACCCAAGTGCTGATTATAGAATGAATTCACAGTAAAGTCATTTAAAATCATATATTAACCAAATATATTTAACATAATATATATTTACTGTTCCATGTAAATTAGGGGGACTCTTGTTTGGTCCTAGAAGGTCACAGTGGCTGATGATTTCTGTTCCAACCCAGTTTCTTAATTAGAAGCCAATTACTGTTCAAGCAACATTTTTGTGCTTCATTTTAGTTAATTTGCTTGTTTAGATTTTTACCCATTAATTGACTCTTTTAGTCTTTAACAACCATTTTTAACTTGTTAACAGTGAGATACAAATGAGATAGGAATCAGATGTACAATCTGACTTGGTCTCATTTAAACCTCTGTGTGTGTGTGTATGTGTGTGTGTGTGTGTTCAACATAAAGTGTCTATTTAAATAAAATATTTGGAAAGAAAAGTAACATAAAAATGAAGGACTCAAAGTCACCCATCTATTCCAGTCCATTAATCATTTGAATGATATTTTCAAAAATTTACAATAAATGAATGCCTGCCTTGGAGGAATGAAATCCATAGAATTAAATAACATGTGCTGTTATCAGAAACGATTGGCTTTTAATTAAAAAAAAAAAAGTGTCTGAAAAAAAAACTGCAGATAACTGTTGTGGCCCTAATGGACTGAACCTGATGAACCTTGGATGTGAAATAACTTACTTTTGTAAAATATACATTTTAGGTAGCATAACAGCACAGCTCCAGACTTTTGAATCTTTTCACACTCTATAGCTGTGTTTTTCTTCTGTCTGCATGAGAATTTCCCTCTACTGCTTTTATTTCTTTCTTAAACAACCTGTAAGACATTCCATTTAATCTGACTGGTGACTGTAAATTGACTTCTTTGAGTTGTGTACCTTGCAATACACTTACATCCAGCTTGGGTTGTTTCTTTTCTTTTACTCGGTGCTGGAAGTGGGGTGCTAGTTAGACTTCAGTTTCCAGTTACTTTTAACTGGAGTGCAAAGGTTCAAAAAATAGACAGAAGGATACTGTACACTTTATATATTTTGGTTTGGTGAGGGAAGTGTGACAGTGGTGAGGTATGCGGTAGGAGTGACGGATGCATTCAAGGTGGAGGTGGGATTACATCAGGGATCGGCTCTGAGCCCTTTCTTATTTGCAATGGTGATTAACAGTTTGACAGACAAGATTAGACAGGAGTCCCCATGGACTATGATTTTTACTGATGACATTGTGATCTGTACGATAGTAGGGAGCAGGTTGAGGAGACCCTGGAGAGGTGGAGATATGCCCTGGAGTGGACAGCAATGAAGGTCAGTAGGAAGAAGACAGAATACATGTGTGTAAATGAGAGGGAGGTCACTGAAATGGTGAGGATGCAGGGAGTAGAGTTGGCGAAGGTGGATGAGTTAAATACTTGGGATCAACAGTACAGAGTAATGGTGATTGTGGAAGAGAGGTGAAAAAGAGAGTGCAGGCAGGGTGGAATGGGTGGAGAAGAGTGTCAGAAGTATTTTGTGACAGATGGGTATCCACAAGAGTGAAAGGGAAGGTCTACAGGACGGTAGTGAGACCAGCTATGTTATGTGTGTTGGAGACGACGGCACTGACCAAAAACTTGACACAGAGCTGGAGGTGGCAGAGTTAAAGATTTGCATTAGGTGTGATGAGGATGGATAGGATCAGAAATGAGTACATTAGAGGGTCAGCTCAGGTTGGATGGTTAGGAGTCAGAGAGGCGAGATTGCATTGGTTTGGACATGTGCAGAGGAGAGATGCTGAGTATATTTGGAGAAAGATGTTAAGGATAGAGCTGCCAGGCGAGAGGAAAAGAAGAAGGCCTAGGAGGAGGTTTATGGATGTGGTGAGAGAGGACATGCAGGTGATGGGTGTGACAGAGCAAGATGCACAGGACAGAAAGATATGGAAGATGATCCACTGTGGCAGCCCCTAACGGGAGCAGCCAAAAGAAGTAAAAAAGAGGTCTCCATGCTTATTGTCAGTACTATTTGTCCTCTCTTTGCCTCTCTGTCTCAATGCAAGGTCAGACATTTCTATAGTAATCTATACTGCGATTGGCTGCTGTTTGTTGTGATTTAGCTCCACATAAAGGGTTAGCAGGCCTTAAAATAAAGAAAAATCACTATCCTACTAGGTCTCAGCTTCAGGAACAAACTTCATCGATATAGTTTAGTCCCATCCTCAAATGGCAGGCTTTCCAACCTGCACAGGCCCTAAAAAGGAATCAGACTTTTAAAGTTCAAAATGTTCAAAAATGTTCCTTCAGGGGAGAGAATGACCAAAATCTTCTGGCTTAAAAATACTCCCCCTGGAAGGGATGTGCTTTTTTTTTTAATGTTACTTCTCCTTTGTGGTTTAAAGTGATGTTTTTATGTTGAATGGAGATAATAAAGTTCTTGCTTTAATGTATGAGGGTGGTGACCAACATTGGACAACAGCAAACAATATCAAAAAAAAATCTTACGCTACTCATGTGCATAATCCAGAGGTTTTCAAGTTATGGGGAGTACCACAAAGTGGAAAATTTAGTGTGAAATTGTATTTGTCTTTGAAAGTCACTAATTCATTATTCATCCTCTAGGGGGCAATCTGACAACAATAACCATATCTGTTTTGCGATAACTGGTGACCATTTGATTGCTTCTAGCAAAGGACAAATCCGTAGAAGGCTAACAAGTTCATGGTTAACAATTAAACAGTGGCTGGCCACAATAAGAAAAGTAGGCAACGGAAATACTACTCATGTAACTGGCAGCAACAAAGATGTCAGGGTAGTGGCAACTGAATCCAATGCTGGACCCAATGATGATGAGCCATCAACATCACATGCAGCACTAGCAATGGAAGAGAGAACTGTCAAAAGTACAAGCAAGTGAAGGAACTATGATGAACAGTACGTAAAATATGGGTTTACTTGTATCATAGTAAATGGCGAACAGTGTCCAGAATGTGTTATATGTTCTGAGGTAATTGCAAATAACTGTCTGAAACCTGTTAAATTTAACAAGACACTTGACCATGAAGCACCCAAACCTCAAAGATAAACCCGCTGACTTTTTGTCAGGTTTGGCAAGCCAAAAACAAACTATGCTCAACCAAACCACCACACCAGTTAAAGCACTCACGACTTCATTTGAAGTGGCATATTAGATCGCTAAAGCGAAAAAGCCATATATGATTGCGGAGACTCTAATTCATCCAGCAGCAATGGCAATTTCTAGAATTTTGCATGGAGATAAGTTTGCCAGTGATATTGAGAAAATTCCACTAACCAATAACAGAATTAAACGTTTTCCATCCTATCATACATCAAAAGCAAGTGCTGCTAATGTTTCCTAAGTGTGGAGGACAGTTTAAGGCTAGCTGTGTCCAGCATTGAACATCAAATTCATTAGATGGTGTGTCAGAAACAAGCTCAACCATCCTACTGAATAAAGTAAGTTCTTAACTGACTTAATGATGAATGTAAACACCCTGAATTATGATGTGTATGTATTTTGGATGGCCTATATTATCATGATGAGTGCATCCTGATGTATTTTTTTGTGTGGTTGAGGGGAAGAGGGGCTCGGGTCCAAAGTACACACAATTTGGTCACATTTTCAAAAAGGATGAAAACCCATGGCATAATCCATGCCAAATCATCCAGTCATATACTCAATAAGTTGTTAAATCTGCATCTTCAGTAAAACAAAAGTAACCCATAACATGGAAAGCCCTTTACAATGGCTGAAACATTTGAATTAAAGACAAGACTCTTGACCTTTGGATCAATGGGAGATTCAAAAGTAGAGGGGCTTCCAAGTTGTAGGCTACTTTCATTTTGCTGAATGAATCAATTGAATAATACTTTAGCAAAAAATGCTTAAGTTTTGCATGTTGAGTATATGACTGGATAACTTGACGTGGATTATGTAGAATGAGTAATGGTAGATTTTTTTCATGAATTTTCTAACATTATTTGCTGATGGCCAACATTGCTCAGCTCTGGTTTCCATTAAATAAACTTTATTAGCTTTATTCTGCATGAAAACATGATATTAAAATTGTTGTTTTGGCTATCACAACAAACCACATGAAGGAAGTAACATTTTATACTGTATATCATTTTTAATGGAGTATTCCTTTAAAGGACGACAGAAAAGCAAAGGTCCTCCAAAAAAAGAGAATATATTGAAATAGACAAAAAGGAAGTCAAAAACACATACAAACACAGCAGGAGAAAAAAGAAATAAGACAAAAAGAGTTTGCTTAAAAATGACAACTTAATGCAAACACAGTCAGTCTGAAATCCAAAGACACATCCCAGACAGCAAACAAAAATATGCAATTCTTAGAAAATCCAAATGGTGGTTACAAAAATACACTACATTGGCTTAGGGTGGTCCTTCAGGAATAATAGCATGGTGGATAGACCTTTTGAGGTTCCACTCACAGCATATTAGGTATATAGCAAAGAAACATACTGTATATACACAATACATAAGTACTGAATAATATTTAAACAAAACTATTTTAAATACAAAAATTACAAAATGGTAAAGACACATTTTATATATAAACGTCTACGTGCTGAAGTGTGTGTGTCTGTTTGACAGGCCCGGAAGTGCGAGGCTACAGCATGAAGCTGAAAGAGCCAGCAAGGCGCCCCAAGTTAATGAGTTGGAAAAAGAAAGAAGTATGAAGCTACAGCATGAAGCTGAAAGAAAGCGACTCCATCCTAAAGTGAAACTGCCAACGAAAGACAAACTCACTTAGCCGCTGATAGACAAGGGGGGCGAGCACATTGACAAAACGAAACCGCCGATTCTGCATTGCAATTTTTTCTGCCGATTTCAATAGTTTCTAAGAGCCCAGGCTTTTTATAACACGGGCTTACACAGCTAGTGTAAAATAAAAATACAAAAACATAAATGACCAAAACAGAGGAAAATATACTTAAGCCATGATCTAACTCTGAGTAAAATATAACACTGCTCAGCATCATGAGACAATACTGTACATATTCTCTGACTCCCTCCTGGTCTTTCATCCTTTTAACAATGACGCTTGGGAAACGTTACTCAATAACAGGGCCATCTGCCTCCTGTTTTTTTTGTTTTTTTTACTTTCACTGGCATTTACAGACAATCTACATCCGTTAATATGGCTTTAACTCTTAAAACAGTTCCAGCATGGTTCTCCACTGCTCATTGTGACCTTAAGCATACTCTTGTCACTTGATAGCCCCAAAATTAATCTTTGCATTTTTTGAAATTATACAAGAAACAATTTTAAGCATATTTTACTTCTTTAGTAAAAACAGGACAGTTTAATTGCTTGGGAAACATGTCGCTTATAATAATGTATCACATTCCGTATTATATTATGACATGCAAATGAGGGAGAGGAGAACTAAACTGGTTGCAAACTGGATCACCCCATTTTCTGCCAAAGTCTAAAAACATTGAACAAAAAAAGCGCACAGTGGCACAACAGAATTTAAGGATAATAGATGCTTCTTCAGCCTTTACTTTTTCACAAAATTATAGGCTGTCTCGAGCAGGTCTAGGTCGGGGAGTTCCATCGGGGAGTTCCACTATGTGGGACTGTGTTCTTCAGACTGAGACATCATCTTTTGAGAGCCATCAAATTATGTCACCCCGACCACAAGAGGCATGGGACGAGGCTGAGGTGCCCTCACTGGGTGGCTTCTCTAAGCTACAGTTAGCGTTGGCATCCACTCTTGCCCTGATAGGGTATTGCATGCCTTGTCTGAGCTTGGAAGGTGATCACTATATATTTATAGCAAGATTATACAAACACATATTTATGTGTCTATATATGTTTGTACATTTAAAAAGTTACTAGGAATGTGAATCTTGAAACTGAAATAATTGTATGTTTCTGATACAGATAACAGATAAGACATATCAGTTTTCACAATTATTTAGGGTTAAGATGTATATTTTTTGAAATTATTTAAATGTTCTTGTTTTTAAAGTTGGAAAACACTAAGATTTTTCAAGAGGGTTAAAAGGTACTATTATAATGAGACAAGCTGCAGACAATGATGCTCTAATAAGCCAGCATGTTCAAGGATATTCATCACAATAAGGCCTTAAGGTCTGTCATTTATCTCAGTGAACCTCTTCAACTATCATGGAGATTATTTGCAAAAACAGCAGCCTGGAGGGAAATGAACAGCAATAGAAGGCAGTAGAACACCGTTAGACTTTAATTATCTCAGCAATATAAGGAAAATATTTCAGTGAAATCTTTAGTTTACAAAGTGTTGAGAAAACATTTTTCCAGTTTCTCTAGATGGAAATTACTAAGCAAATGATTAGCAACAGAGTTTCAATAAAAATTTATTTAGAATAAAAATAACTGTTTTTTTAATTTTATAAGTGTTTTCATGTTTATGTTAAGTTATACTTGGAAAGCTGGTAATCCAACACTGTTTAGCTTCAGTTACTGAAAGGAAGGCACTATGGTGTAGCGGATGTGTTCCTAGACCTTAACCCGAAAGGTTATAGGTGCAAATAGTTACCTCAGACCTATTTTGTGATGCTGAGCAAGTAATGTATCCTGACAAAAAAAAAAATGGTATTAATGGTATAAATGCCACAGGGGTTGGACAGGCATCCCGACCAGAGAAGGGAATGGTTCCTTACACAGACAGGTGGCTCCGAGCATACAGATAGGCATCCTGAGCAGGAGAAAAGAAGGAGCCAGGCCCGGGAGTTATGGCTTGAGTGGATGGACAGACAATCCACCAGAAGATGCAGCAGGGGATGTGTTATTCCCCCAGAATGCTAGATGGCAGCAGCCCTCCATAACGGTGCCCATTTAGGAACCAGCAGGGAATGCTGCAAAGGGGCGCTGCAGGGAGAGGACCTCCCTAATTAGAGGGACTTCCACTTGACCCGGAAGTAATTCAGTAGCCCTGGCACCGGACATACTCCTGGGTCCTTAAAAAAGGGACTGCACTCCTTTGCCCAGGTGAGTTGGTTAGCAACTCTCAACTGGAGGAAGGCAGTGCAGTAGTGAGAGGAATTGGGAAGAGGTATTGTGTTTTGTGGAGAGAGACAACCTTTGTACTTGTGTTACTTTGTGGAGGAATTGGTGAATAAACCATCCTTTATTTGAACCCGGGACCCTTTGTGTTTTGGGGTTTGCTGATGCCCCGGTTTCTATCACAATGGTAAATACCTGCTCAGATTGGAGTGACCAATTTGCAGACTTAGGAGATACAACAAAAATATTTGCTGCTTGTGTTTAAGTGTGATTGGAAAGATCTGCTAGGTAGCCGCTGTTTTATTATAATTTTATTTGCTTGCTTAAATTACTTGAGCATCTTATGCACGATCATTTCTACATTTGTGTAACTGCTGTTTTATTTTTATTTTACTATCTTTAATTACCTCAGTGTCTTAAATGCTATCATTTCTATATTCATGTATTAAATGAAGAGCTGGTAGGGGTTTAATTATATTTTAAATTAATACAAAACTTTATGGTGTGGATTATTTTCAATTTAATTATAATGTGCTTTTTGCATAATAGAACTAATAATAAAAGTGAAAGTATACTTTAGTACATGAAACAATGATTAACTCATGTTTCTTAACCTGCTTATTCTAAATTAGAGTCATGGGACATAAGATGTTATCTCAGAAGCATTAGGTGCATAGCTGTAGGGTGATTGTAAGGCATACTCACTCATATTGACCAGGCCAATTTAGAGCTACACATCAACCTGCAGGTCTTTGTGATCTGGCTAGAAATGCCCACTGTTGAAGGAAGCAGCATAACTTCTAGAAGGATAAAACCTTTCTAGTAATATTTAGAAACTGGACCATTATAATAATGCTTTATTCCTTTCTATGCTGAAAAAGATTGCTATGTTAAAACTCTGTTATGTTACCTGGCTACTGAAAATGTACCTTGCCTGTTAATGCTTTTCAGTTTGCTTAAGAATTACCTGAACATTTTGATAATTATTTCAAGTATTAGTCATGCATCTGTACCCCTGGTTTATATCTGTTGAGTCCAATATTAGAGCTGTGGTCCTGGCCATACTGTTTACAGCAGAACGCTGGGGGAGCTTTAACATCTTGGACACGGGACTTTCTCTCTTCATCAATGTTCTTCATGATTTTAGTCTCATACTTTGAGAGATCTTACATCATCTCCTATCTCCGTGAGCTCCTATCTGAGGCAGCTGACTGCCAAGTGCTGATGTTGACGTCTGGTTGATGGTAATGCCAAACAGGCTTCTTTGAAGCAGATCACGAGTGCTTTTTCCTCCTGCTGAGTGTGAGTAATGACACATATGTCATCAGCAAACAGGAAATCTCTGATGTGTTGTATCTGCACATTGGTGTTTGCTCAGATCTTTGACAGTGTGAAGAGGTTCCTGTATCATTTTGTATGGTGATGGATGCCCCCGTGGCTCTTCCAAAGATGTACTTTAGCAGGACCACAAAGAAGGTCCCAAGCAGTTTTGGAGTGAAAATGCTACCTTGATTCACACTGCTGAGTATTGTCATACACATACACATATGACAGTTTATGGCTCAAATAATTGTATTTTCCTGCCAGATTAGGGACTGGCACTGTCCTCTAATCTTTTCTCCTTTTCCCCTACAGAACAACAGAAGATACCTCAGCTTAATCCCTGTTCTGGTCCTCAGAAGTCACCTTCCAATATCATCACTTCCTCTTCCTCCCCACTTTGCCCTGACATCATTTCCCTCTTCAGGAACTACAGAGGCTGAAAGTACAACTGGAAGAAACACGGACAGAGCTTGCTGAATCAGAGGCAAGAGCTCAAGTACAAGTTGCCATCGAGCAGTATCGGCCACTGACTCCTTCTCAGGTACTTCTTCTATTGTAAGATAATGATGATATTGAAATGTATTTTCTTGTCTTTGAATGGACAGAAACCTGTCACCTCTGGCAGTGAGTGGAGTGGGCAAAAGTGAGGTTCGGTGGACCTATTATGACCTTGGAGAGGAAGCTGCTGCAAATTATAACATTCTGAAAGCAGAGATCTTTTAAGCACAGACCAGCAGGAAAGGATTTGCAAAAAATGGCGGTTTGACCCCAAGTAGCCATCCCGCCCACAGGCATACAACATCCGGGACAAGGCAGGACTCGGGCTAAGGCCTGAAATAAACGAATCCAAACAGGTCGTCAAACAAGTGGCTTGTGACCTCTTATTAAATGCCATACCCAACTATCTTGCTCAGCTGATCCACTGCTAGGCATATAAAAACATAGATGCCTTTGTAGAAACCCTGGATCATCAGCACATGGCTTACTAATCCAAGTGTGCAGAAAAGACCACTCTAAAATCTAGACAGGATGTATTGCCCATCAGTAGTCCCGCAGCCACGATACTGAGCCTGTAGTCAAACCTAAAGACAAGCGCAGTCCTGTTCCCTGCTGCTACATGTGTGGTGAACGAATGGATTGCAGTTGGGGAAAGGGACTAAGTATTGTACAGTAGCTAACACTTTGTCTTATCCTTGAACGGGAGTGGTGGTGGTGAATGGGTGTAATGTAACAGCACTTAATGATTCTGGTAACAATATTTCAATTGACACTTGCAGATCTATGTTACCAAAATAATGGCTTAAAGAAAAGACCAGTCTAACCTGTATTCATGGGGAGAGAATCGGTGGAATGGGTCCCTCACTTTTGTAATCAGTTACAATGATTCTGGGTGAATTATAGAACAAGACTGGTCTAAAATCAAAAGTGGTTTAACACACAATACTATTTCATGCACTTTGGGGCCTAGTTATGGATGGAAATGATCTGCCCCAAGCTGTCTCCATGCCATGTAACCAGCTGGCAACTAGTGGTCATGTGACAACCCAGTGCAATAAGGCAGATTTACTTGTAAACAAAAAAACACATAAAAGTGCCATCCAAGCATAGGTAGGGAGCATGCACTTTTACAGTGCATTGCCACACCCACCACAGGAGCCCAAATTCAGAACCAATTGCAGCTGTGAATCAGGTGACACCTCAGCACCACACTTGTTCAAATGGAACAATGTGAGGTTTTTTTACAGTGACTAGAGTGCCAATCTTGCCAACAACCCCCTGAGTTTTCCCTGCAAGTTGGAAGACCTGCATCCAGGGCTAGATGCAGGTTAACGTCATACCCAGGACAGAGCAATTGCAGGTTAAGGGCCTTGCTCAAGGGCCCAACAGAGTGGAATCGCTTCTGGCATTTATGGGATTCAAACCAGCAACCTTCTGATTGATGGTGAAGATCCCTAGCAAATGCAGTCAATGCAATGCATACAAAATGGGAGTGATATGCACCCTCCGACTAGATTGAGTTAAAAGCCTAGCAGCTCCATTTTGGACTAACTGTAGCTGAGAAAGGGAAGATTTATTCAGACCAGTATATGGGACATTACAGTAGTCAAGACCTGAGGAGTTAAAAGCATGTACTAGCATCTCCACTTCTGTTCTTGAGAATACACACCTCTATTTAGAAAAAGGTTTCTTGAATGAAAGGAAAAGGAGCGGCCAACAGACCTTACTTGTGAATCTATGCTTAAAGGCTGATCGAAAATAACCGCCACATTATTTAAATTCGACTTGGCAATTGGAGAGAGAGAAGCCACCTTGAGATTAATCTTAGAATGAAGGCTAGAGAGAGCAACAATTAGTACCTCGGTCTTTCCTGAGTTCAACTGCAAGCAGTTATCACAAAGCCAATAACTAATCTGTGGGAAGCTATCAACCAAAATGGACAGCTTTTGAATTTGATTACGTTATGAAGACATAAAAAGCTGTACATTATCCAAATAAGGGTGATATGAAATGCACTTTAAACAGTTTATAATTTGAGACAAAGGAAAGGAAAGGAAAGATGCATAAGGAAAACAGTATCGGTCTGAAAACCGAACCCTGTGGCACTTCATAAGTTAGAGGAGCAGTAACAGACGTAAAAGTTTGCAACTCAAACTGACAAACTCCTATTAGTTAGATAGGAGGAGAACCAGTCCAATACAGGACCAGAGACCCCCACAGACTGTTCTAACCTATTAATTTAAATCTGATGGTCCACTGTGTCGAAGGCTGCACTATGGTCTAGAACTTCTAATACAGAATACTCCCCTGCATCAGCAGCCATTAATAGGTTGCTAAAAACCTTAAGGAGAGCTGTTTCTATAGAATGCTGGTTCCAAAAACCAGATTAAAATGGATCAAGAAGCTTGGACATAGAGCTATAATTATCCAATACAGAAGAATCCAAATTTGGTTTCTCCAACAGTGACTGGATTACAGCATGCTTAAAGTGAGATGGAACTATGTACTCTGGTAACTAGAAGAGGCAAAATGATAGGTGGAGCTTGGATAGAATTGTAGATTTTGTTCCAGGTTTGCCACTTCTGGACTTTAAAAAACAGACTGTAGAGAAGTGGTACAATGATTGCATAGTGGACATCGTCAGACAGCAGTAGGATTCAATATGTATTACCTATATCACTCAAAAATACCTTTCACAATAATCCATTTGTCATCAGAGATGTACTTTGTACAGTGGAATCTGCTAACCAACAAATGCTTTACTGGTATGAAATACAAAGGAGTCTTTCCAGGAGAAAATATGATTTGTTTATGTAGGATAGATCTAGTAGGAAACAATGATACCAACAAAACATTTTTTCAATCAATGATGACTTGATACACATCTTTAATATTAATCAAGTTAAAAATGTCTCCAGATAATGTCTTTGTTTATCCTGGTTTATCTAAGATCCTGAAAATCATGAAGTTATTAGTAGAAAAGGAAATTCTCTGTCCCCATGAGTCAGTAGTGATGTGCAATTCATTGATTTCAAAGAATAACTTAACCAACATCTACAGTATACTAAAAATGCAGTGCAAATAGAATAAATATTTGCTGTAAAAAGAGCTTGAGTCCTAGCCAGGTAACACCCTTTAATGATGATTCTGAAGAAAAGGAAAAAAAAACAATAGTGAGTTGAAATGGAAGAACAGATTGATCTTCTCTTCAGAAAGGTGCTTTGTGTTCCAGCGAAGCATCATAGTGAGAGTTCTGTAAATAAAAACTGATGTTTACTTCTGAGATTTGTCAGCCTTATGGTACAGAGACCAGATGGAGTAGATTCTGGAACGGTGAGACCTCCATTGGCATGAGGAAAGAATGGAACTGTAAAGCTTAGTTTATACTTGACAGGTTTGAGTTGGCCAAGACGGCCAAGTGGCAAAAATTATGTCAGACGTGGAGACGCACCCTCTCACACAGCTCGGACATGCTGGGTATCCAAACTGGCAAATTTTGAGGAGTGGCTGGTGGTAGAAATTAGGTGATATAGGTGCATGTATAACTCTTCTCTCCAAGACCACAAATAATCTCAGATGACGACAAATTCACGGAAGGAAATTCCAAATAACAGTGGACAAAACAAAGCAGTATTTAAGAAAACATGCGCACTCCACCTTCTTATTTCCTCTTAAAGCTTCCATCAGCAGAGTCATAAATGAGCATAACCATCTTTTGCTGAACAATCATGTACTGTAAGCAATTCACTTTCTCTACTATGAAACTGTTAGGGAAATGCAACATTCACCAAACACTGCCTTCTACAGATTAGTGGAGGCAGTAAATGTGTTTTGGTCATTGACAGTACATACTGTATGCTTTGTGTTTTGGTCTGTGTTCAAGTTTAATAAGGTAAGTATAACTAGGGCTTAAGTGCAGAAAAAGTTTATCTCCTTTTTCTTTTACACTGTGTAAACTTAACTTAACCAACTTTTTCAAATACTGTCACAAATTCTCAATAGGACGTACTATCTGGACTTCAGGAAATTAACAGTGTTGTAGCTTTGGCTTTATGCTTGGTGTCATTGTCTTTCTGGAAAACAAATCTATTCCCAAGGGAAGGTTTCTTACATTTTGCATCTGGTTTTCCTGCAAGATTTTCTCTGAATTTTGCTGCATTCATTTTACCCTGTACTCCTGCTGCATAGAAGCATCCCCACAGCACAATTCCACCATCACCATGTTTCACAGTGGGGATAGTGTGCTTTTGATAATGTGAAGTGTTTACTTTACATCAAACATAGCATTTACTCTGATGGTCAAAAAGATTAATTTTGGTTTCATATGCTAGTTTCCTGCTGACTCCAGTGTCCCATATTCCTTTGAGCAAGTTCTAGCTAAGATGATGTGCAGTAGCTTTCTCTTTGCTGCTTTCTCATAAAGCTGCAACTGGTGAGTCTGTTATACACTACAATCTCAGCCAATATCTTCTTCATAATTACTATACTTCTCTTGGTGGCCTCCCATGTAGCCTTCTTCCTGCATGATCTCCCAGGTTGTGTGGAAAGCCTATTGTAGGTAGATTTACAGCTGGGTTATACTCTTACTGTTTCTCAATAATTGATTTAATGGGACTTCAAGGAATATTCAGTGGCTTCTAAGTTTGCTTGCCTCCGTCCCCTGATTTGTGATTTTCAATCACCTTTTCATGGAGTTGCTTGGAGTGTTCTTTAGTTTTTATTGTACAGGTTAGACCACAATACTACAATACAAAAGTTGGACCTTCCAGGTAAGGTGCATTTATACTACAATCAAGTTAAACCCCAGATAGGTGACCTCCATTGAACCAGTTATGTGACTTCTCAAACCAAATGCCTGTAAAGATGATGATTTAGGTGTGTCGTATCAGAAGGGGTGAATTCTTATCAATTAGTTGGTATTTTATGTTTATAATTAACTTAGATCGCTTTGCAGAGATTTTTTTTTGCTTTGACATTGAAGAGTCATTTTCTTTTCAGTGTGAAAAAAGCCAAATTAAATCCACCATGATTCAATGTTGTATAACAAAAAAAATCTGAAAACTTTCAAGGGGGTGAATAATTTTTATAGGCAGTGTATAAAAGAATGAAAAGTTTAAATAAGTATGAAAAGAATACAAAGCATATCCATTTTTCTTTGTACATGTACTATTTCTAGTCTAAGCATACTTACTGACAATTATTTGAATTAATCATCTATTGTGGACACTGGCACATTTTAATATATTGTAATATCAAATCATGTTTCTTAGTTACTTTTATATGCCTATTTTTACATAAACTGTATGGCATATATCAAGTCACAGGAGTAATCAAGTTGCTATAAAACAAATGGCATAGAAAAAGCTTTTGGTGAAAAGATTAAGTGACAACCATTATAGTGAGCTGGTTTTATTTGTTAGAGAAATACAATATATTAGTCTGTTTCTGATAAAGTATAATACAATGGCTTCTTTCTTTATGTATTCCTAATATTTTATTATGGGTGGCACAGTGAAGGAGTAATTACGACTTAGTCATTCGCCTATTGTCAATGTTGTTTTTCACTGATTATGTTCCTATTTAAAAGTCTTATTGTATTATCTATTTATCCTTTTGTGAATTCAGTATGCTACTTTTTAATTTTTGTTCTTTTAATCCTCAGAAATTTTTGGAAGAGTAATGCAATTAAGAATAACTTTCAGATAGAATAAATACGATACATATAAATAAAAATACAAAAACAGTAACAGAATATAAAATAATTTATTCACCACTATTAGACTACCTCAGCCATAAACTAGAGGAAGAGAGTTTAATAATGGATAGATGATTAAGGTGTATATGAACATGCAGATGTGGAAATTGTGAACCTGTTAGAGATACTGAGTCTTTATTTTTGGAACCTTGCCATAAACAATATTCAAAACAGAACACATTTTTTAACAATTTTTTCAGGAGTAGTACCAGAATTCTAATCAGAACAAACTTAATTAAATCAAAATACTTTACTAAATTGTACTTTGCTCAATTGTTTGCTCTAGAGTAGTCCGTTATGGGTTCTTCCCTTCCCTGTTTGCCTAAATTAGGGCTCTTAATTTCACGTGATACCCTCACAATCAGTCAGCAATGTCCTTTGTCCTCAGCCACAAACTGGTGGCACCCTTAGTAAACAATTAGATTGGTAATAAATAATTTAAAAAAAATCAAGAAATATATATTGAAATGAAAATATCAAAAATGAAGTCCTAATGATTTCTGTAGGTGCCAATCTAGATAAATTGGCATCAGAAGGGAGGGTGGTTTCTTTACCTGGATGGGAGGCTAAAAAGAAATAACATGGATGGACAGATGTCCTGGCCGGGGAAGTTGTGGATAACTTTTCTGGCCGGGAAGATATAACAGAAGTACAGGGTAGGACTGTCTCTTAGGATCTTGTAGTCCCCCAGTATGTGAGATGGTAGCATCACTCAGGTAGAGCTGCCATTTGTACACCTGTAGTGCACCTTGGGAATCGTAGTCCTGATGAATAGCCCTGTCAGGGTATGTGGGTGCTGCCAGAGGGAGCTGTGGGAAGAGGACTCACAAATTGTGAAGAGGTTCCACCTGACCTGGAAGTGCTTCCAGGGTTTAATCCTGGGACACTGGAAGTAATCTGGGGTCTGGCATAAAAGAAACAGCTCATCCATGTGAGTTGGAGTGAGGAGGTGGAGGACAATGCTCCCTTGGAAGAGAGTAGTGGAGAATGAATATATGAATTGTGCTTGGCAGTATTTTTTCGAAGAAAGAACCTGAAAAAGGTATTTTTGTATAATAAAATTTACATCATTTTGAACCCTTGGCTGTGTGCATGCACTGGGTTTGGAGTCTTGGGCTCAGTGGCGTTCCCTATGTGTCACACTTCCTAACAGAATGGATATGTAAATACTGTGGGTGTAAGGTATGTCAGCTGGCTCAGAATAACTTCTGATGTTTTTGTGCTTTTATGTTGCTTTTTTGTTCATATTCTATTAGTTGTTGATATGGCATTGATTATGGGTTTAAAATGGATACTGTGTAATATAATCTGGAGTCATGGTCATGTGTTTGACCCGTGATGTCATGGGTGTATTGTCATGTGGTCTAGGCAGTCATTTCCCCCCATCTAGAATGATTTAAACAAAATCAGAAGAGCTGACAATTTTCCGATTGGCAGACTCTTTTGCTGTTGGATTTCTTTCCTTTTCTTCTTGTTTAGGTCTAAAGTTTATAGTGTGTGATATTGGAAAATAAAGCAAGTTAGAGTTAGGTAATTGTGCAATGTTTTTGTTCAACAATAATTTTGGTTTAGTAGTTTGGTTTTGATGATTGGTATTGATTGCTCTTTTAGGGTTTTGATCCCATTTTGTTTTCTGACGTTGAATTTATCCTTTCTCTTTTACTTATTTCATTTCCAAGTTCTTTTCTTCCACTCGATAATTTTGCATGAATACGTGTACCATCATGATTACTCAGAAATGAATACTCGGATGGACAAGAGGTGACTCTAAGCTGGAGAAGGTTTTATTATAGGGTTACAACAGCACCGTTTAGCACATGTGATAAATGTAGAGGGCATAGCAGCCACTCAGCCCGACACAGACAGACGCAGGAGGCACACTGATAAAAAAACAAATGATTTTTATTTTCTTTCTTCACCAGTGGGTAACATCTTCCCCGTTCCCACAAGCCACAACCCAGTCCCAAAGCACAAACACAGTACTCTTTTCTTTTCTCTCTCTTCTTTCTCCTCCATTCCTCCTCAGCAAGCTTCGTCTCCCTCTTCTCGACTTTGGCTCACCGAGTACTGTCCGCTGGCTCCTTATATAAAAAGGCACCCGGAAGTGCTTCAGCTGCTCGTTGCCCCACTTCCTGCAGTACTTTCGGGTGTAACAGAAGAACCACCCACACGGGCTTAGGAACAGCTGCAACACCATCTGGTGGCATCCCCAGATCCCAACTCTATCTCCCATGAAGCCCTGCGGGAGTCTGAGGCACCGCTGCCACCCAGGGGGGCTGCCATCTAGTGTTTTGGGGAGGTAATGCTCTCTCCTTGCTTGTTCCCATGGACAATACAAGGAAGAGGCATTCTGACCGGGCAAGGGCCCCGGCCGTCTGCCACACACACTTCCTAAAAAGAGATCATTATTTTAGTAGAAATGACTGATTTAGCAAAGAAAACTCATGTCTTTAAACTGTGTTTAAAATAGTGAACAATACATTCATGTCATCTTGGGAAGGGCACAAAAAGACATAAAATTTTCATGACTTGATTGGTCTTGATCAGAGCTCTCTACAATATAGGGCTTACTGTAAAAGAAGAGATGTGTAGTATTTGAATTAAAATTATGTTTGAAAATAGTTTCAGTTGGCCAGTAGTTAGCCTTTTTGAAATGAAACACATTAAAACATTACAATCTTCACTAAGTAATCACACTTAGAGCAACAGAAAGAAATTTTCAAAACAGTGAAAAGGGCAATGTAAACATTTGTTAATCTATTCTGCATATCTGAACACAATGAAACATGGTTGCCTAAATCTAAATTCTTTCTCTACTAGAACCCCTTTGCTCTTGCCCCTTAATTTCAAATTATCTTTATTAGTAGTTCAGTGCAGAGAGAGGAGTGCAGGAGGTCAGCACCTGGATAAGTTGTGTAAGGTAGCATAACTTTAACTTTGATACCTTCTTGGTTTCCAATTTATTTCTTTGGGAAAGATATGAAATAATCTGTCCTCTTAAGAAGGCCTGATTTGTTTGGATATAAATTCTGTACAGTTTTCGTCTGCTAATAAAAGTCGGTTAAGACGCCATCTGCGAGGTGAGAATGTGGGGCATAATGATTTTAGCTCCAAGATCAAAGGGGCATGGGTGGAAATATCAATAGCATCATTCTTGCAAGATTTAATCATAGGCAAGAAATTGTTATCTACAAAGAAATAATCAATTCTTGAGTAACAATGACACACTGGTGAGTAGAAGGAATATGCTCTTGAGTTTGGGTTTAGAAATCTCCAGGGGTCTGATAAGTTGTGAGCAGTTACAAACTGTGCAGTTGTCTTTGCAGTGTTAGATGTCCTCACCCCTGTGACAGAGACCTATTTAAGTCTGGATTTAAAACCATAATTAAAGTCCCCAACCATTTTAATTTTATGAGTGTTAACATTGGGAATGGATGAAAATACATTTTGCATGAATTCCCTATCTTCCACATTGGTTGCATAAACATTTATCAAAATCACTTTACAGTTAAAAAAATTACCCATGACAATCACATGTCTCCCTTCACGATCAGATATTGTATCTGACACTACAAATGAGACTGTTCTATGTATAAGAATTTCCACACCTCTAGTTTTCTTTGTAAAGCTGGAATGAAATATTTGGCAAGTCCAGTTTTTTTGCAGCTGGAACTGATCCTTGCTTAATAAATGGGTCTCCTTTAAGAATACTATTTTAGCGCTTAGACCTGTTAGATGAGAGAATACTTTTTTTCTCTTTAATTCATGATTCAAGCCTTTAACATTCCATCTCACAAAGTTAACTGCCCGGCCATGGAGACATTGATTCTAAATTGTTGATGTCATTTTGTAGTCTTAACTGAAAATGAGACAGTTTTGATATAAATTTCCAATTTTCCCAGGAGTTATTGCCATGAAGCCTATTGTTATGTTGGCACTTATCATTATAAGGATTGAAAATATAGATTAAATATAGCTTGCTCTCTTTCTCTCCCCCCCTAGTCCCCCCACTCCCCCCATTTTGCCTCTCCACTTGAGGCTGGATCCCACTTCAGAAAGTCCCAGTCCTCTGACATACCTAGAGACAGAGCACGTCCAAAACAAAATAAGCTCCCCAGCAGCGGCATATGAGGATTAAAATTAAGATATCTATTGCCAATACAGTCCAAATACTATAAGCATAAAATATAGTCTTTAACAGTTTTGAAATAGTAACATAGTAAACCCAGGAAATGGTGTTAAAAAGTTGCCCTGGAAAAAACAAACATAATCAGAAAGTGGCCAAGAAGGGAAAAGGATGTATAATTATGGTACCAGTATCATTGCAAGTGGATCAGACAGTGGTAAGATCTTCTTTGCCATGCCATGATAGGATGCGACTCACGATCGTATTTCAGAAGAGTGTCAGGATCAACTTTCTTAGTTCTTTTTCTGCTTATTCAGTAGTGGTAAATATATAATGCATGACTTGAATGTCCATTTTTCAGTTTGGCAGGATAAAAGAGGCTGTATCTGATCTCGGCTTTCTGTAAGCGCTGTTTAATGTTGTAAAAAGTGGCTCGTTTAGCAGCAGTTGAGGGTAAGAAATCAGCATAGATACGAATGTGGTTATTTTCAAATATAATCTCTTGTTTCTGTCTGAGAAGTGACAGTACATTAAATTTAGATTGTAATTTCTCAAAGCACACGACTAGAGTCCTAGGTTTAGAGGTATTTGATCCCCGTATGTGGTAAGCTGCTGCTATCTCGTGTCTGATTTAAAGTCCTCTCCAGTTATTTTTGAGAACTGTTCAGCTACGAATTTAACTGGGTTTGGACTTTCACGATTCTCAGGTATACCTTTGATTCTAATATTATTCCTTCTGCATCCATCTTCCAGAGCAGCATGTCTTTCTCTGAGTTTTTTGCATTTGGAATTCGTAACTGTTGCTTTTCCATCAGTGATAGATGCCAAATGTTCGGCTGTTTCAATTCGAGTTGTGAATGTCTGCTTAACGTCTTCCATCTGATCGGCAAGTGCTCTCAGTTTAAACAAATTTTCCTGAATGTGTTCCTCAATTTTTTCCAGCATTACTTTAAAGGCTGCATCAATGCGATTATATACACGTTTCTCCAAGTCTTTGTTATCTTGCCACTGCTCCACCCGCAGCTTCTCGTTTGTCTTCTCGCTTGTCTTGAGCAAACCATTTATTTCTTTCTCTATATCTTTCTTGAACTCATTTATGGCCGTGGCCATTGTAGCAATCATTACCTTCAGTTCGGACAGATCATTTTGGATTTTGTACTCCGCAGGTGAAGTGGCAATCCCTATTACAGCTGATGCTTCCGGCTCGCGAGGAGTAGATGAAAGCATGGACTGGAAGGCCATTTCCAGTTTCAAGTGATCTTCTGGAATCGGCGAGCTATTGTGATCTGCATCACTTGCCCATTCGCTCCCATTTTTGCTCTTGACTGGAGATGATGCACTGGAGCAGGGTCCTGGGGAGTCTGTGCTTTCGCCTGTCTGTTCCAGGTCAGTCTCTGAAAGGCCGTACCTTGAACTTGGACTTGTTACCTGCCTAGGCTTGGATGTAACTTTTGATTTTGTTTCTTTCTGAGCCCCTTTCTTGCCACTCATGTTTATATATGCTTGCATTTATTGTAATAGAACCTCCTTGGGTTGGGTAAATACAGGATACCTCGGGATAATAAGAAATAAGAGAAATAACAGCACTGCTAATGGAGCTCCACTTCAGATGTCCATCTCCCGTAACAGACAAGACCAATTCTGGTAGCATAACTTTAACATTGCAAAATTTACATCTAACTTTCAGTATTGTAGTTTTGAGGAAATGAAACACAATACAATGAAATGAGTGGCACTTGTGTTCTGATTGTCTTTTCCAATTAACTTGCACAGTTTACTAAAAGAATGCTGCATCATTTGGACATTTTATATGCATTCCACATGGGCAGTACTCACTTCCAACATTCTTTCATGCTTTGTTTTCTTTTAAAGAGTTGAACGACTTACTGACATATGAAGGGGAAGGAGTTAAAAAATAACTCTCCAAATCAAAGGCTGAAACTGGAGTTAAAATCACCATGCATTACTATAAACCAACAAGTTAGACAATGTACGTGTGGTGTAACATTCAAGTTAACTAATATGAAAGCTGGAGCATTTCACATTTTTATCTACTTTATTCAAGAGTCAGTTATTACATTTTTGTTTACTAAATAGTTTTGTAACAATGGGTCATATTCAGAACTAATATCAATAATAGAATGCAATTACATGTGTTAATAGACTATACTGAATAAGTGCTCTTTAATAGAACTTTACAATGGAGATAAAAATGGAGCACAAAGAAGCTTGTAATGGCTCAGTTAGCCATTCAAGTGATGTGAAAATGGTATTGATTGATGTGTGTTAGTGGTGGAGGGTCTATGGCTAGTTTTCAATTTTCGTTCTTTTTCTTCATAACATTTTTTAAAAGTATACCCAATAAAGAAAGTTAAAATAATTAAAAAATGAAAATATCTATCAATACAAATTGACCAAATACTAGCATAAAATCAGTATCAATAATATATTATGAAAGGAGAAAATGAACTGAGCTAAGTTCTCTTTCTCCCTATTATCAGTTAAAACACAGTAATTCATTACAATTTCATAATTTAGTAAAAACTTGGAAAGGAACCGATTTACTGTATAATAGAAATACAAACGGTACACAATAGGCAAGAAGATCGGGGCTTGCCCCAATTGATTGTGTATCTCTGACACTGAAAGTTCAGGGGCTTAAGCTACTGAAGCATCCCACCCCTCGACACCACTGATCATTTGTAAAACTCTATGTGTACATCGGTTAGGGCGGCAGTACCTTTCCCATGTTACTAATTAGTTCAAACACCATTTAGCTGCAGGTTAATAACGTCAGTTCTTTACAATAATAATATGCAGATAATATTGTTAAATCAAGTCAGTCTTATATGTGTTTACAATCAATTATGTCCCCTTCTATTTACTTCAAATGAATTTGTACTTTTTTGTACAGTTAGTTAACTGACCTAAAGCAGCAGGAGGAGACCACTGCTGTGGAAGCTGTTTGTGTACGCTCCCCCCAGTGTTTCACAGACTTGCATTAGGGACCTAACTGTCGAGTAAAAGAAGTAAATATACAAAACATACAAGTTCAAGCAGCCGTTCTCAAGGTAAAACTGAAACAGTTAAACAAATTCCTGCTTGAAGTTGCACAGAACAGTTTGTAAATTTGTCAGCTTGAGACATCTGAACAAAAATTGAATCGTCTCAACAAATTTGATTGAAAAATAAGTGAGCAACATCTTAACAAAATTGGTCCACCTGGGGCCAAGTCATTTCATGTGGATGGACAGACAGGCAGGCAGATATGGACTTTTGCACCTAAAAAGGTGCTGGCTCATTTTTGTAACATCTTCAATGTGTGTTGAACCATAAAGGTACTGACCAACAATTTCAGAGAGACTTTCCTATATGTGACACTACAAAGCATGATGAATGAGTGCACTGTGAATTTTACTGAAATTTACTTTTAATAGGATCTTTAACAACAGACCACCATAGGAAGAGCAAAGAGGTTTTTATTGATGTTCCTGCACAAGCATTCTTGCTCTCCACACACAGATAATGGTGTGATGTTGTCAGCTTGAAGTGGCCTAATGTGATTCTTTGTTAATCGCTGACTGAGAATTTATTGGAAGGTCACACTCCTGTGATTAAAATGGCCTAGGCATTTGTCCATGATGTGTATATAAGCAAAATGTGTGAGAACATTTTGAGAAAACAATTACTGTGATGCACATGACAATTTAATTTAATTAAAAAAGTGAAATTGCATTTAATAACTCATCCTTTAAAAGATGATGGAGCACATGTTTCATCATACAGATTAAGGTATTGCACTCACTGAGTTCTTCATGGTATAATTCAAATAGGAGACTTGAAATGCATGCTTAGACTAATTTGGCTGCAAGCAATATGCTGGCAAGGAATTGACTATGCAAATGGCTACTCCCCTAAAACGCCCCCGGACTCTACTAAAAGAAATTCACACATTAACATATATTAACAGAAGACTCTTGTCTGAGTGAGAAAATGAGCTATTGAGTGCTTGGAACAAGGTTTAAAAAATAAATGAAGAACTCTATTTAACTAAGTGTTCTCTAATATGCAAATGTCCTAATATACTGTATGTGTTATGTGGTTTATAATATAAATACAGTAATATATTTAAAGTAATATTATATTTTCGTTTCTGATGCAACCATGCCATTACATTTTTCTGTTACAAAATTTTTAATTTATAAAAAAAAGCAAAATTATATATACATTCAAATGTATGTAAAGCGTGTGGCCAGAAAATAATGTAATATCATAATAAACAGAAATAGCAATAATTCAACACATATCTCACTACATTCCACCATACATTTGCCCTGAGAAGGAACAAAGAGACAGATTGTTTCTTAGACCAGAAGGTCCAATATGAATCAGAAGTGTCGGCCATGACAGGAGCCTCTACTAATCAACAGGAGAATTTAAAGAGAAATTTAAAAAAGGTAACAATAATAAGGAAAGAAAGATGCCTCCCAGATGAACCCCTGAATGCCATCTGAGAGAAATATCTAAAAGTTTTTTAAGTTGCATCACTTCAACAGAATAAGAAATTATGGGACCAACCACACTGGCAAGTGCTTTTATCTTACTGGAAGGAACTCGAGGAGAGGGATGAAAACAGGGGGCAGTGCAGTAATATTTTGTTTGAAGCCATCTACATCTTTCTGAAGATAATGCCAAGTTATTTAATTCTTGGTCTGGAAGAGAGACCCTTCCATTTGACCCTGATGAAATCAACATAGTGTGTCTGACTGATGGGTTTATGGTTATACAAGAATAAAGATATTAGAAATATAACCTCAGACCAGTATGTGGAAGGTGAGGAGGAAAATGATGTAACTAACAAAATTAAAGGAAATTAATCTTTATATTTACCTTACTTTATTAGTCTGTATTCACTTTTAAGTCACTGACAGCAGCCAGTGAGTTATGACATTTGCAAGCAGCTTAGTTGTGGATTTCATCTGGGCAGTAAGTGTACTAAGAGTACTAAATTAAGCTGTTAAAAAGTGAATTGACAGCATGAAGGAGTGGTCTACCACCGGCTACAAATAGCTGAGAATAATATTGATAGAAAAAAAATTATTAATTTAATTGGAACAGTAGGTAATGGATGACAATTTTGTTTCAATAACCATAACAGTGGCAAAGAAATTATATTTTTAAAGCTGCAGAGCCAAAACAGTGAAATTAGCACCAGAAATGTAGCAAGATGCCCAAAAACCAAACATGGCATGACAGAACTGAGTTTAATTTTGATCTGTTCTTGGAATTGTGAGCTTTGTGACCTTGAATCCCTTAAGATTAGACTCCTATTCAATAACTGATTGAAACGCCTACTGAATAAAGCCACATGCAACAGTCAGAAAGCCCTTCACAGCAAGCTACTAAAAGTTGCAGTGTGGCGTAGTGGTTAAGACTATGGACCTCTATCCCAGAGGTTGTGGGTTTAAACCCTGCTACTGACACTGTGTGACCATGAGCAAATCAAACCTGCCTGTGCTCCAATTGAAAAGCCAAAAAGAAATGTAACCAATTGTATCATAAATGTTATAAGTCACCTTGGATAAAGGCATCGGCCAAATAAGTAAATGTAAGTCCTCTAGATTTTAAATTATATATTCACTTAATTTGATTATCTGAAGGTGAGAAATATTAAACCTCCAGCATTAAACTCTAGCTTGGAGAAACAAATGTAGAGTAGCATATTTCTGCCCTGAGAAGTAGGGAGGAAAGAAAGGAGGTTCCCGCTTATTACAGTGGGAGAATAAAGTAAGCGACTAAGTTTAGAAACAAGAAAAGAAAAAGGAATATTTCTTTGCCGAGAGTATAATAAATGGAAGTAACCCATTAAGATCAAATCATTCATAAAATCACATAGCCAAAAGAGTACCGGTGCATGCATGGAAGCCTTGAAACAGAGGGCATTTATCCAATAGTGGGTCAGTAAAAGCATTGGCATACCATTCAATTATATTCTTGAAATTTAAGAACATTGCTAATAAGGTCCCAAAACAATGAACTGCTAGAGAGCATTAGAGCATAGACAACAAGTATTTTTTCTGCTGTCAACCTCAGAAAGAAAAAAAACAAAACTTTCTCTCAGATTTACAACCTGAGTTCAAGATACCCAGCTTGAAAACAGAATCGATAGAAATGGTGAACCCACATTAACAAGCTTGGTCAGAGAATAAAGTCGTGACATTGTGGCATTTAGAGTAATTGTGATTATAATAGGAGATGGCATTGGACTGAGGTCTTGAAGAAATGCAAGATCTCAGGAAAGTCAAAGTAAGAAATCTGTAACACTCATTTCTGAGGACTAGTCAATAACACATCTGTGCTATTTGCTTGAAGGACCCAGGGCATAGAAAGAATACTGATGAGGCATAAAGAGAAAAATAACAACAACAACAACATTTATTTATATACCACATTTTCATACAAAAAAAATGTAGCTCAAAGTGCTTTACATAATGAAAAATAGAAAAATAAAAGACAATAAGTCAACATTAATTAACATAGAATAAGTAAGGTCCGATGGCCAGGGTGGACAGAAAAAACAAAAAACTCCAGACGGCTGGAGAAAAAAAATAAAATCTGCAGGGATTCCAGACCATGAGACCGCCCAGTCCCCTCTGGGCATTCTACCTCACATAAATGAAACAGTCCTCTTTGTATTTAGGGTTCACACCGAAGGATAGTCATGTAGACTTCTGGCTTTTAGTCCATCAATGTTGGAGCATCATGATGCTTTGAGTAGGTGGTGGTGGAGCAGACCGCCACCACAAAGAAACCGGAAAAAGAAACAGAAGAGAGAGTTGGGGTCAGTACGGATTTTAGAGCCACAATGAATACTGTAGTTATTATAATGTTTTGAACATACAGAGTATCAGGATTAAATTAAAGTGAAACTATGAGAAAGCCATGTTAAAGTAATGTGTTTTCAGCAGTGTTTTAAAGTGCTCTACTGTATTAGCCTGGCGAATTCCTATTGGCAGGCTATTCCAGATTTTAGGTGCATAACAGCAGAAGGTCGCCTCACCATTTCTTTTAAGTTTTGTTCTTGGAATTCTAAGGAGACACTCATTTGAGGATCTAAGGTTACAATTTGGAATATAGGGTCAGACATTCTGATATATAAGATGGAGCTAAATGAGATAAATTGGCTGGAGCTAATGAGATACTAATAAAGGGATATTGGGTTACTGGTGGACATAGAAAAATGTGTGGAAACAAACCTAGACCAAAAACAAGGACTAAAACCCCATTAGCTTGAGAATATGAATCTCAGCCATAGCTTTATAGGTTTCTTTGGAGCAGATATGACCACTATCATGAGATACTTTGTCCATCAATGGATACAAAAGGCATGAGGCTAAGCACTCAAGCAACTTCATGACTGGGGTCATTTCAAAGTGTTGCTGTACAGTTGCTAGAGATTAATCAAGAAAAAATGTGGTAACACTTTAGTTTAGGTACTACAAAAATGCATTTACTATAATCTAACAATACCTTAACATACACTTCTTTTTAACACTTACAAAGCATCAGTAAATTATGATCTTATTCATCTCCGCAACGTGTCCTACTAACAAGCCTTCACTTTGGCATGATCTGAGATAGCTTAACTGAAGACACATTTCTCTTGATATTCCATATTTAGTGTAAACCTGCAAATCCTTCATATTAACAAGTAATTTTACCATCATGTCAATATGTCACATATCACAGAGATGAATAACCTATATAATGATATTTTATAAGTGTCATGAAAACCAAAAAGTCTTGTTAGATAAGAGTAAATGAGTAACTGATGCAAAGTCAATTAGAGACTAAGTAAAGCTCAGTGAAGAAAAGGAAGCTTACAAAACAAAAACAGAAAAAAAAACAGAAATATGTCTGGAATGGACTTGGTATAATTACTGGACTCAAGCAATCAAGGGTTCATGTATGGAGGAATATTTCGGACAAACTGAAATCTATACTAATAAAAAGCAAAGCCCTCACTCACTCACTCACTCACTGACTCATCACTAATTCTCCAACTTCCCGTGTGGGTGGAAGGCTGAAATTTGGCAGGTTCATTCCTTACAGCTTCCTTACAAAAGTTGGGCAGGTTTTATATCGAACTTCTACGCATAATGGTCATAACTGGAAGCTGTTTTTCTCCATTTACTGTAATGGAGATGAGCTTCAACGCCGTGGGGGCGGCGTTTCGTGTGACATCATCACGCCTCCCACGTAATCACGCAGTACATAGAAAACCAGGAAGACCTCGAAAAAGCGCTGAAGAAAACATGCATTATATAATTGAGAAGGCAGCGAAACAATAAGAAGCGAGCGAGTGACATAAACAACCATGTTCATGAGTTCTGCTACTTCGGAAACGAAGCACAATGTAAACCTACACTTTAAATTAAGTTCATAGACAGGCTGCCGCTGGCGTTTGTAATTTAGTGCCTGCCCATATAAGGCCGTCCGTCAGCGGTAATCCAATAGCAAACTCCCACTAAATATTCACGGGTGAAGGACTGTGCTTATGGAGAGGAAGATGAGATGGTCAGGGTGGTGTTTGACACAAACTCAGCGAAACTGCGAGAGAAAGTTTTAAGTGCCAGGACTAAGGTAACATTAAATACAGCCATGGACATAGCACGAGATGGCACCAGCACAGCTGGGAACCTTCGATGCATGTACACCGAGCGGCTCACGTGAACTGACGCAGTGCATAGATAAAAGGCAACAGTTCCAAAGAGCGCTGAACAAAAACCGAATTACACAAATGAAAAGGCAGCAAAAAATATGAAGCGTCTGATAAGCATATTCATAAATCCAGCTACTGCGGAAACAAAGCACACGGTGGAAAAAGTCAATGTCCCGCTAAAGGAAGACAGTGTAAAAAAACCCGTGCATGCAGTGTGTCAGGTCTCAGATAAAGAAGAAGACGAGCTGTTTATTGATGCAGTAAGAAACGAATCGATGAATGAAACCTGTCATCTTTACAACGATTGACAAACACGGAATGTAACTTGAACACAACACATCCTACAAATACGAACCTGATTGAAAGAAATAATGATAATCAAATCCTTGATGACAGCAACACTCAGTAACACTCACAAACAAATACAGTACTGTATATTGACAGTCATGTTACGTTATTTTTAAAATGTTCCCTTTTCTTTTTCTAGCTTTTTTAACACACTACTTCTCCGCTGCGATACGCGGGTATATATATATATATATATATATATATATATATATATATATATATATATATATATATATATATATATATATATATATATATATATATATATGTCGATCTACATACTCGAATAATGGATACTTTATTCACCATCAATGATTGTTTTGGTTAAGCCATACTCAGTGTATTCATTAGATGAACGGTAAAAAAGTAACAGCGAGAGGAGGATGCAGGCTGTAGTGCGCGTCAACTCTATTTGAATTGCGATCACATTTGAAAAATATATCTTTTCAAGTTCTATTTAGTCCATATGTGTCAAACTCAAGGGCGGGCCACATCCGCCCGGCGTGTAATTATATTCTCTCGAGATCATTTTATATACTGTATTATTGTTATTAAAGCCCGGGTATATGAAGCGCTGGTAACACAATAAACTACAGATCCCATAATGCAGCGCTTCAGCCGCCTTGCCGAACAAGTTATTGCGAAGCTAGCTCACACGATGCTGAAGAGAAAAGTTGATTCTGAAAATAGAGCCTTTAAAAACCGATGGGAGGCTGAGTATATGTTTACTGAACCCGTGTGTCTCATTTGTGGAGCTAATGTGGCTGTAATTACAGAATTTAATCTAAGACGGCACTATGAGATAAAACATCAGGGTAACCTGAATGCAATGCAGAAGATACAGAAAGCAGCATAATTAAATAAGAATCTGACACTTCAGCGGACGTTTTAACCCGTGCACAATCACAAAGTGATTTCAAGTGAAGCTGCTTTTATGGGAGACACAAATGCACCAAGTGCACCTTGCCCCACTTTCCCTGTTGCCAAGTAATGTTAAACCAAGTCGTCACTACGGTGTTCCCAAATCGCACTTTGCTGATAAACTGAGCGCACTGCGCACTGAGTTTGCACGGCGCTTTGGTGACTTTGAAGAACAAAAAGTCCGTCTACATGCGGCTCGAACCTTGTGCATGTTTGGTAGCACATATCTGTGTGAGAAGCTCTTCTCAGTGATAAAGACTAACAAAACAGCACACAGGAGTCGCCTCACTGATGAGCACCTGCAATCCATCCTGAGAATCTCCACAACACAGAACCTCACACCAAACAGAAACGAACCTGTGGCCAAAAAAAGATGCCAGGCGTCCAGCTCTAAAATGACATATGAGCAAAGACAACTGAATGATTTGATTTGTTATTGCTGAAAGGAACACATTTTATTTATATTTCCAGGTTTTGTTATGCAGCATGTTCATATTTGAATTTGTATAATTTTGACAGGATATATTTTTATGGAGAGCACAATCTTTTGGGATATTTAAAATCTAAGTTTATTTTTTATATAAAATTACATAAGAGTAAAGAAATTTGAATGTTTGTTCTTTTAACGTTTACTTTATTTCTAACTTGTATAATTTAGACAGGATATATTTTTATGGAGAGCAAAATATTATAAGTTGTTTAAGGTTTGAGTTGATTTATTCACGAATAATATTCCTGTCTGTTTTACCATTCCTACCAAAGATATTTCTGTCGACTAAATAAAAATTCCTTCTATTTAAAATTTAAATAGAACTTGAACAAATACGATAGTTCATAATATCCACGCAGACTTGCACGTAAGAGCGGGAGTCATCCGTTTTAACAAGTGCAGCGTATTGCACTGATACGAAATAGCTGTGTGTGTATATATGTACTGTAGATATATATGTATTTATATATGTGTATATGTATAGATATGTATATATATATATATGTTTATGTGTGTGTGTGTAAATAATATATATATATATGACAACAACACTCATCACTCACAACAGTGATAAAACAATTACATTGACAATCATGTTACGTTATTTTCAAAATGTTTCCTTTTCTTTTTCATTGCTTCTTTAACACACTACTTCTCCGCTGCGAAGCGCGGGTATTTTGCTAGTAAATAAATAAATGCGTAAATAAATAAAAGTACTGTGAAATGTGAGCATAAATAAATAAATGTGTCATGAAATTAGAGCCTTAATAAATAAACATGTCATGAAATGAGAGCATAAATAAATAAATGTGTCACGAAATATGTTTTTCGTTGCTTATTTATTTATTTCATTTTGTCTGTAACATTCCTGCAAACCGTCATGAAATACGGCTTGAAATAAAACTGTCAGTTTCACTCATCAAAGTTGAGAGGGTGGGCTCTAACACGCCCTCTAGTTACTGATTGGTGAATCGATAGCACAAGAATTAATTAGAAAAATGCTTACTACTGCCGATTAAATGGATTCTGCCGAAGATATTACGTATTTCAGAGCGAGAATTGAAGATTTATCGGAAGAAATTACAATGTTGGCGGCCCTTTTAGAACTGAGTATTTGACCCTTGTTTTACGAGTAGAAAGTCAGGTGCATATTCGCAGCTACTTTTTCAAACAACTGTACAGCTCTGATCAGTGGTAAAGTTGTTCAGTTCAAAATATTAGGTGGAGCTGCTTTGGGCATTCCATGTCAAAGTACCTAAACTAATACAGCCGTTGCAGCTTACCGTATATCAAACTGGCTCATTCGTCTTGTGATCGTCTTCTCTGATACATCATACAGATCTGTAATCTGTCGTACTTTTAAACCGCATAACAGAAGGTGTTCTATTGACTCAGCTAAAATGTCAAAGGATGGACGTCCAGAGCAGGGAACTGCATCACCAGAACTGGAGTGTAGTAGAGTTCGTTCCACCTGTTCTTCGATAATTTCAAAAACAGTTTCATCTATATCGGAGTCTAAAAGGGCCGCCAACATTGTAATTTCTTCCGATAAATCTTCAATTCTCTCTCTGAAATACGTAATATCTTCGGCAGAATCCATTTCATCGGCAGTAGTAAGCATTTTTCTAATTAATTCTTGTGCTATCGATTCACCAATCAGTAACTAGAGGGCGTGTTAGAGCCCACCCTCTCAACTTTGACGAGTGAAAGTGACAGTTTTATTTCAAGTCGTATTTCATGACGGTTTGCAGGAATGTTACGGACAAAATGAAATAAATAAATAAGCAACGAAAAACATATTTCGTGACACATTTATTTATTTATGCTCTCATTTCATGACATATTTATTTATTAAGGCTGTCATTTCATGACACATTTATTTATTTATGCTCACATTTCACAGTACTTTTGTTTATTTACGCATTTATTTATTTATTTCATTTTGTCCGAAATATTCCTCCATATTCATGTACTAGAAGGAGATGTGGAAAAAGCTAATGAACTGAACCAATTTTTTTCCATCCACTGCCACCTTCTACCACGTCAACTGGAATGGCTATTAACAAGTCCAGCTCTGACTATCAATGTGGAATGTCCATAACTAAAGACCAAATAAGGAGACAACTGAGGAAACTACACACAAGAAAAGGTTCGGGACCAGATAGGGTCAGCTGTCAAGTTCTTAAGGCCTATGCTGACCAACTTTGTGGTGTCCTATTTCACCTGTGGAAAATCTTCATCACAAGGCTTTTACTGTCCTGGGCAAAGCTGGCAGCACTGTTTGGATTATGTTTTTTGATTTTTACAGTGCCTTCAATACCATCCAGCCATCCATGTTAAAGGATAGACACAGAGATATGTATGTGGATGAGCCTATGGTGTCCTGGATAATGGACTACCTGTCAGGCAGACCACAGTTTGTGAGACTCAATGACTGTGTTTGTTATACAGATGTGAGCAACACTGTAGCACCACAAGAAGCCGTCCTGTATCCTTTTCTCTTCACTCTGTACACCTCAGACTACAAATATACAGTTAAACCAATTCATGTCACTTGCAGAAATTCTCAAATGACTCTGCACTTATGAGGTGCATTGATGAAAAGGATAACACAGAATATGGGAGTCAGGTGGAGGACTTTGTTTCTTGATGTAAAGAGAGTTGTCTGCATCTTAACATCAGCAAAACCAAGGAACTGGTTATTGACTTTAGCCACAAGAAAGAGACTCTCTGTCCTGTCACTATTCAAGGAATTGATGTTGAGCTGGTGTACTCCTACAAGAGGAACTATATAACAAAGGGTAGAGCAGGTTCTCTTTCCTTACAGGGCTGTATTTCTTTAATGTGTGAAGTGATATCTTTCACATCTTCTATAACTTTGTGATGGCCGGTGTGATTTTCTATGGTGTGGTGTGCTGGGCTGGTAACATCATATCAAGAGAGGCCCACCAAATCAACACGCTAATTAAAAGAGCAAGCTCAGTTATAGGATGCATTGTGGACCCCCGGAGGTAGCAGTGAAAGACAGAAATAAAAGAAAACCTAGTGCCACTATGAACAATGCTGCACATTCTCTCTCTGACACATTAACAGTGAGCTCCTTTATACCACAGCAATACATCCGCATAACGCCTCACTATGATTGTTACTGCCAAGTTGGATGTTTTTTCTTTTTAATTTACTTTTTTGCTCAGACCAAAGTGTATATATACTTACTTACCTATCAATTTATGCATTCATTTATTTAAAGAGCTTCTGTAAAAAGTCAACTTCAATAGTACATAACATACATTCATTTAGGCTGTCATTCCGAAATAGCTCATACAATATTTTTGGTAAACCCCTTAAATTAAAGCTGAAAGTCTGCATGCCAATGACATGTTTGTTTTATGTCAGATCAATTGCGGTGGTGTACAGAGCCAACATTATGATAATTGTGTTACTGTCCAAATATTTAATGACCTGACTATAAAAAACTCCATGAAAAATCTTGTTACTTGTGTCTCATAATCAGCCTATCAGTTATCCAGCTGTATGCTCTCAATATCCCATCCATTGGTGACAGCTTCCTTATTCTGGGGGCAAAGTCAATATATGAGCGCTCCCTACTGTTCTTAATATTAATAAATATATGTCAAATCAAGTCATGTTTACTAAGTAGGTCCTCTATACAGACTTTACAGACACTATACTGATTTGTTATTTGTATTCGCTTTAAAAGTTTCTTCTCCCATTTGTTTTCAGCTTCACCTCTGTTAAACATTGTGGTGAGGTGCCCCATGTAATAAGGAGATCAGAAGCCTGCCACAGTTTAAGCTGTTTATAGCCTAATTATTGTCTTAAATAGCAGTTATGAATGTGGTGCACTTACTTTGAAGGAATAGGAGGTGCATTGTATCTCTGGAATGGATGCGACTTCGCAGCAGTATGGAATCACTTGCTTGTGGTGCACTTAGTAAGCAAGTTTTAGGTGACTGGAAAGTGCAGCGTGGGTGGAGAAACAATGAGACGTCAATGAGGAGTGGACGTCACAATCCATCTTGACATATAAAACTGATGGATGGACACTAGAGGTCATCCTAATTGACTGGGTTGAGTGTCTGGCAACCTTTAGAGCAATGACAATGTCAAGGGTACATTTGAGGAAAAAGGCAAAGCCCTAGAATTGAGAACAGGAGACTTTGACAATGTTGGGGTTTTTTTGTTATTAGTATTGTAAAAAGTCTTTTGATTTACTGCCCTACCTCTGAATAACTTTTGCTTTGCAAGGGGTAAACAGAAGAAGAATTTTCTTTTTCATTTTGGCACATAACATTTATTCATCTTTATTTGTACAGTTGTATTTTTCCCCCTTAACTGATTTTGTTATTAGAAAAAAGCTAGGGGAACTGTTTTTTTTTTTTTTATGTATTTATTGGCTGGCATTTTTTTGTTTATCTTTGTGTGAGTGTCATAATTGAGTAAATTTGAATTAATGACACTCTTACTGATTTAGATTTTCATTTTTGCACCTTTTTTTCTGCTTTTGTGGGAGCATCTGTAAATAAAGAACACTCATTTTTTTCTCTATTTATTTTCTGATAGCCATGTCTTACAACCCACTTACTGTCAATCTAGTTGGTTCATGAACTACAAGGGCCCAGAGTGTAGCATGGTGCCAACTCCAACTACACGGGGTACCACAAGCACAAAACAATAAAGCCTTTATTTTTACTAGCTCAACGTTTGCTTGGCATGACATCTAATACAGGGGTCTCCAACACGTCGCTTGTGAGCTACCAGTAGCTCATAACCCCTTTCCAATTAGCACGCCAAAGGGTTAATGAATCCTACATAAATTAGCCAAATTAGGGTGGATGATCTTTCCAATAAATCGTATGGTGATCCTATTAACACAAAATCACGATCCACAATCTGAATCACAGTCTGTCTTTTCAAAGCGGCATACACTTAAGAGAATATCCGGACTCAAACTCATTAAGACCTAAGTAACACCTTATTTTAAATATTAAAGTTGAATTCAATTGTCCTCTCATTCGCTAGCTAAGCGGAGGTAAGGAACATGCCCTGAAGCTGGCGAGTGAGTGAGGAGAGGACCCCTCCCCCCCGTGCGCTGTGTGTTTCTGTGTGATTCGTGCAAATAAATCGGTACAGTTTAGCACACTATGATACATAGCGAAATGAGAAAATTAGCAAAATCAACTGGAATGTTCAAGCAAATTATAGAAAAAGAACCCAATCTAAATCCGTTAAGTGGTTCTCTTGTTTAAAGCAGACAGACATACAGACAGACAGACATTGGATTTTATATATTAGTAAATCTTCAAAATAATGTGCAGTGAAAGTCTCAACAGCATTCTCAGCATTTCTGGAGCTTAGTAGAGCCAGATAACTATAAGAATTTTCACCAAGCAGCTCTGAAAATGTCTGCTTTGTTTGGGTCTACATACCTCTGTGAGTCTGTCTTTTCTAACACGAATGTCATGAAATCAAAGTTCAGAACAAGTCTGACAGATGAACATTGAAATGACTCCATAAGAGTGAACCTAAATGGCTACACTCCACCATACACCTCTCTTGTTGACTCCATGCAGTGCCAGTCATCTCACTAACTAAAAAAACAGATCACACATGCAACTGGACATGTGAAGTAAAACAGCGACATCTAACACAATGACAAATAAATAAGTCATATCTGTGCATTTGTAATCGCATTGTTTAGTTTTGACAGCATTCATGTTTTAATTCAATAGTGTGACACTAGAAGATGCATTACAGACATACAAAATGCACTTGCAGGTGAACTAAATTTTTTTCTGATGTTTTAACACAAAATGTGAGTTGTGGACACCAACATTTTGTAAATGTTCAGGCAAAACAAGCTTATTCAGTTTGTTTGGGGTAAAATAAGCTATGAGAAGAAATGTTAGAAAACATGAGTAGCACTTGGCCATTTTCATTTTGTAAAAACCCCTGATCTAATACATCTGCTACAGTATACCTACTATCTCCCAGTAAAGGTTATAGACAACTGCAACTTTTCCCTATACTGTAGATGTTAAATCTAAAATTATGAATTTAAATCTGATATTAATATTTGAACATAAAAGCCAGACAAACACTCCATTAAACCTTTTTTTTACACATACTTCTCTCAACAGTACATAAAAGGAAAATGTTCATGCAGCATCATTAATAAAAATATGGAGTGGGAAGGCCCCAGATTTAATACCCAAGGGACATCTTTGTCTTGTTAACAAAAGGAAAAATGTTTGTTGACAGCCATTCTGTGCAGCTGCAATTGAATATATCTGCTGTATTTTGATACATGCTGAGGAAAATTCCCAGGAGATGCATAAGGTGGTCCTTAAAAAAAGTTGAAGGTATGTTCTTTTGTAGAGGCCTTTATCTTTTTATAAATGACTCAGGTACACTGGAGAATGGCACTATACAAATGAACCTAATTGTCATTTCACACAACAGGAAAACATCTTACACAAAGTGACATGTCTTGTTCAGCAGATTTTTTAGGATTCACTAGCTTTGAAATCCATTGGGGAAAGATGAAAAGTATAATTTTTTCCCATTTGTTTAAGGCTTAGAATGTTAGCATGCTTTTTTGAAGGCAAATGCTTTTAATTCAAATCATAAATAGTACATTTCAATAGTATTTTGTTTTAAGATTTTTCCAACCAAATACAGTACATTTTGTGCATTAGGCTTCCCCAGGAATTAATTAAATAAAAGTACTAAAACATTAATAGAACATTGTGATGAGTTTGCTAACCACCTGACTATAACCCATTCTAGACTAAGTGCAGCCAAAAACTATGAACTATATATACTGTACATATAGTAAAACACTAAGGTGTTTGTGTCCAGTTTCTCAGACCCTCAGAGCAATCCCATACATAATAATAATTATAATAATAATAATTTTATTTATATAGCACCTTGTGGTCTGGAATCTCTACAGATTTTATTTTTTCTCCAGCCGTCTGGAGTTTTTTTGTTTTTTCTGTCCCCCCTGGCCATTGAACCTTACTCTTATTCGATGTTAATTAATGTTGATTTATTTTGTTTTCTTATTGTGTCTTTTATTTTTCTATTCTTTATTATGTAAAGCACTTTGAGCTACTGTTTGTATGAAAATGTGCTATATAAATAAATGTTGTTGTTGTTGTTATCATAAATTTACATGCAACTCAAGGTGCTTTCCACAGATTAATCAACAAAAACATTTTTTCAACATTTTATTTTAATTATTAACATTAATTAGTACTTTGATAATTTCTAATCAATATAAGTATACTAAATATAAAATCAAGCAGGTATTGTTAAGCAAAAATTAACCATAAATGCTCAAAACAAGCCTTTAATCTTATAAGAAAAATGTTTATAGATTATGGTTGCCAATAGAACAACCAGATCTAATTAATATGTATATAAAAAATATATGCAGCATATATCTACATTTTACCTAGACATATGTACATGGCAACCTATTGAGTAGAAACAGGTTGATCTTATTAAAGTTAATGAAAAGATACAAAATTAAATAAAACAGTTTTGGTTGATTTAGGATGCAAATGGAGTTCTTAATTCCTGAATGTGATTATTTTAGAAGAAAACAAAAAACTCCTACAATGAGCCATAGTAGAAATACAAACCTCAGGAGGGTCACGGTCGGAAGGCAGGAGTGAGCAAGTCAAATAGTCAGGTCTGATGGTAATCTTTTTCTGCATCATGAAAGTCAGAATGACCTAGGCCAGCTGGTCACCCACCCTCCACTGGGTATAGTTCATACAGTTGGCACAGTCAATGATAAAGGTATCGAAGTCCTCGTTTCCTTCAGTACCCCAGGGACCTCAAGTATGAGCAGTGAGTACGCACAAAAATGTTGCGTACTCCCGTTTCCATGCTCCAATCGCGATGTATAAAAACCTAAATTTCCCATAAAGCCAAGCACATTTTCACACCAGCTAAATGCTTGGTTTACGCGTTCTCCTCTCTGTTTTGCAAACTGGTGGCACCAAGTGTCAAAACAGTGCTTTTGTTCCAGTGTGGTTTCCCTTTCTTTTTTAGATCCACATTATCAAATACATTAAAATTAACCAAATATTATTTATTAGATTAAGGCATCTGATTGTAATTAACCTGTAACAATATAATGTTCCATGGAATGGCCAATCTATTCCAAATACCATAGCTGCTTTAGCGTTGTTACTCTCACTACACCAGTATTTATCCCACTGTATCTGAGTGTACAGCAGCTGATCGAAAAGAGAATTATCGGTATACAGCATTAAGCACACACTGCCTCAGCCATGCCGTCTATTGAACTGCTCTCATACGACAAATGCTTCAGAGCCTTTCTTGTACTGACCTTGCAGTTCAGAAACAGTTTCATCCCAAGTACTCTAAACGCACTCAATCAGTCCATCAAGTGCTCCTTGTAGAACTGTTTGTACTTATAAGTACAATTACCTCACTGTAAACTTGCGATAGTTATAATATTGGACAACCTGAGCCACGTTATAAAGCACTTATTTACATAAGATGACAATATCGTTTTTAAGATGAAATGCAGCAAAATAGGTTTATTACATTATACAGATAAAATGTTAACATCATTTAAATAATCTATATTGTTAATAATTAAACATGTGAGGAGACGGTGGCGCATCACTAGTGATGATCTGGTGCCTCGTTCGGGGATTGTTCCTGCCTCGTTCTGTATTCTTGCTGGGGTTGGCACAACACTGGAAGAATAGATGAATAGAATAGTAAAACATGTACTATGAAGATATTTCAATGTTCCTTAAACGTTTTGAAGAATTGGCGTTTTGTGCTTATAGATGGCTTAACATCTATTACAGAGCTGATTGTGTGGCGATTGGTTACTTGGAGAAAGAAAAGGAAGGACAGGAACTGGGCGCAGCAAATATCTTGCGGGAAGCAGAAACAATCTCTGGAGAGGGCGCCAGCTCGTCACTATCACTGCGCTACCGTGTTCCCATGTTTAATAATAGGCTTTAACTCCTATCATCATGAAGATTATATAAAGTATACATCTCAGTATTTTAATTATTCAGAGAGCTGTAATATCACAAATGTAATGGATTCTGTGTCCTGTCGGAGGAAGAGAAAGCCAGTTTAAGAAGCACATAGTGATTCACACACATAGAGCACAAAGAAGAACACATACAAAACAAAGCATTTAACATGCTACTTTAGTTACGATAGTATTTGAGAAACAATTTTAAGATGAAGTTTATGATGTTCTACTTTAATGACAAAATAAAGTATGTGATTAAAGTGGAAATTTCAAGATTAAAGTTGACATTTTCAGCTTTTTTCTCACTATGCCCCTATTTTGTTTCTCTGTACCCTAATGAGCTTTCATATGACACTCAGACGGTGGGCTATGACTCGCCTTTTCACGCTGACTTTGATATCTGACAACTTCTTTTTTATTTCGGGCACTGTGTTACTTTGTGAACTTCTGCTTTCGAGTTTCTCCAGCACTCTATGTCACTCGATCAACTTCCTTTTGTTGTTTATACCACTGTTTAAACCAACAAATAGTACATTTTGTCCTTGCCTCCACTATTTGCTGAAATTCTTCTGTTTTCCCCCGTGCTTTTGCCATTGCCTTTTCACAGAACGCTGAGCTTAAGGGCTATTTATACTGATTTGCATATTCAAAGATGCATGATTCTGGGAGGAGTTGGGGTGGGGCAGCAGGCGCGTGCACGTGCGTTATTTTTCACACTGACTGGGATTTATGGAGGGGAAAAATGTTGAAGTTAGCGTTCACACAAATTTATGCTTTTTACCTGAAAATGAAGGCTATTAGGACTTGAGATAGACAGACAGAGTTTTAAAGCTTTATTGCAATAAAACAACACAAATAACAACACGGACTCAACCCAATATGGCCAAATTGAGCTGAGCCCCGTACATGTCAGCAATCAAAGGTTATATAACAATTTCTTATCACTTTGACCTTGTTCAATTAGCTCATTCTGCACCTGTCTATACTGTCTATTGTTCATTTCTAGTTTCTGATTTGCTTATTTTTGATTGGTTCTTCGACTGGGCAGATGCTCCTTCTTCCATATTTGGTCTTTCATGGTGTCACTTCCTTCTCTAAGCCTTTCAAGCTATATTATAATGGTGGCCTAAAGCTAAGCTTTAATTAAAAAGAAATATGGTACATGCTTTCATTTAATCATTTGCTTGGACTGCTTGATTTGCCTTAATTTCTATGCTAAAGTTTATTTCTAATAAATTCTTCTATATTTATTGCAAATGCCTGAATATTCTAATGTTTCTTTCATGCATTACATCAGTGTGACCTTGCTTACAGCAAAAGCCTTTTGTTGCCTTTCTGCTGATTCACCAATCCAGCTGGTCTCTTACGTGCCTACCAGACACATCTTCTCTCTGTGGTGTCATTCCTTTAGCTTCCCAGCCTTGGACACAGATGTTCTCAGTCTTCTTATCCTGTTCTAAGCTGGTTTCTACATGTCATTTTTGTTCTTTTTCTATTCTTTCCCACACTACCAATTCTGCTGTAAGCTTAAAAAATAATGCAAAATGACTGATTTTTTAGTTAACTTATCTTATTTTCTTAACAGTCTAATTTATGCGTAATCTAATGTTTTAAAAGCTTCTAATTACTTTTGTTATGTTTTAACTCTTTGTTAATTTGCTATTTTATGCTAAAATAAAAATTTTCCCTTCTACAGCATCTGAATTTTTTTGTGCATACGCACATTTTCGCTTTTGTCCTTACGCCATGTTTTAGTGTGAATTCTACGCATGATGTCATGCATGAGGCCCCAGGTGACTGCAGAATAGAGCACTTTCAGCAGATGTGGATGGTGCACAGAGCCACCATACAGGATAGGATACAAAAAACATAAAAAAAAAGAAATGGATTAATGCTGGGTACTTATCAACGCATTGAAGAGCTAAACTTAGATCACTATAACATAATTACTGGAAAGCCAGATTTAAAAAAAGTGATTTTAGAGAAGTTTTTTTTTTAAATTTTCCACAGATTTAGCCTGGCATATTTCTATTAGTAAATTATTCCAAATTTTAGGTGCATAAGAACAGAAAGCTGTCTCACCAGTTGTTTTATGCGGAGATCTAGCAAGAACAAGCAAACCAGAATTTGCAGATCTAATACTGCAATTTTGTGCATAATCAAACAGGCATTCTGAAATGTACATGGGGCAAGATTGTTTAAAGCCATTGTCACACATGTGTGAATAGTAGGCAGCTAAAGGGCTTGAGTAACTGTAATGCTGCATCAGACCAGGGGTGGCGGAGTGTGCTGACTGTCTCTCTCAGTTCCTTGCAAACCATTCCTGGGAAGGCCCGCAAGGTACTGACGCCTCTGATGACGTCACTTTCGTTTCCAGTGCCTCTGATGACGTCACTTCTGGTCTCGGTGCTTATGATGATGTCACTTCTGATCCCGAAGATGTCCACATCATTTCCTCCCCCAGCCTTTAAAACCGTCATCTTACCTCCACATATTCAGTTCTGTTTTGGACTCAGTCTTGTGAATAACTTTGCTTTATATAAACCTTTTTACAGCCAGGACATAATATATGGGTGACTGTCCAAAACCTTTGCAATTGTCTGGAGTCATTTTGTGACAACATATATACAAGTAGAATATTTTAAAATCTAATCTGGCAGTTAATGTAAAGATACAGGTATTGGGTATATATGCTCATATTTTCCTTTTGGTTAAAATTCTTGGTGCGGCATTCTGGACAAGCTGTAGTGAATTTACGTCCTTTTTAGGTAGTCTTGATAGGAGAGCATTGCAGTAATCTATCCATCTAAATAGAAATGCATGTATTAATTTTTCTTAACAGGGCCAGATGATTAATTTTGTTTTTAAGATTCTCATTTTGTTTATTGCTGTCAATAAATAACAATTCTGTTTTTGTCTTGTTCAATTTAATGAATTCATATTCATCCATTCTGTTACAGCAAGGCAGTGCTCATCAGACACAATGGAAAAATAGATTCTGCAATTTTTGCATATTTTCCTTTAGAGTTAAGCCTTGCAATTATATGGGGCCACCAAGGTGGTGTCCCAACTCTTTATTGTTAATGTGTCCTATTTCACATAGTATATGGAGAAAGGATTAACTGGATAATAACACTTACTGAAGGGTAAGAGGAATGAACAAGTCAAATTAATTCAATTTCAAACTCTTGCTTTAATGTTCCAGATCTCTCCATTCTTCTTTTCAATACATTTATTTCTACTTTTAAGGCT
This sequence comes from Polypterus senegalus, assembly GCF_016835505.1. NCBI lineage: Eukaryota > Metazoa > Chordata > Cladistia > Polypteriformes > Polypteridae > Polypterus > Polypterus senegalus. Next base: position 211,155,404 of record NC_053156.1, on the reverse strand, counting down.
ACTTCTGTGAATTCAAGCTTACCAATTGAAGCTTAATCCATTATTTCCTGTAAAACACCATCTGTTGTGATTTTTCTGGGTGCTGCATATAAGTAATAAGAGTTTTAGCTTAGCCTGTGTCGATAAGAACTAGTGATTAACATGAACTGATCACACAGCACCTGCAGTCATTACTCCTAACCAGAGATGGTGTACTATTCTCTGCAGTACTAATCAGATAAATGTACTTCACAACATTTATCACATTTTATTTGTTAAACTGATGAACATTACTTTGGCTTCACAATACAAACACAAATTTAGTATGTGACAACTGAAGTATGCTGCTTTAACAGATCTGCTAACTATGTGTATCATTCGATATCGTATCATCAGAATGATCTGCATCGTGCCTTAATTGTCACCTGAACCCTATGAATGTCTAGATAATGTGGGTGTGTGGAAACATGAACTAAATACATTTTATTTTGGAACAAATATATGAAGCAACTTATTTCATCACTTTTGTCAAATATCCACAGGTGCAGGTAAGCTGGTTGGACAGACAAGTTTTAATTGCTTTCAGAAGATGAGTGCAAAGCTTGCATTCCCTTTATCCAGGTTGTGAATGGTTAACTTTATTATTATTTATAACTCACTCATTCAAGTATGTGACTTAAGTCGAAGCAATTAAAACTCAGGGATGATGATCACAATAACGTACTCTCAAAGCAAACACAAATCATGAATTATTTATTTCACAAACCATTCTATAATTGGATATAAGCAGCAATAAAGTAAGCTTTTTTTTGCTTTCAAAGAGCAGTATAATTATAGCTATATTACTTTGAACCAAATGGGATGTTGGAATAATAGGTGTGATACTTGCAATCCCACAGTGAAATTCATATGCTATATAATCATAGCAAGAAACCTGGAATGAATTATTTTATTTCATTATGAATTCTCTCTGGCACCTTGTGAGTCTTGTTAACCTGTACGGAGCACCTGTCCCTGTTAAATTCTTTTAACATAACTGATTTTTTTAGATTCTTAACATTTACAGGTTCTACATAATTTTAATACAAGTGAAAAATTATGTTAGAAGAGGATGCCTTGATACCAGAGAAAACTTGCCAAATCCAGTCTGAGAGCCATCTTTATTGACAAGCTAAAGGGATCTAAACTCTTTAGTCTCAAGCAGAGATTACAAGAGGACCTAACTCAGGTGCTTAAAATTCTTAAAGGGATCAATAAAGTTGATCCAGAAAAATTCTTCCAGCTAGTGATCATGTAATCAAGCACATTTAACACAGATGTCAGAAATCAAAAGGTTTGGAGCAAAATACCAAGTCATGGAGTTCACAACATTTAAAAAGTATTTGAATGATATATTGATATAGTTGCTTTTAGCTAACCATATGGGCTTTATGAAATAATGGGCTACTTTTGTTTTTTAAACTTTTAATGTTCTTATGCATGCCTTTGGGGTGTACACATATTTGAAATGATTGGAGAAGGTTCTTGGTGATAAATGTATACTATAGAAGCTCATAAATATAACCACCAAAGCAGGAATCATGTTTCTGAACGATGAGAAATGTAGGTTAAAAGTGTATCTATACACTATAGTTATACTATATTGTGAACAGTCGTATATACCTTATAATTAATATTATTATCGCCACGCTCCTCTCAGCACACTAAGATATGCTTGTGCATTTGCCAGAGGTCAACCAGACTTCTCAGGCTTCAAAGTCTGCTTCCTGCTTAAGCTGAGGACTCATTGAAAAATTCAGGCCATGCCAAGGAGTACAATCATCTGGATCTGTTTTGCCCTGAGTCTACATGGAAGTTTGTCCAGCTGCTCTACTATGACTACTGGAACCACTCTTGTTCTCATGTTCTTCGAACTCTAAGTATTTATACTTGATGATCTTCTATGTCTCCTTGCTCAAGATGTTGTTACTTGGGATTGTCACATCAGTGAAGGCACACGACTTGCCCTTCTGCCATGGAACATGATATCCAGCCTATTAGGTATGATGGCATGTATGGGAATGGTCTTGACCCATATGATGACACAGTCTCCGGTGGGGTCAATGATCGCATTTGGTATATGCTCGCACCACTTTGCTTGTCTTCGGAAAACACCCAATTGTTGGTATAGTGTCCAGTGCAGGTACATACTGACCTTGTTGTTACATTCAAAATATTACTTCAGGGCCTGTATATGCCATTTGGACACTATATGGTTGATAGTGTCCTCAGCTTCACCACACAGACTCCATTTGCTGTTGACTAATGTGCCTATGATATACTGCTGGTGGTGCCAGATGTTCCTGGCCTGATCTTGACTCACTGTGATGAGGCTTTTGATTTCCCCCTTGAGACCTGCATGTCAAAGCCATGCCATTGTTATTATTATTGTTATTATTATTTTCATTATTATTATCCAATGAAATTCTAAAGTTAACCTCTTAATTGTGGACTACAATAATTTGCAATCTCATCCTAATTTGTTATTTGCTATCACTTTACACAAAATAAGGTTAATCAAGAAAGTTTGTTGATAAGAAGAAACAAGAAAGCCGTATCTAGTGGACCACTGCCCTAATAAATAAAGCAAATTTGTTTTCATTCCTCATAAAAGACTAACTCAGAGTACTACAGCAAATAACAAACTCAAAGCCAAAAACATTATTGGAACTCACTTAAAATACTGTGTCAAAATATAAAGGCTTGAAGAAAAAGAATGTTGTCAAATAATCCATGAAGACAACATATTCCTAGAGGTCCACGATTCTTGCAAGTCAACAAGACACAGACCACCTTGTTAGTCAATCACTTCATGAAGGCAGTTATAGTACATAAAAAGGATAATAAGGCAATTTTCCAAATTGAGAATGAGACACACTTTAGTTTTACAGGAAATATTATTCAGAAGGTTAGATTTATTTAATAAAACACCATGTTTTCCAGAGCTTGTACCTGTCATATAATCATTACACTGAAATTGAAAACCTGAATTCACTCACTATCAACAGAATGCATATAATAAAAATGAGTAATTTTATACAATAAACTAAATTTTAGATAACAGGTTCACTGAGCAATACAATAATAAGATGTTACAAAATGAGATCATATATCAGATATTTATGTCAATGAAATTGGTTGTATAGTGCATTACCCATCATATAGCTCTGAAACTAAGCATGTAAAAATCTGTCAGATGTTCACTCATTGTACATATATAAGATATTCTGTACGCAGTGCTTTCTGAACAAGATACTAATGAAACAATGAGATAATCATAACAGAATATATTTTGTTTTTAAGATTTTAGATATAAGAAGCTTTTATATAGAGTCAAATTAATGTGCCAAATACTTTTAATTTGTTTAACTACTGTAACAAAAAAGACAGATTGAGCATAAAGATTTGGGGCACCTGTAGGCAAACCCCATATAATTGATGAACAAAATAACAAAACCATTAACATTCATTGGAAGAAACATCTTTTGAGGTACAAGTCTAGTTATAGACTGACTCCAGATGTTGGTGCAGCCATTTAAGTGGTGGATGAAGTGGGTCCAGGTGATCGGAAGATGAGAGTCATGTCATGACTCCACTTGCTGTCTGTCATCGTCAGGTAAAAGAAGAGGACAGACATTAGGTGACAGTACCAACACTTGGTCAGGGGTGGAATTACAGCCAAATGAGTCCTTAGGTTGTTTCTCAATCACAAGTGTATGACACTATTTAGAGACCTTTGGATACTTTCAAGACTAAAGTGTGCTACAAGAATTAACCATTTATTTGTGTTCTGAATTGTGGAAACGAAAATGCTTTTTGACTGTGTTATGTAAATGAACTTAATTTATTTAAGGATATTGCTTTCACATTTTAGTCAGGCTTGTTGCAGTGCAAGTAGCAGTGAGTGTGGCAGGCTCAATAAAGAACATCCATCTTGAATTCATTGTTAATGGTGACTCGCGACAACTTTTTATCTACAGAGAATTTTTCTTGACACATTACAGTTGCTTCGCACAGTAGTGATAAAGATCATACTGTTTGATTTTTGTATTTATGACTAAGCTTTACGTGGGAAGCATCCTGAAAGCAACATTCAGTGTATAACTGGACTGGTTTGTTTATATTTATGTGGTCAAGCAGTGTATTAATTTTTTATTAACCCAGTTGAAAACAAACAATTGCTATATGCCAATTAATTTTATTATGTATATTTTTTATTTATTTTCTTTTTCCAGTCTTTCAAACCTGTGAATCTGTGAATAAAAAAGGCATACATTTTGGCTGTATATAACTAGAGATTGCATGTTATTTTGAAATTCAAGATAACATGATTTTTGAACTTTATTGCATTGTATGTCTTATTTCCCTCATTTTTGCATTTTTACAAAATTTGTTAAACTATAACTTAATACAAGCATGATAAAATAAGATCCTTTGATACGTCTAATGTTGAAAGACACAAGTGAAGAACAACTTGAAATATTAAACTATATCCTGACCATCTTGGAAAATGTCCAAATCTCTTTAAAAGCAAATAGAACAGGCAAACATTATGCGAGAATGCAAAGAAAATCAAATAAATGCTGAGAATTTCTCTGCAAATTGCACTTATGACATTACCTTAATCTTTCTCTGGGCTATTAGAAAATGTTAATTTTTTTGTCTTTTCCTCTTGTGTTACATACCCAAAAAGCAAATCATACCTCCTATACACTTACATTCAATAATTTCGATTCATGAGTAGACTATATATCTCAACAACCTCTTAAGTCCTAGCTAGTATTGTGTATTTTAATATAACATTATTCATTCTAAAGTGACAGCATAGCAGAACAACCCATGTATCTGTAACATAATGATAGTAAATGTGTTTTCAGCTGCCTTAAGATGAATGCACAGCAAGTTCTTTAAGCTAATGACAAGTGATTCTTTAGAACTTCCCATATTAATTTTCTGTCTATACTATTTTTTTTCAAAGTGACAATGAAAATACTGCTTCTCTTAATCCTATTTTCTTATTACCATGTCATCTTTAATGGTCACTAAATTCCTTGACTGTCATTAGTTCATAGTGCTGAGAATATTAAGACATGCCCAAAACAAGGAAAACAAGTATATGCAATGCTAAATTAACAAGATATGTACATGCAGAATTTGCACTCAAACACCACTGATATGTAGGAATCATCTGCTCCATCAAGCTTCAAAGAACACCACTTGCTAAACTGACATTACAGAATGGAGATATAGTGATCCCTAGCAGGGGTCCATATGTGATTGTCTGAAATGTAGGCATGTTTTTTCCCCCATGGTGCTGCTCTGCTCAAGTCGCAGATTTGCACATTACAATAGACAACAGACACTAAACGGAGGGTAATCCCATGCTACAGCCAAAGGTAACCATTATATTTAATAAGTACAAAATAAACTGTGAAAAAAGATGTAATGGACCAAAGACATCTCTAATATTACTGCGTAATTGTTTTAAACATCATCATAACATCACGGAATCCATTTGTTTTAATGCATTAGGTTTACAATACAATTTTTACAGTTTGGCCATTAATTTGCCCTTTAAGTTTCAAAAAATGAAAGATGGGAAAAATTATTTGATAGGAATGGGACATTTGACATAAAGGCTTTGGAGCTCCTATCACTTTAGTGAATCACACTGTGTCAAAACAGTGTATTGAAGCTTGTATCAAAGTCTCTTCACCATGTGACTGATGACATCTGAAGCTTCAGATACCACTAAAACACCAGAAGTGACCTAAGTTCTTCAAACTTTTATATGCTATAAAATGGAATTTAAAAATACCGGTCGCAATTTATATAGAGACAATATTTAATTAAAGACAGAGACCAGATTGGAAAAAGGTTATCAAAAGTGTGGGAACATTAACATCTTATCTGACAATAAGTTAAATACTATACTATACAATTCCTCAGTAGTGGAACTATTAATGGGTCATTATTACTGTAATTACTGTAATCACATTCCCTAAATCCTCTTACATGTGCCCAATTCCTCAAGAACATTCCCTAAATCCCACCATGATTCTCTTTGGCCCTGAGTATTCCCCAAGCACTGATGGAAAAACATTAATCTTTCACATTTTCTCACAGCAAAAATCCTCTCACATTAACAAATTGTCTCACAATTATTAATCAGTGGTGGTTTATAATGTATTCATAATGGATACTATTGTGGCAACAAACTACAACTTTATTAGCTGCATGTGGTGTTCGGGACAAAAAACAATCTAACTTGGAGAGGAATTAGCTAACTCTTAAGGATTACTCAGGGCAGAGGATGTGGACCACCTGTTCTTGCTAACCCACTGGCTTTCATAAGAAGACACTGGCAATACCATATCTTAGCTGTATCACTGGCAAATGAGTCCTATTAATCATTGTCTCAAGAAAATACCTCCAGATAAACAATGTTTTTAGTGAAAATGTCAAGTCTTCACCTCTGTTGCTGAGATGCTTCACTAGCACGTTGTTGAGCAGAGGCATGAGAAGTAAGGTGTATGCAAGTGCCGAAAAAAATTTATAGTGCATGCATGCACTACCTAGTGGATGTGGTTGAGCGTGAGCAAAGCAGACTGCTTCATACACACACAGGTCTTTTGTTTAAAATGGCAACACATTTAAACATTATTTTATCATAGAACATTTTTGCACATACTAACATTGCTACACTTTAATGACATGATTATCATATGATCAAAATGAGCCAACAAAGCATTCTTTAATGCGTCTTTAATGCACGTGGCAGAATGAAACTATGCAAATCAACAAGGGGTGATATGTGAGCTTCTTCTGCTGGCTGTCTCAAGCTTGTGGCTCCTGCTATTTTGGTAAACCACTAGAGGTCACTCTTCTTTTAAGCACCTAAACATCAGGAGCCTCCTGTATAAATGGTGCGCACGCACAAAAATGTTGTGCACAAATGTTTCCACGTTCAAATCGCGATGTATAAAACCTAAACTTGCCGTAAAACCCCACACATTTCACGCTAGCTCCAACCCTGTCGTATGCAGGTTCTCTGCTTGGTTTTGCAAACTGGCGGCACCCAGCTTCAAAGCAGTGCTACTGTTCCAGTGTGGTTTCCCTTTCTTTTTTAGATCCACATCCCAGACGCGGCTTTATAAATACACTGAAATTAACTGCATAGTTTATTAGTTTAATGCATTTGATTGTAATTAACCTGTAACAATATAATGGTCCACAGAATTGTCAAACTATTCCAAATACCATAGCTGCTTTAGTGTTGTTACTCTCACTGCACCTTTTTCTTCTTCTTCTCTCAGCTCCCGTTGCCACAGCTGATCTTCTTTTTCCATATTACTCTCACTGCACCACTCGGAGTATTTATATCACTGTATCTGATTAGGGAATCACAGCTCTACAGCAGCTGACTGGAAAGAGAATTATCGGCATACAGCATCTAGCACACGCTGCTTCAGCCATGCTGAATATTGAACTGCTCACATACGGCAAACGCCTTAGAGCCTTTCCTTGCGGTTCAGAAACAGTTTCACCCCAAGAACTATAAACGCACTCAATCAGACCATTAATTGCTCCTTGTAGAATGCTTTGTACTTATAAGTACAATTATCTCACTGTAAACTTGCAATACAGTTAAAATATTGCACAACCTGAGCCACTTTATAAAGTGCGTATTTACATATGATGACAATATCATTTTTAAGATGAAATGCAGCAAAACATGTTTATTATATTATACCACTAAAACTTTAACTTCATTTAAATAATCTATTTTGTTAATGAGGACACAGTGCCGCAGCACTAGTAAGGAGTTGGAGCTCCGTTCACGGATTGTTCCTGCTTCCTGCTGTATTCTTGCTGGGGCTGGCGCGACAAGGGAAGGATAGATAGATGGAATAATTAAACATGTACTACAAAGATATTTCAATGTTCCTTAAAAATTTTGAAGAATCGGCGTTCTAAACTTACAGAAGGCTTAACGTCTATTACAGAGCTGATTGTGTGGCAATTGGTTACTTGGAGAAAGAAAAGGAGGGACAGGAATTGGAGGTTAGTACATTTGAAAGAGACAGTACTGCTGCAATAAATTATTCCATTCGAAGGTCGCGCACAGCACAGCAAGCATCTTACGTGAGGCATGAACAATCACTGCACCACCGTGTTCCCATGTTTAATAATAATAATAATAATAATACATTTTATTTATAGGCGCCTTTCAAACACTCAAGGACACCGTACATTATACACAGCAACCGACAAACAATACAGTACAATGTTTACATAGAGAAGGCATGATTAAAAAGATGAGTTTTAACTGAAGACTTAAACAGAGAAAGTGAATTAATGTTTCTAATCTCAGGAGGCAGTGCATTCCAAAGTCGGGGGGCAGAACGACTGAAAGCTCTGTTCCCCATTGTAGAAAGACGAGCAGAAGGAACAGTCAATTTAATTGAGGATGATGATCTAAGAGTACGGGAAGGGGTGACAATGTGGAGAAGGTCAGACAGATATGGAGGGGCTAAATCATGAATAGCTTTAAAGGTTAGCAGAAGGATTTTAAACTCGATGCGGAACTTGACAGGGAGCCAGTGAAGTTGAATAACATGCTTTAACTCCTATCATCATGAAAATGATATCCAGTATACATCTCAGTATTTTAATTATTCAGAGAGCTGTAAGATTCACGAATGTAATGGATTCTGTGTCCTGTCGGAGGAAGAGAAAGTCCATTTAAGAAGCATGTATTGATTTACACACATACAGCACATAGAAGATCAAATACAAAACAAAGCATTTAACGTGTTACTTTAGTTACGATGGGATTTGAGAAATTAGTAAATTAAATGATTTTAAGATGAAGTTTATGATGTTCTACTTTAATGACAAAATAAACTACGTGATTAAAGTGGAAATTTAGAGAAAAAGTTGACATTTCGTGCTTTTTTCCCCACTGTGTGCCTATTTTTTTTTTCTCTGTAGCCTAATAAGCTTTCATATTACACTCATACAGTGGGATATGACTTGCCTTTTCACACCGACTTTGATATCTGACAACTTCTTTTTTATTTCGAGCACTGTGCAACTTTGTGTACTTGAGCTTTCAAGTTTCTCCGACACTCTATGTCACTCAATCAACTTCCTTTTGTTGTTTATACCACTGTTTAAACCAACAAATAGTACGTTTTTCCTTGCCTCCACTTGGTATTCGCTGAAATTCTTCTATTTTCCCCCGTGCTTTTGCCATTGCCTTTTCACAGATCGCTGAGCTTAAGGGCTATTTATATTGATTTGTATATTCAAAGAGGCGTAATTCTGGGAGGAGACGGGGCAGGACAGCAGGCGCGTGCACGTGCGCTACTTTTCACGCTGACCGGAATTTATGTAGCGGCATGGGACTTTGTCCACCGCATCACTGGAATTTGAAGCTGTACAATCTTCTATGTTAGATAGATAGATAGATAGATAGATAGATAGATAGATAGATAGATAGATAGATAGATAGATCTTTATTAGTCCGCAGGGGGAAATTTGGATTTTTACAGAAGCTCAATAATTACATAAATAAAAATATATGCACATGCACTATGGTCATTACACACACCAGAATGACTAACAAGGAAAAAAATGTAAAAAAAAAAACTTAAAATGTGGAAACTGCCTTCTTACTTTCTTGCAGTGCATCTGATAAACCTGTGCAGTGTGTGTGTCAAGGATTTAAACTGTTTGGCTGCAGCCATGTTTGATTAGAATGGTTTAAAAAAACCCAAGTGTATTTCTTTGTGTATTTCTGTATGCCAGCTGTTTAAATTGTGCAGGTAATTGAATTAAGATATTTTATGTTAATGTTTTTAAATATAAATAAGGTTTTTGCAGTAGTAATTAGATATTGAGTTTTTTTTTTTGTTTGTTGGTTTAATTTTGTGCCTATAAGTGAGATGGTATATTTCAAACCAGGTATAAATGTAGGTGGGTTTAGAGTATAAGAGAGGTAAGATGACCAATAACAACCTTATAATATTATTATTTCTCTGCATGAATAAGCACTTCTGTTTGGTGAGGTGAAAGCTATTCATGTGGTTTTAATAGACAGTTCATTTTTACATCAATAAAATTGTGGTAATATTACTGTAAAGTATTTCGTGGAAATTTATTTTTCTCCTGTCTATAAGAACTAAGCAAGTTTCAGAAGTCACAGAGGCAATTGAGACAGCCTAGAATGAGCTTGTGCTGGAGGCATATATTAAAAAAAACATATTTTGAGAAATTACAGTTGTCATCTGTCATGGTTCATCACAATAACACATAATGTTGATAGTAATGTTAACGCTAGTAATGATGTATAACATAGTTAATGCTTATAATAGTAAAGCAAAATGATGAGAGAGAGAAATAAAGCAGAAGAAGAATGAGGTAATTCGTAAACAAATAAAAAGAACATACTTCTAAGGAAAAATGGGTAAAAGAAAATAATATGAAGTAAATTTATTTATATCCATAATTAGGACTGGTTAATAATAACTGAGTACTGAGAGTAACAGATTACTGAAAAATATGACCAGTAATGCAATAATGAATAAGTCATGGTTTAAGACAGGGTTCTCAAACTCCGGTCCTGGAGGGCCGCAGTGGCTGCAGGTTTTCATTCTAGCCCTTTTCTTAATCAGTTACCTGTTTTTGTTTCTAATTAACTTCTTTTGCCTTAACTTTAAATTTCCTTGACTCAGGATCCTTAGTAGTTTATTTTGCTTTAATTAGCAGCCAAACAATAATGAGACACAAAACAAGCTGACACGATATCTGAAAAAAAGAAGGTCTCAGTAAGGCTGATCTCTCAGGTCAACCTTTTGGCGATGTTCTTAGAAAAAAAAAACAGAAAATCAACAGTTTTAGAGGTGTCTGCTGTGGCAGAGAGAGCAGCAACAAGCTATGGAATTAAATAACAGGTTTAATTAACAGCAATAATTGGCTTCTCATTACGAAACTGGTTGGACTGAAATTGGTTAGAGTTTGAAGCCCCAATTTAGCTGGTCATCTGTCAGCTTGTTTCATGCCTTATTTCTATTTGGCTCTCACTTAATGAAGGAAAGAATCAATTCAGAGGACTGAATCTTTTAAAACAGGGCTATTAAAATGAAGGGAAAAGAAGTTAATTATCATTGAAACCTGGTCAGTAATAGGAAATGGCTTAGAATAAAAACCTACAGCGTCTGTGGCCCTTCAGGCCTGGAGTTTGACACCCCTGCTATAGATGGATTGGTTCGCTAGGAATTTTTACAAGTATTAATATGCACATTTATTCACGGCAGCTAATTGGTAATTTCACTGAGCTGAATCATTTGTTTTTAATGTGCTATTGCTGCTTGGCATGTTGGAGAATGAAGACTTTGAAGAGCTTGATTTAGTCTAGTTTGTGGAGGCAAGATTGGAGTGGACCATAGCCTCATTTTGAGATTAGGGTGGGGTAGGTCCAAAGATGATAAGTCCAAAAAGAAACTCTTAATAAAGTCAGACCCAGAGTTTGGAGTGTTCACAGGTTTCTGGGCCCTCCTGAGGTTACAGGCAAAGGCTCAAAAGTAGCCTCTGCTACCGTGGTCTAAATGAACTGTAGACTAACATATTAACAATTTGAACAGCCTACAACAGTCTCTTCTGCGTGGGGTGAATGAACAAACCCTGGTGTAATATATGTAAAGCATACATGAGACCAGGAGCCACTCAAGCAAATGTTCTTACTGTAAGTCATTATAGATGTAAAATCAATTATTGTGACGTCACCATCTACTGTGTTCTGTAGGTATCAACATGTACAGTACACTAAGATCTTTAAAATACATGATAGCTCCTTTTACTAATGCATAACCCAACTTTGAAATTATTAACATTGTCTAATCCACTAAATTATACATTGTTATTTAATTTTAATAATTAAGTGGAGCTGTTACAGGTCTTCCAAATCTGGACCTTTCATGCGTCCTTTTTGCATTAGTTTCAGTTGGGTCATTTCAATGAGAATGACACTGGAGCATAACCTGTTTGGTTTCCCTTGAGGCTTCCCTGTTCATGTTCCTTCTCAGTAGGAGGCTGGAAATTAGTTAAATCTTCAATAGTTACTGTTTACCTGGAAATTATATTTCATTTGTTTCTAAAAGATGCATTTTGTTTTTGTTCATGTGGTGTCTGCACTATATAAGACTTTGATCATGTTTACACCAAATGACTGCTGGTTTCCATCTGTTGTCTTGTCTTATCCTGACTTTTTCTTCTACTTTCATTTCAGATAATTTTCTGTTTCCACAATTGCAATAGGGTTGTTGTTTTTCTGTTTTTTAAGTGTGTATACACTCTTGGTCTTAACAATCTCTTAGATACTGGTAGTTTTGTCTTTAATCTTCTACCCATTAGTAGTTGTGCAGGTGAACGGCCATCTTCCTCCAAATGTGTTTTCACGTTTTGCTATATAAGACTCTGTTACCTCTTGTTCTTTTCTCATTAAATTCTTTGTGGTGTGAACTGTTCTTTCAGCTTTACCATCTGACTGTAAGTTACCCAGGGCTTGATATTACCTTAATGCGTGTGAACTCCCCGATGGGAACTTGTGCATTTCTTCACTAACCAGCTGTCTCCCATTATATGAAGTGACATAATCACATGCTTGCTTGTGGTAGGACTAGATGTGGAGATCTCTAGATATTTGGAATAATAGTCAACACACAGTAAATTTTATGCATGATGGCAATGAGACAGGTCTGCTTTTACTTTTGCCAAAGCTCTTTCTGGATAAGGCATTAGTGGTTCTCTCTCATGCACTTGATGGATCTTGTATAACATCTCACCCCTCATTATTCCTAGAATAACTAGTTTTGAGCCCACGAAAAGATGACTCCCTTCACAAGTCCAGTGTTTTTGTATTTTCTTGTGAACCTGATATCATGAATCTTTTATGTGCTGCATCAATAACAAGTTTCAGCTCCTCATTCTGACAAGTAGTTGTTTTGAACTTCTGCAGCAGAAATTGGGAACTGATGAACGATATAGTTCATATCCAGCTCATCTTCAGTATTTGTTTGGTTTTCCTTAACATTTGTTCTACCCAGGGCATTAACAATGTGCATTTCCTTTCCCAAATTGTACTTGACTAGAAAGATGTACATCTGCAGTTTCATTAAAATTTTCTGTGATCTGCTGGTGCCTTTTGCAATGACTTCTAAAATATTACCTCTGCTGGCTTGTGATATAAATCTACTTGAAATTGTCTACCATACAAGTACTTCTGTAATCTTTCACAACCATATACTATTAACAGCTATATTTCAAGGTAAGTTTATCTTTGTTCACACTGTGCAAGAAACCTTGACACATAAAGCTATTTACTGGCTGCTCATCTTTAGAGCTTGCACCTACTTATAATGTTACTGGTTTATTCACGTCATAAAACATTGATACTTGTGCATTACATACCAGTAATGTCAACATGTCAACACTCTTTCTTTATTCAGCTCCATAGTACCATTTTACTTCACCCTTCAGCAGGTTATCAGGAGTTGTAATTTCTGAGAGCTTTGGTATACATTTTGCTGGACACTGCAGCATTTCCATGAATCTTTGTACCTTCTTATCTGCTTCTGACATTTTCTGAATTGCTTTGACTTTATCTTTGTGTGTCAGATTTCTGTCAGTCCAAATTTGCATTTATCTTTGTTCAGCTTTAGATATACTGTATCTTTCTGAGCCTGGTCAGCAATGCTCCTAACTTGAAATCAGTGTCCTCACCCCATAGTAGAACATCTTCCATGATATTCACAATTCCTCTTAATTGTTTTAAATGCCTTGACAGACATTTTTGACATAATTAGGGAGCTGACAAAAATTCCAAAAAATTGTTTCTGAAACTTGTTTGTCCCCAGTGACATATTAAATGTGCATAGGTTCCTGGTCTAGTTAGATTTGTCAAAATCCTTGATTTGAATCCACAACTGTAAATATTTTGGTGTTCACCATCTCAACAACTACTGCTTCTACAGTTTTCAGAGTATGATGCCCTTTTCATACCTCTGTTTACATTCTGAGGATCACTGCAAATCGTAATCATGTTTTGACAGCCCCCCAGCCCTGATTCTCTAAAAAGGTGAAAAAGGAAGGACAAAAAAACAGGAGAAAGGCAATTCAGAGAGAGAGGGACACCCTTCCAGGTAGGTTGGGTGTGTAATGGGTGTCAAAAAACGGGGTAAATGCAACACACAAAACAGAATACAACTTACCCTCTTCACAGACTCAGATGGCCAAACTGTCACTGCCATCTCAGAAATACAACACAATAGTAGAGACTACCTGAACAGCGCTCCTCACCAAGTGCAGGTGCAGAGCACCACAACAACTCTGAAGTCAAGATGGAAAAAGAGATCATACAACACACCAAATACAGAACTATCACAAAACAAAGCAGACAATATTTAACATAAATGAAAAAGAAAAATATCTCTCCTTCAATTAATTGTAGAACCACTGCCAGATTGTAGAAAAGGAGTCAGACAAGCTAGACATAGTCAGAGTCCTGGAAACCTTGGCCAACTAGCCGCCTCACCCCTATTGGCCATTCTGCAGCTGACTCATTGCTGGGCTGGCCAATCTGATGAAAGGATCCTTCTACCCGGTGATTCTAGTGCTCCTTTATCTGAAATGACTTTTCCATGGCAGGAAAACAACTTGGCAGTAGAGCAGTGGCATACAACTCTGAATGTTGTTCCAAATTCACATTCGTTTGCTCTGTTTTTAGGACTTTTATATGTGTGGCAATTGACTCAATTTTATCTTGAACTCTTCTAAAAAAACAAATGTCTTCAGTATATCAGGCTTTTTTCTAAGTCCACAGTACTTTTGAAATAGCTGCTACATCTAACTTGTCTAACTCAGCAGTTTCCACAGTGAAAATATTAAATGCCTTTATTATGTTGTCTCCAGGTACACACCAAAATGTGGCACATTTAACTTTCTCAGACTTTTTGCGACAGGCCCCTTGTGACAAAATATAATTTGAACTCCATGCTCTCCATTTCTCTGCTAAATTATCTTCTTGTCTCAGGGTTTATTTTGCTCCATTACAAAATTATTTTTCATTTATTTTGAGCTATCCTTTCAGTTTCTAACACTGCATTTTAGTCTTGTCACACTTTTCAATATATGTAAAAAACTAACAAGACCAAGAGTTGGTTGAAAGAATGTATTTCATACAAACTTCTAGTCGCTATACAAGTAGCATCCGTTATTGTCACGTATATGCCATCTCCTGACACCTCTAGGTGTCAATCTGTAGAGTACAATAACATCTTGAATATACATGATGTATAGCTTTTCAATATCCTATAGCCTAAGAAACTGCCTTAATTTTGCAAAATTTCTAAGCAGGTATTAGAAAAGTACAGAAATGGGATGATTAAAAGTCACATCTGTATCAAAAACAACAGCAAAATTTGAGATTACTTCACCTAATCTAAAAATTAGGCCTTTTGAGTTAAAAGAGATAATAGTGCGTTACTATTCACTGAGTTATCGCCCACAAAAAGCATTTTTCTATTCTCTCTGCCCTGCTATGGTGGTGTAGTACTTGATGATCCTGCTATGCTGACAGGCTGTTCTTCTGAAAGACATCAGGCATACTGTATGTAGTTTCATTTTTTTATTTATTTAAACACAATATTCAATCACCCTCATTTTTCATAAGTAAAATAGTTAATTAATAATGTAATTCAAGTTGTTACATACTTAAACAGATAATTGCAGTGAAGTGTCATCCGCACTCAGATGAAAGATTTTGTTTCTGAAATTAAATTAATTAACTTTTGAATACGACTCTGATTTCTTTAACAGAGATCTAACAATGGTTACTTTAACAAAATCAGGGACATTGCCATCTAATAATGGCTTAATTAATCATGTATTCATTTTGCAACTACTCCAAGTGAGTTTATCAATACGTAAGCTGGAATTAATTTAAAAAAAAAAAAGAAACAGGTAGTAAGTAGGGTCACTTGTTCTGTCACATGACCTAACTGTGTTAAGGTGGTAGGTGTTAAGCATTGTTCTGAATAAAACATAAATGTTATTTAATATATGAAACTTTCATTCTGGAAAATAAGTGTGTGTAATTATAACATGTACAACTTTTAGTCCATACAGACTAACAAATGTTCAGATTTGTTCATCTCCATTTATGCTCCAATTTAATATCACCTCACATCCTCCTCCTAAACAGCAAAAATAATTCAATTGTGATGTTCTGCATTCATTGCTAAGAGTGCTCTTTTGTGTATTTAATTCTTTATTGTTATAGAGGAATATTCTCAGTAAATTCCTGCTGAGAGAAAAAAAAGCTGTTTGTTTGGTTTTGCAGGCAGCTTCCTGACTTCTACTTAACACCTCTGTTGTGTAAGTATACTGAGGAACAATGGCAGTACAATTAACTCACTGAGAATGAATTGTTCTGGTATTCTTCACAGTCTAATGCCATGAATAGAACACAACACTCAATTTTTAAAAAGACTTTCTCAAACAGTATGTTTTATTTATTTGTATAAAAGTATTGTTTTGATCTTCCATTGGTTTCAACCCAATTGACTATATAAACTACATAACCCTTACTTTCTATAGCATGATCAATGCATCATAAAAAATATATATGTTTGAGCTCAGTTGAAAGCTTTTTGGACATATTTTTCTAATTACAGAAAAAGGACCCAACCTGAAGAAGAAAGTGCTTGCAGTGGAGGACAAGTCCCTAATTTCACTAGCTTTTTTAATCTGGCTATATAATTATGTTGCACTCAAAGAAGAAGTTAACCATTTTTAAACCAAGGAATCAGTTAAGATAGGGGTAACCAACTCCAGTCCTGGAGTGCTGCAGTGGCTGAACATTTTCATTCTGACCCTTTTCTTAATTAGTGACCTGTTTTTGCTGCTAATTAACTTCTTTTGAATTCATTTTATTTGACTTGCTCTTGAAGTCTCAGACCCCTCAATTGTTTGTTTTTCCTTAATTAGCAGCCAAACAATAATGAGATACAAAATGAGCCAAAACAGGACCAGCAAACTGTGACCACATACAATATCTGAAAATAAAGAAAGGTGAAGGTCTCAGGAATTCTTATCTGCTCATAGAAAAGAGAAAATCTACAATTTCAGAAATGTCTACTATTGCTCAATGAGAGCAGCAACAAGCCATAGACTTAGTTCATCTTCTGTTGGCTCACTCACTTCACATTTCACTTCTGTTTGGGTGGCATTTAAGGAAAGAAATGAAGCAATTCAGAGGAACAATGAAGAAATTCAGGGAAACATTTCTTAAAAACCAAGTCAATTAAAACTAATTCAAAAGAAGTTAACTAGCAGCAAAAACAGATCACTAATTAAGAAAAGGGTTAGAATGAAAACCTGCAGCCACTGCGGCCCTACAAGTTGGGCACCACTGAGTTAAGGAGATATGTGATAGAACTGAAATATAAATCACAAAAACAGCTGGACATTTGAGTGGTACCTTTATGTGTGTGTTTATTCTTAGTCAGAGACCTGTTATTTCCATGGTATGCATCCGTCTCATTCATTTAATATTGTTTTAAGAAGGTCAAAAATGGAAAAAGCTGATAGATCCTCCATCATCAACATGTGAATTAGAAATCAGAGTTTCTGGGTATATAGTGAAAACAAAAAGTATTCACCCCTTACAAGTTTTCACATTTTATTATCATACAATGAGTGTATACCAGCGTTTCTCATCCTTTAAGTATTTGCGACCCGAGTTTTCATAACAGTTTTAATCGTGCCCCCCCACCAACATTTTTTTGAAATGCAGATGCATATTTTATTATACCTACTTAACTTTTATCAACATTTATCTAACTCTATATTTATTGTTCTAGTATCAGAATGTAGTTTAAGTTAATTTGTTTTGGTTTTAACGGATGTTTTTTTCATATTTTTGATTCTTGTTTTCTCTTTTCACATCTTCGCGCCCCCCTTTTTGTTACTTCATGCCCCCCTAGGGATGCCTGCCCCACAGGTTGAGAACCACTGGTGTATAACATTTCCCAAGTGGATAAATACTTTTATAGGTACAATTCTACTATGTGAACAAAAAGCTACAGTTTATAAAGAAAAGAAAGGAAAGCTACAAAGATAAAAGTAGAAAAGGAGGATGAGTTTCTGGATGCAGTCCAAGTACAGAATCTAAATGAGTTTTAAGACCTAAGCTTGAGAAGCAGATTGATAAAAAATGACCTTAAGAACTGCTAAAGACTATATAGGAAAGCTTAAGCTATATCATAGAGCAGTTACAGAAAAGAAAATCTTATTAAAAAGCTGAAAAGGTCAGTGCCCTACAAGCAATGTCCTAAAAATAGGAAATGTGTCTGCCTTATGACCTATTTAATGGCACATCAGCAGCAGCAGCGCCATATCTATCGCTCACTGTATCAGGCTCTTGACAAGACTTCCATCATGTCATAGCTTGACAAGAGAACAATGAAGCTCCAGTTGTGCATGTTTCTGGTGCACATAAAATGTTGTGTTGTTGCATAAAGGAAACGTTTGTAGGTCCTTCACCGTTTTTATTAACAAGATCCTGTAGATCTCCTATTTGTACTTACAAGCTTTACCTTAATGACCTTAAAAAACATGACTTTCTCAAAATCTGCTTAATCCAGTTCATGATTCCTGAGAGCCAGAGTGTAATCTGGGTAGTACATTCACTCAGGGCTCACTCATGCCTGAATCAACCTTTAAACTCACATGGGGCCAATTTGGACTCAGCAATTAACCTAATTTTCTTAAACAGTGTCTTTTAATATTAAAAACGATCCAAACCAATGAAACATTGAACTGTGTTATTGGACTTTAATAAAGCCAAGTCTAATTTAAAAGTGGAGTAACGAAAAAGAATGGAGTGAAAAATGAGGCAATCAGAGGTGCAACAAAAGTTGGAGAGATACTGTATCTAAGAAAGTATCGGTTGAAGTGGTAGGACATGTAATACCAAGAGACAATCAATATGTGGGTAAAAGAGTGATGGAAATAAAAGTGCAAGGGAAGAGAATGTGAGGGAAGTCAACACAGAGGTGAGTGGATAAAGTAAAAGAAGATCTAAAGGAAAAGGGCTTGAATGGTGAGGAGGTACAGTACCGAGGTGTTTGGAGGACGTTATTCAAGCACATTGACCACACATATAAGAAGAAAAGATGATGAAGAAGAAGAGGTCTGTCCAGATCTTATCATTTCAAACTCTAAAAAAAAAGAATAAAAGGAACGCAAGTCATTTATCATTTGACAGACAGTATTCAGAACTTGTTTAAATCTGAAAACACACAAATGCACAACACAACTAGGAATTTGCAGGAAGCACATGGAATTGGTACGGAAGCCGAGAGAGGACGTGATATATCGTTATTTTTAAAAAAAATTTTCTCGAGATAACGGAATCATTTTATTGAGATCTCGAGAAAACAAACTTTATTTTCTCGAGATAGCGGAATAGTTTTATCGAGATCTCGAGAAAATGAACTGTATTTTCTCAAGATAACGGAATAATGGCAGAAATGGTTTGAAATGGCAGAAGAGCAGAACTGTATTGATCATCGTGTCACAGCCTTTGACGCAGGCTGAAATATCTTTATGTCTTAGTTTAGAAAATAAAAACGTTAGTGTGCGTCATTTAAGAAGACGTTTAGCAAGGCTTCAGTTGTATAGGCGTCGCAATCTAAGCCAGCCTGATGCCATTGTGCACTACATCGCAGAGCAGTTAACGGGCCCTGGGCAACTCCACTGATACCGTATGATGACAGAGAGATGTTGATTAGCTGGATTAAGAGTCACTAGAGATCTTGTATATGAAATACAATCAACTTTGGACCCAGAAGGCATTCAGCTAAGGAGACGCAGGAGACTGCGAAGAAGACATTACCGTGTCCTGGGACCAAATTGCCTTTGGCACATGGACAGCTATGATGAACTCACACCTTTTGGTATCGCAGTAAACGGATGCATCGATGGCTTCTCACGCCATATCATTTGGATGCAAGCGAACGTCACTACCAGTAAACCTGAAGAGGTTGCAGGTTACTTTATTAATGCTGTCATTGAGTTGGGGGATGCCCAAAAATAATCAGATCCGATCTCGGTACTGAAAATGTGCACGTTAACAGACTACAGCGTTTTCTACGTGAGGATGAAAACGGCACACTTTCTGAACCTGCTATTCTTCAAGGAAGAAGTACTGCAAATCAGAGGATTGAATGGTGGTGGGGATTCTATCGGAGGCAAAATGTGGACTACTGGAGAGATTTGTTTCTAGAGTTTCAGTCTGTGGGAGACTTCAATGGTGACGTGGTTGACAAAGGTCTCATTCAGTTCTGCTTTCTTGACGTCATTCAGGTAGGAAGAACTCGTTCACACACACGCGCACACACGCACACCATAGTAACTTTTTGGTATACGTATGAATTCTATACTATTACAAGTAGCCTTTACGCTTTAACCATGAGCCCATCAATGTGCCGATTAGGCCTAAATATATATGCTTGGCGGCTTTCCTTTTTTGAGTAAATGTTTATGTTTGCTGAGCCATACCTATTGATGTGAAAGGTGGTGATGATTGTAAGGGTTCACAGCTGGATGGGGACCCACGAACATTTCAGTGAAAAAAATTACATGCGTGGAATTGCGCATAAGCTATTCATCGCATTACTTGGTAAGCGATCTCAACGTCTTTGTAAAATTATTGTTAAGCAATTGTGCCTAAATTGTTATGTAGGGATTTAGTGTTTTTTTTTTTACACTTTACGTTTTGTCAAGTTCTCATAAATGCATCATGCAGCTACTGAATTGCGCAATTTGATCTGCTGTTTAGTGCACCTCTTCAAGTGCGCCAGGAAAGTCTAAGACTTGTGGTACGCGTATTGCTGTATGTTTAAACTGCGTTTTAGAAGACACTTGACTAAACTTTATTTACTTAAACGTGAAGAACGTCTGAAGTACATTCTTACAGTAAAATCATACATTTCAGGAAATTAACTTGGATTATTTGGTGAGTCCTTAATCAGCTTCACTCCTTTTTATATGGTGAACTGACAGCAGTGACACAATGATGAACAGTACTCAAAGATAACGTTGAAAAAAGCGTCTGTTAAATATGCCCCGTTTAAGGTTGCCATCAAAATCTGGAAAGAAAGACATTTCAGCTTATAAATGAAGACTTTGTAGAACGCATTACCCTATGATAGCACAATTCAACTTTATATTATTTTATGGTCCTTTAGAAGTGACTTTTGGTTTTGGCAAAAGTTCATGGCAATTTCAAAGTAAATGTGTACACTGCCCGACTTTTAGTCCTAGTCATTCTCAGGTTACTCCAGTTCAGAGGAGCAGAGAGCAAGAGCCTATAATGTTAGAACTGGGCTCAAGACAGGACCTGGACAGGGTACTGGTACATCACAGTGCATGGGTTCAAGAATGTGGAAGGAAAAATGGAGTACCCAGAAAAAAAGCACAGTGACATAGGGAGAACATATACAGTCCACACAGACAATCAGGTGCTGGATTTGAAACAAGCATGCTGAATCTGTGGCAGTGCAAATCGATGTGTGCCGTGGTACCTCCCAAGCTAGGGGTATATTAGCATTTCTTTTTTACTATTGAAATTTTCTTAAATTAACAGCATTCACACTTCCAGCCTTATGTAGACTGCTAAACTGTCTAAGACCTATGGAAAATAATATTATGATAAAAAAAACAATGTAGAACAGATAAAAAATTAAAAAATACTTGTTTCCTTTTGCATAATTTATTTTACATTCTCTATAGATTTTTAATATTATATGGCAGCCTAGAGCAATATTCTTTCGGGGGACAATAATTCCTACCTCTGTCTATGTGTGCCTGTGTATTGGGGTTGTGCTGAGAAGATTAGTAACACATTTGACTAATTTGAATATTTTTTGCAGAGGGAGTTAGATACTGTGGTCAGAATGTGGAACAACCATCGGATCAGGCCAGGTGGGAGTGGTTGTGATTTATTTCACGGCAGACCTTTTCTCATGTACCAAGCACCAGAACTTTACCAAGCACAGGACTACCTCCATCCAGTTGACTATGACAAACTGGATATAATTGTAGAAGAGGGTGTTTGTATTTGGAAAACTGGTATTCCCTGTGATCCAGATCTTCATGAACTCTGTGTTTTGCTAATGGAGGAACACCATCTTGAATCTAGTTATACTGCTCATGAGGCTGCTGGGCTATACAGAGAACTTAGGCCTTTGGTAACAGAAATATTGTCATAACCAGAATAGTCAGAACCCCCTGATATACTCACACCAACATACATAATAATATGTCCATAAAGGATCTTATACTCACTGTTTTAATTATGTGTGTTTCTTTTGAGTGTGTATGTTTCCTTTAGATTTTTTTGCTTGTTTGTTTTGCTACTATGGTTTAACCTTTTGCTATTGATAGATTTCAGGTAAATGACTTAACCTTGAAAATTTTGTTGTGCTGAACTTAAGTGTAGTGTATTTTGGGAAAGTTGAAAAATGAATGAATTATAATTAAATGAATTATAACTGTTTTCAGAAAGAGTTCTGAATTCAGCTTTAGTTCAATTGTTCAGTTTGTGGCAAAAATCAAACATTTAATTCAGTTGCTTTCTGACACTTTTTGTAAAGAGCCCAGCTCATTTGTAAACATGGACATTTTGAGAGGAGCCTTGGACATTTAAATGAAGCTTGCTATTTGCATAGCTGCTGAACACCTGTAAAGGAGCTCAATCTGCAGCAAGAAATCTTTATTTTAACTTTTTACTTTAATGATATATAATTAATAACTAAGGAACTGGGCAATCTAGAAACTGACATCTGGGACTGAATAAAGATGCATGAACCCACCCAGATTGTATAATCTTTGTATTACTTATACTTGTTTTTATTTGTTGGCATTAGTTATTATGCACATAAACGTTTTTTATTTGCTGTCATTATGGAAATAAATCATTTTAAATAAAAGCTTAACTCGGTGTTTTTGTTCAATTGCTATTAGGAAGCTCAGTGCTTCAATTGATCATTCCTTAGCTACAGCCCTTTAAGGGTACAAAGGACACTTTTTGGAAGCCTTGTATTGGTGGCAAGTTGGGTTGAATTAAAGGTTCAGCAAAGCAGTCTGCCATGGTGGTCTGTAGAGTTGACAGTGAAGGTAACAGGTAACAGATACATAGCTGATATTGACATTTCTTCCTATCCCCAAGAAAAAAACCTAAAACTTTAGTTAGTACATTTTGTGTTAGGTGCATACCACAGGTGATCTTATAACACAATAAAACACAAATATTATTTTCTTTTTTCCCTTCTGCTGATGGCTGAATGGAGGACGAGCTGAATTTGCAGCAACCTTCTCTTTTAGACATCTGAGTGAATGTCAGCAGCATGCCCAAAGTGCAGAAATAAGTTATTTTACTTCATTTTTTTTAACTTCACTCTTCTTCCTCCACTTTTTGTTTTCTTTGTAATGCCCCATCACTCAATCAGCATGTAAATATATATCTACACTACTAGACAATCTGGTCATTGAAAGCAGTTTGGAGGTTAAGGCATAGAATTTTTTGACATATTTAAATCTGAAAACTAATATTTGAAATCAATATACTCTTACCCTATTATTTGAGGAAATAAGATGTCTGTAGATTAAGTGTTTATTTTTGTAATAAAAAACAATAAAATGCATATATAAAACTAGAAAAATGTTTTCTCCTCAAATCTTGTTTTCCTCATTACATGACATCATATCACACAATAGACCTGCAGAAAAGAAAAGCTGTTAAATGTGAAACATGAATGTACATTAAAAAAAAACTAATTTTCCAACAGTTCCTCTGGAAAAAAATGTGCACAAAATTCAAAGATCAAACAACAGAAATACAAATATGAATTAGATGGACAAAATCCATGTGAACTTTGTGATGAATTTTTATATTAATACTTAATACTGTACTTACATCTTTTATGTTGTTCTACAAGAATTTTTGTGTAAACAAAACAACTTGCTTGATCTGTAAAGGTAACAAAATGCAATATGTAACAAAGTAATGGATTAAAGAGCATTATGTTGAACTATGAAGAATAACATTTAGTAGTTTGGCTCTTGTTGAAGGAACTGTGTTGCCTTTGGTGCGATGACAAAGAAAACAGAATGCATATGTAACTGATCTGTGTATAAAGTACCTCAGGAAGACAGCATCCACTATAAAACATTCGGAGCAGTATGTTAATTATATTTCAGACACCTTTAGCACAGTTCATTGTATAATTGTGCTCCTTATTTGATGTATAGGCCTTCATATCTGCAGTATCTTATCATGTGGCCATTCTGAGGTCTTCAATTGATCAAAAATTTTTTATACCATATCCATGACCCATATTCCACTTTTTAACACAGACAGAAACTCTGACCTGAATTCTGAGAAACTGCTGTAGCAGCATGCTAGTTCCAGGGCACAACTGCAAGTATGGGCTACTGGCCGTCTAGTAAATTCAGACGTGTCCAATCTCCTTCTGATCAATCTCTCTGACAAATCTTAGAAGGTGAAGAGATGTGGTCCTCTCAGCTGGTGACATTGACTTTGGAAACTGGATGAATTTTGTGATGTTTCTTGGCTTTGGTTGAAGATCATCCAGGATCTTTTCCAGTGTCTTCCCACTCAAAGACTCTCCTATACCTTTCAGGACTGGCTGCCAGCACTTTATTATAAATGCTGGCTCTTGGACCATCTCCTTGTGTGCAATTTCTTTCAATGAGGTCAGCAAGTTTTCTTTTGTTGGCAGAGAGGTACAGTTATGACTGCTCAGAATGGTAAGAAGCTCTTCCAAATCAGCTTGACGGAAATCAGTCAAAGCCTCTGTCAGTGCATCTTTCTCAGTGGGGCTAATGTAGTTGAAAAATGCCTCCATTAGATTGCAGGTATATGAAGATATGGAATCAGCTTTATAAAGAAATGGTGGAGCAAGCTGAACAGGTAAGTATTGAAATCTCTGCCACCCAAAGGCCAAGATTCGGGCAACAGCTTTCCACTCCAGTTCTTGATAAGCGTGATGCAAAGTGGGGATTTTATATGTGGCTCCACATGTTCTTGTTTCATAAAACGTGCCCCAGAAGTCAGTAAGACAGTCCATAACAAGCCCATGCCCAACTCCATTCTCCAACCTTCCATTTTCTAGCACACGCTCAAATGTTATATTAGCATATAGTATGTTCTCATCTGAAAATGTCTGAATCATGTCAGACACACAATGAACTTTGCGAATAGCAATGGTCTGCTTCTCAGCTATATTCTCTGCATTGTCATAGAAAGATGCAGATAAAGTATTTGGGGATGCATTGTTTGACCTGGCTTCTGGATTTATGATATCAGGTACTGCTGATGGGCTCTCAGGTGAAGCAGCTGAGTTGCTATTTGTGGGTGTATGTTCGGAAGGTTGCACTTCAGTTACAGGTTCACCAACAATGGGTGGTCTATAACACACTCCTAA
The DNA here is from genome assembly GCF_016835505.1 of Polypterus senegalus. NCBI lineage: Eukaryota > Metazoa > Chordata > Cladistia > Polypteriformes > Polypteridae > Polypterus > Polypterus senegalus. The sequence goes on along the minus strand of NC_053156.1, from coordinate 211,129,812 downwards.
AATAAGGCCTCTTTCCCTAATATTTTCCAGGTGAAGCCACATGTCCTCACTAAGATGGGGCTCATCATCCAACCAAAGAGGTCTTACATTTAAACCCTGTTTGGCATAAACAGCAACCCCACCTCCTTTTCTGTTCTGTCTATCCTTCCTAAAAAATGTGTATCCCTCTATGTTACACTCATTAATCACTATTATATCATAATTATGCTCTGCTACATACAACTCCAACTCACTTACCTTATTTTTGATACTTCTAGCATAAAGGTAAGCTTTGTTTAATATGTCACTCCTTCTATATTTAAATGTTTGCTTAGAATATACATTACTATGCATTTTTATTTCTACACCATTGTTTGTTCTTCCATGGATCTAAACCTAGCCTGTCCTAAAATCCCTGCCCACCCATTCCCTAGTTTAAACAATCCTCGACTAGCCTACACATACACCTCCCCAATACATTGGTGCCCCTCCAGTTCAGATGTAACCCGTAATGGCGGAACAGGTCCCATCTGTTCCAAAAGGAGTACCAATGCCCCATAAACCTATACCCTTCTACCCTGCACCAATATTGGTACAAGGAATACCACCAATAAATTGTAAAGTCTGGACATAAACCAAAATAATTATTTACCTCAAAATCACACTGGGTCGCTTTAACAGGAGTTTAGTGCAGGCCTTATGACAACAGGAAACAGAACCTTACAATATCTGCAAAACATCAGCTACCTAGATGTGCAACATCAGAGTACTCCTGCTTGTGTATGCCAGGCATGTGTATGTCATATACCATATTATTTATTGACATCATGGTCTGGTTTAAAAATAAATAAATAAAAAGTAAAATGTACCATACATAACACCTACTACCATGTTCCATCTAGACAAAATATTTGGACATTCCCACAGGTTTTGTTGTTTATGCTATGCAAACCAGCAAAATGGATCTGAACTGAAACAATGGCAAGGTGACAACAGATAACTCTTTTAATGTCAATTGAATTGGAAGCTACAGTCCTTTTTTGTAAAAAGTTTCTCAGTGTTAGGGGTTCAAAAGATAGATAAACATTGAAGAAATTTTTTGTGCTGCTGTGCTCAGCAGTGACATCAATGAACACAAGGATACCAGTTCAATCGACAGTTATACACACCTAAGCCATAACAGAACCCACACCATGCTGAACCCCTGATGATTTGCTTGTAGAAGGTATTATTTGTTCCTTCTACATAGTTCGCTTTCTGGTACAGGTTTGCTTTGTTTTTTTCATATGATGCCAGGAATCTGACTACAGATTTTTAACATAATCTTTGTTGTCTGTTGCCTGGCTTTTTCCTATATTTTTTATATCCTGATTGTGAGGCATACCACATGTTTGCATGTGGTGAAGCCTACGTGGTTGTGATTTAAGTAGGTGGCTTGCCTCCATTGCTGACAGGTTATACAGATTATCTGTTTACATCCAGGCAAAAGTTAGAACAATGAAGGTGAAGCAGAGCAGCGCCAGGGAAGATAGATGGAAAGGGGCTGATGACATCTATGGCTCATATATGCTACTTAAGATATAGTTGACCAAAAAGGATCATTAATCAAATAATACATATGATGACTTTATTATTATTGTTATTATGGATTATAATAACATTATTATTATTATTATTATTATTACTATTATTATATAAAATGTCTTTATCATTCTTCTCCTACAGCTGTCAATCTTTGCCTGACAGACCTTTCCAGTGATCTTTCACATATCCTAGCATGGGCTGCATTTGCAATTTGTTCTGTATCACTCGTGGTTTTGTAGAAATTTGAACTTTTGTTCGACTTTTTTCCTCCCATAATAAGCAAACTTAGAAAATGCTGAGACAATATAATTTCCATCTAATGCTTTTTTAAAATTCTTTGCAGCCTTTGAGAAATCATGACTCCAGACTTTAAAGGCTATCGCACGCCATATGCGTCCGACGGATGATACTTTGCGTTCTAAAATTCGAAATCTTGGCGTTCAATGAAGGAACGCACTACTGCTCCAGTTTGCCGTCCATGGACGGAACTGACAGTAGTTATGACTTTCAGCACATGATTTTCAGCACTGTTCAAATCTTTAATGAGCTATTCACAATATTTCCCATAACAGATTTACGGTAAATTCATTTCAGTATAGCCGTCACTTAGCTAGTTAACTTAATAAAAGTCGAACGTAAAGTATGGAGATATTTGAAAATTGACCTTGTCTTGTGCCATTTGGTTTAGGTTCTCCTCCGGTATCCCTCTGTCGTTAAGTGCAATGATGAACGGATCCATGGTGCGGCTGAAGGAATAAAAATGCAGTCTCAGTTAGCCGCTGCAGTTTGCCAGAATGCAAACCAAAGCAGACATACAACAGTTCATCTAATTACACAGCTTGCAAAATTGCATGATGCAAATAGACTTACATTTGTGTACGTATCACAGGAGGTTTCTGGTTACTATCGTTGTCATCAGATACTGTGATTTATGATAGCAAGCCCGCCAGGAGCAAAGGTTAAGTTTTGTTTCTTCGAGATCGCGATAAAATGATTCCGTTATCTCGAGAAAACAATTTTAAAAAATAGAGATATAGCTCGTCCTCTCTCGGCTTCCGTAAATTGGGGAAACATCAAGAAGAACTGAATGTAAAGATAAAAAGAAGGCACCACTTTCAAGATTTACCAATCTAGGCCCAAACTAAATATATCCACAAAGGAATAAAGAAAGGTAAATGGTTATGCTTCACATTTCAGAATAAGTAAAAGCAATATTGTAATATTATAATATTTAAAATTTAATTAAAACTGTTTAATTGTTTTTTTCCCCCCTACAAATAGATCCAATAGCAGGGCACCTTACTTTGTAAGGGATTGATGCCTGAGAGTGTGATGTTTTCAGGAGGCAGTGAGAACTTATTTTTATCCAGTACCTTGTGCTAGAGACACATACAAAGGCCTTCTCAGGGTGTTTTTGTTTTGTTTATATGTTTATAATTTGAGTTTTGCCGTGCCTTATCACGTCACAAATCTTGAGCATCTACTTTGAATCTAAAAAAAAAAACAAAAAGCAAACTTTGCATTAAAAACTTAGAAAGGAGGGAAGCATAAAACAATAAAGTAAACCAGTGTGCCATGGCACAGTGGTGCACCGTGAGAGCTACCTAGGTGTATTGTGAAAATAATAGTGTAAGACACCTGGTTCTGAACTTGAGAGAGACAACCTCCTTGGGTGGTTGAGACCTGTCTGAGGAGGACAGGACTACCTGGGGAAACTGCCATTGAAGCAGCTCCATGATCGCTATGTTACAGACACAGCACTTAGAGCACTTCAGATGTGTCTCCTGACTGCTAGAGTCTGTCTGCCCTGGGTGTGTGGACGCCAGTGAGCCTCACAGCACTGGTGATAGTGGGCATACGAGTTGCCTCTAAGGCAGAGAAGGGCAGACAAAAGGGTGTAGCTGCTTGGAGATGCCACCAAAGAGCTCACTAAGTTCCACCCCTTCAGGCAGTTGACTGGTGCTGTACCTTGGGATGATTTTGATTACAAAAAGTGTGCTGCTACGGAAAAAAGGTTGGGAAACACTGAAGTATATTATTAGAGTCAATATATATACTCACTCAAGTGTGTATTCAGACCAAGTGTGTGTGTGTATATTTAAGTATTTATTTATTTAAAGAGCTTCCTGTGGCCAAATAAACTTAAAACTCATATCTATCTATCTATCTATCTATCTATCTATCTATCTATCTATCTATCTATCTATCTATCTATCTATCTATCTATCTATCTATCTATCTATCTATCTATCTATCTATCTATCTATCTATCTATCTATCTATGTGAATATCAGTAGAACCAAAACACTAAGACAAGGAACTGAACTGAGGAGTGGGAAGCTATGAATTGTTATCCAGAAAATCTAAAGTAATGTGTTCAAGACTAAAATGTGCTAAAGTCTGAAATATTTGATGGAGAGCTAAAGCGTTGCCCTTGGCATTATAGTAGAGCATTCATGATGTGATGTCTGATGCCTCCTGGGAGGCATTCCTTAGCAATGATGCACTGCATTGTAGCAACTCACAACCAAACTGCTGAGTCTTTAAAATGGCTGTGTTATCAAAAATATTCTTATCTTTCTCAAACTAATGAATGAATCCAAAATATATTTGGTCATGTTTATTAGAAAAAAGCTTAAAGAATATTCACGTATAACAAATGTGAGTTTGTATTTCTAAGTGCTCCTTTCCTGTATAACTAAGGCTTTCTAAACTATTCTATTTCCAACACATTTACAGTACCAAGGATATGATGAGATCAAATAACATTTAAACTTTTTAACTGTAGTTTTATTTATATGGAGTTCGTTTTTAATGATAGGACGTATGACAATGTAACTATCTTGGAATATTTAGACCTACAAAGATGCAGAATGTTTTATGTATTGTACCATTTATGTCTTTGTTGATTGGTGCTAACTAATGCATTTTTTAACTGTGTTATGCAAATTATTCTGGCTTTATAAACTAGATACTTTCCCAGCCTTAGTCAGTCTTGTATATTGAAATGAGCTGTTCATATGTAACACTCTCGCAGGCTTGTCAAGGTAATAAAGGATCTCCATCTTTGAAACATTAAAAATGATCTCAACAGTTATTTAAACAGAGAATTTCCCCAATAAAGATAAGAACTTTTTTTTTCCAGTAAGATGCCTGAGTTGTACCAATTCTTAACAACAATAACCTTATAACAGCGGTGCCCACACTTTTTCGACTTGCGAGGTACTTTTAAAATGACCAGGTCGAAATGATCTACCTACATTAAACATGATATATATATATATATATATATATATATATATATATATATATATATATATATATATATATATATATATATATATATATATATATATATATATATATAGTGCATCTGGAAAGTATTCACAGCGCATCACTTTTTCCACATTTTGTTATGTTACAGCCTTATTCCAAAATGGATTAAATTCATTTTTTTCCCCTCAGAATTTTACACACAACACCCCATAATGACAACGTGAAAAAAGTTTACTTGAGGTTTTTGCAAATTTATTAAAAATAAAAAAACTGAGAAAGCACATGAACATAAGTATTCACAGCCTTTGCCATAAAGCTCAAAATTGAGCTCAGGTGCGCCCTGTTTCCCCTGATCATCCTTGAGATGTTTCTGCAGCTTAACTGGAGTCCACCTGTGGTAAATTCAGTTGATTGGACATGATTTGGAAAGGCGCACACCTGTCTATATGAGGTCCCACAGTTGACAATTCACAGGATTGTCTCGAGGCACAAATCTGGGGAAGGTTACAGAAAAATTTCTGCTGCTTTGAAGGTCCCAATAATCACAGTGGCCTACATCATCCGTAAGTGGAAGAAGTTCGAAACCACCAGGACTCTTCCTAGAGCTGGCCGGCCATCTAAACTGAGCGATCGGGGGTGAAGGGCCTTAGTCAGGGAGGTGACCAAGAACCTGATAGTCACTCTGTCAGCACTTCAGAGGTCCTCTGTGGAGAGAGGAGAACTTTCCAGAAGGAGAACCATCTCTGCAGCAATCCATTAATCAGGCCTGTATGGTAGAGTGGCCAGACGGAAGCCACTCCTTAGTAAAAGGCACATGGTAGCCCGCCAGGAGTTTGCCAAAAGGCACCTGAGGGACTCTCAGAACATGAGAAACAAAATTCTCTGGTCTGATGAGACAAATATTGAACTCTTTGGTGTGAATGCCAGGTGTCATGTTTGGAGGAAACCAGGCACCGCTCATCACCAGGCCAATACCATCCCTACAGTGAAGCATGGTGGTGGCAGCATCATGCTGTGGGGATGTTTTTCAGCGGCAGGAACTGGGAGACTAGTCAGAATAAAGGGAAATATGACTGCAGCAATGTACAGAGACATCCTGGATGAAAACCTGCTCCAGAGCGCTCTTGACCTCAGACTGGGGCGACTATTCATCTTTCAGTAGGACAACGACCCTAAGCACACAGCCAAGATATCAAAGGAGTGGCTTCAGGACAACTCTGTGAATGTCCTTGAGTGGCCCAGCCAGAGCCCAGACTTGAATCCGATTGAACATCTCTGGAAAGATCTTAAAATGGCTGTGCACCGACGCTTCCCATCCAACCTGATGGAGCTTGAGAGGTGCTGCAAAGAGGAATGGGCGAAACTGGCCAAGGATAGGTGTGCCAAGCTTGTGGCATCATATTCAAAAAGACTTGAGGCTGTAATTGATGCCAAAGGTGCATTGACAAAGTATTGAGTAAAGGCTGTGAATACTTATGTACATGCGATTTCTAAGTTTTTTTATTTTTAATAAATTTGCAAAAACCTCAAGTAAACTTTTTTCACGTTCTCATTATGGGGTGTTGTGTGTAGAATTCTGAGGAAAAAAAATCATTTAATCCATTTTGGCTGTAACATAACAAAATGTGGAAAAAGTGATGCGCTGTGAATACTTTCTGAATGCACTATATATATATATATATATATATATATATATATATATATATATATATATATATATATATATATATATATATATATATATATATATATACTGAGTATACTTTATACATAAAATATATGTTGTCGTACCTTACATAACTGAATAACCTTTTCAATACAATTCAATACATTTATGGTCACTACAGTATTTGGATTTAATAATCTTCATGTGGGAAAAGGCTGACTCGCATAAATAAGTAGAGCCGAATAATGCAGTCAAGGAGCTTTTGAATTCAACCGAGTGAAAAATGACGGCTGTCCGATTAACTGCAATTTTAGTTCTCTCTCCTTTCTCTTTCTCAGATCGCTTTTTGGAAGGAAGTCAGTTTCGAAAGTGCCTTTCCACATTTTCCTTCTTTGGAATAGCAATGATAGAATGACAGATCCAAATGCACTTCGATTGTGACATTGTGAGAAAAAAAATCCTCTTCCAATTCCACATCCAGCCCATACCCTCCCCAAACATTTTTTTTAAAATCCCTTCTTTAGTTGATATAAATTGGAAGGCTAACTAAATCACAGCCGGAGTTTGGCAGTAGCTCGCGTGTTTGATCGTGTGTGCGGGATGTATGTCAATCAAGGGGCAAATGCCATAGGGAGGATATATGATAGACTAACATTTAAAAAAAATTTTTTTTGAATGCAACGCGATCTACCTGCACTACCTTTGCGATCTACCGGTCGATCGCGATCGATGCATTGGGCACCCCTGCCTTAAAATAATGTTTTTCAACACAAAACATTAATAGAAAAATTATCACATTCATTTAACTAAAATTCAAACACTGTCCTCAGTTAACATTTCTTTTAATTCAAATTTTCAAATATAGTTCCGAAATTTTTCTAGATTTTTCTTTAACAAATTGCTCTCCTATTACCTTTTCACTTTTGGTTGTTATATCTTTCTGGGGTATGTTAATAGGTTAAAAATACAGTCTTGTTGAATTTCAATTACCAATTAATTTTGACTGTTTTAGGATTAAAAAAGTTCTGTTCTTTCCTATCTGTATTTTGTGCTGACTCCTAGTTTACAGTATGCTTCACTTCTCTAAATACTCTTTGTAATCTCATTTATAACACTTGCTCTTACTGTTCTATTGTCTTCTGTATTTCATGAAATCTCTAACTTTACTGGAATTAAGATTTACCACCCCTGCAACCTAATTATACAACCACTGATTTTTATGTGAAAAGTATACAATATTAATATGGTCTGCCTCTCAATTATTGATACTGCATGTTTAAATGTCCATTTCCTAAAGTAATTTGTAAAAGTTAGCAACAATTTAATAAACATTACTGTAAAAAGATTTGTAAATGGTGTTAAGCATGCTTTAGACAATGTAGTGGTATTAAATTACTATATACAGTAGAGTCTCGCTTATCCAACATTCTGAATTATCCGACGTCCCACCGCAAAAAATAACAAAAAAAAAAACGCATCAATCGGCAACAAGAACGTGAGAGTAGTCTATTTTTAGTTGCTAAGTTCATTTTTTCAATTAAATTTTTCTGTTGTTTTGTTGTATTACATGATTACAGTGGATTATGTGGCCAGCCCTCCCTGGTGTGTGTGTGTGCGCCTGTGTCTCTCTTGGCCGTGTGTGTGTGCGTACGCGCCTGTGTCTCTCTCATGCGCGCGTGTGTGTGCGCCTGTGTCTCACTCGCACCTGTGTGTGTCTCTCTGTCGCGCGCTTGCAAGTGAGTGTGCGTGTATCTCTCTCGCGCGTGTGTGTGTGTGTGTGTCTCTTTCTCACGCATGCATGTGTCTGTCTGTGTCTCTCACTCGCTCTCTCTCTCTTGCTGCACAGGGAATGCACAGGGAGAGACTAAACACGTGCGGAAATCATCGGCGCGCACAAACCGAAAGGGAAACTGGCTCGTTCGTATACCTAGTGTGTGGTCATGAACAGATGCAAAAGTTTGGCAAACTTTTTGGTCAAAACCTGATTTGTATGTGTCCAGAGACATTTGTGAACCGAAGTTCCACTGTATTAGGTTCGTAAAGTGTAAAATTATAACATAGTTTGACATTTAATAGGCTTTTTCTTAACACCTCCCATTATCCAACATTTTTGCTTATCCGACGTTCTGCCGGCCCATTTATGTCAGATAAGCGAGACTCTACTGTACATGTAAAAATTACATTTAAGTACAGTAAATAGGAAATATGCAGGATATCAGGAACATTCTGGGATGTTCAAAGCAGATACAGAAAAAGATAAGCAAGGTCAAAACCAGAATAAAATAAAACTAAAAGTGCTGTCACTATGCTAATAAATATGTTGAAATATTTACATCCTTAGAAGGCTGGCGTCCTTCAACATCTGCAATAAGATGCTGCCGATGCTCTATCAGATGGTTGTGGCGAGTGCCCTCTTCTACGCGGTGGTGTGCTGGGGAGGCAGCATAAAGAAGAAAGACGACTCATGCCTGGACAAACTGGTGAGGAAGACAGGCTCTATTGTAGTCATGGAGCTGGACAGTTTGACATCTGTGGCAGAGCAACGGGCACTAAGCAGGCTACAGTCAATCATGGAGAATCCACTGCATCCACTGAACCGTGTCATCTCCAGACAGAGGAACAGCTTTAACAACAGACTGCTGTCACTGTCCTGCTCCACTGACAGACTTAGGAGATCGTTCCTCTCCCACACTATGCGACTCTTCAATTCCACTCGGGTGGGTAAACATTAACGTTATACAAAGTTATTATCTGTTCTACCTGCATTTTTATCACTCTTTAATTTAATATTGTTTTTTATCAGTATGCTGCTGCTGTAATATGTGAATTTCCCCTTGGGATTAATAAAGTATCTATCTATCTATCTATCTATCTATCTATCTATCTATCTATCTATCTATCTATCTATCTATCTATCTATCTATCTATCTATCTATCTATCTATCTATGTGCATTGACAGAGGGGTGACATATGATATCTGCAATTAAGGGAAAGTCACAATAAGTTATAAGAACGGCTGAATGTTTAAGAAATGTTGAAAAGAGGATGCTAACTTACTAAAAAGTAATGCCTTGTTATAGTTTTGGTGGAGAAGGATAATAAATAAATAACTGTCATGTCCTGATATCAAACTCCCTGTGTAAAGTCAGAGCTGTTCATCGTCCATGCTGAAAGACCACTAAATTGTCATTCTACATAAGAAGCTGAATTCATCATAAAGATGACAGGCCTCTGTAGTATAAAGGAGGGCAGGTAGTTCAAGCAGACTGTATTTACAAGTGTGAGCTAGAGGCCATTTGTACAGAATATTGGAAGACTTTAGTGCTTACATCCTCTTCACAAATCACACACCACTCTGTATGACTGGGAAGAAGAACCAATGCTTTCACACTTTCCTAGAAACTATAAATGCATAGATTTTTAATAGGGGGTGTCTGTCAACATAAGGAAAACAATTTATTCTTACACTTAAGTTTGCTGTAAATATTTTATGGGTGTTAACATACATGCACCCATTTTATGAATCTGCTTACTTAAATTTAATTTGGCCTAAATTTAAACAGTTTATGAATGACTCAGTTGTAACTATAGTACATATATATATTTTTTATTAATACCTTTACTTGTAGTATGTTCAATTTAAGTTGTTAAAACTTTGAGGAGAATGAGTAAAAACCTAGACTTTCTGCCAGCTGGAACAGTGCCAACTTATAAGCTGAAGGTACCAAGTCTAAAAATTGAAGTAAGAAAATATTTTTAAACAAACAAAAAAAAATACCTGCCATTAGTGCATTTGAAAATTTAAATCTTTAACAGCTTAAAGTTTCAGCTTTGGCATAAGCTCAAAATTCATTAAAGCCTTTTTGTTTCAAAATTCAAAATGTTTACACCAAATTTTGTAAACGTCTGACCAGCAGTTTAGCTGGTTTTTGGAATAAAATTTGAAAACAGTGAACTTTAAAAGCTTACGTTGAAAATCGCTCAAAGCCCATTCAGCTCTTAAGAATAACGAGTGAAAGTTGTCCACAAAATTTCATGGTCCATTCATTCTCGAGTTACAGCATCCATAGGCTTTTATTTCTAAAGACAAAAATGATGTACATCTTTTCATAAATGCTTAAAACATTTTTCAGTTGCAAACTCAAAGTTCATATTTTCTTGAAAACAGTTCTTCTTGTTATATGAAATACAGAAAAAGTAAAAAGATGCAAGAAGAAAATGTGCTTAGAAATAATTAAGAAATTTAATGTCAGTAATGCCTGCCATCTGGTTTCTTCAAAAAATGGACCAGATGAGCTGACAACCTGCAATGCTTCAGATGAGCTTATACGGTGTCCTAAACAGCTGCCAGGACCACTTGTCCACATCCCAGTGTCATCACATTCTCACCATGTGGTCACGTCCATCATTCCATGTGAGTTCCATAATATTGTGTCAGCCTCCTTGGCTGTTTATGACTTCTACAGTTTATGAAAGATAAGAAGATGCAAAAATACCATTAAGGATTGGGGGAATTCCCCATATAATGTCTCGCTTTGTTTCTTTGTTTGGTTGTAAATGGCACAATAGGACATTTGACAGAGGCATTGAGATTTCTGAGGCGTTTTATAGAGAAAAAAAGAAAGTAGGACAGACAATAAGCAGAACTGAGCTGGCAGGAAATGAAAAGGTGGAAATGATGTTTTCTTCGGTGGACGGGCAACATCATCAGTTAAAACCAGAAGTGAAGTAATTTGCGTGGGACTGGAACTAATGGGACGGAGGTGACATCTTGGATAGCGGAACCCGAAAGAGAAGAGATTGTGGAGAGCTGGAGGTATTTTAAGGCTGTTGTTTGTCTTTTGATGAGAAGAAAAAAACATTAGTACTCTGTCCTGTTCCCCCGTTGTTTGTACTTTCACACTCGTTTGGGCCCTTTAGCTGCCCCCTAAGCGTGCATGTGTGACAAGTGTTAACTCAGACAGTTTTCCACAGTTTGTCCTGCAGTTCAAGCTTTAATTGTCTATATCCTGTTTTTACTCCATTTCACCTCTAGAGCAAGGTTACTTCATTACTTCAACTTGTTGGAACAGAACTTCTAACTCAGTTTAATGTTATTGTGTAGAGGGCACACATGAGGTCAATGATATTTCAAGTAAGTCCCAAAGTGCAAAGCAACAGCCACAGTGCTTTTCTATTGAACAAGTTAAATGTGGCCCCTAGGTCTACATGGGCAATTCATAGTAAGCCCTGGAAATTTGTGTGGGTTTTAACAAACCTATTCAATATAATATTTGAATATACTGAAGTGCTCACTGTTGGATATCCTCCATGATCTCTTCCTTGTGAATTTTAACAATGTTTAGTTTATGTTCCTGCATGAAAAGGCATGATAGCTGCAACTAAAGCAATTTAGAAAAACTATAGAAAAAAGGAAACTTTCACTCACCTACTTATACTTTTGAGGGGAAATTTCAATGAAAATTGGAATCAGTGTTACCTTAGTACCATCAGTACATTCATATTTATTGTAGAGAGGAAACATAGTAGACAAAGGTTATGGAAGCATCTCTTGAACCTCATCTGATCATTAGGTTGCTCATGTAACACCAATATACAAGCAGAAACTGAAAAAGTATAGTCTTATGTAAAGCACAAAACTTCGACCAATGACGACATAAACATCCTCACAAAACTGGATGAAGCCCTTAATACTGGTAATGAGCACAAGCGTTTCTAAAAGTCAGTGATCAAGAGGAGAAAACTAGTAAAGTGTTCACAAATATTAAATAATAGGTTACCAAGGGTTTTAAAGTACATCTTTTGGAGAACAACATGCTCAGGGAAAGTTACAAAGAATAATAATGTGTTTTACAGCAAAGAATATATAAACCCATTAAACAAACTAAAATGACATACCAAAAAAAAAAACAAAGTGTTGGTTTATATGATAACAATTGTGGAAACTGAATGTTCTCTTCGTTCCCTTGTACTAATTCATGTCTGAGAAGTAGGCTTTACTAAACCTTGTAAAAGCATGCTTTGTTTTAGCAAACAGAAAAATGTTTGTGCAAAGGACTCAAGGTCTGAGCATTCCACACATGAGTCTGCCTTATCACGTTTTCCCTTAGCTTACATCTGAACGCCATAACAAAAGGAGCCAAGAAATCAAGTTTTACAAGGGACGTTGAAGGGGCTAAAGGTTTGTGTTTAATAAATGTGTTGACAGTTACATTTCATAATGATATTAAATCACGCATTCTAGGGGTATAAAACTGGACCCCACCCAACAGACGGGGTTCAGAAGAGCCCTGACGCTGTCATGTATATTTGATTGTCTGTTTTTCTGAAACTCTTCTCACTGTGACTCTGAAAAATAAAGCTGCTTTATAACCGCACCTGCTGTCTGGTCTCAGTTTTCGTCCACAGTTTTGGCGCCCAAACGTGGAGCAGGAGACGGCAGACGGGTCCTCGTGCAGGATCGTCCAGAGGACCGTGGTGGAGCCGATTCCGGCCGGGTCGGGACCCAGCTTCGGTAAATGTAGGATTGGCCTGCCTTGGGCATTTCCTGCGTGGGGAGTCCCTGACCTCCTCCTTGCCGATACGAGGCACGACTTGACGGGCATTTCCAGGCAGGTGGATGGAGTCACGGTGAGTAGATCGGGGGATTCCTATTAGTTGAGTTTGACTGGTGTGCTAGAAGTAATACAAATATAGAAAGAAAAAGAATAAAAGCATATTCAAAATAAAGAATAAGAGAGCATACTGTATCAGACCCATAGGAGGGTTCTAGGGACTCACGGAAGGTGACTTGGGATCCTACGGAAAACGGCACAGTGTAAATATTAGCTAGTCCTCTGTGAAGTGGATTAGAAAGGGGCGAGTGGCACGCTCCTATAATAATTTGAGGAATGGGGGTGAAAGGACGTATTTAGAGAATGTGTGTCTAAATAAACGGAAGGTCGAGTTTTTCATCCGCTGTCTGGTCATACTCTTGTCTCAACGGGTTGCTAAGGTGACGGAGACTATACCCTGGCAGATTGACGCATACAAACCGTCTGATGAAGGGATCGGGGTTAAAACATCCATATCCCAGACTCCACAGGGTGTATTGATGTAGGATTCTGCTGATGCGAATAAACGGACACAAAGTCACCTGAAGCTGTAATCCGGGGATAGGAGCGGACGGTGGGTGGAACGGGGTTTATCGAGGGCTGAGTCATTTTTTGCTGAGATCCTGCAGCTTACTATGGGAAAAAACAATTAGCCAGCCAGTCAAACAGTCCCCCAAGAGTCCTAAAAACCTAATGTTAGAAGGATTATTTTCGGGGGATCGCCAGGCTCCTAGTGCGCTGTCAGGATCAAAAGGCGGGTCCCCTAGAAAGCTCTTTGAAAAGAAGACAGGATTAGATTAAAAAAGGCATGTAGAAAGTAGCAATAAGGACAGTGCAGGTAGATGGCGTAGTGGAAGGAACCGGATATATGAATGAGATACAGGACATTAGAAAAATACTGTGCAGAAATACACAGTTGTTGTAATGGAGGTCCTTATCGGATGGATATGTATGACAGATCGGAATTGGTTATTAAAGACCGTACGTTGGAAGCGGCACAGAAACGGAATGAGTTGAACTTAAGAATAGAAAGGAAAAGGAAGAGCTGCTTATAGCTTTACAGAAAGTGCAGGCTGATACGGGACCCCAGTCTGAAGGAAGGAGGAAAAGGAGTGATAAAAAAGACCTTTTATGTCCATGCTCTCTTCCCCAACACTTTAACCACAACCCCTACCACGGCCACTTTCAATCATTGCCCCAATGTCTCCTGTGGTAACCGATGCCCCAGCTACTGATGATTTCTTTGATGAACAATATCAGTGCGACCCCTCCTCACTTACAGATCCAGGTGATGAGACTGACGGCCACTTGTTAGGGGCTATGGGAGGCTCTTCTAACTCACACAAAAAGCCCTCCATTTCACAACATACTAGAAGCAAGACCCTCCGAGATAAGTCCCTGAAAACCTTACCCCGTTTAAGTCCCCAAAACCTTTAGCACCCACATTTGCATGCCCTTTAATTGAGGTCCCTAACCCCCAACACGATCCCACACAACCCCCAGGAAACGATAACCCCACTACTGTAATGATACAGTACATCGTAACTGGGATATTCAAGAGCTGAAAGATGTAGTGTCCGAATTGCCTGATCTTAAGGTAATCGGTGGGATTGAAGTTTGTGGAACAGGTGCAGCAACTAGACAACATATACAAACCCAGTGCAGCCAAGTGGACCCAGGTGCTACGCAGAAAGATGGGCACTACTTGGGCTACTGTCAATCATGGGCAGCATAATGGAGAACAGTGGCAGTGGAATGAGGCATTGCCTCGTGGACAAAATAATGAGGGTCCTTTCCTTGCCCAATGGGAACCCGTGAAAACTGCAATAACTGCAAAATATAAAAAGGGCACCGACTGGTACCTTATTTCAGCTGCCAAACAAAAGAAAGATGAGACGGTAGATGAATGGGCACACCGCATTCAGGACTTGATGACAAACCATTCTGGCTTAGACAGCCCAGATGACCGTGCCAAGGCAGCAGTTCCTCCTTTTGTGTCAGGACTCAGAAGTGATATTCAAAATAAAGTACGCACGACCTGTATTTTGGATGGGAAAGTGCCACTTTTGATGAAGTTTAAAGACACGCGGAGCATCCTGAATGACAGACTAAGCAAAAAGAGTCAGACACTCAGACCAAGTTAATCGCGGCACAAATGAATTATTACGCAGGTGGAGCCGCCTCAGGTAGGGGTCGAGGACGTGGAGGACGTGGATTTTTCTGAGGACAGGGGCGAAGCCGGGGGAGAGGTTGCGGATTTTTACTTCCTAATCTGAATTCTTCGTCTGCTCAGCTGCCTCTCCCCTCAGATCAAGCACCTACATCTTGCCTGTTACGATGGGACACTTCTGCCGCAATTGCCCACATCAGCTTCCTCCCCCGCCTTCCTTACCTGAACCTGAGGATATTCCTTTCACAGGGACCCCCAGCCACTCTCTTCAGTTGCCTTTGCTCACTCGCCATGCGGACACAGATCCTTTATTGACTTTGCTGGTGAATGGCACTGAAACTGCTTTTCTAGTCTGCCTCGAACGATACAGTGACTGTACTTACTGCTTCTGGACAACCTTATGTTTTGCTGGTGTCTAAACCTCTTCGGGTTCAGCTTCATTCCAGTGGTTCCACTTTGATGTACCGTTTTTTGTTAAATCAGCTCTGCCCTCTTAATCTGTTAGGAAGGGATCTGATGACTAAGCTCTTCCTCTCTATTTCTCTAACCGAACGAGGGTTTTACTATTCTATTCCTAAATTCCTGTGCCAAACCTCCCCCCAACATCTCCTCACACACCATTCTCCTTAAGGCCCTACACTCTTTTCCTTCATGTCTTTTCCCCACTTGCAAGTCCCCAACACCCTCCACTGCACTGCCCAGTACTTCCCTTCTGAAGTGGACACACCTTGGTTAGAATCTTTTCTCTTTTCAGGTACTAGCCCAGAGACCCTTCATATCCCTTGCATTTTTTTTCTCATCCACCAAAGCTGCTGCTCCAGTGCACCTCACATATTCACAAAGCGTTTTCTATTTAGGAGGTTCGGTTCCCCATGTTTCTTTAGCCAAATCTAGCACCGTTCGCTGGGTCAAAATTGGGGAATGGGTGGAACAATGTCTCGATAGGACGGACTGGCTGCACGTTGCTCCGGGTATTTTGATACTTCAGATCATTTGATAACTAAGATTTTACTTCGGGATAACCTTCCATTTATCCGTTCATTATGCCATCCCACCTTTTCCACATTTTCATTACAGACTTCATATCCCTCTTGGCTTTCCTCACTTCCCGATGCACTGTGGTCCCAGGGGAAAAATGATTATGGAAGGATAGCACACTGTGAGCCACTGGTGATTCTCCCAAAATCGTCCTTCCACCCGCATCGCGCCCAGTATCCTCTGTCTCCAGCAGCAGAGTCTGGCATCTCTGCCGTACATTCCGATCTCGTGAAACATGGAGCAATCATTCAAATTAAATACTCTCCAGTCAACTCCCCCATTTTACCTGTTTAAAAGGCTGACGGTTCATGGCGTTTTTGTTCAAGATCTTCGACACGTTAATTCTGCAGTGCTGCCTAGTGCACGTATTGTTCCTAATCCTTCCACTATTCTTTCTACGATACCCCCGTCCGTCCGTTATTTCTCTGTTATTGACCTTGCTAACGCTTATTTTTGTATTCCTTTGCACCCCGACTCTCAATTCTGGTTTGCCTTTACTTTCCAAAACCGCCGTTGGACATGAACCGTTATGCCTTAGGGATATACTGCAGCACTTGTGTATTGGATAAGCTCTTGCTCAAAATTTAGAAGGCCAGATAAAGACAGTGTATTGATACAGTATGTAGATTATATAATGTGTAGTACTACAGAAGACGATTGTGCACGTGATCCTCAGAAATTGTTATTATTTTTAGCAGAAAATGGCCATATAGTTTCTAAAACCAAACTGCAGTTAATTCAAACAACTGTGAAATATTCAGGTCATGACATTTCTTGTGAAACAAGAGCTCTTTCTCTCTAGCGATCGTATAAACACCATTCAAAATCTTCCTAGACCTGTTACAAAGCAACAGGTTGTGTCTGTATTAGGCATTATAGGATACTGCTGGCAATGGATTTTAAACGTCACTGAAAGAGCACAGCCTTTGCAACCTTTAGCGATCACCCCTGATCTCCCCCTTTCTGGTCAGGTGGCATGGAATGATCAAGCTGAGAAGGCTCTATGTGACTTAAAAAAAAATGTGCCCTACTGTTTGCGTATGCATTGGCACTGTTGACTATCTCGTCCCCTGTTGTGAAGCCCGATGGGAGAAGCAGGGAAGCCGCCAGGTAGAAAGTAGGCACCGTGCTTTGGATTTTAAGAGACCGCTTCCAGCCATTGTTTTAACCTTGCTGGTGTTGTTTTTAAAGGACTTGTTTTTTCACTAATGGATTTTAACCTCCACTAATTCACTCGTTTTAATGGATTATTTATTTAAAGAAGACTTTTGATACACTGCACTTTATTTAATTTGAACACTGTTTTGTTGTTTGCTGGTTTTAAAATATCTGTCACCTTCCAGGAAGGAAGGAAGTGCATACATATAATATACAGAAGAACTCAGGATTAAAAAAAAATATATATTTTTTATTTTAACAGGCCGGTTAATCCGTCAGCCAGTTAACGCGAGGCCAGTTAAGAGGGATTGTACTGTATTATATTATGGATTCCTGATTTTCTTTTAAATTGTTTTCTGATAGTTAGGGTACAGAACAAATTTTCAAAAGGATGGTTGAAGGTTGAAAATATGGGCTGCTTTATCTGTTGTTCATCTACATGATAGTCATCTTTTTCAGCCCTCTCATACCTACACAGCATTTAATCTTTGGAAATGTCCAGGATTAATACACTTAGAGAACTGTATATAGGTAATGTTTTTGCATCTTATGAACAATTGTGCTTAAAATCTAACTTTCCAGCAACACAATTTTTCCACTACTGTCAAATTAGATATTTTAATAAAAGAAACCCTAACCAATTTTCCACAACCCCTATCCCTTTTCTTTTATTTTACTGATCATCCTTGAAGACTCAAACTGCATCTCAGCAATTCAAAAAACATCTCAAAGAATCTTCCCTTCAAAGATCCCAAGGTACAGTGGGAAAAGGACCTTTCAATTAATATCTCAGAAAAGGAGTGTAAGGCAGCCATGCATAGAATACACTCTAGCTCCATATGCGCAAAGTATTCATTAATTCAACTTCAAATGTTTAATCAATTAGCATTTATCTCCTTTAAAATTTTCCAAAGTGTATCCAGGGAAATATTCAACCTGTGAATTTTGGAATCTAGCTCCAGCCTCATTGGGCCACATAATTTGGAAGTGCACCAAATTAACATCATTTTGGACAGAAATCTTTGAATTCCTTGGTGTCAATATCTCTCCTAACCCATTAACAGCAGTGGGGAAGGACAAACTGATTGTAATGGCCTTGACTTATCTTAGCTAACCGGAAGAATAACCAATTACCTGAGCTGCCTAGAAAGCTTGCATGTTGTAATCTTTTTAGTTATCCAATAAAAGGTGGAATTTTGCTTGACTTCTCATTTAACTCCGTGGATAACTGATGTTCTGTACTTTTTGAAATTTGAAAACATCATATTCTTGCTTAGAGGATCCATCCAAATTTTTTCAAAAATATGGCAAGATTTAATTAATACAATAATAGAATTAGCATTCATATCAGGGTAAAAGGACATTTTCCCTTCATGTTTTTCTAATTGTTCTTGCCCATGCTCTTGGCTCTTCTTCCTTTCTGTCAGGTGAGGACTGAATTCGGTTTTATTAGGTTTTGATTTTTTTGTTTATTCCTACTTTCTTTTTTTTAACTTTCTGATTTTTTCTTTTTTCTCATTTGAATATGAAGCCATGTGTTAAATTGTATGAAATATTATATTCTTCAAATAAAATAAAAAGAGAAGATAGATAGATAGATAGATAGATAGATAGATAGATAGATAGATAGATAGATAGATAGATAGATAGATAGATAGATAGATACTTTATTAATCCCCAAGGGGAAATTTACACACTCCAGCAGCAGCATACTGATGAAAACAATTATTATTATATAATTAATATTAATTAAAGAGCAATAAAAAAGCAGTACTAGTTAAAAAATGCAAGGTGCTCACAAATATGCTCTGTCCCCTTTACTACATATACTGTAGCAGTGGCATGAGACAAAACAATAATCTTTTTTCTGTTGTTAGGTACTATATTTTCAACTTCAAGTTTATTGTTATGTATACATAAAACAATTAAATCCTTACTAGCACATCATCCACAGATGACCGACACTAGTATAATATATATATATTGACAAGAAAGGCAATGAACAGTGTAACACATGTGTAAAATATATACAAGAAACTTTCATTTGTCAGTGTGAATGGCTGTTCAGTAGCCTTTTAACCTGCATTGGTGACAACTTTGTTAATTGGATTGGTATCTGGGGATAATGGAAGCCATTACTTAATTCAAATGTACAATACAATACAATACAATTAATTTTTTTGTATAGCCCAAAATCACACAAGAAGTTCCGCAATGGGCTTTAACAGGCTCTGCTTCTTGACAGCCCCAGCCTTAACTCTCTAAGAAGACAAGGAAAAACTCCCAAAAAAACCTCAGTAGGGAAAAAATGGAAGAAAACTTGTGAAAGGCAGTTCAAAGAGAGATCCCTTTCCTGGTAGGTTGGGCGTGAAGTGGGTGTCAAAAAGAAGGGAGTCCTCCCCAAATACTCCATTATGTTGTACTTCCAGCCAGGTAAGAGTCCTTTATCCACTCTTGCTGGGTTGCTGACACACTCCAGAAATTTTTGATTCCTCATATCCAACTTCATTTCTTTCTCATGGTCTCCTAGTCATAAAGGGACTGGGACCCATCCTGGCAGGAATGCCAGCCCAGGTAAGCTGTCTGTTTTATCTTGGTAGAGTAATATATATTGCTCTACTTTCCCCTATTGTATTATTAATATGTAGCCTTAGAATGCCTAATCTCACAGACTTACCACTGTATATAACTTATCCCCACCTTCCCTTCTATATCTATAACCTCAGGCAATTAGATGTAGTAAAAAGACAAGCAGGAGTTAAGTTACACATAAAATAATGTATTACTGATAATATTCATAAATAATAACAAACTGCAAAGTACATTTGAATATTGGCAACCATACAACCTGATCAAATGGTGATGTGTAATTCAGGTGGCACACAGACTTGCAGTTACTTAAAATGTCTCTAGTTAAGGCATCGTTGGTGCTCAGCTTTCAGACACATGTCTGTTCAATATGGCTGCTGAGCTGTGCTCTTCATTGTGTTTTCTTCATCATCACAGGTTAGCAAGAGAGATGCTTCTTCATCATATGTGGGTCAGAGAGAGAGAATGTGGTTGAGCAAGTAATTTATAGATGTTTCTCCAAATTCCTAGAACCAATAGGATATCATGGTACTTGAAGGCCTCTGAGACAAGCCAATTCCAAACAGCCATACCTCAGACCAATGGGTGAAATAAAACATCTTATCTCCTGCCCCCTCAAAGACCATATATTACACTAACCTGGCTTTGTGTAGGGGATGGGGGAAAAGACTTTAGCAAAGAAATGCTCATCAAACTGGTTTAAGACATCCCCCCAAATCCTATCATAAAATTACAAACAGACAGTTGTAAAAAGGGGGGTGGGGGGAAGGCAAACATGAATACCTCTAAATTACATTGGTTTGCCTAAATTATAAATAAAGACATACAAAACATTTATCAAGTTATATGCAAAATCCACATCACAACACTCCACCCCGATGAATGTTTTGTACAATGTCTTTATAAACAATGTCTTTAAATTGATTAAAGAGTCTGATGCATAACTTGTGCATTGATTGGCAGTATTTGCTCTCCCAGTGTTAAAAGTTGTCCGTGACCATTTGTCCATTACATATCTTCTTTATTTCAAAGACAATCTGAAGAACTTGGAAGCGCTCCGATGACTTGTATCTGCTCCAGCTTGCGTCAACTCTTTCTGCAGTCTTCATATGTCATCAGATCTGGTGGTTCAAAATGAGACAAGTCCACACCTTCCACTAAACTAGTCCTCTACAATTTAGTCTATTGTGTGAATTTGTAATCTGTACTTGTTCTCTGTCTAACTGCTAATTAGACCCCTGTCCCAAACTATCTGTTTAAGCATATGCAACTGTACAATTAACATCAAAATTTGAAAGGTAACATGCCACAGGTGCCAGTACAACCACTTCTGCCCAAGTGACAGGCCATGTGCCACTGCATAAACTGTTCACAAACCAACATCTGTGGCCCCTCTGCACACATTTGGGGTTGACTTAGTTGCCTCTTGTGCTTTCCTACCCATGGTGCAACTCTTGACTGCCATCAGCCTTTACCAGTATAGGCTGGCATCACCACCATGAGACATCAAAGCTTTGCAACTCTCATCATTCCCCCCGTAGGCCACCCCTAGAGTTGTTTGCTCACCATATGCATACTCATTGTGCTAAACACCTCAGTTCAGAATTGGCCCACTGGTCCTGTGCCTGTACCACAGCCGACAATCTCAGCAGGGCTTCCATATTTTCCCAATTAGACTATACCTAAACATCGGAGCCCATATGTCTTGCAAATGTATCCAGCTGCACCTGCTTTCCTGAAAAGTTCACCAATTTTCTTAGTATACATTTTCCTTAATATTATTAATTATATTAATTATCCCACTTAATTAATTAATACCCAGAATGTATACTTTATGAGCCCAAAATTAATCCCCTTATTTTGGCATTCCTAACTGGTTTGTTCAGTTTCCACCCCTTGGAATATAAATTTGCTGCAGTAATGAACAAACCTTTCCTTTTAAACTATAGCTATTGTGACTAGTCCTATTATTGCATGACTTGTGGACTTGTTACTCACTTAAACCCCAGTAAGTGTTTTTTTCTTGCTGTCTCTTCAGTTCTTCTTCATGTCTTTGTCTTTGCTTGTTGCTTTGTCGTTTCTTCTTTTTTTTTCATTCTGCTATGTAGGCAGGTCTGCAAAATGGAAGGTGACAAAGCAGTTTCTGTCCATCTCATTTTCTTGGCTGTCGACCTGGTGCCAAAACTCAAACTTTGCTTCCAGGCATTCATTGGAACAGCTTGGCACTAGTGCCACGCCACTCCAATGTGCCAATGGTAACCCGATCTCCTGCATGGATTTTACTCTGCTAATTGCCTTCACTATTTATTACCTGCACCAAACCAAAGTCCATAAAAACCTTACTATAGAAGTAGCACTATTGCAAAAGGCCAGAAAATTGAAACAGAAATAACTGTTTTCCCTTTCCTGTCTTCCTGCGCTACCCTTCTATTTTTTTTCATTGCCTGTGTGTCCTTTTTTTATTGTATGGTAACTACTACCTGAAAGTGTGGGCTGAAACCTCTCCAGAATCCAAGTTCTAAATCCAGCATCTCTCCTAAAACTGACCTGTGTTCTTTACTAAAGACCAGCTCACTTTTCTCCATTTTATTGCATGGAGATTCATAGGCTGTCTTTTTAAACAACTGGTCAGTCAGGTTTCAATTACTGAACCTAAGTGTGTGTGCTTTTAATTACTGCTGGCCCCAGCACAGCTGTTAGGAACCTCACACCCCTGTGCATTCCTGACTTGCTAGCTGAGCTTCCTGCTGCACCATCCCCCATCCTTTGTTCTTTGGCTTGTCCTGTTTCATTCAAACCAACTCCTAAACTGGTGCACTTTCTTTCCAACTCAGCCATTCTTGCACTAGCACATTCAGACCTTTCACACACAAGCACTTGAATTCCTTTCATTTCCATTGTTCTTTGTTTAAATTCCACACTTTCTTTACTCAGTATCCTTAGCCAATATCCATTTCATGCCCTCTAGTCAACAATTGCCATTCACTCACCAGCTCCTCTGCCTTCTATCTGATCTCTTTGTCCTAAATCAAATTTCAATGCAGCACTGGTTACCTTTCCTAACAGTGGTGAAATATCTATCAGTGTAGCATGCTCTTTAAATACTGGACAGGCCTCAGAATTACTGGAGATTGTGGTGCAGTGGAGAATAAAGGAAGAAAACACCCTTGCTGTTTTCCCTTCCTTTCATCTCTCTCCTTTTCCTCACACTCACATTCCCACTCTTTATCTGAGCACACATCTGTCTCATGTAAGTCACCCACCCATGTTTTAGGGTTCCAGTCCGATCTGGTTACTATTGCCCTAACTTTCACCATGGGCGGTTTACATTTCTTTTTTCCACTTCTTTCACTGCTTTCTACTTTAGCAGTGGATGTTCTACATGCTAACACTTCACAATTATCACACCAACTGTTACATCTTTCAAAACTCTCACTCAGCATTCCATAACTTTCACTTTCTTTCACTTTGCTATTTTCTTCCTTATCATGATCTTCCTTATTACCAATAATACAAGCTAGTAAACCTCTTATAACAGCAGCTGTCTTCTTTAAACCTGATCTCTGTTTTCTTGCTTTTAATCCTTCCAGCCCCCTTCCATTTTGTGGCACACTCAGCTCAGCTTCTGCTTTCTCTACCTGAACTACAGGTTTCCTAGCTTTAGCCTGCTTCCCTCTGCCACTCCACTGGAAGATGGCTGACTTTAAAATGAACTTAGGCATTTCTAAGTCTACAATTTACTCTAATACAATTTGCCAAATTCGTTATGGGTTGGCCTACTTTTGCCCCTGTAAGCAAACATACACATACATACACAAAGATCCTAAACGAATAAGTACCGTATGAATGACGAATGCATGTCCCATCACTCCCTAGCACTTTAACCACTTAAATGCCGTATGAATGATGCATGCATCTTTCACCACTCCCTAGCACTTTAATTAGGGACTCACTACCACCAGTACTAACAAACATGCGGGTGTCCTTGTGACACACATGAAGTCTCTACACTTTGTTGGTTATATTCAATTCAGCAACCAAACAATGTTTTACTTCCACCGCATTTGTACACTGGGTGCCCTAAAATTCACATACATAAACAACCACATACATCAAAACAGTATTTGCAAACAGGGTGCAAAACTTGGTTACCCCAAAATCCTGCCGACTACGCCAATTGTTTTATCTTGGACATACAAAACATTTATCAAGTTATATGCAAAATCCCACATCACAGCACTGTCCATAACAATACCTTTTCAGGAGATTTTTCAACAGTATGAATATGATATTCTGCTGGTGTAATAGCTGTTCTCAGCATAATATCACAGTAAAAACTCCACATAGCAGTTGAACTTGAAGGATCTTCTTTGTCTTCAAGAAATCTTGATTTTATAGCCGTAAGCAATGAAATATATGAATTCATTGCAGCAAGTAATCATTCTAATGTGACAATATGTAAACCTATGAAATATTAATATATTTCTATTACACTCACAACAATCCCAATTTTTAAAACTGTTAAAATTCTCTCTTTATACTTATTGACTAAATCTTTTTGTAACAGAGTCTTGCTTGTAGTGCACTTATGTTCAGCTGGACTCATTCACTTATAAATGAATGTGATTGAAAAAAACATTTTCAAAATGAATAAAACAAGTAGTAAGGCTTTAGGGAAAATAAAACAGAGCTCTCAGATGTAATTCAGGAATAAAGGGCATATGGTCGTGCATAATGTGCAATTTTATACTCTTCTTCCTTATTCCCTGGCTCCCGAAAGGAGGCTTCTGCTAGACTTTATAAACCTCATTTAACAAACCGACAGCATGGCGTTTGAAAAGCTTTTAGATTCATGTTCTGCCACTTCTGTCTAACGCATACAGAACCAACAAGCAACCCTTAAAGGTGCTGCTGCCAAGAAAATACAAACAAACTGCCTCATTAATCTCCAGTGGGACCTGTGCCTGCAGAGTTTAGCTGTTATAAATGTATTTTGCGAAGCTTCAAAGGCTTCTCTTGGTCAAGGAACACATGGACCTCGTCTAACTTCATGGCTCCCAGAGGAAGACGGATTCTGGGGGTCCAAGGTCTCAGTTTACTTTGTAGATTACGTGGACAAAATTGTTCAAATGAGTTAATGATGCCAGATTAATCAATGTCACCTTTTTATTCTCAGTTGAGTGAAAGGTTCATAAAAAGAAAGTACTTTGCTAAATGAGATAGAATGAATAAGGTATAATGTTTCATTCTGAAATAAATACATTTTATACTTTTTGCTGTTTGTTTCCTACATATTCTTATTACAACACATGCTGTACCAGAATACCCCATCAGCAGATGTGTTGTTTCTATAGGTGCTGTGAATATTGTAGTTACATTATTTGATAAATAATGGTGCATCCAAAACATCTCATTCAAAGAATTGTCAAATTAGTCTAAAAAAGTTCAATGGTGAACTATTCAACATAATATAGTGCATAGTAGTATTGTTGTGAAATTTGTGGGTTTTGATTTCTTAAGGATTTCTTTATGAATTTATTTTTGTGATTTAAAATCTACCTGGACTTGTAATTGTTTTTATTGTGTTTTGTCATGTAAGGTCCTATGGTGGCCCTAATCTCCCCTTTATATTCTTTATTTTGCAGACTTAAATAAAATGTCTCAGATCCCATACACTTAACATTCTGTGATCAGATACACTACTTCACTTCAGCAGTTACTTTCCCTTTCTTTCTTTATCTACAACCCCAGGCAAATATACAGAGAAAGAAAAAACTTTTAACTACGTATTATAGTCAATATATTTTATTATAACTAATGACATACAAGTAAACAGAATTTGGCATTGTAAGCCAAGACTAAACTGATAATGCTAGATGTGTAATATCAGGTTGCATAATAACTTATTGGGTGGGCTGGCGCCCTGCCCGGGGTTTGTTTCCTGCCTTGCGCCCTGTGTTGGCTGGGATTGGCTCCAGCAGACCCCCATGACCCTGTAGTTAGGATATAGCGGGTGGATAATGGATGGATGGATAATAACTTATCAAGTTTATTGGATTCTTCCTGGTTAACTCATCTTCTGCACAGTCCCAGGCAGCCTGCTTTCTTCAGGTTTTTGTCAAGATTTAACATGGCAGAGTGAGCATGCCTTTGTAAGCCTCACTCTTTATTGTCATTATTTGGCTCCTGACAGACACACCTTCCTAAGCCATTTATCAATGAAAAAGCTCAAGCACATCCCCACACCTCAAGTAATTTTGTTTCTTGTCAGCATCCTTCAAACAGACAACCAAAAAAGTTAATGCAAGTCATTAAACAATAAAACTAGCCCACTCTGTCACAGGTGGATAACAATTCATTCAAAGTCATAAAAACAGCATTCCTAAAGTTTTAGAGAAAAATCTGAGAAAAAAACCTGGTTCGTCCATTTTCCTTGCTCTTTAACCTCCTTAGTGTTAGACATGTGTAACATAAGCATCAGGCCTGAGTGTTAGTTGCACAATTATGTAGACGAATCTTTACCTAGCCTCATAATGGTATCTTATAAGAAATGTTTTGCAGCAGCCCTGGTGTTTCATGCTCATGACGGTGATACAGAAGTGATGTTGAAAAGTCAGTCTCTCATAAGCAGTGATGACGAAGTTAATCTGTTTTCAGGCAGTGAAATTGAAACAGACAATGAAACCAAAAGTGGTTCTGATTAATCCGTAAATGACACTCGCATTTCGGTTTCTGTTTACCCTGCTTCAAATAAACCAGCACCACCTTGTTCTGATTTTGCAGTGCAGCCAGGTATAAAAGTGATTGTTGACATCCAAGATCCACTTATTTACTTGAAGTTATTTCCTGATAATGATGCCATCGAAAGAATTTTTGTTGAGACCCTTCATTATGCTGAACACTGCTGGATAAATAGCCATATACTTAAGCACTTTTCCCATTCAAAGATATACCACACAAAAGATACAGTATATACAGTATTAGCATCATCATTATTATTATTCATTTCATATTATTACTATTATTATTCATAATTATTATCATTTGTATCATTATTACCCTTTCCAACACTTCTGACTTCATACTTTTAGTGTCTTGCTTTTTGTACAGTAGAAAGATGAGATTTAATAAAAATGTAATTTTTCATGCCAAAAAAATGCAATGTGTTTTACATGTTTTTATGAGAAAAAAATGTAACGCTAAAGAGGTTAAAAATTATAACAAATAAAATGCTAATTCTACAAAAAAATAAAATAATAAATAAAGATGCAACGTATAACACCATCACAATTGTTATTTTTGGTTTCCCATTCTGGTTTATTTTGAGTATTTTTACTGTTAGCTATGACCTTCTGTTGCAAATGTGTCACTACCGGAAATAGCAATGTATATCAGAGTGTCACTTCTATTAAAGTGGTGACACTCTGTCCTCTTTTTTCAAGATTCTGTGTTCTTAACTTGTGGTGTAGTTAGTGGTTTTGTGTAAAAAAAGGCTCTGTACCTTCCTATTTTTTCTGGTAATATCTTAATTTTGGGCTTTCATGCTTTCAGATTATTGATTTTTTTTAAATGAATTTGAATTATGATTCCCAATTTTTTTGATTGGCATCACCACTATTTTAATTGGTTTTCAGCTCAGATGCAGCCATGTTCTTTGTAGTGACAATGCTTGTAGCTAAGCATTTTATCATCATGGTACTACATTTGGTGTCTCAATGTACACATTTTAAAATTACTGCCATTAAGAGTTTAGTGTCCAGAATTTGGATTACCACAACACAGAAAACTTCCAATGGTGTTAATAGTGTTATGCTAGAAAAAATGAAAGAACTGGAAGATTAATGGAAAGGACTATATTGAAGCTGTAGTTCGAAAACCAGGAGATTAAAAAGGGATTCAGGTAGCAACCCAGGGGCCTCATGTATAAACGTTCTGTATGCACAGAAATGTTGAGTACGCCTATTTCTATGCTTACTTCAAGATGTATCAAAACTAAACTTACCGTAAAGCCATGCACATTTTCATAGTAGCCTCTCACCTTGCATATAAACGTTTCTGCTCAGTTTTGCAAACTGGCAGCACCCAGCATCAGAACAATGCTACTGTTTCTGTGTGGTCTCCCCTTTTTCAGGTTCTCGTCAATGACATGGGAATTATTAAATATATCAAAATTGAGTGCGTATCATTTACAAATTTAAGACATTTGATTGTAATCATTCTGTAACAATACCGTATAATGGTGCACAGAATGACCGAACTATTACAAATATTATAGTTGCTTTAGCGTTGTTACACACGCTGCCTCAGGAAAGCCACCAGCATCTGCATGAATTCCACTCAACCATGCACACAGTCTATTTGAACATCTTCCATCCGGCAGACAGATCAAAGCTTTTCCTGAATGGATATCAAACATCAAAAACAGTTTCATCCCAAGAGCTATAAACGCACTCAATCAGTCCATCATTTCTCCTGGTAGAACTGTTTGTACTTAGAATTACAATTACTTCACTGTAAACCTACACTATAACTGTAATATTGTGCAATCTGAACCACTCTATGCACCATTTGCACTGTCTTTACTATACAGTATGTACATGCATATTGTACTTATGCTTTCATATTGTATACGTTTCATTTTTTTATTGTATTATTATTTTATCATTTTATAGGAAAATAAGTTTATGGAGGAATTGCATGTTGAATGTATTTACAGATGATGATGACTGGCTTCTAAGTTGATTTAGATTTCCAAGAGCTGTCCTCTTGGAGATATGTGCTGTTCGAATACTAGGATGTATACTTGATATCATTTTTAGATGAAATGCATTAAAGTAGGCATATTGCATTGTACAGATAAATTGTTAACTTCATTTAAATAATGTATACTGTTAAAAATTAAATGTGGGGGTGCGGTGGTGCAGCGGTGAGGTGGTGCCCTGTCCAAGGATTGCTACTCCCTTGCAGTGTATGCTTGTTTCCCCGTGCTTTTCCCATTGTCTTTTCATAAGTAGCTGAATGTAAGTGGCCATTTATATTATTTTGCATATTCAAAGGGTTTTAATTCTGGGCGGAGTTGGGTGGGGCAGCAGGTGCATGCATATGCTTTACATTTCACGCTGACTGGAATTTATGGATTGGATGTGCGTGGAAATTGGCTTACACATGGTTTTGGGCATCTGAATTTATTTGTGTGTACATACATTTCCACTTTTGTCCATACGCCATATTTTAGTGTGACTTCTACGCACAGCTTTATACATGAGGACCCTGAAACGTGAAGTCAAAAAAATCAGATATGGATATGAAATTTCATAAGGTTAATCAACCAAGTACTGAGAACAAATTAGGTATTTCTTTCAGGAAAATCGAATTAGGGAATGACCTCAGAGATTGACCTTTATACTGTGACCCCTTATATCACTTGATTCAAGACCTTTGACATTGCTGTTAGTAACTTTATAGCAATGATCAAACACAGTCTGTCAAAAACACAAGAAAATAAATAACATTCTAAATATAATCAAAAACACAAAATAACCCTCAAAATTTAAGGAAATAATGTAAAATGATCATTTCAAAGTGTTTGTGGGAAAAGCACCTAGCATCATGGTAAGTGGAAGTTAAAAGGCACTTCTCTTGATACCTTTTTCTTTCGTTCTTTCTTTCTTTCTTTCTTTCTTTCTTTCTTTCTTTCTTTCTTTCTTTCTTTCAACTAATGGTTCTCTATTCTCGTTTATCCTATAAATTTTCCGGCCTCCAGACCTCTGCCAGTGTTTTGTTTAAAAGCCTGTCTTTCCTATCACAATTTTTCACCCACAGGTCTGGCAAGCTCAGAATATTTTTTCTCTGATCCAAGATGCTTCTAAAAGTAATCATAACCATTTTATTTTCAGCCCATTACTGAGTAACACTTTTCTCCTTCTGGTCCATTTTTTTTCAGTTTTATTTTCTGCCTTCTGAAAATATTCATAACAAATGTGATGAATCCACATTTTTGCACATTTACTTTTTATGAATGTTAAAGTTATTTTGGTGACATCTTTTTGTCAGGTATGACTGCCACTATTTTGCATTGTTCACTGCACAGCTACAGGCATATTTTTTACAGTTGCTACACCTGTTGCCATGTGACACGTTATGCTATCACCTTTCACCTCTTCAGATGGCAGCACCAAGCAGCTTGTTATTTCAGTATTGGTTTCAATACAAAAAACAAACAATACATATTTCTTACGATTATGATTTTGGCTTTGCATTTGGTTTTGACAATTCCCTTTTTCGATTCTTTGGTTTTGACCAGGTAACTCTCTAACCACAGCTCTGCTAATTCCCGTAAGATACTGCAATCCCAGATTCTTCTATCACCCAGAATAAAAAAGAAACATCCCTTAGCACACGCATTTATCCAAGTGATCATTATACTATGAATGTCCACGGCTTGCCACGGTTTACCTTTTTAAATTAATATTAGCAATGTAATGTAAGTGTAATACTTTTACTTTAATGTATAGATGAATATAACATTTTAATGGTACTATAGGGATATTTCCTGGCTATGTATATAATACAGAATTTCCGTGGTGCATGTTTATGTCTAGTATATTAATTTGCATAGTTTAACAAGGTGAACGATTGCACTATTCAGTTCAATTTATTTTTGTAAATCACGTTTCAACTGAGAACCTCAAGGAGCTATGTCACTAATTCCAAATAGAAAATACTTAGATAATAACCCAAAATAAAACACTGGAGTAACAGTCATGGTGGAAAGGGGCTGAGGCCTCCAAGTTCCCCACAATGGGCTTATACCCCATGAGCTTCACTGGCCAGCTGAACAGAAGCTAACCGGAGGCTAGCTAGTCTCTCAACTAATAATAGTAGATTTCAGCCTAGCTGGCCTGATGGGATCCTTGATGGGATATTCTCCACATATTTAGTATATTCAGCTAAGGACTGTCATTTCTTTCCATAATACACCAGCATGTATACTGTTATTTTCAGGTGACACTAGAAATGCTTTGATGCGTATGCAGTATGTGTTTGATTGTAATGTTTGATGGACTGGCATCCATTCTAAGATGAAGCCCTTATCTTGCATGTGTTACTGTTGGCTTAGGCTCTAGTAAAGAAACAAAATATGTAGTTTTTGGTTTTATTTTTTAATTTTTAAAAGAAGAATCCTTAGTTACAAGAAAGCCTCTTTAAAAGATAAGTGTAAAAAGCACATTTAATTAACAGTAAATGTAATAATGTCATGTAACAAAAATATATGTATTATGCTGTACCAGCATGCTTAGTGGATTTTTGAAGGATGCATTTCTTGACCATTTTTATTTTCTTTATCTATTAGTGCTTCTCTTTGAAAGGGGGGTATGTTGTCATTATTATACTGTGTTTATTTGATTCTGTCTTCCTTATGTTTACCCATTTCTTCCAGTAAAGGTAAGCAGGAGTCGGGGCAATAGGGACCTTGCAAGAAGCAACCCTGAATTTGGGATGTCAGTCTACAGGGCACATACACACACATTCACTCATCATAGGCCACTTTATTGTCACCATTCACACCTAACAGCTACATCTCTAGGTTGTGAGATGAAACTAATGTGGACACTTAAGAATTGATATTTCTAAATCCATACAGTTAGTGTCTGGACTGGAATCCTAACACATAACTCTCAATTTGTTGCAAGTAACATTTATTTGGACACATCTGTCTGTATTTTAATGGGAACTGGCAGTTTTCTTGTTATTAAGTAACAATAAACAGTTGTACAGTGTTAAGAAATGTAAACTTGATGCAGCTTTAACTAATGTACAAATATAAACTGCCATGAGTCGAAGTGGGTTGAGTACAAAGTGCTGTGGTTATGGGTGAGTTTGTGTTGTACTGCAGCATGTGTGAAGGTGGCCTTGGGTTTGATTTTTAGTACGAGCTAAAAACTTTACTTTAGAATACAAGTCAAAGGATTTTTTTGCTTAAGCTATAAAACATACTGTTGAGGCTTCACCTCAAGTACTTTGTGCAACATTGGTCTGCAGGCTGCAAAAGAAGACATAGCACTGTCCAACAAAGTCCAGAGAAAAACTACCCTTATGCCAGGACTGTAAGGTATGAGTTATGAGGAAAGACGGAAGGAGTTAAACCTTTTTTAGTTTAATGTAACTCAGATTAGGATGGTGAAGGTTTTAAAATTATGACGTGGATTAGTACAGTGGATCCATACTGTTACTTTAAAATTATGTCTTTGACAAGAACACGTGGGCACAGGCAGAAACTTGTGAAGGGTAAATATTGTACAAATGTTAGGATGTTTTTCTTCCTGCAGACAACCATTGACACATGGAATAAGTCACCAAGTAGTGTAGTGAAGTGTAGTACTCTTGGAACATGCAAAATATAATGTTATTTTGAAGGAATTAGATGGATAAAATGGTAAGCGTTGTTGGGCTGAATGGCCTGTCCTTGTCTAAATTTTTCTAATGATTTAAATTTTAGCTACTTCAATTTATATGTAGTTATTCATATAGTGTTCTAATTAATTTTTGTCACTCTGTTTCTTGACCTCCAGAGATGACTCTAATGTGAAAACTCAAAAACTGGGCTACCTTTGTGGAATCAGGTAAAAATGTCTTTCTAACACAATAGGAGAGAATTTTTACATAAGAACCCCCAGTCCAAACACATCAAGCAATTATCATTACAAGAAATTAAATTATAAATTAAGGATTACATTCCCCAAATTTCTTTAACAAAATCAATGTTTATGATTATAATAGGGCAGCAAGGTGGCGCACTGGGTAGCGCTGCTGCCTCGCAGTTAGGAGACCCAGGTTCTCTGGTTTCCTCCCACAGTCCAAAGAAATGCATGCTAGGTGCATTGGTGATTCTAAATTGTCCCTAGTGTGTGCTTAGTGGGTGTGTGTGTGTGCATGCCCTGCGGTGGGCTGGTGCCTTGCCCGGGGTTTGTTTCCTGCCTTGCGCCCTGTGTTGGCTAGGATTGGCACCAGCAGACTCCTGTGACCCTGTAGTTAGGATATAGCGAGTTGGATAATGGATGGATGGATAGATGATTATAATATGTTAGACTGGTATCACATTCAGAGTTGGCTCTGCCTGTTGCTTTGTTGTCATATCCTCATGCAGCTTTTGAGAACAGAGCCTTCAACAGATTAAACAATTTAAACCCAGTCTGAGTTAGTGACTTAGTTTGGCCAAAATATCATGAACTGAAGCCTAATTAGATATGAACTTCAGTTGTTCAACACCAACGTGGATAGATTACAATCAGTTAATTATGTGTACCTCAGTTCATTTTACATGGTCAACAACAAAATTGTGATTTGATCTTTCTTGTACGTCCTTCACCACTCATTATCCATTAACTATAATTAACATCCTTTAGCAAAACTGATTTCATCTTCCTCATAGGTCCATCCAAACTCTTTATCCATTAACTATTATTAACATATTTTAGCATAAAGGCTGAAACAAATAAGGTGTGTCTATATTATATAATGTATCGTGTGGATGCATTCCGCAGACATTATTAAAAAAAGGTAATCCCCAATTCACAGCAAAGAACATTTTTTTCTATATTTTTAACATTCTTTCCCATTGACCTAGTGGGTAAAGTTTTTGTTTTTTTGTGAAAAAGTATAAGTTTCTCTTTGTTAAAACTGCAGCATGTCACACTGGGAGGATATTACATCAAATGGAAACTGACGGTTTGTTAAGATATGTGATAGCAGACATATTTGCATCGATAAAGATTTTCCAAAACTTAATAACATTTGAAAACATTTCAATCAAATACAAAATTTCTGCGTTCAATGCAAATTGAGAAACAGAAGCATTTAATTTTTCTTTGTTTTTAGGCTCTATTGATATACTGTTTTAATCTTATGCCCTAATACAAGATAAGCTTTGCTTTAGATAGATAGATAGATAGATAGATAGATAGATAGATAGATAGATAGATAGATAGATAGATAGATAGATAGATAGATAGATAGATAGATAGATAGATAGATAGATACAGTAAATTCCCAAGTCAATTATTTTGAAAACTACATAGATAGCTAGTGTTAGTTTATAAAACCCTATATAACATTATAATAGAAACAAATAAACATCAATACAATAAAAAGTAACAAGAATTTCTTGTTTGTCCCAAGAAGTTATTGTTTTTATCTTGTGAGATAATTAGAGCAGTCCAGGTTTGTTTCCAAACTTTAAGGCTCCCTAGCCTACTTCATATGCTGTATTTGTTAATCCCACCATAATAGATAGATAGATAGATAGATAGATAGATAGATAGATAGATAGATAGATAGATAGATAGATAGATAGATAGATAGATAGATAGATAGATAGATAGATAGATAGATAGGGTTCTAGCTGTAAAAAGGGCAGTCAGTCCAAATAATTAAAGACTGAGAATCATGAGATAGAATCAGATTAACAGAGTTAAGCAAGGGTCAAAACTGAAAGTCTAAAAGAAAGAAACGTTAAAGCCACATCAAAATTCACAGTCAAAGGGCAGAGATTTGTTTCAAAATAATTTGGTCCAGCCTTCGATGCTAATGAATATTTTAGAGCGATCTTTATACTGACATAGCAAAATACCCGCTTCGCAGCGGCGAAGTACTGCCTTAAAATTTTTATTAAGAAAAAAATTAAACCTTTTTAAACTGAGGGAAAATATACCAATAATTATTTGTTATAGATCTCTTTGTATACCACATTGTCAGTTTGGCCCTTCGGTTGTAATATGACCAAGCTGTGCGCTGAGCTTACTCTTGAGCATACAACGTACAGTTGGCCTTGTGAAAAGTAATCTTGTTTCAAATCTCACAGCTTGGATTGCTGCTGTCATAATCGGTTTGAGTTTCATGGTTTGTTTCAATTACGATAGTATTTGTAGGACTTGTGTTGAAGAGACATTCGGCATCTGTCAAGCGTTGTAAGTATACAACCAGTTTCATCAATAACTTCACATCCAGCTTTTGAGAGTTTAAACATTCATAAATATCAAAGTGTCCACTACTGAAATTGTCACCTGTGAATCTAAGATGTTTAAGAGGCATTGGCGGTTGTCGAAAGGTGTAAAATATTTGGCCATTTCGGTACACTTGAAAACGACAACCGAACAATTCAGCGGCAGCCATCAACTCACATGCAGAACCATAGGTGAAGGGCTTAAGCATTTCACTCTCATAATGCTCCTGCGGGTACGGTTGGAATGATAAAGGAAATGGGTTCAGGAAGATATGAATCCCGTGGCGAAGGAAGGAAGGCAATGTAGAGAATGGAACAAAAGACGGCGTTATATAGGCAGGCAGCCAACAACATGGGAGGCGTTGGGATGAGGGACCCAACGCCGCCTCACACGGTGACCGAGCTGCAGGCTATGGACGTATATATGTACGTAAGTAGGATTCAATTAGCTTTGGGAACCCGCGTACCAGATTTCTTGAAGATGGGCCCATAAGTAACAAAGACCGTTGGAAAGTTCAATATGGCGGCTGACAGTGGTGTCATACCACCGAAATAAGTACGTACATTAGTTTCGGTTAGAGCAGGGAAGCTGCCTACCAAATTTTGTGAAGATGGGGCCATGAATAAGAAAGTTCAACATGGCAGACGTTGTTTACCGTTATGACTGTTACGTTTAGAATTTCGAAATGAAACCTGCTTAACTTTTGTAAGTAAGCTGTAAGGAATGAGCCTGCCAAATTTCAGCATTCTGCCTACACGGGAAGTTGGAGAATTAGTGATGTTTGGAAAATTCAATTTGGCGGCCAACAGTGGTGTCATACTACCGAAATAAGTACGTACATCAGTTTTGGTTAGCACAGGGAAGCCACCTATCAAATTTCGTGAAGATGGGGTCAACCTTCTACCTACACGGGAAGTTGGAAAATTAGTGACGCTGGAAAGTTCAATATGGTGGCCGACAGTGGCGGCATACCATCGAAATATGTATGTACATCAGTTTCGGTTAGCGCAGGAAAGCCGCCTACCAAATTTCTTGAAGATGGGGTCATAAATAAAAAAGTTCAATATGGCAGACATTGTCGACCGTTATCGACCGTTATGACTGTTACGTGTAGAATTTCGAAATGAAACCTGCTTAACTTTTGTAAGTAAGCTGTAAGGAAGAAGCCTGCCAAATTTCAGCCTTCTACCTACACGGGAAGTTGGAGAATTAGTGATCAGTGAGTGAGTGAGTGAGTGAGTGAGTGAGTGAGTGAGTAAGTCAGTGAGGGCTTTGCCTTTTATTAGTATAGATGTTAATGATATCACTGTAACGGCTCACTCACTCTCCCAAACCAGCAGCTACACCACCAAGACCCATGGCCTGGCAAGCTGAGGACGTTAGACCTAACAAGCCGTACATCTTCCAAATAAACTTCCCCAATCGACGATCAAAAATAAGCCAAAACAACAAACAATATGCAAAATAATAAAGTATTTATTAATAAAAAACAAACTCCAAACAATATATATATCATACCACAGAAAGTACTAATAAAAAGAAAAGGTGAAGCACAAAGTTAATATACAATACAGACCCTCCCTTGACCCCACACTGAACACGAACTCACGAAGACACACAGAAAGTATGAAACGCACATGAAAGTCCATAAGATTTAATGGAAAATGGATAATGCTTGTGAAGCTGGTTCAGCTGGAAAAATTGTCCTACGGAAATAACACGGATGAAAATTATCGCTTGCTTCTCTCCCCAAACAACAGGAAACAGTCTCACCGTGCTTATCCTCGGTACATGGCATGATCCAGAACACCAGGGTTTTGCGGTGCAAAGATGTTGTTGTTCGCCGTTGAAAGTGCCAGGTAGACAAAAGGGTGAATGATTTGGATCGCTGCTTTCTTCTGGCTCTGTAGTGAATAGGTAGTAGAATGGGTTGGTTTTCTTTTTCTTTCTGTCCTTCCATTTAAATAGCGAATGATCAGATGCAGGTGACGAAATTGACAGGTCCAATTATCATGAGGGGCCACAGTTCCACAGTGTGATCCTCCCCGATAATCATTTCCAGGGAAGCATATTTACGTAGACAAATAATCTGTGTAAACAGGACAAAAGACGGGACTCGGCACAAAATACATTTACGATGACATTAATCATGTAGCACCGCCACATCACAAGTGGCAAAGCCCCGGTGCTTCATGGGAATTCCCCATGGAAACAGTTGCTACAATGCACCAAATAGTTTTGCAAGCCCCAAAACAAAAATGACATTGGAAAAAACAGTAAAAATATACACTACTCAAAAAATTAAGGGAACACTTAATCTTCACAGTCTACCACCAAATCAATTAAGTTTCAAGGATATCCATCTGCCAGTTAGGAAGCATAAGCGATTGTGAATCTACTTCACCTGCCTTGGTGCAAATGAAAGTGACAGGGGGTGCACTGGGAGGCAACAGCAAGACAACCCCCAAAAGGGGAATGGTTTTGCAAGTGGTGGCCACAGATATTTGCTCACTCCTTATCCATCCTGGCTGATTCTTCTCTAGTTTTTAATTTTGCTAGTGTCCTTGTCACTACTGGTAGCATGAGGTGGTACATGCTGCTGTTTCAGATTGCACAGATAGTCAAGCTCCTCCAGGATGGTACATCCATACATGCCATCTTAATAAGGTTTGCTGTGTCTCCCAGCACCGTCTCAAGAGCATGGAGGAGATACCAGGAGCCATTATAGGAGAGCTGGATAGTATGGAAGAAATATATTAATGAAAGAAATTTTGTCTTCAATTAGGACCTCTTTGAGTATTTAAATAATCAACCCAAAGAACCAGGCAGGAGGAAGTTTGTTCAATGCATCTTTAATTATCTCTTCATGAAGAGGGAGCACCATGTTACAGCAGTCTACTAAGAGATAGTACCCTTAGCAGAGGTATCAGCAAATGGTCACAGAATAAAGATAGAGACTCAAATTATAAACAATTGAATTTGCATAACAGTGCTGAATTAATCCTGACATTTATTCTGATTGGTGAAAAGACATGAGATGTTTTCAGAAAGCATAGCCAGCTTACAAAGTCTAAATAAAAGTCTCCTTCCACTACTGCACATTTGTATCCTTATTCTTAAACATTTCTTAAGTATAGCTTTTAATCTTGTTTTATGAAATGTTCACTGTTCATGGCAACTGTTGAATATTATTGTGTACATGATAATCAGCCACTTTCTAAACCACTCAGGCATTTTAGCTCCTTGTTGCTCACACACCCTTCAACTGTTTTCTTAATAGTGTTTTTCTTGACTTTTTATGCTACTTCTAAGATAAATGTTATATTTAATATAGAAAGGATATCAAAGCACTTCATACACAATATTACATTACCCCTAAATAACTACGTTATTCTCTCATAATAGATCAGTAGAAGGGCGTCAACCCAGCATCAGAAAACGTTATATTGATGGATTAAAGGCCAGAAGTCCACGTCACCGTCATCATCAAGTCCTTCCATGAGAACCCTAAATATAATGAGGACTGATCATTTATGTTAGGTAGAATGCCCAGAGGGGGCTGGGCCGTCTCATGGCCTGGAACCCCTGCAGATTTTATTTTTTCTCCAGCTGTCTGGAGTTTTTTTTTTGTTTTTTCTGTTGTCCCTGGCCATCGGACCTTACTTTTATTCTATGTTAATTAGTGTTGTCTTATTCTTACTTTGACTTTTTTTCTCTTTTTTCATCATGTAAACCACTTTGAGCTACATTATTTGTATGACAATGTTCTATATAAATAAACGTTGTTGTTGTTGTAATATATTTAAGTGTTTCCTTAATTTTTTAGCAGTACATACAGTATAACTTCCAAACTGAAGCTCTAAATCAGTGTTTCCCAAACTCGGTCCTGGGGACCCCCTGTGGCTGCAGGTTTTTGTTCCAACCAGATTCCTAATCAGTGACAACACCTCATAACACTGAGCTCATTTAATTAGCTGTTTTTGTTTTCTTCTATATGACATTCAGAAAAGCACATCAGCATGGTTTTTACATTTATAAGAAATATTTAGAGATATTTCTACTTTTGCTATAGATTTAAATGCTTAACTCTCTTTTGTTGATTTTATTATACTTTGCCCTTTCTCTGTGCAGTTTTTCCCCCTATGTTGTATCTTAATAATGGCAATTTAAAACGAGCAGAGCGGACACCCAGGCAAACAACACTGAATAATCAAATGCTGCAACTACTTTAGAGTCAGACACACTAATTAGTAAATAATGGATTAATTAAACAATTAGAACGCCTTGAAAAGTAGAATGAAAATCAAGATGAAAATAATTTTAAAAAGAAAAAATATACATAATTCCTACATAACTGCTTGGTACATTTTAATATTTTTTTTTAGCAAACTTAGTTTTCTAATTTCTATATTGTTCCCTAAACACAGAACTTGGGAAATATCAGTTCACTTAATTAGCCCAGGAGTTCAATTAAAAACAGAAGCTGGTTGGAACAAAAACCTGTAGTCACAAGGGGTCCCTACGACCAAGTTTGGGAAACACTGCTCTAAACAAAATTATGATTTTAGAATTTGATTCCTTGGATGGAGTTTGTCTAAAAGGTAGTTGAAATGAGCCAATGTCTGGATTTGCGATGGCAGGAGCGATTCACCAATAATAATAATAATAATAGAGGTTGGGAGCATGCAATGATTTTACAGCGTGTTGCCGCACCCACCACTTGACAAATCACTGAAACCCAAGTGCAGCCATGCAACAGGTGACACCTCAGGATCACACTAGAATAGTGTGAGGTTTTTAGTGACTGGAGTTCTAATCCAGCCAACAACCCCCAAGTTTTTCCCTGCAAATTGGAAGACCTGCTTGAAGGGCTGGATGCAGATTAATATCATACCAGGACAAAGCAATTATAGATTGTGGAGCAGATCCTTATCCTCAGAGCCACCACTGCACCCTTAATAATAACAATAATAATAGTAATAAAGTTTACTAAGGTGGTAATTAGCCAAACAGGGTGTGCTAGTGGTGCATCTTAACAAATAAGTGTACTGTATGGTAATCATAATAATTGGGGTGCCTCAAAGAACAGTTTGGAAATGACTAGGCTAACTCAAACACTGAGTTCAGTATACTGTATAGCAAACATTGAACATAAGATAACAAATAGCAAAATTCTCAACATATACAGTATACAATAATTTGTGTACAAGTGTCATTGTATTGTAGCCTCCCCTGTAATGATGCATTCCCAAAAATGCATTAAAAATTCTGTCCTCAGCAGTGCAATCTCGTTCCAGTCTGATTGATACAATCATCTTACATCGAGCCTTTAAAAGCACTGACATCTCATAATTTGCTGTATTCTCATTCCATCTGCCTACATTGAACATCAGAAAAAAGTGGTTGCAAGTTTATTTATTGTTTATAAGACTGAGTGTCTCTGTCTGTCATGCAAAATCTCATGCCACCCTGGGCTTTGAAACTTGATCTTGATCTCATTTTACAGCTTATGCTATGACAGTCCCTGATTTTTGCAATCACATGACTGAAAGCAGACTTAAAATCCTGCACAGATGCAGTTATGTGCGTCACGTTACAAGATATCCAAAGATACATACACTTCTATGCTACTCATAATAATTACGGCAGACCAATCACACCGCTGGCAAGAAACAAATTGAGCTTCAAGTCCTTGGTATGGCTGCTAGAGACATGGCAGGACACCAGAAGTCACAGCATATGTGATGATATCTCACACATACCTGACACGAGAAGTACAGCCTACTGAAAACAACGCTGGTCTGACACAACCACGATCTCTCAATTGCACATGCGTCCCACAGCAGTCACTATTTAAGCATCTGACACAACATGCACACCCTCACACAGCATTGAAGTAATGGTAACAGTGCACACCATCCTATATTGCTGACATGTCAAGTACGGCCAAGCAATGATGCTGCAGGTCAGACATAAAACCAGCTTTGCCAACTGGAGACCCTTACTACTAAAATGTACTTATTTATTTATTTATTTATTCATTCAAGAAATTGACTTATATTATATTATATTGTTTATTCTATAGTTTTGAAGTTGTAATCTACTTGTCATAGACAGGTAACTCAGGCAGTATTTTAATATAGATTTTTTATAGAAAAATAAAAAATATACAAATTCACCCTGCAAGTACAAATTTCATTATACAGTATTACACACACGACAATAAACTTGTGTTGACATTTACTGGACAGATTTTAGTTTAGTATTTTAAAATGGCTAAATCAAAAGGTTCTGATTAAAATTAAAATGGCCATTGTGTTTATGAAGATTTTCAAAGGTGCTGATATGCTGCAGTTACACTGGGCCTCCTTGTGTGCATCTAATGAGCATCAGTTTAACAGTAATTGGTAAAATGATTGCCTTCAGTGTAGAAAAATAGATATGGAGGGTAGTGTGATTCATGCTAATGTGCTCTGTGTCCCTCTATGTCCCTATGTCAGAAGTATTTGGGCCAGAATATGTATTTAGCAATATTGACTGAGGAGCTGCAATCTTAGAACGTTAGAACAACTCTGACAAAAAAGGCCATTCAGCCCAACAAGCTTGTCCATTCTGTTCACCTAGTTTTCGGAAAGTCTCTAAAATCTTACTCTCCATCACATTACTTAGTAATTTATTCCTTGTGTCTATGGTTTTTCATGAAGATAAACTTTCTAACACTTACTTCTTGTGATGGATAACCTAAAATCCTATTAGCCTTCTTGATCAATTCTGTAAACTGTCTGATGTTGATAATAAAGTCCACTATGATAATATGGTCCTTCTTATAAA
The DNA here is from genome assembly GCF_016835505.1 of Polypterus senegalus. NCBI lineage: Eukaryota > Metazoa > Chordata > Cladistia > Polypteriformes > Polypteridae > Polypterus > Polypterus senegalus. The sequence continues at coordinate 211,087,925 of NC_053156.1, read as the reverse complement.
GTATTCTTTCAAGTTTCAGATCTCACATTATTTATTCAAATCCAAATCTAGCATAAAATCCTCAAACCTGATTAACTGTATTCAAGGTAAACTGGGTACCTACACTGAGTGCCTGTCCACACAAGGCAGAAAAGAATAGAATGATTGTCCATCATAACTCCCATACACTCAGACAGGTGAGTTTAGAATTGCCATATTAATCTGACCTGTCTGACTCTGGATGATGTGTGAGAAAAACCAAAGTACCTGGGATTCAAGCCCAGGATGCTGAATGTGCAGGTCAGGTAGCAATACGCCTTTTGCTATTTTGTTTATATAATTTTAGTTCTTGCTTTTTCTCCTCTAAAATATTTCTCTGGAATTCATCTAATAAGAGTGTATGGCAGAGCTGAAACAATTGTTCAATTACTACAAAAAATCATTCACCTTTATATAAACAAGTTTAAATTTCATTTACCTCTGTCTTTAATTAAACAACTTTATTTAATAGTTAATTCTGTGAAAAATAAGACATCACTCCATTATAAGAAATATATACTAGTCCATCATAGGGTACACTATTGTACACATTCACACACACTTATCACCAGCCATTTTTAAATTAATGTACATAGGGTGAGGAAGGACCTGGGATACCCAAAGAAAATCAATCCATACACAAGAAGGACATCCAGATTCCTCACTGAGAATGAAAGACTCGGAAACAAACCCAGATAGCTGTAGCTGTAATCCATCCACAGTTAACACATAGTCACTTGTGGTCAATACAAGGATCTCAGGCTTGGTCTCCCTATGTCTCTCTGAGTTATCAGTAGCCTTTGTAGTACCTGGTTACCAAGTCATCTGGACTTTAACTTTTTGGCTATGTAGTTTCACAGTTTAAAATTACTATATTAATGTATCCCTAAATTAAGCTAAGTATGTTATCTATCTATCTATCTATCTATCTATCTATCTATCTATCTATCTATCTATCTATCTATCTATCTATCTATCTATCTATCTATCTATCTATCTATCTATATTCACACACACAAACTTTTAGGCTAACCTTCCAAATAAAGTGAAGTTACCATAGCTACCACCACATAACCTTACATAATTGGTTGCTCTGACTAGCAGAATCTATTTACAGTTGTTTCACCAAGATCCACTGAATGACTCATTCAGTCCATTTCTGTGAAAAAGTCATTAAAAATCAGACTACTGCATATTACACGGTGAGCAAAAGCAAAAATAACTTGGGGGAAAAAGTTGATGCTAGTATTTATTATATACACATTTTGCCATTTCTCTAAGCTGGTGGCTTATTTCTCTTTAACAGAAAAAAAACATTAGAACAAAAAATGGTTGTTATGTCTTTGAAACAAACAACAAAAAATACAAATATAATTAGCTTGTTCCAATAGTTTGTATTTACAGAGCCCTTGAGGAGACATGGTATAATGTTTTTCTGGGAAACAATCTGGTGCACAACACTTACTACTTACTACAATCTGGTACACACCACATACTATCTCATGCACACCACATACTACATTGTGCGCACAACATACTATTTGTGATCACCACATATCTGTAGCATCTCCTACAGTATTTAATGTGTTCTGCACTTGCTGCAAATTAGATGGTGGGGATCTCAACCCTAGGAATTATTAGTGAGGTCTCAGCTTTCAAATGAAGTTAGAATCTTCTATCATCTTATAACATTGCAAGAACATTGCGAGAAATTAATTCAAGCTTTTGTTTTTAGTTCGCTAGATTAATGTAATGTGCTCATAACTGGTCTACCTAAGAAAATCTGAAATTGGTTGCAGTAAGTCCAGAATGCAGTAGCAAGAACTAAACAAAGAAAATCTGAGTACATCTCACCAATTTTACCATCATTGCATTGGTTACCTGTCTTTTAGAATTGACTTTAAAATACTACGAATGGTATATAAAGCTTTAAATGATCATGCTCCATCTTATATTTTGGAGTGCCTATCCCCCTACATTTCAAGTCGTAACCTTAGATTGTAGCAGTGCTAAGGACTGCATATCTCAGCTGCCCCAAGGGTGTTGCACTGTTGGATGACAGCGGATGACGTTTGGCTGCTGGAAAGAAGGCAGGCCGTTGTTTGTCTGACTATTCAGTTGTTGTTTTAACCTGTTAGATTACCAATGGTTTGTCTTGGATTACTGTTCCTGGTTGGATATATGGTCTGTGTCGTGTTGTGAGTAAACGGATTGGTAGCAACTTCGTCTATGGGAGCGCTCCAATTCACCACATCCGCACCACTTCAGGAAAAGATAGGACCAGCTTAATATTAATCTCAGCGAACTGTTCATAGGATTTTCCACTCTCCAATCTTCATCTGTTGCTGCTACATTTGGGTTGTGCTCTAGACTTTGTTGTGAGTTTTTGTCATGCTTTTTGTCATTTATAGGTTTTGTTATATGTGAGACTGCCAGCTGGGAATAGAGGATAGGGATTGTTTATTGTTGGGTGTTTTTGGTTGTGTTATTATTTGCTGTCACCATAGGGGTGAAGGGACGGTTAACGGTAATTGTTATTTCCACTTCCTTTTCATTTAATATACCATTTTATCATTGCTTAAATCTGCTGTGTAATAGTGTCTTTGTGAGTGAGTGTGTACAAGTTGGCCCAAGACTGGATGCATTCCTGAGGCCCCCACCAAAAAAATAAATAATTCACCGTCCCTACAATGGTGTGAATCTTAGCGGCACTGTGACTACTACAAGATCTGCTTATTATTTCAGGAGCCAAGCATTAAAGCAGTAGTGAGACAGCCTTTTGCTGTTATGCAACAAAAATCTGCAATATTTTACCAAAAGAGACATGTCAGCATAATACTGTAGATCATTTTAGTTCCAGCCTTAGTAAACTATAGAAATGCATAGAATTATCATACTCTTCAATGAACCTGCAATCTTTATTAATCTTTACTTTCCTTTGTTTTGTTTTTGGTTTTTTTTTTTTCATTTCTTCTGTGGTGCCACCACCACTTGATCAAAGTCCTGTACAGCCACTTGTGATATATGAATGAGAGTGGATACCCCAACCTGCCATGAGATCGATTACATTGAATCCAGTGAGATCTGCTAAGAACTAATTAAGAACTTTTATGTTAATTAGAATGCCCAGTGTGAGTTTGGCAGTCTTCTCTACAGATTTTGTTTTGATTCAGCTTAACTTAAGTTTTTTTTTTTTCTGACTACTCTGACCAACTGAACTTATCATTAGACAGACATTTAGAAACTTAAAAAAAACAATTCTATTTTTAAGGATTCTATTTTTCTTAATTACATATAATACTAGCAAAATACCCGTAACATGATTGTCAATGTAATTGTTTTGTCACTGTTGTGAGTGATGAGTGTTGCTGTCATATATATATATATATATATATATATATGCAGTATATATATACAAAGTATATATATATATATACACACAGATATAAACATATATATATACATATCCATACATATACACATATATATATATACTAGCAAAATACCAAGGCTTCAGAGAGAAGTAGTGTGTTAAAGAAGCAATGAAAAGAAAAGGAAACATTTTGAAAATAACGTAACATGATTGTCAATGTAATTGTTTTGTCACTGTTGTGAGTGATGAGTGTTGTTGTCATATATATATATATATATATATATATATATATATTTACACACACACACATAAACATATATATATACATATCTATACATATACACATATATACATACATATATATCTACATATATACACATACATATACATACACACATACATACACACACATATATACACACAAATACATATATATATATATACATACACACACACATATATAAACATATATATACATATACATACATATCTACATATATACACACACAGCTATTTCAGATCAGTGCAATACGCTGCTTGTTAAAACGGATAACTCCGCTCTTACGCAAGTCTGCGTGGATATTATGAACTATCGTATTTGTTCAAGTTCTATTTAAATTTTAAATAGAAGGAATTTTTATTTAGTCGACAGAAATATCTTTGGTAGGAATGGTAAAAACAGACAGGAATATTATTCCTGAATAAATCAACTCAAACCTTAAACAACTTATAATATTTTGCTCTCCATAAAAATATATCCTGTCTAAATTATACAAGTTAGAAATAAAGTAAACATTAAAAGAACAAACATTCAAATTTCTTTACTCTTATGTAATTTTATATAAAAATAAACTTAGATTTTAAATATCCCAAAAGATTTTGCTCTCCATAAAAATATATCCTGTCAAAATTATACAAATTCAAATATGAACATGCTGCATAACAAAACCTGGAAATATAAATAAAATGTGTTCCTTTCAGCAATAACAAATCAAATCATTCAGTTGTCTTTGCTCATATGTCATTTTAGAGCTGGACGCCTGGCATCTTTTTTGGCACAAGTTTGTTTCTGTTTGGTGTGAGGTTCTGTGTTGTGGAGATTCTCAGGATGGATTGCAGGTGCTCATCAGTGAGGCGACTCCTGTGTGCTGTTTTGTTAGTCTTTATCACTGAGAAGAGCTTCTCACACAGATATGTGCTACCAAACATGCACAAGGTTCGAGCCGCATGTAGACGGACTTTTTGTTCTTCAAAGTCACCAAAGCGCCGTGCAAACTCAGTGCGCCAGTTTATCAGCAAAGTGCGATTTGGGAACACCGTAGTGACGACTTGGTTTAACATTACTTGGCAACAGGGAAAGTGGGGCAAGGTGTACTGGTGCATTTGTGTCTCCCATAAAAGCAGCTTCACTTGAAATCACTTTGTGATTGTGCACGGGTAAAAACGTCCGCTGAAGTGTCAGATTCTTATTTAATTATTCTGCTTTCTGTATCTTCTGCATTGCATTCAGGTTACCCTGATGTTTTGTCTCATAGTGCCGTCTTAGATTAAATTCTGTAATTACAGCCACATTAGCTCCACAAATGAGACACACGGGTTCAGTAAACATATACTCAGCCTCCCATCGGTTTTAAAGGCTCTATTTTCAGAATGAACTTTTCTCTCAGCATCGTGTGAGCTAGCTTCGCAATAACTTGCAGCATCATAAGCTAGACTTGATTAACGCGTAAGTGTTCAGCAAGGCAGCTGAAGCGCTGCATTATGGGATCTGTAGTTTATTGTGTTACCAGCGCTTCATATACCTGGGCCATTAATAACAATAATACAGTATATAAAATGATCTCGGGCCGGATATAATTACACGGGCGGATGTGGCCCGTGGCCCTTGAGTTTGACAAATATGGACTAAATAGAACTTGAAAAGATATATTTTTGAAATGTGATCGCGCAATTCAGATAGAGTTGACGCACTACAGCCTGCATCCTCCCTCGCTCTTACTTTTTACCGCTCATCTAATGAATACACTGAGTATGGCTTTACCAAAACAATCATTGATGGCGAATAAAGTATCCATTATTCGAGTATGTAGATCGGGATATATATATATATATATATATATATATACCGCGTATCGCAGCGAGAAGTAGTGTGTTAAAAAGCTAGAAAAGAAAAGGGAACATTTTAAAAATAACGTAACATGACTGTCAATATACAGTATTTGTTTTGTGAGTGTTACTGAGTGTTGCTGTCATCAAGGATTTGATTATCATTATTTCTTTCAATCAGGTTCGTATTTGTAGGATGTGTTGTGTTCAAGTTACATTCCGTGTTTGTCAATCGCTGTAAAGATGACAGGTTTCTTTCATCGATTCGTTTCTTACTGCATCAATAAACAGCTCGCCTTCTTCTTTATCTGAGACCTGACACACTGCATGCACGTTTTTTTTTACACTGTCTTCCTTTAGCGGACATTGACTTTTTCCACCGTGTGCTTTGTTTCCGCAGTAGCTGGATTTATGAATATGCTTATCAGACGCTTCATATTTTTGCTGCCTTTTCAATTGTGTAATTCGGTTTTGTTCAGCTCTTTGGAACTGTTGCCTTTATCTGTGCACTGCGCCAGTTCACGTGAGCCGCCGGTGTACATGCATCGAAGGTTCCCAGCTGTGCTGGTGCCATCTGTGCTATGTCCATGGCTGTATTTAATGTTACCTTAGTCCTGGCACTTAAAACTTTCTCTCGCAGTTTCGCTGAGTTTGTGTCAAACACCACCCTGACCATCTCATCTTCCTCTCCATAAACACAGTCCTTCACCCGTGAATATTTAGTGGAGTTTGCTATTGATTGCCGCTGACGGACGGCCTTATATGGGCAGGCACTAAATTACAAACGCCAGCGGCAGCCTGTCTATGAACTTAATTTAAAGTGTAGGTTTACATCGTGCTTTGTTTCCGAAGTAGCAGAACTCATGAACATGGTTGTATATGTCACTCGCCGCTTCTTATTGTTTCGCTGCCTTCTCAATTATATAATGCATGTTTTCTTCAGCGCTTTTGGAGGTCTTCCTGGTTTTCTATGTACTGCGTGATTACGTGGGAGGCGTGATGATGTCACACGAAACTCCCCCCACGGCGTTCAAGCTCATCTCCATTACAGTAAATGGAGAAAACAGCTTCCAGTTATGACCATTACGCGTAGAATTTCGATATAAAACCTGCCCAACTTTTGTAAGGAAGCTGTAAGGAATGAACCTGCCAAATTTCAGCCTTCCACCCACACGGGAAGTTGGAGAATTAGTGATGAGTCAGTGAGTGAGTGAGTGAGTGAGTGAGTGAGTGAGGGCTTTGCCTTTTATTAGTATAGATATATATATATATATATATATATATATATATATATATATATATATATATACATACATATATACACATACATCCACATATATATACATATATATATATACATATATACATATACTGTATATATATATACTGTGGAAGACTGCCGGCTTCCGAGGCCGGTCCGCACCCCAGGCCGACAGGAGGAGCTCTCCAGACAGCGGGATCGTGCTCCGAGGTCCAGCAGGGCCTTATGGACTCTGTGGTGTTTATACACAGCCCTGCTGGATACCTTGGGCGCCACCAGGAGTCGCTGTGGGGGGACTTATGGGCTCTGTTGTGCCTTACGACCCGGGAGTACGTCATGGTCACGTGACAGGAAGGTATGGCGTGCTCCCGGGTTGAACTAATGGACTGATTGCCCTGACCCGGAAGGAATAAGGAACTGTGGACTGCTGGGACAGGAACACCTCCGGGTCAGGGGCTATAAAAGGACGCTGCCTCAGTCCAGACACTGAGCTGTGCTGGGTGGGAGAGGAGCAAAGTGTCTGGGCGAGGAGGAGAGGTTATTGTGGTTAGTAGAGTGTGTTTATTTGTGAAGAGTGTGGAAGGTGCTTGGTGCACTGTAAGAAAATAAAAAGAGTCTTGGACTATTACCTGGTCTCGGGAGTCGTACCTGAGGGTTCGAGGGTGCACTACTGCCCCCTACTGCCACACTGGCGTAGTCGGCAGGATTCTCTGGCCGTCTGTTGGCAGAGGACCTGCATAACAAACAAAATTCGTGTGGGCAGACAACCCTCGGTCGATTCCCCATTTTTACACGGAGGTGCACAACACCACCCGCTGCCAAGGAAGCGCAACAGTGCGTGCTATCCCCTCTACAAGGCCATGGGCAAGAAAACAGGAAAAAAGAAGGTCAGTCCCAGCCGCCTGCAGGGCATGACGGACGCCGCGATGTCCTGGACCCTCCTGACCGGGAGCGAGGAAGACAAAGCGCTGATACGGGCCAAACAAGCCCGGGCGCGGCGACCCGCACACGGACAAATCCCGGCGAGCGTACTCCTTAGACGGTCCGGGGTGCCGATTCCGCTACGAGGCGGCTGCAGGTAAACCGCCCGGCGCCCCGCCTTTGTTTTAACCTGTTTTGCAGACGTCCGCCGGAGGATTGCAGCGCGTCTTGGACGACGGCCTCATGCCTCGGCAAAATGGCGCGCTCCCAGAAGGCAAGTCGCGTGAAAGGCGGCTAGAGACAGCCGCGGTTGGCGACAACAGACTGGTCACCCGCGGGGATGTCGGACGGTGGAGGAAACCGGAGTCCGCCCGACGAGGCCGGCCGCCCCTAACGGGTCCGAGCCTCCTCGAAGGGGAGGGAAGGCGGCGCGCCGCCAAAGAAAAAGCCGCCGACAAAGAGGGACGGGTTGTGGCTGACGAGTCTGCCGCGGTAAAGGAGAAGGCAGATCGCAGCCGGCTTGTAGTAGCCAGCCGTCCCTCTGAGGACTCCAACTCCCAGGAGCCTTTGCACGACCCAGCGGAACACGTGCCTGGAGGCGACGTGCTCATTGGTTCCCGGCCGGAAGGTAAGCACACCGCGGAAGCGATAATGCAGCCGGCCGTAGTAACTGACTGTTTGGACTTACGGGGTCTCGAGAAATACCTCGAGCCCCTGCACCGTTTCTTGCAGGGTATCGAAGAGCTAAAGGAACGTGTGGAGGAACTAGGAGCGACGGCAGCAGCACCTGTAAAGGCGCTGAAGGATTTTGTGCAGGCTGCGCTCGGAAGCTCCGGAGATGATCGATCGCGGGAGTACAGGTGAGTCCCTCCCGTGTCGTAGAGAATAAGGGGACACAGTGCGATCGGGCACCGCGGAGAATGAGTAGCGCGGTCAAAGCACTGTGTACCCGACAAGAGACTGGGGCACGATGACTGAATGGTCGGGGACTGGAGCAAACAGCCCGGGCATGCGGCGTGGCGTGGCTTTCCGGGGCAGTACGGCTCACCAGGACCCGACCGGTCTTAAGCGCGGGGTAGCGCCGGTGGTAGGAGTGCCGGGGATGCGCCGCTGCGTGCCGTGCAGCTGAATAGTGCTGTTCATCGGTGCGCGGACGGTGCAAATGACGCCGGCTCCCAGTAAGCGGAAGGTAGCGGGTGTGCAGACAGCACAGAGGCTCTCCTCTTCCCATGGAGGGCCTCAGGCTGAGCGCAAGCCCCACATTAAGCGGGAGATCCCCAAAAGGAATGGTGGGTCTCCCAACAGGTTGGAAGGAAGGCTTGAGGGCCGCCAGGCGGCCATGATGACTTCCCTGGCAGGTGAAGGGCGGAGACGACGCTGACGGAGTTCCCGAGATGTTTTGGTCCCGCAGGGGAACAGCCAGGAGGACTCCGCCGGTGCTATAATTGCCGGCGAACGGGCCACGAGAGGCACCATTGTCCCCGGGGAGACAGGAAGTACACCGTCCCTCCAAGGTTCGCTCGAGGACAGGGACAACGCATTCAAGGCCCGGATGATGCGTCCTCCTGGAGGAGGACGTCCCTTTCGGGGCCGGACGCTCCGCCCCAGAAGTCATCACTAAGGGGGAACTGTGGAAGACTGCCGGCTTCCGAGGCCGGTCCGCACCCCCAGGCCGACAGGAGGAGCTCTCCAGACAGCGGGATCGTGCTCCGAGGTCCAGCAGGGCCTTATGGACTCTGTGGTGTTTATACACAGCCCTGCTGGATACCTTGGGCGCCACCAGGAGTCGCTGTGGGGGGACTTATGGGCTCTGTTGTGCCTTACGACCCGGGAGTACGTCACGGTCACGTGACAGGAAGGTATGGCGTGCTCCCGGGTTGAACTAATGGACTGATTGCCCTGACCCGGAAGGAATAAGGAACTGTGGACTGCTGGGACAGGAACACCTCCGGGTCAGGGGCTATAAAAGGACGCTGCCTCAGTCCAGACACTGAGCTGTGCTGGGTGGGAGAGGAGCAAAGTGTCTGGGCGAGGAGGAGAGGTTATTGTGGTTAGTAGAGTGTGTTTATTTGTGAAGAGTGTGGAAGGTGCTTGGTGCACTGTAAGAAAATAAAAAGAGTCTTGGACTATTACCTGGTCTCGGGAGTCGTACCTGAGGGTTCGAGGGTGCACTACTGCCCCCTACTGCCACAATACATATATACATATATATATATATATACATATGTACATATTGTGGAGGACTGCCGGCTTCCCATGCCGGTCCTCACCCCCAGGCCGCCAGGAGGAGCTCTCCCGACAGCAGGATCGTGCCCCGAGGTCCAGCAGGGCCTTATGGACTTTGTAGTGTTTATACACAGCCCTGCTGGATACTTTGGAGACCACCAGGATTCGCTGTGGGGGGCTTATGGGCTCTGTGATGCCGTATGACCCGGGAGTACGTCACGGTCACGTGACGGGAAGAAATGTTGTGCTCCCAGGTTGAAGTAAAGGACAGATTGCCCTGACCCGGAAGGAATTAGGAACTATGGACTGATGGGACAGAAATTCCTCCAGGTCAGGGGCTATAAAAGGACTGGGCGAGGAGGAGAGTATTGTGTTTATTGTAGTTAGTAGCGAGTTTATGAGTAGTGTGCAAGGTGCTTGGTGCACTGTGCAAAATAATAAAGAGTCTTGGACTTTTACCTGGTGTCTGGAGTTGTACCTGAGGGTTCAAGGGAGCACTAGCGCCCCCTACTGCCACACTGGTGTAGCCGGCAGGATTCTCTGGCCGTCTGTTGGCAGGGGACCAGCATTAAAAATAAATTTCGTGTGGGCAGACAAACCCTAAGGAAGACACTCATCAACACACGGAGGTGCAAACACCACCAGCTACTGAAAACGCTACGGCGGTGAGCGTCATTCCGATTTGGACCGTGATGGGGAAGAAGACGGGAAAATAGAAGGTCAGTGCCCACGGGGTACGGAGTCTAACCGACGCCGAAATGACCTGGACCTACCTGATCAGGAGCTAATTCAGGCAGAGCGAGCCCGGGTAGCGCGACTATCGGGACACGGCCAGCGGTCGAGTGCATCGGATTCCCTAGATGCTCTGGTTACATCGCCGCCTGCTACGGAGGTAAGCGCAGGTAAACCGCCCGACGTTTCGGGTGTGTATCTATCATGTTTTGCAGACGCCCGCAGACAGACTATCAGCGGCATCTCGGATACCTGCCTCACGGCCTGGCAAAATGGCTTTCCCAGAAAGCAGTCGACGACAACAGACTGGTCACCCGCGGTGGATGCCGGGATGGTGAAGGTAACCCGGAGTCCTCGGACCAAAGCAGTGCCGAAACAAGCTGCAACTGTCAAGGAGGGACGGGTTGTGGCTGAAGGGTCTGCAGTCGCGAAGGAAAAGGCAGATCTCAGCCGGCTTGTAGTAGCCAGCCGTCCCCCTGTGGACTCCAAGTCCCAAGAGCCTTTGCGCGACCCAGCTGAACACGTGCTAGGAGGGGACGTGCTCATTGGTTCCCGGCCGGAGGGTAAGCGAAACGAAACAACTCCGGCCATAAACATTAACTGTCTGGACTTACGGGGCTCGAGGTATTCTTGCAGGATTTAGATGAACTGAAGGAACGTGTAGAGGAATTGGGAGCGATGGCAGCAGCACCGTTGGAGGCTCTGATGGGATTCGTGCAGCGGCTGCGCCGGGAAGCTCCGGAGATGATTGATGCGGGAGTGCAGATGAGTCCTTCCCGTGTCGTAGAGTGTAAGGGGACACAGTGCGATCGGGCACCGCAGAGGATGAGTAGCGGTTGTCAAAGCACCGTGTGCCCGACAAGAGACTGGAGCACGATGACCGAGTGGTCGGGGACTGGTGCAAACAGCCTGGGGCATGCGCGTGACGTGGCTTTCCGGAGCAGTGTAGCCCTCCAGAACCTGACCGGTCTTAAGTGCAGGGTAGTGCCGGTGACAGGAGTGCCGGGGGAAGCGCCGCTCGTGCCGATGCAGCTGAACGGTGCTGTTCATCAGAGCGACGCGGTGCTAATGACGCCGCCTCCGAAAAAGCGAAGGACAACGGGTGTGCAAACAGCAAAGAGGCTCTCTCTTTTCCATAGAGAGCCTCAAGCTGAGCACAAGCCCCAGATGAAACAGGAGCTCCCCAAACTAAAGCGTGGGTCTCCTGACATATCAGAGAGAAGGCTAGAGGGCAGCCTAGCGGCCGTAATGCCCTCCTTGGCAGATGAAGGGGCGTAGACGACACTGACGGAGTTCCCGAGATGTTTTTGGTCCCGCAGAGGGAAGCAACCAGGAGGGCTTCATCGGTGCTACAATTGCTGGCGACCAGGCCACGAGTGGCGCCATTGTCCCCTGGGAGACAGGAGGTACACCGTCCCCCCAAGGTTCGCTCGAGGACAGGGGCAACGCAGCCAAGGCCTGGATGACGCATCCTCCTGGAGGAGGACGTCCCTCGCGGGGCTAGACGCTCCGCCCCAGAAGTCAATCAATCAATCAATCAATCAACATTTATTTATATAGCAGATATACTTTAACATGGCCTTTTTATAACTTCATTTTAATCTTAATTTAACTTAATCCTGATACTCTATATGTTCAATTTCCTCAAAATAACTATTCATGGTGGCTCTAAAATCGGTACTGACCCTACTCTCTTTTCTGTTTCTTTTTCCGGTTTCTTTGTGGTGGTGTCGCCTCAAAGCTTCATGATGCTCCAACAATGATGGACGGATTAAAAGGCAGAAGTCTACGTGACCATCATCATCATCAAGCCCTTCCGTGAGAATCCTAAATCCAAAGAGGACTGTTTCATTTATGTTAGGTAGAATGCCCAGAGGGGACTGGGCGGTCTCATGGTCTGGAATCCCTACAGATTTTATTTTTTCTCCAGCCGTCTGGAGTTTTTTTGTTTTTTCTGTCCCCCCTGGCCATTGAACCTTACTCTTATTCGATGTTAATTAACATTGATTTATTTTGTTTTATAATTGTGTCTTTCATTTTTCTATTCTTTAATATGTAAAGCACTTTGAGCTACTGTTTGTATGAAAATGTGCTATATAAATAAATGTTGTTGTTGTTGTTGTTATATTCATACAAAAAAATGTAGCTCAAAGTGCTTTACAAAATGAATAGAAAAATAGAAGACACAATAAAAAAAACATAAGTCAACATTAATTAACATAGAATAAGTAAGGTCCGATGGCCAGGGTGGACAAAAAACAAAAAAACTCCAAAGCTGGAGAAAAAATAAAATCTGTAGGGTTCCAGACCAGAGACCGCCCAGTCCCCTCTGGGCAATCTACCTAACATAAGTCAAACAGTCCTCTTTGTATTTAGGGTTTTCATGGAAGGACCTGATGATGATGGTCACGTAGACTTCTGGCTTTCAGTCCATCAATGTTGGTGCATCATGATGCTTTGAGTAGGTGGTGGTGGAGCAGGCCACCACCACAAAGAAACCGGAAAAGAAACAGAAGAGAGAGTAGGGGTCAGTACGGATTTTAGAGCCACTATGAATAGTTATTATGATGAAATGAACATACAGAGTATCAGGATTAAGTTAAAGTGAAGTTATAAAAGGCCATGTTAAAGTAATGTGTTTTCAGCAGTGTTTTAAAGTGCTCTACTGTATTTGCCTGGCGAATTCCTATTGGCAGGCTATTCCAGATTTTAGGTGCATAACAGCAGAAGGCCGCCTCACCACTTCTTTTAAGTTTAGCTTTTGGAATTATAAGGAGACACTCATTTGAAGATCTAAGGTTACGATTTGGAATATAACGTGTCAGGCATTCCGATATATAAGATGGAGCGAGATTATTTAAGGCTTTATAAACCATAAGCAGTATTTTAAAGTCAATCCTGAATGACACAGGCAACCAGTGTAGTGACATCAAAACTGGAGAAATGTGTTCGGATTTTCTTTTCCCAGTTAGGATTCTAGCAGCTGCATTCTGCACTCGTTGCAAATGATTTATGTCTTTTTTGGGTAGTCCTGAGAGGAGTGCGTTACAGTAATCTAGTCTACTGAAAACAAAAGCGTGAATTAATTTCTCAGCATCTTTCAATGATATAAGAGGTCTAACTTTTGCTATGTTTCTTAAGTGAAAAATGCTGTCCTAGTGGTCTGATGAATATGATTTAAAATTCAGATTACAGTCAACGGTTACCCCTAAATTTTTACTTCCGTCTTAACTTTTAATCCTAATGCATCAAGTTTATTTCTGATAACCTCATTGAATCCATTATTGCCAATTACTAAAATTTCAGTTTTCTCTTTATTTAGTTTGAGAAAATTACTATTCATCCATTCAGAAATACCAGTAAGACATTGTGTTAGTGAATCGAGAGAGTCGGAGTCATCAGGTGCTATTGATAAGTACAGCTGTGTGTCATCAGCATAGCTGTGGTAGCTCACGTTGTAACCTGAGATAATCTGACCTAACGGAAGCATGTAGATTGAGAAAAGCAGCGGACCCAGGATAGAGCCTTGTGGAACACCATATGGATATCATGTGTCTTTGAGATTTGATTACCACAACTCACAAAGAATTTTCTCCTGCCAGGTAGGATTCAAACCAATTTAAGACACTGCCAGAGAGGCCCACCCATTGACTAAGGCGATTTCTAAGAATATTGTGATCAATGGTGTCAAATGCAGCACTCAGATCTAAGAGGATGAGAACAGATAAATGGCCTCTGTCTGCATTTACCCGCAAGTCATTTACTACTTTAACGAGTGCAGTTTCTGTGCTGTGATTTGTTCTGAAACCTGACTGAAATTTATCAAGAATAGCATGTTTATTGAGGTGGTCATTTAACTGCATAATGACTGCCTTCTCTAGAATTTTACTTAAGAAGGGCAGGTTAGAGATGGGTCTAAAATTTTCAAAGGCAGAGGGGTCAAGATTATTTTCTTGAGCAGGGGTTTAACTACAGCAGTCTTAAGACAGTCTGGAAAGACCCCCGTATCTAATGACGAATTAACTATGTCCAGAATATTGTCAATTAGCACGCCTGATATTTCTTTGAAAAACCTGGTTGGTATTGGGTCAAGGACGCAGGTGGAGGGTTTCAGTTGAGAGATTATACTATGTAATTCAGGTAAATCTATCCTGGTGAAAGCATTTAATTTGTTTATAATGGAGTACCTGGCTTTGGAGGTTCTGCAGTGTTGGGGAGATATACTATGTTATCTCTAATATCATTAATTTTTGATTGAAAAATACAGCAATGTTCTCACAGGTTTCACTGGAAGTATTCTGGGGCATTCCTTTGTGTTACCTGGGTTTAACAGACGATCAATTGTAGAAAATAAGACTCTGGGATTACTAGCATTGTTATTTATAATATTAGAGAAATAGCAGCCTCTCAAGACGGACAGTGTTATTGTATTCTGTTATTTTAACCTTCAATATCTCATAATGGATAGTTAGTTTAGTTTTCCTCCATTTACGCTCAGCTCTACAGCATGTTCTTTTAAATCAGACACTCTTTGGGTCTTCCATGGAATAACAATACTAGAAGATTTTTAACTGTCTTTTCAGGTGCAACTATGTCAACAGCAGCTCTTACTTTAGAATTAAAGTTTTCCACTTTACTATTTACATTATCCTCGCTATTATAGTTGGCACTATAAACGGACTGATTGCTTAGAATAGTTGTAAGATTTAAAGCTGCTGATGAGTCAAAGAAGCGTTTTTTAACAAAATGCTTCTCATGAGTGTTTTCTATCTTTATTTCTATATTAAATAGTAGAAGGAAATGGTCTGATAGACCAATATCAATGACCTGCTTTATATCAACTTTAAGTCCTTTAGTAATCACTAAGTCTAACGTATGACCTGCTTTATGTGTAGGCTGATTAACGAGCTGCCTCAAATCAAAAGAGTCCAGGAGGTTCATGAATTCCTTTACCTTTTGGTCACACTGATTGTCGACATGAAAGTTAAAGTCGCCACTATTAAGAGTGTCATAGTTTGTAACTAAAATTGACATTAAGTCAGAGAATTCCTCAAGGAAAGACGCGTTATATTTAGGAGGTCTATACACGGATAATACTAGAACGTGAGAATCTCCATGAATAACAACGGTGAGATACTCAAAGGACTTAAATTTACCAAAACTAACATCTTTACATTTTAATCAGCTCGAGTAAATGTTTTCCAATCCGCCTCCCTTTTTCCCCTGGCGGTCTGCACGAGTAAAACTGTAATCCGGAGGCAGATTCGATTAAAACAACCGCCATTGAGTTAAGCCATGTTTCATTTAGTGCAATAAAATCAATTTTCTATCACTAATAAGATCGTTTATAAAAATGTCTTGTTTGTTAAAGCTCTAACATTTAATAGTGCCATATTTAATGTTTCTGAAGGGCAGAGCTGAATTTTATGCGTGTTATTGGTAATCGGAACAAAAATTAAGTTATTTTTGTTAACGCCTGTGTGTACTTTTTATGTAATCTACAATCCGTTTTTATAGTCTTAATGCAGTGTTGATCTGAAGTAGTAATTTCAATTAAATTATTGGTGTTTATGCCGCACTGCCTAGATTTTTTACGTGCATTAAGATTTGTTATTAGATTATTAATGTTGTGCACTTTAACGGAAGACTCTGTTAAGCCATTATGTCCTATCAAAGCAGTAGCATTACGTAAGGGGTTAAAGTAGAAGTAGACAGTCAAGATAGACGAATTACCTTAGCGATGTTTTCGGAGAGGACCCGGCGCCAAATCTATTCGGATGCAGTCCATCCCGCTTGAAGAAGCGGCCTTTCCCAAAAAGATCCCAGTTGTCTATAAACCCGATGTCTTGATTCTTGCAGAAGCCTCTCAGCCAGTTGTTTAAACCCAGCAGACGACTGTAGTATTCATTCGATCGTCTGACGAGAGGTAGTGGACCCGAGATGAAGATTTTTGCGATGGGGTCCTCTCCTTCGTGTCTTCAACTAGTGCTGCGAAGTCAGCCTTGAGAACCTTCGACTCTCGGTGCCTTATGTCGTTTACGCCGGCGTGTAGAATGATGGATCCAATTGCCCTCTTGTGCTTCTGGTAGAAGGTCGGCGCCCGCCTCATCACATCTCGAACTCGAGCACCGGGAAAACAAGAAACAAAGGATTTTTGATTAGGGCACGTGATATTCAGGTTTCGTACAATCAATCACCTACCACGATTACATCACCCGGGTTGAAGGCAGACTGGGGACGCGGAGAGGGTCGAATCGTTCTGGATTTGAATGCTCGCCTGTGCCGCTGGAGGTGTTCTAGCCTTGAACCCCGCCTGCAAAGCTGAAACCCGCCGAGGTCTTCATCAGCGTTGTCGCTGTTCCTACGAGGCGCGGGGTGAAGCTTACTTGCCCTTGGACTTGAGCGGCACGAGGTGGGGTTGATGTTACGCCGACTTCATTTGTTGGGTGTGGTTTGTCCAGCAGCCAAGTCTTCAAGTCTCTGAGGTACCTTCGTCTGGACAGGAGTTTCTGAATCTGTTTGTCGAGTGCCTGGAGTTCTTCGACGACGACGGCAACGCGATTCATCTCACTGTCGGCCATTGTCTGCTTCTACTTCCGCTTCCGCTTTCACCTAGGAAAGAAAGAGAGAAAGTTAGTGTCGTCGATAAGGGGAACTGTGGAGGACTGCCGGCTTCCCATGCCGGTCCTGACCCCCAGGCCGCCAGGAGGAGCTCTCCCGACACCAGGATCGTGCCCCGAGGTCCAGCAGGGCCTTATGGACTTTGTAGTGTTTATACACAGCCCTGCTGGATACCTTGGAGACCACCAGGAGTCACTGTGGGGGGGCTTATGGGCTCTGTGATGCCGTATGACCGGAGTACGTCACGTCACGTGGCGGGAAGAAATGTTGTGCTCCGGGTTGAAGTAAGGACTGATTGCCCTGACCGGAAGGAATTAGGAACTATTGACTGATGGGACAGAAATACCTCCGGGTCAGGGGCTATAAAAGGACTGGGCGAGGAGGAGAGTATTGTGTTTATTGTAGTTAGTAGTGAGTTTATGAGTAGTGTGGAAGGTGCTTGGTGCACTGTGCAAAATAATAAAGAGTCTTGGACTTTTACCTGGTGTCTGGAGTTGTACCTGAGGGTTCAAGGGAGCACTAGCGCCCCCTACTGCCACAATATACACACATACATATACATACACACACATATATAAACATATATATATATATATATATATATATATATATATAGCAAAAAAAAGCGTCCCTTTTCAGGACTGTGTATTTCAACAATAATGTTTTAAAAATTCAAATAACTTTACAGATCTTCATTGTAAAGGGTTTAAACAATGTTTTCCATGCATGTTCAATTAACCATAATCAATTAATTAACATGCACCTGTGGAATGGTCGTTAAGACCTTAACAGCTTACAGAAAGTAGGCATTTAAGGTAACAGTTCTAAAAACACAGGACACTAAAGAGACTTGTCTACCGACTGTGAAAAACACCCAAAGAAAGATGCCCAGGGTCCCTGCTCATCTGCGTGAACGTGCATTAGGCATGCTGCAGGGAGGCATGAGGACTGCTGATTTTTCTAGGGCAATAAATTGCCATGTCCGCACTGTGAGACGCCTAAGACAGCGCTACAGGGAGACAGGAAGGACAGCTGCCATCCTTGCAGTGGAAGAGCCCGGATCTCAATCCCATTGAGCACGTCTGGGACCTGTTGGATTGCAGGGTGAGGGCTAGGGCCATTCCCCCCAGAAATGTCCAGGAACTTGCAGGTGCCTTGGTGGAAGAGTGGGGTAACATCTCACAGCAAGAACTGACAAATCTGGTCCAGTCCATGAGGAGGAGATGCACTGCAGTACTTCAAGCAGCTGGTGGCCACACCAGATACTGACTGGTACTTTTGATTTTGAGCCTCCCTTCATTCAGGGACACATTGTGAAACATTTTTAGTTTATGTCTTATGGTGTTGACTCTTTTACTGTTCATACAAATATTTACACATTAAGTTTACTGAAATTAAAAACAGTTGAAAGTCAGAGGACGTTTCTTTTTTTGCTAAGAATATATATACACTCTTTGGGGTGCGAGCAACTGTTGCTGGGGGTGCCAGAATCCATCAAGGAAGAAAAATGAAAAACATTATTTGTACAAAATCTTAATTTATTTATCCATTCCTAAATAATTAAATGGGCAGGCTATTTCGTATCAGTGCAATACGCTGCTTTTTAAAATGGATGACTCCCGCTCTTACGTGCTATTATGCATGGATATTATGAACTATTGTATCTGTTCAAGTTCTATTTAAATTTTAAATAGAAGGAATTTTTATTTAGTCGACAGAAATATCTTTAGTAGGAATGTAAGTTAAATGTAGGCATCATTGCATAAATTTTTCTTCACTATAGAAATGTAAAGAGTAAATTCGCCTCACATTCCAACCAAAGATATTTGTGTCGACTAAACAGAACTTGAAAAGATATATTTTTTCGAATGTGATTGTGCAATTCAGATCGAGTTGACGCATACTACATCGAGCCCGCGTGCTATTGTGGTTTCGCCTGCATGCCTCAATAAGTCACCCTCCCCTCGCTCTTACTTTTTTACTATTCATCTAATGATTACACTTGACTTTTTCCACCGTGTGCTTTGTTTCCGCAGTAGCTGCACTTATGAATATGTTTGTATGTGTCACACTCTTCATATTTTTTTGCTGCCTTCTCAATTGTGTAATTCGGTTTTTGTTCAGCACTCTTTGGAACTGTTGCTTTTTGTCTGTGCACTGCGTCAGTTCACGTGAGCTGCTCGGTGTACATGCATCGAAGGTTCCCAGCTGTGCTGGTGCCATCTCGTGCGATGTCCACGGCTGTATTTAATGTTAGCTAAGACCCGGCACTTAAAAGTTTCTCTCGCAGTTTTGCTGAGTTTGTGCCAAACACCATCCTGACCATCTCATCTTCGTCTGCATAAGTACAGTCCTTTTGGATTGCCGCTGACGGACAGCCTTATATGGGCAGGCACTAAATTACGTGGGCCACGGCCATCCAGCAGAAGTCTATTATAGTATATGGACGAAAAAATAGGTTCCAGTTATGACCATTACGTGTAGAATTTCGAAATGAAACCTGCCCAACTTTTGTAAGTAAGCTGTAAGGAATGAGCCTGCCAAATTGTGAGTCAGTGAGTCAGTGAGGGCTTTGCCTTTTATTAGTATAGATATATGTTATGGAATTGTGCATTATTTGTTTTTGTATACTATTTATGCATTTTTATGCTTAACTAATTTTATTGTGTTTTTCTATGCATGTAAATTCTTCTTTAGTATGAAAATATGCTTTAAAAATAAATGTTTTTCTGTTGTAATCTTGCTCCTGGAATCATCCAAGCACCACCGTGGCCTTATGTCATGCCTTATCCTGCTGAAACTCAATTTTTAAGCTGAGTACACTGATGCCATAAAGGGGATGCCCAAGTTTGGCATCAGTGTTGTGATATCTTGTCACACCTGAGCTGCTATTTTATTAGAATTTTAGGTCAATCGTGTTTAGAACAAGCCATTCAGCCCAACAAACCCTCATTGACTTTCTAAGATAACATCAAGTCTAAATTTGGAGGTTCTTAAAGTGTTACTCTCTACCACAGTACTTAATAATTTGTTGGATGTACAAATGGTTCTTGGTCTTTTATTTGCTTGAGACCCTTCAAGTGACTGCTGAGTCATAACTAATTGTTCCTGAATTAAATCAACAAATGGAAGCTGTGTCAGTTTAGGCTCTGGCCTTATCTGGCTACTCAGAAAACAGTTAGAAGAAGGAAGAAAAAATAAATGAAGCTAAAAACAAAGCCTAGATTAAAATTGTTAATGTATATCATGATACCCAAGTATTAGTACAGGGCAAGGCAAAATGTAATCATTTGGAAGCCATGAAATTCTAACACTGTTATTAATATCAGTAACATTATTTTATATAATATTAATGAAACGTACAGCACTAATGATTTCCCAAATGTACAATTTTAAAATCAATATTTTATTGTAATATATGGGCTTACTAGTGCCAAAATGCAGCCATTATAAGTACAATTGCTATAAGTTTCACCAGAAACAAAAGCTAATAGAGCTGCAACTTTAAAAATTTATGTGTTCTGTATTGAGTTGCCTAAACTTTCCCATCTTCACTGCAGAAAACTTTAGACAAATGTAGTTTTTGTTATTGTTTGCAAATTTGCTGAAATTCTGTCTGGTTGGTAAAATGTATGTTTTCATTCCTCTGAGATCTCTTTGGAACAAACTACAAGTCTTAACCTCTGCCATCAGCAATTTGCAAAAATAAAGCTGAAATATTTCCCTATATGCTCACTTTATTTCTGAAGCAAACTTTGAGTGACAGAGATTAAATACCCAAAGTACACAAAATTTGCAAGTACACATCCATATCTGGGACAGAGAAACCGTTTTCAAAATCCCAGAGATATACAAGATGATTTGTTATAAACTAAGGCAAAAATGAAACAGCATTAAATTTGCATTGGAGTTGCTGTTGTCCCAGATCAGAAGGTATTAGAATGGAAAAAAATAACTGCCTGTGGATTGAAACAGCAGGTTTTACAAACTCAATCTAACTGCTCCTTAGGTTTGAAGTTTAATGGTCCTGTTTAACGAGTCTCACTCTTGCTGCACCTTTTCTAGCATTTTGATTTCCAGTATTTTAGGGTAAGTACAATTCTGACTCATTCTCAGGTGCTGCTGCTAATCATAGGGGCTCCAATAAAGCCCATAAATGTAGGCAATTCAGCAAATTAAACAACAACAATACAATATAAGTATATAAGAGCTGGCAGTGCTGTGAGAATTTTTTTTGATTTCTCCAGTGCCTTCAATACCATCCAGCCATTGCCACAGCCACAATGGTTGCCAAGGCTCTGCTGTCCCAGTGCATTAATGTTGCTTTGTGTTTGAAGCAGAATAGAAGGCAGAGAATTATCTGCATCTTAACATCAACAAAACCAAGGAACTGGTTACAGACTTTCACTGCACCAAAGAGCCTCTATATTGGGTCAGTATTTAAAGAGAGGATGTAGAGGTGGTGCACTCCTACAAGAACTTGGTTGTCCACATTAATGACGGGTCGGAACTAGTCTCGGAATACAGATGAACTATATAAGAAAGGGCAGCACAGGCTCCTTTTCCTTAGGAGACTGTGTTCCTTTAATGTGGGAAGTGACATCCTACTCATCTACAACTCTAAGACAGCCAGTGCAATTTTTACTGTGTTGTGTGCTGGGCTGGGCTGAGCTGGTCTAGGCTGGTCAAGGGAGGCCCACTGAAATCAACAAGCTAGTTAAAAAGGCAGCCTCAGTTATGGAATAATAATGGGGACAAATGAAGTTTTTTTCTGTCTATCTATCTAAGAGATAGCATGACAGATATGAAAGCCACTATCTAATATACAGAAATGCAAGGCATTACAATATATACAGTATAATAGAAATACAGTGGATTCTGAGAGTATTTCGTCTCCTGCACACTTTATTGTGTTGTAGATTTAATTTTAAATAAATGTGCCTTTCTCATAAATTTGCATTCAATAACCCATAATGACAAAGTAAAAACATATTTTCAAAAAAGTTTACAAATTTATTAAAAATCAAAAACAGGCATCTGTCATTCATGTAAGTATTCTGACTATTTGCTCTGGCATTTCAATTGTGGTCAAGGGCATCCTGTTTGCTTTCACCATGCCTGTCAGGGCAAAAACTAAGCCGTGAAGTCCAAGGAACTCTCTGTAAACCTTTACAATGAAACTGTGGTAAGACATAGGTTAGGGCAAGGGTGTAAAGCCATTTCTAAAACTTAGTGTTTCCAGGAGCAGAATGGCTTCAATAGTTGTGTGAAATATTATACAGTATATACAGTATTATAAGTTTGGAGCCACCAGGACTTTTCATAGAGCTGTCTGACCAAACTGACTAACTGAGTAAGAAAGGCCTTGATCAGGAAGCGAACCAGAATCCCAAATGGCATTCTAGTAGAGCTTTACAAGTCCTCTGCTGAAATGGTAGAACCTGTCAGAAGACTCAGCTATCTCAGTAGCACTCCATCAATCAGTTGTTTATGGTAGAGTGACTGACTCCTATTTGAAGTTTGCCAGATGGCAATTTAAGGAATCTGAGAGCATGAGGGAAAAGATTCTCTGCTCTGGTGAGATACAAATTTAACTCTTTGGGCAGAACTCTAAGCACTATGTCTGTTGAAGATCAGGAACTGCTCATCACCTGTCTGATACCATCTTTAGAGTGAAGAATAGTGATTCCAAAATCATGCTATGGGGGGGGGGCACTTCTCAGTGGCAGGGACAGGAAGACTGCTCAGAATTGAGGAAGGGATGAATGCAGCCAAATACAAAGAGGTTCTTCAAGAAACCCTCCTCTAGAGTTCAATGTCACATCAGAATGGGACGATGGTTCACCATTCAGCATGAAAATTACCTGAATCATTCAAGCAAGACAATGCCAGAGTCACCTCAGGGCAAGTCCTTGCGTGGCAAAGACCAGAGTTAGACCCCATGGAACATCTTTGGAGAGACCTGAAGATGGCAGATCCGGAATCTAACAGAGCTTGAAAGGATCTAACAAATAAGAATGACATAAACTGCCAAAATCCAGGTGTGCAAAGCTTGTACAGATTTTCCCAAGTACACTCAAAACTGTAACTGCTCCCAATGGGGCCTCTACAAAGTACTGAATTAAGGGTGTGAGTACTTATATGAATGAGAGATTTCAGTTCTTAATTTTAAACAAATTTAAACACTTTCTTTATCACCATGGGTTATTGAGTGTAGACTGATGGGCAAAATGGCAAGTACATCCAATTAGAATTAAATCACAACAACAAAGTGTGCAGAAAGTGAAAGGTTCTGAATACTTTCTGAATCCACTGCATAGATCGATTGATATGAAAGTTTATATACAGTGATCCCTCGCAATATCATGCTTCGACTTTCACGGCTTCACTCTATCGCGATTTTTTCTCATACAAGCTTACGTCACTACGCATGTGCTTTCTGAGAACTTTTATCTAAGCCCCACGATGGCTCCTAAACGTGCTGCTTTTTCTAAGCCTTCTGACAATAAAACTAAGTGCCGGAGGAAGATGCTTGCTATCCAGGAGAAGGTGAAACTCTTGGATATGATCAAAGATGGCAATACCCTACAAAAGCCTCCTCACGCATATGAAAAGACAGCGCCAGCAACTGCCTATCAAGATGTTCTTCAGCCGCGCACCCAGATAGCCACTGCCTACTCTTAGTACTCCTTCAGCGGAAGAAGACAATGATGCACCTGCTGAATACACTGCACCACCTGAAGACTCTCCTACTGAGGTTGTGCCTTCATAGGTTAGTGGTTGTGTGTAAGAACTGTGTGTGTGTAATTAAATGTACAGTAAAATAATCTACTATGTAAAAGTGCTCGGGATTGTCCTTCCGTCCCGTGAGTGCAGAGCGTAACGCTATTCCGCTTATCACAGACTTACTACTTGTGGCTTGCGGTACAAAGTGACGCGATATGAGCAGAGTTCTGCTGCTTCCATCATTCCCTTGCTTTTGTGTGCGATGCGCTGGAAAAATAGACAAAATTATGTCTCCGGAAATAATTAATGTTGATGGAGTACAAATGCCTCACCGCGTAGTAAATATTAGGGGAGATGGTGCTTGCTTATTCTGATCTATAGCTTATTTAGTGCATGAAACTCCGTCTTTAGCGGTACAGATTTGGGCTGACATTGTACGACTTTGGACAGGCACTCGAGGGGATAAAAAAGCAGGTTTTCGGGAGATGTTATGAATGGGCACTTTAATGTTCTCATTCCCTACACTTACATGCCTGATGTACACAAGGAGCGCACACAAATTGAAGATAAAAGTCGGTCGCCTTAAAAGGCGGGTGAGCCTAGTAATAATATATTTGTAACGTCTAATATGTCTTATTTTCTCTTATTTTGTCTAATATATTGGGTAATACGAGTGTAATGGTGACTAAAGTGTGTTATTTCATGTCTATAAAGATTTCTAATAATGTTAAAAAAACTTATTTAGAAGGTCGTAAACAGGTTTTCTATACTCTAACTGCAAAAATATTCGATTTATAAATAAAGAATCCTACTTCGCGAAAATTCATTTATCACGGTAAAGTCTGGAACGGATTAACCGTGATAAACGAGGGTTCACTGTACAGTAGTTCTGAGATGTTTCTGGGAAGACAGATGTTTTCAAGTGAGCCTGTTCTACACACTTTTAAAATTAGGAGTTAGAGTTTAGCAATAAAAAAGGTTTGGGTAGATATTTTGTGAGATTACATTTTATATTTACATTTTACACTGTTCTGGGTAAACTGCATTTGGCCTTGCAAGCGGTCCTCCAACTTTCAGCCAAATCATTGGGGTTGGTGGTAGGACTGGCACTCCAGCCACCGTAAAAAGACTTCAAACTGCTGTGAAATGACAGAAAGGACTCCTTTTTGTTCTCCGTGGGAGTAGCTCTGCTGCAACCGCCCATAGGAATCCTTCTCACATCATGAAGGGGATGGGGGAAAGCCCTCGGGAGCCCCATCCCCGGAAGAGTCGAAACTGTTGGAGATCCAATGGGGTCAGGCCTGTTGGGGATCGGAGCTGCTGTGGTGCTGAGGTGTGGCCTGCTGCACGGCAGCACTCTGGTCCTAATTTGAGGTGGCCCATCTGGGTAGGTGCGTGGAATGTTTTGTCTCTCCGGTATGATGATCATCTTCCTCTGCTGTTGGAAGAGCTGCGTAAATTCCGCATTTCAGTGGCAGCACTCTCTGAGGTGCGCAGACCTGGGACTGGCCAGATTTCTGTTGGTGGATACACCTTTAATTGGTCTGGTCGCTCTGTTGGCTGTTATACTTGGGGAGTAGATTTTGCTGTAGCGTATCGTCTTCTTCCAACGGTGTCACTCCATTCAACGAGCATATTATGAGACTCAGATAATGGCACTCCCTGGATGCCTTGTCTGTTGTCTCGGTGTATGCTTCAACTGCAGCAAGTGATGTCTCTGTGAGAGATACATTTTATTTTCAACTTCGGTGGTGGTTGATGGGTGTCCGCGAGGTGACACTCCTCTGGTCATGAGTGACTTCAATGCAACCACTGGCACTGACAGGGCTGGTTATGAGGATTGTCTCTGTCCCCATGGGTCTGGTGACCATGGTGAAAGTGGCTCCATGTTCCTTGACTTTGCAAAAGGTCAGGGGCTGTGAATCACTGGATCCTGGTTCCAGTGCTCTGAGCTGCATCGTTGGACTTGGTATTCCAATGCTGGTGGTGTGGTGAAGGAGAACGATCACATCCTCGCGGGCAGATGCTGGAGGCTCTTGCAAAACTGCAGGGTCTACAGAAGTGCCAAGTTTGTGGATTCTGACCATAGAGTTTTTGTTGCTACTCCAAAGATCCAGCTTGGGTCCAGTAGGTTACCACCTCCTAGGAAAATGAGGCTGGACTTGACCAGACTCCAGTATCAGGCTGTTTCTAATGAGTTTGCATGCAGTTTGTGTGAGGAACTTGCAGATCTTGGTGAGACTGCTGATTCTAATGTGATGTGGGAGACTTTCTGTGACAAGACCCTGAAGATTGCTGAGGGTTGTTTTGGTGTTACTGGTGTTCCCAGAAGTAGGTGTTTCATCTTGCAGGGCACCCTGGATATCATTAAGAGGAGTCGCAGCCCATGGCTTGATGGTAACTCTGGTCTGTACTGGGAGCTGAGAAGAATGGCTGTGAAGGCTTTGAGGGCTGATAAGGAGGAGTCTGTGAGCAAGTCACACACCATCTGTGGTCAAGCAACCCATGTCCTGCTTACAGAGGAATTAAGGCATTGCGCACATCCAAATCTGTTCCTCGTGTAGTCACAATCAGGGCAGCTGATAGAATGGTCCTTATGGATGACACTGCAGCTGTGATCCGGTGGACTGGCTACTTTGAGCAACTATTCAAAGCTGATCTTCCGGCTAGGATGTTGGATATCTCTGGGTCCACAGTTCTTGAGGCTGATCCTCCAATTAGCTCTGAACTACCCACTAAGATATCACTGAGATTGCACAGGTGGTAAACCAACTGAGGGAAGGGAAGGCTGCAAGGTTCTGTGGTACTTAGGTGAACTTCTCTAGTTTGGTGTTAAGGCTGTCTTCCTTGCATTGCAAGCAATCTTTGCTTCCATTTGGGAGACTGGCATCATCCCAACTGACTGGAAAATGGGACTTGTCGTCCCTATGTGGAAAGGGAAGGGTGATCATCTGGATTGTGACAACTACAGGAGGATAACAATGCTCTTGGTGCTGGGTAAGGTCCTTGCTAGGGTTGTTCTCAATAGGATCCATGATCACTTGCTCACCTACCAGCGACCAGAGCAATCTGGTTTTATGCCTAAGAAGTCTACCATCGACAGCATCCTGGTACTGAGGTTTCTCGTGGAGCACAAACGTGAATATCGACAAAGTTATATTGTAGCCTTTGATGATTTTTGTAAAGTGTTCGACTCAGTTGATCAAGCTGCCCTATGGGACATCTTAAGGTTTCGTGAGATCCACACAAGGTTGCTGGATATCATGTGCAGCCTGTACACTGGTACTGTGAGTGCTGTGCAGTGTGAAGGCAGAACATCTGTGTTTTTCCCAGTTGATTCTGGGTTTCGTCAGGGGTGTGTTCTTGCTCCTACTCTGTTCAATACTTGCATGGACTGGGTGTTGGGCAGGATCGTGGGGTCCAGCGGCTGTGAGGCATCTGTTGGTGAAGAAAGATTCACTGATCTTGACTTTGACTCCGCAAAGATCAGAGCATCATCAGCAATGGAGGCTCTGATCGGGGCTCTTGAGAGACTGAGCAAGGAGTCTGAGTGTTTGGGCTAGTGAGTTTCCTGGATAAAAAACAAGATCCAGGCCTTTAATGATCTCTTAGTCATAGCCATCAGCAGTGTGTCTGTCTGCAGAGAGAGTGTTGACCTTGTCGAGAGGTTTACTTACCTTGATAGTGACATTCATGTCTCTGATGACTCTTCCTATGAAGTCAGTACACGAATTGGGCGAGCATGGAGGGATATGTGTGACGCTCCCGATATCTATTCAAAAGGATGAAGATCCAAGTCTTTAGTGTCCTGGTGCTTCCTGTCTTGCTGTATGGTTGCGAGACATGGATGCTATCCAGTGACCTGAGATGAAGACTGGACTCCTTTGGTACTGCATCTCTTTGGAGAATTCTTGGGTACCACTGGTTTTACTTTGTGTCGAATGAGCGGTTGTTCATGGAGCCCCAAATGAGGAACATTACCTGCATTATGAGGAAGTGTCAGTAATGGCACTACGGCCAGGTGTCACGATTCCCTGAGGGTGATCCGGCTCGCAGGATCCTCATTGTTCAGGATCCAAGTGGCTGAAGAGAATACCCACAAAACACCTGGCTGCGGCAGATAGAAGGTCATTTCTGGCGGGTGGGACTGGACTGTGTGTCTGCTTGGGGGGTTGCTAACCAGGATCCCGAGCTCTTTTGTCGTGTGGTGGGTGTGGCAATGCACTGTACCAGTGCATGCTCCCTAATCTGATTTGGTATCGGTTCATAAGTATTGTATATTCCAACATGGTTAAAACTCTGGCCCTGAAAATTATTTATTGTTTTAGCAAATGCTAAATCTATTTGAAATTGTCATCTATGCAAGAATGATGGTGTAACAGATGGCCGGCAGCCCATCCTAGCCAGGACGCTCAAAGAATGGGGAAGGATGGGGGAAGGTAACCTCTTTGGGACACTACTTCCCCCAAGATGTTAGATGGCAGCTTCTCTGCACTGTAGTGGTGTCCTGGATTCCTGCAGGGCACCATGGGATAAGCAGTTTAAAACCACAGCCCTGCTGGGTACCATGGGTGCTGCCAGGGGATGCTGCAAGAGAACCTGAGGAGTCATGTCTCACCCATAGCCCGGAAGTACTACCAAGTCACAGGGACAAAAGCCCAGAAGTACATCTGGGTTGACCAAAACTCAAGTTCTCCATCTGACCCGGAAGTGCAGGCAAGTCGGACCATATATACAGGATTACTGTGAACTCAGCAAGCGAGCCAGAGTCAGGTGCAGATGGACAAAGCTTGCTGGGAGGTGTGGAAGAGAAGTGAGAGAGTATTGTGATTATTGTTGTGCTTGTTTACTTGCCTGTTTATTGTGGCTGAGGTGCTTAGGGAGTACTGTTAGGGAAGAAAATAATTTAAAAAACTTCTTTGTGCATTTACCTGGTGTCCTGAGTGTCTGTCACATTGGGTGTAAAGGGGCAACAGTGCCACCTAGCGTTCACAATGTTAATCTACATGCTGAAGTATTGCAAGTATCTAACTTAATACGTGGAAGGAATACAACTTCTCCTGCATGATCACCAATCTTGATTTTATTGGTAATTGAATGTTTATGCAGTTTTACAACTTGTAAGCGTGTACCATTAAATAAGTTTTATTTGTCGACTGCTAACATACAACTAAACTACTACCGTTCTTAGTGGAGCAGATGTACTGTATATAAGGTATTTTGATGTATGTGTGTTAAATTGGTTGTACAGACATGAGAGTATCATTGTTATAGTCGGCTAATGAAGACAAAATAAAATGACATATAGATGTAATATGACGTACGGTTTTGAAGAAAAATGAGCATTGCATGAAAACGTCACATAAAAATGTTGCATGATTTTGCTAATCTTTTCATATATAGAGAGTAGAAATACATTAACATCAACCTGATATAGAACATTTTATTTCAAATGGATATGAATGCTTCATCCTTAGTAAAGGCAATGAGGCATTTGCAATACAAAAAACAGATCAAAGTCTTGACCTAGGCAATCTTAAAAACAATTGGATAACATTATGTATTTTTGATTTTATTGTACGTATGGTACTTTAGGTATTTCATACTCATGTTTAAGTTATATATGATAAGTAAAGCATTTTTCGTTATTTAAGTGTCTAGATAGATAGATAGATAGATAGATAGATAGATAGATAGATAGATAGATAGATAGATAGATAGATACTTTATTAATCCCAAGGGGAAATTCACAATATAATAATATGTAACTTCAGTATATTTTAATTACGGATCATGGATGGAAGAATCTGTTCCACCTTCCACTTCAGATATGTGCTGCACTATCTAAAATAGGGAAAAATAAAGTTTATTCAATAGGGATCAACACAGCTATTCTGCAAAGTACAGTCCGTCAGCCTTCTTTAGATATAGTCTTCTTTTCCAATCCACACATCAATCCTTGATCCCTCTAATCTTTACTTCCTAAGATATTATTCAATGAGAAAAGGGGATGAGGCATGTTGTGTGGGAACATTAAAAGGGGAGAATAACCATTACATTGGATAACTAAGATAAAGTGTCATTGTGTTGTTCTGCTTTTCATCATTGTAATGTGGTTATACTCATTAACATGAGATGCATGAAGTGCTTTTCCTATTGCCAACTGTACTTTATACAATAATAAAAAGGCCTCTACTAACAGAGCTCTCTTTTCAATGTAATATGAAGGCTGGAAGATTGCAGCAGAATTTGCATTCTGTAGGCTAAAGCTTCAGTATTTTTCAAGTCAAAGTTATCTTTTCTTCACACTCTTTGTATATATTGTGGTGGACGGCCGGGTCTCATGCCCGGCCAGGACGCCCCTTTGACTTATGTTCCGGGGGAGCAACCATCGGCTTCTCAATA
The DNA here is from genome assembly GCF_016835505.1 of Polypterus senegalus. Classification (NCBI taxonomy): domain Eukaryota; kingdom Metazoa; phylum Chordata; class Cladistia; order Polypteriformes; family Polypteridae; genus Polypterus; species Polypterus senegalus. The sequence goes on along the minus strand of NC_053156.1, from coordinate 211,057,536 downwards.
TCTCCCCCGGGATGCTTGGTGGCAGCCTCCCTGGCTGATGGTGGTGCCTCAGCTTCCCACAGGGCTCCATGGGAGATGGAGTTCTCCACAGCCCTGTTGGGATCTGGGGTGGCCACCAGGGGGTGCTGCATGGGTCCATGAGCCTGGCTGGAGGAGTCTTCAGCCCCGCCCATAAGTGCAACCGTACACAGGTGATCAAACACCTGGACCACTTCCGGGTGGGCTATAAAAGGGACCAGCAACCACCACTCAGTGGCCAAAGTTGGGAGGAGGAGGATGAAGTTGGATGGGAGGAGTGGTAGTACCAGAAGGAAATGTGTTTTTGTGCTTGTGCTATTTTGGACTGTGTTGTGCCTGTGGGGTTCACAGGGAAGATGTGCCCCACAGGTGAAGAAAATGAAAGTCTTTGTGTGTTTTTACACGTGACTCTGTGTGAGTCTGTGCTGGGTCGGGCACAATACGGTGCCTTTCTTACAATATTAATTTATGATATAAAATTGTGTTCTAAAATGAAGTGCTTTCTGTTTTTGAAGTTTACAATGGGGATGAAGGGTAACAGTTTCCATAGGTGAATTTCCTTAGTGCCAAGCTATATTCTTCTTCTAATCCTTATTTAGCTTCTAGTATTCTCTTCCTTCAATGGTTATGTTCTGTCATGTCTTGTTACAACTGACAGAAGCATTCCCAATTCATAGGATCATTTTTTCCTGAACAACACTGACCTTTCGACCCATTACACTGTATGTTTTTATCTTACATAGCCTACAGAGCGAGATTACCACCAATTGGTAGTGTAGTGAAAAAAGCACATTTGTATTTCTTACAAATAACAAGATATCTAAAATGAACAGATTGCACAGCATTGTATTTTTAATAAACATCTTATGTTCTTATATTCATATATTCTTGAAAGAGCCAAGCTACCTGCATGTCACACTTTCCATGTTGAGTACATGCACAATAATTCTCTGAAAATTAAGAAGACAGCGTGTGTAATAGAGCAGGTTAAAGCACTACAAACCAACTATAGGCTTTATTAATGCATGATGAGTCACTGTTTCTGAGTGAGTACGCTCACTGATTACTCATTCACACCAATCAATCTGTAAATACACTGGCAGAACATATAAACTCCATGCAGACCCTGGCTCTGCACAACCCCTCTTCATATGTTAAACCATCTGTACTAAACTTACTAAACTTCAGCCTCATTAAATGTAAATGAATTGGCTTTGCTAAATTGGTACTAAGTTGTGTATTCAGTAGATACCCACGAAGTCGTGGTTCAGAGTTCGTGGACTCAGTAGTTCACAGATTTTTCCTTAGAACCTAATTATTAATTGTTAGTGGAAAGTGCAAATATCCTCCTCAATTTTTATGGATTTTTTCATGGCAATACTGTGCTGTAGAGAGAACAGGAAGCAACCGCTGAGAGAAACGCGGTTTGGGATGGTAAAAGTAGCCAATCCGAGAGTGTTATTCATTTCTGCTTGCTGCTGATTGATGCTGCCCTGTGACACATCTCTAGCTGAGTGTCTTCATGTTTTCCATTTTGTTATTGTGTTCATGTTATTATTCTTAAATGCACAAGATGTCGCCGAAACGCTCTGTACCTTCTAAGGCTTCTGGTACTGAGCCTAAGCGCCAGAAGAAGTTTAAAATACTCCAGGAGAAAGTTGAACTACTGGATTTGCTCCGGGAACTAAAAAGTTATGCTGCAGTAGCGTGCCACTATGGCATTAATGAAAGCACTGTTCACTACATAAAGAAGAATAAGGCAGTGATCCAGAGTACCGTATCTGTAAGTTTCTGTGATAGTGCCAAAAAGGTAACGACCGTAAGGAATAAAAATATCATCAGGATGGAACTTGCCTTGGCATTGTGGATCACCAAAGGCAGGAAGAAAAATATCCCCTTGGACGGTAACATCATCCATGAGAAAGCACTGATATTGTACCAGCAGTTCGCTACAGGAGACAGTGTAAAAGGTACCAAAGAACCGCAACCAGGACCATCAGCAGCACCAGAGCCTGAACATTTTCAAGCCAGTAATGGACGGTTTGATTGTTTTCAGAAGCGATTTAATATTAAAAGCATCTCTCTACATGAAGATGCAGCGTCTGCTGACAAAGAAGCCGCAGAGAAGTACCCCGAGACATTTAGGCACATCATAGAGGAGAAGGGATACAAGCCCAAACAAGTTTTTAACATGGATGAGACTGGCTTGTTCTGGAAGAAGATGTTGTCCAGAACTTACGTCATGAAGGATGAAGCCAAAGCTCCAGGGTTTAAGGCACATGAGTGGCAATGCTGCTGGTTACATGATGAAACCAGGCCTCATCTACAAATCAGCGAAACCTAGGGCCCTTAAAAACAAAAATAAAAACCTGCTGCCTGTCTTCTGGATGCACAACCCTAAAGCCTGGATTACCAAAATCCTTGCTTCAAACTGGTTTCACCAGTGCTTCATCCCTCAAGCCAAGGAATACCTCCACAACTTAGGCATGGACTTCAAGGTGTTGCTTATTATGGATACTGCTGGCAGCCACCCTTTGGATTTGTATTACGAGGGAGTTCAGACTGAGCCTCCCTGCCAAAACCACTTCCCTCATCCAACCTATGGATCAAGGCTTAATCCGTGCCTTCAAGGCTCTTTATACCCGGATTTCTCTCTAATACCTTGTGAATGCAATGGACGCAGATGGGAATTTTACAGTGAAGGGTTACTGGCATAACTTTACAATCACAACGTGCCTGTCAGTCATCTAAGCTGCTCTTAAGGAGATGAAAAAGGAAACCCTCAACACCTGCTGGAAGAAGCTGAGGCCAGAGTGTGTCTATGACAACAAGGGCTTATCACCCGAAAAAATTCAGCACGCCACTGTCGACAAGGCCATGGAACTTTCAAAGATACTGGGTGGCGAAGGTTTTGAGGACATCACTCAAAATGAGTTGAACAACTTTATCGATGCCCACTCTGAACCCCTGACGGACGAGGATTTGTTGGAGTTAACAAAGCCTGCCAGTGACGAGGAGGAGGAAGAGACAGATCCAGTGCAACAGGAGGAGGAACAGGGCCTGACATTGGAACATCTGTCCCAGATTATTCGGACATCAAAGGAGTTACAAGGGATGACTGAAGCAAGACATCCCTATATGGTTCAGACTCTCACAGTTAATAATGGCATCAATGCTGCCATTCAGACATCTAAAACGCTATTCGCCACCATGAAGAAACAAAGACAGCAACTTCCCATCACAATGTTCCTGAAACCTATAAAGAAAAGCCAGCACAAAACCCCACCAGAAGAAGACCCTTGTAAAGGTACGACTCCTCCTGAAGCTCCTGAAGAAGAGGCGCCACCCAAGGAATTTTAAATCCTCTGCATCGTACTGCACAGATACTTCATCGTCATCATCAATATCATTCATCATTGGTGAGTACCCGTACATTTTACTGTATTTGATTAAATGAAATTATTATGTATTTAGTCTACTTATAACAAAGAAAATGACAGCATATATCAAAGAAAACACGCTTGCATGAATTACAATACATATAGCGGTAACATTGGTATTTTACATTCTAGCAGCGCTGAGAGACATAGCAGTACAGTACTGTACAGTAGACGGGTTTACCTTTACATTCTGTTTTTAGGTAATGTATTAAGATAATTTTTTAGGTAATATATTAATGTATTAAGCTGAGTTTGCAACGAAATTAAAGTGCTTTGAGGGCATACTGTATTTAGGGTTTAAACTATAAAAATAGGCATTTAAAGGGCATTTTTTAACCACATCCAAAAGTCGCAGTTTTTCACAATTCAGAGGTACTCTTGGAATGTAACCCCCACAAATTTTGGGGGTGTACTCTACTCGTGTGTCTGAGTTTACCCTGCAATGGACTGGTGCCCTATCCAGGCATTTTTCTTGCCTTGAGCCCTAAGCTTGTTGTCATAGGCTCCAGCTGCCATGCAACCCTACCCTGGAAAAGGGGGTTTGGAAGATGGATGAATGGATGCCTATAACATCCATTTAGTTCTTGTCACTTGATTGCATGCTAGGTGTGTGCACTGTCTCACTCAAGCACAAGTATGCACTATCAATCCAGCATCAGCAAGGCAGTATCTTTGCAAAAGGAATAAGTTTTTGTATATTGAAAGAATATAAGCAATCTTACTTGTTTTTAATGTCTATTTGTCTACAGAACAGACACAGCAATTCACAACTGAGTATCGGCATTCAATAATGCCAATAACAGAGGTTGGTGATGACTTGTCGTAGGAAATCCATGCTCCTGAAGTTATGTATTTCCTCCACATTTTGCAGGCTGGTGGATGAAATGATGCAGTGGAGGAAGACAAATGGGGTACTTGGCGAAGTTAAATGCATGACCGATCTCCTTTTACCATTTCTTAATCTCACAATAATACTTAACTTTTTGCTTTTTTCCTTTTTAAAAACAGCATGGATAAACTGTTTTGTAACGTGTGGAATCTCAAGATGTGGAGCAATACTCAGTGACAGTTTGGCTTGAAAAATCAACATGCTCAAAAACTTTAAGGCTTTTCTCTATAACGGGACCCCAGTATCCATAAGCTCTATTTTAAAATTCAAGAATAGACTAGTTATTTTTTATAAAATACTAGCTGTCCCTCACGGCTCTGTCTGTGTCGTAGTGAAAAAGGGCAAACTTTAAAAATCGGCAAACAAACAGGTATCACTAGCTAAGTGGAAGCAAGGTCCACTCCAAAATGTGGCCAGAGGTAGAGCGATTCGAATGGAGGATGGCGCATGACTGAGGAGGGCCCTACCCAGCTCCCCACTCCTGACATCACGTTTCCCCCTCCCCTCGGTCCGCAGCCTCTGCTTCAGACTTGTGCAAATAAATCGTTCTTCCAAGCGAACTATGACACTTAGCAAGATGAGAGAAGTCGCAAAATCAACTGAAATGTTCCAGCAAATTATAGAAAAAAACCCAATCTAAATCCGTTAAATAGTTTTCTCATAAAAAGCAGACAGACATACAGACAGACAGAGATTGGATTTTACAGTACTGTATATATAGAGATGTTTCACTTTAGAACACAGTTTCATGTGGTAAATAAATGTATACTGTGTCTGAGAAGCAAAAACTTTAATTTGAAAAATACAGAACTTATCCTTTAATATCCATAAATCTGGAAACCTTTGACACCAAGATGGCTGCCGTCCTATTCAGGATTGATCCCTGCTTTATGTCCTGTGCTTCCAGGAATGGCACAGGCCCCAGAGACTGTAAAATAGATGAAGTGGGTTTTAAATAGAAGAAGAGATTTGTCTTTGTGCTAATTTTCTTAAACAAGAATGAAACTAAAAATGTATTGCAAGGAGATCTTTCTACATTTTGATTGCCTATATAAGCAAACACCTCTTTTGATGACATTACAAACTTCGGATAAATCTTTTGCAGCTAAATCAGGAAGAATTTCATTAAAGGTGATACTGTTATTTCTACCTCTGCTAATTATGCTTCACAGTTGTATATGAATTTAATAGTTTTGTGCCATGGATTTACTGAATGAAGGGTTTTTATGAAGTAAAACTAGGTATATGAAAAAGAAACTGAAGAGACTACGAGCACTGTGGCAAGCCATTTCAGATAAGCTAATAGCTCTGCTGAATAAAGACTTAATTGAAAAGGTAGCTGCATCCCTGCAGGCTTCCCTAATAGTAGTTAAACAAAATGGAGGTATGTGTGTATGCATTGATCTAAATTAAGCAATTCACTGTTACTGCTATCAGTTAGCACACATAAATTAACTGTTTTCATAGCTGTGAAAGGAAACAGTTTCTATTTCTGTTTAACAGAGAGGTAATGACATCAATTTTGGATGAAACAAGTCTGGATACAAAAGAACAAATGAGGTTATTATTTAAGCTTTATTTGTATATATACAACGTGCAAAGTAATATCAAGGCACTTAACAATAAATATGATAGCCTTACATTTCAATGCAATAAATAACCCATTCTATAGGATGGTCCAGATCTATTATGCAATTTTCATTAGGCTATAACTTATTACGTTTATTACATAGAAAATCACCCGAAAAATCCCAGACCATCGAGAAGTGTGTGAACTGACGACAAGAAGAATCGTCTTTGCACCAAACTGGAATCGTCCCCTCATAAATCAAAGTCATCCAGACGATCTGGATCTGCATAATTAGATCTGGACCACCCTGTACAGGAAGTGAAGCTCTGCAAGTGGGTTCTGATTATAAGTAAAAGCTTGTTTTATTGCAAAAGTCTGTCTTTGTTCTTCTCCTGAACAGCCTGGCCACAATATAATCACTTAGCCTCTCTTACAGCAATGAGAATTTGTTTTTTTCTTTGCCAATAGTATGTCCACTGCATTCTCATTTGACCTTTTATGAGAATACATAAGTTGGTGGAGCAAAGAAAAATAATTCATTCTGTTACTGGACCACCTATGAAACTTAAAAAAATAATATAGCAACAAATTATTTCATACCTGTTGGTTCATTATAGTAAAGCAATGGTCCACATGTCAGTCCATTTCAGCTCAGAGTCCAGACATTGAAGCAGAGCCACTGTAGCTCTTTGGGGAGGTCTGGACATAGCCTTGCATCTTAACACTAGTCATAATCACAAATGATCAGCTTTATGGACTTAGAGACATCTTAACTGATAGGAGAAACCACAAATAGGGAGGATCTAACAAGTGTGTCATTGAAATTAATGTTAAAGAACGAATTAAAATATGACATTTTGAGTACTCGCGCACATTCTTTAACAAATGCACAGGAGACAGTTTTCATATTTCTAAATTGTTTTCAGTGAACATTGATTGAGTAAATGTAGCAACAGGCTATATTTAATTTTGACTGCCACTTCTAATAAATATTGATCTCTGTATTTCCCTTCTCTTCTTCATCACAGATATTCTGTATTTGCTTAGAAGATATATAGTGCAATTTTATTCCATGGTTTGGATCAGAGCAGCTTTTTAACATAATCAACCAGTAAACAAGGGGCTGCCAGACAGGAAAGGGTAGAATAAAACTGGGACAGAGCCCCACAAGCCTCAGAGACAGAAATATAAGGAGCAGAAGTGGCAAAATATGTTGTTGTTCAATTGAAGTGCAGAAAGAAGTAATAACTGGAAGAAATTTGGTAATAATTCCCTAGAGAATTAGTCTTATTTAAGATTAGAATTGATATGACTACTGGCTGGTAGCCACTAGAAATTGAATAAATGGATTTTAAATGGATCTTAAATTTACCAACGAACGGCAATGCACACAAACATAGTCGCCTACTTGTCTTGATTGCACTTCAAATGGAGTGTGAACTTGGATGGAGTCATGAAGAGGACCTGAAGGCTGCCTTATGTCTGCAACACCTGGAAATGTAAGAGACATTGAGAAAATAAAAGTAGGGTGTACTAAATATTCCAGTAATCAGCTACTTGCCCGGCAATCACAAGAGCAGACAGACAGGGGGATGAGAGTAAAATCAAAAAGAAAATGTTTTAAAAATAGTCTACCATCCATTGTAATGGCCAATGTTCGATCGCTGTCAAATAAGATGGATGAACTGTCTACTCTTATAGCAGGTCATGGAGCATACAAGTACAGTGACATTTTGTGCTTTATGGAGAGCAGAGTCAGAGACCCAGTACGGTGTGGAAAAAGAACAAGAGGGGAAACTGGTCATCTATGTGAATGAGTAATGGTGTAAAAGGGAGCATGTATACAGTTAAAACTACAGTTTGTAATTCACAATTGAAATTATGGCTTTTGGAATTCACCAACATTATTTGTCCAGAGAGATAAATTATATAATCTTTATTTAAGGTTTATATTCCTCCCTCTGCAAATGGGGATTCAGTAAGGGAAATGATTCGTTCTGCTACCAACACTTCAGTGATGACTCACTCTGACCCTACTGTTATAATATGTGATGACTTCAACCATGTGACTTTAGAAGGAACAGTATCAAATTTCTAACAGTTTGTGTCTTGTTTCACTCAAAGAAATATCAAACTGGACCTGCTGTATTAAAATGTTAATGATACCTTTAAGTGTAAACTGTTAGCTCCTTTGGGCAGAACTGATCATGCCCTGATTCATCTTATTCTCAACTACATGCCTGTTATTAGACAGCAACCTGTTATCACCTGGGGAGCCTGGAGGCTGCAATGGCTTTGAATGACTGCTTGAAAATGACAGACAACACTGAGGGGCTTAGACACTGTATCACATATTATTATCTTTTGTGTTGACACTGTACTACCCGCAAAGACAAATACTGGATTACAAAGGAGAGAAAAGTTCTCCTGAATGGGAAAAAGAAAGCATTCAAATCTGATGATAAAGAGGTTTGGAAGGACATACAGTGAGTGCTTAAGAAAAAGCTGAGTGAAGCAAAGGAAACTTACAAAAGTAAAATAGAAAAAATGTCACTCGAATTACATGAAAGACATATGGAATGGACTGGGCATAGTTACTGGACTCAAACGATTCAGGACCCAGGTGCTAAAAGGGGATGTGGACAAAGATAACACCCTGAGCCATTTTTTAATAGATTTCCCACCCACTGCCACCTTCTTCCAATGACCAGTCTCCCCACACCTTCCCTACTACATCCCTTATACACTTACAGTGTACCAAAGAGTCTCTAGTTCCAATCACTAGGGAGTGGATGTAGAGGTAGTGCACTCCTAAATGTACTTGGGGGTCCATATCAGTGACAGGTTGGACTATATAAGAAAGTGCAGAGCAAGCTCTTTTTCCTAAGGAGTTTGTGTCCTTTTAATGTGGGAAGTGATATCCTTCACATCATCTATAACTCTATGATGGCTGCTGAGATTGTCTATGCTGTGGTTTGCTGGACTGGTGACATCACTTCAAGAGTGGTCCACCAAAATCAAAAAGCTAATTTAAAGAACAGACACAGTTATAAGACAAACTCTGGATCCCCTGGAGGTAGTAGTGAAGTGAATTAAAACAAAACTAAGTGCCATTATAAACAGTACTGCATATCCTTTCTCTTATTCAGCAGAAGTGCGTGAGGAAATGCTACTGGGGTTCCATTATGCCAACAGCAATAGGACTCCATAATCCTTACTGTTACTGTTAGTTTTCTTTTTGTTCTAGTGTGTGTTCAAACCATTGTTTGTGTTTGTGTGCATGTATGCATATCTATTGATTTATTTAAAAAGCTTCTGTAAAAAGCCAAATTTCACCCTAGAAACAAATAAAGTTATATCTAAAACTAGAAAGTAGGTGACCCAGTAGTTAAAAATGATGCCTAAAGTAAGAATGAAAGGATAGAACACTTCCTAGAATATATAGGCCAACACATGGTCCCAGGACAAGAAAAATAAGAATATGTTGACCTTTTTAAAGGTTGGACTGGTAGGAAGCTAAATGTGTTGCCCTTTTATGTACAACAGCGCAAAGTTGGTCTAAGATAACATGGCATTTTATGTTGTGCTATACAAGATAGCAGAGAGAATAATGAGGCAGATCAGGAGATAGACTCATTCAAAGCAAAAGCAAAGGTCAATGCCAGTAGATCGTGAGCATAAAAGACCAAAGCCAAATCGAGAAGCAAAAATCAAAGTCAAAAGGGGAAGGCAAAAGGTCTAATATCAGTAGGTCAAAAATGACAAAAGATTCAAAAAAACGAAGCACAAAGTGGGTTTTTTGGTCTGCATAATCGGAGAGAGAACGGCGTCTGAGGATGATATTTTAACTCGTCATTATTACGTTTCAACAATGGTTTCTACACTGGCTGATGTTCAAATGCATTTTTATGTCTTTTTTGCTGACGTTTGATTCATTTATTGGCACAAATGTTGTTAGTTATGTTAATTGCTCTTTTGTTTTTATTAGTTTTTGCATTATTTAATTTCATTGTGACTGTGTTGGTTCTGATATCTTCAATGAGTTTTGTGGGTGGTTCCCCACCTGTCCATCTCCGTCAAAGGACTGCCCTTAACCCTATAGAGGCAGAGGGAACAAACAGTCCCTTATGGTATATTGGCGAGTCTCCTGTGTGTTTTCCTATGCTTTGTTAAATTACTGGATTTTGACTTCTTTGCTCTGTTTTGGACCTTTCTCTGGATTTGTTTTTTGGAACTTGTTTCCTACTGGATTGCCTGTGTTTGTTTCTGTGACTTTTGTGCTTCTCTGAGCTTGCTGTGTTACAGATCATTTTGTGAAAATAAACCTTTTATTTTGTAAAATTTCTTTGTTTGGCCCTATTTACAAAACCTGAAAGATGCCAAACCTCTTGTTGGGCTTTTTGAAACTTTTGGGATTTTGTTTGGAGGAACTCTCAAGTTCATGATAAGTCCTGACACCTTAACTTTGGCAGCAGTTTCCTAGCAATGTACAGTCTGGTCCATAAGTATTTGGATAGAGACAATTTTCATTATTTTTGTTCTGTACACCACTATAATGGATTTGAAATAAACTAATCAAGATGTGATTGAAGTATAGACCTTCAGCTTTAATTCAAGAGCTTTAACAAAAATATTGTTTGAGCTGGACAGAGATTTTTATACATGGGCCTCCTATTTTCAAGGGCTCAAAAGTATTTGGACAAAATAACAATCATAAATATAATGATCGTTTTCAATATTTGGTTGAAAATCCTTTACAGTCAATGGCTGCCTGAAGTGTGGAACACATGGCCATTTCCAAATGCTTGGTTTCTACCCTAGTGATACTTTGCCAGGCCTTTACTGCAGCTGTCTTCAGTTGCTGTTTGTTCGTTGGACTTTCTGACATCAGCAAGTGAAATGCGTGCCCAGTTGGGTTGAGATCAGTTGAATGACTTGGCATTGAAAAATATTCAACTTATTTACCTTGAAAAGCACTTTGCTTTCACAGTATGTTTTGGCTCATTGCCATCTGTACTTTGAAGCATTGTACTGTTTTGCTGTATTTGGCTGAATCTGAATCTGAGTAGACAGCATGGCCATATACTGTACACTTCAGAATGTATCATGTGTAATGAATGTTCTGGTCCAAATAATTTTTCACAACACACAAACAAAGGTTTGGGGACCGTCCCCATATATTGTCGTCCAGACAATAAAGAATAAATGATTCAGAGTCTTAATCAAAACAGTGAACAGTTTAGTTTCAACAAAATGGCGGATTTATAGGGAAAAGGATTATGGGACAGGAAATGGTTGGCATGAAAACAGGAACCGGAATTAACATCATAATGATGAGACGGAAGTGAGGTGGTTTCATGGAGCCGGAAGTGGCGTCATCATGGTTGGCCGGAAGTGATGTCATTGCGGCCATTTTGGAAGTCGGAAGTTGAGGAATTTATTTTTCTTCAGGTTTTCTGTTGAGCAAAAGAGATTTAGGTAAGTACCACGTGACAACCCTCTATCTCGCGATGTTTCACTCACCTTTAGGCTCTTTGACTGCCTCCTAATCGCACATGTGTGACACATGCTACTTCTGCAGTCATATCATAAATAAACAAAAATGACTTACTTCTATTCACAGCCATGCATGATCATGTCATAAAACTGCCTCCACCATGTTTCACAGATGATGTGGTATTCATTTCTTCTATTCTCTATACTCTTCTCTTTCCAGCATTCAGGTATATATTGATCTTAGTTTCCTTTATTCAAAGGAAATTGTTCCAGAACTGGGCAGGCTTTTAAAAAATTTCTGGCAAAGTCTGATCTGTCCTTCCTATGTTTTAGGTTTACCAGTGTTTTGCACCTTGTTTTTAACCTTCTGTCTTTACTTTCATGAAGCCTTTTCTTGATTGTAGACTTTGGCAATGACAGGTCTACGTCTTGGAGAATGTTCTTGGTTTGGCTAAATGTTATGAAGGGGCTCTTTTTCACCAAGAACACAATTCTTCAATCATCCAGCACAGTTGTCTTCTGTAGTTTTCCATATATTTTGGTAATGCTGTGCTCCTTCTTTTTAAGAATGTACCAAATGTTGATCTAACCATGCCTCATGTTTCTGATATTTCTCTAGATGTTTTTTTTCTGTTTTCTCAACCTAATGATGGACTGTTTTTCCTTGCATGGATAGCTCTTTGGACCTCATATTGAGAGTTCACAGTGACAGCTTTCAAATGCATCTTCCACAGTTGTAATCAATTCCAGACCTTTTACCTGCTTAATAGTTAATGAAATCATGAGGGAACTGTTCCCTCCTGGCAATGGAACAGCTTGTCAGTCAAATGTCTAAATATTTTTGAGCCCCTGAAAATGGGTGGGCTGTGCAGGAAAATGTCTGTCATTCCTAAACGGCTTGGTAAATTTTGGTAAACCCCTTGAATTAAAGCTGAAAGTCTACACTTCAATCACATAATGATTGCTTTATTTCAAATCTGTTGTGGTGGCATACAGAGCCAAAGTTATGAAAATGGATTATAAACAAAATGGTGGTAGAAATGGCTCCAAATAAATCACAAAATTAAATATGAGACATTGCAGCAAGGAATATATGTAATAAATGAATTTGTTACCTTCAAAAACCCCAAAAAGGAACTCTCAGAAGCACAGAATCCAAAAATTGAATGAGTAAAAACTTAAAGAAATAAATAGTCCGTAAGAGTTACGTAGTTAAGAGTTACATACATTTAATGGGTGTAGTATTGTTCAGGGCTGGCAGAGAACACTGTATCTTGGAGGCCTTGAGACTTTACACATGAATCTTTTATCCAAGTAAATCCCAGATGTGTAAGAAGGGGCTCAGAGAGAGGATTAAAAACTATGTCAGACCAGGGCTCATATTTAAGGCAAGGGCTCAGTTCAGTGCAGGCATTGAACTATAGCGGAAAACCTTTATGTAACTTTTAGTCTATAAAGTTTTTCAGTTGTATTGCCTTTTATCTAACTGCTTTAAATAGGATGGCCTAATTCAGTATGTAGTTCCTCAAGGTTGTCTCCGGCTTGGATTGAAGTATCATGTATCTCTCTCTGTAACCTAATACAGGATTATCTAATGTCCCATATATGGTCCTATTGATATTAGATTAACTTTCTGTCATCTACATGTTAATACTGCATTATCTTGTATATTCATAAATGTTTTGTCTAACAAAGAATTGTCAGCATACCTGTGACTACAGTTCAAGGTGAATGGGGTACGGCAAAGACATCTTTGTTAAATACATTGTTTATACTTTGTGATGGACGGCCGGGGCCCATGCCTGGCTGGGACACCCCTTTGCTATATTTTCCAGGGGAGCAGGCATGGGCTGCACAGTACCTCCCCCGGACCACTTGGTGGCAGCCCCCCTAGGTGACTGTTGTGCCTCAGATACCCGCAAGGCTCCATGGGAGATGGAGTTCTCCACAGCCTTGTTGGAATCCGGGGTGGCCACGAGGAAGCGCTGCAGGGGTTCCTGGGCCTTTCTGGGCCGTAGTTCAGCCACACTCAGAGGTGCACTCGGAGGCAGGTGGTCAAGCACCTGAAGCACTTTCGGGTTAACTATAAAAAGGTCCAGCAGGAACCACTCTGAGTGCTTGAGTCGGGAGGAGGACAACACTTGCCAGGAGTGATGGTGCAAAGAGTAGTATGCTTTTTGTTTTGGCTGTGATTTTGGGACTGTTTACTGCCTGTGGGACATGAGGAAAACATGCCCCACTGGTAAAGAAAAATAAATCTTTATTGGTTTTTATGTATGCCTCCGGTGTCAGTCTGTGTCGGGTCGAGCGCATATATAGCACCTTTATTACAACTTATATATTGCTGAAGTCTACAGAACCTTTTCATGTATGAGTGGTGACGTGGACCAGGGATTGGGAGTTTTCCCTAACAAAATCTAGGCTTAAAATAGAAAAAGAAAGAGATAGAGAGAGAGAAAGGGAAATGGGAGGTGAAGGGAGTGGTTTGTGATATTTTGAAATGGGCAACTTGATTTATGACCCCACTTGTTTTACTGGGGATCAATACTCGTGGAACAGGCCATATACCTAAAGAGTCATCTAGGTTGAAACCTTTGAGCAGACCCTTAAGCTGGCTCTCTGAATGACATCACATGCTGAGCACACCCTGGGGTTGTTGGGATAGATAACCATGACAACAACAGACACTAACTTAGCAAAATGCCAGCGCTCAATAAATAAACAAAATGGCTTCCCAATAAAATGTTATAAAACTTTAACTTTGCAATCTTCCAAAATCAATGTGAAATTTGCATTCCTCTTAGGTTCAATAATCCATGTTAATTATGTTAAAAACAAGAAGGCAAAAATAAGAAAGAAAATAACTCATTATAATATCACTCCAGGCATCCTGATTCCAAAATCTACTGTCTGGCTTGTGCCAGCAAGGGCCAAAAGAAGTTATGATTTCAAATGTTGAAAAATGACTTTAAAGTCACAAAAAATCTTACATTCCTCTCAAGGAAAAGAATAAAATGACAGGTTTCACCCAAAAAAATCTTTATAAAAGAGTTTATTCACAATAGAAAATGCATTAGAAAAGCTGTAAATGAGCAACTTTTGTGGCCAGAAAGGCAATCCAAGTCTTACAACACAACAAAAAATCCAATACCCAAAGCAAAAGAAGATAAAAAATAATAAATCACAAAAAAAAAAGCCACAAAATACAATACTTACCACCAACTCCTTTAAACTTCACTGCACTACTCCTAAAATTCTCTCTTTTTAAACAGGCAGATAGAGGTTGCAATAGTAGTGATGTCAGGGTGGCCCTTGCCTCTGCATACCACCCACAAAGCACAAGGTATGGACTTACATTTAAAGACATAACAAAACAATTAATGAAAATAAACAGTAATAACATGAGGATATGAAAATAAAATTCAAATTTAACATAAAACATAAAATAAACTTAAGTCAGGGAATAAACTCTGCCTAAAACATAACAGTATGCATCAAACTGAAAAGGGAGAGTTACGATGAATGCACCCTGCCCAACACCCAGTCCATGCAAGCACTGAGCAAAGCAGGAGCAAGAACACACCCCTGATGAACAACAGAATTAACTGGGATAAACAGAGAGGTTCCACATCTACTCTGCACAGCATTCACAGTATCAGTGTACATGGTCATGATGTCCAGCAACTTCAAGGGGATCCATGTCATAGAAAAACCAAATGGGAAAACTAAAGTCAAATAAGGGTTTTCCAGGTAGAGAAGATATGTGAATTGATTGGTGGAAGATTACAAGACTGCACAGGATTTTCACAGTTTGCTAAAATAAATTTCATTTCTGAAGTTGTTTACCTGAGATATAAAGTTGATCGCCACGTCATACACACTGTACCAGATAAAGTAGCAGCCATTAAGAAAGCACCACAACCTTGTAATCAGACACAGCTTAAAGCATTTTTGGGGTTACTTAGTTATTACCATAGATTTCTACCAAATATGGCTACCACCTTGGAACCCTTAAATTGACTGTTGCGCAAGGAAACTCAATGGTGTTGGATAGCTATGGAAGAGACGGCTTTTCAGAAAGCCAAAGAAGCATTACAGTCTGATCAGTTATTAGTTCATTTTGAGGAGGGGAGGGAACTGTACCTGTCTTGTGATGCTTTACCTTATGGGGTGGGAGCAGTCCTCTCTCACAGGTGGGAAGATGGAACAGAAAGACCCATCGGTTATATGTCTCGTACACTGACTAAAGCTGAGAGGGGTTATTCACAAGTTGAAAAAGAAGCATTAGCCATAATCTTTGGCCTGAATAAGTTCAATCAGTACCTTTATGGCAAATCATTCAGCGCTGGGCATTGACTTTAGCTTCTTATGAATATACTTTAATGTATAAAGAAGGAATACGACATGCTAATGCTGATGCTTTGAGTCGCCTTCCACAAGGTGGAGAGAGTGAAGAAACCCCACAAACTGAGGAAGTCATCAGGCTGTTGGAACATATGGACAGCACTCCAGTTTGTGCGTACCAGATTAAGACTTGGACACAACGAGATCCGATATTGTCAGTGGTTTATCAGTGGGTGCTCAAAGGGAACTGGCCAAATAAACCTGTTGAGCTAACTTGGCAACCGTATATTCACAGGAAAGCAGAGCAAAGTGTGGTGGATGGCTGCATACTGTGGGGGAGCCGGGTTGTAATACCTCCACAGGGTAGAAAGACATTAATAAAAGAACTACATGAAGCACACCCACGCATTAATCATATGAAAGCTCTGGCATGCAGTTACCTTTGGTGGCCAAATATGGATAAAGAAATAGAACTTGCAATCCGTGAATGTGTCAGTTGTCAAGAAAATCAGGCTTCTCCTGCAGGGGCCCCACTTCATCCTTAGGAATGGCCTGAACAACCTTGGGTTCGTCTTCATATGGATTATTGTGGACCAGTGATGGGTAAGATGCTGTTGATTTGTGTAGATGCACATTCAAAATGGATAGAGGCCCACCCAATGCAATCCATCACATCATTGGCCACTATGGAAAAGTTACGAAACATTTTTGCCACGCATGGCTTACCAACAGTTGTAGTAACGGACAATGGAAGCAGTTTTGTTAGTGCTGAAATGAACTATTTTTTAAAAATGGATGTCATTAGACATGTAACATCAGCCCCTTATCACCCAGCATCAAATGGTCTAGCCGAAAGAGCAGTCCGGACAGTTAAAGAAGGCCTGCGGAAGTTAACAAGTGGGACACTTAAAACTAGACTAGCACGGTTCTTGTTACGCTATAGGACAACACCACAGACAACCACTGGCATATCCCCTGGTGAGTTATTAATGAGGCGACAACTACAGACACATTTGGACCTAGTTAGTCTAAGGCTGGGGGAAAGAGTGGCAGAGAAGCAAGTGAAAATGAAGAGTCCCCAAGACAGTCATGCAAAGGAGAGGACATTCTCAGTGGGACAGCCTGTCTATATTCGTAATTTCCAGTCATCAGGGAAACGTTGGATGCATGGGGCTGTGGTCAATCAGACTGGTCCTATTTCTTGGAGGGTGGAGACAGAGAATGGGCAGGTGGTGAAACGACACCAAGACCACATCCGTCCCAGTTATGACCAACCTGGGGCACTGCAGGCAATGCAACAAAATGACTTCTTGGTGCCGTTGGCAGGGGATCGTCAGAGAACAGAACAGGTAGAAGACAGCTAGGTAATTAAACCCCTTACTATGCCAAAACCTGAAGATGTGTCCAGTGGCCCACAGTTGGAGGACACAGACAGGACAGAGACAGTTCCACCATTCCAAAGATATCCTGTTCAACTAAGGAAAACACCATCTTATTTAAAAGATTACTTTTGAACATGAACAGGATTATTTTAATTCTACAGGAGGTTAGCAAAGCCAATATACTAGATAGAACACCAGAAATGGATAAATGATGATTATTCATATTATTATTATGGATGTTGTTCTTGTTCATTGGTATTATTATGTTTGCTTGTTTTTTTCTCAATTCAGTATTGTTGAGAGGTTAGAATTAATTTAAGGGGGGAGGTGTTGTATTATTAATCAGGCAGTTAATTAGGCAGACCGGACAGCAAGGGACCTTGTGTTTTAGGTTTTGCAGAAGGGCTAAATGCTGTTAAGTCAACTCAGGAGTTGTAAGAGTGACTTGACGTAACACCTGTCATTTCCAACAAGTTTAAAATAATGAATTCACAATTGAGAAAGTATTCCGACTGGTTATTGGAATATTATAGTTTAAGACTTTCATTTTTCTTTATCTCTCTTCATTTTCCAGTTCAATTTCCTTTCATTCTGGCCATTTGTCATCTTGACAGAACAAGGTTTGGTGGATGGATGGGGATCCTGCGCCAGCCAGGACGACTGGAAGGACCGGGAGAGGGACAGAGCTTTGAAGGAGGATTGTGGAGCCCTGGATTGCAGCACTTCTGTCACACTCGGAATTAAGTGCTGCCGGAAGATCATCGCAAAGCACATGTAGCACATCCAGGCTGTTATAAAAGGGGCCGCCTCACTCCATTAGTCGAGCCGGAGTTGGGAAGAAGAGGACAGATGTTGTGTGTGGATGAGTGAAGGTGGCAGAAAGAGAAGAAGAGAAAGAAAAAGGGACTGTTTGGCTGGTTTGAGCATTGTGTGGTGCTGTACAATATTGAAGAATATAATTAAACGTGTGTGTTTTGGACATTTGGCGTCTGTCTGTCTGTGTATGGGGGCTGAATTACCACAATGGAAAAGCACAGGGCTACCAGTACACAGGGATCGATGTTATATGATCAGTGGCATTACTCATAATATTCTCACATTATGCTCAGCTAATGTACCCCTCAAATGTAAATACTGCAAGTTGTTTTGTTTTTTTTAATGCATGCAGGGTTAAAGGCTGAAGTACTGATGTGGTTGTGCATTTCGTATTCCAAGAAACAGCTCAGCCTGATCTTACTGAAACTTCTGTACATGGCTTTTACTACTTTGTGATGTCATGCTGACCTCTTAAAACATCATGGGGTGCTGAGAAAAAAATGTTAATCTAAGCTGGCTTCAATGTGAATATTCAGAAAAATATTAATCGAACAATGTCACTGGTGAGTACAGCGTTTTCACTGAAAAAAAACACTTTGGTGAGTTTCACGGCTTAACATTATTGGTGAGGTTAAAAAAAAGAAAATTATCCAACTTATATTTTTTTGTGTTTATTGATATTTGTGGATAATCAAACCGTAGTGAGTAGGTTATGGTAAGGTGGCATTTTTTTTTTACTAGTGCTGAGAAGGAATCACACAGAGAAATGGGGCTTGGCCATTCATGCATTTTAAGGCAGTCAGCAGAAGCAAAGTGGAAAGACAAAACACACAGTACTCCCTATTCCAACAGCTTCTTCTTACTCTTTACTACTCGCATGTTGTTATACAATACATACACATTCAAGCTGGGGATGCTTGTCCTCCTTGAAGATATATATATACTGTTCAAAAGAATTAAAGGAACACTTTTTAATCAGAGTATAGCATAAAGTCAATGAAACTTATGGGATATTAATCTGGTCAGTTAAGTAGCAGAGGGGGTTGTTAATCAGTTTCAGCTGCTGTGGTGTTAATGAAATTAACAACAGATGCACTAGAGGGGCAACAATGAGATGACCCCCAAACAGGAATGGTTTAACAGGTGGAGGCCACTGACATTTTTCCCTCTTCATCTTTTCTGACAGTTTCTTCACTAGTTTTGCATTTGGCTACAGTCAGTGTCACTACTGGTAGCTTGAGGCGATACCTGGACCCTACAGAGGTTGCACAGGTAGTCCAACTTCTCCAGGATGGCACATCAATACGTGTCATTGCCAGAAGGTTTGCTGTGTCTCCCTGCACAGTCTCAATGGCATGGAGGAGATTCCAGGAGACAAGCAGTTACTCTAGGAGAGCTGGAGAGGGCCAAAGAAGGTCCATAACCCATCAGCAGGACCAGTATCTGCTCCTTTGGGCAAGGAGGAACAGGATGAGCACTGCCAGAGCCCTACAAAATGACCTCCAGCAGGCCACTGGTGTGAATGTCTCTGACCAAACAACCAGAAAGACTTCATGAGGGTGACCCAAGGACCCCATGTCCTCTAATGGGCCCTGAGCTCACTGCCCAGCAGCATGCAGCTCGATTGGCATTCGCCATAGAATACCAGAATTGGCAGATGCACCACTGGTGCCCTGTGCTTTTTACAACAACAACATTTATTTATATAGCACATTTTCATACAAACAGTAGCTCAAAGTGCTTTACATATTAAAGAATAGAAAAATGAAAGACATAATTATAAAACAAAATAAATCAACATTAACATCGAATAAGAGTAAGGTTCAATGGCCAGGGGGGACAGAAAAACAAAAACTCCAGACGGCTGGAGAAAAAATAAAATCTGTAGGGATTCCAGACCATGATACCGCCCAGTCCCCTCTGGGCATTCTACCTAACATAAATGAAACAGTCCTCTTTGGATTTAGGATTCTCACGGAAGGGCTTGATGATGATGATGGTCACATAGACTTCTTCCTTTTAATCCGTCCATCATTGTTGGAGCATCATGAAGCTTTGAGTAGGTGGAGGTGGCACAGGCCACCACCACAAAGAAACCGGAAAAAGAAACAGAAAAGAGAGTAGGGGTTACAGATGAGAGCAGGTTCACCCTGAGCAAGTGACAGAAGTGAAAGGGTCTGGAGAAGCCATGGAGAACATTATGCTGCCTGTAACATCATTCAGCATGAGCAGTTTGGTGGTGGGTTAATGATTGTCTGGGGAGGCATATCCATGGAGGGTCACACAGACCGCTACAGGCTTGACAAAGGCACCTTGGCTGCCATTAGGTATCAGGATGAAATCCTTGGACCCATTGTCAGACCCTATGCTGGTACAGTGGCTCCTGGTGCACGACAATTCCTGGCCTCATGTGGTGAGTATGCAGGCAGTTCCTGGAGGTTGAAGGAATTGATACCATTGACTGGCCACCACACTTTCCTGACCTAAATCCAATAGAACACCTCTGGGACATTATGTTTTGGTCCATCCAATGCCACCAGGTTGCACCTCAGACTGTCCAGGAGCTCAGTGATGCCCTGGTCCAGATCTGGGAGGAGATCTCCCACAACACCATCTGTCATCTCATTAGAAGCATGCACCGATGTTGTCAGGCATGTATACAAGAACACAGGGCCATACAAAGTGCTGCGTACAATTTTGAGTTGCTGCAATTAAATTTTGGCAAAATGGACTAGCCTGGCACATAATTTTTTCCCTCTGATTTTTGGGGCGTCTTTGAATTCAGGGCTCTGTAGGTTGATCATTTTCATTTCCATCAAACGATGTGGCATCCTTTCGTTCCTAACACATTACCCAGTCTATATCAGTATAGATATCCAGGAGGATTTCTTTTTCCCATTGAGATCTGATGTGTTTTCAAAGTGTTCCTTTAATTTTTTTTGAGCAGTTTATATACAGTAATCCCTCGCTATATCGCGCTTCGACTTTCGCGGCTTCACTCTATCGCGGATTTTAAATGTAAGCACATCTAAATATATATCATGGATTTTTAAGCTGGTTCGCTTTCTGTGGACAATGGGTCTTTTAATTTAGGTTACATGCTTCCTCAGTTTGATTGCCAGTTGATTTCATACAAGGGACGCTATTGACTGATGGCTTAGAAGCTACCCAATCAGAGCATGTATTACATATTAACTAAAACTCCTCAATGATATAAGATATGCTTCCCGCGCGGTGCTTGTTTACTTCTCTCTATCTTTCTCACTCTCTCTGCCTGACGGAGGGGGTGTGAGCAGAGGGGCTGTTTGCACAGAGGACACGGAGGCTCCTCTACAAAATGCCGCTTTATCGCGGTGCTTCTCTATACTTAAAAGCACGTATTGATTTTTTGATTGTTTGCTTTTCTTAGCGAGCGCTCTCTCTGACATTCTCTGCTCCTGACGACACTCTTTTGAAGATAAGATATGTTTGCATTCTTTTAATTGTGAGAAAGAACTGTCATCTCTGTCTTGTAATGGAGCACAGTTTAAACGTTTGGCTAAAGGGTGTTATTTCATGTCTAGAGGACTCTAATAATGTTAACAGGGTGGGAGAGTTTATAAGGGCTTAAAATATATAAAAATAACTACACAAACATATGGTTTCTACTTCGCGGAGTTTCACCTATCGCGGGGGGGTCTGGAACGCAACCCCCGAGATCGAGGAGAGATTACTGTAGAGATATATACCTTGTGGAATAGAGGAGAGCGGGGGTATGGGTGGATTTCCCCCTTAAAATAAATGCTATATTGGATAACTGGGGTGTCCACTTCAAAGTCAGAGAGTGATATGCCCCTATGCTCTGATCACAAACAGAATTAGAAGTGCCAGTAAAATGTATTGGCTCACTTCAAGCTCTATATATAAAGCAAGCCAGGAGCAATGGTATGAACTGGTCACCTTAACACTAGAATTACCAGAGCCTACGAAAAAACACATAGATCCAGCCCACCTTAAATCTGTTCGCACCTCTCCGCCAGCGTCCTTTGTCCTGTAAATGTGCTGATAAAGACAAGCGGCAAGCAGCTGGCTATTCCATCCCCCCACGGACTTAGAACGTGCTGAAACTTCTCCCAGCTCTTGTCTTGATTGATTATCTGGGAGTGAAGTGGAGATTTAGAATGGAAATAATAGATTGTTATTTGGAACACACACATTTCATGTGTGTTCTGTTTCTACAATAATCTGTGTAAATACATTTTTAAAACAGAAACTTTTTCATATTTTAATAGTAAATGACAAAATGTAGGCATAAACTGTATAATGTATGAAGCCTGAAGTCCCAAGGCGAATCTTCTTTGTATCTCACCGTCAGTTGATTTTTTTTATTCAGTTTTATTGAGTGTTCCTGCTCACGCTGAATTAGTATTCACCTTATGGTCTATGATGTCAAAAAAAAAAACAAAAAAAAAACCAGAGACATAGGTATACAGTATATGATATTTGGAATTATTCATTTTATGACCTGTATAGTACATTTCGGAAAACTTTGTGGCACGGATGCAACATAATTCAGATTATTCATATTTATTCGCATAACATCTTGTGGTTTGTAATCAGTGACCGCGTGTTTTTCTTTCCCCTGATCTTGCCAGTCCCCACATGTTTCTGCTGTATGCTGTTTCTTTTGTACTCCAGGACATGCAGAGGACAGAATAGTATAGAGCAGTAAGTTCAGCGCTATATGCAATCATCAGATTCAAATGTTAACAGTTCACACACACACAAGGATCATCCTTCCTACATTTACAACATGTGTACCTGTTACGATGTACACACTTCTCTCTATGCTGTGGTTTCTATCACACATCTGAAAGAAAGAGACAATATATGTGAAAACATCATCACACTAATGCAATATTATTTGAAAATGAACAGCAAGAGATCGGGTGTGAATTTATGCTGGCGCTGTTCAAACTGGCATACCAATTGTGAATTTTGCGCTGTTACTGCAAAACAATGTGTTTTGCAATGAAAGTCAACTAAACCTAAGGTCAGTCAGAAGGGAAAGGAAAATGTATCAATGGCAAGGAATATGTTAAAGTTTTGTATTGTGCATGACAAACAGTGAGGAGCTCCAGTCAACTAATAATATTAATTATGGGTGATTGTATACAGAAAAGTACTGACAGCACTATAACCAAGACCCACCAATCTAGAAAATTTCCTTGGGGAAGCCATGTAACACAGATTGTTATGTTATATAAATAAAAAATATATAAAAGCAACACAATAAACACATCTACTGTATCATTATTCAAGGTTCTGTGAATAAATTATTAAGAGGACAAACACTGCTCTTTAGTAAAATATTTCGTCATACCTGGTGGTACTGTGGTTGCCTCACAGTTCCAAATTCTAGATCTGAACTCACACACAGTCTAATCACAGTAAGGTCTAATATTCTCCTCATGCGCCTGTGAGGTTTTTCTTCAGATACTTTTGTGTTCCCCCCACATCTCAAGGACATACGTATTAAATCAGCTAAATTCTCCAAGTACTGTATGTGTGTGTGAATGTGCTCTGCATTATGCCTGATAATCAATAGATGGATTATTGTCTCATTTACTAATGTAAAAAATTACAAATATATAGTGGATTCAGAAAAAAAATCAGATCTATTTTCCTTCTGCACACTTTATTGTGTTGTAGATTTAATTTTAAATAGATAATTTTGCAATTTTGCCTATCAATCTACACTCAAAACCCATAATAACAAAGTAAACACTTGTTTTCAGTGAAGTTTACAAATGTATTAAAAATGAAAAACTGAAATTTCTAGTTTAAATAAGTATACAGGCCCTTGATTTAATACTTTGCAGAACACCCTTTGGTAGCAATTACAGTCCTGTGTTTTCTTGATTGTAAGCCTCTACAAGATCCTTTCAGACTGAATTAGACTGTATGGGAAGTGCCTGTAAACTGCCATCTTTAGATGTCTCCACAGATGCTCTATGAGGTTTAAGTCTTGGCTTTGGCCATTGCACTCAAGAACAGTCAGAAACTTGGCCCAAAGCCACCTCAGTATTGTCTTGGCTATATGCATTTAATACTTGTTTGGCAGATGGGTGGAACACACCTGAAAGAAATATATCAGTCTCTTTCTTTTTATAAATCCACTGTATGCTACCAAATTTTTATCAGTGTTCCAACTTCTGCTTCATGGCTATCTAATACACAATTCATTTCAAATACGATACATGTATCTGTAATAACTAAAAGACCTGAAAAAATAACTAGAGTACAGGGCTGTCTCTGGTTTTACCTGTGTGAGAGAGTATCTGTTTAGCTGAAAAGATGTATCTCTCTTTTCTGTGTAGATCAGAGTGTGAACTCTTTCTATTCTTGTCATGCAATGCTCCTGCCATTTATTGATCTCACCCTTGTCACATCTGTCTCACATAATGAATGGAACAATAAACCCAAAATTCTAAATTTTACTCATTTACTTACTCTGACAAATACATAGTGATGAGTGGTAAATTAAACTAAAGTGTCATAAATAACCTTAATCAGCTATTGAGTTCAATTCTGTTTATTTTTGCAAGGCACTCCTCACTGAGTACTTTATATAGGTTCCAAGCACTTGCACATATTTGCAATTATAATGTATTAGCCATGTATTTCAGAACCTGCTCTATTTATATGCATAAACAAACAGTAAAACAAAGCCATTTCAATGATTAACATAAATAGTGATGATATAAAATGAGTATTATAATAAACACATGAAATTACAAATTATATTCATATAAAAGCAGTCATAAAAGGTGCCTTCTACAGTGGAAACTCTTCTCTGGTGTTCATATTAATCTTGTCTACTTTAATGGTTCATGGTGGTGAGGGTAAGTACTGTCTTACTTGAACCATCTTGGCTGGGCCACTGCTGTCCATGGCCAGCTTTGTATTGAGCTGGTTTTGCTAACCGCAGACCATATTTATAAATCTTAAAAATATGTTATAAAGAGAAGACAATGGTGTTTTTTTTTTTTCTTTTTTTTAGTTCTACTTTGGGAACTTTGCTGTTAACCATTGACATTACCCTAAGAAGAGATGATATTGTATAACAATATACTTATAGCTTATGTTTCATAATGGTGTGTGGGAAGGTCTGTAGGTGGCATGATGACATGGGGCCTTTTTAAGACTACTTATATTATTTAGATGTTAATGTCTATCTGATTTTTTAAATATCATTTTTACTTATAGACTCTTCAAATGTGTTTACATCTGTACATATTTACCCATTATCTATGCAGCCATGGTGGCACAGTGCTGATTCCTCACACATTCAATGCCCTGACTTTGAATCTCATGCTCAAATGTTGTCTGTATGGCATTTACATGTTTACCCTGTGTATGTGTGGATTTCCTCCAGGGACTCCGATTTTTCCTTCCACATCCCCGAGACATGCGTGTTAGTTTAATTGGAAGGTGGGGAGCATGGGTGTGCAGCTGAGTGTGTCCTGTAATAGACTGGTACCCTGTTCAAGGCCATTTCTGTTTTTTCATGGGTGCCATAACATTTTATTATAGCATCTATGATCAATAATGCAGTCGACAACCTGGGATGTAAAAGTGGTTCTTATTCTTTACTAGATTACAGAACAAGTTACCAAGTTAACCAGCACACACATCTTTATACAACAGATAAAACAGATACATTAGTCAAATCCACAGAGCATTTAAAAATAGTAATTGCATTCATTGAGGATTTTGAAATAATAGTTAACTCATATAATAAAACTAGCCATGTGCGCCCAACTACGTTGCGCGTGTTAAAATTGTCTGTGAAGGGCTCCCTGTTTAATCGCGACTGCCAGTTGTGAACTGGGCCCTTCGTCGCACAGCATAATGATTTTTTATAAGGGAAACAAAATTACAAAAGAAAACCCTTGGATATTGATTCGATAGGAACGGCCTACTCGGAATCACTGTCCGAATAGTAATTATGTGGTGGTGTAGGAGCATTTCTGCTTCTGTCCGTTCACAGTCCGTCTCGTTTTCACGACGCTATCGTTTCCTCTCACAATGTCTTCTCAACCTTTCTCCAATCTCGCAGATTGCTTTGTGGCAATCCAAAGAGTGAGGCAATATACACGGAGCAATGGTTATAAAAGGGGGACACATAGGTATCCAGGCTCTTTAAAGTTTAAATAGGGATCACTTCACTGACATGTGAGCAAGCCACTGTACAACTGTGAGACGCGCAGCACTTAATAATTGATTATTAATAATTTCCGGAACGTGCTGTTAAGTTGTCATTCATTTTACCCACTGTCTTTCTTTCATTCATATGTTACGTAGGCATGTACCTTTTATCTTCGGCAATCTCATTCTCTAACCAGGCCTTAGGAGCTAACCCGTGTAACACTGTCCACCACCCCTTTCGTTATTCCGGCACATTGTTGACATCCATGAGTAACAACAACGTACTAAACTGGAAGGTGGTCTATGCATGCGTGCAATTCACCGAAAAACAAAGATCAAGATCTAAATGAAGATCTCTTTAGTTAATTTAAAGCACAACAATTTGTTTAGTTTCAATGTCTGTGTTTTGAGGTGTGACTGGAGTACTACAGTCTTCAGTAGTATAAGCCTGGAGGAGATTCTTAATGCAATGCCTATGTTTTAGCTGCCTCTCTACTGCCATCTAGTGCTTCTTCTTCTAATTCATTCGCAGACAAACAAAGATCAAGATCCAAATGAAGATTATATATAGAGATACAATTTCCTGCCTTGTGCTCTAGAAGCTGACACAATGCAACATGTTCTCAGTGACTTATGGGTAATTCAGACACGCACATTGCAGTGTCTGCCATTAGTCTAATTCAAGCCAAGATTAAATGAACATGGACACTGCACTGCAGCAATGCACTATTGTTGAAAAACATGCCACATTGTGATTTCTTTGGGCGGATAGGGTCAAACTTGCTGAAATTCACTGAAGGATGTTATCTTGAGCCGACCAGTAAGCTGCTTGGGTACCCCTATTGTGCAAACATTATGCTACCCCAATTCATTATGCACTATGGCATGTGTAGATCCATAGCTGATATCCAAATGTGCAGCAACGGTGAACAGTGTAATCCGTTGGTGTTCTCTGATGTAGGCATTTGCCATGTTGATGTGGGCTTGTGTGCGCAATGCTCATGGTCGACCAGTTCGAGCTTTGTCCGTTACAATAGTTTCTCCCGCTTTAAACATTTTGAAAACTTTTAGCTGAGTTATGCTGTTTTCACTACTGTACTGAGTCAACATCCTTCTGTGAATTTCTGCAGGTTTCACTCCTTCTGTTCAAAGAAATCTTACTATGGTGTTCTGTTCAAAAAGGAGTAATCCCGAACAGGAGTATCCATGTTCATCTGACCTTGATCTCAACTAGACTAATGGCAGAGAGTTGCACTCTCTGTGTTCGAACTACCCATAAGCCATCGAGAACATGTTGTATTTTGTCAGCTTCCATCCATTACATTTACCACATAATTTTCAAATTGCCTTTACTTATTGATTTATCCTTGTACTTACTGTACAAACCCATAATATGAAATGTGAAGGATTGTTTTAAAAAGCATAATTGGATCCTTTTTTTGTGAATTTGTTGTTTCAAAGCGAAAGGTGCACCAGAGATTCTCACCTTGAAAGAAGGCTCTAGGAGTCAAAGGATAGGCAAACAGAGTAATCAGATTTTATTGCAATAAACAATAAGGTGGACTTAACCCAATCAAGTTGAGCCCCGAACAAGCCAAAAGTTACAGTATATATAACCATTCCTTATCACCTTGGCCTAGCTTGAAGCAACTATTTGGCTACTTACTCTGACTCTCTATTCCAGCTGTCCTTTCTCAGGCCCTTTCTGTGGCCACCAATATTTCTTGTATCTTGTCATTCAGCATTATTCCCCTGCTACTCCTATTTCCAGACTGGCATGAGCTTCTCTTCCCCCAGCCTCGGGCTGATCCCTATCCATCTTTCTTCTGTCCTCCGATCTTTGATTTGTTAAATATTGGTAGCTTTTCTCTGATAGTTATCTGTGACACCTGTATAAGACAGAGACACAGGCACAATAGGGTTGGGTTTTTGAAAAAATTTTTTATAAGGTTTTAATTACAGGTGCACTTAAAGAAAAACAAAAATAATGTCCTGCAGAAAATATATAGATCAATACACAGTCCAGTACTGCAAAGGACATACAAAACAGTAATTAAATGGACCCCAAAAATGATGACTATTTACAGTATTTACAGTGCTGACTGAAAGTCCCAAACAAAAATAAAAATGCAAATTAATGAAACTCATATATACACAAAAAAAGCTGTCTTCCTCCACAGAAATCCCATTCAGGAAGCTGCTCCTCCAAACTGTGTATAATACAGGTTTTACTAAGAAAAATACTCAAAATACAGAAAATAAGAAAAAGTGTATATACAAAAATAAGCAGTGCACCATTAACTACAACCCATTAAATACCTCCACCAAAGTTAATTCTGAGATATTTATCAAAATATATACAAGAAAAAAATATTTACAATAATCAAGACACAAGCAGTAGTGTTTGGTAACTTCAAGCCAGTGTTCTATCAAGTACCTTTCTCTCCACAAGATCTAGCCAGAAGACCCCGTGTACAGGGCATAATTCCCTTTTGTATTCGGCGCCGACAAATTAAACTGCTAAACGTCAGCCCTCCACGGGCACGCGATGTCGTGAACGCGTCTGAGAAAAGTGGCGTTCCCTGCCCCGCACAATTACAGTACTATAAAAATCCGAGCAGCCGGCGCACTGTGCCGGCCTGTGAGACTTGGACTGCGCTTCTCCCAAAAATGAAAGTAAGCAGTTTTTTTTTTTACCTTCCCTGAGCTACTGCCCAGACAACTGCTGATACTGTATCCCTTTTTCAAACCACGGCGTGCCAATATTAAGGCGCTTCGCACTTTCTTTTACTCTTCTAGCATTATGAGATCGTGGGAGACATGTGCACGAGTGTAAGACAGACAATGCCACCCCAGCCGGTTAATGGCAGAGCCGTCCCTCCACTCCTACAAAAAACCCGCCACGACACTCCACAGAAGGCGCTCATATAGTCTGCGAAGACGTCCCACTACACTTTGTAAATGGACAAAAAGGCAAGCTTTTATTATTTATACTTTTTGTCATTTTTTTCCCAGCAAATGACTCTCTTTTAAAACTGCAAAGGACACTAAACTAATTTTATTTAATGGCTGGTAATGCCAGTGAGGCACATTACCACATTATCTAAAAAGAAATATTGCTTATGCATTTATTGAATAACTGCTTAGTGTACTTGATTTCCATAAAAGTTCAAATTAAGTGTAATTCCCATAGAAGTTCCTATTGAGTTTCTATCAACTGGTGCCAATACATGACCTTTTATTTTCCATAGTTGCTGGTAGAAGACATCCACACTTTCTACGCATTTATTTATTCATTCTTTCTTTTCCAAACACACTAATTTCAGTGCTTGGTTTTGAGAGGACTGAGCCTCTAAAGGAAGCAAAGTGCAGGTGCCCTCCCTTGAGAGGGCTTCTTGGACACACCAAAAAAAAATCACAAACATAAACAGCAACAACATCATTAATAAAAGTCGATAAACACCGACACACAGCTGGCAATATCATTGGAGCACTAGGAGTCATGTCACCATGATAAATTCAGCTTCTTGTTACCAACTGATATTTTACTGAGTAAGAAATCCTGAATTTTAGATTAACCGTTCCTTAAAAAAATGTTTTTACATGTATTGTTATACTGGCAACAGACAATAAAATGTAAAGGGGAATACAATAGGACTTGAACTTAAAATTGTAATATTTTTAGATCAATTTTTATTTTTTACTGCTTTTGTAGATATACTAATATCCATTATCCAACCAGCTATATCCTAACTACAGGGTCACGGGGGTCTGCCAGAGCCAATCCAAGCCAACACGTGCGCAAGGCAGGAAACAAACCCTGGGCTGGGCACCAGCCCACCGCAGGACATACTAATATGCATCTGTTAATTTCAGCACATATATAATGTGGTTCACAATCATTTTAAACATAAAAGGTGCTATATGAAGTATTGATTTATCACTGTTGGCTTGTTGTCTGGACTTCTAAATGAAATACCCACAATTATTTTTTTAAGGGACATTGTTCTGAAAATATTATTTCCACCAGCAGCTGTCAACATTCTTTTCACATCAGTCTGCTGGGGTAAAAATCCATTTTTCTCCTGCAGTTCATTAGAACTGTTTGCACTGTTTCTGTCATTTATTTATTATTTTGTCATTTTCAATTGTCAGGAGACAATCTGCTTCACCGGGATAACTAATGCAGCTGCTGTCTCACTGTCTTTTTTCTTTGTTGTGTAATCAATAAGTGCATTGGGGTCTTTTAGAACTTTGTTTCCCATGTAATGAATTGTTCTTGTACTTTCTTCTTAACACTCTTGTAAACAGCAGTAGGCTTATTACATATGATTGTTTTAAAATTGCTAAAATCGAGTGTAGATTATCAAAGTGCTGCAAGCCAAACAGCCAGCAGAGTAATGATAAGTGACATCAGAACCAGATGGCGAGGTGAGAGAGTCGAGGTTCAAAGCCAAAACTTCCCTAGCTCTTTGTGAAAGCTTAAATAAGCAACTTTGGGAGTGTAACTAAAATACAGTATTTCAAAAATTAAAAACAAATATATTTTGATAAGAATTGCCAATTCGGCTCAATTACTGTTTCCAAAGCAATACTATACTTCAAACGTTCACAAAAAAGCCGACATTTTAGGTGATAAACATAACTCTAAAATCAACATTACTTTAACGTTTTTAAAATTAGTTGCATTTTGAAAACATTATAGTTTTTAGCAACATCCCTTTCAATCAGGGTTTATTATATGAATGATTACTGATGAGCATTGTAAGTTGTGAAGCAAAATGTATAATATCTGTTTGATACCATATTCTTTTGAGCGCAAAACATAATGTAAACAATATAAAGACACAGCACATTGAAAATGGTTTTAAAAATTGTCCAGCATAACGTTGAAGAGGGTCTGACAAACCCTTACTGTCACTTACTTTTGGTTGCTGCCTGGATTTCATCAAATTGGTATTTGCAAAGGCTGCTTCCCTGTAGCAATGCTGTTTTAAGTATACATGCTAGACCAGGCTATTTATAAGTGAAAGGCTGCAGGAAGACTTTTGCCTGAACTTTGTAAAAATAAAGATTTCTTTTAAAATAAAAATAGAAAGTAAAAATTTATTAAGAACTTCAGCTTTCTGAATTAAGAAACCTCTCAATGGCTCTTAATGTCTTACACTGCGCAACACATTTTTTCACATTTTTAGTTATTACGATAGACAGCTTCAGGCTGAGCAAAAATATTGTTTCAAAATGACTGTATGATATAGGAAGTTGGAAAAACTTGGAATTAACTTTTATTGAATTTAGTGTGTTTATTCACTTAATGATTCTGATACATCGCATTAGTTCAGTTGAGCTCAAATGTTTTGGTGCTGATTTTCATTAAACAGTATTTGGTCAGATGCATTCCGTTTGCTTTAATATCACTTAGCAGAGTAGACGTTCAAGAGTGAAGGCAGGTAATTTATCTTTAGTGGCATGTTGCACTTCATGATTTTATTTGCTTGAAGCATATTGTAAACCAGTTGGGCACAGCAAAGAAAATTCTCAACTTCCTTGAACACCTTCCATGCAGTTTCCTCTAGCCCCATTAGCAGATCTTCAAACAGCTTGTCACTGATGACATCCAATTTATGGACCAACATAAATGCCTAACTTAATCTTGGCATCAGTTATTCATGGAGACACCTTGTTCATCGCTTTCACCAAATTTTCCATCAGTCCAAGTTATATATGAAGAGAATGCAGAAATATCTTTGTTGTGTTGAAGAGTAAGTGGTTCATGAGTCACACTTTTCCTCCCTTGAACTACATGCTTATGGAGTTCTTTTTATAGTAATGGTACTGTTTAACATGGTTGTCACAATCACATGTGAATCCTCAGTAAATTCAGACTGCATTTCTCATAGCAGTGCCAAAACAAACCCCGGGCAGGATGCTAGCCCACTGGAGGGTGCACACACACACACACACACACTAGGGACAATTTAGAATCACCAGTGCACCTAACCTGCATCTCTTTGGACTGTGGGAGGAAACCGGAGTACCCGGAGGAAACCCACACAGATACGGGGAGAACATGCAAACTCCACGGAGGAAGGACCCGGAAAGTGAACCCGGGTCTCCTAACTGCCAGGCAGCAGCGCTACCCACTGTGCCACCGTGCCGTCCTACTATCTATGCATAATTATAATATATAGGGAAATCAAAATAGGGAACTGCAATTAAACAGTAACCAATGGGAACATTTAAAGGCAAAATTAAAATTTTATGGTTAGCATTTTGCAAGTATGACCTTCTCAGGTTTAGTTGCATCTTTGATGTTTGCAGATGATGTTGTCTTCTTTGTATTATCAGACTGTGATCTAGTTGGGATGAAAATTAGGATCTGTAAATCTGAGGAGGCGAATTCTTCTTCTTCTTCTTCTTTTGGCTGCCCCCGTTAGGCTATGCCACAACAGATCATCTTTTTCCATATCTTCCTGTCCTCTGCATCTTGCTCTGTTACATCCACCACCTGCATGTCCTCTTTCACCAATTCAATAAACCTTCTCTTAGACCATCCTCTTTTCCTCTTGCCTGGCAGCTCTATCCTAATGTCCTACTTCCAAAATACCCAGCATCTGTCCTCTGCAAATGTCCAAACCAACGCAATCTTGCCTCTCTGACTTTGTCTCCCAACCGTCCAACATGAGCTGACCCTATAATGTACTAATTTCTAATCCTGTCCATCCTCGTCACAACCAATACAAATCTTTAACATATTTAACTCTGCCACCTCCAGTTCTGTATCCTGCTTTCTACTCAGTGCCACTGTCTCCAGCCCATATAACAAAGCTGGTCTCACTACCGTCCTGTATACCTTCCCTTTCACTCTTGTTGATACCTGTCTGTCACAAATTATTCCTGACACTCTTCTCCACCCATTTCACCCTGCCTGCACGCTCTTTTTCACCTCTCTTTGAAAATCCCCTTTACTTTGTACTGTTGATCCCAAGTATTTAAACTCATCCCCCTCACCAACTCTACTAACTGCGTCCTCATCATTCCACTGACCTACCTCTCATTTACACCCATATATTCTGTCTTGTTCCTACTGACCTTCATTCCTTTCCTATCTAGGGCATATCTCCACCTCTCCAGGGTCTCCTCAACCTGCTCCCTACTCTCGCTACAGATCACAATGTCTTCAGCAAACATTATAGTCCACAGGATCTCCTGTCTAATTTCGTCTGTCAACCTGTCCATCACCATTGCAAATAAGAAAGGGCTCAGAGCTGATCCCTGTTGTAATCCCACCTCTACGTTAAATGCATCTGACACTTCTACCTCAGACCTCACCACTGTCACACTTCCCTTGTACATATCCTGTACAATTCCTACATACTTCTTTGCCACTCCCAACTTCCTCATACAATAACACAAAGACGCAATGCAACTCCTTCTGGCCTTCTCTATACTTCTCCTTCAATACCCTCAGAGCAAACATCACATCTGTGGTGCTCTTCCCTGGCATGAAACCATACTGCTGCTCACTAATCATCACCTCCCTTCTTAACCTAGCTTCATTTACTCTTTCCCATAACTTAATGCTGTGGCTCATCAATTTTACGCCCCTGTAGTTATTACAGTTCTGCACATTCCCCATATTCTAAAAAATTGGTACTAGTACACTTCTCCACTCTTTAGGCATCTTCTCACTTTGCAAAATTCCATTAAACAATCTGATTAAAAACTCCACTGCCATCTCTCCTGAACACCTCCATGCTTCCAAGGGTGTGAGTCTGGACCAACAGGCTTTCCATTCTTAATCCTCTTCATAGCTGTCTTTACTTGCTTCTTGCTAATCCGTTGCACTTCCTGATTCACTATTTCCACATCATCCAAGCTTCTATCTCTCTCATTCTACAGTGGTGTGAAAAACTATTTGCCCCCTTCCTGATTTCTTATTCTTTTGCATGTTTGTCACATAAAATGTTTCTGATCATCAAACACATTTAACCATTAGTCAAATAGAACACAAGTAAACACAAAATGCAGTTTTTAAATGATGTTTTTTATTATTTAGGGAGAAAAAAAATCCAAACCTACATGGCCCTGTGTGAAAAAGTAATTGCCCCCTTGTTAAAAAATAACCTAACTGTGGTGTATCATACCTGAGTTCAATTTCCGTAGCCACCCCAGGCCTGATTAGTGCCACACCTGTTTCAATCAAGAAATCACTTAAATAGGAGCTGCCTGACACAGGGAAGTAAACCAAAAGCACCTCAAAAGCTAGACATCATGCCAAGATCCAAAGAAATTCAGGAACAAATGAGAACAGAAGTAATTGAGATCTATCAGTCTGGTAAAGGTTATAAAGCCATTTCTAAAGCTTTGGGACTCCAGCGAACCACAGTGAGAGCCATTATCCACAAATGGCAAAAACATGGAACAGTGGTGAACCTTCCCAGGAGTGGCCGGCCAACCAAAATTACCCCAAGAGCGCAGAGACGACTCATCCAAGAGGTCACAAAAGACCCCAGGACAACGTCTAAAGAACTGCAGGCCTCACTTGCCTCAATTAAGTTCAGTGTTCACGACTCCACCATAAGAAAGAGACTGGGCAAAAACGGCCTGCATGGCAGATTTCCAAGACGCAAACCACTGTTAAGCAAAAGAACATTAGGGCTCGTCTCAATTTTGCTAAGAAACATCTCAATGATTGCCAAGACTTTTGGGAAAATACCTTGTGGACTGATGAGACAAAAGTTGAACTTTTTGGAAGGCAAATGTCCCGTTACATCTGGCGTAAAAGGAATACAGCATTTCAGAAAAAGAACATCATACCAACAGTAAAATATGGTGGTGGTAGTGTGATGGTCTGGGGTTGTTTTGCTGCTTCAGGACCTGGAAGGCTTGCTGTGATAGATGGAACCATGAATTCTACTGTCTACCAAAAAATCCTGAAGGAGAATGTCCGGCCATCTATTCGTCAACTCAAGCTGAAGCGATCTTGGGTGCTGCAACAGGACAATGACCCAAAACACACCAGCAAATCCACCTCTGAATGGCTTAAGAAAAACAAAATGAAGACTTTGGAGTGGCCTAGTCAAAGTCCTGACCTGAATCCAATTGAGATGCTATGGCATGACCTTAAAAAGGCGGTTCATGCTAGAAAACCCTAAAATAAAGCTGAATTACAACAATTCTGCAAAGATGAGTGGGCCAAAATTCCTCCAGAGCGCTGTAAAAGACTCATTGCAAGTTATCACAAACAGTTATTGCTGCTAAGGGTGGCCCAACCAGTTATTAGGTTCAGGGGGCAATTACTTTTTCACACAGGGCCATGTAGGTTTGGATTTTTTTTTTCTCCCTAAATAATAAAAACCATCATTTAAAAACTGCATTTTGTGTTTACTTGTGTTATATTTGACTAATGGTTAAATGTGTTTGATGATCAGAAACATTTTGTGTGACAAACATGCAAAAGAATAAGAAATCAGGAAGGGGGCAAATAGTTTTTCACACCACTGTATGCTTATTTTTTATTGTGTCTTCTATTTTTCTATTCATTTTATAAAGCACTTTGAGCTACATTTCTTTGTATGACAATGTGCTATATAAACAAATGTTGATTGATTGATTGATTTTAGATGCACAAGAAAAGTCTGACTCATGAGTTTCAACTTTCTTCACTTATGATTTTTCTGAGTTCAAACTATACCTATATCAGTGAATGAAAACTGTTGTCACTTATGATTCTCTCTGTCATCATACAAGTACAATACGGAAGCAACACAATTGTATTTGAATATATTATCAGTTTTGTTTTGTACAGTTTGTTGTTGGAATAGTTTCAGCTAATTCGTACTACCAATTCCTGTATGTAAATCAATTCAGACATCACTATTAGCTCTTATGTTTACAGATCAACATCATTTGTCATTACAGAAACCTAAGCACACGGAAGAAACTCACACGGAGAACATTCAAGCTTCACAGAAAGAGGACCCAGGATGTGAACTGTCCCTACCATGAGGCAACAATGCTACCACTGTGTCACCGTACTGCTCTTTACCTTATATTATTATATCTTAATAACATAATATTATTTTCAGTTCTAACAATTATTAGTTTCAAATTCAAACTTTTTTATGGCTCATTGACTGTACTGGGCCTGTATCATTATCGGATTCTTTTGAGTTCAAAATTAATCATTACACGGGAACAAGTCAAGCATTTCTCATTCATTTGATTTGTTAATGGATCTTTACCTGAGAATAAGTTGTACAATTCTCATTCATTTGATTTGTGAATTAATCATTATGCACAAACAAGTCACATGATTCTTGTTCACTTGTGATTCAGTAATGTCTTATTTTAATCATACATATTAAACATGTTCTCAGGCTTTTTGTCATTTCTCTGTGTAACCATTAGATGACCAGGTGATGGGAAAAGCTGAAAATTGGATTCATCAGAGATGGTGACCTTACTCCAGTCCTCTATGGTCAAATCTTTGTGGTCTTTAGCAAACCTTAGTCTGGCTGTTCTTTGCTACTCATTGATGAAGGGCTTTTTTCTGGCATTGCATGACTTCAACCCCATCCAGAGGAGCCTGCTTCAAACTGTCCTTGCAGTGCACTTAACCCTACCTGCTATTTGCCATTCCTTTTGTAGGTCACTTGATGTTATCCCACGGTTGTTGAATGACATTCAAAGGAGTTAACAATCATCCCAGTTTGTGGAAAGTCATTTCACCCTTTGCCAGTCTGTAACTTTGTTGTTCCCAATGTCTGCAACTTGACCATGTTCTTATGAACTACTGTTCATAATTCATAAGTACAGGTACTGTTCATATGTCTTTGAAATTTTGAGAATGGAAGCAACCTGATGCTCATTATCTCTCTTCTAGTAAATCCAGAATCGCACCCTTATTTTTCTCATTCCAAATTTTTCTTTTTAGCTCTTTTGGCATGATGAATTGATATTTTTGTATTCCAATTAATTTTGACGTACTACTGGTACTGTTTTTGCCATCCAAACTGCAGAGGATAGTGATGATCACAGCAGCTGCTTTTATACCTTTCCTGGTTAAATAAGATTTGGTGCAGGTGATCACCTAATCAGTACCTTATTAATTAAAATGAGATGTGATTGTGTTGAAATTCCACCATAAACACTGGAATGAAATGGCTGCCATACACAGAGATGCTGATTTAAGAAAAAATTGAAATGGTGGTCTTTTATTTTTTTCAGAGACTGCAGACTTTGTGTATGTGCCAGCATCTAATCCTAAAAATAAAATTAAGCAAAATAATCAATTCACTTAAATGGTATTTGATAAGAATCAATACAGCAAAGTGAATCAAATGTCCAGTACTTCAAATATACTTAATCCAATGCAGGGTCCCAGGAGGGCAGGCCCTATCCCAGCAGCATTGGGTTGATTACAGGAAACAAAAACAACTCTGACACCAGTCCATATCAGGTCCTACTTATGGACACACTAACGCTCACACAGGGCCTGTTTATAGTTGCTGCATATTTGTGGGAATGTGAAAAGAAAACAAGTAGACCAACCATGTAGAGAAGGAAGACATACTGACTCTGCAAGGAGAACCAATTGTCACAGAATGTACATCTATGTTGCTTAATCTATGAAGGAATAATGAAAAACACTTCATCATAGTGATATCATTACTTTTTGTTTGATTTTGTAATACACTAAAATATGAAAAATGTGTTACTGAAGGAAAATGTCTTCCTAACAGCATTTTGTATTCAATAATATTTAACTACTTTAAAAATGACATGTTAGTAACAATGATTCACATAATCAAAAGGAGAGCATTCCTAAGATGGTACCGTGGTTACTGTTGATACTTCATAGCTCTAAGAGAATGGGTTTGAATGTTAACCAAGGCACTGTTTGTCAGGAGAATTCACATTCTCCCTGAGTTCATCTATGTGTTTCTCCAGACATCATCCAAATTGAGACATACTGTATGCCTGTTAGTATAACACGCAATATGAGTTAGCATGGCATGTATGAGTGTGTTTGGTGACTGATATCCAGTCCATGATTATTCCCTGTGTTAGATTTTGTCAAGCTTGATTCTAAAATCAAAGAATCAAAGTAATGAAGGTATAGATAATGTTCCTGTTGCTCATTTCTTTTACTATATTCTTTGAATTTTTGGTATATATATTGCTCAGAATAATTAGAGTAAGAAGTGTTACTAATTATTTTCACCTCAATTAGTAACTAATGGCAAGAAACACTGATTTATTTTTACTCATACACATTCAATGACTAAAATTTGTCAGAGAATGTGTGCTAAGATCAAAGCTGATGATGGTGAATAAACTACGACGGTTTTGGATTTGTTTAGCAAATTTTCACAAATTTGGGTATGTTTAAATTTCAAAATGAGAGCAAATTGACTTTAATGTGAAGCCTGCAGCTGTTTATAAAAGAAACTTGGAGAAACATATTTGCTGAAAGATGAAAGAATTTGTAATCAAGGATGTATTTTAATTTTTTCAGAGTAGTTAATTTAATGAACTGCCTTCTGGTTGATTAAATTCAGCACAAAGTGCTTACAGCAAAGAATCACCAAATATATGGGCTGTAAAATAATGAGAGAAAAACAGCAAAACATGGTGGGGCTCTCAAGCCAACATGTATTCCTTGTTTAATGAGAAGCTGCTGGTGTCGATGACTTAAGATGACACTAATGTTGCTCAACAATGCAGTGTATTGGTTGTGCTTGCACAATCTTTGACACATAAATCAAGTTGTCTTTATTGCTGGTGATGAACTTTTAAAGACTAGAGGAATGGTAAACGTACATGAAGCGAGCTGATGGTTACAGGTGTTCTTTTGAGTTAGCAGCTTCTGAGCTGATGCAGACCTGCAGTACATGTGACTCTCTTGGTGTCTTATAGAAGCTCCTTCTGTGACTCTCCTTGCTCATTTCAGTCAGGTGCATAAGATCAATCGATGTGAAATTTTGTATACAAGTTGATAAATATTTTGTATGTCTTTATTTGTAACTTAGACAAAGCAATGTAATATTAGTGTTATATAATTGATAACAACTGCAATGGTTTGATGTTTAAGTACCCTTTCCCCCTTTTAGGACTGAGTCAGAATAGTGAATAATTTTAAGACAGGGTTGGAGGAAGTGCCTAAAACCAGTTTGGCAAGTGACTGATTCTCAGCAGGACTCTCTCAATCAACCCCCACAGGAAAGCCAGACTCCCTAGCTGACAAGCATCAGCTCAACAAATGGTTTTGGTGGCAGGTGTGAAAAGGTACTGAGTGCCCCCATTGGTCTGAAGTATGGCTGTTTGGGATTGGTTTGAATAAGAGGACATTCTGTAGCACGATGCCCTGTTGGTGTAAGAATTTGGACAAAGAATGTATAAATTCTGTTGCTTCCCCACACATCATCATGATGAATGAGCATCTCACACACCATGAACTGAAATGAAGACCACACTGAGAAGCACAACTCGGCAGCCATATTGAGACAGGCATGCGGCCTGTTCTGAAGAAACCTAAAAATAATGACTTAACTAGAGACATTTTAAGTAACTAGCAAGTCTGTGTGTCGCCTGAAACTACACATCAGCATTTATCAGCTTGTATTGTTGCCAATATTCAAATGTACTTTGCTTATTGTTATTGTTTTATGAATATTATAAACAATAAATAAAAAATATTTAAGTTATAACTTAACTCCTGCTTGTCCTTTGACTCTATGTATTTGCCTGAGGTTATAAATATAGAAGGGAAGGTGGGGAGAAGTTATAAATTACAATCTATAATAATAAAAGGCAAAGCCCTCACTGACTGACTGACTGACTGACTGACTGACTCACTCACTCACTCACTCACTCACTCACTCACTCACTGACTCATCACTAATTCTCCAACTTCCCATGTAGGTAGAAGGCTGAAATTTGGCAGGCTTATTCCTTACAGCTTACTTACATAAGTTAAGCAGGTTTCATTTCGAAATTCTACACGTAACGGTCATAACGGTCAATAACGGTCGATATGTTGAACTTTCTTATTTATGGCCCTATCTTCACGAAATTTGGTAGGCGGCTTCCCTGCGCTAACCGAAACCGATGTATTTACTTATTTCGATGGTATGACACCACTGTCGGCCGCCATATTGAACTTTCCAACGTCACCAATTTTCAAACTTCCCGTGTAGGTAGAAGGCTGACCCCATCTTCACGAAATTTGGTAGGTGGCTTCCTTGCGCTAACCGAAACCAATGTACATACTTATTTCGGTGGTATGACGCCACTGTCAGCCGCCATATTGAACTTTCCAACGTCACTAATTCTCCAACTTCCCATGTAGGTAGAAGGCTGAAATTTTGTACTTATTTCGGTGGTATGATGCCACTGTCACCCGCCATATTGAACTTTCCAACATCACTAATTCTCCAACTTCCCGTGTAGGTAGAAGGCTGAAATTTGGCAGGCTCATTCCTTACAGCTTACTTACAAACGATAAGCAGGTTTCATTTCGAAATTCAACGTGTAATGGTCATAACGGTCAACAACGTCCGCCATGTTGAACTTTCTTATTTATGGCCCCATCTTCACGAAATTTGGTAGGCGGCTTTCCTGAACTAACCGAAACCAATGTACGTACTTGTTTCGGTGGTATAATGCCACTGTCGGCCGCCATATTGAACTTTTCAACAGTCTTTGTTACTTATGGGCCCATCTTCAAGAAATTTGGTACGTGGGTTCTCAACGCTAACTGAATCCTACTTACGTACATATATACGTCCGTAGCCTGCACCTTGGTCACCGTGTGAGGTGGGATGGGGGACCTAACACCTCCCACGTTGTTGGCTGCCTGCCTATATAAGGCCGTCCGTCGCTCCAGTCTCTACATTCCCTTCCTTGCTTCGCCACGGGATTCACGTCTCCCTACTGATAACTACGGCCTTTTTGTTTAATCCACGGCTTTCAAGTGTACCCAAATGGCCAAATATTTTACACCTTTCGAAACTGCCAATGCCTCTTAAACATCTTAGATTGACAGGTGACGATTTCAGTAGTGGACACTTTGATGTTTATGAATTTTTAAACTCTCAAAAGCTAGATGTGATTTTATCGATGAAACCGGTTGTGTGCTTACAACGCTTGACAGATGCCGAATGTCTCTTCAAGACAAGTCCTACAAATACTGTCGTAATTGAAACAAACCATGAAACTCAAACTGATTATGACAGCAGCAATCCAAGCTGTGAGATTTGAGACAAGATTACTGTTCACATGACCAACTGTAAGTTACATGCTCAAGAGTAAGCTCAGCGCACAGCTTGGTCATGTTACAACCGGAGGGCCGAACTGACAACATGGTATACAAAGAGATCCTTAACAAATAATTATTGGCATATTTTCCCTCAGTTTAAAAAGGTTTAATTTTCTTCTTAATAAAAATTTTAATGCAGTACTTCGCCGCTGCGAAGCGCGGGTATTTTGCTAGTACCTTATAAACAGCAGTAAATCTATGGAATTTTGAGGCTTTTTGACAATGGCTACT
This sequence comes from Polypterus senegalus, assembly GCF_016835505.1. NCBI lineage: Eukaryota > Metazoa > Chordata > Cladistia > Polypteriformes > Polypteridae > Polypterus > Polypterus senegalus. The sequence goes on along the minus strand of NC_053156.1, from coordinate 211,015,835 downwards.
CATTAAAGAATAGAAAAAGGCAAAGCAGAGTAATATAGAGCTCTACCAAGTCAAAAACAACACCTACAACTGTGCTGATATAAACTATTGATTTATTTAATGTTTGCTCACTAAGTATTGAATGTTTGTGCTTCTAAGAATTCTAGTTTGGGGTTTCTGGAGATAAGGAGTTAATTTTTTACATTAATTTCTTGATATAATATTTGTTTTTGGAGTTTATAACTTATTTTGAACTGGTTTCATCACTGCTTTGTTTATGATAAGTTTCATTGATTTCACTACCTTTTGTCTAGGATGCTACTACCATAGTTAGGGGTGAAGTCATAAGGGTCACAGCCCTGACTCTAACAATACATTAAAAAGTCAAACATGAATGCTGTTCTCTTGCTTGCAGACCAAAAAATAAACCTTTACATTTTGTGTTTTGATTTTTGTTATTTTGATCTACTGTATTAAACCCTTGCTTCATATTTTTGACTTTGATTTTCGCTCTTTGATTTGGATTCATTATAACGTGCTCTCGATCCCCTGGGATTGACCTTTGTTTTAGTTTTGTCAACACTGATCATCTCTTATTCTTACTGCTACCTAGTATATTACAATAATACCAAAATATCTTACAATGTATGCAAAACGCTAAAAGTCACTATACTTTAGATTTCAAGATAGCGTTTATTGTAAATATTTTGAAAAAAAGGTGAAGGAAATTTCCACTCTGGAGAAAGAATAGAAAAGAAGGTTAGAAGCACAATATTCTACCTGTATAGTGTTCAAGTGCTGCAATATGCTGCCTAAGGGACTTCAGCAACTTGGCCACCAAACTTTGAGAATTCAACAGGGCCACATAAAGCCAACAGTGCTATGCTGCCAATGGCCACAGGGGTGCAAAAATGCAACTTTCTCCTTGGCCTCTTTAGTTAGTGACATTTGACAGTATCCAATAGTCCTACTTGCCATCATGGAATAGAACACATCCTACAGGTTTTTACAATTTAGACCTGTATTGGTCATAAGATAAGTGTCAAACTATGAAACCTAAAATCACAGCAAAAGTGCCAGGTGCTTTTTGGTTTGGTCATGAGCACACTGGGGCTAGAATACAGGCTGTTGGTCTCATCTGTGTCATTTAAAGTCACTTTGTAAGATAGTTGCTGGGGCTTTGTCTCTGTCTTCATTTTTTTTCTTTTTGTTTGGTTGCTTTCTTTGTAAATTGCACTGTTGTTATTGTTCATGGAGTTGTCTGTATTGTTTCTCATTAGTTTACTTTTATTTAGGCTTTGAATCTCTATTTGCTCAAAACATTCTCTCCATGTCTTACTTTAATTTAGCCCAGGTAGTGAGACCCTCGTATTACTGAGAGGCTGCCTTAAATAAATGTTTTCCTGGCTTATAGCTGCTGGGAATTTGGTTTCATTCTCTCTTGTCTGGGACTTCTCTTCCCCTTTGTGCTGAGTTCGCTCTTGCCCTCTTTTCAGCAAAATAAAAGTTTGTTTCTTATTTTTGTTTAGGATTCTCCCTTCAGAGGAAGCATTGTGCTTATTTTGAGATTTTGCATCTTAACCCATCCACAAGGGATGCACAAAGTAGTGTGTTTCTTCGTGCCAGTCCCAAGCCCGGATAAATGAGGAGAGTTACGTCAGGAAGAGCATCTGGTGTAAAATTTTGCCAGATCAATATGCAGACAACGATACAAATTTCCATACCAGATCGGTCAAGGCCCGGGTTAACAACAGCCACTGCCAATGCTGTTAGCCAACAGGGTGCTGGTGGAAATTGGGCTACTGTTGGCTGAAGAAGGAGAAGAAGGGGGGGAGATGTGTCCAGAGGCAGGAGGAGAGGAGTAAGGTAAAGAAAGTGGAACTGAGGGTAGGAACTTTTAATGTTGGCAGTATGACTGGTAAGGGGAGAGAGATAGCAGATATGATGGAGAGAAGGAAGGTTGATATATTGTACGTGCAAGAGACTAAATGGAAGGGGAGTAAGGCCAGGTGGATCAGAGGTGGATTCTATCATGGTGTGGATAGGAAGAGAAATGGCGTAGGTGTTATTCTAAAGGAGCAGTATGTCAAGAGTGTGTCATGAGAGGTGAAAAGAGTGTCAGACAGGGTAATGATTAAGCTGGAAACTGAAGGTTTGATGATGAATGTTGTCAGTTCATTTGCCTTGCAAGTTGTGTGTTCGATGGATGTGAAAGAAGATTTCTGGAGTGAGTTGGATGAGGTGATGGACAGTGTACCCAAGGGACAGAAACTGGTGATTGGAGCAGATTTCAATAGACATGTTGGTGAAGGGAACAGAGGAGATGAGGAGGTGATGGATAGGTATGGGGTCAAGGTGAGGAATGAAGAAGGTCAAAGGATAGTGGATTTTGCAAAAAGGATGGGAATGACTGGGGTGAATACATATTTTAAGAAGAGGGAGAAACATAGGGTGACGTACAAGAGTGGAGGAAGACGCACACAGATAGATTATATCCTATGCAGAAGAGTAAATCTGAAAGAGATTAAAGACTGGAAAGTGGTGGCAGGGGAAAATCTAGTTAGGTAGCATAGGATGGTGATCTGTAGGATGATGGAGATCAAGAAGAAGAGGAGGAGAGGGAGGGCAGAGCAAAGGATGAAATGGTGGAAGCTGAAAAAGGAAGACTGCAAGGTTGCATTTAGGGAGGAGGTAAGACAGGCACTGGGTGGCATTGAAGATTTACTAGACAGCTGGGCAACTGCAGCAGAAGTAGTAAGAGTGACAGAAAGAAGGGTGCTTGGCATGACATCTGGACAGAGGAAGGAGGAAAAGGTAACCTAGTGGTGGAATGGGGAAGTACAAGAGAGTATACAGAGAAAGAAGATGGCGAAGAGGAAGTGGGATAGTCAGAGAGATGCAGAAAGTAGACAAATAGTACAAGGAGATAAGGCACAAGGTGAAGAGGGAGGTGGCAAAGGCTAAAGAAAAGGCATATGATGAGTTGTATGAGAGGCTGGACACTAAAGAGGAAGAAAACTACTTGTACCGATTGGCTAGACAGAGGGACCGAGTTGGGAAAGATGTGCAGCAGGATATGGTGATAAAGGATAAAGATAAAAACTTACTCACAAGTGAGGACGGTGTGTTGAGCAGATGGAAAAAGTACTTTGAGAGGCTGCTGAATGAACAGATTGAGAAAGAGAGAAGGTTGGATGATGTGGAGATAGTAAATCAGGAAGTGCAATGGATTAGCAAGGAGGAAGTAAGGACAGCTATGAAGAGGGTGAAGAATGGAAAAGTCGTTGGTGCAGATGATATACCTGTGGAAGCTTGGAGATGTTTATGAGAGATGGCAGTGGAGTTTTTAACCAGATTGTTTAATGGAATCTTGGAAAGTCAGAGGATGCCTGAGAAGTGTAGAAGTGTACTAGTACCGATTTTTAAGAATAAAGGGGATGTGCACAGCTGTAACTACAGGGGGATAAATTTCTGATCCACAGCATTAAGTTATGGGAAAGAGTAGTGGAAGCTAGGTTATGAAGGGAGGTGATGATTAGTAATATGGCTTCATGCCAGGAAAGAGCACCACAGATGCAATGTTTGCTCTGAGGGTGTTGATGAAGAAGTACAGAGAAGCCCAGGAGGAGTTGCATTGCTTCTTTGTGGACCTGGAGAAGGCATTTGACAGGGCGCCTTGAGAGGTGTTGTGGTATTGTTTGAGGACGTCAGGAGTGGCAGAGAAGTATGTAAGAGTTGTACAGGATATGTATGAGGGAAGTGTGACAGTGGTGAAAACTGCAGTAGGATTGTCGGATCCATTCAACGTGGATTTGGGGTTGCATCAGGGATTGCTCTGAGCCCTTTCTTATTTGCAGTGGTGATGGATAGGTTGAGAGATGAGATTAGACAGGAGTCCCTATGGACTATGATGTTTGCTGATGACATTGTGATCTGTAGCAAGCGTAGGGAGCAGGTCAAGGAGACCATGGAGAGTTGGAGGTTTGCTATAGAGAGGTGAGGAATGACTGTCAGTAAGAACAAGTCAGAATTATATGTGTGTGAATGACAGGGAGGTTAGAGGAATGGTGAGGATGCTGGGTGTAGAGTTAGTGAAGGTGGATGAGTTTAAATACTTGGAATCAACAATTCGGAGTAACAGGGATTGTGGAAGAGAGGTGAAAAAGAGAGTGCAGGCAGGATGGAATGGGGGAGAAGAGTTTCAGGTGTAATTTGTGACAGACAGGTATCTTCAAAAGTGAAAGGGAAGGTCTACAGGACAGTAGTGAGACCAGCTATGCTATATGGGTTAGAGACTGTGTCACTGACCAGAAAGCAGGAGACAGAGCTGGAGGTGGCAGAGTTAAAGATGTGAAGATTTGCACTGGGTGTGATGAGGATGGACAGGATTAGAAATGAGTACATTAGAGGGTCAGCTCAAGTTGGACGGTTGGGAGACAAAGTCAGAGAGGGAAGATTGCATTGGTTTGGTCGTGTGAAGAGGAGTGATGCTCTGAAGAGGTTTATGATTGTGGTGAGAGAGGACATGCAGGTGGTGGGTGTAACAGACCAAGATGCAGAGGACAGGACGATATGAAAGAAGATGATCTGCTGTGGCAACCCCTAACAGTAGTAGCCGAAAGAAGAAAAAGGAGCTTAAGGGGATAATTCTGTGGGTTCTTTCCTTTGTGAAACTAAGCAAAATCAAGATAAGGAGGTTGGGGTCCTGGAAGATGCCCCATTTAATATGAATGTCAGAAAACAGGTGCATGACAAAATCAGTATTTTGCCGATGTTTAAATAAAGTGAATGTGCTAATTTATAGAGCGTCTGTGTAGAAGAACATCAGCAACGAGCACCTGTTGGGCTCACATGCGTCCGCTTTGGTGCAGCATGGAAATGTCTGCCTCACCTTTTGCCTTTTCACTGCGTTTTTATGTCCGATCAGCAAGATTAAATATGTCACACACATTCATTAAAGATATTTGCCAGACTGTGGAAAGTCAGAATGTATAATAAACATATCTGCAAACATTATGTTGGTGACATACAGAGAGACAGCAACAGGCACACGCCGATTGCATGCGTCAACCCCATGTGTGAGGGAGAGCGCAGTCCGAAGTGAGGCTCAGCTCATCGCTACCGCACCTCGCGTTTCTCCCTTGTATTTGAACAGGAAATGCGCAAATTCACAGATTTTAACTATAAAAATTATCACAATTATTGGAATCATACAGAAAACAAATTTATAGCACAGACCAGTGGACACATTTATTTTATGTTATCACATTATTAGTTTTTTTACTTTTCATGATGACAGGTGAGGTGTGCCCTGACTGCACATCCCTGCCTCAGTGGTCATCCAGCTGTTTCTCTTCCTCTATAACAGATATAACAGAATAAACAAAAGTTAGTGATGGTGCCACATTCAAATCCTGGAAGATTGACAGCTTTACCACCACTGACGCATTTCCAGTTTATGTCCCCCTGGACCCACTTCTTCTTCCCATCAGAAGTTGTCAAAGCTGGAAGCTCTGCCATCTTAGTTTAGTTCACTTTGAGAACTCATGTCTGTAAAGATGTCTACACATTTATTATGTGTTTTCTTGCCTATTTTTCCTTTGAATTATACAGAGTCACAAGTGGCATTCTGTATCTTTTTACCATTGTCTGTCTGGTCTCTTACAGTGTCTAACAATCATTCTTATTTTTCCTACAAATCATTGCACTGCCTGCATGACTTTGCACTTGCTACTTAATGCTCACTCACCAAACGCACATGTCATATCATGTGAAATAAGGTAGGTTAGCCGTGGTTTCAAATTCATGATAACCAAATTTTTATTTAATAATGTAATGCTGCTCCCTGTCCATTTTGGTCATTTTGGATCCTAACCAGTTAGACACTCCAGGCTCTGAGTTACAAGAAGTTTAAAGATTTGCAAAGTTATTCATCCCTAGCTTATTTCCTGTATTTGATATCATATAGGCCCTGCTAGAGTGATTATAGTTTGCATTGGGGGGTGAGGACAAGGAGCATTGCTAAAATTTGTTTACTGCTGCAGTGCAATGTAAATCTGTTTCTTCTTTGACTCAAGGTCTCAATCTTTTAACTCTGTCCCATAGCTGATTTAGATGATCAATGATCATCTGCGTTGCTCTTCTGAAATCTCTCACACAATATGTAAAAGAACCTTTAGTTGCAACACTGCAATTTAAAAGAAGAAATCACAGTCAAAGCTAAAGGCAGAAGGGACTTGATCTTTGTCATTTCCATAATTTTTGCATCACTTCACTTAATATCTCCTTAAGGACTGTATTTTTTCTTTCCACTAATTAATTTATCTGCAGATGATGTACGCATATATGCCTTTGTTTTATTTTTAATAATTTATTACATTCTCAGAACACATTCAATTTCAGTGCGGTACCAACTTAATTTTACCAGCACAATGACTTTTGCTATGGGGTTGCAGCCTGCAAAAGAAACCTTTGGATTCTGCATAGCAAAGTCACTGGCTACTAGTGTGCATTGATGCCCCCTTGCTGATTTGTTTTTCCAGCTCTACAATATCCATAGCAACCTGTTCAAATGGAGTATTGATGATTGGCAGGGAAATAATTAGAGCATGACTGGGCATCACATACCGTGTGAGTTGATACTTCAGGCATGAGGCTCAATAATGCTTACTTTTGATATTTATTCTGGGCCAAGTGAGCCATCCTATTGCCCTTTTCTTAATATTACAGATTTTTATTATGATTTTCCTACAAGGCACACTTAATGACCTGTATCACTGTAGCAATGTTTGAGGTCCTATTACTATTTCTTTAGCTCCTTTAAAATGTGACTTAAGTTAATGGTCTGCTATTGCTCTGCAAATTGGTTCCACTTTCCGTCACTGGACTTACCTATATATTTTCCTGTCGTCTTTTGCCATTGTGGGTAAATGGACTGTACTCCTTTCTTTCTCTTATGCTGATCGTTCATCTTTCGGTGTGGCATGTAGTTTCGATGAAGCCTCACAATGGATAACCCTCCAGAAGCCAATTGTATCAAAATGCTTCTGTCACATTTGTTATGTCAGTCTCCGACTGTGTCACACATGTGTGAATATGAGACATCCTCACGGCTCGGGACAGGTAAGCAGTATCACTGCCAGGATGAAAGTGAGGGTGGTGTTGTTGATGTAACATCCCTTTTTTTGCACAATTCATTGGGATATCAGACAGAGGACAAATGACCTAACTTCAGGCTGTCAGTCTTTAAGCCCCATCCCTTCCGGGAACCAGTGCTTTAAAACTATCTGGTACTGGAAGGACACAGTCAATCTCGAACTTGTCAGCGACTGATATGGAATACTCAGGTGCTCTGCATTCTTTTGTATTTAAAGCACCCAAGATTTTTATTTATTTAGCTCCTGGCATTAAATAGGGGCCCACTGCTTCCCCAACACCTTCTCTGACTTATAATTATTTACAGCTGATATTATGTAGTTACATATTTCTAGTGTTATTCCTATTGTTGTCATAGACTTTATTTTCTGCGGCGTTTCATTCTGCGCTTTTGATTATATGGCTGAATGAGGAGGGGAGGTGGGTGCCATACCTGTATGCCTAAAGCGGTAATGTATTCATGTATAATGTCTATATTTGGGTTGAACAGGTGCTCTCAGCAGGGTGAAAGGAGGTGGTGGGTCTTTATTATTTTTGCATTGTTTTTAATTCCATTAAGTTTAGTCTGTTGTACAGTTTTTGCTAGAAACTCGTGTTGAGAGGTTGTGACCAGTGATGTCATCAGTGCAACAGGTTAAAGGTTGGTACAGTGCACTTCCTGGTGTCTGAGGCTCTGGATAACTTTCTTGAGATTTTGTGTACAGATGTTTTTGTCTGTCCTGGTAAAAAAAGTTTAACTAGAAATTCTGATTTTAATTTAGGATTTTGATGACGGTGTGGTTTGAACCTTATTTTGACTATGTTTCATCTGCTTGCCCTTTTATATTTAAATCTACCCTCTCCCATTTACAGCAAAATAGGTGGGGGCCCTGAGAGTGCTACTTGGCGCTTGTTGTCCCAGGTGGGAAGGGGCTAATGTGACATGGCCATACTTAATTCTTTATTCAGTCTTTCCTTTCAAATGTTCTTTCCTGTCCACAGTATGATTAACTTAACAGTTGCTTGTTGGAACGCTCAGGGTCTGGGATTAAATGCTAAATGTTTAAACATCCTTGATCTTTGCACTTCCTGCTTTAATAATGACAAAAAATATTAATAACCACAACACAAAAGTAGGAAGGCTAAAAATGAAATAGACTTCATCCTAGGATACTAAAACCCACATTCACCCTAAACACACACTTCTTTTTTTTCTCACCTCCAAGTGTGGTCAGCCATGGTAATATATAGACACATAGAGTTCCAAGATTCACTTCTCATACCTACCAGCCCTGGTTAGCTTATCTCATTTCCTACCTCTACCCGCAAAACCTGTATCCACTGTCCATGGCTCCAGGCCCCTACTGCCTCCTTCTGTTGTCAAAATACTTAATGTATTTGCTGCCACATGTTATGGAACTATCCTCCTACTTCCACTTCTTGGCTCTTCATGTGCTACTCTGTCTCCTCATACCTCTCACTTAATGTCTCTCACTTTATATGTTTCTGAACATCTCTGCTCTTCCTCTCACTCCTACTTAAGGAGGCTTTTTGCCCCCGCTATTTCTTTTTCATCTAATGTGTGGGAGTGATCTTTTCAGAATCTGCTCCTTCTTGTACAGTACACTCTGTGTTACACATTAACTAGTTATTCAATTCTAGTATGAACAAGTGTCTGTCTGCTTCTTGGCTCCTCAGGAGCAACGTGACTAGTGACTGGTAACATGTAGATATTTTAATCCTTTTGGCACTTCTTCTTATCATTTTAGTTTCTGGCCCATATGTTGAGCTGTTGTCATTTATATTAACCACATCTTGCACTTACCTGGTTTAACTTGGCGAGCGGTGATGGGTGTCTCTTATTTTTTTGTCTTAAAAATCAATTGTGATAATTTGCTTCTTTTATGTATTACATTGCATCTTAAAAAGAAAGAAAGAAAAAAAAAATGCTTTTTTTTGCTACTTGGTCATACCTGCCCATTCCATTACCAACATCTTTGGGATTGTTACTGCTGTACTTCAGAGCATTTGCAAGGCTTCTCTGCTGGTAGGGATCTGACGATGTCAGCTTAAATACTGCGTAGGAGTCCTGTCTTATTTCCAGTCTTTTAAACTGTCTGTTAACCATTTTCAAAGAGTAAGTGGGTAGCACTGCTGCCTCGCAGTTAGGAGACCCGGGTTCGCTTGCCGGGTCCTCCCTGCATGGAGTTTGCATGTTCTCCCCGTGTTTGCATGGGTTTCCTTCAGGCACTCCGTGTTCCTCCCACAGTCCAAAGACATGCAGGTTAGGAGCATTGCAATTCTAAATTGTCCCTAGTGTGTGCTTGGTGTGTGTGTCCTGTGGTGGGCTGGCGCCTTGCCCGGGGTTTGTTCCCTGTATTAGCTGGGATTGGCTCCAGCAGACCCCTGTGACCCTGTAGTTAGGATGTAGCGGGTTGGATAATGGATGGATGAATTTGTCTCATCTCCACTACTTATACAAAATGCTGATCTCGGTTACATTTCGGGTACACCAGTTATGACTTATGGGGGCAAAATCAAAGTCAAAACACAAAGTCTTAAATATTTTTTTTCCAGTTGAGCAGTTTGAAATATATTGTAATTTAGAATTAAACTATTTTATGACAGCTCACCTAATCCCTGCAGAGGCTTTAAAACAGGAAAAGCTAGGCAATTGTAGGCTTTAGAACAGGCAAAGCTTAATTTTTCATAGAAGCAACCAAAAAACTGCCCATTACCCTGTCTATCCTCCCTTACTAACATTGAGGAATTGCATGAACAAAATGTGCATTTTACTTTCCTTTTATAACATACTCTTTACTCGGCTGAATGTATCTATTCCAGGAATCTTCCAGTCCCTTCCCAACAAAGACAAAATGACACGTTAATGTGGCTGGAATTTTTGCGCAAGTGTTTTTTCACACAGTGACAAGATGAAGCCAATTTTGACTATGTAGTATCTTCTTATATAATACGCTACCGTGGCTGTTCGCTTGTCTGTCCAGGATTTTAAATCACCTGTAGCTCGCAAACCATTTCACCTATTGACTTGAAATTTGGTACACATATACTACGTGACGTCTACGATCCGCTTTCGGGGTGATGATTTTTATTACTCTTTTTATTTTTTTTTATTGTAGAATCAACTCTCTGCAGCACACGGTGCATGCGTATAGGTGCCATTCTCATTCTCTACCACCTTCACTAATCATTACTGAGACAGATTGAAGACTTAAGTGCCAGCTTAAGTGAAAAATTAAAGAAAATATACTAAGTAATTGCAACACAAAAACTAACTTAATCAGTTTTAACGCGAAAAGATGCAGACAAAAGAAGAGAAGAAGCGGGCCGCTAGGGTGGAGAAAAGAAGAGCTGCTCAAGAAGCAGCAAGTGCATCAACCACTGAGCAAATGAATGCTAAACAGAGGCAGATAAAGAGGATGAAAACTAGGAATGCTCAAGTCAAGCGTATTCACTGCACGTTATCGTGCAGTATGCCATTACTGGTATTTATATATGTATGAAACATAACATTCACGTACCTGAGTTAATCAAGTTCAAAGTTTTATGGGGACTGGAGCACTGGGGCCATGGTAGGGAACAGCTGTTTACAGGGTGCTGGGTGCATTCAGTGGCACACCCACACACAGCTACTTTGAAATCACCGAGCCACCTAACATGTATTTCTTTGAAGATGTGGGAGGGAAAACAGAGCATCTTGGAGGAAAGACCATACAGACACAGAGGGAATATGCAGACACCACACAACATCTGGACATGGGATTTGAAACCAGATCCTTGAAGCATCAGCACCATTCACAGTATATCCAGCACATCAGGGTTGTCAACTACAGTCCAAATTCACAACTAATGTTGACGACCTATTCTGTAATTAATCTGAAATCTCCTTCTTGCTACTACAGTTCAGCAGAACAATCCATTTCTTTGCAAATGCCCAGTTGGCCCTCAAAATTGGTCAAGTTCAGTAGTGTGTATTTTAAATAATGGAGTGTTGTTCAATTTGTTTTAGGGGAAGGGAAAGAATGAGTAATGAACTTTGAAAGAAGATACTTAAAGAATCTTCTCGATTTTGAGGTCTGAAAGATCTCATCTGTGGGAAAAGGATTTGTTAGTAATGATAAAACTACTGAAGAAGGGAAGAAGTTGTTGAAAATGCAGGAATGCAGGATTTAGACTGAAACAAGAAGATGGTATAAATATATAATGCTATACCCAAGTATCTCTATTTTTATTTGGTTTTTCAAAAAATCACATTGTATTAGATAGATAGATAGACACATCTTTAATTGTCCACATGTGGAAATTTAGCTATTTAGAGAAGCTCTTTAAATAAATAAATGCTTAAATATTTAGCTAAAAAAATAAATATGTACACACACTTTGGTCTGAACACATGTCAGAATGACTATAAAATAAGAAAATTAAAAAGAAAGAAAACGTATGCCTTGTGTCACAGTCCCAGCAAGTGCTGCTGGTATAAAGAAACCCCAGTCGCTTTTCTTGACACACTTGTGTTGAATGATTCATTGGCTGAAAGTACACAGCATTAGTGTGTCTAAGAGATGATGTGTAGCATTATCCATAATTTCATTTTATTAGTCTGCATATGAAGAACATGAAAGAGTAGGAATTTACTTACATATATTTTCATTTGTTGTCACTTCTGTTTAACAGATCAAGGAGAAGAGAATATAATGAGTTCACAATTCACTGGTCTGTGATTCCTGGAGATTCAAAGCCTAAATGATTCCAACACAAACCCAAGAATATAATTCACTTGAAAAGTGCCTCACCCATTGACTGCTTTACAGAGAAAATGGTTGAAGGATATTTTCTGTGACATAGTGCACTAATCTGAAGAACATCTTCAAATATATTTCCACATACAACACTGCAGGATCACATGTCAACAAGGATCTTCTAATTATCAATATTAGCAATTTCAGTTTCCTAATGTAATATTTTTTTATCCATTCATCCACTATAAAATACGTTTTCTTCAGTCCAGGGTCATGAGGTTTGAAGCCTATACTGTCAGCATTTAATGCAAGGAAGGCTGTCACCTTGGACGGAGTTCATCGAAGTACCCACCCACACACACAAACCACTATTTATGCTGGGTCAGATGAGAATAACTAATAAGCTTAACATGCAAAGCCATATAGTATTTTTGACTGTTTACATGTACTTGACTTCTCATGTACTTACATATTAACTATCATTAAATATTTTATTACCTTTTTGGCATTTAATAAATATCAGGAGGTGAAGAGGGCTCTGTCATTTAATGTATCCTTGTATGCTAAAATGTTTTTAGGCTACAAAACTCCTCTGCTAGACCTTCTGCAATTGAAAAATCATTACTTTTTTAGAACCGAAATCAAGGTGATTGTAACTATTTCAGTTTGAATATTTGTTATGGATAAGGCAGTCTTCCTTTTGAGGCTGCAGGCACTATAATAAAAACAAACTACAGTCTGCCTTGTTTACAAGTTTGTGTGAGATGGACTGCAGTGACCTGTGCATGAGGTTTTTGGACAGAGAGCAGTGTTGCAAAAGCCTGCAAAGGGCATGTTTTCTGTTGTTGTTTTAACTCTATGCATTTTATGAATTTTCCCTTTTATGTTATGTATAGAATGACAACACATTCTATTACTTAAATTTTAGGTGAGAGTAAAGGGAACTGGAGATACATGAGATAAGTATCCTTGAAGAGATAAATTACTTCAATGACCAAACCTTTTAGTAAGAGTTATCACTGCTAGCCAGCCAATTATCCATGTGGAACATCAAGAGGTTTTGAACCCACAATGCTTTTTTTGCATAGAGAATAGAGCATCCAAGAGACATAAAAACGGGAGAAACTACATTCTGTCAGAGAGAATCCATCTTCCTGGACATTGAAAACACTGTCCATGTACCAGCCTGACTGCTGAATCTGAACAAATGCCCAACAATGAAACTTCTCCTGTGACACAGATGTTACTTTTATCTTTATTGAAAGTATTACTTAAGCTTTCTGATTCAGAGACAAATGTGTGTCTGAAGCAAAGGATCGTCCCTAGTAAACGTCACAGGAAGATCATGGGGTCAAAGGAAGATGCTGGTTAAAAATAATACAAGTTTAAAAGTTATTTTATTAATTAGAGCACATATAAAAAGGTGCAATAAGTGCTTTGTAAAAGAATGTTCAGCAAAATCAACAAAAAAAAAAAAAAGAAATCCAAATGTGATAAATTCATTCATGATATGCAAAGACAAAACATACAGTCATATAAAAAATGCCCACATATTCCCACTGTACCTTGTCAGTACTAGACTTAACTTGAGGGAAAATAATACAAATAATAAAAGCTTTAAAAGCACACAAAAAAACAACATATTCATACAGGTAATTAACCCAACTTCAAAAACAATTAATTGGTTAACTGGCTAACTTTGCCAAAACAACGAACAGTCTTATAAAGTCTTAGTCATATACAAAATCCTCTCCCTCCTAAGCAAATTTCCTAATGGGGGAAAAAAAAACCTTCCATAACGAATTATGATCGGGCTTTTCAAAGTAACTGACTGTCAACTAAATTCTGTCTTTTCTTTTGAGGTTCATTAGCACCTTAACTGCCAGTCTTATTTTTAAAGTCGTGCTTTTGGGAAGGGAAAGATATTGCATGTTTGCAAGAAGAAACCAGACCGGAATTAAAGTATTATGTTAAAAGTTGCTTACATCATTTGTGAAAAACATCCACCATCTTTATTTCTGCTGGACATGTTACTCGTTTCAAGGATCACCAAACTACGACTTGCCTACTTTGGACATATTATACGAAGAGAGTGATCACTGGAGAAGAATATCATGGTCGGAAGAACAGAAGGAACAAGGCAAAGTGGAAGACCAGCAACTCGATGGCTCGACAAAATCACAATAATGGCAGAGAAGACTCTAGTGGACCTATCTAGACTTGCACATGATCAATCTTCCTACAGATCATTCATCAATCAAGTCACCATGGCTCGGGATTGAGCTGAAGGCTGCTAATAATAATAATACTATAATTTATTTATTTTACTTGCTGTTATTATATTTTAATAAATACTAATTTTCTAAGCTTTGCATGCCTTAAGTGATTTAAATAATAAAGTAGATACAAGGCTTCTGGTGTAGGGAGATTGCCACTTTATTTCTCTCAGGGTGAGCAGGCTGAGGAAAGACCCTCTCTGCACATTAGTAGCAAACACATCCTTCATTGGGAAGTGCCCAATGTTTAGAGAACTGTACAGTAAAATACAAATTATTTTTGTGTATTGCTTTTCACTGAGTGCAGGTGCTGAGCACTGTGAACAGTCCTCATTAAAAATATAAGTATAGATTACTGTATACTAATTACTAAATACAGGACTGATTCACATATCAATGCAGATTTTTTAAAACACAAAGAACAAGATAGAAACTCATTAAACACAAATGGAAACCAATAATATCTGTCCATTAATTAATTGATTAACTATGGCCAGTTAAAAATAGTGCAGATTTAAATCGCAAAAGAGAAAGTCAAAAGTAAAGTAGCAATCCTAGAGTCCTCGACCGACTGACCAATCTGATGAGAGAGTCTTTCCATCTAATTGTTTATCAGTCTTTAAGTTATTCTCAGTAAGCAAGATGTGTGACTTGTAGGTCTAGATTGGGACATCAAAGTGTTGTTTATGATATTGCTAGTGATTCTCTATGTGGAGTACTGAGAAGGGATGGTCATTACTCATAATCACTGCATAAGTGCTTAGAATTTGTGTTTTTGTGTCTTCAGCGTGTGTTAAGATTACAGTATAAAACTAGGCTAACCCATAATGAATTTGACAGCTTGCACTAATTACACCATAATGCAACATTTTAAGAAACCAGGATAAAAACAATATTATCTAGACCTGGTTCATTATAGAAATATTTTTGTTTTATTATAGTAAAGATCTTCACCTTTAATAGGACTGTAGTTTTTGTGTGGTGAAGGAATATGCATCTCTCATAGATCTATTTTTTTTATGAACCTAGTTCGCCCAACAAGCTCATCCTTTAAAAACTGGTCTGAAGGGGCGTCATAACAAGGAAGAATCTAAAAAGAGACTTCCATTATGATCCAATAATTTACTGCAGAGACATCCCAATGGAAATCACCCTCCGTCTTTCTGTAAATCTCTGTAAATCATCTTTACATCATAATGTTATTTGAACTTTCAGAAACATGGATCAATAGATTATCTGGCTCCAATACTGACAAATGGCAGCCCACTGCATGTTTAATTGGAAACTGACAAGCCTATGGTTGTCATATTTGTAAATGTATTTCTAATTACCCCCCCTTGCTGCATCTCTGATCTCCTTTCACACTTGTTGTGCATGTTGTGCCCATCTCTGAGTCTCCACAGGCATCAATGACTTTTGATCCTTTAGGGACTCTTTTGATGTATGCTATGAAAGGCCGATTTAACTCCATTAACTACTCATTTTGGTTGCTGTTTTAACATATATTAAAATTTATATTTTTCTTCTATAACTACAACACACATGTAATCACAAAAAGGAAAAACCCACCTTAACAGAAACCGGGACTCATTCTTTAAGAAAGGTTTTTTTTTATAGTGCTTGTCAATGAGTGTATGCAAGCCACATGAAGACATATTATAAAGGCACAATTTTCAATCATCCCTTATGTATTAAAGGATGGGGGTCCAGCATGATACCACTAAGGTGATAGGCATGTGTGAGACAGATCCAGATGGGTTATATCTGGTGAAGAAAACAGGCTACTTGAATCCCTGTGCTTATAAGAAAGGCGTTGGAGCTTGTGCTGTAGGTTGAAAAGTACCAACAGTCTGATATAGTTAGAATAGCATGTACACATAACACTGATATGACTTATTGGTCTGGTGATGGGCTACAAAAGAGGCTATATGTGAGTATGTAGAATTTTCAAGTCTTGGGCTTGGTCTTGGGAGCATCTACGGTTGAGCTGGTGGATAGGAGAATTGCCTTAATGTAACTTTAACTGCAGATAAAAATAGTTGTCTGCACGATCCCACTCATTTCAACAAATATGGTGATACCTGTAAGATTGTGATAGGGAGTAACTGGCTGACTGGATTAAATCTGAATGGTAAATTGAAGCAGAATTTCTGTGCAAGTCTTGGATCGTTCTTAATAAACACTGTGTTTAACACAGGTATGCAAGCTGCTGAATCTCCGTGTGAAAAAGTTCTATGGTTGACTTTTATTGGTGTAAAAGGAGATACTCGGCTGTCAACTGATAACCATGTGGTGGACATTTTGCTCAGATGACTCATTTGTTAATTCTATGGGATCTAGGAACCCTAAATAGTTATTGGAGGTGTCTTGAAAATGTCTTTTGGATGGTTCTGATCAGAATAAGTTCAAATATCTATTCCAGAAAGACATCTTCTTCATCTTGAGTGAAGAGTTTAACTATATCCTGCTGCAGGGAATGTAGTTACAAGAAGCAGTGGCTGAAAGGTGAGGAACTGTTAAGGCTACCCTATCCCACAGAAAAATGTTACTGACCAAATGTTGATCTTTGATGACTCATTAGACATACAAGAGATTCTCGTTTATATTTCATTTAAGAATCAATGTTGTCACACATATCTCTCTGTTATAAAAGAAGCTCTTGAGACAATATTTTTGCCAAGAGATTTTTTCAAGTCCCTCTAGACGAGACTTTTGCCAAGAGATTTATTCAAGTCCTGCTCTCCTCTTTTCCATTTTCAACCATAGTCCTCTCACCTCTAATTCGTGTGAATGCTTTTGTCAGACACATTTCCTGTGCTCTCAGCTCTTATAAATTTTTATGTTTTCCTCACTTTAAGTTCCCAATAAAAGAAGACTTATTAAGTCAAAATCTTATTGAAGAATTTCAACCTGAAGGGTTATCAACAGAAGAAATGAGTACACAGGCAATCCTAGCACCGAGAAACAATGAAGTCAAACGAATTAACGCAGAAATTGTCAATCAGTTACACTGCAAATTGGTTAAATGCGTATCAATAGACTATGCTCAAACAGTTGGTGATGATGTTGCGGAAGATGAACACATCAACTTACAATATCCCATAGAATATCTACAACCATTAACATCGTCCGGTCTTCCACCGGCCGAATTACTGTTGAAAGAAGGATGTTTTGTAATGTTATTGCATAATTTATGTCTGAGTGATGGGCTATGCAATACGAAAAGATTAGTTGCATTCGAAATTGGTTGAACAATTCTGACATATAAAATTTTAACAGGCGACAAGAAAGGTAATGTAGTACATCTTCTGCTGATAACATTAGATACAATTGGAGATATTAATATGCCATTCGTATTAAAACGTTTACTGTTTCCCATTAGAATAGCTTTGGCTATGACAATTAACAGATCACAGGGAAAAACATTTGAAAAAATCGGTTTATTTATTAGAGAGAAAGAAACTATATTCACTCACGGGCAGTTATACTTTGCATTGTCAAGATGCAATTCCAAACACGGAATCAAAATTCAATGCGATATTGACGAAAGTTAATTAAAAAAAATAATTTTTGCTGAAGTTTTAGAGTAAAAATGTAAGTTTAAAAAGTATTTGCATGTTAATTTCAAAGCCAAACAGAGCGAAAGTGTATAACGCAATGAATACCTCTAATGCAACAGGAAACATAATTTTTTACTATGGTTAATTACTCACTATAATGTAAAATAGTTAGTTCTATTATGCATATGTAACAATTTCCATTAAAATAATCTGTTTAAATTGTACATCTGCATCCCCATACGGGAGTGGCATATCCATGAAGTGGCTAGCGTGTAGCGCCCATTCGGGGGTTAGCGAGCAGGGGGCAGAGCTCCCTAGTTTCTCCAAAAATTCTTTAGGGAAATAGCTTTGGATAAAAAAGAGACACAAGACACAATTGAGGTAAAAGTAGCCAAAATTGAGAATTTGATTTGAAAAGTATGATGTGAGATCTCTTTCTGGTCTTGTTTTAGTCTTTTTCAAGATTTCATATTTTTTTTACTTATTATTGAACTGAGACTCTCATCCAAGTCGATTTTCAACATTTGGGATACAATCTGTTATATTTCTTTTGTTTTTCCAATTGGAGAACAGGCCGATAAGTGACTTCCTCATGGTCACACAGTGGTGTCCGTAGTGGGATTTGAATGCACAACTTCACAGTTTGAAGATCTTAACCACTAGTCCACACTGCCTGCCTTTTTTTTCAGAATGAGTATGATCTAGTTGGAAAACAGCAATATAGATTAAAGCAACTAATGTTATTCAGAAGCAAGGAGTACAATTTTGTAATTCTAGTAAAGTATTTTAATACCTCCAAACCAATGTCCATACATTTCACCATATATTACTGAGCGCACAATGCAAATACTTTTCAATCATTAAATAATAAAAAAAAATGTCAAGACATTACACTGGAACCTTGGGTCACGAATGTCTTGAAACATGTACAAATCGGGTTACAACCAAAAAATTCGCCAAACTTTTGCATCTGTTCATGACCACACACTCGGGTGATGAACAAGCTAGTTTCCCTTCTGGTTCGTACGCGCTGATGATTTCTGCACGTGTTCAGTCTCTCCCTGTGCATTCTCTGTGAAGTCTTTGTGCTCTATTTCGTTTCCCTTCCAGTTCATACGCGCCGTTGATTTACGTATATGTTCAGTCTCTCCCTGTACAGTACATTGTTCTCGGTCAGACGTGCATCACGCAGAGGGACTTTACCTCAAAACTATAATCTCCTCTCCACCTAGCTTCCTGCTCACTTCCTTCAAGCCAGAACTCGACTCATGCAAGGTTACTTTTCTTGGTTGTTTAAGGTTAGTTTTTGTATAAATTATGGATTTTTCAAATGTTATTTTTTTTCCCCTGTGCTTAAAACTCATTAAAAAAAGTGTTTGTTAAAGCTGTAGCGTGAACTCTTGCAATTTTAGTTTTCTCTATTCAAGGTTTTCTCAGTGTTAGTCAATGTTTTTACATTTAGTTTACTATTACACAGTGCATTCTATGGTATAATTAACTGTTTTTGTGCTTAAAAATCTATTTAGAAATATATTTACATACAGTTTGTACGGTCCGGAACAGATTAATTGTATTTACATACAATCCTATGGGGGAAATTACTTTGAGTCACGACCAAATCGGGTTGCAACCAGAGTTCTGGAATGAATTACGGTCGTGATCCGAGGTTACACTGTACTTGGAAAATCTGAGCCCAATGTGTGACTAAACAGAGATCTCTGCTGAAACTCAGTAGGAGACACTTGTGAGAATACCACAGAATTTTATTTCTCAGGAGAAAAATCTTAGAAGAAAATGTCTTAATTTTGTTTCTCTCTGATCTCTTTGTAGCTTCCAGGAGAAGCCAAAAAGATATTAAGGAGATCTCCTTTGTGATTTTTAATTCCTATGGGATGAACAGTGAGTGAAACTGACAAGTGAAAAAGGGTGACCTTTGCATACAGCAGTTTAAGAAGAGTAGGTCTTAAATGCAATCTACTGATGTGAAAATTGCAACAGTAACTGAAAAAAGACCTAAGTTGGGGGAGAACTTACCCTCCCAGCCATTCACTTTCAGAAGAGTATCGACAAAGTGTAGGAAGGAGAAGTCCCCATACTTATTTGAAAGAAATAGAATTCTTAGAGGCTCTTCAGGATCCCAAGAGGAACCAGACTGCAAGTCAGGACTAAGATCTGGTTTTCCTTGTAGTCGAACATGTACTGCATGTGAATTAAAAGATTTCCTTCAATTTAACAGTTCTTCATTTAGAAAATAAGCATTCAAACTGGAGGATTAGGTTCGTACTACAACATTGTAAGTGGCATAGACAAGTAAAACAAAAGACAGATACTTAGCATGGCACAATAACATGAACATTATTTTTGTATTTTTCTGGACATCAAAACAGGGACAACGTATACTCCTCAGTAGTATAAAGTGTGTTGTAGAATTTATTGCACACATGCTTCATAAATAATCATAAAATCTGTCCAATTAACTGCAGAGAACAACTTGAAATGTCTTTGAAGTAAAGCCTTTCACATAATTAAGGATACAATTCAATGCAGGCTCAAAATATTCTCATTACTAACATGTTTTAGGAAACAATTTTTATTCCGAAATAGTTTGTATCTTGACTAATTACATGAATCTTGTGTTGAAAGAGCCTAAAGGTAATACTAAGCAAAGGTGTTTAATTATAATCAGTTAATGGTACTGTATGTTAGTCCTTGTTATTTTGTGAATAGATGACATCACTTTCTGTACTGTTTGGCTCTTTTATCACCTTACAGCATATGATGATATATATATATATATATATATATATATATTGTGAACTTTGCCGGACACAGACAGGCGGACATGTTGTCTTAAAACCACCACACGTTTATTAAACACAATATTTTACAATAAAGGTCACAAAGACCCAGTCCAATGGTCACACAGACCTTAATCACGTGCACAAAACCCCCAAATCACACACAAAGTCCTGGCCACAATGCCTTTCTTCGGACCGCCTCCACTCTCTCCTGCCTCGTCCTTCTTCCACCCGACTCTAGCCTCGAATGAATGGAGACGGCCCCTTTTATAGAGGACCCGGATGAGCCCCAGGTGTTCCCGGCAATCTTCTTCTGGCCACGCCCCAGTGTAGCGGAAGTGCCGGCTGTCCTCCCGCTGCTCTCCGGCGCCGTCATAAATCTTCCCCAGCACTTCCTGGTGTGGCGGAAGTGCTGGGGTAACAGGTCCCCAAGGCACTGGGGTGCCTCCTGGCGGTGACCACGGGCCCCTACAGGGAAAGGCTTCCATGCCCTTGACCCGTGGCCCCCAAAGCAACCCGGAAGGCAAACCCCGTGATCCAGGCAGGGCTCTGACCCTCTTCTGGTCCCTCCTGGCGTCCCGGCCGGGTCATGGCCCCTGGCATCCCTGACAATATATATATATATATATATATATATATATATATATATATATATATATATATATATATATATATATAAGCATCAGTCAGGATGCTTTTAAAGTCTCGTCAACAACAGATTTAATTCTAAAAATTGTAACAATAGAACTGCATTAGATATGCAAGCACCTATTACATCGACTCTATGTGGTTGATCTAACTTCCTGATAGGTCACATTTCCTGCTTTCATGTCCCTATTCCTATGATGATGCACTGTCTAAAAATGATCTCTTCAGCAACTTTTGAACTCCAGTTTCTCTCATATAAACAAGTGGGAGCTGTGAGCTAGCTCTGTTTGGCCTGAAAAACATAACTCAAAGCTGCATTAATATAGAGAAGAGAATAGAGAATATCAGAAAAGTGTGATGAACTCGGGTAAAAATGAGATGTTTGACCTAGGAAAACTACATATTGAAAATGCAGTTCTGATTGATTTGGTGTGATTTGAAATATTTGGTTCTTACAGAGTACAAAAGTCACCTATTGTATTAAGAGTGATGTGAAGATATATGACATCTTGTGTTGAAAGATTGTTCTTATACAACTGTCCTTAGACAATCAGCAGTTGAAAAAAAGCTTACTATGAAAAACTGTTTGTTAGAAAATTCCCTGACTGCCACAAACCACTTATTACTCACAGAAACACTGAAAGAAGAGAAAAACAGACTTACCAGATGAGTGCCACTAGTCAATAAAGTGTCAAATGAAGCCTGTGATTCATTCAATAAAAATGTATTAAATTTGTTGTTGTATTATGGTTTGCGAAAAATATACTTACAACTTACGTAATTTTAAGAACAGGCATGGTCTGGAGCAGGCAGAAACAGAAGTGATGTCATTGCTCCTCTGCATCTGGAATCCTCCTGAATGTAAATGGAAAAGGAGAGAGTATTAATGATAACACCCCCTCTTGCTATTGCTTACCTTTTTAGGGCCTTGAAGGAGTCACCTAAACACTTGTGCTTGACATTATATAGAGACTGCATGCCATCTGAGTATCACAGTTTGTTTTCTCCAGTTCCTCTAATTTCAGGTTGAATGTTTCTTCAACTGCATTTGTAAGAGTGTAGACGGCATCTCATTCAGGGCTGATTTCTTCATTGCACATAATGTTCTTTGTATTTTTTAGGAGAAACATACACCCTGAATATTACATTATTTTGTTTTGCAGCCTTCATTAATTACCCAGACCTTCCAAAAACACAGGAAAAAGCCAAATGTAAGTTGAAAAATTAAAAAAAAAACTCAACCATTTAGCTTGACTTTTACAAGCAATACTTCACACTGTGACACTAGGGGATGCCACTGAGCCCCAATCCCCAGGTAGTTGCAGAAAAGTACCCCCAACAGGCTCAGTTAATCCAGTATATTACAATAGAATATTACTTTTCCTGTCTGTCCACACCTCTCAACGAGCATTATCCAACACCTTCTAATTCCAGCACTCCCTTTAAAGTGAGGTACCCCTATTTATCTCAGAAACAGGAGTACTTCCAGGGCCATAGCTCTTACATGATGGGGGTACTTCTGGTTCAGGTGCAAGTCCCTATAAACAGGAATAATTTTCTTCTACATCTCTCCCTGATGGCACCAAAGTATGGACAGCAGGGTTGTCCCATGGGACTATAGTTTCCAACACTTTTTTCACATATATACATGGGTGTATAGGCCCAGGAGTGCTGCCACCTAGTGTATTGGGGAACTGAAGTATCCTGAATGATTGTCTATATTAATCCATCTCTGTTATTCTGTCCTTGAATAAGAATGCCCTCCCTCCCTTTCTGGAGCCTTCATCCCATGCCCCTTCCTATTACAACACATACAAGCAGCTGTGGATACAAAGAAGATAAACATCTGATCATCTTCTGGCCAATCTGGTTCAAAAAAACTTACAGACCTGGGAGAATGTGACGTGTTGCTGATTTCTTACTCTTTAGCTGTGTGTAGGTGGTTTGGTTTAGATAAAATAGTCCAAAGGCATGACTGAATTTTTTGAGCAGCTGTCCATTATTAATACATAAAGACAGAGAGAGCAGCAGGGGTGTGTTAACTACTCTTTTTATCATGTAATTAAAATTCTTATATTAAGAATTAGTCCAAAAATTATACAATGCCCTATGTGTCACTTCTTATTATCTCTCTCTGTGTCCAGAATACTCTAGCAAGTTAAAAAAAAATGATCTTCTGCTCACCTTCAATTATATCTTGTTTCATAGCTTTGCCTTAAATATTTAACCCTTACATTCTTACATAGTGTATGCATTAATCACTCCATAAACCTACCCACCTCTGTATCTTTAGAACATGAAACAGACAGAAAAAAGAAAACTTTAATTCTATATATAATTCTACAGAGACAACCTTAGACATACAAGTCCCAGTAAAACAGAAAGGTTAATTTTGATAAATACCTTACACTGAAAGAATTTAAATCACAAATAACACAATTCTAATGCAATTCTTCACCTTCTCTTTTCCCCTCTCTCTTCTTCCACTCCTCCAGACAAGCTTTGTCCTTCATCTTCCTGACTCCAACTTCCCTGGGTGAGGTCAAGCGATTTCTTTTATGTTGGACTGGGGAGTACTTATGGTGCTGTGGTATAACCCAATGGAAGTACTTCTGGTATCACCCAAGGAGGCTTCTACCTAGTATGTCGGGAGATCATGTAATCCTGCAACCCTGGTCTTCCCCTGACCTTCCACTACACTGGCCTTCTGGCTGGGTATTGTTCCTACTGTATATACTTATGTGTATATATATATATATATATATATGTATTTATATATATATATATATATATATATATATATATATATATATATATATATATATATATATATATATATATATATATATATATATATTGTGGACTATGCCTGGCTGTTTATCCCGGTCAAGACCTCCAAGACGCTAGACGGAGCCCTCCCTGCAATGTGGAAATGCCCCGAATTCCAGCAGGGCATCAAGGACTTTGGAGTTGTAGTGCACAGCCCTGCTGGATAAAGTCAGGGCCGCCTGGGGTCGCTCCAGGGAGAAGCAGGGACTGCTATTTGCCCTATGCCCCGGGAGTACTTCCAAGTCACTTGAGCGGAAGGGATGATGTACTTCCGGGGTGAAAAAAAGGACTTTTATCTGACTCGGAAGTGATAAGGAATTATGGATTGAAGGATGAGAAACACTTCCAGGTCAGGAACTATAAAAGGACTATGGGAGCTCCCAGACGGCAAGCTGAGCTGGGTGGTAGGAGGGCAACGCGTCTGGGAGTTGAGGATTGTGGTTTATTATTATTGTTGTTATTGTATTTGGTTTATGAGAAGTGTGGAGTGGAGGGTGCTTAGTGCACATTATTATAATAAAAAGAATTATTGTAGCACTTTTACCTGGTGTTTGGCGTGGTACCTGGGGGTTCAAGGGAGCATTAGCGCCCCCTACTGCTACTATATATATATATATATTGTGAGATGTGGCCAGCTTGTCATCCCGGCCAGTACCCCCAGGCTGCCAGATGGAGCCCTCCCTGCAGTATGGAGTTGCCCCAAAGACCAGCAGGGAGTCATGGACTATGTAGTTTTTATCCTCAGCCCTGCTGGATACCACAGGGGCCGCAAGAGGGAGTTGCATGGAGGATCAAAGACTTCTTTGTGCCCTATGACACGGAAGTTCATCAAGGGAAGAGCGATGGGCTTCCGGGGTGAAGAAAAGAACTTTTACCAGACCCGGAAGTGATACAGGATCACATGGACTGGGGATTGGGAACACTTCCGGGTCAGGGAATATAAAAGGACTGTGAGAGCTCCCAGACGGCGAGCTGAGCTGGGTGGAAGCGTAGCAATGCGTCTGGGAGCTGGAGGATTGGTTTATTAGTGATTATTGTTATTGTATGAGTATTGTGGAGGAGAGGGTGCTTTAATAAATTCGAGGGCGATTTAATAAAGTCAACATTTGGACTTTTATCTGGTGTCTGGAGTTGTGGACAGGGATTCAAGGCAGCGAGAGCGCCCCCTTATTCACTATATATATATATATATATATATATATATATATATATATCTATATCTATATATATATATATATATATATATATATATATATATATATATATATATATATATATATGCAGTGCATCCGGAAAGTATTCGCAGTGCATCACTTTTTCTACATTTTGTTATGTTACTGCCTTATTCCAAAATGGATTAAATTCATTTTTTTCCTGAGAATTCTACACACAACACCTCTGAGTTAAAAATAAAGCTGAGGGAGGGGGTGTGAAGAAGGGGGCTCTGCACACCCCTGGAGAATGGGGTCGTTCCTCTGAAGCCCCCAATTGAACACTGTTGCAATTGAAACAAATACAGTTTGCCTCCACTTTGCTCAATTAGATGCTGGGCTGTGGCTGCTGCTGCTGCTACTGCTGTGTCACGTGATATGCTTCTCGCGCAGCACTTTGTATATTTAAATTCCTGTGCAGCACCTGTCCTTTTTGCTTATTGCCTTGTCTCAGTTCTCCCACAGACATCCTCTGCTTTATGCTTTATTATGTTTTTACGAATAAAGTTTATGTTTCTTGAAAACCTTGAATGAATCTGTGCAATTGTGTAACCCAAGCATGACAAAATTTATATATACAGTACTTGTGGCTTTTTCAACATATTTGAACGTTTTGGGACATGCTTCCAGAACATACCTTGCAGGAGTCATTGATCAGGGCTTCAAAGCTCCATTCTAGTCATTGAGTAAGCAGCTTGGAGCAGCGAGGTTGTTCAAGGCAATGTTTTGACTGATGAAGGCGAAGAGATGCCAGAAAAAGAAGTAAAAAGTTTACAGGTGGCAAAAGGTGGGCTTTATTAGTTTATTAAGTGGGTAGGTGCCCTGGCATTCCAACAGAAACAGCAAAAAATATTTTAATGAGGCACAGTGGGGCAGATAAAGTTTTTATTTACAGTATTTGTTTGATACTTTTATACTTCCTTGTGTTTATTCTCTTCCCAGTATTATTTTTGTTTGTTATTTTAACTTCCTTTTGTATATTGTTGGCTTTCTTGCCATCTCTTTAGAGTTTAGAAATTGGTTAAAAGCATCCATCTACTGACCGCATAGTATACAACAATAAGTCAGGAAGTGCTTCAAAAGTACAATTTTAAAGTAACATTGTTCATATATTAAGTGTAGTCAAGAACCTCAGTCTTTCTTTTAAGAATTTAATGCTTAGAAGTAACTTTGGAAAACTGTAATTCTGTCAACTCTGGCAATGCTTTGTTTTTTTTGGATACAAATTTGAACAGCATGGTAGTAAAAAATATGAAGTTTGACTTTACACTGGATGAAGCTGTTTTTACTATGCTACCGTGACATAGGAGAAAGGGAAATGGAAGTGGAAGAGGAGTTAAGAAAGGTATTATAGAATAAAATAAAGACTGTACAATTGTGAGAAATGGAAAGAACTGTGGAAGATAAGAAAGAACAGAATAGACTAGAAAGGGTGCAAAAGTAATATGAAATGAAACAGAGAAGTAGGTAGACATTCTCATAAAACTGGTCCAAGTCACAGGCAACTAGACAACATGCCAGACTCCCGGGCATCATATTTGATATATTTTAATAAAGATACTCCAATGTGGCCTGGTATACTATACAATAATATGGAGAAACAAACAAAAGATGTTTTGAATTCTGATATAGAGTACTTAGAGTCAAATTCGACAAACTCATCCATCCATCTATCCATTTGATAAAATTTTAGGAAACTGTAAGCTATTCTGGCAGCTTTAGGTGTTGACAATCATTAATGGAAAGAAAGCCTATAGTAGGACACATTTTTAGCACATACTGTTGTAATAAGAATAAAACACACAGAAAACTGCAAAAAGAGTTTGGGAATTGCCCCGTGTAATATTTGTTGAACAAGCAGCAAATTGAGTCAATATTAGATGAAAGAACCAAAACATTTGACAGAATACAGGAGTTGAACTATCGTTTTTTATACAAAATGGCTGCAGGAAATAAGTTGTAAGGAATTGACGATAAAATTGGAGGTGACATCATCAGAAGTGACATCATCATGAGGAGCCAGAAGTGACATCATCATCGAGGGACCAGAATGGGCATCATTACAGATGGAGTTGAAAATGAAATGAAACATGAAATGTTCTGTTGAAACTCTAAAGCAAAGTCTGATTTTTGTTAAATACAAAATAAACAATGATAGGTGCCAATTACTTTTGTCAGTTTCAAATTATTTCTGAGACAGTTCTGGGTTGTTCTTTTTTTATAGAGGTGTACCAACAAATTTGTCCACATCTATAGATTTGTTTAGAATCATTATGAGAACTGAGTTTTGGAATTGTTCTTTGCTTGCCCATTCATTTAGACCAAGTTGACAATAACCTTGGATAAAAGTATCTGCTATTGGAATAACTGTAAATTCCTCCAGACATTATCACTCTAAGGACGAGGGGGTAGGACAGCCAGCTGACTTATGCCACCAGCACTTTGACTTTATCTACCATAACTGATTCTGTACATCCCAGAGTTTTATCTTCTCCAGCTACTCTAACTGCTCTTATCTCAATTATAATGTTAATGGACTTATATTGTCATGATTTGTTCATTGTCATCAAATTGAAATTTGTTCTTTTTTACTCTGTGTTCACCCTAATTTGTGTGTTGATGTATGTGAATAATTTCAGGTTTAATTATTTCTGTCATTGCATTATAGCTGGGAGGTTGTGCATGTGCTCTGAGCCTGTACGTAGTGAAGAGCACTAAGCAAAAATAAATTATAAATTGAAAAAGTAAATATTGAAATGTACAGGTGCAGAAAATGAATAAAGGAATGTGTTTAATCTCCTGAAAGATACTAACAGAATTTCTCCTCAAAAAATACAAACCCCACTTAGCACTTTCAAACTCCAGTTTGCTTATGCTGATTAGTTGGGAGCATGCACAGTGTGACAGCATACAGCTGCATATTTGAAATGAGATGTTGTGACTGGCATGAAAGGATAAACTAAGATGTATGTTTTTTTTTGTTTTACTACAGTGTCTTTTTTGCTTCTTGACATTTACAGTATTTTATACCATCTTAATTACCTGTCCAGTCCTAGCAGTGTAACCACAAATTGCTGGAGTGATTTGTGTGTCTAAACAGTCTGAGTAATAATGTCTGGAGGAATGCTCTCCTGACAGGGTTAATGTTAATTTGGTCTAAAAGGAATGGACAAGCAAAGTACATGTCCAAAGCACAATTCTCATTACATTTCCAAACAAATCTACAAATGTGGACAAATATGTTGGTACCCCTCCACGAAAAAAGAAGAACCCTACAAAATATTTTGAAACTGACAAAAATAATTGGCACCCATTATTGTTCATTTAAGATAAATCAAACTTTGCTTTAGTGTTTCAAATAATAACACAACTGAAAATGACATGTAAAAAATGATGGGAACTTTAACCTGATATTTTCTTGCACAGGTTTTAGTGGCAATCACTGCAAACAAGCGATTCCTGTAGCTCTCAGTGAGACTTCTACACCTGTCAACAATTTTGGCCAACTCTTCATGAGCAAACTGCTCTGGCTGTGTCAGGTATGAAGGGTGCCTTCAACAGAATGCATGTTTCAGTTCTTCCCATGGATATTCGTAGGATTCAAATCAGGGCCCACAGAAGGCCACTTGTGAATAGTCCAGTGTTTTGCTCTTAACTATGTGTTTTGGGTCATTATCCTGTTGAAAGATCCATGACCTGCAACTGAGACAAAGCTTTCTGACACTGGAGAGTGTATTTCACACCATAATCTTGAGATTTCATTATTCATATCCCAGACTCAAAGCACCTTGTGCCAGACGTAGCAAAGCAGCCCCAAAACATAACCATGCTTTCTCCATGTTTCAGAGTAGGTATGGTGTTCTTTACTTTGTAAACACAGAACTGATGTAACCTGCCTAAAAAGCTTCAGTTTTGTCTCTCTCTTAAGGACATTCTAACAGAAGCACTGAGGCTTGACAATATACATTTTAGTAAATTCCAGTCTGGAATTTCTTATTTTTTTCTTTCAACAGTGTGGTCCTCAATAATCTTCTTACATCAATCCCATTCTCAGTCAAAAAAGAACAGATGGTTCCTCCAAAGCAACAACCTTGGAGTTCATCTCCTTGGAAGCCATCTTTAGCTTTTTCTCTACCATTCTCACTCTCCTTCTGCCCATTCTAAGGTTGTCTTTCCTCTCGTGGCTGTGTATCTACAGTGTCATGGACCTTATACTTCTTAATGATAATTGCAGTTGTTGTCACTGGAACATCAAGCTGCTTGGAGATGACCTTGTAGCCTTTGCCATTAACATACTTGTCTATAATTTTCTTTCTGATCTTTGCACATAACTTTTTCCTTTGCTTTCACTGGTCCATGTTCAGTGTGGAACACAGGATGATATCAAAAGTAGAGTGATGACCTTTTCTCTATTTAAATAGGCTGAATGAATAATTGCGCAACTGGAGACATGTGTGATCTTAAATAAAGAAAACAACGTGTCTGAAAAAATCACTAATCCATTTATTTATGATCTTTTCTAGAGGTACCAATAAATGTGTTCTGGCCTTTTTAGGATATCTTCATAGAATTAAGCAATACTTTATCACTTTTCACACTTGCTTTGCTTTAGTTGATGACATATCAAAGGTATGCAGGTATACATCGGACAATTGCTTTTCATTTATTCACCTCAGAGTAAGGAAACTGGGGGTTCGGGTCCTCCCTGCATTGAGTTTGCAATTTTTCCCCATGTCTGCATGGGCATCCTCCAGGTGCTCTGGTTTCCTCCAAAGTCCAAAGACATGCAGGTTAGATGAATTGTCACTCCTAAACTGGCCCTAGTGTGTGGTTGCTGTGTGTGTTCACCCTGAGATGAACTGGCACCCTGTTCAGGATTTGTTCCTACCTTGCACCAAATGTTAGCTGGGATAGGCATCAGCAGACCCCATTACCTTCTTCAAGACTATGTGGATTAGTAAATGACTGATGACTTTTCAGGAAGCATATGGCACTTTTTAAATGAGCGGTAAGGTTACCAACAAATTTGTCCACATTACTAAAATCCATCCATCAAAAAATGCTAAACCCTATAATGGGCCACCTCAACATCCCATCAAAGGGCACAATGATACAAACATTAACATTCATGCTTTTAAAGCATGAGTCAGCAATCAATCAGTCTACTACTGAAAATATTAAGCCAGAACTAAATGTTATATTTAATGTTATCTAAAAGTAAGTGTATATTAAAAGGAGAAATTGGAAAAATAGGTTATATAAATATTAGAAAATGTCAAATAATAATTGCATATGTAGGTGCATTTAGCATAAGAAATGTAATAAATCTCTGAATCAGGCCAATATCAAATAAATACGATTCACTGACAGTTATATACTGTTTTCTTTTGTTAACCAAGAAACTACTTATCCAGCATATGACCTGAGAGAAGAAAAATAGACATTAATAGATCACTTGAACAATCTAGATAACAAAAGGTCAGTCTGCTTAATAAGCTTGATCATCTTATTCGCCTAGATTGTCAAAAATATCATTAAATTGAGCTTTGAAGGTCCCTAAAGTCCTACTGTTCACCACACAGTTTGGTGATATATTCTATGTGTCTGTGGAAAAAAAGACCTTCTAACATTTATGTAAAATTTGCCCTGAAGGAATTTCCAACTGGCCGTGACCAAAACCAGTTAAAGCGGTTAGAGATGATGAGATGAGAAGAGAAGTTTACAGCTCTGTCCTCATGTTCTTGAGTGTGTATATTTGGATAGATGGCGTGATCCAGTTGGCTTTTGTATTTTATTGTTAAATGGCAGAGCAAACATCTGTTTAATGAAATAGGCAAAGAAATAGTTGGTAAACAAGTAGAAATCAGTGATATGTAAAGTGAAACAATGTACTTTGTTAATGAAAATATTAACCAGATCTCAAAAAATGAAATGAGATTCAAAACCAGAACAGTCTCCTAATATACTACTGTATATATATTTAATTTTTTTTGATAGTCATTGAAATAAGGTCTCAAAGTTCAGAGGCTTCACTGTACATACTTCCTACATTTTATCAGCTGTGCCCCAAAGGTGCAAACATCTTTTGAAAATAGAGGATGATCAAATATTTTTAAAAAGAAAATAAACACTAATATGACAGGGAAAGAATGAAAATGGTTGAGACAGATGCTCACAAAGTTCAGCGTGGCATGCTCTAACATTCAGATAATTCTGTAGTTTTCTGCTTTCATATTGAATCTTTCATCATTAGAAAACACAAGCTTGAGTAGCCCACCTTATGCACCAGTGCTGGGATTTCCTGAAGTCTTACATGCTTAAACAATGGCTTACATCAGAGGCCTGGCGTTGTTGTACAGTGACCAGTGACCACAACATCACTTTATTTTGCTGACTGTGCACTGGATCAATTATTATACGTACAGTGATTCCTCGCTGTGTCGCGCTTCGACTTTCGCAGCTTCACTCTAAGCCCCACGATGGCTCCTAAATGTGCTGCTTTTTCTAAGCCTTCTGAAAATAAAACTAAGCGCCGGAGGAAGATGCTTACCATCCAGGAGAAGGTGAAACTCTTGGATATGATCAAAGATCGCAAGAACATCATGGAGGTTGCCCGGCATTACAACTTAAATGAGTCTACTGTTCGCTACATCCGTAAAAATGAAAAGAACATCCGTGAAACGGTGACTGTCTCTTTCAACAAGGAAGCAAAGCATGTTGTGACAAGTCATAATAAGTTCATAGTGAAAATGGAGTCTGTCCTAGCTGTTTGGATCAGCAACAGCCACAAGAAAAACATTCCGTTGGATTCGCTGGTCATCCGGGAGAAGGCAAGGCAGCTCTATCAGTGCTTTACGGTGGACGAACCTCAACCAGGACCCTCTTCTGCAACGTTCATGGAGTTCACGGCGAGCAAGGGTTGGTTTGAGAAGTTCCAGAAGAGGTATCATCTAAAGAGTGTCGTTCTCCACGGAGAAGCTGCCTCTGCTGACCAGCCTGCAGCAGAGAACTACGTGAACAACACATTCAAGAAAATCCTTGTGGAGGGCAAGTATCATCCAGAACAGGTGTTCAATATGGACGAAACAGGACTGTTCTGGAAAAGAATGCCTTCCTGGACATTCATTTTCAATGATGAGGCCAAAGTCCGTGGCTTCGAGGCGTATAAGGATTGCGTGACTATTGTTATGTGTGGAAATGCTGAGGGATTTTTTGCTCAAGCCTGCCTTTATCTATAAAGCCAAGAACCCTAGAGCCCTGAAGAATAAAAACAAGAATCAGCTTGCCAGTGCATTGGATGCACAACAACAAGGGCTGGATAACGAAGCAGCTGTCATCGGACTGGTTCCTCGAGTGCTTCACCCCCCCAAGTCAAGCTGTATCTTGCGGAGAAGGGACTCGAGTTTAATGTCCTTCTCCTCATGGACAATGCTGGAGGTCATGCGCAAGACCTATCCTACGGCGGTGTGCGGATCGAGTTCCTTCCTCCCAACACCACTTCGCTGATCCAGCCCATGGATCAAGGCGTTATTCGCACGTTCAAAGCCCTTTACACGCTAAACACCCTGCAGCACCTCGTCGAAGGCATGAACCTTGAGGAGAAGTTCTTGCTGAAGGAGTACTGGCGGCAGTATACCATTGCGACCTGTCTGAGGAACATCCAGGCTGCATTGAAGGACATAAAGACGGAGACAGTGAAGGCCAGCTGGAAGATGTTGTGGCCTGAAATTGTACACGACTACAGAGGATTCACCCCAGAGGATATAAGCAACTCGGCCTTGGATAAGACAGTTAGGCTAGCCCACATGCTGACAGGAGAAGGTTCCATGGATATGACCCGCGATGACGTGGATGAGCTGCTGGAGACACATTCAGACCCTTTAACTGACGAGGATCTGCTGGAGATGACTAAATCTGCGAGTGATTAGAAGGAGGAAGAGCAGCCAGAGGTTTTTGGGGGTCAGGAGGAGGAAGTTGGCCTTACATTTGAGCATCTATCGCAAGTGGTGAGAACTATTAAGGAAGTACAGGACATGATTGGTGAATGGGACCCACAAATGATGCGTGCATTGTAGTTCCAGAACGCACTTGATGGAGCGATAGAACCCTACAAAAGCCTCCTCACGCATATGAAAAGACAGCACAAACAACTGCCTATCACGATGCTCTTCAGCCGCACACCCAGACACCCACTGCCTACTCCTAGTACTGCTTCAGCGGAAGAAGGCAATGACACACCTGCTGAAGATACTGCACCACCTTAAGACTCTCCTACTGAGGTCGTGCCTTCATAGGTTAGTAGTTAGTTGTGTGTAAGAACGGTGTGTGTGTGTAATAAAATGTACAGTACAATAAAAATATGATATTTGTTATGTCTAATATGTCTTATTTTCTCTTATTTTGTTTAATATATTGGGTAATGCGCGTGTAATGGTGACTAACGGGTGTTATTTCATGTCTAGAGGGCTCTAATAATGTTAAAAAACGTATTTAGAAGGTTGTAAACAGGTTTTCTATACTCTAACTGCGAAAATATTCGATTTATAAATAAAGAATCCTACTGGATACTAGAGTCTGGAACGGATTAACCGTGATAAACAACGGTTAACTGTATATGGCTTTTTTTAACAGTAGTAGTCACTGTTATTTTTTTTGTTTGTAATGAGGATGCTGTCAAGAGAAGCCTAATAACAGTCAGTTATTTAGAAACAGATATTTAAAGGCAATATTGATTGATTTACATGTTTAAAGATTTTTTTTGTTTGTTTCAATGCTGGTCAGACAGAGCTCATCACATCAGTAACACTGTAGCTTTACTCTCAATCGTAAGTGATCAGGGGCTAGGCACTGTCTAAGCACACTTTACACATACTCCTCACGTCTGTGTACCTATTTTCTAGGTAATCCCCTTTTTCCACTTTCTAAAATCATGCAGGTTAAGTTAATGTCTAGTCAACTACTCAATGGGTGTGTATGTGTGGGAATGTTCTTAGTAACTGGCTATCTGTAGCTGTCTTGTACTCAGTGCTGGCAGAATACGCCCTGTCGAATCATAATTAATAGGAGTATTTCCAGCAGAGAGTAGTTGTAGTAATAGTATTTGTTACATTTACAGAGTACAGTGAAACCCTTATTTGTTATATCTAACCAACATGCAACACATGGTCACTGTCTAGCACCATGATAAACAAGAACTGACTTTCATTGAATAGAAAACACAAAGCAGCCTCAGCCTTAGTGATGCTTCACATCTAGAAAATGGATGGATGTACACATCTCTTTTTTGCACAAGCTATCAGCTATCAGGTCAAATTGATCCCCTTAAGCAGCAACTGCACTGAAATGCTCCCGTGCCATGAGGTGAACTAAAGAATCCTCTTAAAAATGAATGGTAGAATTTGTGTTTTTAATACCAAGCAGGATTCTGTACAGACTGCCAAGGATTAAGAGGATCAAAATAAACTTTTCTATGGAGTATGAAGTATGGGTCATTCTCTATCACATCTCTGCTTGGGGAGTGAGAATGAGACACTTCAGGAACGTGACTGGACCTCAGCGCTGCCTGATAAATACTTAGCAATAAAGCTTTGTTGCGTATCCAATAATCCCTTAATCATGTCTTCCAAAGTAAATGTCAATCACGGATCCCCTCTGTCCTCTTTCAAAAGTGGGATGCCATTGTTACACAGCTTCCTAAGCTGAGCATCAAAGCTAACCCTTGAGCTGTGAAATGTCACTAAGTTTAGCTGTGGGTTAGACGTGCTTCCATTTTAGGTTGTTCTGAATTCTGAAATAACCAGCCATTAGAATTGGCTGTTGCTGATACAGATATATATATCTGTGGCCTTTTAGTGATTTGCAGAGTACAGAGCTTTAACACTTATATGATTTATTTTTTTAAACATAGTCAGGCCTCCTGCAAATGGTGTGAGGACAGATGCACATTAGAACTGGGGATGGTGTCACAACAGAGTATACATTAAGCTGAAGTGTGCTGGAGAAGCTTTTATTTTAAAGCAAATAGTTTACATTAAATATAATGGTGTCTGAACTTTCAAAACATTTTTTTTGAAGCTCAGGAAAGTCCATAAAGACTTACAGTACAGGAGAGTCACTCTCAGGCATGAGAATAATAACACTAATACTACTACTATCACTACTGCTAATAATAATAATAATAATAGGATACACACAGTTCTCTGGTTATCTTGATATCAAGGTCCCTGCTTCAGTAGTTCATGAGTACCAGCAGGTTGCATGCTGGAGCTGTCATTTTATTTCTTCCTTTCACATAATCAGCTTCTTCAATTTGCTTCATGCTCCGGAGATGTCACTTTTTTTCTATCTGCCACGTCACCTTCTCAAACAGTTTGCCTATGCAGTTTTCCATGAGAAAGACACACACCCTGATAACAATGTTGAGGTGTCCGTTAACCACATTCTTAACTTCACAGCATACTGATTAAGACCAACATCAACTTTGCTTCACTCTTGCATCAGTTTGTTTCACTCTCAGCAGATATCCCTGCTCTTTTTCTTTCTGCCATGTCGCCTTCTTAATTAGTTTGCCTACGCAGTTTGCCATGAGAAAGATGTATACCCTGATAAATTCACAGAGGTTGCTTCACCAGCATGTATCATATCATAAGCTTTCGATTCCAACCGAGATTAGGTTGTTGCCCCAGTGGTTTGCAAGTAATCATGTGACAGACAGACAAAACCCTTAGCATTAAATATATATATATATATATATATATATATATATATATATATATATATATATATATATATCTGTATTAAAAAAATCCTGGAGAGAAACGGTAGGCCGACAAGCCGTGATCTTCACGTTAAGATCACGGAAGACACTTAAAAGAGCCGCAAGACTAAAGAGATTGGCCACGGAGCATCTCGCGGGGACCTTAAACATGAGACTTTGTGCCAAGAGATTGACCCAGGACCATCTCACAATGTCATAGAACATGAGATTCTTGCAAGACACGCCCTACTTACAATGAAATAAGAGCACGGGCAGCAACTCACTCAGTCGTGTTTTGGATTTGAGCACACACAGATCCAGGGCTCTCACCGCATATAAAGCATATAAGCAAAATATGTTATAAATGAAACGTTGACGACTAAGCAAAGAAGAAAGCAGCACAGAGAAAAGAGACTCAAAAGAATTGGAGAGGCAAAAAAGAAAAAGAATAACCTAGGTGCAAATTCAGAAAATAAGGAAAGTAATTATCATCCTGGAACAAGTGAAATTGAAAAAAAAGCACGTCCAATCTGAACGTTGGCACTATACACATGCAGAGCAGGTTAGAGATTATGAAAGCAGTGGAATTTGAAAGGCTCAAAAAAAAAATATTGCCGCATTACACATGTGGAGAAAGTTAAAGAATATGAAAGTAGGAAAATTAGAAAGTATAATAAATGAAAGTAAAGATTGCAGGAGCGCAAACAAACGGAAATTATTACTCAAAAAAGGGAAAATAATCACAACGGACCTGGGGCCTCATGTATAGAAAAAGCCGAAATGTGCTTACGCACAGAAAAATCAAGATTCAGGAATCTGTGCGTACTCCAACTTCCACGTTCTTCCGCTACATAAATCCCGAGCGGGAAAAGTAACGCTCGTGCACGCGCTTTATGTAACGCCCCAACTCCTTCCAGAATTACGCCTCTTTGAATATGCAAATCAATATAAATCGCTCAGCCTTCTGTGAAAAGACAATGGGAAAAGCACGGGGGAAAATATAAGAATTTCAGCGAATACAAAATAGAGGCAAAAGGAAAAACATACTATTTGTTCAAATAAACCGTGGTATAATCAACAAAAGGAAGTTGATCGAGTGACATAGCGTGTTGGAGAAACATGAAAGCTCACGTTCACAAAATCGCACAGTGCCGGAAATAAAAAAGAAGTCACATATCAAAGTTGCCGTGAAAAGTCGAGTTGTAGCCCACTGTCTGAGTTTCATATGAAAGCTTATTAGGGTACAGAGAAAAAAAGGCACACAGTGGGGAAAAAGCATGAAACGTCAACTTCAATCTCGACATTTCCACTTTAATCACGTAGTTTATTTTGTCATTAAAGTAGAACATCATAAACGTCATCTTAAAATTGTTTAATTAACCAGTTTTTCAAATCACATCGTTATAAAATAGCATGTTAAATGCTTTGTTTTGTATTTGATCTTCTATGTGCTCTATGTGTGTGAATCACTACTTGCTTCTTAAACCGGCTCTCTTCCTCCAATTGGACACAGAATCCATTACATTCGTGATATTACAGCTCTCTGAATAACTAAAATACTGAGATGTATACGTGATATCATTTTTATGATGATAGGAGTTAAAGCACGTTATTAAACATGGCTTTCATGGTGCAGTGATTGTGTGCGATCTTCGATGAAATAATTTATTGCAGCAGTACTCAGGGCCGGCGGCTCCTTTGCCCGCCAATGTCAGTAAGGTAGCTTATGCACGGTGGATGGCCATGTCCATTGCAGACACTGCATAGCCGCCTCGTGCTCATGAAACAAGCATTTAACTTTTGCCGAAATTTGTCACTGCGTTTTTAGCTGTGTTGTTATTTTCTCTTTCTGTTTTATATTCAATATATATTGGCGTAGCCGCCACTGCAGTCCTTGCTTTTCTTTCCCCAAATACCCAATCACCACACAATCAGCTCTGTAATAGAAGTTAAGCCATCTGTAAGCTTAGAGTGCTGATTCTTCAAAACGTTTAAGGAACATTGAAATATCTTCGTAGTACATGTTTAATTATTCTATCCTTCACGACACTCCCAGTGAAGAATATAGATTATTTAAATGAAGTTAAATTTTATCTGTAAAATATTATAAACATATTTTGCTGCATTTCATCTTAAAAATGATATCGTCATCATATGTAAATACGCGCTTTATAAAGTGGCGCAGGTTGTGTAATATTTTAACTGTAGTGCAAGTTTACAGTGAGGTAATTGTACTTATAAGTACAAACAGTTCTACAAGGAGCGCTTGATTGAGTGCGTTTATAGTTCTTGGGATGAAACTGTTTCTGAACTGCGAGATCCGTACAGGTAAGGCTTTGAAACGTTTTGCCGTGGCCGAGACAGCGTGTGCTTAATGCTGTATACCAATAATTCTTTTTCCGATCAGCTGCTGCTGTGATTCACACTCAGATACAGTGATATAAATACTCCGAGTGGTGCAGTGAGAGTAATATGGAAAAAGATGATCCGCTGTGGCAACTCCTAACGGGAGCAGCAGAAAGAAGAAGGTGCAGTTAGAGTAACAACGCTAAAGCAGTTATGGTATTTGTAGTACTATTCCCTGGACCATTATATTGTTACAAGTTAATTACAATCAGATGCATTACACTAATAAACAATATGTGGTTAGTTTCAGTGTATTTATAAAGCCACATCAGGAAAATAAGGAGTAACCACACAGGAACAGTAGCACTGCTTTTACGCTGGGTGCCACCAGTTTGCAAATCCGAGCGGAGAACTTGCGTATGACAAGGTATGAGGTACCGTGGAAAAGTGCATAGCTTTACGCCAAGTGAAGGTTTTATACATCGCGATTTGAACGTGGAAAAGTTCTTAAGCAACATTTCTGTGCGTACACACCGTTTATACATGAGGCCCCAGGTGTCATTAAAAAAAAAAGCAGGATAAAGCGAGGTCAGAAATAAAAGACAGAGTAGAAAACAAAGTAAAACTTCATGCAGAGCACATTAGAGATAATGAAAACTGGAATTCAAAAGACTCAAAAAAAATGTAGGCACGAAACAGAATATGAAAGCAGAAAAATACGACAGTGTCAAAACAAAAAAAGTAAATATTGCATTAGCGCAAAGAAAGAGAAATTATTACTCGGAGAAATAACGAAAAGGTAAATAGAGATCGAATATATGGACACAGGTGATATGTCAGAAGTATGTAAATATTGTAAGGCTTTGAAGTCAAGAGTATTTCAAAAATGGAGTTTACCTCAAATGCATTTATTGGTTACTTTGCAAAATAAATTATTAACTGCTGATGATGTAGATCGTTTTGTCTGTGCTGAAATTCCAAATAGAGCTATCCTGAATTATGGTACAAAGTCATTAAACACATGTCTCACTGACCTAATTAACCCTTTAACCGCCAACTCCCTAAATATTCCCCACGCCGGGCGAAATCTGAACAATTTTTGTTTTTTTACTTTTTTACATTTATTCAAGCAGTATTTACCACTAAATGTTGTGCAAGTTCTAGAAATGGGCAAACACGTAATAAAACACAAAATATACATTTTCTCAGGTAGCTTGAACAAGCAGTCACGGTTTGAATCTTTCTTATCTGGCTCATTGCTGTTGTCATTCAAATGAAAGAATTTCAGTATCAAAGAGAATCGGTTACGTTTCATGGTATCTGCAAAAATAGGTGTTGCATACATAGGATCTGTAGACCAGTACATCTCAATATCTGTTTTTCTGATTATTCCCATCCACATCAAAATCCCAATGAATTTTTTTCATTTCGTTTTCATCAGTGTCTACCCATGCATGAACACGGGAATGTGGAGGTAAATCGGGATTTTTCTCAATAAACTGTGCTGCATACAGATTTGTTTGATGAACAAAATGTCTGATCAAGTCAGGTGACACAAACAGCTCATAAAACTGCTCAGCAGTGTAATTGTTTACATCAACAGTAAATCTACACGTTGCCTTAAACGGATACACCCACTCATCACCATGATCCGATGCGTCGTCATTCACAGTATCAAGCAGGGCACGTTACTGATCATCATTGTCGCTAAAATCTTCTACAGAACTGCTAAAATCGTGATCAGAATTATTGTCCAAAATCGCCTGCAAAACCTCACTTGAAGCCAGTTTACCTTTCGCCATATTCACAACTTTCACTTCTGAATGGTTGTCACATGACCAGCAAAGAAACATTTTCCGGCTAATACAACCACAGAGTTGTCGAAATACAATGTAGTAATAATATCCACGCCAAAGTGTCAGTTATACTACGCGCCAGGCATTCACATAACCATAGGCAAATGTGCCGGATAATTCCGGCAGTATGGCGTCAGCAATAACGCTACGATGCTGGATATATCCAGCAGAGGGCAGTTAAGAGGTTAAAAAGATTCAGCACATTGGGACTCGAAACATTGCAAGTATTGTTTATACAGAAGTTCTGAAATAAAAGTGAAACTAATGAAATAGCAACAATTAAAAGAAAAATAAAATCTTAAAAGTGTGTATCTGGAAAAACAAAAATGGGGGTTGGCAAGCGAAGTGAGCAAGGGGCAAAGCCCCCTAGTACATACATATATATATATACAGTGGAACCTCTAGATACGATCACCTCTGTATATGAGAAATTCAAGATAAGAGGAAAGTATGAGCAAAAAATTCGGATCTAAATACGAGCATTGGCTCGCATAATAAGCCACGAGCCAGGCTGTGGTTATGCGTGACCCGTTTCCCGATCCGCCTCGACTCGGGGATTCACCCAAGCTGATGTTGCCAGCCCGTCAGCTCACTCAGTGTTCCTTGGTCTCCCGTAGCGTGAGGATATACGCATTTGTGCGCTTGTGATTTCATTGTTTCGCTGTAGCAGTTCGCTGTATAAGCATATCCAAAAATATCGCAGACATGCAGATGGAGAATAAGAGACGATTGCCCTCAAGAGGAGAGAGAGAGAGAGGCGCGTGCGCGAGATAAAGAGAGAGAGAGAGGCGCGCGCGAGCAAGAGAGATAAGGAGAGAGACAGAGACGCGTGAGCGAGCGAGAGAGATAAGGAGAGAGAGAGGCACATGCGAGCGAGCGAGCAAGAGAGATGAGGAGAGAGAGAGAGAGAGAAGTGTGCGCGAGCGAGAGAAATAAGGAGAGAGAGATGCGCACGAGAGAGAAGAACCATCAGCTCAGTTATACTCACATGACGCTCAGCAGACAAAGTGTATCCATACTACTTGTATTGCAAGACATCGCTCGTTTTATCAAGTCAAAATTAATTAAAAAATTTAGCTCGTCTTGCAAAACACTCGTAAACCAAGTTACCTGCAAACCGAGGTTCCACTTGTATATATTATTTATCAGTGTTATTTGTTAGGAAAATGGATTTTTATGTTGATATTTTTGGGGGTGAAGGAGTGTGGAAAAACACAAGACCCAAGATCCAACAAACTGTAACCAACACGTCGAAGACAACAACAACCTTGCACTTCCGCTTCAACCTATCATCCACCCACAATGACAACATTTCTGACTATCCGCTGATGTCCTCACTCCCGGCTCCATCTGATGATGTCACTGTTATCCAACTCCCGGCCCGTCAGTCTTATTTCCCCTACAACTGTTTCATCACATAAATCTTTCCCATGGGCAACTGTTATCTGTCTCCAGTGTGATTTTTTGTTATGCTCGCGACTGGTACTG
Organism: Polypterus senegalus; assembly: GCF_016835505.1. Taxonomy (NCBI): domain Eukaryota; kingdom Metazoa; phylum Chordata; class Cladistia; order Polypteriformes; family Polypteridae; genus Polypterus; species Polypterus senegalus. The sequence goes on along the minus strand of NC_053156.1, from coordinate 210,974,194 downwards.
TAGTGCTGATTTTTGGCCTGAGTACTGTACACTGTACGGGGATGGTTCCCCAACTCTTAATGCTGGTTTTTGTCTGTTATTATCATTCACAATATATAAATTGGTAGATAGTGAAGCAGTAGAGTGGAGTATGTGTAGCATGTCTGTGTGTGTGAAATCTAAATTTCCTGCTACATCGAGAAGACATGTATCAGGGTGAGCAGTGACCTTTAAACAGTCTAACGTGAGTGAGCATCATCGTAACTATTTGTGCGTCTGAGAGAGACTAGTGTGACATCTATGGTTGGTTCTTACTTTGTGGCAGATACTGCCAGAATAGGCCTCAGGCCCTTGGCACCACAACATTAGGAGGAAGAAGGAGAAGATGATGGATGAATTGCTGTTATAGGATTCCGGTTGAACCTAAAACTTCCAACAGCTTGATAAAATGTGCAGTATTGCATTTGCAAGGAGAACACAATATACAACAATCACTTTCTTTAATTATATAAAATGGTGCTTACTTTATTTTATGAGGCATGTGGACAGCTACAGTGGGTACAACTGTTTGAGCAAAGGGATGGAACAGAAATTGGGCAGCAACAACTAACCCCTGTGTTTCACAGCCATTTGACTCCAGTTTGATTCCCGGTGTTGCGTGATCCATCTTTACTGAAAAAAACTTAAATGTGTTTTTGATAATAAAACAAATAGGTAAAGATAATGACAAAACATCTAATTATAAGTTAGTAGAGCACTGTGTAATGAATAGTACACTCTGATAAACTAACTTTAATTTAAACCAACCTTCTGTCTTTGAACAGCCTAACCAATTTTTATTTTCACTTAAAAGAGACTAAAAACTGTTTGAATAAACCTGCCTATAAAAACTTATATTAAAATAAAGATATGCTTTATTGAAAACAATTTAAAAAATGTTTTTGAATCCTTACATCTGTAAACTCTTTTTTCACATTCATGCCTAAAATAATTTTTTTAATCTGTGACCGTACAAATGATTTCATTAAAATGCCACACATATAGACTTTCTTCTGTTATGGGTTGCATAAATTGTGCTGTGTCTGCATCTGAGGATCTGCTTTCAGCCTGTCCTTTATATAACAGGAAAATACTTGAAACATTTAGCTTATTAACCATAACAGAGTTTATTTTTTCAGTGTCATTATTAATAGCACCACAGCACCATCTTGTGTTTGAATGGCTCTTTTTTGTTTTCAGCATTTTGAAACACATTGCTGAAACAAATATTGCATTGTTTTGTTTATGGGCATAATAATTTACAAAGTAGCAAAACAAAAGGGGAAAGATTATAAATCAAATTAAATACAAATAATAACATGTGTTCACTGGAATTGGATTCAATTTATTTCTGTATAGCACCCTTTACTAAGTGCAGGCACTAAACACTGTGACAAGTTCTCAGGTAAAATGTAAAGAATAGATTTTACCAATTATGATGATAAGCACAGAATTAGTATCCATAAAGAAAAATCCATGTTTTATGTTGGTTGATTAGTAGGTTGAAGATTTCACCGTATTCCATAAGCATGGCAATACTGCTACCACTACAACTGTTATTAAATCTGTACAATTGTTCCTGTATGCAAATGTATATTGATTCTTAGTGTCCTCTAAAACACTGACAATTTTGGTGCTAAAATTTAATTATGATGTTGATTTTATCTTTACAGCATTCACTGTGAGCTGAATTTTTCACATAAGTCATACCTTTATGCACAGTATGTATATACTGCAGATAGATAGATAGATAGATAGATAGATAGATAGATAGATAGATAGATAGATAGATAGATGCAAACTCATTAGTACTGTACATCCATTTCTAAACCTGCTTAATCCAAGTAATGAGACATGAATGTCCCAGCAAAATCAGACAGTTTATTGTGCCAGTCTGTACAGGGCACGTCTATGCACCCCAGCCCATACCAGTTTAGATCAGAGAAGCTAATTTATCGAACCTGTTCATCTTTGGCTGCGGTGGGCTAGCGCTCTGCCCAGGGTTTGTTTCCTGCCTTGCACCCTGTTTTGGCTGGGATTGGATCCAGCAGACCCCCATGACCCTGTAGTTAGGATATAGCGGGTTGGATAATGGATGGATGGATCTTCATCTTTGGTGTCTGGTAAGGAAAGCATTGCACCAAAAAGAAAAATCCAACCAAATACAGTAATAAACTGTAAACTTATCAATGAACATTACTAAGACATGGTAGGAGACAAACCCAATCTTGTGGTGTGATGAGGCAGCAGCAACACTAAGCATTGCTCAAGCACACTGCACCAAATGTAGTATAAAACAAATCCATCTTTATTTTATATAGTACCTTTCATGCTGAATGCCACCACATATCTCTTTACATGATACAATCCAACTTCATTTTTACAGCGATCTATGATTTTCCAGCTTATACTGGAGTATTTCAAATAGATTTAGTCAATAGTGGAGACTGAACTAGCACACTTAAAATATTCAGTCTATTTCATACGATCTTAAAAATATGCAAGAGATTTTAGCTGAGCTCAGGTTTGCTTTTTTGCAGCCTCACATGAGTTCAGAAAGTATCATGGAGTGTCGATGGCACCGTCACTGCAGCAAATAATAACAAGCTTACAAGTGTAATGCAGTTAATTACCTACACCCCACTAAAGTCAATAATATTTATGTCTCTCACCCACATGATGGGTGCAGTCTACACAGAAGGCTTTTGGTTTCCATTGCCTGGTTACGTTCTTGATTTCTGCCAATAAGGGTGCGCATGCGATGTGGAGCTTTAAGTTTCATTTCTACCTCTGATATATCTTTAGGATTGTGATCGCCAAGACTGTTATGGATGGAGAATCGCAGGAATCATCAGGTAGAGGCGTTCTTTCATCAGATTGGCTAGCTAAGCAATGACTTAGCTGTGGAATGGCCAATAGGGGGAGGTAGCTTGATGGCCAAGGTCTCCAGGACTCTGAACAAATCCAAATCATATTATGTGATATTATCTAGAGTTGAATTCTGCTCTGTACTTGTAAGATTTCTATTGCACTATTATATTGTATTGAGGATTACTTGTGTTCTATTCTGTCTTCTTCTTCTTATTATTCTTTCAGCTGCTCCCGTTAGGGATCGTCACAGTGGATCATCTTCTTCCATATCTTTCTGTCCTCTGTATCTTGTTCTGTTACACCCATCACCTGCATGTCCTGTCTCACCACATCCATGAACTTTCTCTTAGGCGTTCCTCTTTTTCTCTTGCCTGGCAGCTCTTATCTTAGCATTCTACTCCCAATATACTCAGCATCTCTCCTCTGCACATGACCAAACCAGAGCAACCTCGCCTCTCTGACTTTGTCTTCCAACCATCCAACGAGCCGACCCTCTAATGTACTAATTTCTAATCCTATCCATCCTTGTCACACCCAATGCAAATCTTAGCATCTTTAACTCTGCTACCTTCATCTCTGCCTCCTGCTTCCTGGTCAGTGCCACCATCTCAAACCCATAACATGACTGCTTTCACTACCATCCTGTAGACTTTCCCTTTCACTCTTGCTGATAACCGTCTGTCACAAATCACTCCTGACACTCTTCTCCACCTATTCCACCCTGCCTGTACACTCTTTTTCACCTTTCGTCCACAATCCCCATTACTCTGTACTGTTGATCCCAAGTATTTAAACTCATCCACCTTCGCCAACTCCTTGCATCCTCATTGACCTCCCTCTCATTTACACACATGTATTCTGACTTGTTCCTACTGACCTTCATTCCTCTCCTCTCTAGAGCATATCTCCACCTCTCCAATGTCTCCTCAACCTGCTTCCTACTATCGCTACAGATCACAATGTCATTAGCAAGCATCACAGTCCATGGGGACTCCTGTCTAATCTCGTCTGTCAACCTATCCATCACCGTTACAAATAAGAAAGGGCTTAGAGTCGATCCCTGTTGTAATCCCACCTCCACCTTGAATGCATCTGGCACTCCTACCGCAGACCTCACCACGGTCCCTCGTACAAATCCTGTTCCACTCTTTCATACTTCTTTGCCACTCCTGACTTCCTCATGCAATACCACAACTTCTCTCGAGGCACCCTGTCATATGCTTTCTCCAGGTCAACAAAGACGCAATGCAACTCCTTCTGTTCTCTATACTTCATCAACACCCTCAGATGCTCTTTCTTGGCATGAAACCATACTGCTGCTCAGTAATTATCACCTCACTTCTTAACCTATCTTCCACTACTCTTTCCTATAACTTCATGCTGTGGCTCATAAATTTTATCCCCCTGTAGTTACTACAGTCCTGCACATCCCCCTTATTCTTAAATATCGGCACCAGTACACTTCTTCACCACTCCTCAGGCATCCTCTCACTTTCCAAGATTTCATTAAATAATCTGGTTAAAAACTCCATTGGCTTTTCCATTCTTCATCCTCTTCATAGCTGCCCTTACTTCCTCCTTGCTAATCCGTTGCACTTCCTGATTCACTATCTCTACGTCATCCAACCTCTTCTCTCTCTTGTTTTCTTCATTCATCAGCTTCTCAAAGTACTCTTTCCATCTGCTCAACAAACTCTCCTCGATTGTGAGTAAGTTTCCATGTTTATCCTTTATTACCCTAACCTACTGCACATCTTTTCCAGCTCGGTCCCTCTGTTTAGCCAGTCGGTACAGGTTCTTTTCTCCCTCCTTAGTGTCCAACCTCTCATACAACTCATAATATGCCTTTTCTTTAGCCTTCGCTACCTCTTTCTTCACCTTGTGCCTTATCTCCTTGTACTCTTCTACTTTCTGCATCTCTCTGACTATCCCACTTCTTCTTTGCCATCCTCTTCCTCTGTATACTCTCCTGTACTTCCTCATTCCACCTCCAGGTTTCCTTTTCCTCCTTTTTCTGTCCAGATATCACTCCAAGCACCCTTCTTGCTGTCACCCTTACTATGTTTGCTGTAGTTTCCCAAATGCCTCGTAATTCTTCACTACCACCCAGTGCCTGTCTCACCTTCTCCCTAAACTCAACCTTGCAGTCTTTCTTTATCAACTTCCACCATTTGATCCTTGGTCCTCCCCTCACTCTCTTCCTCTTCCTAATCTCCAGTGTCATCCTTCAGACCACCATCCTATGCTGCTTAACTACACTTTCCCCTGCCACCAATTTGCAGTCTCAGTCTCCTTCAGTTTGACTCTTCTGCACAGGATGTAATCTACCTGTGTGCATCTTCCTCCACTCTTGTACATAGCCCTATGTTCCTCCCTCTTCTTAAAATACGTATTCACCACAGCCATGTTCATCCTTTTGGCAAAATCCACTATCCTCTGACCTTCTTCATTCACCTCCTTGTCTCCTCTGTTCCCTTCACCAACATGTCCATTGAAATCCGCTCCAATCACCACTTTCTGTCCCTTGGGTACACTGTTCATCACATCATCCAACTCATTCGAAAAATCTTCTTATTCATCCAATGCACACCCAAATTGCGGGCATATGCACTAACAACATTCATCATCACACCTCCAATTTCCAGCTTCATAATCATCACTCTGTCTGACACTCTTTTCACCTCCAAAACACTCTTGACATACTGTTCCTTCAGAATAACCCCTACTCCATTTCTCCTCCGATCCACACCATGATAGGATAATTTGACTCCACCTCTGAACCACCTGGCCTTACTCCCCTTTCAGTTAATCTCTTGCATGTACAATACTGTATATCAACCTTCCAACTCTCTCCCCTTACCAATCATACTGCCAACATTCAAAGTTCCTACCCTCAGTTCCACTCTCTTTACCTTCCTCCTCTCCTCCTGCCTCCTGACATGTCTTCCCCCTCTTCTTCTCCTTCTTCTTCGGCCAACAGTAGCCCAATTTTCACCAGCACCCTGTTGGCTAACAGTACTGGTGGCGGTCGTTGTTAACCTGGGGCTCAACCGATGTGGTATGGAAATTTGTATTGGCCACATATTGATTTGGCAAAATTTTACACCGGATGCCCTTCCTGACATAACCCTCTCCATTTATCTGGGCTTGGGACTGGCATGAAGAAACACACTGGTTTGTGCACCCCCTGTGGCTGAGTTTGTTCTGTTCTGTGTATTGTATTGCATTCATCCCCTTTTTGTTTGACACCCACTGCACATCCAACTTACCTGGAAAGGTGTCTCTCTTTGAACTGCCTTTCCCAACAAGGGGTTTTTTGGGAGTTTTCCTTGTCTTCTTAGAGAGTCAAGACTGGGGGGCTGTCAAAAGGCCAAAGTTAAAGCCCATTGCGGCACTTCTTGTGTGATTTATAATATAATGATATATAAAAACAAACTGTTTTGGATTGTATTGTGTTATCATATTTGGCAAAGCGACTCTCCTCTTGCCAGTGCAAACACAGCATATGTCAAATGGCTCAACAATTTCTCCACCTATTACAGGAAATGAGTCTGGTGATTTTCCATCCTTTATTTAAATACTATGCTAAATGACAGGCACATGCAGCGTGAAAACACTTCCAGATAGGAAATAAACACATTTTTTCTTGTAATGGTAGCATGAATATTGCTAGAAGCAAAATCTATATATATAATTCACTAAGGCAAGACAACCATGGAAAGCACACCGGAAGGGGCGTGGATTCACTAACCCGCCGACAAGTGAGACACCTATGGCGCACGCAGGAAGGAGCCACGCCCACCAACTCCAAGACCATTGGATACGACGACAACTCACAGAGCCACGCCCACCAACTTGGACGCGACGACACAGAAAAACCGGCGTCATTTATATTCGTCTGTCGTAGAGGTCACATGCAGCTCCGACCCACGTTGACTGTTAATAGAGGAATGTTTCTCGCAGAGGTGAATCGCCATATGCGGCGTGTAAAACTGTTTGCGAGGGGTATCCCATGGGATCCTTAAAATGTTCCTTTACAACTGAGGTTAAAACAAAATGAAGTGAGCAGTCTTTAAAAAACGAGTTTTCGGTTACGATGCACAACCGCATGCACTATAGCAAACTGTTTTACACGCTACATACAGCAATTCGCATCCGCGACAAACATGCGTCTTCTTAGATACTCCTGCACTTTGTACACACCCCCCTCTCACCGTGGTCTGGTGTCTTGGTGGATTATATATAGAAGGGCAGCCAAAACAATGAAAAGTCTACGTGAGTCACGGGTGCATCTGGACTGTACAAAGACTCGAGTGACGAGTTAGAGGTGGGCACATGAGCAGGCAGTGTATACTGAACGAGAAACCAGCAGACTAGCATGACGGAGGGAGCGGAGTGGATGTCCTTCTCCCGTTCCACCCTGAGCGCCGCACGGACGATTGTGTGTTGGTTCGTTACGTGCATTGGTTAAAACCCAATGAAGGAAGCAGTCTTTAAAAACCAATAAGCCCTGTGCCTCTGTTTCATTACCGTCTCACCTGCTTCACCAATGCAGGCCCCGCAACAGGCGATCCAGCGGCGTCATTCCCATGACCCGCCGGGCAGCCAACCGGGTAACCAAAGTCTTTGGGTTTGGGGAGAGTATGGTTACAAAGCTGAAACTTAAAGGAATTGACGGAAGGGCACCACCAGGTGTGGAGCCTTTCGCTTCATTTGACTCAACACAGGAAACCTCACCCGGCCCGGACACGGACAGGATTGACAGATTGATAGCTCTTTCTCGATTCTGTGGGTGGTGGTGCATGGCAGTTCTTAGTTGGTGGAGCAATTTGGCTGGTTATTTCCGAAAATGAACAAGACTCCCTCCTGCTAAATAGTTACACGACCCAACAGCGGTCGGCGTCCAAATTCTTAGAGGGACAAGTGGCTTTCAGCCACGTGAGATTGAGCATTAACAGGTCTGTGATGCACTTGTATGTCCGGTACTGCACGCACGTTACACTGAATGGATCAACGTGTGTCTACCCGGCGCGGGGAGGAGTGGGTAAGCCGTTGAACCCCATTCGTGATGGAGACCGTGGCTTCCAATTGTTCCCCACGAACGAGAAATTCCCAGTACGTGCGGATCATACGCTCACACTGATTACGTCCCTGCCCTTTGTAAAGCCCCCCATGGTCGGGTGACTTGGTGGATTATATATATAAAAAAAGCAGCCGGAACTGCAAAAAACAATGAAAAATCAACGTGGAAACCGACTGAGCCAGTTTTTGGAAAATTAACAGTCAACGTGACTCACAGGTGCGTGTGGACTGTACACAGACGAAAGCGACTCAGGTAGGGAGTTGGGGGCGGGCACATAAGCGGGCAGTGCGTACTGAACGGCGCCGTTCAACCCGTCCTTCACTTTGGAAGGAGAAAGCGCAACGGCGCTCCTCCGGTTTTCAGTCACGGACAATTGTATGTTGGTTCGTAGCGTGCATTGTTGCAATGTTACTTTTCTTGTTGGTTTATTAAATTACGGATTTTTCAAATGTTTATTTTTTCCTCTGTGCTTAAAAATCATTTAAAAAGCGGCCTGATTATGCGCCGTATGCTACGCCGCAGGTTGGCTAGTTAAATATATATATTTTTTTTTTTTTGCAAAGTGAAACACTAAATTGTGTTTGTGTATCTGAGTATGACATGGGCTCTAGGTCCCAGTAGACGTGCGTAATATTAGCAGTCATGGAGAACCCCAAATAAAAAGCATACATTTTATATATATTTAGTGAAGGGGTAAGCTTTGAACTCATGATTTTGTGTTTCTCCAAAGCTGTTATAACTCACCTATCTTAAACGCTTTCCTTTGCAAAATGCTCATGTTTTAAGACTTGATTTTCCATGTCAATGTGCTCTAGACTGATTTAGTTAGTTTGTCTGACAGATTTCTTTTTTTTCTGTTGTTAGTGCATATGAGCTTGTTTAACTCCTCCATCTGTCTTGGGTGTACTATTTTGTCCTATTTTTTTGTATTTCTTTTGGGTGTTAACCCATTTCACCTTCTTGTTTATGCTGCCATTAATGCTCGTTCAATTTGTAATTATACATTTTCCTTTCACATCTGTATCCTTTCTCATTGGATGTATATCTGTCTGCTGAAAGTATGTATACTGACTCTATACATATAACTAAAAATGGTGCAGCAGGTCCTGTGATGGTGCTCCTTGCTCCCTCTTCATTTATGGGAGCCTCTTGAAGCTGGCACTGTTGATAACGTAACCGAATGACCATGGCCAATGAGGGCAAAACTCACATGAAGCAAGGAGACGGTGGAAAAGTAATCAGTGCTTTTATTAAAAACCAAGTCCAAAACAGCTGTTCAAAAAGTGCAGTGCTTAAAAAATAGTTCAATAAATAATCCCATAAAACAAAAGGAGAAGTGGAGGTTAAAATAATTCCAATGAATATTCATTCAAAATTAGGTTAAAATCAACTAGCAGGAAACTGTCTTTACTAAAAAACCTGGTGCCTTCTTCCTCACTGGTGGCTCCTCAGCTTATCCCATTACGGGCCTTGTAGCAGAGCTGTCGCCGTACTGACACACACAGCTGACCTATCGTAGGCCTCTCCAGACCGAGGCTTGAGACCACAACAGCCATGGATCTCAAGTTGGAGCTCTCCTCCCAAGCCTCCTCGACCCCCGCTGCCTTCCCGGTCTTCCATGGCGAGTTGCTCCTTTTAGTGCATAGCACTCTGGCTCCCCAAGTTGCTCAGCCAGAGTGATCACTCCTTCAGCACCTTGGTCGTCAGCCTTTCGCCTTCTCATGCCCCTGCCTTCTCTCCCTCGAGCCTACTCCCTTCTGCTCGCTCGCACCCTCTCTTTCTTTCTTTCCTCTTTCCTTTAACCTCTGTCTTTGCTTCTTCCTCAATTTTTGATTTACCTCTCTCGCACTCTCGATTACCTTTTAAAATAGTGACGTGACACAGCTGGGCAATGAGTAGCTCCTGGCGTCAATCAGGGTCATGGGTGATCCTACCCTTGTGCACTAAGTGCAGGGCCGTCTGCTCTAGTATCACACATCACACGCCATGCTACCATGGCCCCACTCCGAACCAAGACGTGAATGCTGAGATTATTTATTAAAAATGGCAAACAGCCAAGGACCTCACTTTACCACACTTGGTTTTTTACTGATCACTTTTACACCATCCCCTTGCTTTATGTATGCTTTGTTCTCATCTGCCATGCTCATCCAAAAAGCAAGGAGCTAACCTGCACTGTCACAGGTCCATCTTCAATAAAAAGTGCTGTTTGAGCATTTAACTCCCATTTCAGCACTACTGTCTAACACAATGTCTGTAAAATTGCTGGCATCACAGCAATTCTCTAATCAATCTTGTGATTATAATATACTATCCGAAGCCCGCCATAGCATACGGCAGTGTAAGAACAGGAACGAAAAACGGTGAGAAAGGAATTCAGTATAACAAAGGTTTAGGAAACCACCGTCGCAGTATAGCGAAAATAACAAGGAGCGAAACCAATGCCAGTGCTCAAGAGAGTACCTTCCTGTAGCAGGCTACAGAAAACATAGATATAGACATACACTCACCTAAAGGATTATTAGGAACACCTGTTCAATTTCTCATTAATGCAATTATCTAATCAACCAATCACATGGCAGTTGCTTCAATGCATTTAGTGGTGTGGTCCTGGTCAAGACAATCTCCTGAACTCCAAACTGAATGTCAGAATGGGAAAGAAAGGTGATTTAAGCAATTCTGAGCATGGCATGGTTGTTGTTGGTGCCAGACGGGCCGGTCTGAGTATTTCACAATCTGTTCAGTTACTGGGATTTTCACGCACAACCATTTCTAGGGTTTACAAAGAATGGTGTAAAAAGGGAAAAACATCCAGTATGCGGCAGTCCTGTGGGCGAAAATGCCTTGTTGATGCTAGAGGTCAGAGGAGAATGGGCCGACTGATTCAAGCTGATAGAAGAGCAACTTTGACTGAAATAACCACTTGTTACAACCGAGGTATGCAGCAAAGCATTTGTGAAGCCACAACATGCACAACCTTGAGGCGGATGGGATACAGCAGCAGAAGACCCCACCGGGTACCACTCATCTCCACTACAAATAGGAAAAAGAGGCTACAATTTGCACGAGCTCACCAAAATTGGACAGTTGAAGACTGGAAAAATGTTGCCTGGTCTGATGAGTCTCGATTTCTGTTGAGACATTCAAATGGTAGAGTCAGAATTTGGCGTAAACATGAGAATGAGAACATGGATCCATCATGCCTTGTTACCACTGTGCAGGCTGGTGGTGGTGGTGTAATGGTGTGGGGGATGTTTTCTTGGCACACTTTAGGCCCCTTAGTGCCAATTGGGCATCGTTTAAATGTCACGGGCTACCTGAGCATTGTTTCTGACCATGTCTATCCCTTCATGACCACCATGTACCCATCCTCTGATGGCTACTTCCAGCAGGATAATGCACTATGTCACAAAACTCGAATCATTTTAAATTGGTTTCTTGAACATGACAATGAGTTCACTGTACTAAAATGGCCCCCACAGTCACCAGATCTCAACCCAATAGAGCATCTTTGGGATGTGGTGGATTGGGAGCTTCGTGCCCTGGAGGTGCATTCCACAAATCTCCATCAACTGCAAGATGCTATCCTATCAATATGGGCCAACATTTCTAAAGAATGCTTTCAGCACCTTGTTGAATGAATGCCACGTAGAATTAAGGCAGTTCTGAAGGCAAAAGGGGGTCAAACACCGTATTAGTATGGTGTTCCTAATAATCCTTTAGGTGAGTGTGTATACTGTGTTGCCCAGTCGACACAATAAGTCAGCGCGTCCGCACTATTGTGAGTGGTAAAAGTGCCATTTAAACTAATTTAATTATGTCTATACTAAACTTAGGTAGACGTGTAAACCAGGTTTTCTGATGAAAAAACAATAACGTTTTAAAAGGTATCGTTTACATACAACAGATTTTAGCAAATCGTTTACATGCAATTATTTATATCCATTTATACACTAATAATGGCAATTATTAAATAATAATAATAATAATAATTATTATTATTATTAAATAATTCCTCTCGTATAAGTAACATTTCTCGGACTGCTTTCTTCCATCTCTGAAACATTTCTATATTTAGTCCTGTTCTTATGCAACACAGTACTAAAGTATTGGTTAATGCCGAGTCACCTCACATATAGATTACTGTAATGCTATTCTATCTGTCATCCCACGAAAATGTATCCATCGTTTACAGTTTATTCAAAATCCTTCTGCCGAAGCCAGCCGTAGCTTACGGTGTAAGAATAGGAACGGAAAACGGTGAGAAAGGAATTCAGTATAACAAAGGCTTAGGAAACCACAGTCGCAGTATAATGAAAATAGCAAGGAGCGAAACCAATGCCAATGGTCGAGAGAGTACCTTCCTGTAGCAGGCAACGGAAAACATAAACATATATAGATAGATGCCGCATTCACTGTGTTGCCCAGTTGACACGATAAGTCAGCGCGTCCGCCCTATTGTGTGTGGTAAAAGTGCCATTTAAACTAATACAGGTAGACGTGGAAACTGGGTTTTCTGATGAAAAAACAATAACGTTTTAAACAATATTTTTTACATACAACAGATTTTGGCGAATCGTTTACATGCAATTATTTATATCCATTTATACACTAAATGCATGCGTATCCCATGGTCTTAGAGTTGGTGGGTGGGGCTCTGTGAGTTGCCAATTGTGGCTCTCTGTCTTGCGTGCGGTGTAATATCTATGTGGCTCAGAGGTGCATGTGGACTTTTGCACAGACGAAAGCGACTGAGGCTGTGTTTGGTGAGTTGTTGTGTGCCTCGAGAGCGAAACTGGACTCGGGAGGACGGTTACAGTTGGCGATCGTGGCTCTGTCGTGCGTATCCCATGACGCAGTAGGAGGGTTAGAGTCAGCGGCCGGGGCTCTGTCTTGCTTGCGCTCACTGTCTTGCGTGCCCTTAGTGAATTATATATATATAGATATTTACTAGACATCAAGGTACTTGAATTCCTTTAATTAAGGCAGTTGCAGAGAATAAGCCAATCTTCCAGGAGAGGTCCATGTGCAAAATTTCAACCCAATCATATTATATTCAGCTGGAAACTGCTTCAGTGTGTGACAGAGTTCATAAGCTGACCAGGCCAGGAGGACATTATCAAGTGCAAACATCAGAGAATCTCAACACTCAGATGTGCAGCGTACATAAAAATAAAAAACATTAGCAGGTGACATACAAGACCCACCTGCTGTAAAAACTGGAACAGAATAGCATGCAGGTGTGGCCCTAGAATCCTCTCTTCTTATAGAATTTTCCACTACGGGGAAAGGATAAGCTTTTTCCAAAATCGTTAAACATATGTAGACAGGATTGAAAAATTCCTGTGACCCCTCAAATATCTCTGCAAGGTCAATGAACTGACTCATTGTTACAAAGTGAGAATGGAATCCACATAGCTTCTCATGGATCTGAGGTTTAAGCATTGAAGAGATTTTGTCCTCTCTATTTCCCTCCTGTCTCCTTTTTAAAAATGAAGAACCCTGCCCCAGTTGCCTAGTGCCAAGGCATTACGCTCAAAGTTAAAGAAACTTTGAAAAAGTACCTTAACTAAAACACTCCCACAATATCCATCCATCCATTCGTGCATTATACAACCCGCTATATCCTTACTACAGGGTCATGGGGGTCTGCTGGAACCAATCCCAGCCAACACAAGGTGAAAGGCAGGAAATAAAACCTGGGCAGGGCGCCAGCACACCACAGGGCACAAACACACACCCACACTCCAAGCACACACTAGGGACAATTTAGGATCGCCAATCCACCTAACCTGCATGTCTTTGGACTGTGGGAGAAAACCGGAGCACCCGGAGGAAACCCACGCAGACACGGGGAGAACATACAAACTCCACGCAGGGAGGCCCACGATATCCAATACTTTCAATATCTTCATTCGGGCCTTGTCCATTGTTATGGTTTTTCCACTACAGAGGTTTTAAACAGAAAATGGATTTCCACCACTGTTATGAACCTAACCAAAACTAATACTTTTGCTGCTGTTTTAAATGAAGTTCCTTAAAGTACTCCTTACACTTCTTGTTGATATCTCCAGTTGAGGCAAATGAAACCATCCAAAACTAATTTTCCATGACATGAAGCTCATCAGACTTCACTTTAGTCACTGCTCTACCTGCCTTTTTTATCCTGTTGATACCTGTCAGTCAAATCTGGAGATCTTATAACCAAAACTCCTAAGAAGACCAATCTGAACATCTTGAAAGCCTCCCTTGCCATTAGTGTTAACCAATGGGTCCCAAGTTTGTTATAATGTCAGACAACAACTGTTAAGCCAAAGCTCCTTTTAGCTGCCTCACTAGTGAGGTCTTAAAATGGGTCCATTCAGTGTCAATGTTCACATTTTGCACATGCAGGCTTAATTTTACTTTCTTCTACATTTTAACTATGTCCTGGTACATCAGGATCCATGACATCAGTATTTTTTCTTGTTGTGTCTCTGATAAATGTATGCCCTTGCCCATAATTCAGATTAATTTTATTTTACACTAGGAGGGCCCAGCCCTCTGGCGCCTTTGGCGCCCGACCCCCAGTTGCGGCATGGTAGGCCCTGGTAGGCCACAAAACCACAGCTTTCTTATTAAAAACCATGAGTTTCTTGATATTAAAAACCACAGCTTTCTTGATATTTTAGTTTATAATTTAAAAATGGAAAAAGAATGTGAAAATCTAACAACATCACATTAAAGTTCGATACATTCTGAAAATTATGATATCAAACAAATATCTGTAGGTTTTAAAATAAACCCGATTTAAAGTGTGACAAAAACATGACATAAAAACGTCACATAAAATCGTTGCACAAAATTTTAAACACTTTTAAGCTTAGGATTTTATACATATAGTGTAGATATTGAAAATTTTAAATATTTAGGATATAAAAAAATTCATGTTGTTTAATACTATCATGTAACTCCATAATAATCCTAAACTTTAGACAAGCAAGGGAATAAGAGATATCAGTGATACATTTTTTATGCATAGATCCATCAAATATCAAATGAATATTCAGGTTATCTAAACCACACTAATAACTGACAGTGCAAAGCAAATCTCTAAAAGCATCAAATTATTTAGTTGTCTTCTCGAGAAACATGTGGTTAGTAGCTAGATTAGCCTTATTGAAGTTTTTATTTTTTTCCAATTTGTGATCCACTAGTGTAGTAGTATTTTGAGAAACCACAGTAGCTGGGATCTCCTGGAGAAATATTGCACACTGGTAGACAGCAAGAAATGCAACAGAGCAATTGCATTAGAAATAAAAGAGGAGAGATCAACAGATTTCTGTGTCTGATGTTACTTAATGAATTTGTTTCTGGTCATTTGAAGCATGCAGCAGTTGGCAAAGAAACACTAGGACAACAGTTTGTTATTAGCTGCACATCATACAAAGGAAATCAAACACACAAATCAAGTCTTTGCCAGGGGTACAATTTGAAGAGGAAAAAAGGCATCAATTAATTAACACTTACGAAATAAACACCAATGGCTCAGTTCAACACAGAAAGTGGACAATAAAAATCACAACAATATTCTTAAAAAAATTGAAAGTAGTCTATAGCAAGTATTTCACAATATTTAAAATACAGAAAAATAAAACAAAACACATTTGAAAACAAATCCTTTATCTTTGGAGATTAGATGATTAAGATTTGCAGCCTGATCTTTCTTAAAGGTATTAGCCTGGTGGGTGTTATACAAAGCCTACTGTTGACTTGCCCGGACACCACCAGTCGGAGACCACATCTTTATAAAGTTCACACATTTATTTAACATTAAATAAACACAGTCCCAACACGACACACAATGCTCACAGCAATAATCACCACAATTCCTTCTTTCTCTCAGCCCTTGGCCGCCTGTCTCCTCCAGGGGAGCTTCGTCCTGCTCCCACTCCCGACTAGCTCCCCGACCGTTAGGAGGCAGGCCCTTTTATTCCCGCGCGGATGCATTCCAAGTGGCTGGAAACGAACTTCCGGCAGCACTTCCTGGTGTGGCAGAAGTGCTGCCCTTTGCCCTGGAAGCACTCCAGGTGTCCCTGGCAGGTTCCTCCGCCATCTTGTCAAGTGTGGCGGAAGTAAAGTTCTCCCGGGATCTAGGAGGCTTAAAGCGCCCCCTGGCGGTGGCCATGGGTCCCAATGGGTTGAAATGTCTCTCCTCCTCTCCTGTGGTCCTCTCCTGCTCCAGGGTGGTTGTGTCCTCCTGACCCGGAAGCTTTTTAAGACTCTATCTGGTCCCTCCAGGCATCCCGGCCAGGTAAGAACCCCAGACATCTGTGACACTACTGAAAGTATTCACACCTCTACACTTTTTCACATTTTGTTATGCTAAAATACTTTACATTAATTTTTTGTCTCATCAAACGACACTCCGTACCTCACAACACTATAATAAATAATGGTTCTTTAATGGCACTTGATGGTTATTTATTGGGTTATGTGGTTCTTTGTAGCCCCATTGCTTGACAAAGCACCACTTCATTCTGGGAAGGGTTCTTGACAAGTGAAGCAGGTTCTTTGCATTTTGAAAAACTAATGTGTAGAAAACAGGTGAAATCTTTAATGAATGGTAGGCTACCTTGCAGAACACTAACAGATTAAGAAAACCTAGACTTAGCCTCTGTTACACATGTATGCAGTAAGAGTCCTTTTAAATTCATAACCTATTGGTATTTCACAAATCTGTTACCATCTATTCATGGTTCTTTACTGTAAAGAGCCTGAGATGGATTAAAATAATTAAAGTTTTTTTTCTGCAACATTCATGAGGATGGGTCTCTTGGGACCTAAAAATGGTTCCTCTATGGCAGGGGTGCCCAATACGTCGATCACGATCAACCGGTAGATCGGAAAGGTAGTGCAGGTAGATTGCGTTGCATTCAAACATTTTTTTTTAAATATTAGTCTATTATATATCCTTCCTATGGCATTTGCCACTTGATTGACATACAGGGCGGCCAGTCTGAGATCTCTTTTCTTCTAACACACTGGTCATCCCGCGCGCACGATCAAACTTGCAAGCCACTGCAACACTCCGGCTATCTAATTGATCTAGTTAGCCTTCCAATTTATATCAACTAAAGAAGGGTTTAAAAAAAAATTGTTGGTTATGGACTGGATGTGGAATTGGAAGAGGATTTTTTTCTCTCACAATGTCACAATTGAAGTGTGTTTGTCTGATCTGTCAATCTGTCATTGCTATTCCAAAGAAGGAAAATGTGGAAAGTTACTTTCGAACTGCTCATAAAAACTATGAAACTGACTTCCTTCCAAAAAGCGATCTGAAAAAGAGAAAGGAGAGGGAACTAAAATCGCATTTAATCGGACAGCTGTCATTTTTCACTCAGCTGAATTCAAAAGCAAAGGCAGACACACCGAAGCATTGTTCCAGGTGAGTCACTCGATCATTAAGCAAGATGAAGAGATGCTAAAAGATGCCTTCATTGAGAAAGATGGCTAGGAAGAAATTCCTGCTGAGATTTCAAGACCCTGGCCAGAGAAAAAGGAGTTTCTCCTTGTCATTAAACATACAGAATACAAGCAATTTAATAACGATCAATGGCTGCTAGACTTGTCATTTATATTCCGATCTGACCAACATGTTGAATGAGCTTAATTTACAGCTGCAAGGGAAAGAGAAAACCATGGTCAATATGAATAGCTCAGTTAATGCTTTAAAACAAAAAATGCAACATCTGTCCTCAAAACCACATCACCTTGATTTGGGGAACATCCAAAACCTTGCGTCAGAGCTGAAGACGCAATGGAAGGCATGTGCGCAACTTGACAGCATTCGCTACACAGAGCAGATTAAAAACTGTCTGTCAGACTTAACTTTAATGGAAAAGAGTAACGATTCGAGTGTTGCCCAATGTAGCGGAGTAAGAGTAGCGTTTTTTCTTCACAAGTAAAAGTAAAAAGTATGGTGCAGTAAAACTACTCTTAGAAGTAGATTTTTTTTAAAAAGTTACTCAAGTAAATGTAACAGAGTAAATTTAACTCGTTACTACCCACCTCTGATAATCAGTATATACAGTATATTGCATTGCTCTTATAAGCCTCTCTGGCACCTTTATTTTTATAGTTAATGACAAGCAAAATAGGATTTTAGAATTAAAATGATAATATTATTATTATTATTATTATTATTATTAACTAGCCATGTGCGCCCAACTACGTTGCACGTGTTAAAGTTGTCTGTGAAGGGCTACCTGTTTAAACATGGCTGCCAGTCGTGAACTGGGCCCTTCGTCGCACAGCATTATGATTTTTTATAAGGGAAACAAAATTAAAAAAGAAAACCCTTGGATATTGATTCGATAGGAACAGCCCACTCGGAATCACTGTCCGAATAGTAATTATGTGGTGATGTAGGAGCATTTCTGTTTCTGTCTGTTCACAGTCCGTCTCGTTTTCAGGACGCTGTCATTTCCTCTCATGATGTCTTCTCAACCTTTCTCCAATCTCGCAGGTTGCTTTGTGGCAATCCAAAGTGTAAGACAATATACATGGAGCAATGGTTATTAAAGGGGGACACATAGGTATCCAGGCTCTTTAAAGCATCACTTCACTGACATGTGAGCATGTATAACTGTGAGACGCGCAGCACTCGCCGGCTACAACGTAACAATAATAATTTCTGGAACGTGCTGTTACGTTGTCATTCATTTTACCCACTGTCTTTCTTTCATTCATATGTTACGTAGGCACGTACCTTTTATCTTCGGCAATCTCATTCTCTAACCAGGCCTCAGGAGCTACCCAGCGTAACACTGTCCACCACCCCTTTCGTTATTCCGGCACATTGTTGACATCCGTGAGTAACAACAACGTACTAAACTGGAAGGTGGTCTACGCATGCATGGAATTTGAGGACAAAGATCAAGATCTAAATGAAGATCTCTTTACTAAATTTAAAGCACAACAATTTGTTTAGTTGGAATGTCTGTGTTTTGAGGTGTGACTGGAGTACTACAGTCTTCGGTAGTATAAGCCTGGAGGAGATTCTTAATGCAATGCCTATGTTTTAGCTGTCTCTCTACTGCCATCTAGTGCTTCTTCTTCTAATTCATTCGCGGACAAACAAAGATCAAGATCCAAATGAAGATTATATATAGAGATAATAATAATAATAATAATAATAAGTGACTCAGGTGTATCTCATTCTATTGATAATCATTGAGATGTTTGTCTGGAGTCCATTTGTGGTAAATTCAATTAAGTAAACATGATTAGGAAAAGGCAGACACTTGTCTATAGATGGTTCCATAAATGATAATGCTTCTTAGACCTAAAACCAAGCCATAAACAATTGCCTGCAGAGCTTACAGACAGGATTGTGTCAAGGCGCAGATCTGGGGAAGGATATAAAACAATTCTACAGCCATGAAGGTTTCCAAGAGTGCAGTGACCTCCATAATTCTTAAATGGAATACATTTGGAACAAAGATGACTCTTTTCAGAGCTGGTTACCTGGCCAAACTGAGCAATCAGGAGATAAGGGCCTTGGTAAGAGAGGGACCAGAAAATGTAGCTTGGAGTTTGCAAAAAGGCACTGTCAGACTATAAGAAACAAGATTTTATGGACTGAAGAAGTTAATCTTGAACTATCTGGTCTCAATTCTAAGTGTTATTTATAAAGGAAACTAGACAACACTCATCACCTGTGTATCACCATTTAAGTGCAAAGCATCGTGATGGCATCATCATGCTGTGGGGTTGTTTTTCAGTGGCAGTTAGTGGCAGACTAGAGGGAAAGCTAAATGGAGCAAAGCAAAAGATACAATATATTTAATGAAAACCTGCTACAGAATGTTCTAGATCTCAGACTGGTCCAAACATTCACCTTCCAATAACCCTAAGCAAACACAACACAAAAGTACCTTAGGGTCAACTGTGTGAAAGTTCTTGAGGTGCCCAGTCAGAACGCAGGCTTGATCCCAATCCAACATTTAAGGAGAGACCAGAAAATAGCTGTCTACTAATAATCTCTATCCAACCTAATAGAACTTAAGCTGATCTTCAGGGAAGAATGACAGAAAATCCCGAAATCAAGGTGCGCAAAACTTGACATACCCAAGAAAAGTCCAGGGCTGTAATCACTGTCAAAGGTACAGTCTGAATATTTATGTCAATGGGAAAATTTTATTTTTTATTTTTAATTAATTAAAAAAAAATCATTTGTCATTCTGGGGTATTAAATGTTGCTTAAAGAGGGAAAAAATAATTTAAATGATTTTAGCAAAAAGCCTTTGAATACTTTCTGAAGGCACTATAGGTGTCCATAAGAGAATGGGCACAAAGGTATCATGTAGGTTGCAGAGAGGTACTAAAAATGGCTGTAGATTGAGAGAAAACTTATTGGAAAGCAATGTGCACAGAATCAGTATATAGCAAGGTGAACAGCAGATAATTTTAATGTTAGTCTTCATGCATAATCAGAAAGAGGCCTTCAGCAAGGTCAGGGTGATTGTGAATTGAGAATAGCGTTTCTGTGGTCTGCTAATGCTACACAAATGCAAGCCAGGGCTTGATCAACCATGACTTGGATACTGATGTTGAAACACAGAGTGACCTGAGGTTACATCACTTATGAGTCCATCATGACATCATTAGACAATTACTGTGTCAAGCAGCTTGTGAAAGAGCATGTTTTAAATGAGTCTAAATAAAATGAGGATTGATTGATTGACTAAAAAATATTTCAAGTGTAATACAAAAGCTTCAGTATGTTAACATATACTAAAATAGAACATTTCATATGTTACAAAATAAAAAGTACATCCATATTTTGAAATTCTGTCTCTTTGTAAAAATATCTGCACTGTTGCCCTTTTTCTGTCTCATTCTGTCTCATCATACTTTATGTGTAGGCATATTCAGACAGAACGCTGTCATATCACAATGTTTAATCACTTTTTGTTCTTTATTAATGTGTAGCTTTGGCACCTCTAAATTTTGTAATGCCCAAAAAATAATTAATGCTGATTAATTTCATTGAAGCATTAAGCATTTAATTGCTTTGTGTTTGCAACATTTTTTTCTAAAATATAATTGCATTTTATCATTTGTTTGACTACAAGATATTATGGGATACATTTTGCTTGTGTGTGAGTGATATTTTAATCAAGTCCATAATTTTACTTTAAAACCAGAGATATTTGATGGTTTATTTTGGAAAGGATTATTCATTTTGATAAGTGGTGACTAATAGCAGTCAAAGGATCTACAGAAGAGATGAAACAAATGTACAACTGAAATACTGACATATGCAAGGAACATGGGAACGTTTCTATATGAATAAAAATATTATTGTTTTTTTATCATTATTATAATTACCTGTTTTCCATATGTACGTATTTAACTTTAAACTAGAAAAAATGCAAGCATGTTAAAAGACTTCCTCAAAGTCACACAGGGAGTGAGTCAGTGGTGTAGTCTGAACTGGCAGCCAAATGCTTTAGAGTTCAGTTACGCCACTGCACCTAAATTAATCATGCCATTGTAACTGTGGTTGTAGCTTTAATTTTTAAAAGCATGTTTAAACTAGTGTATATTTATGAAAATAATTTGCTACCTACTGTATATTGGAAAGAAACTTGTCAGTAATTTTGCTTTTGCAGTTTTAGTTGTACTTCTAATTTCTTGTGCAAGTGTGTGGTAGAATTTAGGCTGTCTCCTTTATTTTGTAAAAGAACATCTAAAAAAGGCAAAAATAAATAGTATTAAAGGGTGTTTTTATTGTGAATAAAGCACACTGGTGAGCAGAAAGAATAATATCAGAACAATAATTGGTAATGTCTCTCTGGGGCTTCCAGCATCAGATGACTTTGAAGGGTGACTAACACTCTTTGTAATACCATACTAAACACCAAACACTCTTTTTCTGTACTCTACTTTTCACCATAATCATTATTTCCACTTTTCCTCTTCCTCTATCTCACCTCCTGATCCAAAGTTTCTTGAAGCATTGGCATGAAAAATGATTTAAATACCACCCATGAACAAGCTCTGGGTAAACCACCTTGGATTCAGGAAATCATTCTGAAACTCTTGGGGTTGTCCTCTGAGAGCTTCATTTTGCTAGACTCTGGTTTTCATTAATGGTAAGTCAACCCCCAGGTCACCTGTCAAAAATAACAATTACCAGGGGGGCAAAGAACATTGCACAGGACTTTCTTGCTCAATACGTGTGTGGTATTCTATCATTCAGCACACAAACTCTTTAAACTGATTTTCTAACTCCTTCAGGCAAGGGTGCACTTAGTAATCATTAACAAACCTGGTGTTGTTAATACAAAGTTAAAGTTCTTATCCAAGATGACTCTTACACCAAAAAGACTCCACCAAGTCCCCAAGACTTTCTCAGAGAGTGTGTCTTTTAATCTATGAACAAAGTCAATTACAAAATCCTGAATTTAACAGATTAATGCTGTCATTCTTGTTTTTCATGTCCTGGTTAGCTGAATAAACTGATAAGCCTTTTATGGGAGTTCTACTCCCTTCTTTAGCCAGAAGTGCACTACTACTTAATTGTTTCAGGCGCCAAGTCTGCCTCTGAATAGAGGTAGATAGGATCATATTCAGAGACATCTGGAGTTCCCTCCTTTTTCCATTAAGGTTTTCCCTATGCTCTAAGTGTTTGTGTAAATGGGAAAATCATTTTCCTCCCACAGTCCAAAGACATGCAGGTTAGCTGCATTGGCGGTAATAAATTGTGCTTGGTGTGTGGGTGTGTATGTGTGTGTGTGTGTGCCCTGCGGTGGGCTGGGGCACTGCCTGGAGTTTGTTCCTGCCTTGCACCCTGTGGTGGCTGGGATTGGCTCCAGCAGACCCCCCATGACCCTGTGTTAGGATATAGCAGGATAGATATTTTTATTTGTATTCTGGTCTGTAAGGAGAGGGTCCCAAGTTCACTTTATTAACAAAGACTAAAACCAATATCCACATTCTCATTAACATCAAATTGTTAATTCTTACCTTTGGAACATCCTTAAATACTGCTTGGACGATCCTCATTAACTCTCTCTATGTCTTTTAAACTAACTGGATAGAAGTGTCTTTCTAAGTAAGGTGGAACACACCGTTAAATCATGAAAAACCCTAAGGAGCATCTCTTTAGTGTACCAACATATAGCAGTGCTATACAAATATAAATTTTTATTTATGTCCAGTGTGTGATTGTGGTCTGTAGCTGCTCTTTTGCATGGAAGATGAATGTGAATATATATGGAAAGGTCATTGCCCACTAACAGAAAATAAAATTAGATAACAGCAGTGGTGTAGCTCGGGTTCGTGCCACTCGGGGCGGGGCAGGGCGGGGCTTCAATTTGCCATCCTCCAACATATCTGAATATGTTAAACTATTTAAATAGAAAATTAAAATGACGTATAGAGAAAAATGAAGATAAATTTTGCATAGATTTATTCATATATAAAGAAACAGCAATCATTTTTTTATATATATTTATAAGCATCAACTAGACAAGAATATAGTATAGACGCACTGATAAGCCGTGTTCTGGTTATTAGTTTAATATAATTACGCTATGAAAACCAGAACCAAAGTAGGGTACAAGTGATTGGTGGGGATGTTTTCAAGAACACATTCGGATTGATAACGAAATGAAATTATAAATTGTAAATTAGTTGTTTATCTTCCTAGAAATTATTATCGGTGTAATTTTTTTTATTTTTGTTATTGCCTCATAAATTTCAACTGCTGTGTCTGATGCCGTCACAGGAGGACAGTCTGAACATTACTTTTCAAGCATTTGTGGTTAAAAATCAGAGAATTTGACCGTTTTCATTCATGAGTGATATTTTTCCGAACCCTGCTGCTTACACACGAATTGTACTGACCCTTTTGGCCAATAATGCCGCCCCCCAAATATGTGCCACCCGGGGCGGACCGCCCCCTAGCTACGCCACTGAATAACAGCACTTTCAGCATTTTTCTGTCTTTGATGATAAAATGTCTGGTTTTCCTTATATGTCTGTTGTGGTCATTTGGATTTAAAACACCACCCACCAAAGCATGGTGTGAAGGGCACTGCCTGGGAACTTTACCTAGCCGGTACACCCACAGCATGGAAGGAAGGCCCCAGGGCACTTGATGGCAGCCCTGACAGCTTGCAGCATCGCCAAAGATTGCCACAGGGCATCATGGGACTTGGAGTTTGTTGGCTCAGCCATGCTGAATTCCATGGGTGCCTCCAGGGGGTACTGTGGGGACAGGGGAGCCCTGTGGGGCTCTAGTCTTTTCTGGAAGTTTCTCCTGGTTAAGACTTGGGAACATCGGAAGTAATTCCAGTAATAATATAATAGGAGCTGTCTGCCATACCTCAAGAAGCCAGAGTCAGGAGGATGGAGACAAAGCTTGTGGACAGGAACAGGACAGGAAGAGAAAGTGACGAGGCAGAGAGAAAGGGCTCATTTAAACTTCACGCTCAGAACGTGTACGGGCACGCATGATGGCTGCTGCACATTCCCATCGTTTATTTGACGCGTCCTC
This sequence comes from Polypterus senegalus, assembly GCF_016835505.1. Lineage (NCBI taxonomy): Eukaryota > Metazoa > Chordata > Cladistia > Polypteriformes > Polypteridae > Polypterus > Polypterus senegalus. The sequence continues at coordinate 210,949,673 of NC_053156.1, read as the reverse complement.
TGAGCAGGTCCTCAGAAATTAACGCAACACGTGCGTGAGTTGCAGCACCAGCAAAAAGTCGTGGGGTGCAGTGTGATAAAACTTGGAATGTGACGTCAGAGTCTCTGTTTACTACCGATATCTACATGTGACAGAAAACCTCTATGCAGATCGTACAGAATTGATGTGCTCACTTTGATGTTTAATGAATGGTTCGATGTAGTGAAGCAAAATGTCGACATATAGATGCATTCGTAGTACTTTTATATTCAAGCAGTGCATATTCCCAATCGTAATGACACAATATATTTTAAAAGTCTCACATACCATCTTTTGTGTCATCTTCTTTTCTGGGGCTTCCTCCTGACCTAACAGGAGCGGCAAACATCAATAGATCACCACACAGAACACATTAAATGTATAATATTCCAACTCTCTGCGCATTTAGAATCTTTAGATTTATACTTGATATCACTTTCATGATGAAATGTATTAAAGTATGTATGTTACATTTTACAGATAGTTCATTTAATTTAAATACTGTTAATAATTACACACATGGGGGTGACATGGTGGCGGAGTGGTAGCGCTGCTGTCTTGCAGAGAGTCACGATACTGGTGTTCCCTGCTTGGAGTCTGCGTGTTTTCCTGCTGGGTTTCCACAGTGTGCTCTGGTTTCCTTCCAAAGATATGCAGATCTGGTGCAGCTAAAATGACGCCAGAGTATGTGTGTGCTTGTATTCACCTTGCAATGAGCTGATGCCCCGTCTAGGGATTGTTTCTGCCTCGTGCCCAGTGCTTGCTGGAATGGACACATCCCTGGATTAATGGATTTAATCATTAAACATTCTTTTCAGAGACATTGCAGTAAGGTGTCATCTTAATTGAATGGGTGTTCCAGGCATTTCACAACACAGAGAAGCCGAACCTGTTCTCACCGTGATAATATCTCACACTACCACCTGGTGGATTCCTCCTAATTTACATAAAGTAAGCTCGCAAGTATAAACAGTAAAATGCTTGCGTAGCAGGAGTGTCCACTGGAGTATGAGTCGCATTGCGTGAAGTATAAACCTGGCCTAAGAGTTACAGAGGAAAGAAGACAACGTATTGTTGTGTGCTATTATTGTGCAGTGGCTGTGGTGTGCAAAACACTTAGAAAGCAAGTGCTTCTCACAATAAAAAGTGTTTATAAAATGTTTTATACTTGTGTAAGAGTCTTTGTATTGGGTTTATGGCCACAATGCTTTACTCATTTCTATCCAGTCAACAGCATAATGACAGTTTGAACCAGTTTCTAACTTAAAGCATCCAGATATCAGCAATCTAAAGCTAAGAAACTGACCTTGTTTATCTTGCTGTTACTCCATGTTCATTTTAAGCATTCAGTAAGGTGGCCACTTTATCTAACATTTCAGACAGTCCTCCAACAGCTTGCTGCATCTTCACAAAATTATGACACGTATGGTGAGAATATTCCAGTTTCTTTTTCTGGGGATTGTACCATCTGCCTTTCTTTTTCAGATAGTTAAAACCAGTTAATTTAATGACAGGTACATGCTGGTTTTTTAATCAAAAACTTAAAAACTGCACTATCTTTTTTGTGCATCAGTTATGATAGGCTTTGTTTTCGTGATTTGTTTGTTTTATATGTGTATGAGTTGTGGGTTTTTGGATGGGAATACAGTTTGAATTGTGCATTGCCTATTGTCTCTTATGGTCTGTTTTTTTAAATACAGTATACAGGTGATCCCCCGCCTATCACAGAATTACATTCCAGACCCATCAGTGATAGGTGAAAATCCGTGATATAGAAGGATGCTTGGGAGCCATCGTAGGGCTTAAAACAAAACAAAAAATTCACAAAAAGTTTGCTCACAACAACTGGACCACAAGCAAGGTATGCGATACACAGGAAACTGAGATGCGTCGGGGACCCACTCTTGCTGTTCTTGCAAGATTACACCACGTTTGCAGCAGCCAAGAGTATGAAAATCCCTCTCTAATTGGTTGAGCCAATAACGGGCCTTGTAAGAAACCATCTGGGTACTGTTACACGAAATTCTTTGTCTACCATAGTGTACAATATACGTATATTTAATGATTTACTGTTTTACTTAAATGTTAATTATTTTATATACATATTGAATTTTACTGCCTTTTAGTCAATATTTACAGTTATAAATTATAATATGTATTGTTCTAACAAACTCTTGTCTAGCACATGTAGTGACAAATGAAAAGCGTATGTACATTTTGTTATGAATTGCAACTCTGTCTATGTATTCCTGTACGTAGCAGTATGTTTCATGATTTACTAGTGTATTGCTTAAATGTTACGTATACGTTATTATAATTTAGTTATTATAAATTATAATATTGTTCTAACGAACTTTTGCCTAGCACATGTAGAGACTGCTGAAAACCATATGCTTTGTTATGAATTGGCTGCAAAGTACACTACAGGTAGGATGCTTATAGAATTTTTACTCCATTTTATTTATATACAGTAGAGGTGTATATATATGTTATAATTACAGTAATACATCATTGTTATTAATAGTTCAGCATAGAAAAATGCTTATTTCAATGTAAAAAGTTGTCAAAAACCCATAAAAAGCAGTCACCATAAAACCACAGATTTCCGCGATATTAAAATTAGATATGTTCCTCAGAAAAAATCAGTGATATAGTGGGGGATCACTGTATGTGTATATAAATATACATCTATGTTTTATTTAGTACCTATTATTTAATTTATGTCCTATATTCTACTTTCATTCTGTTAATAATTATTTTTCTGTTGGCAGGGATGGGAGCTGCATATGGTACTGTATTATCCAAGTATGAACATACAGTAAGTGCAGATTTCTATTAGGACTGCACTCTTAAAAATAAAATTTCTTTACTGGGTTGTGTGATTCCTTATAAAGCCATTGCTTGACAAAGAACAATTTCATTATTTGAAGAGTTTTTTGCACATAAAGTTGGTTCTTTATGTTTTGAAAACTTTGTAATATGTAGACAAAAACTTAAAATTTGAATGCATTGTAACCTGTGTTATTGCATGCAGTAAGAGTCCTTTTAAAATCATGACCCATTGGTATTTCACAAATCTGTTATCTTCTATTCATGATTATTTATGAATCCTGTTCTGAATCTAAGTAAATAAATTTCTCTCTGGAACCTTCATGTGGATGGATCATTTGGGAACCAAAAATGGTTCTCTTATGGCATCGCTCTGAAGAATCACTCTGACAACTTTATTTTTAAGAGTGTGGTCAGTGTTGTGACTCATGTACCTTCTTTTTTGAGTGAGTCATTGCAAACACCTTTGTCAGTTTAACTAATTGAAATGCAACCAATAAACAAATTAATTAATAGATGTATAAGTTTAAAAAATCTGCAGGTTAATGGGAACCATAATAACAAATTGATAAGATCTCTAACTGCATACTCCAAAGGTTGTTTGGATCCATAATTGATTAAAACTTCTTAATAAAATTAGTTTCAAAATACATAATTACAAGTATCTGTCCCCAAGTAGATTGCACTAAATTTTGACTTTCCCTGGCATTCACTTTGGTGATAATGAACATTTTGGGATAGCTCATCTGAGTATATACAACAAGCAAGGTCAATGAGTTTAGTACAGGAGCAGAAGGAACAGGAAATACCAAGTAATAATCCTTGATGTCATTTACTGTCAACTGCTTGTAAATTGTATAGGAAAAGAAACCCTATGGCAGTAAAGTTTTTGGCTAGGTCATATTTCAGGATCATTAGGTTTCCTTTGAACCTTGGTGTTCCCATGAACACAAGAGGAAATTTTAAACTTCAATAGCACATAAAATGTGACAGACTTAATGTATTGGTTTACTGACATTAATGACACGCTACACTGAAATTAGATTTTAGCCAAACACAATGAATGAAATGACTTACTGTAAATTTTGGTTTATGTGATGAGTCAACCATGTCTTGTGCTATCTGCATTATATGGGCATTATACAATTGAACATTTTTTTTTAGTGCTTCCAGACAACTTATTTAAACAAGAAAGGAAGAAAATTAACTAGACAGTGGGCCACAACTATTCCTTGAAACTATAATGAGTGATCAATGCCTGAAGCAGTCTAATGAAAAGGAAAGTTACCAACCTGAATTCCCAATGATCAGGTCCAACAAACCAAATTAAGTCTCCTTATGCTTTTGTAAAAGAGAATAACAAGATGGTATGGAGTTCACCAAAAGCTACCAGAGAATGGGTTACAGGTTCTAAGAGTGAGAAACAGCAGTTCTTTTCCAGGGCATTTGAAGGATTACACCTTTACCAGACTGAATCTTTTTACTCACTCACTGATTTTTTAATTCTTGAGCACCAAAAGCTTACCTTCTGTGTAGTGGTCACTCCTTCTGGACAGAGTATTCCATATTTTAAACTTTTTACAGAGCTAATGCAAAATGTATGGCATCTCCCATTCCTAACTTAATCTTGCAGGTGTGCAGTACTTTCAGCACCTGGTTAGCACCGGTTCAGCTGAAGACTGAGGTCAGTTGTTGCATAAGCAAACAAGCCAATACAAACAGTCACCACTCCACGCCTTTTACAGCTGATCAGTCACATGTTTTGCAATACACTAATGAAGACTCTAACTTACAATAGCCAGCATATGTATCATATTACCTTAGAGTTTATTTCAATAGAATATTTCAAATAATAACATAAATTAAAATGCCATGGAAAAAATGATGGGATCCTTAACCTAATATTTGGTTGCACAGCTTTTAGAGGCAATCACTGCAAACAAATAATTCCTGTAGCTCTCAATGAAACTTCTGCACTTGTCAACAGGTAATGTGGCCCACTCTTCCTGAGCAAACTGTTTCAGCTCTGTCAGGTTTAAAGGCTGCCTCCTCCAAAGTGCATGTTTCAGTTCTTTCCATACGTGTTCAATAGGATTCGAATTGGTGCTCATGATAGGCCACTTGTTCTTAGCCATCCTTGGGTGCTTTTAACTAAGTGTTTTAGGGTCATTATCCTTTTGGAATATCCATGACCTGCAACTGAGACACAGATTTCTGACACTGGGCAGTGTATTTCTTTTGCCTGTGGATATAGAACTGATGAAATTTACCAAAAAACTCCAGTTTTGTTCTCATCCGCTCATTCTCCAAGAAGCACTGAGGCTTGCCAGTATGCATTTTAGCAAATTCCTGTATGGCTTTATGTTTTTCTTTCAACAGTGGGATCATCCGGGATCTTCTTCCATTTATCCCACTGTCACTCAGAAAGCGATGGATGTTACAGTCAGATACTGATGGACCTTGACCTTGGAGTTCAACTTGTACCTCTTTGGAAGTTGATCTTGATTTTTTTGTTTGTCATTCTCACTCTCCTTCTGCCCCTTCTCTGGTTGATTTTCCTGTTGTGGTTGTGTCCAGGGAAGTTGACTACACTTTCATGGACCTCAAACGTCTTAATAATATTTGCAATAGTTGCCACAGGAACATTAAGCTGCAAATGGTCTTATAGCCTTTTCCTTTAACATTTTTGTCTACAGTTATCTTTCTGATCCTCCTCCTCCAACTCTTACCTTTGAATTCTCCGTATTCAGTGTAAAACACATGATGATACTAAACAGCAGAGTGACTGTTTTTTTTATTTAAATAGGCTTAATGTCTGATTGCATAATTGGAGACAAGGATGATAGTAATTAAAGAAAACAGCTAGATTACAAAATAACTCTAATCTAAATATTTATCATCTTTTCTAGGGGCAATAACAAATGTGTCCAGGGCATTTTCAAATATCTTTGAAGAATTAAGTAATACTTTATCTTTTCACACTTGCTTTACTTTACTCAATGACATATCAAAGGAATGCAGGTATACATTGGACAATTGCTTTTCACTTAATCAATTTTTAGGAAACACACAGCACTTCTTCAGTAAGCTGTAAGGGTACCAACAATTTTATCTGGATCTGTATTAATTAACAATCAGAAATCCACTCCACAAGTATAAAATAAATCATTCACAGCATTTTAAATGTTTTTTTAAACTGTAAACTGGCATTCTTTATGCTTGCTTGGTTTTGAGCGTAGCCCTAACCCATCCACTCTGCCACCACAACTCTGATGTGGATTAAATAGGTTTGAAAGTGTATGGATAAATGGTTGAAAGTTAATGGGTCATAATGTTAAAAAAAAGTGGTTTAACAGATTGTATGTGTAAGTGACTTACAACACCTATAAATTTCACTACTGCCTTAATTAAGCTTGCACCACCAGAAAAAATCATTATTGTTGTCTTGCATTTGAGGCATTATAATTTTTTTTCTCATTGCTGTTTAGTTCAGAATTAGAAATAAAGCAGAGTTCAATAAAGCAAATGAAAATGAGGAGATGAATCAAAAGTGTACAAGTCAGATCTTAGAGGCATATTGTGGATGGATGTTTTCTCTGTAACTACCCTTTCAGTCAGAGGCTAATTTCTTCTTTGAGGTTAACTCAGTTTAATTTTTCATCTATATATTGCTCCTCTCTGAATACAAGACCAGAGAATATGAACAGACTTACAATTATGAAAGTGTAACATCCACCTATCCGTCCATTTATTTGTCAAGAATACATGGTGAATTCATTTTTTGTGTTTTGTTTGTCTCTATGTGCATACCTTTCTAATTCCATTTTCTTATTGCATTTCATCATTGCTTCAGTAACATCAAGGTCAGGAATATACACTCACCAGCCACTTTATTAGGTACACCTTGCTAGTACCAGATTGGACCCCCTTTTGCCTTCAGAACCGCCGTAATTCTTCATGGCATAAATTCAGCAAGGTACTGGAAACATTCCTCCGAGATTTTGGTCCAAATTGACATTATAGCATCAAGTAGTTGCTGCAGATTTGTTGGCTGCATGTTCATGATGCAAATCTCCCGTTCCACCACTTCCTAAAGGTTCTCTATTGGATTGAGATCTGATGACTAAGGAGGCCATTTGAGTACAGTGAAATCATTGTCATGTGCAAGAAGCCAGTTTTGAGATGATTAGAGCTTTGTGACATGGCATATTATCCTGCTGGAAGTAGCCATCAGAAGATGGGTACATTGCGGTCATAAAGGGATGGACATGGCCAGCAACTATACTCAAGTAGGCTATGGCATTTAAACAATGCTCAATTAGTACAAAGGGGCCAAAAAAACTTCCTCCACACCATGACACCACCACCCTAAACTGCTGATACAAGGCGGGATGGACCCATGCTTTCATGCTGTTGATGTGAGATACCATCTGAATGTCACAACAGAAATTGAGGCTCATCAGACCAAGCAATGTTTTTCCCACCTTCTATTGTCCAATTTTGGTGAGCTTGTGCAAATTATAGCCTCCGTTTCCTGTTCTTAGCTGACAGGAGTGGCACCTGGTGTGGTATCTTGCTTCTGTAGCCCATCTGATTCAAGGTTCAATGTTTTTTGCATTCAGAGAAGTTCTTCTGCATACCTCAGTTGTAACAAATGGTTATGTGAGTAACTGTTACTGTTCTATCAGCTCATATCAGTCTGACCATTCTCCTCTGACCTATAGCATCGACAAGGTATTTTCACCCAGAGAACCGCCACTCACTAGGTATTTTCCCTTTTCCTGAAAATTCTCTGTAAATCCTAGAGATGGCTGTGCATGAAAATCTCAGTAGATCAGCAGGTTCTGAAATACTCAGACCAACCTGTCTGGCACCAACAAACATGCCATGTTCAAAGTCACTTAAATCACATTTCTTCTCCATTATGATGCTCGGTTTGAACTTCAGCAGGTCATCTTGACAATGTCTACGTGCCTAAATGTATTGAGCTACTGTCATGTCATTAGTTGTTTAGATATTTGCATTAAAAAGCAATTGAACAGGTGTACCTAATAAAGTGGAAAGTGAGTGTAGTATTTAATTTCTAATATTTTCATTTTGTATTTTCAGTTATTCTTGTTGTTGAAGATTTTATCATTATTTGTGCTATTTTATGTCCTTGGATGCAGCATGTTTTTGAGGAACAAATGTACTATAAAAGAAGGCAAACGTCACAGCAAAAGCATCTAAACTTTGACTAATAATTGTAGGTGGCACACGGAATGGGCGGGCATCCTCCCCAGAGGGGAAGCACCAAGTGAACACAAAGGCATCCCAGCCAAGAGAGGGAAGAATGTCACACACAGACAAGGCTGCCCTAACGGAAGTTCCCTTAGCCAGGAGAGAAACCCCAGATAAATGGACAAGCATCCAAACCGGATATGTGCATAATAACATTCCCTGGTCAGGGATAAAAGAAGACAAAGCTTTGAGGGGTGTTTATTCCCCCTCGGTGCCAGATGGCAGCAGCCTTCCATATTGGCACCCATTTGGGAACCAGCAGGGAACGCAAGGAGTTGTAGTCCGGCAGCACAGCCCTGTTAGGATCCATGGGTGCCGCAAGAGTGTGCTGCAGAGTGAGGTGCTCCCTTCTATATTGGATTCTATATGACCCTGAAGTACTTCCAATGGGCAGCAGCCCTGGCACAGGAAGTACTCTTGGGTCCTCAATAAAAAAGAACTAGAGGATGGAGAGCAACACTCGACTGGAGGACGACAGTGTGGCAGTGAAAGCAGAGGAGAAGTGGATTGTATGAGAGATAACTTGTGCATTTTGTGCTTCATTTGGAGGTATTTTGTAATAAATCATTCTTTATTTGACACTGGGAATGTGTTTTTGTGGTCGTGTTTGGGGTTTGCAGCTTGCTGGTGCCCCGGTTTCATCACTCTGTGGAAAGATTTGTTAAAGACTACTGCTCAAACAACTACTAAAAGAAAAAGGAAAATAACATCTGGTTTGTGAATGTGGTGATATGTGTCCAAAGCTCTTCCAGCAAAGGCCGTTTTGTTTTAAATAAATAATCACCGCGCTTGCGGCTTAGTGAGGGGGCGTGGTGGCTGTAGCGTCTCAGGGCGATCTGTGGTGTGGGCGTTTCTCACCTAGTGCACAGGTTGGAGACTGCCCACATCCGTGATTGTTCCAGGGGCTAATGTGCTGCAGCTGCCATGTCTTCTCTGCATATATAGAGAAGCCCGAGATGGTTAAGGGAAAAAAGAAGAAGGACAAAGAAAAGAAAGATCAAAATGGAAAAAGAGAAGGAAACGGAGGTTGCCGGAGGAAGCAGGAAGCAGTGAGGCGAGAGAGAGCAAGTCGGTGCAGCAGGAAGCGAGCAAGAGTTAGGCTCACGGCAGCTGAGCAGGCAGCCTGGGTGTTTGGCCAACACTTGTGAGAAGTAGTGGTTGTGGTTGCTCCTGCAGAGTTTGCTTTGGAGGGCGGGGGTGACCGGAAGGCATAGTACTCTCCGCAGAAGGTAGCGGGAGTCGGGACTTGGGATGTGGTGTCCCCTATATGAGAGCCTTGGTCGCGGTGCAATTCCCAAGTCACTGTCAGGGGGAGCTAACCGGAGCAAAGAATCGGTAAAGCGACTGACAGTAGCAGAAGTAGGAATAAAGAAGGTCAGCTGCAGAAAGAGAGAGTGTTGCACCGGCTGCAGGGCCCTAACGGGATTAGTAGGTGAGACTCTAGTTAAGAAGAAGCACCGGGCTTGACATTGGTTTTTAAAAGACTGCTTCCTGATGAACGTTTTAACATTGTTTTAAAGGATTGTTTTCTATTTATTGATTTTAACCTCCACCATTGTCACTGTTTCATTGGATTATTTATTTATTGAACATTGAAGCACTGCACTTATTTAATCTGAACTTTGTTGAAATAAAAGCACTGTGCACTTTTATATACCAATCCCTTGCTCTATTGTTATTGCCTCATCGGTAGCATTACTGACAGTGTTGAGTTCAAGGGCTCCCGAACAGCGGATGGGAGCATGGAGCTGAACCCACATCGTCACACTTTGAATCATGTTTCATTCTGTGGCTAGGATTATATAAAAAAGGTACACAGGCGGTGTCTTCACCAGGTGTGTCATAGTGTTTGTAGGTTATATAGTGTGTCTCTAATTTTCTTCTTTTTTTAGAAGTAACTTTAATCTAGGTTTCTTTTCTTTTTGTAGATGCATACTAACACAGCATTAAGAGTCAATTTAATGGGAAAACAAAATATATCATTTGCTGACAAGGAATAAAAAAAAAATGTCACTTTAGAAAATAAAAAAATGTAAAAAAAATTAGGTAAATCAAGTTAATAGATGATATGCCCAAATAGTTCAATGGAAGAGAAGAACAAAATCTAGTTAACATATTTTCTGAAGAAAGTGCACCTTAGAGGGGACAAAATATTAAAGTATGGAGAGGACAGTCTCTCTTCCAACAGGAACCTACATTATGGCATGCTTAATGCTATTGGTCTGATGCTGTTTCATGGCCTAGAACAATAGTATTGTCAAGGGTGTAGTAGTCTTGCTGAAGCCAGACATAATAAATAAATAAATATATATATCTATATATTAAATAAATAAATAATTATTATTATATGGAAACAATCATGAGTGACTTTCATTTAAAACTGCGTGGCACTCAAAGTACAAGAGGTGATTTTGGGCTGCAAAGAAGACCCTAACCCACATCACCACCACCAGTCCACTCACTGTTGACATCACTTCAGGCACTACCTGATGATGTCATATCTAATAACCAGAACCCATCTTCCTGCCACATCAGTTCCTGTTCCAGCCTCCCTGACTCCACTTCTTCCTTCGTACGGCCATATTTATAGACCAACCTACAAAATGTTAATTCTGTTTTAGACTCCTGTTTGTAAAGACATGCCTCTTTTTGCATTCTTTTTTCTGACAGCTTTTCAAGTATACAGGGTGGCCATCCCCAAACCTTTTTGTGACTCATTTTGTCCTTATTGCAACGCGGCCCGGGCACACACAGGCAGATATGTTGTAAATCACCACCACACGTTTATTTACAACTATATTTACACAAGTTCATAAGTGCTCACACAAACCCCCATACAGTCCTGACCACACAATGCCTTCTTCTTTGGGCCGGAAGTGCTGGCTGTTCTCCAATATATATATTGTGGAGCCGACCCGGACACAGACAGGCAGACATGTTGTTTTTCACCACCACACGTATTTATTATAAACAATATTTACAATAATGGTCACTCAGACCTAGTCCAAAATCAGTGCACAAACCCCAAACACAGTCCTTGCCACAAATGCCTTCTTCTCGGGCCGCCTCCACTCTCCTTTCTTGCCTTGTCCTTCTTCCACCCAACTCTAGCCCTGAATGAAGGGAGATGGCCCCTTTTATATTCTCCCGGATGAGCGCCAGGTGTTCCCGACACTCCCCCATTGGCCACGCCCCAGCGTGGCGGATGTGCCGGCTGTTCTCCCGGCAGCTTTCCGGGCGCCCTTTTAATTCTTCCCCCCAGCACTTCCTGGTGTGGCGGAAATGCTGAGGTAACAGGTCCCCAAGGCATTGGGGCGCCTCCTGGCGGTGACCATGGGCCCCTACAGGGTGGGGCTTCCATGCCCTCAACCCGTGGCCCCCAAAGCAACCAGGAAGGTGGCCCCCACGTGATCCAGGGTGGGCGTAGACCCACATCCGGTCCCTCACGGCGTCCCGGCTGGGTCGTTGCCCCTGGCATCCCTGACACTGCCCCACAGCCAGCTAAGACCGCTCGGGAGGAGCGGCCCGTCCCGCGAGGGCAGCACACCCCCGAAGCAGGTCCTACTTCAGGACAGCCGGGGTCTGATCCTGTTCCCCAAACAGGAATATGGGCGGAGGCGCAACCTGAGCACCAGCCCTTGGTGCCCTCCTGTGCCTCGCACAGGTTGCGCTCCACCCTCTTACCGGCATCCACTCATTCGGCACCCCCTCCGAGGTCTTCGCGCTCCTTTGGTTGGAGCCACTCGCTCCTCCGTAGCCTCCATCAGCCGTGGCGGCAGCCCCTCGCCAGCGGAGAGTCCTGCAAGCAGACGGCCCGTCCTCTGAGGGCAGGTTCCCAACGCAGCGGGTCCTACTGCTTGTCCGGGGTCTGGTCCTGAAACATACAGAAACAAAGGGGAAGAGCTGCTGTCTGGACACCCTTCCCTGGAGTCCCCTTGTGCCATACACTGGCAGCGCTCCCCCCTCTGACCGGCACCCCGGCACTTGCCTGTTCGGCACCCCTTCCATGGGTTCCATGTCCCTCCTGTTGATGTAACAGATGGGACCGCCTTCCGTCTTTTCCTCCTCGCCGACTTCACGGGTTCCCTTCTGCCCCTGCAGAGGGCGGCCAGCAATCGGACGTGAGCACCCAACACCATGTCCTCCCGTATCGGAAGAACCGGCAGTCAGCCTGTCATTCCTCCTGTCACTCTGGGACGCCCTGACAGTTTGAGACTCCTTACTACAAAGAAAGAGCCTCTTTCCCGTCTGCGTCCCTACAGTGTGGCGCGAGACCGCAGCCGACTCGGGGCGGAGGGCGCTAGGACCCGGGGCACTTAGCAGCCCGTGTCCACTCAGTGTCCTCATGGACTCCCCCCTCACCGCGCGTACAGCCCACGGTGCCGTACCTACTGTCAGAGGGCTGTTTACTTTAAGCTGATCTTTAGAATCACAGCCATGTTCAGCAGACCCTCCCTCATGCTGTACGGGGACGGCGAAACCTACCTTCCCCGCCGTGTGGCTCCGGCTGGAGAATCCAGCGCCGCACCATCGGATCGCCATCCGCAGGTCCTCTATGGACGCGACTGCCTTCCTTTCCAGTACCCGCATCTCTGCCCGGAGGGCACGTAGCACCTGGAATAACCCCTGCTCCGCGGAGTGAAGGCATGCCTCCAGCTCCGACAGAGCAGCTGGCAAAGACAGGAAGTTAACCGATGCGGAGCCTACCTGTCTGTCAGCCTCCGACGTCGGCAACTTCCTGTGGGCCTCCTCCTCTGGCTCAATCGGATCTCCCCCCTGCACGTGATGGACATTCCTTGGTTCTGCCTCTCTGCAGTCATTGGTGGGCACACAAGACACACCATCCAATCGCGTGCCTGTCAGGGGGAGGGACTTCTGGTCCGCGGCCATCTTGCCTCCCCTTCTGCGGCGGCGACGTACTTGCCGGAAGCCTTGTTGTTGCTGCCGCCTCTTGAGCTGCAGCGTCTCCTCCTCCGCAGCCCTCGCGGCTGCCGCCGTGCTGCCGGAGCCCCACAGACCGGCATGCGCCCACCACTGACGCGGATCCGGGAAGTCCCTGCTTGTAAAAGAAAACACACGCCCGGCCCCCATGGCAGGGAACTCACCTCCCCGGACTCATCCAACCGAGGAAACATCCTTGGCGTGGCCTCTCTGGATGCCAATGCGTCCCGGGCACCTCCAGCAACGGCGCGCTCGTCAGAGACCGCTGCACTTCTGGTATGCACACCGCCCGCCCCCATCAGGGAAAAACGGCCTTCTTGCGGACCCCTAGCAGTCCGTGGGGTTCCTTTACCCCACGGGGCTGTGTGCACGCAGCACTCGCGGCATGTGGGTGGTGTCCCCTGCTGTGCTGGGCCGTCCACAACAAGATTTTTTGTTTCAGGTCCCGGCCTGAAACAGGCGGAGCATCCTGCCGACTACGCCAGATGTGGAGCCAACCCGGACACAGACAGGTGGACATGTTGTTTTTCACCACCACACGTATTTATTATAAACAATATTTACAATAATGGTCACTCAGACCTAGTCCAAAATCAGTGCACAAACCCCAAACACAGTCCTGGCCACAAATGCCTTCTTCTCGGGCCGCCTCCTCTCTCCTTTCTTGCCTTGTCCTTCTTCCACCCGACTCTAGCCCTGAATGAAGGGAGACGGACCCTTTTATATTCTCCCGGATGAGCTCCAGGTGTTCCCGACACTCCCCGTTGGCCACGCCCCAGCGTGGCGGATGTGCCGGCTGTTCTCCCGGCAGCTTTCCGGGCGCCCTTTTAATTCTTCCCCCCAGCACTTCCTGGTGTGGCAGAAGTGCTGAGGTAACAGGTCCCCAAGGCATTGGGGCGCCTCCTGGCGGTGACCACGGGCCCCTACAGGGTGGGGCTTCCATGCCCTCAACCCATGGCCCCCAAAGCAACCAGGAAGGCGGCCCCCACGTGATTCAGGGTGGGCGTAGACCCACATCCGGTCCCTCACGGCGTCCCAGCTGGGTCGTTGCCCCTGGCATCCCTGACAATATATATATATATATATATATATATATATACATATATATATATATATATATATATATATATATATATATATATATATACTAATAAAGGCAAAGCCCTCACTCACTCACTCACTCACTCACTCATCACTAATTCTCCAACTTCCCGTGTGGGTGGAAGGCTGAAATTTGGCAGGTTCATTCCTTACAGCTTCCTTACAAAAGTTGGGCAGGTTTTATTCGAAATTCTACGCGTAATGGTCATAACTGGAAGCTGTTTTTCTCCATTTACTGTAATGGAGATGAGCTTGAACGCCGTGGGGGCGGAGTTTCGTGTGACATCATCACGCCTCCCACGTAATCACACAGTACATAGAAAACCAGGAAGACCTCCAAAAAGCGCTGAAGAAAACATGCATTATATAATTGAGAAGGCAGCAAACAATAATAAGCGGCGAAGTGACATATACAACCATATTCATGAGTTCTGCTACTTGGAAACAAAGCACGATGTAAACCTACACTTTAAATTAAGTTCATAGACAGGCTGCGCTGGCGTTTGTAATTTAGTGCCTGCCCATATAAGGCCGTCCATCAGCGGCAATCCAATAGCAAACTCCACTAAATATTCACGGGTGAAGGACTGTGCTTATGCAGAGGAAGATGAGATGGTCAGGGTGGTGTTTGGCACAAACTCAGCGAAACTGCGAGAGAAAGTTTTAAGTGCCAGGACTAAGGTAACATTAAATACAGCCATGGACATAGCACGAGATGGCACCAGCACAGCTGGGAACCTTCGATGCATGTACACCGAGCGCTCACGTGAACTGACACAGTGCACAGATAAAAGCAACAGTTCCAAAGAGCGCTGAACAAAACCGAATTACACAATTGAAAAGGCAGCAAAAAATATGAAGCGTCTGATACATACAAGCATATTCATAAATCCAGCTACTGCGGAAACAAAGCACACGTGGAAAAGTCAATGTCCCGCTAAAGGAAGACAGTGTAAAAAAAAACCCGTGCATGCAGTGTGTCAGGTCTCAGATAAAGAAGAAGACGAGCTGTTTATTGATGCAGTAAGAAACGAATCGATGAATGAAACCTGTCATCTTTACAGCGATTGACAAACACGGAATGTAACTTGAACACAACACATCCTACAAATACGAACCTGATTGAAAGAAATAATGATAATCAAATCCTTGATGACAGCAACACTCAGTAACACTCACAAAACAAATACTGTATATTGACAGTCATGTTACGTTATTTTTAAAATGTTCCCTTTTCTTTTCTAGCTTTTTAACACACTACTTCTCGCTGCATACGCGGGTATATATATATATGTATATATATATCCCGATCTACATACTCGAATAATGGATACTTTATTCGCCATCAATGATTGTTTTGGTAAAGCCATACTCAGTGTATTCATTAGATGAACGGTAAAAAGTAAGAGCGAGGGAGGATGACTTATTGAGGCATGCAGGCTGTAGTGCGCGTCAACTCTATCTGAATTGCGATCACATTTGAAAAAATATATCTTTTCAAGTTTTATTTAGTCCATATGTGTCAAACTCAAGGGCGGGCCACATCCGCCCGGCGTAATTATATCCGCCCGAGATCATTTTATATACTGTATTATTGTTATTAATGGCCGGGTATATGAAGCGCTGGTAACACAATAAACTACAGATCCCATAATGCAGCGCTTCAGCTGCCTTGCGAACACTTACCGTTAATCAAGTCTAGCTTATGATGCTGCAAGTTATTGCGAAGCTAGCTCACACGATGCTGAAGAGAAAAGTTGATTCTGAAAATAGAGCCTTTAAAACCGATGGGAGGCTGAGTATATGTTTACTGAACCCGTGTGTCTCATTTGTGGAGCTAATGTGGCTGTAATTACAGAATTTAATCTAAGACGGCACTATGAGACAAAACATCAGGGTAACCTGAAAGACCTGAATGCAATGCAGAAGATACAGAAAGCAGAAGAATTAAATAAGAATCTGACACTTCAGCGGACGTTTTACCGTGCACAATCACAAAGTGATTTCAAGTGAAGCTGCTTTTATGGGAGACACAAATGCACCAGTGCAACTTGCCCCACTTTCCCTGTTGCCAAGTAATGTTAAACCAAGTCGTCACTACGGTGTTCCCAAATCGCACTTTGCTGATAAACTGAGCGCACTGAGTTTGCACGGCGCTTTGGTGACTTTGAAGAACAAAAAGTCCGTCTACATGCGGCTCGAACCTTGTGCATGTTTGGTAGCACATATCTGTGTGAGAAGCTCTTCTCAGTGATAAAGACTAACAAAACAGCACACAGGAGTCGCCTCACTGATGAGCACCTGCAATCCATCCTGAGAATCTCCACAACACAGAACCTCACACCAAACATAAACGAACTTGTTGCCAAAAAGATGCCAGGCGTCCAGCTCTAAAATGACATATGAGCAAAGACAACTGAATGATTTGATTTGTTATTGCTGAAAGGAACACATTTTATTTATATTTCCAGGTTTTGTTATGCAGCATGTTCATATTTGAATTTGTATAATTTTGACAGGATATATTTTTATGGAGAGCAAAATCTTTTGGGATATTTAAAATCTAAGTTTATTTTTTATATAAAATTACATAAGAGTAAAGAAATTTGAATGTTTGTTCTTTTAACGTTTACTTTATTTCTAACTTGTATAATTTAGACAGGATATATTTTTATGGAGAGCAAAATATTATAAGTTGTTTAAGGTTTGAGTTGATTTATTCAGGAATAATATTCCTCTCTGTTTTTACCATTCCTACCAAAAATATTTCTGTCAACTAAATAAAAATTCCTTCTATTTAAAATTTAAATAGAACTTGAACAAATACGATAGTTCATAATATCCACGCAGACTTGCACGTAAGAGCGGGAGTTATCCGTTTTAACAAGCAGCGTATTGCACTGATACAAAATAGCTTCTTTAACACACTTCTTCTCCGCTGCGAATCGCAGGTATTTTGCTAGTATATATATATATATATACTAGCAAAATACCCATGCTCTAGCTAAGTAGTGCTTTAAATTTTATTAAAAGAAAAGTAAACCTTTTTAAACTAAGGGAAAATATACCAATAATTATTTGTTAAGGATCTCTTTGTATACCACGTTGTCAGTTCAGCACTTCGGTTGTAATATGACCAAGCTGTGCGAGCTTACTCTTGAGCATGCAACGTATATTTGGCCATGTGAAAAGCAATCTTGCATCAAATCAGTGGCAACCTTTTGTAGGGTCTGTCCCTGAGACTTATTAATTGTCATCGCGAAGCAGAGCCTTACTGGAAATTAGAGGCATTTGAATTGAAATGGGAGATCAGAGGGTGTAACGGGGATGCGAGGAATAAAAACTCTCTCCCCTGAGCAACCACCAATAAAAATAGTTGGCTCAATTAGGTTCTTTTGCAGACGCGTGACCTGAAGTCTCGTGCCGTTACAAAGTTTCGGTGGCTGTAAGTTTTTCAGTAACATTATTGGTGTCCCAATCTTCAAAATTAGATTCTGCTCAGGAGTGCCTGGAGGATTCAGAGTGTGGAGAAACTCTAGCGACAGCATGTCTTTTAACTTGTGGATTTTTCTGTGAGTATTTGGCGGCAGCGTCATGAAGTTGTTTCTGCAAGACCGCGTTAGCTGTGGAGCTCAGCGGAGCTCAGCTCGGAGCGAAATTAAGTGAATGAAATCAGGTGAATGGGAGGGGAGATGATGATGTGGCTCTCCCACCCGCCTTAACTCTCAATCCCTCCACAAACAAACAAACACAGTCTCTCGTATCTCAACTGTCCTTTATATAAATCAGTAAAGGAGAGAGGACTAAACACAAAGGAAAAAGAACGGCAAGACTGCATCAGCTGCGGAGCTCAGCTTGGAGCGAAATGAAGTGAAGGAAATGACGTGAATGGGAGGGGAAATGATGACGTGACTCCCCCACCCACCTTAACTGTCCATCCCTCCACAAACACAGTCTCTCAGCATGACATTTGCCTGCGAATATTTAGCGGCAGCGTGTCAATGAACTTCATTTAAACTTAAGCTTTACACCTTGCTTTCCTATTGATATGTCTACAAAGGCTTGTTCAGATTCATAGGGTTGTTCCTTTCTTACTGCATCAATAAACAGCTCATCTTCCTCTTTATCTGAGATATCACACATTGCATGCACGGGTTTACCTTTCCCAGTCCTGCAAAGTCAGTTCACGTGAGCCGCTCGGAGTACATGCATCGAAGGTTCTCAGCTGTGCTTGTGCTATCTCGTGCGATGTTGCGATGTCCACGGCTTTATTTAATGGTAGCTCAGACCCGGAACTTAAAAGTTCCTCTCGCACTTTTGCTGAGTTTGTGACAAACACTATTCTATGCCTGACCATCTCATCTTCGTTTGCATAAGTACAGTCCTTCACCAGCAATTTTAACTCCGTTACAAAGTGATGAAAAGTCTCGTTTATACCCTGCATCCTCTCATTAAACTTGCATCTCACGAATATCGTATTCGTCTTAGGTATGACAAACGCCAGCGGGAGCATGTCTATGAACCTAATTTAAAGTTAAGCTTTACACCTTGCCTTCCTATTCGTTTGCATAAGCACAGTCCTTCACCAGCAATTTTAACTCTGTTACAGCAATTTTAACTTCGTTACAAAGTGATCAAAAGTCTCATTTATACCCTGCGTCTTCTCATTAAACTTGTATCTCACGAATATTGTATTCATCATAGGCATGACAAACGCCATCCGCAGCCTGTCTATGAACTTAATTTAAACTTAAGGTTTACAACGTACTTTGTTTCTGCAGCAGCTGCACTTATGAATATGCTTGTATGTGTCACTCGCTTCATATTCTTTTGCTGCCTTCTCAATTGTGTAATGCATTTTTTGAACAGGTTTCATTCATCGAAGTGATCACTACCTAAACTTGTGAATCTAAGATGTTTAACAGGCATTCCTGGTTTTAATTTGTGGATTTGCCTGTGAATATTTAGCGGCAGCGTGTCTATGAACATAATTTAAACTTAAGCTTTACACCTTGCCTTCATATTGATAAGTGTATAAAGGCTTGTTCATCACCAAAAGGTTGTTAGTTTCCTACTGCATCAATAAGCAGCTCGTCTTCCTCATTATCTGAGACATCACACACTGCATGCACGAGTTTACCTTTCCCAGTCCTGCAAAGTCAGTTCACGTGAGCCGCTCAGAGTACATGCATCGAAGGTTCTCAGCTGTGCTTGTGCTATCTCGTGTGATCTTGCAATTTCCACGGCTTTATTTAATGTTAGCTCAGACCCAGCAATGCGTCTTCTCATTAAACTTGTATCTCGCGTATATTGTATTCGTCGTAGGCATGACAAACGCCAGCGGCAGCGTGTCTATGAACTTAATTTAAACTTAAGGTTTACACCGGGCTTTGTTTTCGCAGTAGCTGCACTTATGAATATGCTTGTATGTGTCACTCGCTTCATATTCTTTTGCTGCTTTCTCAATTGTGTAATGCGTTTTTTGTTCAGCGCTCTTTGGAGCTCTTCCTTGTTCTCTGCGTACTGCATTCACAGTCAGTTCACATGAGCCGCTCGGAGTACATGCATCGAAGGTCCTTAGCTGTGCTTGTGCTATCTCGTGCGATCTTGCGATGTCCACAGCTTTATTTAATATTAGCTAAGACCCGGCACTTTCACTGAGTTTGTGCCAAACACTAGTCTATCCCTGACTATTTCATCTTTGTTTGCATAAGCACAGTCCTTCACCCGCGAATATTTAGCAGCAGCGTGTCTATTGGATTGCTGCCGACAGACGGCCTTATATGGGTAGGCACTCAATTACGTGGGAGGCGTGACGATGAGGGACGCAACTCCGCCTCAAATGGCGACCGAGCTGCAGGCTATGGCCGTATATATGTACATGAGTAGGTTCCAGTTATGACCGTTACGCGTAGAATTTCGAAATGAAACCTGCCTCTTTTGTAAGTAAGCTGAAAGGAATAAGCCTGCCAAATTTCAGCCTTCTACCTACACTGGAAGTTGGAGAATTAGTGAGTGAGTGAGTGAGTGAGTGAGTGAGTGAGGGCTTTGCCTTTTATTAGTATAGATATATACATATATATATATAGTCAAAATGAAATATACCATAGCAGAGAGAAGTACTTCTCAGTCGTGGAGCCAAGTAGCTGCAGTAGCTGCTGTGGTGTGTGTGTGTATCTGTCTGTTAAGCTTCAGTTACCTTGTTCTACCTTGTGCTACTGAGGTCCTGATCTGATAACAGCAATCTTAGCTTTTTATTTTCTCTCAGCTTCAAATCTTTTGTTCATTTTCTTTTGCTCTTTTTTCAAAACCCCGGCAGTTTAATCTTCACAGACTGAAAGAATTGGGGGCGGTTGTTTTAGGAAGAAGCCCTGTGGGTGTAGCCTTTGCAGCACAGGATTTCGCTGCTATTCATTACAAACGTTACAATGGGTTGTCTCTAAAGATGTATTCTTGTTTGAGAATTACATCTGGCCCCACGAGACAAACGCTGTCGTGGAAAAAGTCTACAGCACAATGGTGAAAAGAAATAATAAATAGGATAAGGTTAACAGCAGCCCATCATGATGATTCCTTCAATATTACTTTGTATTTAGATAAAAATATAAGGAACATATTTAAAACATGAAAGACTAGCTTAAGTGAGTCTACCCTTTTCAGTATTAGATAGACAGTGTGGTCACTTGGGGTGCTGCAGCTCCCCAAACACCAGACACAAAGGGTCTGATACAAGTTTGCCATAAAGGTTTTTTTTTGTGAAACTCTTATAAAGAAAGAATTTCCCACACCACAAACAGTATTACAATTCTAATGTACACCACACTTTTGTCTTCTTCTCTTTTTCTATCTCTCTTTCTCCTCTGCCCCTCTCTGTAAGCTTTGTCCACCTCCTCCTCACTCTGGCTCCCAGAGTTGAGGCAGACGGATTCTTTAATGTGAAACCCAGGAGTACTTCCAATGTTCCAAAGGTTTTGCCTGGAAGCACTTCTGGTTAATGCTGGAGCCTAAAATGGTGGGCTTGCTAGTCTTTTTGTGCACCCTGGCGGCACGCACAGAACCCAGCAGGGCTGAGACAGTGAGCTACATATGCCCTGTGGGAATCCATGAAGGCACCATAACCCATTGAGGCTGCTGCCTAGCAGTTCAGCTGAGACAATAACCTTCACGAACTGTCTTCCCTTGTCCTTTCATGGCACCCTTCACAATAGATAGATAGATAGATAGATCTTTATTTGACCATATTATAATGTGTGTATTGTACAAACATTAATATATATATATATATATATGTATATATATGTATATATATATTATATTATATATATATGTATATATATATATATATATATATTGTAAACAAGGCGCTTTATAGCGCCCGACCCGGCATAGAATAGGCAGAGGCACGTGTTCACACTCACAAATATTTATTTTTCTTCAGCCGTGTGACACGTCTTCCCCGTGCCACACAGCCCAAACACAGTCCAAAGCACAAACACAAAGAAGCCAAACACAAAGAAGCCAAACACAAACCCACACTTTCCTGCTCCACCACTCCTCCCAGGCAACCTCGTCCTCTTCCTCCCGATTCTGGCCTCGATTGCTGGGAGGCAGGCCCTTTATGCCCCACCCGAAGTGATCCAGGTGCCTGACCAGCTGGTCTTAATTGCACCTCCGGTGGGGCTGATAAACCGCCCAGTGTGGTGGCTGGAACTCTGCAGCACCCCCTAGCGGCCACCCCATCTCCCAACCGGGCTGCTGTGGTGGACTCCATGTCCCATGGAGCCACGGGGGAGATTGAGGAGGAAACCAGTGCCAGGGAGACTGCCCCTGCGCCCGGGGAGGTATTGCAAAGTCCATGATGGCTCCCCGGACGTATGCATCAGAGGCGCCCCGCCGGGCATGGGACCCGGCTGTCCGTCACATGGCCCCTCCCTCAGATGAGGCTTGTGGGGCTCATCGGCCTGCCCCGCGAGGGCCGGTCTTCTCCAGGATGGGGAGTCGGCATTCCTGGTTCCGCGGCTGCGCCCTGTAAAAACAGAATAAACAGGTCTGGGGGCGTTGCCCCGATGTCCCTCGGGACAAGCCCGCCAGACATGGCCACCGCGGCCACAGTCATAACACCGCCGACTCCTCCAGTACGGCCCCTCTGCATGCGGAAGCAGGCAGGGAACATCTGCCCTTCGCCTCCGAGGAGGGCTTGTGACGGTTCCGCCTCTGCAGTGCAGCCCTCCTTCGCTCCAAGCTGTCAGGCATACACTGCTCTATGTACGGGTTTCCGGTTTCTCTTCCGTTCCCCTTTTCCTTTGGGTCGCACTGGCGGTCTGAGTCCCCTATGAGAAAGGAGGGACCCGCACCGCTTCGCGCCCTTTGGACTGCCGCAAGACTGGCGCTAGCGGTCGGGCGGGTTGTTTGGCAGCCGGTTTCCACCTGCTGCCTCCCGCGACGCCGTCCGCCTTGCTGTCAGTCATCACAGCAGCCTCTCGTGTGGTGGGCGGGTCCGCCTGACAGGCAGTACTAAGCAACACTGCTGTCGCGCCCGCCCCTTTTCTCTGCGGTGCCGGCTTCACTTACCTGCACCGCTCTGTCCTGCCGGTGGGAGGCTGGCCACCCGCCGTCCACGGCCATTCAGCCAGGGCCCCGCACGGGATACCGAGCTTCTTCTCCAGCCCCTCCTTCGCCTCCGACAGGACCTGAAAACTTGTAAAAGGGACTGTAGGGCGAGGACAACGGACTTCACCTCCCCTACAGCCCAAGAAACATTAATAGTGGCGGCCGGCGGTGGATTTGGGCTCTCCGTGTAAGCCCTCCGCCGACCAAGCGTGCAAGAAGACCCGTGGATCCCCCACAGGCCCCTTCGGGTAGTTTGGAGGAGAGGGAAGGGCGTCCGTCACCCCCGCCTGCCGATCCTCCTCGGCGGGTGCTTGACACACGCCCCCGTTTACCTGTTTGCTGGAGCCGCTCCTGCCCCACTTGCAGGGCGCGGCGCTGGGAAGCTCGTCCGGCTCTCCTCCGCCAGCCGCTGGCTCAAGCCGAGGAAGACACAGCTCCGCCTCGCCACCCCCGAGCTGGCTCCGTGCCATGCCATGGACACTCGCCCCTGCCGCACGGGTGCCGCCTCGGCGTCCAGGAGGTAGGATGACCCGCAGGCGGAAAAACATACCCGCAACTCGTCACCTACCTCCGGTTGCAACCCGTGCGGCGGACTAGCATGGCGGCGTCTGCCAGTTGGCCTCTGTGTCCGCCCGGCTTTCTTCTTCCCCATGACAAAAAGGCGCCTGCAGCAGTTCCTCGGCGGCTTCGGTTGGGTAGTCCCCGCTGACTTGCGTGTGCCTGCTTGCGGCCCCTGCGCGTCGCGCTGCGTGCTGTACGCGTGTGCTGGCTTGCGGCTCCTGCGCGTGTGCGCGCTTCAGTGCGCTGTGCTTTTTAGTCCTGCCCGACTGCTTGCCTGTAGCTGCGTCGGGGCGCGCTCTCCACGCCGCTGAGCCGAGAACCGTGCCCCGCGCTGTTGCGCTTCGCTATGCCGGGTCAGCAAGAGTAAAACCGCAGGTTCCGACCCAAATGGACGGGCCGGGATCCTGCCGACTACGCCAGTGTAAACACTGGCCCCGGCACAGACAGACGGACGACATATTTATTTTTCTTCAGCCGTGTGACACGTCTTCCCCGTGCCACACAGCCCAAACACAGTCCAAAGCACAAACACAAAGAAGCCAAACACAAAGAAGCCAAACACAAACCCACACTTTCCTGCTCCACCACTCCTCCCAGGCAACCTCGTCCTCTTCCTCCCGATTCTGGCCTCGATTGCTGGGAGGCAGGCCCTTTTATGCCCCACCCGGAAGTGATCCAGGTGCCTGACCAGCTGGTCTTAATTGCACCTCCGGTGGGGCTGATAAACCGTCCATTGTGGTGGCTGGAACTCTGCAGCACCCCCTAGCGGCCACCCCATCTCCCAACCGGGCTGCTGTGGTGGACTCCATGTCCCATGGAGCCACGGGGGAGATTGAGGAGGAAACCAGTGCCAGGGAGACTGCCCCCAAGCGCCCCGGGGGAGGTATTGCAAAGTCCATGATGGCTCCCCCGGGACGTATGCATCAGAGGCGTCCCGGCCGGGCATGGGACCCGGCTGTCCGTCACAATATATATATATATATATATATATATATATACTGTTCAAAAGAATTATAGCATAGCAGAGTATAGCATAAAGTCAATGAAACTTATGGGATATTAATCTGGTCAGTTAAGTAGCAGAGAGAGTTGTTAATCAGTTTCAGCTGCTGTGGTGTTAATGAAATTAACAACAGATGCACTAGAGGGGCAACAATGAGATGACCCCCAAAACAGGAATGGTTTAACAGGTGGAGGCCACTGACATTTTTCCCTCCTCATCTTTTCTGACTGTTTGTTCACTAGTTTTGCATTTGGCTACAGTCAGTGTCACTACTGGTAGCATGAGGCTTATACCTGGACCCTACAGAGGTTGCACAGGTAGTCCAACTTCTCCAGGATGGCACATCAATACGTGTCATTGTCTGAAGGTTTGCTGTGTCTCCCTGCACAGTCTCAAGGGCATGGAGGAGATTCTAGGAGACAAGCAGTTACTCTAGAAGAGCTGGAGAGGGCCATAGAAGGTCCATAACCCAGCAGCAGGACCAGTATCTGCTCCTTTGGACAAGGAGGAACAGGATGAGCACTGCCAGAGCCCTACAAAATGACCTCCAGCAGGCCACTGGTGTGAATGTCTCTGACCAAACAACCAGAAAGACTTCATGAGGGTGACCCAAGGGCCCCATGTCCTCTAATGGGCCCTGAGCTCACTGCCCAGCAGCATGCAGCTCGATTGGCATTCACCATAGAATACCAGAATTGGCAGATGCACCACTGGTGCCCTGTGCTTTTTACAGATGAGAGCAGGTTCACCCTGAGCACGTGACAGAAGTGAAAGGGTCTGGAGAAGCCATGGAGACATTATGCTGCCTGTAACATCATTCAGCATGAGCAGTTTGGTGGTGGGTTAATGATTGTCTGGGGAGGCATATCCATGGAGGGTCACACGGACCGCTACAGGCTTGACAAAGGCACCTTGGCTGCCATTAGGTATCAGGATGAAATCCTTGGACCCATTGTCAGACCCTATGCTGGTACAGTGGCTCCTGGTGCACGACAATTCCTGGCCTCATGTGGTGAGAGTATGCAGGCAGTTCCTGGAGGATGAAGGAATTGATACCATTGACTGGCCACCACACTTTCCTGACCTAAATCCAATAGAACACCTCTGGGACATTATGTTTTGGTCCATCCAATGCCACCAGGTTGCACCTCAGACTGTCCAGGAGCTCAGTGATGCCCTGGTCCAGATCTGGGAGGAGATCCCCCACAACACCATCTATCATCTAATTAGAAGCATGCACCGATGTTGTCAGGCATGTATACAAGAACACAGGGCCATACAAAGTGCTGCGTACAATTTTGAGTTGCTGCAATTAAATTTTGGCCAAATGGACTAGCCTGCCACATAATTTTTTACTCTGATTTTTGGGGTGTCTTTGAATTCAGGGCTCTGTAGGTTGATCATTTTCATTTCCTTTAAACGATGTGGCATCCTTTCGTTCCTAACACATTACCCAGTCTATATCAGTATAGATATCCAGGAGGATTTCTTTTTCCCATTGAGATCTGATGTGTTTTCAAAGTGTTCCTTTAATTTTTTGAGCAGTTTATATATATATATATATATATATATATATATATATATATATATATATATATATATATACCAGATGTCAGATCACATCACATTCTAAAATGAATCAACTCTAAAAACTAGTAAAATAAGTTCAAAAACACAAAGCAAAATAGAAAAAGAACATATAGCTTCTGTAAAAAGCTTCTGTCTGTACAGAACGCAGAATCAGAAAATAATGGGAGTTTAGCCTTAAAATAAACACTAAGATTGACAGGGCACCACTTGCACTAGCAAACAGACCTAAAATCCATCAATGTATGTCTTTGGAGTTATAAGGAGGACTAAGCTCTGTAGTTTAGAGATATACCAAATTCATAAATTCTAATTTATGTAGGATGCCAAGGCCATCGACAGTGCATATGTTAGGACAAAACTGACACATAACTAGGAGAAAAAAATAGAGAATTAAATACGCTTACATGGGTATATATCCTAGTTCAAGTAATTACAGTATCCTTCAAGCAGCATTTTAAATTTAACTGCAAGCTAGAAATAGAGTACCTTGAATAGCCTTTATGCAAAGCTTTCCAGTAGTCAATTCTACTTAAAATGAATTCTTACACTTATCTTGCCTGCATAAATATTCTTGTGTCTATCCTCAGGCAGCTGATTCATAATTACAGTATGTAAAATTTTGCAAAGATGTGGGTAATTGTGACTTTGAGCACTGAAATGTATTCATTTTTCTAACCTGCTGGTTCTATATAAACTTATTCTCTTCCTTAAATGGCTTTTGAAAAATATAATATTAAAACAATCGAATTGCTCCTAGATCTCATTTACAAAATACTGTTGTTGAAAATGAGCATCCTACAAATTCGAAAACTGTCATCTTATTCATATACTGTAGTAATTTGATCATAGGCTGAACAGATCTCAGATAACCCTAGGTAATATTCTCACGTGTTACTTTGTGGTCATAACATAAAACCTAACTTTCAAAGGACACTGTTTTAAAATGCCTCAGTTAAGGTAAACAGTGTAACAAGAAAGACAGGTGAGTAACTAAGGCAGAAACCTGGTTCCTTAAAAATCTGTGTTTACATTGACAAGTAAGCTACTGTAGTACTTGATTTCCCCGACACTCTGACATTACTAGACTGCGTAAAAAAATAGTTAAATGCCACTGTGAAACTGAAAGTTAGCATGTAGTCTGTGATAACTGTGTTCACATTGTTATATTTGGCGGTGACCATTCCTGTGTACACTGCTTCTGTCGAGCGGACAATTACAGCCCTAAAGCAAATTAAAACTTGTGCCAGAAATACGACAGGGCAGGTTCGACTTTCAGCACTAGCTTCGATGGAGATAGAAAGGGACTTTTTGATGGAACTGAAGTGCATGGATAATCCGTATGACAGAGTAATTGATCTTTTTTTGAGGAAAGAGAGGAGGATGGATTTTGTTTACAAATAATCCGAATTTTTCGTGAGTAAAATGCTGCGATTTTCCTAAATAATATTGCAAGTTTATGAGTTATTATTGATGTTTTTTGTGTGTGTCACGTCTGTGGCTGCAGTAGAAAGGAACTTGCTCACCCCTGGTTTGTCAATTCAATAAAGGCATTTATTGTGGCTACAGGAGTTATCTTATATATATAGTAATGAAAAAGAAAAGGAAACATTTTAATAATAATGTAACATGATTTACAATGTAATTGTTTTGTCATTGTCATGAGTGTTGCTGGCATATATATATATATATATATATATATATATATATATATATATATATATATATATATATATAATAAAAGGCAAAGCCCTCACTGACTGACTGACTGACTCATCACTAATTCTCCAACTTCCCATGTAGGTAGAAAGCTGAAATTTGGAAGGCTTATTCCTTACAGCTTACTTACAAAAGTTAAGCAGGTTTCATTTTGAAATTGTACACATAATGGTCAGAACGTTCGATAACGGTCGACAACGTCCGCCATGTTAAACTTTCTTATTTATGGCCCCATCTTCACGAAATTTGGTAGGCGGCTTCCCTGCGCTAACCAAAACTAATGTACATACTTATTTCGGTAGTATGATGCCACTGTCAGCCGCCATATTGAACTTTTCAACAGTCTTTGTTACTTATGGGCCCATCTTCAAGAAATTTGGTACACGGGTTCCCAACGCTAACTGAATCCTACTTACGTACATATATACGTCCATAGCCTGCAGCTCGGTCACTGTGTGAGGCGGTGTTGGGTCCCCCATCCCAATGCCTCCCACGTTGTTGGCTGCCTGCCTATATAAGGCCGTCCGTCGCTCCAGTCTCTACATTCCCTTCCTTGCTTCACCACGGGATTCACGTCTCCGTACTGATAACTACAGCCTTTTTGTTTAATCCACGGCTTCTCCGCTGTTTTATTGTTTGTTTATTACAATTATAGTTATTGTATAGGTATTTTACACTTACTTTACATTGCTCAGGTACCCATTTCCTTTATCATTCCAACCCCCATTACCATGTCTATCGAGATGATCACTATTGATCAAAGAACTATCACTTACCGAGTGGTTTCCATGCCCGGAGATACCACCTACATTTTCCATTCTCTTTGTTACATATTGCATAGCCATATCAGGCTCACTCTTGATATCCGGAGGAACATTGTGTCTTATGTATTGAATGACTGGGACAGGTTCAAGGTGTGGACTGATGACGATACAGGAGATAATTATACTACACAGGAGCACTATAAGAGTGAAATTCTTAAGCCCTTCTTCACCTATGGTTCTGCATGTGAGTTGATGGCTGCCGCTGAATTGTTCGGTTGTCGCTTTCAAGTGTACCGATATGGCCAAATATTTTACACCTTTCGACAACTGCCAATGCCTCTTAAACATCTTAGATTCACAGGTGACGATTTCAGTAGTGGACACTTTGATGTTTATGAATGTTTAAACTCTCAAAAGCTGGATGTGATTTTATTGCTGAAACCGGTTGTGTGCTTACAACGCTTGACAGATGCCGAATGTCACTTCAATACAACAAATCCTGCAAATACTGTCATAATTGAAACAAACCATGAAACTCAAACCGATTATGACAGCAGCAATCCAAGCTGTGAGATTTGAGACAAGATTACTGTTCACATGGCCATCTGTAAGTTGCATGCTCAAGAGTAAGCATAGCTTGGTCATGTTACAACCAGAGGGCCGAACTGACAACATGGTATACAAAGAGATCCTTAACAAATAATTATTGGCATATTTTCCCTCAGTTTAAAAAGGTTAAATTTTAATGCAGTACTTTGCCGCTGCAAAGCGCGGGTATTTTGCTAGTATATATATATACTGTGGTCCAGACTGCGAGGGGGCGTCCGTCCTGGTTATGTTGGAGGCCTCGGGTACAGGGCTTGGAAGCCCAGCCCTGTAGGGACCCGTGGCCACCGCCAGGCGGCGCCCCAATGCCTGCATATCCTGGAACCCAGCACTTCTGCTGGAGGGAAGACGACAGGGGACACCTGGATGACTTCCGGGTGCGCAGCCGGCACTTCCGCCATACTGGGATGTGGCTATGACTGATTGCCAGGAAGCAGCTGGAGCCCATCAGGGTTTCCATATAAGGGGCCGTCTCCCTCCAGTCAGCAGTGGATGTTGGGTGGAAGAGGACATAGCTGGAAATAGGACGGGAGGCGGCCAGGAGAAAGGCATTGGACTTGTGTGGCCTGGACAGTTGGGGGAACGGTGCAAAAGGCACTGGGGGTGCACGTGAGCACAATTTGTAAATATTATTGTATAATAAACAGTGTGTGGTGGAACTATGTTGTCCGTCTGCCTGTGCCCGGGTCCCAGTTCACAATACATACATACATATCTACATATATACACATACATATATACAAACACATATCTATCTATCTATCTATCTATCTATCTATCTATCTATCTATCTATCTATCTATCTATCTATCTATCTATCTATCTATCTATCTGTCTATCTATCTATCTATCTATCAGGATTGGTTCCTGCCTTGCGCCCAGTGTTGGCTGGAATTGGCTCCAGCAGACCCCCGTGACCCTGTGGTCGGATTCAACGGGTTGGGGAAATGGATGGATATTTCAGCGCTGACTTTGTATATTCCGACGCTGACTTTATATATTCAAGATTTGACTTTATATATTCCAGCGCTGACTTTATATATACCGATGCTGACTTTATATATTCAAGTTTTGACTTTATTTATTCCGACAGTGACTTTATATAATCAAGTTTTGACTTTATATATTCGGGAATGACTTTATATATACAAGTTTTGACTTTATATAGTTAAATTTAGTCATCATTGCATAACTTTTTCTTTACCATAGAAATTTAAAGACTAAATTCAACTTCCATTCCTAACAAAGATATTTCTGGCGACTAAATAGAACCTACTCATATCCAAATTCGAGCTATTGAGCTGTTGCCTGCCTGCCTGAATAAGTCACCCTCGCTTCGCTCTTACGTTTTTACCGTTCATTTAATCATGGCTAGTGGCGGAAAAATTATAAAATGGAAGGAGGATGTCACTGAGTATGGCTTTACCAAAACAATTATTGATGGCGAATTGATTATTCATAAAGCTTCAATTGGTGATCTGTTTTTCTGTGTTAACCTCGTATTTTTTCATACTTCTTCTCAAACCAAGGCGGTGTGAGGGTAAAATTAATCGGGAAGCGCTGATCAATGTAATCGGTGTACCAGGAAATCATGCATTGACAAAAGTTCCCCTTTGTTTGGAATGCAAAGTGTGATTAAATGCGTAACTTTTTAACGTGTTACGGAGCACATGCATCGAAGCGTCTCAGCTGTGCTTGTGCTAAGAAAAGGAAACATTTTAAAAATAACGCAACACGATTGTCAATGTAACCTTTTGTAAGTAGTGCCTGGAGGATTCAGTGTGGAGAAACTCTAGAGACAGCGTGTATATTAACTTGTGGATTTTTCTGTGAGTATTTGGTGGCAGCGTCACAAAGATGGTTCTTAAGATGGCGTTAGCTGCAGAGCTCAGCTCAGAGTGAAATGAGGTGAATGGGAGGGGAGATGATGACGTGACTCCCCCACCCACCTTAACTGTCAATCCCCCACAAACACAGTCTCTCGGAATTTGCATAAGCACAGCCCTTCACCTAAATTTTAACTTAGTTACAAAGTGATCAAAACTCTCGTTTATATCCTGTGTCCTCTCATTAAACTTGTATCCCGCATTACCCGTGGGCATGACAAACGCCACCGCAGCCTGTCTATGAACTTAATTTAAACTTTAGGTTTACACCGTGCTTTGTTTCCGAAGTAGCAGCACTCATAAATATGGTTGTATAAGTCATTCGCTTGCTTCTTATTGTTTCGCTGCCTTCTCAATTATATAATGCATGTTTTCTTCAGTGCTTTTTGGAGCTCTTCCTGGTTTTCTACATACTGCGTTGATAGTCAGTTCACGTGATTACGTGGGAGGCGTGATGATGTCACACGAAACTCGCCCCCCACGGCTTTCGAGCTCAACTCCATTACAGTATATGGAGAAAAATAGCTTCCAGTTATGACCATTACACATAGAATTTCAAAATGAAACCTGTCCAACTTTTGTAAGGAAGCTGTAAGGAATGAGCCTGCCAAATTTCAGCCTTCTACCTACACGGGAAGTTGGAGAATTAGTGATGAGTCAGTGAGTGAGTGAGTGAGTGAGTGAGTGAGTGAGTGAGTCAGTGAGGGCTTTGCCTTTTATTAGTATATATATATATATATATATATATATATATATATATATATATATATATATATATATATATATATATATATATATATATATATATATATATATATATATATATATATATATATATCCCCGATCTACATACTGTCAAATAAATGAACCACACGCTGTGGCGCAACACAAGAGGCTTTGCCTCTAACTCTGACGTACGAGGTTTGATTCCTGAAAGAAATAGTTTTACTGTCAAATAATGCAAAGAATACATGAATTTAGTCTTTAAATTTCTATGGTGAAGAAAACTTTATGCAATGATGACTAAATTTAACTTACATTCCTACCAAGGATATTTCTGTCGACTAAATAAAAATTACTTATATTTAAAATTTAAATAGAACTTGAACAGATACGATAGTTCATAATACCCAGAGCGGGAGTCATCTGTTTTAACAAGCAGTATATTGCACTGATATGAAATAGCCTGCCCATTTAATTATTTAGGAATGGATAGATAAATTAAGATTTGTACAAATAATGTTTTTCATTTTTCTTCCTCGATGGATTCTGGCACCCCCAGCAACAGCTGCTCGCACCCCAAAGGGTATATATATATGTGTGTGTATATGTATGTGTGTATATGTGTACAGTATATGTATATATATGTTTATATATGTGTGTGTGTGTATACTGTATATATATCTATATATATATATATATATATATATATATATAAAACAGCAACACTCATAACAGTGACAAAACAATAACATTGACAATCATGTTACGTTATTTTCAAAATGTTTCCTTTTCTTTTTCATTACTTCTTTAACACACTAATTCTCCGCTGCGAAGCACGGGTATTTTGCTAGTAGAGAAATAAAAGACATAGTTAAAAATTTAAAAAAGTCAACATTAATTAACATAGAATAAGAGTAAGGTCCGATGCCCAGGGAGGATAGAAAAAAAAATAAAAAAACTCCAGACGGCTTGGTGAAAAAAAATCAAATCTGCAGGGGTTCCAGACCATGAGACCGCCCAGTCCCCTCCGGGCATTCTACCTCACATAAATGAAACAGTCCTCTATGTATTTAGGGTTCTCACGGAAGGACTTGATGATGATGGTCATGCAGACTTCTGGCTTTTAGTCCATCAATGTTGGAGCATAATGATGCTTTGAGTAGAGGGTGGTGGCGCAGGCCGCCACCACAAAGAGACCGAAAAAAGAAACAGAAGAGAGAGTAGGGGTTAGTACGGTTTTAGGGCCACCATGAATAGTTATTATAATGAATTGAACATACAGAGTATCAGGATTAAATTAAAGTGAAGTTATGAGAAGGCCATGTTAAAGTAATGTGTTTTCAGCAGTTTTTTAAAGTGCTCCACTGTATTAGCCTGGCGAATTCCAATTCCAGATTTTTTTGTGCATAACAGCAGAAGGCCGCCTCACCACTTCTTTTAAGTTTTGCTCTTGGAATTCTAAGGAGACACTTATTTCAGGATCTGAGGTTACAATTTGGAATAGAGGATGTCAAACTTTCCGATATATAAGATGGAGCGAGAAGGCTTTATAAATCATGAGCAGAATTTTAAAGTCAATTCTGAAAGACACAGGTAACCAGTGTAGTGACATTAAAACTGGAGAAATGTGTTCGGATTTTCTTTTCCTAGTTAGGATTCTAGCAGCTGCATTCTGCACTTGTTGCAAATGATTTATGTCTTTTATGGGTAGTCCTGAGAGGAGTGCGTTAAAGTAATCTAGTCAACTGAAAACAAAAGCGTGAATTAATTTCGAGGGCATCTTTCAATAAAATAAAAGATCTAACTTTTGCTATGTTTCTTAAATTAAAAAATTCTGTCCTAGTGGTCTGATGAATATGCGATTTAAAATTCAGGTTACAGTCAACAGTTACCCCTACATTTTTTACTTCCGTCTTGACTTTTAATCCTAATGCATCGAGTTTATTTCTGATAATCTCATTGCATCCATTATTGTCAATCACTAAAATTTCAGTTTTCTCTTTATTTAGCTTGAGAAAATTACTATTCATCCATTCAGAAATACAAGTAAGACATTGTGTTAGTGAATCGAGAGATTCGGGGTCATCAGGTGCTATTGATAAGTACAGCTGTGTGTCATCAGCATAGTTATGGCAACTCACGTTGTAACCTGAGATAATCTGACCTAACGGAAGCATGTAGATTGAGAAGAGTAGCGGACCCAGGATAGAGCCTTGTGGAACACCATATAGGATATCATGTGTCTTTGAGTTGTAATTACCACAACTAACAAAGAATTTTCTCCCTGCCAGGTAGGATTCAAACCAATTTAAGACACTGCCAGAGAGGCCCACTCATTGACTAAGGCAATTTCTAAGAATGTTGTGATCAATGGTGTCAAATGCGGCACTCAGATCTAGGAGTATGAGAACAGATAAATGGCCTCTGTCTGCATTTGCCCACAAGTCATTTACTACTATAACAAGTGCAGTTTTTGTGCTGTGATTTGTTCTAAAACCTGACTGAAATTTATCAAGAATAGCATGTTTATTGAGGTGGTCATTTAACTGCATAATGACTGCCTTCTCTAGAACTTTACTTAAGAAAGGCAGGTTAGAGATGGGTCTAAAATTTTCAAAAGCAGAGGGGTCAAGATTATTTTTCTTGACTAGGGGTTTAACTATAGCAGTCTTAAGACAGTCTGGGAAGACCCCCATATTTAATGACAAATTTAATATGTTAAGAATATTATCAATTAGCATGCCTGATATTTCTTTAAAAAAACTTTTTGGTATTGGGTCAAGGACGCAGGTGGAGGATTTCATTTGAGAGATTATTCTATGTAAATCAGGTAAATCTATCCTGGTGAAAGAATTTAATTTGTTTATAATGGAGTACTGAGGCTTAGGAGGATCCGCAGCATTGGGGAGATATACTATGTTATTTCTAATATCATTAATTTTTTGATTGAAAAATGCAGCAATAGCCTCACAGGTTTCACTGGAAGTATTTTGGAGGCATTCCTTTGCGTTACCTGGGTTTAGCAGAAGATCAATCGTAGAAAATAAGACTCTGAAAAAGGACCAAGAAGTATTTTAATGCTTCTTCTTCTTCCCAAACAGTGCTTTCAAAGCACCACAGCTACACTTAATCAATAAACACACAATATTCTTCTCCTCCACACCTCCCAACAAGCTCTGTCCTACTCCTCCCGACTCCAGCTCGCTTGCTGGGTCTCCAACCATCCTTTAAATAGTCTTTGACCCAGAAGTGCTTTTGTCCTTTGTGACTTGCTAGCACTTCTGGGGCAGATGGAGACTTGGCTTTTTCCTCAGCCTGGAAGTACTTCATGGGAATCTGGGGCACCACTACACTCCAGGGGAGCCACCACCTAGCGTTTTGGGGGAGGCAGTGTCCTGGAATAGCTGCCTTCCCTAATCCTTCCATCTCAGGGGCGTCCCGGCCAGGATGAGCTGCAGGTCGTCCACCGCACTGGGTTATTAAAATGCATTTAAACACACTAAATGCTAACCAAATGAAAATACAAAAAATCAAAATGTTTCATATATTTTGGTGTTCTTATTAAGGAGATGCAAGCCAGGAAGTACATTTGCAACACATTTTTAGGAAGATTCAAAATATTGCCCTGAAAATAAATGTATCCATGTCTTTTATTTTTAAAAATGGGCTAAAACTCTGAACCTGGAGGGTTGCAGCCACTTCAGGTTTTCATTCCGGGCACTTTCTTAATTATTAAGCAGCTGTCTGTGCTATCCTCCTAAGAGCCAGACTGTAATCAGCGTATACCTCAGCATTAACATTTGCAGTACAATGTCTATTGGAATGTATTTTGTGATGCATGTAGTAATAAAATGAATTGCATGTGTCTTTCCAACAGATCGTGCATCAAAAACATTTGTAGTAAATAAACTACACATTTCCCAGTGTGTTCTGAACCTTTGAAATGGTCAGTGGATATGTTTTCACTTTCTCATTAGCTGTGTCTGACTGTTTTTGTCTGTTGTGTTTGCCACCCACCTCTCAATGACAGGTAGTTGTTTAGGTTTTTGGCTCTGGCTAACGTGGTTATGATTTGGTTTTACTGTAGCTAGGTGGCTGTACACTCCTGGTATTTTTATTTTTCTTGAATTTGAGTATCAATAAATAGCTTGGTGATCTGTGAGAGATCATCACTTTGCTCTGGGGTTAACTAGAGTAATTGCTTTGTATATATTCACCCCTAGAGCTATTAGATACTCATCATCTCATCTTCAAGTTTAAGTTTTCACTACCAATCAAATTCTAGAACATATGACTTATGTGAGGCAGAAGGAATTGTTTGCACCTCTCATTACGTTCATTGCTCTGCCAGGCTTTTGTGGAGTGCAGGCTGTTCATCTGACTCTATGATTAATTCTGTTTGGTATGACAGATGCTCCAATTCATGCAAAAGAAATATCTGAGGAATCGGTACAACTACCTTCAGTTACCCTCGGTGAATACTACTCAGCCTGCAAGGATAATGTGCCCAAAGACTCTGAGATATACTCATTTATAGCAAATGTAATGCATTTTATTACTGCAAATTTTAAAATCTCTTGAAATTACAGAGACATGGTAACAGGATCGACACACAGATAAACAGACATACAGACACTTGTCCTTTTATTAAGGTGAATTTCTGCAATAAATGGCATGTTTCTTTTGCTTTCATTTTAATTTAAAATTTTTAACATCCTTAACAAGCAAAACAATAATGAGACACAAAGCAAGTGAACAGATGACCAGCTACCAGCGTGTCTATGACACAATATCTGTTTCAATAACATATTTGAAATGAGAAAATAGAAATATGCTGAGGTCCACAAAACATTTAGACGGTGCTTTCAGAAAAAAACCAAAGTCAACAGTTTTGGAAAATGTCTGATGTGGCAAATTAACAGCACCAAGATGAAACTGAACTAAATAAGATGTCTGATTATCAGCAAGAAATAAATTCTAATTAAAAAATTGGTGGTCCTCCAAGAACTGAGTTTGAGATATATCACATCGCTGGCATTGCATTGTTTGGCAGCTGGTTAAAGAAAAAGAAAAAAAAAAAACAACTAGAGTTTTAAATCTTAAAAAGCAAGTTAATTAAAATTAAGGCAAAAGAAACCTGTTCCAGAAGCAGCAGTAATTGCTTACTGATAAAGAAAGTGGTTGGAATAAAAAAAAACTTCAGAAATTGCAGCCCTCCAGTATCAGACTTTGACACTCCTATGTTATATAATCACAATATTCTAGCATCTTTTTGACGTTCTATCTATGCACACGATTATCTCTGGATCTGAAGAACCAGCTGTCAAACAACTGTAGAGCCTGGTAAGTGTCTTTCATATATTTGAAAGAAGGCAGTCTGACAATTGGTTTCATTAAGCAGCTGAGTAATGCATAACTAAATCCAAAACCAACAGACATTTAGAATTATTGGGTCTATTGATTTGCGGGAATGATGTAAATCTCAAATACGGTATCTTGGGGTTCTCAAAACTCCAGACATTGGCAGTGTAGGTTTTCTCATGACTAAAAACCCACATACACATTTTTTCAAGTTTAATTGCAAGCTTATCAAAGACACTAAAGTGAGCACTGAGGTATCATTTTAGATTTATTGAGCAAGTACATAACCTAAAAAAATAACAATTGTTGACAATATAGCTGCGCAGTGGTTATACCTGTCCGCTTAAATCACTAGAGTTAAGCATTTAGTTCTGGCCCATTTGTTGTAATTGTCAGGTCACAAAACTCAGAATTAGGTATTATTTTAAAAACTAGGCCACAAGACTCCAGATACAGCCTAGAAACAAAATCAGCCTGGCTATAATCTCAAGAAGCAAGTAACATGAATGACATAGGCTGAAATGTACCGTGCTAAACAAATATCACAAGGGGGTAAAGAGAAGCCATTAAAATCCCCTGGCCTAATATAACGAAATCAAAGTTCCTTTAACACTTGATTGCTGCAATAAAAATAAGTAAACTTGTTCTTGATGCCAATGTAAAATCAGAGTGTTATTATAATATACTTATTAAATGCATTTTGTTATTAAGCAAAGCTCACAATAAAAATGTATTTTCTCTAAAAAAAATGTATCTGAATTACCTAATAGTTGGTACAAGGAGCAGAAAATTCATTGTGAATGAATACCCTTTGCTCATGCAATCCAGCTACACGATAACTCAACTGGGTCTAGCAAGTTAAATCCTGTACAACTCGCTGCAATCAAATTTCACTGTTTCATTTTGAACTTCATAGAGGGAGATGCTAATCACTGAGAGATGTTCAGATTGTTGTGGTTCTACGTATATAAATTATTTTTGTGGAAAATAAATGTTATCCGAAATATGGCTAAAAAGAAAAAGATAAATGAAAGGTAAATATTCTGTTCCGTCATGTTATTTTCAGACAACTGTCCTCTGTTTACGTACTTTACCCCTGCATGTATTTCGCAACAGCCCAAGTAACGGTTTATAAGGCATATTTAGCAGTCAAGATGTTAACATAGTCCAATTTAGGATTAGAAAAGACAGAGCCCGAAGAAAACCAGAAAAGGAGGTCAATAAAAGTTTACACTCAAAAGAAACACCTAAAAGCAAATCACAGTAATTGAAATCAAATAGCATAGCCAAAGTCCAGTAACCAAGAATAATCAGAAAAATCACTTGCAACAAGAAAACTCAAAGGCAAATCCAAAACCTAAAATAAGAGCTGAATGAACTAAACCACAGGTAATGTCTCAGTGAGGAACTTACTCGACACAGCCCAAAGCCCAGAAGTCCCTCAGCTGCAACATTAGGGGGGCTCCTATCCCCTTGAGGTTCTATTCTAAATGTGTGCTGTGCTTGCTTGACTGACACTTCTTGCTGGTTTTGCTTGCTTGTTGTGACTTTTTACCATCATATGACATTTTTTTAAGTACTTATTATTGTACTATTATCAGTATGGACTAATGGTTCTTGGACTTTGGCCCTTGATTTTACTTTTGGATCTTCTTGTCCGTAGTTTGCTGTCATGACATTACTCTGCTGTCATTCACCTGCTTTCCATGAGCCTTCTCTCAGTGTATCTTGAATCTTTGACACAGTTAGTGGGTAAGTTTCTATTTTCTCATTTAGCTGTGTCTGACTGTTCTTTGTGTTGTGGGTTTCCCACTGTCCTCTCAATTACAGGTAGGTGTTTAGGCTTTGGGCTCTGGTTAACATGGTTGTGATTTGGTGTTATTGTAGCTAGGTGGCTATATTCTCTTGATATTCTCATTTCCCTTGGATTTGAGCTTCAGTAGCTTGGTGATCTGCGAAGGATGGGCTCCTTGCTCTGGGTTTTAATCGGAGTGATTGCTCTGTGCATATTCAGCAGTCAAAACACTTCAATGGCTATTGGATACTCGTCGTTTTAGCCTCATGGTTTGAATTTTTATTTAACGTATGAATTCTGAGAAGCAGTAGGAATTGTCTGTTCTCGTTACATTCGTCGCTCCACCTTTCTTTTGTGGAATGCTCATTGTTCAACTGACTCTGCAATTTCTTCTATTTGGTCTCACAAACACTTCAACTAATACAAAAGAAATATTCAAGGCAGCAATACATCTTACTTCTGTTACCCACAGTGGAAAAATACTCAGCCTGCATGGTCCATGTGCCTATTTGCTAATTTAAATACATGCTTGCTGAACAACAAAACTGCTCTACTGCATGATGTCAGCTTGAATCTAAAACTGGATTTACTTGTTTGTGTGAAACTTGGCACCAGCCCAATGACTATTTAAATCTTAATATGTCTTCTCCTGCAGGTTACAAATACATTGAAAAACCCCACCCTTTTGGCCTTGCAATTATTTACAGATCTAACTTAGCAGTCAGTGAAATTGATGTTTCTAGTGCAGAATCTTTTAAATGTCTCGTCTTTATGACTAATTTTGTTTATTCAGTTATACTTGTGCAGATTTATTATCCACCCAAGTCCAACACTGTATTCTTCACTGAATTTACTGAACTCCTGTTTTTCTTCATCGCATTTCCTCTACTGTGATATTGTGTGGTATTCTTCATATCCATGTTGACAATCCACATTATAGCTATGCAGTGAATTTTTTTGATCTACTTGAGTGTTTCGGCCTTTCAGAGCAGATTCAATTTTCAACACCCAGTAATGGTCATATTCTGTATTTTGTTTGGCACTACTGGCACTGATATGGACAATCTTGAGGGTACTCAATTAAGCATTTCTGATCAGAAACGTACAGTATTATTACATTTGATACAAATACTCCATTGCCTCAGACCTCACAAATACATGTTATTATGTTCAAGAATATTAACAATATTGATTGTAGCCTCTTCTCTAGTTTTCATCTGGAGCTTCCCGATATTACCTCTTTGGATCAGTATAATTTTGCATTTCTTTTGGATCAGTTTGTCAGTTTTTTACATGGTACACAAATGAATTGTGGGCATTTAAGGCTAAATAAGGCAACTTGAATGGCTGTATAAAAAGTCAGGTCTTGCACTTCATAGATACTGTATATGCTCATCTATAAGTCGGGTCTTGAAACCCGAAAAATTGATCATAGAATCAGACCCTGACTTATACATCCGTTCAAAAATGCGACACTTAATTTTTTTTTTTTACATCTTCTTGCCTCCTCCAATCTCACAACAGTTTCTCAGAAGAATCAAATTTTGTTGCAGCAGTGCAGTTACCAATTTCTTTCGCTACTTCAATGAAATTTAATTTAAAACCAGCTTCACATTTTCTTCTGATTGAATGCTCCATTGTAGATAAGGGATGCTCTTACGATAAAAGTGAATGAGGGTGTGAGATACAAAATACACAAATCAGTTCAAATGTTACTATGGAATAGTTTGGGTATTACCGTGTAGTCACATTGGCACGATAGAGAGAGAGAGAGGTTAGGAGCACCCACTGATACAGCGCATTGCTGCACCCACATAGAAAAAAAAGGCAGTGTGCTCCGTGGTTACTCTCTCAGCTGGGCTTTACCATATCACAATCCCTTGTACCATGCTTTCCGTATTCAACTTATATGACCAACATTATAAAATACCATAAATTATACTGTAAAATCAAGTCCCAACTTATCCGCGGGATAACTTATCAGCGAGTATATACATTTAATGTTTGACCTGCATCAATTACAACATAACACCACTCTCAAAGCTGCCAAATCATCATATTACTCCCAACTTATTAATGATAGTTCTGGAACCCCCAAAATTTACTGTAATATAATTAATAAATTGCTAAAACTGAGTGGTAACCCAGATGGTTGTTCTATAGAACAGTGCAACAAATGAACACATTTCTGAATTATTTTATTGATAAAAACAGACCATATCAATGCTTCTCTATCCAATGCCCCAACCGCTGATCTAGTTGAAATTTATCCCACCACTCTTCCTCCTATTACTTTCTTAAGTTTTTCTTCTGTAAATGTGGAATATGTCAAAAATGTGGTCTACTACCTACATTCTTGACTGACTCCCCACTTCCATCCTTAAAAGTTGTTTATATTCCGTTTGCCCTATTGTCACTGGAGTTATCAATAACTCTCTAACCACTGGACTTACTCCCTCCAAACTAAAAATTGCTACAATCACACCAGTTCCAAAGAAGCCGGGGCATGATGTGCGTGATCTGTCCAACTCTGACACATCTCTGACATTCTGCTTCTTGCTAAAATACTTGAACATGTTGTCTCTATTCAATTACACAATCATCTGTCTCTTCATAATTTATTGAACCCATTTTAGTCTGGTTTCAGAAGTGGACACGGCACTCAAACCGCTCTAATTAAGGTTATGAATGTCCTCCTTATTTCGGCTGATCTGGTGGCATTCAGCACCTTAGTGCTGCTTGGCCTCAGTGGTGCTTTTGACAAGGTCTGCCATACCTCTTAATTGACCATATGGAAAAGTGATTTGGGTTGACTTATACTGTACTTAACTGTTTTAAGTCCTATTTATCAGACTGTGCTCACATTGTCCTTATGGGTTGTGAACACCAGAGGGCAGTGTTGTCCCATGAACCCAACAGACAGACATGCAGACACAGGATAAAAGCACAAAGAAGTTCTCTTAATTATTCTTTTCTTTAAAGTGCCTTTTAAGCACTTCCTTCTCAATTGTGTAATGTGTTTTTTGTTCAGCGCTCTTTGGAGCTCTGGCTTGTTCTTTGCGTACTGCGTTCACAGTCAGTTCACGTGAACCACTCGGAGTACATGCATCGAAGGTTCTCAGCTGTGCTGGTGCTATCTCGTGCGATCTTGCGATGTCCATGGCTTTATTTAATGTTAGCTAAGACCCGGCACTTAAAAGTTTCTCTCGCACTTTCGCTGAGTTTGTGCCAAACACTAGTCTATCCCTGACCATCTCATCTTCGTTTGCATAAGCACAGTCCTTCACCTGCGAATATTTAGCGGCAGCGTGTCTATTGGATTGCTGCTGACGGACGGCCTTATATGGGCAGTCACTCGATTACGTGGGAGGCGTGACGATGAGGGACGCAACTCCCCCTCACACGGCAACCGAGCTGCAGGCTATGGCCGTATATATGTATGCAAGTAGGTTCCAGTTATGACTGTTACGTGTAGAATTTCAAAATTAAACCTGCCTAACTTTTGTAAGTAAGCTGTAAGGAATGAGCGTGCCAAATTTCAGCCTTCCACCTACATGGGAAGTTGAAGAATTAGTGATGAGTCAGTGAGTTAGTCAGTCAGTCAGTCAGTGAGGGCTTTGCCTTTTATTAGTATAGATTATTCATTAAGGAACATATAATAAAGCAATCAAACACATAATCAATTATATATTTACAAAGTAATATTTAAAAAAACAAATCAAAGGCTAAAAAGAAAAAGAAAACACCTATACATTATTAGGTTTGGGGATTCTCCAGGTATTTTGATGTTTTACTATATCTCTAAAACATGCAGATTAAGTTGATTGGTAACACTCTGCGCAAGTGAATGTGGGGGTTTGGTGGAGTTTTGTTTATAATGGAATGGAATCCAGGCGAGGTGGCTTGCTGTTACTAGGACAGGATTTAGCTAGCTAATGTGATTCTATACATGGATAACTGGTTTCAGAAACAGCATGCAAAGTAAATTAAGCATCAAGTTCGATGAAAAAGAAAAGTTGGCACCATCATAGTCATTGCCCTTGATACAGGGATATAAAGAAACTGAAAAACCTACAAGGAGCTTTGAACCCAATAAAGCACTAAATGTTCACCCAGTTCTGGTATTGACTTGCTTTTACCCAAGCATATGGACCAGTGGTATGCCACACATAGGAAGCTTTAAAGAGCATTACTCCAGAATAGTGTTATATAATACTGTATTTTTTTATCCTGATCATTTTAACCAAAGCATTTCAAGATGGAATAAACCAGTTGTTTTTTTTTTTTTTAAGTAGGCCACTCTCCTAGTTTGTATTGTGATGGAAGCAATTTTGTCTAATAGAAAATGCATCCTTATGGAAACATTCTTTCCCACTTGAAACAAAAATAGCATATCCATGAAATATTTTACGTCATTTCCTGACCCTGGTGACCCTGAATTGGATTAGGCATGTTTGAGAATGTTATGTTATTCAAAATTGTAACTTCTGTATACATTTAGAAAAGGAAAAAAAAAGTTTCTAAGCTCCTTTAAATAAAACACTGACAAAAAAACAATAAATGGTTAAAACCAAATGACATAAAATACAAGAGGAAAACAAATACAAGATTTTAAATAAAAATTTGTAAAAGGTTTGATGTAATTTATAGCACTACTCTTGACTAAATAACATAGCATTCTCAAACCCACTGAATACAATTTAGGGTTGTGTGTGGCCATTTCCTATGTCAACAGCACTGGACACAAGGCATGAAACAGTTCTGGTCAAGCCAGTCCATCACAAGGCAAATTCACATTACAAGTTGAGCAAACAGGGGGTGTGGGAGGACGACTGGAGTGCCCAGAAGAAAACCCCCACAGACATGGGGAGAAAACAAATGACCAGGCACAGAGTTCAAGCTGAGGATCAGAGAGGCAATGGTGCTAATCACTGTGGCACTATGCTGTCCTGATTAACATTATTATTATCACTCTATTTTTGACCTAAAGGTCATTTAAGCTTTACTTATTCAGTGTATAAGCAATAAGATCCAAATCTCATTTGAATGTAAAGAAAATTTATTCATATCAAAGTCACCACTGTTAAATTAACTCATAAATTGTTAAAATAAGATTAAAAGTGTACACAAACTCACATAAAACAGGACCTAAAGCTGGTGGCACATTAATTGACTTCTAGTCAGAAGGAAAGTCAAACTTGATGACAGCAGTTGGTATTATTGCTGCCTGACAATTTCAGAGTATACTACTTCAAATTGCAGGACATGACAAATAATGGTGGCTGTGAGGTTAAGGATCTGCACCGGTATCCCCAAGGTTGCCGGTTCAAGTCACTGCCAAAAGAGATGCTATTTTGCTGGGCCCTTGAGCAAGGCCCTTACCCTGCAATTGCTCCAGGGGCGCTGTACAATGGCTGACCCTGCGCACTGACAGCAAGGGGTATGTGAAAACTAACAAATTCCTAATACAAGAAATTGTATAAGGCAAAATAAAGAACAAAAAAAAACACAATTCTGTAATTATTTTCCAGTACAGTTTCACATTTCCAAAATTTTGCATGCTCACTCCTTTTTCTGACAGCCAA
Source organism: Polypterus senegalus (assembly GCF_016835505.1). Lineage (NCBI taxonomy): Eukaryota > Metazoa > Chordata > Cladistia > Polypteriformes > Polypteridae > Polypterus > Polypterus senegalus. The sequence goes on along the minus strand of NC_053156.1, from coordinate 210,905,304 downwards.
TAACATGCTTTCTGACAGAGCCAGCGCTGTATGAATGCTCTCCTGCTGCAATGAGTTCAGCTGCCATCTCTGCCCCTTTTACTCTTTCTTCCATTCTGTTGTGATATATAAATACAAGACACCAGACAGATGAGCCTTTTTGCATTCCTTATTACTCAGAGCTGCATTGTATGTATTACACTTCCGGCTGAGCATTCATTGGTTGTCACCTTTCATACATACAGAGCCTGCTCCTATGACTTTAGATTTTCTCTGGGTGAGATGCAAACTGATGGGACTGAGCTAATGGAAATGCTAGACTAGATGACCAGGGGCCTCATGTATAAACGGTGCGTACGCACAGAAATGTTGCGTAAGAACTTTTGCACGATCAAATCGCGATATATAAAACCTACAGTTGGTGTAAAGCTATGCACTTTTCCACGATACCTCGTACCTTGTCGTATGCAAGTTCTCTGCTCGGTTTTGCAGACTGGCGGCACCCAGCGTCAAAGCAATGCTACTGCTCCTGTGTGGTTACTACTTATTTTCTTGACGCAAAAACACTGAAACTAACCGCATATTGTTTATTAATATCATGCATCTTATTGTAATTAACTTGTAACAATACAATGGTCCAGGGAATAGCCATAGTATTCCAAATACCATAACTGCTTTAGCATTGTTACTATAACTGCACCTTCTTCTTTCAGCTGCTCCCGTTAGGAGTTGCCACAGTGGATCATCTTTTTCCATATTACTCTCACTGCACCACTTGGAATATTTATATCACTGTATCTGAGTGTGACTCACAGCAGCAGCTGATCGGAAAGAGAATTATCGGTATACAGCTTCAAGAACACGGTATCTCAGCCACGGCAAAACATTTCAAAGCCTTTCCTGTACGGACCTCGTGGTTCAGAAACAGTTTTATCCCAAGAACTTTAAACACACTCAATCAAGTGCTCCTTGTAGAACTGTTTGTACTTATAAGTACTATTACCTCACTGTAAACTTGCACTACAGTTATAATATTGCACAACCTGCGCCACTTTATAAAGCGCGTATTTACATATGATGACGATATCATTTTTAAGATGAAATGCAGCAAAATATGTGTATTATATTATACAGATAAAACTTTAACTTCATTTAAATAATCTATATTCTTCGCTGGGACTGGCGTGAAGGATAGAATAATTAAACATGTACTACGAAGATATTTCAATGTTCGTTAAACGTTTTGATGAATCGGCGCTCTAAGCTTACAGATGGCTTAACGTCTATTACAGAGCTGATTGTGTGGCGATCGGTTATTTGGAGAAAGAAAAGCAAGGACTGCAGGGGCGGCCACGGCAATATATATTGAATATAAAACAGAAAGAGAAAATAACGACACAGCTAAAAACGCAGCGGCAAATTTTGACAAAAGTTAAATGCTTGGGTCATGAGCTCGAGGCGGCTATGCAGTGTCCGCAACGGACATGGCCATCCACCGTGCATAAGATAACAAATTGACATTGGACTTTCTCTATTGGACATAGAGCCACCCATGAGTACTGCTACAATAAATAATTTCATCGAAGGTCGCACACAATCACTGCGCTGTGAAACCCATGTTTAATAACGTGCTTTAACTATCATCATGAAAATGATATCACGTATACATCTCAGTATTTTAGTTATTCAGAGAGCTGTAATATCATGAATGTAATGGATTCTGTGTCCTGTCAGAGGAAGAGAGCCGGATAAAGAAGCACGTAGTGATTTACACACATAGAGCACATAGAAGATCACATACAAAACAAAGCATTTAACCTGCTATACTTTAATTACGGTGTGATTTGAGAAACTCGTTAATTAAACGATTTTAAGATGAAGTTTATGATGTTCTATTTTAATGACAAAATAAACTACGTGATTAAAGTGGAAATTTCGAGATTGAAGTTGACATTTTGTGCTTTTTCCCCACTGTGTGCCTTTTTTTCTCTGTACCCTAATAAGCTTTCATATGACACTCAGACAGTGGGCTACGACTCACCTTTTCACCAGGATTCAGCCAGCTCTCTAGCACTTTTATTATTGGCTTTAAATTTTACTTGTACATCGTCCCAATTAAATGTATGTCCTGTTGATTTGGTATGCTTATAGATCAATGACAGTGCGTCCTTTCTTCTGACGGCGTTGCTGTGTTCCTGTATATGTGTTGCGATTCTTTTTGAAGATTGTCCTATGTATACCGCTGAGCACGAATTGCATGGAATGCTGTATGCTGCGTTTAGTGTTTCTGCTGTCGAGAGCTGGCTGAATCCTGGTTATCAAATGAGAACGCCACCAACAGACACTTGGACATAAATCCAGCATATACAAACTTAAGAAGAACTTATTCTTAATAAACAAGACTTTACTCCCAACAACCTCATCCCCCCCCCCTCCCCCTGTAAGGTATTGCTATATATTGCCTTTGATTTTTGTATATCTAAGCATTATCCTCTGATGAAGACCCCTGGTAGGGGTTGAAAGCTCAGGAATAAAAACTACTTTATGATACGTGATTCATTTTCTCCCTTTGTGGAGCTCCAACTGCTAATATATATATATATATATATATATATATATATATATATATATATTGTAATGGATGGCGCCATTTATCCCAGCCAATACCCCCAAACCGCCAGGTGGAGCCCTCCTTGCAGCGTGGAGGTCCCCAGAAGACCAGCAGGGCATCATGGACATTGGAGTTTTTATGCAAAGCCCTGCTGGATGCCGTGGGGCCACAGGAGGGAGCTGCAGGGAGGACCGAGGGCTTCTTCGTGCCCTGTGACCCGGAGGTTCGTCACAGGAAGAGCGACGGACTTCCGGGTTGAAGAAAGGGACGATTTACCCTGACCCGGAAGGAATAAGGACTTGTGGACTATTGGGCAGAAACACTTCCGGGTCAGGGATTATAAAAGGACTATGGGAACTCCCAGACAACGAGCTGAGCTGGGTGGAAGGGTGGCAACGCGTCTGGGAGCTGGAGGATTGGTTATTTGTGTATTATTGTGAGATTTATGAGTATTGTGGAGGAGAGTGTGCTTTGTGCACTGTGGCAAGAAAATAAAGTCAACTTGAGGACTTTTACCTGGTGTCTGGAGTCGTGGACAGGGGTTCAAGGGAGCGAGGGCGCCCCCTATCGTTCACAATATATATATATATATATATATATACAGTATTGTCAACTAAATAACTCAGAGACATCATGATAATTTGGAGCAGCCACCCGCATATTGTTTTCCCAGCTGCAAAAGTTGATTTTTTAAATGAGAAGTGTTCATAGAACAGAGTCCAAAACAGAACTAACTTGCATGGAGACAAGATGGCGGTTTTAATTGATAAAACAGGAAATTATATCATCGGCTCCGGAACCGGAAGGGACATATTCATGACCGAAGTGACATCAGCACCAGAATCAGAAGTGACATCTTCCTGACCGGAAGTGATGTCATCGTCAGCACCGGAACTAAGCGGGATTTCCCAAGAATGGTCTCCAAGAGACTGAAAGAGACAGTTAGGACACTCCGCCGCACTCTGGCGTAGAATTACCATTTTGTAGGCCCTTTAGCTGTTTCCCGTGCGCTCGTGTGACAATATTTATAAATAAATATATTGAGGAGAGACACAAAAATAACCGGACTGGGCTAAGGGCTTTCCTGGAAAACCGTCTGGAGGTTGGCCAGATGTGAATCATGGAACTATATCCCCTCATGGAACTATATCCCCTCCTACATGCCCTCTCAAACCGTCGACCGTCTACATATATCCTGTGCATAGCCCAGTCAGTATTTGCACAACAATCGCTGCACGAGTTGCCATGATAATGTTGGGTGAAAAAATCGAACAGCAAATCAACATCAAATATCTTGCGAATTTTTTCTTTTTCTGTAAAGCAGTTTTTGACTGACAAAAACATTCCTGTCCTCAATCATCCTCCCTATTCACCCAGTTTAGGTCCCTGTGATTTTTACTTGTTCCCGACAATCAAAAGTGACCTGAAGGGAACACATGTTTCTTCAATGGATGAAGTAAACACAAAAATGGCAAGCCTGTTGAAGAGCCTCAACCAAGAAGACTTCCAGCACTGTTTCAATCAATGGAAGATATGTATAGAGCGGTGTAGAGATTGGGAGGGGGAGTATATAGAAGGTGACAATGTTTATAATGCTGTAGTACATCAATAAATATTTTTTTTTTTACAAATCTGGTTATTTTTGTGTCTTACCTCATATACATATCATATATATAATATATATGTATATATATATGTGTATATACATGTATATATATGTGTATATATATGTATATATATGTATATATATATATATATATATATATATATATATATATATATATATATATATATACAGTATATATGTATATATATACAGTCTATATGTATATATAATATATATTGTGGCTGGAGCCCGGCCAGGATGCCCAGGTGGACCAGAGGAGGGCTTGTGCCTCCTCCAGACCGCAAAGGGGCGATCGCCCTGGTTGTATTGGGGGCCACGGGTAGGGGGCTTGGAAGCCTAGTCCTGTAGGGGCTTGTGGCGCCGCCAGGCGGCGCCCTGGTGCCTGAGGAACCCTGGAGCCCAGCACTTCCGCCACACCAGGAAGTGCTGGGGGGAAGACGACAGGGGACACCTGGACGGCTTCCGGCGCGCAGCGGCACTTCCGCCACACTGGGGTGTGGCCAGGACTGATTGCGGGAAGCAGCTGGAGCCCATCCGGGTTCCCATTTAAGGGGCCGCCTCCCTCCAGTCAGCAGTGGATGTCGGGTGGAAGAGGACAGAGCTCGGGAGAGGACGGGAGGTGGTCGAGAGAGAGGCACAGTTACTGAAAGTGTGGCCTGGACTTTGGGGAATTGGTGCGAGAGGCACTGGGGTTTGTGAGCACGAATTTTGTAAATATTATTGTAAATAAACGGTGTGTGGCGGAACTATGTTGTCCGTCTGCCTGTGTCCGGGTCCCAGTCCACAATATGTATATATATATAATATATATGTATATATATATATATATATATATATATATATATATATATATATATATATATATATATATATATAATATACAGTGAGTACGGAAAGTATTCAGACCCCCTTCAAATTTTCACTCTTTGTTATATTGCAGCTATTTGCTAAAATCATTTAAATAATTTTTTTTCCTCATTAATGTACACACAGCACCCCATATTGACAGACAAAAAAAAATTTTTGAAATTGTTGCAGATTTATTAAAAAAGAAAAACTGAAATATCACATGGTCCTAAGTATTCAGACCCTTTGCTCAGTATTTAGTAGAAGCACCCTTTTGAGCTAATACAGCCATGAGTCTTCTTGGGAAAGATGCAACAAGTTTTTCACACCTGGATTTGGGGATCCTCTGCCATTCCTCCTTGCAGATCTTCTTCAGTTCTGTCAGGTTGGATGGTAAACGTTCGTGGACAGCCATTTTTAGGTCTCTCCAGAGATGCTCAATTGGGTTTAAGTCAGGGCTCTGGCTGGGCCATTCAAGAACAGTCACAGAGTTGTTGTGAAGCCACTCCTTCGTTATTTTAGCTGTGTGCTTAGGGTCATTGTCTTGTTGGAAGGTAAACCTTCAGCTCAGTCTGAGGTCCTTAGCACTCTGGAGAAGGTTTTTGTCCAGGATATCCCTGTACTTGGCCGCATTCATCTTTCCCTCGATTGCAACCAGTCGTCCTGTCCCTGCAGCTGAAAAAAACCCCACAGCATGATGCTGCCACCGCCATGCTTCACTGTGGGGACTGTATTGGACAAGTGATGAGCAGTGCCTGGTTGTCTCCACACATACCGCTTAGAATTAAGGCCAAAAGTTCTATCTTGGTCTCATCAGACCAGAGAATCTTATTTCTCACCATCTCAGAGTCCTTCAGGTGTCTTTTAGCAAAGTCCAAGTGACAGTTTAGGGCTTTCTCACTCCCTTGTACCCTCAGACCACTCGTCAGACACCAGATAGAAGTCCAAATAATTATTTATTATAATAATAATGTGCACAAAGCACGCTCCTCTCCACAATACTTCAATAAACAATACATAATAAACAATCCTCCAAACTTAGCCACCCTGCCTCTCAACTCAGCTCGTCCATCTGGGATTTCTCAGAGTCCTTTATAGTCCTTGACCCGGAAGTGTTTGTCCCTCAGTCCATGTGACTTTCCATCACTTCCAGATCAGGTAAAACTCCTTTTATTCATCCCGGAAGCACGTCATTTCTTCTGTCCTAGGGAAAATAGACTCTGGGCCCCCCTGTAGCGACTCCTGGCGGCCCCCATGGTATCCAGCAGGGCTGGGCATTAAAAGTCCATTGTCCATAATTCCCTGCTGGCATTCGGGGCCCTCTATGCTGCAAGGAGGGCTCCATCTGGCGGCCTGGGGTATTGGCGGGATGAACGGCCGCCATGTACCACAATATATATATATATATATATATATATATATATATATATATATATATATATATATATATATATATATGTAATAAGTGGAGACCAGAGACGGAAAGGTTTGGGGCAGCCACCCGCTTATTACGGTTTCCGCTGCAAAAGTCTTTGAGGCATTGTAATAGTTGTTTACACAACAGAGTCCAAAACAGAACTGCCTGCCTAAGCAAGGCAGTGAGCTTTATAGCACAGAGGGCGGAAATGATGTCGCCTCTGGGCCGGAACTGGAAGTGACATCATCCTTGGGGCCGGAACCGGAAGTGACCTCATTCTTGGGGCCGGAAGTGATGTGTCCTTCCTGGAAATGGCGGCTCCTGGTGGGATTTCCGGGTAAGACCTGCAGAGAACTCAGAAAGAGCGCCAGTGCACCCCGCCCCTGGGCAGATGTATAAACAGTATTTCCTAAGCCCTTCAGCTGCTTCCCATGCACACGCAGGTGACAAGACTCCCCTCAGCCCAGACCCGTCGGGTCGGGCGACCTGCACCGAGAGGTCGTGGGCCCGGGAGAGGGCATCGGCGTTGGCATGAAGAGACCCCTGTCGATGAACGAGCATATACTTGTACTGCTGCAGGTCAAGAAACCACCTCGTGACCCGCGGATTCGACTCCCTGTGAAGGGCCATCCACTTCAGAGGTGCATGATCCGTCACCAGAGTGAACACGCGACCCAAGAGGTAGTACCGCAGCTGAGTTACCGCCCATTTGATCGCCAGAGCCTCTTTCTCCACCGCCGCACCTGGTCTCCCTGTCCAACAGTTTCCGCTCAGGTACATAACGGGTGTTCAACACCGCCGACGCTTTGGCTCAACACGGCACCCAAGCCTGTGTCCGGCGTCCGCCTGGAGGATAAAAGGGAGAGAGAAGTTAGGGGAGATCAAGATAGGTGCTGAAGTCAGAGCCCTTTTAAGTCACTGAATGCAGCCCCGCTTTATCAGACCATACCACCGTATTAGGAGCTCTTTTCTTTGTCAAGTCGGTCAAGGGCGCTCTCTCGAGAAGCGAGGCACAAACCGGCGGTAGTACCCGCCAAACCGAGAAAGGATTGGACTTGCCGCTTGGTTTGCGGACGGGGCCAGGCCATTATGGCTTGCAACTTGGAACACTGTGGTCTCACAGTACCCCGGCCCACTAGGTAGCCCAAATATTTGGCTTCCCTCAATCCAAAGAAACATTTCTTGGGGTTGATTCGAGCCCGGCCTCTCCCAGTGTCCGTAATACTGCTGTGACCTGCTGTATGTGTTCCTTCCAGGTGCTGGAATAGATGACGCGCCATCCAGATAGGCAGCACAGAACGAGTTATGGGGCCGGAGCACTTTGTCCACCAGACGCTGAAAAGTCGCAGGCGCCCCGTGTAACCCGAATGGAAGGACACGATACTGCCAGTGTCCGCTAGGAGTGCTAAACGCGTTTTTCCTTCACGGACTCCGTTAAAGGAACCTGCCAGTACCCCTTTGTCATGTCAAGTGTAGTCAAGAATTTGGCTGGTCCCAGTCTCGAGGAGGTCATCCACGCGAGGCATGGGATAAGCATCAATCTGGAAACTTGGTTAAGCCGACGGAAGTCATTGCAAAACCTCCAACTGCCGCCATGCTTAGCAATCAAGACGATGGGACTGGACCAGGGACTACTACTTTCCTCGATTACTCCTAGTGCCAGCATTCGCTTGATTTCCAGTTCCACTTCTACTTTCTTTGCCTCCGGGAGTCTGTAGGGTCGCCACGGACGATCACCCCCGGGTCAGTCAATATGTCATGCGCAATCAGAGAGGTCCGACCGGGTTTTTCACTTACCACCTCTGGGACAGAGCGGATAGCTGCTTCGAGCTCTTGTTTCTGCCTGGGGGATAGCTGCTCACAAATTAAGGGAACTTACTTCGCAAGAGAGAGCAGGGCTGTCCGGAGGAGGGATCGGGACCCTCTCCTTCCACGGTTTCAGCAGGTTTACATGATATATTCGCTCAGCTGGTCGGCGATTGGGCTGTTTCACCAAATAGTCAACCAATCCCTTCTTTTCCTTAATTTCGGAGGGGCCTAGCCAATGGGCGAGCAGTTTAGAGTGAGAAGTGGGAACCAATACCATGACGCGATCCCCGTTGGAACTCCCGAAGAGTCGTACACGGTCATAAAGGCGGGCCTGTGCTGATTGCGCCTCTCTATATGACTTTTAGAATCGGTCTTATTGCATCAAATCTACGCGCAATTGGGCATATATTCCAAAATATTAGTGGAGGGCTGTGCCTCCCCTTCCCAGCCCTCTTTAAAATATCCAATAAACCCCGGGGTTGTCTTCCGTACAGTAATTCAAATGGAGAGAACCCCGTAGAGGCTTGAGGAACTTCCCGGTAGGCAAAGAGGACAAGGGGGAGGAGTTGGTCCCAATTCTCCCATCCTTGCTGACTACCTTACGTAGCATTTGCTTGAGAGTTTGATTAAATCTCTCCACTAGGCCATCGGTTTGAGGATGATACACCGAGGTCTTTAAATGCTTTATTTTCAGTAACTTGGCAGTCTCCTTGAACGCTTCCGAGGTAAAAGGCGTTCCTTGGTCCGTCAGGACTTCTCTAGGAATGCCTACTGCGAAAAGACTCCTACTAGTTCCCGTGCAATATTTTTGTGGTAGCCGAGCAACGGAACGGCTTCAGGGAATCGGGTAGCATAATCCACGAGGACGAGTATATATTTATATCCTCGGCTGAGGGTTCTAGGGTCCTACTATGTCACCCCCAATCCTATCAAAGGGAACGTCAATAAGGGGAAGGGGAACCAGAGGAGCACGGTCCTCCTAGGAATTTGCCGCAGTTGACATTCCGGACAGGAAATGCAAAAGCGCTAACCTCCTCATTAATCCCCGCCAGAAAAACGGAGCTTAATTCGCTCTAATGTTTTATCGGAGCCGAGATGGCCTCCAAGAAGGTGGGAGTGTGCTAACTCGCAAACCTGCCGCCGGTAGGTCCGCGGGATTAGCAACAACTTCCGGACCTTCCCCTCATGTTCAGCGACCCGATACAACAAATCATTGTCAACGACAAAGTGAGGTCCCTGTGGCATGGGCAAATGCGCGCTGGCGCTAACGAGAACCACTGCATTCTTTATGTGTTTCAGAGAGTCGCCATTCCACTGTTCTCTTGAAAGAAGCCGGCGTGCTCTAAACTGAAAGTGCAACTCAGAGAGCGGGTCCGGTCTGACCTCAAGGGGCGGAGATTCCTCCTCGCTGCCGGGCGCTAGTGGATGACGAGTAGCCCGCGACGGTCCGGGAGTGTCTTCGTCACTCTCTTGGCCTACCGCCCCACTCCCTGTCGGCTGATTACACGGTGTGGAAGCAACTTGAGATGAATCGTTGTCATCTATAACGAGGCCATAAGTTTTCGGGAATGCTTTCTAAACTACGCCGTTACTATCAGACCAGTCTCGCCCGAGGATTACGGGAAACGGAGGATCCGGATGCACCGCCACGGTAAGCTGTCGAAGGGTTCCTCCGAGACATACGTAACACCGGGCGGTATTGTACGCGGATATCTCCGTATACATTTTAGACTGGTCTTCTTTTAATCCACTGTTGCGGTAGAATAAAACGGCGAGCAACGACAGACACGCTACTGCCGGAATCGAACAGCTGTTATTTTATGTCCATTAATAAGAAGCTCCCCAGTATGTTTATCCGCCAGGGGATTGCTAAGGGCACACAAACAACCCCGCCATTGTCCCCTACGGTCCGCCTTGTTCCCGACAGGTCGCAAGCCAGACGGCCCGGCGACTTCGAACAAGCTCTGGAATGCGTGGAAGGGACTGCTTTAGTGGGACATAGCTCCCGGTAGTCCACAGAGCGGCTGTTCTGCCCTCCCAGGTTTCACAGCCGGCCTCTGGGTTTGCAAGAGCTGCAGCAGCTCGTCCATAGAATGGAATTCCCCCAGGCCGGCTGGGCAAATTCCTGGGGTAGTCTTTTAGCAGCAAAAACAGGCCACTTGCTGCACTATTTGTAAGGGGTTAACTCAATGGCCGTAGCCACTCACCCACCTGTTGCCAGAGAGCCATAGCCTGCTCTGACAGCCCTTTGCTTGGGTTAAACTCCCAGTTTATGATTTCCTTCACCTGCCGCCTGGGGACAACCCATCGTTATCTGGGACCTTGGTCCCGATGGGCAGCTCGGCTTTCCTGCCAAGGAGAGCATACTGAGCCACTCGTGTGTGTTCCCCAGAAGCCAGCCCACGCCTGTGGGTCCCCTCTACGCTCTCCACGAGATGGGTGGTACCCACCGAGTTATGCTCATGGAGCAGAGCCTGCACCGCGTCCTTCCTGACCCTCTGGCGCACTCCCCGCCCTGAAACTCGGCCCCAGTACTTACCCACCTGGTTCCGTGATAGTTCGTGTCCCGGTTCATCGGGACACCATCCTGCCGACTACGCCACTGTAATAAGTGGAGACCAGAGACGCGGAAAGGTTTGGGGCAGCCACCCGTTTATTACGGTTTCCCGGCTGCAAAAGTCTTTGAGGCATTGTAAAGTTGTTTACACAACAGAGTCCAAAACAGAACTGCCTGCCTAAGCCAAGGCAGTGAGCTTTATAGCACAGAGGGCGGAAATGATGTCGTCCTCTGGGCCGGAACTGGAAGTGACATCATCCTTGGGGCCGGAACCGAAGTGACCTCATTCTTGGGGCCGGAACCGAAGTGATGTGTCCTTCTTGGAAATGGCGGCTCCTGGTGGGATTTCCCGGGTAAGACCTGTAGAGAACTCAGAAAGAGCGTCAGTGCACCCCCCCTGGGCAGATGTATAAACAGTATTTCCTAAGCCCTTCAGCTGCTTCCCATGCACACGTGTGTGACAATATATATATATATATAGCGAATTGGATGTTGTATAGCACCTGACCCAGCACAGACTAACACTGAGGAATGTGTAAAAACACAAGAAGACTTTATTTTTCTTCAGCTGGAGGGCACATCTTCCCCGTGAACCCTCCAGGCACAACACAGTCCCAAAAGCACTCACAGAAACAACACAACACTCCCGTTTGGCACCACCACTCCTCCTTGGCAACCTCGTCATCTTCCTCCCAATTCTGGCCACTGAGTGGCGGTCGCTGGCTCCCTTTTATTAGGCACCTAGAAGTGCTATAGGTGGTTGACTGCCGACATCTGGCTGCACTTCCGAGTAAGGCAAAACCAGTGCCCAAAAGGGGTCAGCTGCTCCTGTTGCAGCACCCCCTGGCAGCGCCTGTGGAACCCCACAGAGCTGCACAGAAGTCCAACTCCCATGAAGCCCTGGGGGAGTCCGAGGCACCGCTGCAACCCAGGGAGGCTGCCATCTAGCATCCAGGGGAGATACTGGGCTTCTCACCCTTGTCCCCCTGGCAGATGTGTAGATATATATGTTCAAAAAATTAAAGGAATACTTTTTAATCAGAGTATAGCATCAAGTCAATGAAACTTCTGGTATATTGATCTGGTCAGTTTAGTAGCAGAGGGGGTTGTTAATCAGTTTCAGCTGCTTTGGTGTTAATGAAATTAACAACAGCTGCACTGGAGAGGCAACAATGAGACGACTCCCAAACAAGAATAGTTTAATAGGTGGAGGTCACTGACATTTTTCCTTCCTCATCTTTTCTGACTGTTTTTTTCACTAGTTTTGCAATCCAATAGAACACCTCTGGGACATTATTTTTCGGTCTATCCGATGCCACCAGGTTGCACCTGAGACTGTCCTCTGATCCCCCAGGACACATTTTTCAAACATTATTCTGTATATAGTGTTAATAATTCTGTTGCTGCTTTCAAGTTTAGTTTTAATATTATATTGTACAATTCTTTGATATTGTGTTTATTAATTATTTGTTGTGTTCTAGCTTTCCAAAATGGGAAAATGGATTGAAAAAGCCTCAAAATTAACAAAAATCTGACCATGACTTCACCTATTAGTCTCAGAGACATGTTTCACCCCGGCATCCAGAACTCAAACCCAAAAGGGAAGCTTTTAAGGCTGCATAGGCATAAAATGGTACACTGGCTTTAAAAATACTTTAAAATGATTTCTAAAACATAAAAATGAGGAAACAATAAAATCTTTGGCTTAAAGGAGAAGACCTACAAAAAATCTTTATAAATGAAGAATATATTCACAAAACATTAAAAAAAGACAAAATAGATAAAGACTGTGAGACATGCCCGGACACCATCAGACAGACACCGCATCTTTATAAAAAGTTCTTTTATTTTCTCCTCCATTATTAACACAACTCAGTCCTGCACAGTCCACTGGGCCTTCTTGCCCCAATCACCTTGATACCAGGCCTCTCTCACTCTGTCCCTTGGACCACCTTTCCTCTGTCTCTCCGTGGGAGCCTTGTCCTGCTCCCACTCCCGACTCTAGCTCTCCGACTGTAGGAAGGCGGGCCCTTTTATCTTCACCCAGATGTGCTCCAGGTGCTCCCTCTGACGTCACTTCCTGGTGTGGCAGAAGAGCACTCGGAAGCACTTCGGGCGACCTTGGAGGGATTCTCCTCCATCTTCCCGGGTTTGGCGGAAGTAAATCCATCCTGGGCCTCCTAAGACTCTGGGCGCCCCCTGGTGGTGGCCACAGGTTAAAATAGGTGTAAGCCTCCTTGTTCCTCTCCTGTGGTCTTCCTCTGTTCCAGGGCGGTTGCCCCCTCGTGGCCCAGAGGATGTATGTGCCACCTTCCGGTCCCTCCAGGCATCCTGGCCGGGTCGTAGCCCCAGTGACTCGCCACAAGACAAAGAGAGGGCAAATGAATTTGCCTATAATAACAAAGTGTACAAATTCACAAAAGTCAGAATATGCAATAATACTCAAAGATAGAGCTTTTCTCCGCCAACTCTAATGAAACTCTGGGACAATCTCCTTAACCTCAATTTAAAGGCATAGGGCAATGCAATTTTGGCCTTGCTCCTTGGGGTACCCACAAAACACAAAAGAGTGGCTTCAAACAACCTACATACACACTACATAAATAATGAATAACAAATAAAAATAACAACATTAGCAAAAATTACATTAAAAACAAAAAAAAATGAAAAACAATCTAAACAAATTGCAAAAGCACAATAGAAAGGAAAATAAACACACACACACACACACATATATATATATATACAGTAATCCCTCCTCGATCGCGAGGGTTGCGTTCCAGAAGCCCCCGCGATAGGTGAAAATTCGCGAAGTAGAAACCATATGTTTGCAAGGTTATTTTTATATATTTTAAGCCCTTATAAACTCTCCCACACTGTTAACATTATTAGAGCCCTCTAGACATGAAATAACACCCTTTAGTCAAAAGTTTAAACTGCGCTCCATGACAAGACAGAGATGACAGTTCTTTCTCACAATAATAATAATAAAAGAATGCAAATATATCTTTTCAAAGGAGCGTCTGCATCAGGAGCAGATAATTTAAGAGAGAGAGAGAGCGATCGCAAAGAAAAGCAAACAATCAAAAAATCAATACATGTGCTTTTAAGTTTGCCGAAGCACCGCAATAAAGCGGCATTTTTTTGAGGAGCGTCAGTATCTTCTAAGCAAACAGCCTCTGTGCAAACAGCCCTCTGCTCAAATCTCCTCCGTCAGGCGAGAGAACGCAGAGAGAGAGAGAGAGCGCGAGATTAAAGCAAACAATCAAAAAATCAATAAGTGTGCTTTTGTGCTTTTAAGTATGCGGAAGCACCTCGATTTCTTTGAGGAGCGTCTGCTAGGCAAACAGCTTCTGTGCAAACAGCACCTCTACTCACACCGCCTCCGTCAGGCGCAGAGAATGTCAGAGAGGGTGAGATAGAGGCAGAGACAAGCAAACAATCAAGCACTGCGCGAGAAGCATATCTTATAGCATTGAGGAGTTTTAGTTAATATGTAATACATGCTCTAATTGGGTAGCTTCTAAGCCATCCGCCAATAGCGTCCCTTGTATGAAATCAACTGGGCAAACAAACTGAGGAAGCATGTACCATAAAAAAAAGACCCGTTGTCCGCAGAAATCTATGAACCAGCGAAAAATCCGTGATATATATTTAGATATGCTTACATTTAAAATCCGCGATAGAGTGAAGCCGAAAGTCGAAGCGCGATATAGTGAGGGATTACTGTATATATATATATATATATATATTGTCAGGGATGCCAGGGGCAACGACCCGGCCGGGACGCCGTGAGGGTCCGGAAGAGGGTCAGAGCCCACCCTGGATCACGTGGGGGCCGCCTTCCTGGTTGCTCTGGGGGCCACGGGTACAGGGCATGGAAGCTCCACCCTGTAGGGGCCAGTGGTCACCGCCAGGAGGCGCCCCAATGCCTTGGGGACCTGTTACCTCAGCACTTCCGCCACACCAGGAAGTGCTGGGGGTAAGATTTAGGACGGCACCCGGAGAGCTGCCGGGAGGACAGCCGGCACTTCCGCCACGCTGGGGCATGGCCAGAGGAGGAATGCCGGGAACACCTGGGGCTCATCCGGGGACTGTTTAAAAGGGGTGGTCTCCATTCATTCAGGGCTGGAGTCGGGAGGAGGAAGGACGAAGCACAGAGGAGATGTGGAGGCGGCCCGAAGAAGGCATTTGTGGCCAGGACTGTGTGATTATTGGGGTTTGTGCACTTTGGACTGGGTCTGTGTGACCATATCATTTGTAAATAGTGTAAATAAAATACGTGTGGTGGTGAATTACAACATGTCCGCCTGTCTGTGTCCGGGCCATATATATATGTATGTATTTGTAACAAATTGACTCCATATAGTCAGAAAAGTTTGGGACAGCCACCCGTATAATATGATCCTGGCTGCAAAAGGTTTGAAAAAGTGAGTTGTTTAAAAGACAGAGTCCAAAACAGAACTGATTAAGTGGAGGTAAGATGGCGGTTTTAATGGCTAGAGGAGGAAATGATGTCATCCATGCCGGATGAAGTGACGTCTTCAGGACCGGAAGTAGCGTCTTCAATAGCACATGGACCGGAAGTGACATCATCTGTGGCACCGGAACCTGGTGGGATTTCCCGGGAATGGTCTGCAAGAGACTGAGAGATACAGTCAGCACACTCCGCCACCCCCTGGTCTGACGTAGTATTACAGTTACTCAATCCCTTTAGCTGCCTCCTAATCGCACGTGTGTGACAATACTGTATATACAATAATGGTTTATTTACATAACTTCAATATTTCCAGGATGTGACAAGAATCAGAACATATGTACTCAACACAAACAATAACTGGGCTGGGAATTAAACAAAAGTACTTAAAGCTGGAAGATTGTAGCACTAATCTTTGTGATGCCTGTTTCTTGTAATAATATATAAGAATATCATAAAAGTGACTGTAAGTGACATCCTGTAATACAGACAATTTGACTAAATGACTATCATTATTTTTGCTCATCTTATAACTACTAGGTGATAGAAATAAATAATATACAATGCGGTACACATACGTGGCATTTTCTTTTCATTATTGGTTCATCCAACAGAGTCAGAGAAACTCCAATCTATTTCTCAATTATAACATTATCACAAAAAGACTGATTTAGCAAGACAAAAAATGAGAACAAGCACAAAAAAATCATGAGCAGGCAAGCCTTGGTTGCTTTTATAATGAGCAATCTAGTTCAAGTCTATCGACAAAATGAGAGGTGACTGCAGTGAGCAGCATTTTTTGCACAATGTTTCAGTTTTAGTTTCAGAAAATATACTTCACTGTATTACCTCCTGATGTCAGCAACAATTTTCAAATAAAATCATGACTCCATATTTGGCTACTGACTCTTCTGCCCTTTATACATTTTTGTCAAATATAAAGAAAGCTCAGATGTTAATTTGGTCTAGATAAAACAAATGCACCTCACCTTTCTGATGACTTCTGTTTTTGAGCTACATTATTTTTAAATGCTAATTTCCTTTGGCTACTGGCCCTTCTGCTCTTTACACGTCTTTGTCAAATATAAAGAAAGCTCAGGCGTTAGTCAATTTGGTCCAGATAAAACAAATGAATTTCACCTTTGCTTATTATTTCTGTTTTTGAGCAACAGCTTTTTTAAATGATAATTTCCAGGAATTGTAGGAGACATCAGTTATTTCGGTATTAAAAAGACGAACATTCAGTGCAATTGTTTCTCACAGCTGGAGGTGCTTCAGGCCTATGATAACTTGGATGGCCAGCATGCAAACAATTTTGAACTGTTACTGTTAGAAAAGGAAATCTTAGCCGGTTGGGAATCCCTTATAGCCAACGTGCTTAGAAATGCCAGGACTGACAATATGACAACAAAATTTACTTGAAAAGCACATTTTCATACATACTATGTTGCTCAAAGTGCTTTACAAGATGTCAAAGAAGTAGCTACATTCAAAGAATAGTAAACAAAACATAAATAATGCACATTTACACAAGATGGATATACAAAACAATTAAGAGAAATTGGGTCCTTAAATATAGAATAGTTTTTTCAAGTAGCTAAATGACAGTCACATGATATGGGGCATCATGTATAAATTGTGCCTAAGCACAAAAATGTTGTGTACACCCATTTCCATGCTCACTTCGAGATATATAAAAACTAAACTTGGCATAAAGCTACACACATTTTCACAGCCTCCTCACACCATGCATACGGACGTTTCTGCTTGGCACCCAGCATCAAAGCAGTGCTACAGTTTCCATGTTGTTTCTCTTTCTTTTTCAGATTCATATCCACGATGCAGGTTTTATCAGATACACCAAAATTAACTGCATATCATTTACACATTTAAGGTGCTTGATTGTAATCATTCTGTAACAATATAATGGTGCACAAAATGACCAAACTATTCCAAATACCATAGCTGCTTTAGAGTTGTTCCTCTCATTGCACCACTCAGAGTATTTTAACCCACTGTATCTGTGTGTGGTATCACAGATGCACAGCGGCTGATTGGAAATCTCTGCATTGGGCTGTGTAGAGTGTGCAGAGGATTATCAGGATACACCTTTCAGTCCTGGAGGACATTTATAGCTCACGATGCAGCCTCAAGGAAGGCCACTAGCATCTGCATGGATTCTACTCACCCATGCTTCAATCTTTTTGAACTTCTTCCATCCAGCAAACACTTCAGAGCCAAAATTTTCTGCACAGACCTCAAGACTCAGAAACAATGTCATCCCAAGAGATATAAACACATTAAACCATCCAGTGCTCCTGGTAGAATTGTTTCTACTTATAATTACAATTACTCATTGTAAACTTGCACTACAACTGTAATACTGCACAACCTGAGCCACTTTATGAACTATTTGCACTATCTGCAATATATGCACATGAATTGTATATTGTACTTATGCTTTCAAACTGCATATTTTCCATAGGAAAATAAGTATATGGAGGAGTTGCATATTGAATCTCATTGTAGCATACAATAAAGGAATTAAATTCAATTCAATAGAAAAGAGCGCATATTTACAGATGGTTATGACTGGCTTCTAAGTCAATTTAGATTTCCAATAGCTATCCTCTTGGAGCTGTGTACTTTTAGAATACTAGGATATATACTTGATATAATTTTATGATGAAATGCACTAAAATATGTATATTGTATTTTACAGATAAATCATTAATATCAGTTAAATAATGTGTACTGTTAATGATTAAACATGTGGGGGCACAGTGGCAGTGCTGTAGCAATGAGTGGTGTCCTGTCCAGGGATTATTCCTACCTTGTGCTGTATGCTTGCTGGGACTGGCATGACTCTGGGTGGATGGATGGATTCCATGCCAGGCCAGGGGATGGAAGGGTGCGCTAAACCTTCTTCTGTTGTCTCTGCAGACCAAACCCGGGAAAACCTGCCTGATTCAACCTTGAAGCCGTCACTTCCGGTGCTCAAAAGCATGTAACTTCCGATTCTGGCGCCCAGAAGCACGACACTTCCGGTTCCGGCATATCACTTTCGGTCCTGGCCTCTAAATCCACCATATTTACCACAGTAATTCAATTCAGTTTGGAACTCAACCAGTGCAAATGAGTGCTATTCTACATATACCCTCTTGCAGCCAGGGATAATATATAGGTGGTTGCCACAAAACTTTTTCTTGTGTTGAGGCTAGTTATTTTCAAAATGGATGGATGAAATAATTAAACATTGATAACAAAGATTTTTCAATGTTCTTTAAAAATTTTGAAGAGTTGTATTATAGGTCTCCTTATGTGATGATTGGTTACATGAAGAAAGAAAATGGAAGGACAAGAAATGGGGGTTGGTACATTTGACAGAGCCAGAACTGCTGCAACAAATTATTCCATTATCCCACATTGCTCATTGCTATTGCTGTGCCCCCACATATTTAATACATGATTAATGCATTTTATCATGAAAATATCAAGTAAACACCTCAGTATTCTAAAAGTTCAGAGAGCTGTAATATCATGAAGTTAATGTATTCTGTGTGGTGATCACTGCTTGCACGCTTCTGTTGGTGTGAGAGGAAGCCCTCCTAAGAAGCATGTAGCTATTAATGACTGGGTAGAGGAATACATAGAATATGAAGTATGTAACATGCTACTTTATTTAGAATGTGATTTGAGATACTCTAGTAAATTAAATATTAAGATGAAGTAGACAAAGTCTACTTTAGTGACAAAACAAACTACAAGATTAAAGTGGGAATATATTTTACTGTTTGGGGATTGATGAAGTGATCGTCCATTAATAGCTGTGTTTGGTGTACTCCCAGATGGACTTAAAGTGGAGAAGGACAAACAAACTGTAATTGCCTTTACTTCACTATTAGCACATAGACTTATCTTGCTCAACTGGAAAAAGCCTAACCCACCTCTGTTAAGTCAGTAGGTAACTGATGTTATATACAATTTGAAATTGGAAAAAATCTAATTCTCTCTTAGAGGATCTGTTCAAAACTTCTTTTAAAACCTGGCAGGATCTAATCAATAATATTTTAGAATAAGCACTTACGTATATTGGAGAGAAAGACTCTCTCTTTACTACTCTCAAAAGTTTTGCTCTGGTTGTTGGCCTTCCCCTCTTTCTCATGGGTGGTTTGAATTGATTTGAATTTAGTTTTGTTAAGTTTGACTTGACTGTATGGAATGTTACATGCTTTAAATAAATTCAATAAAAGTTAAAAATTAAAAAATTAACACATTTCCTGATGTCAAAAACTTATCTGAGCACCATGGCCAATAATTGACCTTGTGTTTGACAGAATTGAGACAACAGAGATCAGAACCATAGGGACCCTTGAAAGCTCATCACGGTGATATAGAGTAAATATATCTGCCTCTTGATTGATTATGCCACCTGATTTCCTAAGATCATTCCACTAACATTGGCTTAGTCTAAGAGTATTGCTGGGGAAGTTGGGGTGCTTTTGCATATCTGCATCGCAAAAAACAAGTCCTAAGGGACCAAGACATATTTAAATAGGAGGCTAAGCAATTTGTGCAAAAAGACATCAAAACATATACAGTACATGCACCATTAAGCCAACCTAATTAGAAAGCAGGCACCAAACCTTGTGGAATGTAGCCTGAACATGCTTTTCATGACCTTATGAAAGCCCTAATGTCAGTGCTTGTTTTGATTTCTTTTAACTTCTCTTGCCCTTTAATCCTTCAGACAGATACATTTGGAACTGGCCTTAGCACCATGTTAACTCACATTGTCAATGGCAACCTGCCTAGTTGATCTTGGCACTTCTCCACTGGTAAACATAGCACAAAGCAGTCGAGTTAAAAGGCCTAGCCAGAAAATAAGCCATCACATAACTAAATAGCCACCTTATGGGTTGGGAATTCACCCTTGTAACCTATTGGGAACTGAAGGAACACAGATGTTTATGCCCATGTCACTTGTTTCTAGAATCTTAGCCTTACAAATATAAGACAGTGCTTAAACCACTATGGAATTCTCTACATCAGTGCTGATGTCTTTTCCCAAAATCCATGACCTCATGTCTGTACAGCATTTTTGCACATGCAAGTTTTGTTAGTCTCCTTCTGGGACTGTCTTAAGGTTGCACTAGGGTAGCAGTAATAATGAAGTGGAACAGTTATTCACATGGTTTTCATTTTCTTCTGTAGAATGACAGACCTCCAGCTGGAAGACATCTGGTATGACTTCCAATCTGCCACCAGCTCAGCCCCTTCCAGTCATGAAGTATAAACCTCCACCTCAGCTGTAGGTTGTCATCACCTGACCAACACATCTTACAGTGAGAGGACAGTGGCCTTGCAGCTCTGTTACTTCTATTACGATGCACCGATGCAAGAGGTTAGCAGCACTGCTATTTTCACTAGTCATTTACATTGATATTTTCAGTTTAACAAACTTCCAATTAAATGGGATTTCCTGGATGGATCCCATACACTTTTTCACAAATATTGTCCTTCCTTAACACAGCTTAATTTGGTCCACAGTTAAAGGATTAAATCAGCACCAATCCATGTGTGCAATAAGGAACTATCCCTAGACAGGGCATCAGCCTATCACGGGGCAAATCATAGATGACACCCAAATTGCCAACTTCTGCTTTCATTCAGACTTGAATTCTTGATAATGAAAGAGCAACATTTTCAACTTAAGTACCTAGTGGGGCAGTCTAAAACAGAGGTTCTCAACTGGGTTGGGCATAACAGGAATAAAAATATTTTTAAACAACAGAAATCCAATCAAATCAGTAAAATCTGACAAACTTTTCTTTTCAAGTTTTACCAATATCCACAGTATTGCAACATTTCAGACATCAACGTGGTAGTGGCTGAGCGACGTTTGGATCTAGTGATGAAGGCAGAGAGGATCATGGAGAACTGGCCATCATGAAATTAGGAAAATATTCTATAATAATAAATGATACTGAGAGAAAAAAGGGACAGCACTTTGAGTGAGTGGAGGAAAAAGGAAGGACTGGGTTGAGCCAACTGGGGAAGACGTGCCCCACAGGTGAAGACAATAAAAGCTTATTTGTTTTTATATGTGACTCCGGTGTCAGTCTGTGTCGGGTCAGCGATCATATAGCACCTTTGTTACACACAGTTACTATTAATAGTTCCAAATATACACAGAGTAAAAGTAAAGGTAAATATATATTAGAAGTAAAGTTAAATATGTAAGCATAAATAGAGAAGTAATGAATGAAGTCACAGTGTAGATTACAGTCAATGTAATGGTCATGAGATCCACATGGGTCATGTATAAGTGTGTGACTATGTGTGGTTGATGCAGATGTTCAGTTCAATCAGTGGTGGTTTCTGTTATAGGAAGGGGCAGTCATCCCTGTGCATTGAATAGGCTGATTCCTTTGGGGTGAAAGGTGTTCTTTAGCTTGGTAGTGCGGGACATGCAGAGCTCTGAAGTCCCTGCCAGAGAACAGAGGATTAAAAATGCTATGACCAGGGTGGGTTGGATCTTTACAAATAGTTATGTTACAGTTAAGAAATTCAACCACTTGTAAAGTAATTTACTTAATATAAACATAGGCTATTTTTGAAATGGCTTCTTTTTTTTTATTATATCTTTAAAAATGCAAGCATTATAATCGCACTAGCAGCAAATATGATTTTGTTAATAAAGAAGTTTAAAAATAAGCACTTTTGTAATGACTACAGTAAAAGTTTAAGAGAGTAAATATTATGAATGTATGTTGGGGCTCCATGTGTTCTTGTAGTTCACTGGGGGGACCTTTGAGGAATAAAGGTTGAGAACCACTGGTTTAAAAGGCAGTGCTTCTTTTTTTCTGCTTAGTTTAACCTTTGAAGTGAGGAGTAATGTATTGAATTCCAAGAATAATTTTTAGCAGTTGCTCTTTACTGTCAATTATAATCAAAAATTTTCAGATATTAGTTGGAAATAAAGTGTTATCTGCATGATAATTATTTGTAAATAGTCAAGGAGTTAATATAAGAGCTTGAAGAAACATGATCTAACAAATGCTCACTTTGAGACTTTGGCAGCTACAGACAAAACAATAAAATGATATATTTCAGTGTTATAATGGGGCTTTCTAATAAGATCTATTAATACCAATTGTATTTTTTTTCTGTAAGTAGCTACTTATAAGTGCATCTTTATTATAAAATTATACTGCTAGACTCAGGTAGAATGAGATATAACAGCATATTACAGTATACAGTACAACACCAGTACAAGTTTCCACAGTTTTACTAAAGATGACTTCCAAACAGGACCAGGTTTTCATCCTTTACAAGCAAGTACTGTAAGTGGTCAGCATCATAGCACATATACTGTACATACAACTAAAACTCCAGGACTGTCAGCTATACTAAGGTACATACTAACTAAGGTAATTACCTGAAACGCCAAGGCTACTATTAACCTTTTTGGTTGAACAAGTGGTAGGACCAACCGCAGTTGAATTATTTAACAAATATTACAGTATGTGGCCATTCTTCTAATATCTAACTTAACATTACTATAGGCCAAATTTGATAATAACTGCTGCCTAGTCAATAGAAATAATTTTTTCTTCGTATGAGTTTCCTTTCATTATGATTTGGGATTGGGGATACATGTATGTCTTGTTTTTAAAGAGCTTCTTTTTCATAATCTGGCAATTCTAATAATCTGTTTTACTATTCTAATACCAGTGGCATATTACAAATGCTATACACAGAGGGTGAAGTTATGTCAAACCTACTTTCATTTCTTTTGTCTATGCAACTCAGTCTATCTTTGCTTGTGTTGCTTTGTGGGTCCATTTGGTGTCTTAACCCGATTTTTTAGCAAGTTTCATTGGTACAAAAATACTCTCTGAAATGTAACATTCTACCCCATCATAAAAGATGACAGGGAGTGTCTTCTTTTTCTGTGTTATTCACTGCCAACTTATTTCATGACTTTCACTTGTCTCATGCTTCCTTTCGATATCACACTTTAAAACAGCAATTTCTTCCTTGCTTCTTACAGTAATCACAAATATCAGCTCAAGAAACAAAGTGCTGCTGGAATCATTTGAAAATAAGTCCAGAGTGTGTCATAATATTCTTATATGTAGCACTCTAAAAAAAAAAAAAATGAATAATTTTATACAACGTTGTATTTTAGCCTATATTTGAGATAGATAGGTTTTAACAAAACCAACACAACTATAAAGGGTTAACAAAATGAACTATTATACATTTATTTTATAACACATATCTACATATTTTTTTGATAACTGTAATGTCTTTTCACATTAGAATTAAAGTAACCAAAAAAATCACAAAAATTCTTCTAAAAAAGTTTCTATATCCAAGTTGTATTAAAATCTCAATTATAGATAATAAAGATTCTTTATTTGTACAGATGTACATAGAAAATTTTACTCTGTCTATATTGTCATGTGTATGAAGCACAGTAGATGTCATTCATATACAAAACAACAAAACAAATGTAAGACAAAACAAATCTAGAACAGAATATTTCATTATTTCCATATTACTATTACTAACATTATATTATATTATATTATATTATATTATATTATATTATATTATATTATACTAGCCATCCCGCGGCGTACCATACACCGCATAATCAGGCCGGTTTTTTAATGATTTTTAAGCACAGAGAGAAAATTAACATTTGAAAAATTGGTAATGAAATAAATCAGCAAGAAAAGCAACATTGTAACAATGCACGGAACGAACCAACACACAATCGTCCGTGACTGAAAACTGGCGGACCACCATCATGCCTTCTCCTGCCAGACGGAAGGATGGGGGTGCACGGCGCTCAGGCGCGGACGGTGGAACGAGAGGAGAGGAGAAGGACATCCATTCAGCTCCCTCCGTCATGCTAGTCTGCTGATTTCTCGTTCAGTATGCACTGCCTGCTCCTGTGCCCACCTCCAACTCGTCACTTGAGTCGTTGTCGTCTTTGCACAGTCCAGATGCAGGATAGGGACGTAACCAGTGGGAGCGTATGAGCCACACTTAGTGGGAATTCCACGGTTTGCAGCCCGAATGGGGTTCAACGGCCTACCCACGCCTCTCTGCGCCGGGTAGACACACGCTCAATCTCATGCATAATTATTTATTGAATGCTAAACACTTCTGGAAAGACACGGTTGTCTAAAACGGGTTGGTGTGAGAATACAACAGTAAGTGAATGAAAAGATGGAACTCTGGAGAGAGCAAAATACAACACAATAGTGAACGTGGAGCATAACCAACGCCGCATAATTATTTATTGATGGTTGAACACTTCTGGAAAGACACAGTTGTCTAAAAAGGGAGGGTTTGAGGATACAACAGAAAGTGAATGAAAAGATGGAACTCTGGAGAGAGCAACATATAATTGTCCGTGAGTGAAGAAGACGCATGTTTGTCGCGGATGCGAATTGTTCACCTGACCCCTCCTGAAGTCCTGAGTCTGCCTAGTAGCTTGGCATGACGTTTAAGTGTTTATTTGTGTATAGTTTACAGGTGCTTTGGATGATCCAGAGTCAAATTTTATACTTAAATTTTTTCCTTTTTTATTTAGTAAAGTACATGACAGTAAGAGTTAAGAAATTAAATTCATCATATTACTAGTGTTTATGGTGATCTTCAAATACTTTGCTTCATTTGCTAGTTGTTTAATATCTTTATTTGTAGTAAGCAAAGTAGTAGTGTAAAGAGTTACATATATAGTTATACAGTTTTGGTTTGGTTCTGTAGGTGTTACACTACACATTTTTACAGTGATGCTCTTTGTGTTACAAAATGTTAAGAAAGTCACCGCAAGTTGTGAATAGTAACAGCACACAACCATCAACACAGATTGAGTAGTGTGACACCTAATTCAATTCAGTCACCATACTCTGAACAGTTCTTTTTAAATCTCTGCTACAGTCTAAACAAAATCAAGCTGGTTTAATTTTCTAATACCAAGTTGTACGGGTAAGCATTGGTGTTTGTGAAACAGTGTACCCAGCTGGAAGTACAAAGAATACAATGTTCACAAACAGTGACAGCTGAAGGGAAAAGGGAAAACAAGTGTTTTGGACAATGCAAATAGAATATAGCCTTTTTTTAACTCTGGAGCCAGCACATATGTCAATTCAATATTTTATGTTTACTTTCATGCACTGCTCTTTTCTTATTCTAACGTTTCCCTGTTTATTGGCTTCCAAAAATTTGCCAATTTTGCCTAAACCTTTACAGTACAATACAAGGTTCAGAACTGTGATGAAAAACCATAAGGAAATTGTGTAGTCAATCACTCCACGTGACTCCTAGTCAAAAATTAACATTGGCTACTCCAACTGATAACATCAATACAAATTTACCATATTAAAGAACTAAGAATTAACAGTTTTAATGAGCACAGGGTAAATAATGTTTCATCAGAGTAGACTAGCAAGACTGCCATCCCTAAAGTTAAATAAGAAAAAAGTCTGTTTTAAGTTTAACTTAAATGTGATTTAATAAATGGTTCAATATAAAACTATTTTGTTCACAATTATTATACATAAATTACACAAATAAATAGAGTGCTTACTCTTATCTACAAACAGTTTTTTGACAAATGATTTTGCTGACTCCAACCCAGGCACAGTCAATGACTGTGATACATTGTCAAATGCGTACCAGTCTCACTGAAGCCAGGAGACAGCAATGAATGAATTTTGCTTAAAAGTGGATGGGAAGAAGTAGACGGCTCACTGATTATCACACTTCTAAACCAA
Organism: Polypterus senegalus; assembly: GCF_016835505.1. Taxonomy (NCBI): domain Eukaryota; kingdom Metazoa; phylum Chordata; class Cladistia; order Polypteriformes; family Polypteridae; genus Polypterus; species Polypterus senegalus. The sequence continues at coordinate 210,879,182 of NC_053156.1, read as the reverse complement.
TCCAAAACTTCATGAAAGCAGCACTTAAAGTAGGAGTGGTGATTTCTAACTGCAAAGAGCAGCAATGCTCGCATTAACCTGGTCCAACACAGAGAAGCTTCTGAACAATTGATAAGTCTCCTAAAAAACTATTAAACATATAAATTTGTGTCACATGTGTAGACAGCACATTGCACATGTTAAAAATAAACATAACATGTTGCAAGCATAAAACCTTTCTGTAAAATTAGATTATACACTGGGATTTGAAGACATCAATGGATGAGTGAACATGAACAACACGTTGTCATAGGTGCTGTTGTGCTCTCTGTTGTTTATCGTTATGATGATAGCTTAGGTGTCAGTGTAATTGTAGAAGAATAGGCAGCTATGATTGTGAATATATGAACTGCAAAATATGCATTTGAAATAAAAGGTGTGTCACTCCCCATCAAATGGATTTCCATTAGGAGAGCTGATAACAAAGAGCCACAGGAGATGTAGATTTCAGTACTCAAAACACCAGAATCGTCAAAAATGGCCAACAAACCAGTAAAGCATGGACACAGATGCACAGCATCTGCCACCTGATTGCACATCCAAATAAGTAACTAAAGGAATTTAACATTACTATTTAATTGGAAATGCAAACATGCCATGCCAGAATAGCTGCAGCATTTGAACATGTTGTATATACCTAGACCACAATGCTAATCTAAACTCTTATTGCTGTTGCTATGCCACATAGTGATGCAATAGTCAAAATGACAGAAAGATACCAAAGCAAACAGAAGCACTTCTCAGCGGACTATGTATGTACTTCGTACTAACCCGTACTTTCTCAGCTGTTCTTTTTCTGGTTTTTTGTGGTGGCAATCTACACCACCACTACCTGATCTAAGCACCGTGATGTCCCTACATTGATGGATTAAAGACCAGAAGTCCACATGACCATCATCATCAAGTTCTTCCATGTGAACCCTGCATACCATGAGGACTAATTGAGGTAATTTATGTTAGGCAGAATGCCTAGAGGAGGCTGGGCAGTCTCATGGCCTCGGAACCTTTGCAGATTTTTTTTTCTCCAGCTGTCTGGAGTTTTTTTTTCTGTCCTCCCTGGCCATCAGGCCTTACTTTTATTCTATGTTAATTAATACTGCTTACTTTTATTTTTAATATATTTTGTGTTTTTTCTCTTTCTTCACTATGTAAAGCACTTTGAGCTACATCATGTGTATGAAAATGTGCTATATAAATAAATGTTGTTGTATGTATGTGTGTTTATAACATACAAATTGAACATTAAGCTTCACTTACTTTGTGCTACTGAACTCCTGAATGGATAACAGAAGCTTTAGCTTTTTATTTCCATTCAGCGTCAAGAATTTTACTCAGTTTCTTTTGATCTCTCCCTGAACCCCAACTGTTTCGTTTACTGCATGGACTGAAGGAATTAGAGGCAAGTGTTTTAGGAAGAAGCCCTGTGGGCCTGGCCCTTGTAGCTTCAGATTTCAATGATATTCACCACAAATTTTTCATTTGAGAAACACGTCTGGCCCCACGAGACTATCTGCCTTCAGAGTAGTCTAAAGGTCAGCACCTATGTATATGGAGACACACATGAGGTCCTATGCTCCTTCTCACCCATTCAGATCTGTTTCATGAATGGCATCTAATGATAGCACCTGTTTGTGTCATTAAATATCAAACCAGACACTTTTCATGCGAACCTCCCAGCTGCTGGAATAAGCTGCCCACTTCAGTTTGACATGCTGTCTCCCTTACAGCATTTTGGAAGCATTTAAAGATTCTTGTTCTGAGAATATCTCATTGGTAATGGTTTTGATGCAAGGTTTTTAGTCATAAGTCTTGCATCACTCTCTTTGGCTTAGAGCCCTTTACTTGTGATGGTAAATTTTCTAAAGCTGTCCTGTAAATCTTGTTTTAGAACAGCCCCAGACTGATGTTTACATGATTAGATTGACCTCTTTTGTAAGTTGTGGATAAAAGTGTCTGCTAAGTGAATAAATGTAAATTAATTAATCACTGGAGCATTACAAAAATCGAAAATATTTTGTGATTTGTTTGCATGGGAAAAAATAAAGATAATTTTGTATACTGAAGCTGTTTATATATACATATACATATTTATTTATAGACAATTTGAACTATCATTTCCTTAACAAACTCCACAAATGACATTTTCAGTCACTGCTTCCCCTACTAAAATATGGAAAGCCTTATTAAATTAGAAGTCTGATAACGTCTCTGTGGTTGTCTGATATAGCATTTTCCTCTGTTAAATTTTTATTATCCCTAATCCAATCTTGTTTTATATCCCTGATGGAGCAAGGTGTTTAAGTGAAATTTAAATTCAAAACAACAGGGATCTAACAGGAAATCTAAGCTAATTTATTTAAAATGACATGAATACTCCTTTGAGATGGCTTACATTATTCAGTGCAGGGAAATTTTTTCAAAATGTCGTACCCCTTACCTGTGCAACAATTAATGAAAAGTGAACCTTTATATATAAGTTTGAACTTGTTTTAATACAACAGGGATGATGGAGTGGGTATGTGAATGTGCCCTGATAAGAAATGGGGTCCCCTCCATTGGACTGCTTCCTGCATCACTGAGAACTATATACTGCATACTTTATTAATGGTTTATTGTTCAAATGTTTTTCCTTTCTGCTCTTTTCTTTGTTTTTGATTTATTTTGGGGGTTGCAGAAGATTACCTGGCTATTTGATGGTGAAAAGCAACAAACTTAAAAACTGCAACATATACTCAGTTTGTAGTTCATGTTAGAATATAAAAAATCTTGGTCAAGTGATATACTTAGGATTACTCAGAAGAAAAATTAGTAAAATATATTCTATATAGAAAAGAGCAGGCAAACAGTAGTTAGCAAATCATGGTGGATGCAGATGTTTGCAGGTCATAACCAAAAGCAATAAAGAAGACTGAAGCATTAAAATAACAAAATGAGCAGAACATTAGAATACTAGGACATCAGACCAGTTTTGTCAAAAATAGGCCATTCAGTACAAAAAAAAATCAACAATCCTATTCAAGTAATTTCTTCAAAATTACATAACACTGAATGTTGAAGGAGGCGGCACGGTGGCGCAGTGGTAGCGCTGCTGCCTCGCAGTTAGGAGACCCGGGTTCGCTTCCTGGGTCCTCCGTGCGTGGAGTTTGCATGTTCTCCCCGTGTCTGCGTGGGTTTCCTCCGGGCGCCCCGGTTTCCTCCCATAATCCAAAGACATGCAAGTTAGGTGAATTGGCGATTCTAAATTGGCCCTAGTGTGTGCTTGGTGTGTTTGTGTGTGTCCTGCGGTGGGTTGGCACCCTGCCCGGGATTGGTTCCTGCCTTGTGCCCAGTGTTGGCTGGGATTGGCTCCAGCAGACCCCCGTGACCCTGTATTCGGATTCAGCGGGTTAGAAAATGGATGGATGAATGTTGAAGGTCCTTAAAGTCATATTGTCCACATCACTACTTACTAACTTATTCCACGTGTCTATGGTTCTCTGTGAAAAGAAAAACATTCTAATGTTTGTGCAAAATTTATCCTTAAGTTTTCATCTGTGTCACCATGTTCTTGCTGAGGATGACATCTTTAAAAAAAACAGCTTGGATCCACTGTACTACTTCCCTTCATAATTTTAAACATTTTAATGATGTCACCTCTTAATCTCCATTTGCTTAAAATAAAAATATTCAGCACCTTCAATCATTCCTCATAGCTCAAGCCACTTATATTTGGAAACAACCTAGTCACACTTTTTGGAATTTCTCTAATGCTGTTATATCTATTTTGCAATATGGTGTTATACAGATCACCCCTTCACATTCATGAGGGTTATGGGCAGAACACACACATGAATGTGAAAATTCACAAATAAGACACAGACATCCCATATGATTAGGTAAGAGGACATGTTTTAAACAAATTGAATAAACTCATTAACACTATTTTGAATTATTGTATTGGAAATAACATTGACAATTCTTAATAACTAATACAGCAACCTTAATCCTAAATATATACTATAATAAAATATCTAAATATTTACTGTAATAACCTTAATCTTAAACATTGTTACACTCACCAATGCCTATGCAAGGATAGGACAATGATCCATTTCCCTCACTGTCTTCACACTTCCGTACTGTTGATGGGGAACATTTTGTGGTAATGCTGCATCCACAATAAAGTTGTACTATTCCATACGAGAAACATAGGGATCCCACACTTGATGAAAGCAACGGCTTTGCAAATTTCTCTTTCTTGTTTCTTGAAATACTTAATGTTGGTTACCATATTTCCCATAATGGTAACCAACTGCACTTGGAGACTTTCCAGTATGAAGCATATCTAGCAATTCTACCTTTTGTGTCAAACTAACAAGTATTACATAACACTAATATTTAAATGTTGTATGATTTTAATATAATACATATAATTTTCAGTACTATTTATATATTTTTGGCTTACATGTTACGTTTCTGTGATCTTTTTCCATTTAATTGCTCAGTGCCAACACATAAATAACTGAAACCACAAATGTCAAATTCACAATCTACGGGGATATCTGTATAGTATAAACCTCTCTTGATTTGTATTTTGCACATCATACTGTATAACCTAACTCATTAGTCTTCTCAATTTCTTCGGCACACTGTCCAAATGTACTGAAGACTCCACTATGATTCCTATAATCCTCGCATAGGGTGTACTTTCAAGCTTCATATGAACCACTTTGTATTCAAATCATAAGTTTTATCTTCCTATTTATCATACTTTACATTTACTTATAATTAATTTAATTTGCCATAAATAAGCACAACTTTGAATTTTGTTTAAGTCTATCTGTAATGGAAAGGGAAAAAGTTAAAACAGAAGAATAAAGCAAAATCAGACCCATAGAACTCAAATTATAGAAAAAATATTGATGTTGCAGAATGTTCTGTTGTGGTTGCTGTTTAGCAGTTTTGATTTTTATTTCTTTAAGTTATTTTCTTTTAATTTTTTTTGCCTATTTTTAGTTTGAAATTTAAATATCTTGTAATTGTTAATAATTTTCTTTTAGTGTTTTGTATTACGCTAATCATGTCACTGAATCTGAATCTGTTTTTGTGTGCCCTGCTTCCTCTTTTGTGCATTTGTTAGTCACTGTACACTTTTATTTGGAATCTTTGGCTTTAATCACTTTTTGTCTACTTATTTGATTTGAGAATTATGGCTTTGTGGTTTAGCTTTTGGTTCAGATTTTGCTGTTTACTTGTAATTTTTTCTTCTGTTTTGTATTTAATTATCTTTTTAAAATTCTGTGTTCTTTGGAGTCTTTTTTAAATCCATCCATCCATCCATCCATTCACCTCTATTGTGCTTTATGGTCCTGAACTGAATAAGTATCTTGTAAAGGTTGCAAACAGTGAGAATGTATCCCCAATGTGTACCGGTAGAAGAGTTGGTGAACACAGAAGAAGACATCTAAGAATGTAAACCTGCCATCTTGGCAATAGCCAAAGTTTATTGTGTCTGCCTCAGGTTGTCAGTGATGGTCATATGTGAAGATGTAGACCTTGTCTAATCTTATCCAATGCAGAAAAATATATGGTCTGCTTCCTGGACTCTATGAACATAGAAAACGATATGGTCTACTTCCTGAGTCTACGAACATCCATCCATTATCCAACCTGCTATATGAAAGCAATCCCAGCCAACACAGGGCGCAAGACAGGAAACAAACCCCGGGCAGGGCACCACACACACACCAAGCACACACTAGGGACAATCTAGAATCGCCAATGCACCTAACCTGCATGTCTTTGGACTGTAGGAGGAAACCAGAGCACCCGGAGGAAACCCACGCAGACACGGGGAGAACATGCAGACTACACGCAGGGAGGAACTGGGAAGCAAACCCGGGTCTCCTAACTGCGAGGCAGCAGCACTACCCACTGCGCCACCGTGCCATCCATGAGTCTATGAACAGGTAATGTTTTTTCTGACATTAAGACAGACAGACTGTTGTTTGGTCACCTGGTCAAAAACACTAGTCTTGTTCCAAGGTTGAAAATACCTGAATTTTACAGTATTGTGTGTGCTGAATCCAAATATATTTTTTGAATCTTTCCATCAGTTAATGTTATTAAGTGAAATGGAACTTAAATTTAAAATATTTTATATTTACAGTACATTAATTATAAAAATGAGAAATCCGTAATCTATAACTTTTTTTTTTGATTTTCTGCTGTACTTTGCCAAAGGAACATCTCTCTAAAGAGTCCAGCAGTAGTTAGCCAGCATTGTGAGACTCCACTTGCCCTGGTAATGTTTTTTTATGGCTGAAAATGTGAAATCACGTTTTACCCTGTACATTGTTGTAACAGTTTGTCCTACCCTCTGTCTTTCTCTTAAGGAGATCTATTTTCAAAAATGTAATATTTATTTATTGATTTATATATGTATGTATGTATTCCTTTCATATTATTATGTTATGATGACACCACATGATGAAAACAGACTAACAAAAAAAATATGACTCAGCATTTAAAAGTAGTTTAGAACACTCATCACAGTCCTGATGTTGACAGTGTAAAGGATGGCAAGCTTGGGCTGGCTTTCCAGCTGTGATGGTACAAAATTCCTTACCTGGCTGGGAGGCCAAGCCAGCAATTGGACAAAAAGGAAGGCAGGACATTCCTTAACTCATTGAGGAGATTGGTAAAAGATGCCAACACCACAATGGAGATGCTGGCATCCCGGAAGGGTTCAGTCAAAGGTCCGACAAGGGGAGATAGCTTATACAAACTATTTGCTTCCCCGAGACACTAAATGGCAGCATCATCTGGTACCTCTATGGACACTCGCAGGGCATGCTGGGAACTGTAGTCCCATAGAATGGCCCTGTTGGGTTCCGGAGGTGCCACCAGTGGGTGCTGCAGGTACTTGAGCTCCCTACTTTTGTGGGTCTTCAACCTGATTCTATGGACAAAACTCTGGTAGAGGAACTTTTCTGGGTCTTGTATAAGAGAAGCAGCTCTGCATCACTCAGATCATGTCAGGGTTGGGAGAGGAGCTGATCAACTTTCGCTGGTAGAAGTGAAGGAGAGAAGAGAGAAACGAGAGAAAGAATTACACTGCTGTTCTGTGTTAAAAGAAAGAAACCTGTTAAAGTATGCTGTAATACTTTAAATTAAATATTAATTTCTTGAATACAGGACTGTGTCTGTGAGGTTGTGTTTGGGGTTTGGGGAGCTGCAATGCTCCCTAGTAGTGACAAAAGGTATGATAAAGCCACCTCATCATTTTTTGTTGGTTGATAGTTGCACCATCTGCAAATTTTACAATGGAACTAGAGCTGTATCTGGCCACACATAGGTGAAACATAAGTAAAGCAGGGGGCTCAGTGAACTGTGCTGGTAGGGTGCTGTGTTGAAGATCATTGTGGAGGTGATCATGCCAATCTAAATATGTTGGGGTCTGACAGTTAAGTAGTCCAAAATTCACATGAATAGGGTGGCACCAGGTCCTAAGAATAGGAGCTTGATGATCAGCTTTTATAGTACAAAAGTGTTAAATGTTGAGCTGTAGTTATAAACCAGACTCTGAAATTGCAGTTTTTATGTTTGCCAGAATAGTACAAAGTGTAAAGCATATGGCTTGCTTTTTCCATCCTTTAAAATAAATGTGAAAGCAGTGTTCACTCAGTATTTTAGCATTACCAATCGGCCTTTGTGCAATAGAAAAATAATAAAATATGGCCATTTTTAGTCTCAAGCAGCTTGTGCAGATTGAAAATAACGAATAATTTATGATGCCACTGAATAATGAAACAGTACACACAGGTATGGACCCTGGTATAATGTCTCACCCAGTTTTACGTACTACCTCAAAAAGAAAGTGCTGTGCCAGTCAAGTGGAAAATGTGCAGAAAACAGGCCAATGAAGATAAAAAGGCACACAATACAGAAACAGTGCTTAGCATTAATAAAGTGAAACGGAAGCAGTGTGAAATGTGCCAATGTCATTTACCACACCTCTGTTGACAGTAAAGAGTAATATTTTTGTTTCCTCGTTGTCCTGTGTTACAAGAAAGGCAAGAACATCCACTGATATGAAAGCAAGAAAATAATCATAAACTTCCCAATAATATTTTTCACACAATTGATAACTTATCATATTTAAAATGCACTATTTAAAATGCTTGATTACATTTATATTATTCTTGATGCTTAATTAGGAAACATATTAAAGCATGAAGATGTTTTTAGTTTCTAGTATTACAAAATTACTCTTCTTAAACCTTTTGAGAAGTTTTGAGCACTTTTAAGTAGTATCACACAAGACTTTACAATTTCAGTAAAGAAAGAAGTTGTGTAACTTATTGAAGTGGAAACAAATATTGTACATACGGATACCCTCATGATAGTGGTGAAGGAACAAATGTAATTCATTCCTGAAGCTGAGGGAAAAGTAAAAAAAAAAACAAAATAATATAAATATATGACATATATATATTGTGGTCTTTGGCCGGCTTGTCATCTCGGCCAATACCCCCAGGCCGCCAGATGGAGCCCTCCCTGCAGTATGGAGGTGCCCTGAAGACCAGCAGGGTATCATGGACAATGTAATTTTCATCCACAGCCCTGCTGGATACCACAGGGGCCGCAAGAGGGAGCTGCAGCGGGGAGCAAAGAGTCATATGTGCCTTATAACCCGGATGTACGTCATAGGAAGAGCAACGACAGAAGTGACATACTTCCGGGGTGAAGAAAAGGACTTGTACCTGACCCGGAAGTGATAACGAATCACATGGACTGGGGATTGGGAACACTTCCAGGTCAGGGAGTATAAAAGAACTGAGGGAGCTCCCAGACGGCGAGCTGAGCTGGGTGGAAGGGTTGCAACGCATCTGGGAGTGGAGGATTGCTTATTGTATTTGTGATTGATTTGTATATGAGTATAGTGGAGGAGAGGGTGCTTTGTGCACTGTGGCATTTAAATAAAGTCAACTATTGGATTTTTATCTGGTGTCTGGAGTCTTGGACAGGGGTTCAAGGGAGCGATAGTGCCCCCTATCTGTCACAGTGGTGTAGTCGGCAGGATACTCTAGCGTCTATTGCGGAGGACCTGTTTATAAATTTTCTGTGAGCAGAGAACCCTGAGAAGACGGCATTCAGACTCACCACAACATTGCCAGAACTAGCAATTTCCAAGTCCAGAATGGGAAGAAGAAGGGCAAACAGAGCAGTATCGCCAGCTGGAGAGCCATGTTTGCAATGGCCGACGCTTGGGAGGAGTCACGGAGCGGCCTTACAAGTCTGGAAAAGCATCCAGGGAACAATGAACGCTCTGAGGTACGTGCCGGGAATAACACGGATAATCCATTTAAAATAACACACTTTGTCCCGTGCATGTACCTCAGAGATGATCACCTGGAGGCTCCGCAGGAGAAAGGAGACTGTCCCGAAAATGATGGCACGCTCCTGTTTGAGCCAGAGCAAATGGAAGAAGACTTCCACATGTCGGCGGCTGGAGAGGGACACGTCATCAACCCCAGTGCTTTCTGGGAAGGAGGAGGTCCACATCCCGCTGTTTGCGTCTCCAAATCCGAAGAAACGGACTTGGACTTTCCGAAGGGGAAGGGAGAGGCGAGCGAAGCACTACTCACCACAAAAGAAGGTAAGGAGGGTTGGGAAATGGCTGATCGGGATGTCGGAAAATTAACAAAGACAGACCGCACTCCGGCGAAGGAGGTGGCCCGGCCCTCGACCAAAATAAACTCCAAGTCCCAGAAGCCTCTGCGAGACCCGGCAGAGCATGTGCCAGAATGTTCGTCAGGACCTGCAAGAAACTTTGTACAGGATCGATCAGCTTATCGAGTTATATATATATATATATATATATATATATATATATATATATATATATATATATATAGAGGGAGAGAGAGAGAGAGAGAGAGAGAGGAGGGTCCGTCGGATAGTCGAACCTTGGATTCAGGAGGAACAGTGTGGTTTTCGTCCTGGTCGCGGGACAGTGGACCAGTTCTACACCCTTAGCAGGGTCCTGGAGGTTGCATGGGAGTTTGCCCAACCAGTCTACATGTGTTTTGTGGACTTGGAAAAGGCATTCAAACATGCCCCTCAGGGAATTCTGTGTGGGGTGCTCTGGGAGTATGGGGTACCGGACCCCTGATAAGGGCAGTTCAGTCCATGTACAACCGGTGTCAGAGCTTGGTCCACATTGCCGGCAGTAAGTCGAACCTGTTTCCAGTGAGAGTTGGACTCCACCAGGGCTGCCCTTTGTCACCGATTCTGTTCATAACTTTTTTGGAAAGAATTTCAAGGTGCATCCAGGGTGTTGAGGGGTCTGGTTTGGTGGACTCAGGATTGGGTAACTGTTTTTTTGCAGATGATGTTGTCCTGTTTGCTTCATCAGGCCGTGATCTTCAGCTCTCTCGGAATCGGTTTGCAGCTGAGTGTGAAACGGCTGGGATGGGAATCAGCACCTCCAAATCCGAGACCATGGTCCTCAGCTGGAAAAGGGTGGAGTGCCCTCTCAGGGTTGGAGCGAGATCCTGCCCCAAGTGGAGGAGTTCAAGTATCTCTGGGTTCTGTTCACGACTGAGGGAAGAATGGAGCGTGAGATCGACAGGAGGATCGGTGTGGCGTCCGCAGTGATGCGGGCTCTGCATTGGTCTGTCGTGGTGAAAAAGGAGCTGAGTCATAAGGCAAAGCTCTCAATTTACCAGTCGAGCTACATTCCTACCCTCACCTATGGTCATGAGCTATGGGGTAGTGACCGAAATAACAAGATCACGAATACAAGCAGCTGAAATGAGTTTCCTCTGTAGGGTGTATGGGCTTTCTCTTAAAGATAGGGTGAGAAGCTCAGTCATCTGGGAGGGTTCATAGTAGAGCCGCTGCTCCTCCGCATCGAGAGGATTCAGATGAGGTGGTTCGGGCATCTGATCAGGATGCCTCCTGGACGCATCCCTGGCGAGATGTTCAGGGCACATCCAACCGGGAAGAGGCCCCGGAGAAGACCCAGGACACGCTGGAGGGATGATGTCTCCTGGCCGGCCTGAGAATGCCTCGGGATTCCCTCATAAGAGCTAGAAGAAGTGGCCGGGGAGAGGTAAGTCTGGGCATCTCTGCTCAAGCTGCTTCCCCCGTGATCCGATCTCGGATAAGCGGAAGAAGATGGATGGATGGATGGATGGATGGATGAATGGATATAACATATTACATGTGTTTGAAAAAAGTAACATTCCTCATTCTAGCCAAATCTAATGACTACAGTAATGCTTACTGTATACAAGGATGTATGCAAGTTCACCTGATACTTGCTCAAAGCCATTAGTAAAGTACATTTTCTTATCAATACCCAGAAGTTATTGTCAAATTTGCATGTATAATTAGTCATGTGCTGCAGCAATCTTCCAAAACAAGCCTTAAAGGAGCCTCCCTCCACCCCAAAAAGAAAATACATTCAACACTAAGAAATAATGCTAATAATGAAAGATTTATTACTGTTACTGCATTTCTTTTTGCAAAGCATAGAAACTGGAAATAAAAAAGACATTCTAACTCCCTTCAAAGACGTGAATTCAAACAATGGAATGAACCAAACTTACTCTTCTGCTTTGTGGCATTGCTAATGTGTCCCCGAGGATTGAAACTTTGTGAGTGTAACAATATCTACTGCTCAAAAAAATTAAAAGAACACTTTTCAATCAGAGTATAGCATCAAGTCAATGAAACTTCAGGGCTATTGATCTGGTCAGTTAAGTAGCAGAGAGGGTTGTTAATTAGTTTCAGCTGCTTTGGTGTTAATGAAATTAAGAACAGGTGCACTAGAGGGGGCAACAATGAGACAACCTCCAAAACAGGAATAGATTAACAGGTGGAGGTCACTGACATTTTTCCCTCTTCATCTTTTCTGACTGTTTTTTTCACTAGTTTTGCATTTGGCTATGGTCCGTGTCAATACTGGTAGCATGATGCGATACCTGGACCCTACAGAGATTGCACAAGTAGTCCAACTTCTCCAGGATGGCACATCAATATGTGCCATTGCCAGAAGGTTTGCTCTGTCTCCCAGCACAGCCTCAAAGGCATGGAGGAGAACTGGACAGGGCCATAGAAGGTCCATAACCCATCAGCAGGACCGATATCTGCTCTTTTGGGCAAGGAGGAGGAACAGGATGAGCACTTCCAGAGCCATACAAAATGACCTCCAGCAGGCAACTGGTGTGAATATCTATGACCATACAATCAGAAACAGACTTCATGAGGGTGGCCTGAGGGCCCGATATCCTCTAGTGGACCCTGTGCTCACTGCCCGACACCGTGGAGCTCGATTAGCATTTGCCATAGAATACCAAATTGGCAAGTCTACCACTGGCAACCCGTGCTTTTCACAGATGAGAGCAGGTTCTCCCTGGGCACATATGACAGATATGAAAGGGTCTGGAGAAGCCGTGGAGAATGTTATGCTGTCTGTAACATCGTTCAGCATGACCGGTTTGATGGAGGGACGCATAGACCTCTACAGGTTAGGCAACAACACCTACCTGCCATTAGGTATTGGGATGAAATCCTTGGACCCATTGTCAGACCCTATGCTGGTGCAGTGGGCCCTAGGTTCCACCTGGTGCACGACAATGCCCAGCCTCATGTGGCAACAGTATACAGGCAGTACCTGGAGGATAAAGGAATGTATACAATTGACTGGCTCCCACGCTCGCCTGACCTAAATCCAACAGAACACCTCTGGGACATCATATTTCGGTCACCAGGTTGCACCTCAGACTGTCCAGGAGCTCAGTGATGCCCTGGTCTAGACCTGGGAGGAGATCCCCCAGGACACCATCTGTTGTCTCATTAGAAGCATGCCCTGACGTTGTCAGGCATCCATAAAAGCATGTGGGGGCCATACAAACTATATAAAATCTACTGAGTACAATTTTGAGTCGCTGCAATGAAATTTCGGTAAAATTGACAAGACTGCTGCATCATTTTTTCACTTTGCTTTTCGGGGTGTCTTTGAATTCAGCCCTCTGTAGGTTCATAATTTTCATTTCCATCAAACAATGTGGCATCCTTTCGTTCCTAACATATTACACAGTCCATATCAGTATAGATATTCAACAGGATTTTTAAAGTGTTCCTTTAATCTTTTTGAGCATATATATGTATATACTAGCAGAATACCCGCGCTTCGCAGCGGAGAAGTAGTGTGTTAAAGAAGTTATGAAAAAGAAAAGCAAACATTTTAAAAATAACGTAAGATGATTGTTAATGTAATTGTTTTGTCATTGATATGGGTGTTGTTGTCATATCTATATATTTATATATATCTGTATATATATATATATATATATATATATATATATATAGCAAAATACCTGCGATTGGCAGCGGAGAAGTAAAAAGAAAAGGAAACATTTTAATAATAACGTAACATGATTGACAATGTAATTGTTTTGTCATTGCCATGAGTGTTGCTGGCATATATATATATATATATATATATATATATATATATATACACAGACACATATATAAACATATATATACATATATATAAATATATATATATATATATATATATATATATATACTGCTATATATACATATATATATATACACACACAGTTATATATATACATATATACACATACTGTATATATACACACACACATATATACATACTGTATATACACATATATATACAAATCTACATATATATATCCACATATATATATATATATATATTAGGGGTGGGTCTCTATTAAAAAAAAAAATCCAATTAATTAGAGGCTGTGTAAGAATTAATCTTGATTAATCGTATGTAATCGCACACGTAAATTTGCCCCAAAACGCAAATGTTTTTTTTTAATTTAAAAGGGTTTTAGTGGGTGACAGAATCAAATAATAGACATGGACATGAATATTGTAAACTGAGGCTGTTTTAATTTCTGAAAAAAAAGCCTTTAAACTGCATTTGAATTCAAAACAGAAACAAAAATATCATCCCTGGTTAAAATTGGGCAGACTTAAAATAAAGTGGTAGTTTAAGTACTTTAAGTACATTTTCAGAATAGTATTGTCTTTAAATAATAATAACCAAAATTTCAACATAAAGTGCAGTTTTTCTTCTTAAAAAAATAAGTCAGAAACATAAAAGGTAATTTGACCAACTTAATCTTTAAACTCTGAGTAACATTAGCCAAAATTATTTTGTACATTAGACTAAAACAGTGTGATCATTGAACATTTTATAATTAGATGTAATTAGAATTACTAACGGTCACGGAAGTCCAATGATCCCCAGTAAGAGCCACAAAGTCCGCTTTCTGTAATGCATCTAATTTTGCTTGCTTTTCAGTGTGCACAAAACCATGCTTTTATCAAGGCTTACTCGGGTAGTCGAAATGATCAGTCGTAGGAGCGTGCTTTATTCCGACTCTAACATTTTTGTAGCTGTGATGTGTGCATCAGTGTAATGGATGTACCAGGAAATCATGCATTGACAAAAGTTCCCGTTTGCTTGGAATTGAAAGTGTGATTAAATCGTTTTTTTTAATGCGTTATGGAGTACATGCATGGAAGCTTCTCAGCTGTGCTTGTGCTAATAAAGGGAAACATTTTAAAAATAACGTAACATGATTCTGAGTTAACCGAATATTTTTCATACGTCCAAAACCAAGGAGATGCGAAGGTAAAATGAACCGGGTAGCGCGCGTACATACTCGAATTTCGGCATTAGAGACGAAGACTCTACAATTGCCACAGCGTGTGGCTTGTCTATGCGAGAGTATGTACTGTAGATCGGGGTATATATATACATTTATATATATATACCCGCGTATCGCAGTGGAGAAGTAGAAGTTATGAAAAAGAAAAGGGAACATTTTAAAAATAACTTAACATGATTGTCAATATACAGTAATTGTTTTGTGAGTGTTATTGAATGTTGCTGTCATCAAGGATTTGATTATCATTATTTGTTTCAATCAGGGTCGTATTTATACGATGTGTTGTGTTCAAGTTACATTCCGTGTTTGTCAATCGTTGTAAAGATAAGAGGTTTCATTCATCGATTAGTTTCTTACTGCATCAATAAACAGCTCGTCTTCCTCTTTATCTGAGATGTGACAAACTGCATGCACGTGTTTTTTTTTACACTGTCTTCCTTTAGTGGGACATTCACTTTTTCCACCGTGTGCTTTGTTTCCGCAGTAGCGCACTTATGAATATGATTGTATGTATCAGGCGCGCCATATTTTTTGCTGCCTTCTCAATTGTGTAATTCGGTTTTGTTCAGCACTCTTTGGAACTGTTGCTTTTTGTCTGTGCACTGCGTCAGTTCACGTGAGCGCTTGGTGTTCTTGCATCGAAGGTTCCCAGCTGTGCTGGTGCCATCTCGTGTAATGTCAGCTAAGACCCGGCACTTAAAAGTTTCTCTCGCAGTTTCAATGAGTCTGTGCCAAACACCACCCTGACCATCTCATCTTCCTCTGCATAAACACAGTCCTTCACACGTGAATATTTACCGGCAGTGTTTGTATTGGATTGCCGCAGATGGATGGACTTATATGGGCAGGCACTAAATTACAAACGCTAGTGGCAGCCTGTCTATGAACTTAATTTAATATAAACTTACGGTTCACGCCGTGCTTTGTTTCCGCAGTAGCTGTACTTATGAATATGCTTGTATGCATCATTTGCTTCATAATGTTTTTCTGCCTTCTCAATTGTGAAATGGCGTTTTGTGCTCATCGCTGTTTGGAGTTCTTCCTTGTTCTCTACGTACTTACGTAGGAGGCGTGATGATGTCACACGAAACTCCACCCCCCACGGCCATCTCTAACTCAACTCCATTACATTATATGTAGAAAAATAGGTTCCAGTTATGACCCTTACGCGTAGATATATATATGTCCTCCTTGGGATGCGAGCAGCTGTTGCTGGGGTGCCAGAAAATTGTCATCGCGAAGCAGAGCCTTACTGGAAATTTGAAGCATTTGAATTGAAATGGGAGATCAGAGGGTATAATGGTGATGCAAGGAATACATTCAGAGTGTGACGTTCTGCCGTTTTTTTTGTGTAGCTGCCTTCACACAGCTTCTCCACTGCTTTATAAACGAACGCCATATAAGGCCATCGTTTCTCTTTGCCTTGCGGTTCTGTACTGTTTTATTGTTCGTTTATTATGATTGTTATAGTTACTGTGTAGCTATTCGAGACTTACTTTACTGTTCAGGAACCCATTTTCTTTATTTAATCCACGGCTTGTACGCTATTTTTTGTTTGTTTATTACGATTATAGATATTTATCGATTCCCTTCTTTAGCTGACTGCCTGCTCATATAAGGCGCTTCGCTGGTTTTTTGTGAAACAGCCTTTACATAGCTTCTCTGCTGTTTTATAAACGAAGGACATATAAAGCCATCCTTTTTCCTAGCTTTACCAAGGATGTTGCCTTTTTAATTAATCCACGGGTTCTCCGCTGTTTTATTGTTCGTTTATTACGATTACTATAGTTCTCCCTGGGGCTTATTAATTGTCATCGCGAAGTAGAGCCTTACTGGAAATTTGAGGCATTTGAATTGAAATGGGAGATCAGAAGGTATAATGGTGATGCGAGGAATACATTCAGAGTGTGGCGCTCTGCTGGTTTTTTGTGTAGCTACCTTCACACAGCTTCTCCGCTGCTTTATAAACGAACGCCATATAAGGCCGTCGTTTCTCCTTGCTTCACGGTTCTGTACTGTTTTATTGTTCATTTATTACGATTGTTATAGTTATTGTGTAGCTATTCGAGACTTACTTTACTGTTCAGGTACCCATCTCCTTTATTTAATCCGTGGTTTGTACGCTATTTATTGTTCGTTTATCACGATTATAGATATTTATCGATTCCCATCTTTAGCTGACTCTCTGCTCCGCTGGTTTTTTGTGAAGCAGCCTTTACACAGCTTCTCCGCTGTTTTATAAACGAACGACATATAAAGCCATCCTTTTTCCTTGCTTTACCAAGGATGCTGCCTTTTTAATAAATCCACGGGTTCTCCGCTGTTTTATTGTTCGTTTATTACGATTATTATAGTTCTGTTTATATATCACGTTGTCAATTCAGCACTCTGGTTGTAATATGACGAAGCTGCACAAGCTCACTCTTGAGTATGCAACGTATAGTTAGTTGTCCAGGAGAAAAGCAATCTTGCCTGAAATTAATGGCAACCTTTTGTAGGGTCAGTCCCTGAGACTTATTACTTCTCATCGCAAAGCTCTTCCTTCTTTTCTACATACTGCGGTCACAGTCAGTTCACGTGATTACGTGGGAGGCGTGATGATGTCACACGCAGCTCCGCCCCCCACGGCCATCGAGCTAACGTCCATTACAGTATATGGAGAAAAATAGGTTCCAGTTATGACCATTACGCGTAGAATTTCGAAATGAAACCTGCCCAACTTTTGTAAGTAAGCTGTAAGGAATGAGCCTGCCAAATTTCAGCCTTCTACCTACACGGGAAGTTGGAGAATTAGTGATGAATGAGTCAGTGAGTCAGTCAGTGAGTCAGTCATATATATATACACCGTTTGGGGTGCGAGCAGCTGTTGCTGCGGGTGTCAGAATCCATCGAGGAAGAAAAATGAAAAACATTATTTGTACAAAATCTTAATTTATCTATCCATTCCTAAATAATTAAATGGGCAGGCTATTTCGTATCAGTGCAATACGCTGCTTGTTAAAACAGATGACTTCCACTCTTACGTGCACTTAATGCTGCGTGGGTATTATGAACTATCATATCTGTTCAAGTTCTATTTAAATTTTAAATATATTTAATTTTTATTTAGTCGATAGAAATATCTTTGGTAGGAATGTAAGTTAAATTTAGTCATCATTGCCTAAAGTTTTCTTCACCATTGAAATTTAAAGACTAAATTCAACTTACATTCCTACCAAAGATATTTCTGTTGACTAAATTGAACCTACTTATATCCAAATAGAACTTGAAAAGATATATTTTTTTAGAATCTGACCATACATTTTAGATCGTCTTGACGCGCACTACATCGAGCCCGTGTGCTCTCGCCTAGGATTACACTGAGTATGGCTTTACCAAAATAATCATTGATGGCGAATAAAGTATCCATTATTCATAAAGCTTAAATTGGTGATCTGTTCTTCTGCTAACCCAAATGCAAAGAGTATCTGACTCGTGTTTCGCCCTAATTCTGGGCTCATCAGGCGTACACACTCACTGCACTCCCTCTCGGGAATCAAACCTCGGGCATCAGCGGCGAAGATTCTAACGATGCGCCACAGCGTGTGGTTCGTTTATTTGACAGTATGTAGATCAGGGTAATTACATTCAAGGCATTCATAGTCGGAATCACAATCCGATTGTATGGATGGCTACCTACCAGGTAACGCTTGTGGTTGGTCAGCAAGTCGGCTAACGTCCACCACGGTGCTCTCTTTCAGTTGCGAGAAGCAGATCATAGAATGGTTGAAATAGTTTTTACTGTCAAATAATGCAAAAGAGTACGAGACACGTATTTTGCCCAGATTCTGGGCTCACTAGACGTACACACTCAATACACTCCCTCTCAGGAATCGAACCTCGGGGATCAGTGTCAGAGGCGAAGCCTCTAATGTTGCACCACAGATGTGGCTCGTTAATTTAATTACATTCAAGGCATTCGTAGTCTGAATCACAATCTGACTGTATGGGTGGTTACCTACCAGGTAACACTTGTGGTTGGTCAGCAAGTCGGCTAACGCCACGGTGTGTGGTTCGTTTATTTCACAGTATGTAGATCGGGGTATATATCTATACTAATAAAAGGCAAAGCCCTCACTCAATGACTCACTCACTCACTCATTACTAATTCTCCAACTTCCCGTGTAGGTAGAAGGCAGAATTTTGGCAGGCTCATTCCTTTCAGCTTACTTACAAAAGTTGGGCAGGTTTCATTTCGAAATTCTACGCGTAATGGTCATAATTGGAACCTATTTTTCTCCATATACTGTAATGGACGTTAGCTCGACGGCCATGGGAGGCGGAGCTGCGTGTGACATCATCACGCCTCCCACATTATCACGTGAACTGACTGTGACCGCAGTACGTAGAAAACAAGGAAGAGCTCCCAACAATAAAACAGCCGAGAACCCGTGGATTAAATAAAAAGGCTGCTTAGTTGGCGAAGCAAGGAAAAACGACGGCCTTATATGGCGTTTGTTTATAAAACAGTGGAGAAGCTGTGTAAAGGCTGCTTCACAAAAAAACAGCGGAGCGCCTTATATGGGTAGGCAGTCAGCCAAAGACGGGAATCAATAAATAACTATAATCGTAATAAAGGAACAAAAAAATAGTGGAGAACCCGCGAATTAAATAAAGGAAATTGGTATTTGAAAAGTAAACTAAGTCTAAAAAAGCTACACAATAACTATAACAATCGTAATAAATGAATAATAAAATAGTAGAGAACCGCAAAGCAAGAAGAAAGGACGGACTTATATGGCGTTCGTTTATAACACAGCAAAGAAGCTGTGTAAAGGCTGCTTCACAAAAAAACTGCGGAGCGCCTTATATGGGCAGGCAGTCAGGCAAAGAAAGGGAATCAAATAACTATAATCGTAATAAACGAACAAAACAACAGCAGAAAAGCCGCGGATTAAATAAAGGAAATGGGTACCTGAACAGTAAACTAAGTGTAAAATACCTACACAATAAGTATAACAATCGTAATAAATGAACAATAAAACAGCGGAAAACCCGTGGATTAAATAAAAAGGCTGTTTCGTTGGCGAAGCACGGAAAAAGGACTTTCTTTTATGTCGTTCGTTTATAAAACAGTGCAGAAGCTGTGAGAAAGCTGCTTCTGTGGCGAAGCAAGGAAAGGAATGAACACACCGTAGTGAAGAATGGCCTTATATGGGCAGGCAGTCAATTACATGGGAGGCGTGCTGAGTAGCGCAGCAGCCTTACTTATGAATATGCTAAGCACAGTCCTTCACCTACGAATATATTTTACACCTTTGGAGAACCGCCAATGCCTCTTAAACATCTTAGATTTACAGGTGACGAATTGAGTAGTGGACACTTTGATGTTTATGAATATTTAAACTCTCAAAAGCTGGATGTGACGTTATCGATGAAACCAGTTGTATGCTTACAACGCTTAACAGATGCCGAATGTCACTTCAACACAAGTCCTGCAAATACTAACGTCATTGAAATAAACCATGAAACTCAAACCGATTATGACAGCAGCAATCCAAGCTGTGAGATTTGTGACAATATTGCTTTTCACATGGCCAACCAGAATTGGCAGGTCCACCACTGGCATCCTGTGCTTTTCACAGATGAGAGCAGGTTCACCCTGAGTATATGTGAAAGAGGTGAAAGGGTCAGGAGAAGCCGTGGAGAATATTATGCTGCCTGTAACATCGTTTAGCATGACTGGTTTGGTGGTGGGTCAGTGATGATCTTGGAGGCATATCCATTGAGCGACTCACAGACCTCTACAGGCTAGACAACGGCATCTTGACTGCCATTAGATATCAGGATGAAATCCTTGGACCCATTGTCAGACCCTACGCTGGTGCAGTAGGTCCTGGTTTCCTCCTAATGAACGACAATGCCCGGCCTCATGTGGCAAGAGTATGCAGGCAGTACCTGGAGGATGAAGGAATTGACACAATTGAATGGCCTTCACAATCCCCTGACTTAAACCCAATAGAACATCTGTGGGACATTATGTTTCGGTCCATTAGGCGCCGCCAGGTTGCTCCTCAGACTGTACAACAGCTCAGGGATGACCTCATACAGATCTGGGAGGAAATGCCACAAGACACCATCCGTCGTCTCATTAGGAGCATGCCCCGACGTTGTCAAGCATGCATACAAGCTTGTGGGGGCCACACAAGATACTGAAAAGCATTTTGAGTAGCAGAAAGTTTTTGAAAAAATGGACTAGCCTGCCACATCTTCATTTCACTCTGATTTTAGGGTGTCTACACAATTGAGCCCTCTGTAGGCAGAAAACTTTTATTTCCATTAAAAGACTTGGCATCCTTTTGTTCCTAAGACATTGCCCTGTCGTTATTTGTATAGATATCCAACTTCATATTGAGATCTGATGTATCTAATGTGTTTCTTTAAAGTGTTCCTTTAATTTTTGTGAGCAGTGTGTATATACATATATATATATATATATACACACACACATACTGTGTATATAGTATCCATTAATATGGATTTCTTACTGAATCTAGCACCTAACAGATACATCAAAACGCTTCCTGAATTCACAAACAAACACATTTGGCACTTACACTCTCTGTTCCACCTCTTCTGCCTCATCCTCTACATAAGTGACTGTCAAGCAGGAAGTCACTATTGAATCTAGAATTAGCCTTTGACAACCTATCTGGTTAAGACCAGCTATGGATCATACAGTCCTTGTGTGTATCTGCAATGGACCCTAATACGTCACCATTGTGTCTCTATTTTCATTACAACATCACTGGTCACTTGTTTTGTCAACATAGCTATAGCCCACTCAAATGGATTTTTGTCTAATAATGACATAAAATATGCCACTCCTGCTGTTTCTGTGAGATGTTGAATAGGTTGGATGTTAAACACCATTCTGCATTGATTCAAAAACCCTCCACATTTCTCAGGATCCCTGGCAAAACAAATGTGATTTGGAGTGGATGGCTCACTAGCATGGCTACAACTGGCAGCAGGTGTAGCAACTGCTTCATGAGCTATATGGACATTTACAGCAGAAATATCTATAATAGTTTTACTGCCACTTTTGTGTTTGCAGGGGCCAGAAGGTCTTTTTAATGATAAGGACCAGGAGAAAAAATACAATTGTGCTTGAAAGTTTGTGAAACCTTTAGAATTTTCTATTCATTTACCTCAATAAATAAATGACCAAGTATAATATTTTTGTCTCATTTATTTAACTGGTTTCTCTTTATCTACTTTTAAGATTTGAGTGATAATCTGATGATGTTTTAGGTCATATTTATGCAGAAATATAGAAAATTCTAAAGGGTTCACAAACTTTCAAGCACAACTGTATGGTAAGAAAACTTGCCAAGTGTTTAACAGAGAAGTGAAAATGATTTTTCAAATGAATCCTAAACACTGGGAAAAAATCTGAATCCTTAAACAAAAGCTAAGACTTTTACCACCAGAATTACACCAAAAGAAATAACACACTGAAAACTCTCAAAATATTGATCTCAGATACAGTAAATAAGTGATGCATGCACACACTTTTAAATGGTTACTATGGTGATGTCACAAATTATCTTAAAAGGCTTTACAACAAAACTAATGGTACAAATAGATTCTTTGGGGTTAAAAAAAACTAAAAGAGATATGTAATACAGAAAACGCATACAAATTCAATAAATGTCCACCATAACAACAATATGGTCTTTTCATTCTCATTGAACACTACAAATATCTTTGTGCAATCACGGCATCACTCATTTTTAAATGATCTTAGTTTATGTTAATCCCCAACAAAAAGAAAGGAAACAAGACTGTTAAACCTAAGTGTTGAAATACAAAATGTAACCTACTTTTATAATTGAATTTGATATAAAGAAATGAGTCTTTCTTTGAACATTTGATTAGAATCCTTTCTTTTATCATAAAACGTAGATACTGTAATCTGAAACTCTGACCTGATCTGACCACTATACCCTGTGACCCACAAAGTCACACAGCCTGTGACCCCAGACATCATTCCTTGGTAGCAGAGTAGCAACTGTTATGCTAAGTTTGTAAATAATATTGATGCCATTAACAACACAAAACTTTGTTGTGGGAAAATGCAAAATTATTTTTACTATTTTAAATCAATTAACTAACAGTTAAAATTCAGTGACCTAAAAATATATAATAAGTAGCGTAACACAATGAAAATAATAGTTCCCAAGGAGCAAAAAAATGGCAATTAAGGAGAGATGGAGATCAAATTTTGCGCTTGGATAATGTCATTTAGCAAAACAGCATTAGATAACAGTATAAAATGCTAAAATGCAGTATATAACTAGTGTGACTCAGCTAGTAACTGAATAAAAAATCCCTACAGCATCAATGAATGTTACCCATTCCAAACTGGTTTACTTGTACAGTATATTGTAAGATAAGAAATATATTTTTGGAATTGATATACAATTTGGCTAGGCTTAATCAGGGTGAGAAGTTATCCCCTCAAATGGGATTTTGTGTAATAATATCCCCAAAGACCATTACATACCCAAATCATTGACTGGTTAAGATTCTAGGAAGGAGTATGATAGTGGATATTCATTATGCTTATTATAAGTCATGTTTAATCAAGTGTACTATTACAGTGGTTTCTGATTTAAGGAATTACAGAAGAAGTAGTGTGGTATTACAGTAGCTTGTAGTATTAAAATAATGATGAACTGCAATTTTGCAGTCATATGGCTGTACTTTTGGAGTGTGCTTTTTTGAGACATCACGGTGGGTCTATGTGCCATGTTATCAGCATTCCAAATTGCAGCTATTGTCTTGAGCCCTGATTTCTACCTGCACTTGTGTCTGCCTGGGTAGGTGGAGCATGCTGGCTTTCAGGATGAAATACAGGTGCCATGGGGAATGAGTCAGTCTATCCATAGCAGCTGCAAGGAAGTTTCTGTTTGCCTGCAGGGAATATACAGAGTGAGCTACAAGACTGTAAAATGTGAACACAGTTTGCAAATCATCATGCTTGGTTAATGGACAATACATATCCACCATCTGATTTAAAAGTCTGATATTTACTTATTTAAAAAAATCAGTTTACAGGGAGTGTTGCTTTAACTTGAGCTATGTTCCTCGAAATGTCATATTTTTCCTTACAAGTTTTTTACGCTTAGTTTCTTTCAACCCATTTTCTGATTTCTTGCCATTTAATTCCTAATGCCATTTTATTTTGATATATGTAACAGTTAATTTAGAATTTGATGAGCACCAAAAATGCAGACCATGTTCCACATATGAAAGTGCATCTTGGTCCAAATAGACCCTTATGTGGTTAATTTTTAAAAGCTGTATGTATAAAAGTTCACTGCTGAAACCATGCAAAGTATGGTACAGTAGAATTAATTTTAGACCAGGAACAATAAATCAAAGTGATTTGTGATAACAAAAATAATAAACCAACTCATGTCACAATTAAAGATTTCTACATGTAGATGTACAGGTGTGTGAATAAAAAAAACAGCAAAAATTAACTTTAAAGCTGTGCATCCTAATTGTCATATAGGAAGTGTAATATCCATCCATCCATTATCCAGCCTGCTATATCCTAACTACAGGGTCACGGGGGTCTGCAGAAGCCAATCCCAGCCAACACAGGGTGCAAGGCAGGAAACAAACCCTGGGCGGGGCGCCAGCCCACTGCAGGGCATGCACACACACACAAGGGACAATTTAGAATCGCCAATGCACCTAACCTGCAGGTCTTTGGACTGTGGGAGGAAACCAGAGTACCTGGAGGAAACCCATGAAGACCATGCAAACTCCACGCAGGGAGGACCTGGGAAGTGAACTCAGGTCTACTAATTGCGAGGCAGCAGCGCTACCCACTGCGCCACCCCGAAGTATAATATACAATGCAAAAACAGTATCTGATCTTCTTACCCAACCCTGTGATTTAAAATTAGTGACATGTACAATACATAAACTACATTACCTATTGCTAAGTTATACAGTATTAGTTTCATTATTCTTACAGTTTCATATTTCCCCTTGGGATTAATAAAGTATCTATCTATCTATCTATCTATCTATCTATCTATCTATCTATCTATCTATCTATCTATCTATCTATCTATCTATCTCTTTATATGCCACCTATTGTAATTATAAATGAACCATCATTCACATCTGACCTTGAAAAAAGAATAATACATCTCCAGCCTAAATGAAGAGCTGAACATAATTTTAGAGTTACAAATCTTTTGTAATTATTCATTGCTTAAACGTCATCCTTCCTATTAGAGCTGGATTGAAAACCTGTAGAGTTAAATACAACCATGTTCATTTTAATAACTACAGCCTACTTTTGACAATCATCAGCTAAGTTATAAATGCAATATAACGTTCATAGGTCAAGCTACTGCTGCGTCACAGCAAGCATTTGTTATGAAATGACTAATTTTACAAAACTATAAATGGATATGAGTAATTTTTCTAAACTTTAAATAACATTTCAATGCATCAATATACATTTGGGTCAGTTTTAAAATTCTCAGATTGTTTATCAAAGTGTGTGGGTGTGTGCATGAAAATGCCCTCGGCATCCTATCCAGATTTAGCTCCTGCCTTAGCCCACGTCTGCCAAGATATGCTTTTAGTCCTCTCAGCTTTATAGTAAATGAAGTAGATTCAGAACATGAATGGATGTTTAAGTACAGTGAACAACAACAATATTACTGGATTTTCCATTTCTTGTCTGTAATATGTTTATAGGACACACACATACAGTGCATTTGGAAAGTATTTAGACCCCTTCACTTTCTGCATACTTTATTGTGTTGCAAATTTCATTTTCAATGCATAAATTTGTCACTTTTGACCATCTATCTACACTGAATAATCCATAATGACAAAAGTGAAATCATGTTTTCGGAAAGGTTTCCAAATTTATTACAAATCAAAACCTAAAATGTTTCATTTAGATAAGTACTTAAACCGTTTGATGTAGCATTCCAAATTGTGGTCGGGTGCATCCCATTTGCTTTAATTGTCCTTGAGATGTGTCCAGAATTTGTTTAGACATTGTTTAGAGAGGCACATACCTCTGTATTGCATATACAATCCCACAATTCACACTGCATGTCAGGACAAAAACCAAGGAACTCTCTGTAAACCTTTGCAATCAAATTGTGGTGAGGCATAGATTATGGCAAGGGTATAAAAAGGGTATAAATCATTTCTAAAGCTTTGAGTGTTCCCTGGAGCAAAGTGCCCACATGACTCTTCTTAGAATTGGTCATCAGGTCAAACCAAATAACTGGGCAAGAAGGGCCCTTAGTCAAGGAGGTAAGAACCCAACAGTCCCTCTAACAGAGCTCAGAGGTCCTCTGTTGTGCTGGAAGAAGGACAAGCATCTCAGCAGCATGCCATCAATCAGGTGTATATAGTAGAGTGGCTAAACAGAAGTCATTCCTGAGTAAAAGGCATATGACAGTTTGCTAGACTCTAAGTGCATGAGGAGAACAGATTTGTTGGTTTGATATAACAAAAATTAAACACTTTGGGCAGAACTCCAGGCACTATGTCTGGAAAAAGCCACATACTGCTCATCACCTGCAGCATCATGCTATGGGGGTGCTGCTCAGTCGTAGGGACAGCGAGACTGATCAGAATTGAGGAAAGCATTAGTTCAGCCAAATATAGAGAGGTCTTCGAAGAAAACCTTCTCAACAGTGCATGCCACCTCAGACTGGGGTCAAGGTTCACCTTTCAGCAAGACAATAACCAGAAGCATACAGCTATGACAGTGCTGGAGTGACTTTGGGTCAAGTCTCTGACTGCCCTTGAGTGGCCTAGGCAAAGCCCGGAGTTAAAAGCCATAAAACATTTGCGGAGAGACCTGAAGATGGCAGTTTTCAATTTCTACTTGTTTAATCTAACAGAACATGAGAGAATCTGCCAGGCAGCATGGGATAAACTGCCCAAATACAGGCGTGCATAGCTTGTAGAGAACTACCCTGGAAGATTGGAAGTTGTAATTGCTGCCAACCGGTCTTTATACTATGAGGGACGGCCGGGACACCCAAAGGATGGAAGGATGGAGGAACGCAGATACTTTT
Organism: Polypterus senegalus; assembly: GCF_016835505.1. Taxonomy (NCBI): domain Eukaryota; kingdom Metazoa; phylum Chordata; class Cladistia; order Polypteriformes; family Polypteridae; genus Polypterus; species Polypterus senegalus. Next base: position 210,852,304 of record NC_053156.1, on the reverse strand, counting down.
GGACACTGACTCCCCCAAAACTCTAGATGGCAGCTTCCCTGGAATGTAGCAGTGCCCCGGATTCCTGCAGGGCATCCTGGGACTTGGAGTTCGGTTTCTCAGCCTCGTTGGGTGCTGTTGGGGACAAGATGAGTTGTGCCTCTTCTGTAGCCCAGAAGTACTCCCAGGTCATGAGGACAGAAGCTCCAAAGTACTTCTGGGCTGAAGAAAATACCAGTTCTCCATCTGACCCGGAAGTGCATGCAAGTCATGTGGGCAGAAAGACAGAAGCACTTCCAGGTACGACTATAAAAAGGTCTACTGGAGACCCAGTAAGCGAGCTGGAGTTGGGTGGAGCAGGACACAGCTTGCTGGGAGGTGTGGAGGAGAGAATTATTATTATTATTATTGAGAATATTGTGTTCATTTAATTGCCTGTTTATTGTGGCTGGGGTGCTTTGGAGGCACTGTTTTGAAAGAAGAAACATTAAAATACTTCTTAGTGCTTTTACCCTGTGTACTGTACGTATGTCTGTTGGGTTTAAGGGGCAGCAGCAACCCCTGGCGTTTACAATACCTATATAAATGAGAGATTTCAGTGTTTTGATTTTTCATAAATATGCAAACCTTTCTAAAAAAAAGTTTCACTTTGTCATTATGGGTTATTGAGTGTAGATAGATGAACAAAAATGTCAAATTGATATATTTAAAATGAAATCTACAACACAATAAAATGTATAGAAACTAATAGGGTGTGAATACTTATTGAATCCACTGCATACGTACAATATTTTAATATGACTGCATCAAAAACATTAGTAGAACTAAGGTAAAAAGCACCTAAAAGCCAAAGCAATTTAAGAAAAGCTCTAAAAGTGTACAAATAGAATTGACAGTTACTGTGTGTTTAAATAATTTACTGCTGTTATATATTAAATTTAGATGTTACAGTATATGTTTATACATTGACTTCTGTGTCTTGCATTTCATATGTTGTTACTGTATGTATATGAAAGAATTGTCTAATAGTTGTTTGCAAAGATTTAAATAAACTAACTATAGTTGATATACTTAGGTTGGTTAAAAAACTGGAACTAAGTGTTTTAATAAACAACTTTAAAACACTGGATGTAATAACAGGCAGAGTATGTGGTAGAATTCTGTGTAACTGTTATGTTCCAAAAATGTTAAACAAAAATAAGGCTGAACTCAATACAGGTAAGTCAACAAACCTGAAGGGCTGTAAAAATGCACACACCCCTCATTATGTGACTGTCAAAGGCAGGGCAAATTGCACTTGATGAGCTCAATCAGTAGCAGACAGAACATGGAGAAGCATTTTAACAAAAGAACATTAATATGGGTGTGATTTCTGGTTTGCACACCAACTATTATTTTTAATAATCTACAACAATTATTTGCAAATGAGATTTTTATATATTTTGAGATTTTTAACATAATTTATTATTTCCTTTATTGAGCACCTTTGACATGGTCAATAAACATAACAAATACTTTATATATTTTATAACTGGAGCACAGGTATGGTGGAATATTTTGAACAAAATTAAATAAATAAGTACGCAAATAAATAAATGCATTGTAAAATGTGACAGTAAATAAATGACAAACTTATGTAATAATAAATAATTAAATGTGTCAACAAAATGTTTTTTGTTGCTTCTTTATTTATATACTGTCACACATGGGGCGCATGGGAGACGGTTTATAGGCTCAAATATTGTTTTTCTCAGTCAGACCAGTTCATCTGATCCTTTCCCCTCTTGTCCCTCTGCAGACCAGTCGAAGATCAAGCATCAATGACGTCATGTCTGGCCCACCCATTGACGATGTCACCTTCGGTATCCAGAGCCCACCAATGGATGACATCACTTACTGGTCTAGCCTACCTAATCCCTCTTCTTTCTGTTTCTGCCATATTTATAGACCAGACTCACCCTGTTAGCTCAGTTATGTTTTGGACTTCTGTCTGTAAATATGTGTTTCTTTTTTTATGTACCATTTTTCAGGTATATGGGGTGGCCATTCCCAAACCCTTTTATGTCTTCTGCCTTATATTATGACAATACTTATTTGATTATTTTTTCATGTATGTATTTTAGTGAAACAGAATGAAATGTCATTTTCATTTGTCAAAGTTGAGGGGGCTCTTCATCGGTGAAGCATGTGTGCGTCTGTGGCAGATGTGACTGTAAGAAAAAATTTAATTACTGTGCAAATGGATACTTTAATTCAAGAAGCTTTGAATTTGGCATCAGGACTCCACATGGGAAATATCTGCTGTAAATGTGGCCATTGATGGCCAAAGATTCATGTTCCTCTACTGACAATTCAACAATTAAAACACAGTACTTGCTTCTAAACTTTGACAGGTGAAAATGACAGATTTCATGTTAAGGTGAAGCAAAAAAATGAAGAAATAATTAAACAAGTATGTACATAAAGAAGCAACAAAAAACATACATTCATAGCACATTTAGTTATTTATGCTTGTGTTTTAACTCATCCATTGCCACATCTTTACCATACATGGATTTATTTATTTAATTTTGTTTGATGTATTTCTCCGTATAAAGGCAGATGATGTCAGATACTTAGAGCCACAGAGTGAACTGAAAGCAGCAATATAAACAAGCATGCTGCTTAAGATTCAATGCAACAATAACTGGCCTGTCTTAGGCTTTGCAGTCCTAAAAGGGTTGTTGGCCCCAAAATATCCTTAAAAATATTAAAAAAACCTCACAAGAGGTTAACTGTAAACCTTGGTTTCTGCACAAATGGGCAACCAAAAGAATCTTTATGAAAAAAAGATTTTTTTTAAAATACCAAAAATATATACAAATATACAAAACCTTTACAGAGCAAATAAAAGCATTAAAGGAGCTGCCAAACATAAAATTCACAGCAAACAAGTCACAAAAAATACAGTCCAAAAATCTGAATCTTAAAACAGAGCAAAATAATTAAAAACCCAAAAAACAAAACCATAAATTGTTATACTCACAGTCTAATAGACTTCCCAATTACAATTATTTAAAGTGAACTGCCTGCCATCACAGCCTTTATTGGGCTAGTGGCAGTTAATAAACGGAGGTGGACAGGTGGCCCAGTCTCTTGGAATTCCACCCCCAAAGAACATGGAACATACTTGGACTGGATGAGCTCTCCATGCACAATAATGACCCTTGGGCACCATTGAGCCTGTTGCTGGTTCACTTGTTGTCTGTCCTTGGACCACTTTTTGTTGGTACCAACCACTGCATATTGGGATTACTCCACAAGACCTGCTATTTTGGAGATGCCCTAAACCAGTTGTCTATTCTCATAACTTGACCCATGTCAGAGTCTCTCAGATCCTAATGCTTTCCCATTTTGCTGCTATACATCACATTTCAGAAATGATTGTACACTTGCTATCTAATATATTCCACTCCTAAATAGGTGCCATGGTAATGTGATAATCAATGTTATACACTTAATCTGTCCAACAGACTCTAACTGCATACTAACAGGGCTCCACTCCATGGAGGAGGTTGTCACTTTATATCATACATCAGTGATAACAACTGGTTACACTATGGTTTAGACTAAGGTTGGCGGAGGGTTATCTGACTCAAGGCAAGTAAACTAAGTAACAAAAACCTGCAATCCAATTGCTTGTACAGCAGAGTTATCAATCTGTCAGTATTTTAGGGTTGTGGCTGATCTGTGTATGGAACCAATAAAAAAAAACATGAAAAATAATAATTCAAAATAAACAAAAATAATAATAAAATATAAAATACTCATAGCTTTATCATGATGCTTGACAGTTATCCCAATTTGTCATCCTGATACTTTTTAAACTTGGTCAAGGTTTTTCATTCAACTAAATGACTTGATGGTTTTTGATTATCACTAGTTTTTTTTAGCATGTGATTTACCATTTAACTAAAAGGACTTCCTTCATTAGCTTTATCAGTGCCTTTGACAGTTTTAAAAGCCTGGATTAGATAATCACATATAGTAGCTATCTTCACGACTAAAGAGATTTAATTTTCTTAACCTTTAGTTCAGCAATGTTTGACTATGTGGAATGTCAGCAGCTGATTTGTCTCTTTTGTAACAAATTGATTAGAACTGCACAGAAATCATCAGTTTGCAGAATGACTAGTGTATTGCTGAGTTTGAACATTGTGTTACTTGTTTTAAAATTTTCAGTACAGCACAACATTGCATGTAGTACATGACCACATAAAAATATATTTTTCAAGTAATTACCCAGTTTTGTAGATTTTCCAAGTTTTGTGTGAAAATGCTTATGCTTCATCCTCAGTACCTGTTATCCTTCCAGTAACTTGTTCATTTTACAGCTTTACTCATAATACCAGAATAATTGGAATTAACATAAACTGGAAAGAGTGATGGGTCCAAGCACAAATCCCTGAAGGATTTTCTACTCATGATATCACTCGATGTAGCGCATTCTGACTGCCACAATATGCACACAAACGTTTATAAATAGCATCTTTCAAATATTTCAGCATTACTGGTAAAATATCATCATGGGATTTTGTTAGTGTACAGTATGAATCATTTTAGATTCTTACATTCAAAAATATAAATCAGGGGTCTTTTTTTACTTCTGCCTATGGCATTTCATGTATTTATTTTTTTTTATTTCCAAGAATTCTTTTTTACTGAGGTACTTCTAAAAAAAAAAAACAAACATTTGTTTCAATCTTATTTTTAACCTTTCCAATGTGCTTTTTTTTAAAATCCCTAGCTGTAGTTTCTAGTTTTCCTCTACTCTGAATTTTCTGAATGTTTTGAAATTTTCCTACAAAGTGATCTTTTTAGTCATTTGTTTTCAATAGTGTTATCCATTTACAGTAGATGTGTTATTTTCTGTATTAATGTTATTTATTTGTTTTGGGATTGGCTCAAAATGTCTTGGAAGTCACACCTTCTATTATTTATGGCGATAATGTTTCAGCTTCCCATTTTGTATTTTCAAAGTGTTTCTTCATCCCCAGAGTGTTGGCTTTCTGATAACTGTATTTTAATGTATACTGTTTTTTTTTCCAAAAATTGTCTACTACTGTATATAATAAGTAGATTAAAGTCTGTGTATACTGCATTTTCATATATCATCTACTGTACAATATTGTTCCTCCAAATGATCTGATTGGTCAGTTTGGCTTTGGTGACATGATTGAATGAGGAAGTGTGAGTGTGCACATGAAGAGGAATGAAGACATAGGAGGCATGCTAAAAGTTGCCTTCAATGCTGAGAGGTATAAAAGCAAACAGGACGCAACTAAGGTGCCTTGAAATGACAGAGTTTGAGAAGCAGGATTTGTGGGAATATTTTTAAATGCCTTCTCTCTGGCAAGCGGCTGGGGGTAGTACCCAGCCGGGACACCCAGAAGGACCGGAGGAGGGATTACGTCTCCTCCAGACCACGAGCGGGCAACCACCCTGGTGGCTTTGGGGACCACGGGAAAGAAGCATGGAAGCTCAACCCTATAGGGACCCGTGGTCATCGCCAGGGGGCGCCCAGATGCCTGAGGAGCCCTGGCCCTTAGCACTTCCGCCACACTCAGAAGTGCTGGGGGGAAGAAGACCAGGGACACCCAGAGTGCTTCCAGGTGCACAGCCAGCACTTCCACCACACCTGGGAGGGCCGGTGGGAGGTTATCGGGAGGCACCTGGAGCACGTCCGGGTGAGCATAAAAAGGGCCGCCTCCCTCCATTTGAAAGCTGGAGTCGGGTGGAAGAGGACGGAGCTCGGAGGAGAGGAGTGGAGGCGGTCAGAAGAAGATAAAGGCATTGGATAAGAGGCCTGGACTGAGGGTGTTTGATACGGGAGTATTGGGTTGTGTGCACTGTAAATATTGCATACCAGAAACGGCGTGCATACTGCACGATAACGTGCAGTGAATACACTTGACTTGAGCATTCCTAGTTTTCAGATTCTTTCTCTGTACATTTAGCATTCGTTTGCTCAGAGGTTGATGCGCTTGCTGCTTCCTGAGCAGTTCTTCTTTTCTCCACCCTAGCGGCCCACTGCTTCTCTTCTTTCATCGGCATCTTTTTGCATTAAAACTGATTAAGTTAGTTTTTGTGTTGCAATTACTTAGTATGTTTTCTTTAATTTTTCACTTAAGCTGGCACTTAACTCTTCAATCTGACTCAAGAATGATTAGTGAAGGTGGTAGGGAATGAGAACAGCGCCCATATGCATTTGCCACATGGCTGCCCTGCTGCACACTGCCAAGAGTTGATTCTACAATAAAATAAAAATAAAAAGAGTAATGAAAATCATCACCCCGAAAACAGACAGTAGACGTCACGTAGTATATATGTACTAAATTTCAAGTCAGTAGGTGAAACGGTTTGCGAGCTACAGGTGATTTAAATTCCTGGACAGACAAACGAACAGCCAAAGTAGCGTATTATATAAGAAGATAATGATTAAACGTGTGTTGGTTGGTGAACCATCGGTGTCCGCCTGTCTGTGTCCGGGCCAGTCTCCACATCTCTTACCTGTTTTCAACAGGTACATGGCTAGTTTCAAACATAAACCATGTGGAGATTGCTGTTTTTTGAAAAAATTCTCATCTATTGCTCTTATGGCCCTTGTACATTAAATGATTTTTCCTGCAAATTTCAGTCACAGACATCATTTACATAATCGTAGTGAATCAGGGCCTGGTTCTAAAAGTTTGACAAAATAACTGATGACACAGAAAGTGTTGGTGGAATGCCATCCAGGCTGTTTACAAAACAAGTGGGAATGTGTTGAAAGTTTCCAGTAGATAAACAGTTTTTTCAGGCAACAGAGCCAAGAGGCATTTTTAGTGATTGGGCCCATTTCTGTGTCTGAGGTCACATTGGGATTTCAATGTCTCCACTGTAGCAAGGCTTCAGTAATGGATGAGATATAATCAAAAATATGCCGGATAAAGTGATAGTTTTGGTTGGCACTCTCCTTCAAACTTAAAAGGATGGAGACAGTAAAATATTACGGACAGTGCCTGGAGACTGGAAGACTGAGGTAGTGCTCATCATTTTTTTAAAAATAAAATTCTGTTTCACAGGCTCCATGGGAAAGGCTATACTGATGTACTGGAATGGAAACTATCTAGTAGTTGAACTTGAAAAAATCCCATCCTTGCAATGAAACATTGGATCAACATTTTAGCCTTGTACAAATATTTAGGGGGTTGTAGGACTTTATAAAATTTTAGTGACTGTGTATCAAAAGGAAGATGATGCAAGAGTATGTATACTATTTTGCTGCAGCAGATCCATTCAGTGTGGACACTGGATTCTGCCAAGTGTGCACTTTTCTCATTTTCTCTGGGTAATTTTTCAAAGACAAGATATCAAGATACAGCTGGAGCTTGGGAAGTACCCAGCTTGGGAATCTAAAGGAGGTATCATTGCCCTTTGATGATCGTTAGCATCCACTGGAACGATTTCTGTACCAGTGTGATGCAGAAATAGCACCTCCAAGTCTGAAGATTTGTTTTTTCCCCAAGGAAACAGTGTCTTTTCCTCTGCAGGTAAGTGGGGGTAACTGCTCGAAGTGGAGGTGCTGAGTAACTTTGTGCTTGTATGTGACAGAGTGTAGAGGTAATTATACATTTGATGAATGAATCGTTATAGTAACAGCAATTTTGAGGACACTCTGCCATCCTACGGTAATTATGAAAAAGATAAATCTTTTGCAAAGTCTACTTACCAATCCTCACCTATGGTTAATGAATTTTCAAATCTGACAGAAATGAAAAATCAAAGAAATTAAATCAGGAACACTAACAGCTAAAATGGAGATCCTATACACTTGTCGAGAGGAATGTGTCATCAGAGGACCTTTAAGAAGCCTTGTTGCTTCTCTTTATCAAGAGCAACCATTTCAGATCTACTGGGCAAGAAGCTAAGAAAGACCTGGAGTCTGAGCAATAGACTCAGGCCTAGGATTCTTTATGAGAAAAAGCAGAATGAAAATGAATTGATTTAAGAGAGACATTAGTGATACTTCATTTGAAATTGAACATTTCTGCTACTGAAATAAAATTTATCTTTTACTTTAAGTCCCTAAAAACAATGAAGAATAAACAAACACTAAATTGTCTCTATTCAAATTCGGAATTGCAAAATCAGTTATATTACTTTTTAATTAATGAACATGTCATTATATTATGCATAACCTCTGCTCAAACAAAACTTAATAAGGTGGAATCTTTGACTACCTACAACATTTGCCTTTTTTTAACAGATCTTTACATTCAACATAAAATATTTGTAAATGTAAATGCAAGATGAACATGCTATATGTGGAACATCGACAACTTTCGTAATTAGGAAGCTCAAATGACTTACCTAATAAATAATACAGTTTGAAAAGGAAAATAAAATCCTAAGTACTGTGTTTTGCTCCATCCCCTATACATGATTGTTGGGAAATTACAACAAATAATTGTTCACAGCATACAAAAGCTGCTGGTTTTAATCCTGCCTAAAGGTTTGAAATCTGGAATGGATTCACAGTTGGTGTGAAATGAAAGAATCAGTGATTACGCTGCACTGATAGGTCGCTTTGGTATAAATTATTTGGCAGTATAGATATCTGACCACTGACAAGGTCCAACTGTTTATAAGGCCCAGGTTAAGCAATCAGAATCATTCAAGAATCTTTTGTCCAAAAACTTAGAGGCTAAGCAGTTCAATTAAGGAGACAACATCCCCTTTCAGGAAGCAATTACACACGTCCTGGAGCCTGCTTCAATTCCCACCTTAGTTATTGTATGGATGAACTTTAAACAAACTTCCAAGATCAAGGTGATTACTGATAAAGCTGGAGGTTTATTTCAGTTCTTAAAGAAGGTGCTTTACTTTCCTAAAGCTGATATAAGCTTTGATACATAAGCACTACAGTATTTGTACCATAATTGCTACTGAAAATTGCATAAGCCATGATGTTGTAGTGTTTAGCCCTGTTGCCTTACAGGTCCAGAGAATTTGCATGTTCTCCTAATTTACATCTGGTTTTAGCTAGTTATTTTCTTACCTTTATATCTCAAATACATATGTATTATGTTAAATAACATAAGTGTACTGTATGTGTAGGTAGGTTGTATTTGTGTGTTGTCCTGTAACTGGAATGAAAAATTTGGGTTCCAAAAATGGATAGATGGATACGTTGTGGAGTACTGCCCTGCTGTGCATACTTATCCATCACCTTTTTACTGACACACCAGAACAATGGAATAAAAGCAGGATGTCCAACAAAACACTTTCATGAATTAATGCAAGCTCGTTTTGTGAGTAAAGTGAACAAACATTTGATTTTGCATTCATGCAGGAAATATGGCCTTCAGGGAAAAAGTTTAAATAACGAGACAAGGGGGTTTTCTTTGAGGTAAAATGTATTTATGACTGAGTCACTGGCAGGTCGAGTCATGTATGTCTCAGTACTCACAGAATATCCCATTGTAGTAGCCTTGAGCTTCCTAATCTTCCTCTTTCCTTAAGCAAGAGGATGAAAAAACAAATGTGTGTTATTTAGCAAATGCAACACCTATTGTCCCCTTTAACATACATATTCATTGTTTCAAAAATGAAACCCCCAACCTTTTATCACATTTTTACGCTACTCACAGGTTCATATGTTGTTGTAGATTTTTTGCATGTGGTTGCAGTTTATATATTTTAGTATATGTAATAAACTAAAAGATTAGCTATCTAATGTATACAAAGTAAGAGTCTGTTGTGGACCCTTAGTCATTCCGTTTTGACTATACAAGTTATGTGAAATGACTGTATTTTCACTAGATATATTACATTTTTTTACAAGAGACTGTATTCTGTCCCTACTAGTTTGCAAAGTTCGACAGATAGCTAAAAATGGTGACAAATGAAGAAAATGAACCAACTTTATCACCACTATTGAGAAACTTTAAAAACATGCATAAAATAAAATGACCTTATTAAATAGAAATAATCATATACTTTTTACTATAATCAGATGCATCATTTGGAGATATCTGACTCAAGTTTGCAATTTGTGTACCTTCAGCACATTTTTTCTCGGCTGTACCTGTCTTGCCTGGCACTCCTTCTCTTGAGCACATACCCATAAAGCCTGCTTCTTAGACTCTGTCATTTTGTGCTAAATTGTTCACCTCTTGTCCACTTTTTGACTAACACCAATTGTAGATGCTACCAAGTTACCAGCTGTGAAAACATCATTCCTATTTTTGTGAATACATCACAAAATGGATGGATGGATTAAAAGCCAGAAGTCTATGTGACAATCATCATCAAGTTCTTCCGTGAGAACCCTAAATCCAAAGAGGACTGTTTCATTTATGTTAGGTAGAATGCCCAGAGGGGACTGGGCAGTCTAATGGTCTGGAATCCCTACAGATTTTATTTTTTTCTCCAGCCGTCTGGAGTTTTTTTTTTTTGTTTTTTCTGTCTACCCTGGCCATTGGACCTTACTCTTATTCTATGTTAATTAATGTTGGCTTATTTTATTTTCTTACTGTGTCTTTTATTTTTCTATTCTTCATTATGTAAAGCACTTTGAGCTACTTTTTGTATGAAAATGTGCTATATAAATAAATGTTGTTGTTGTTGTTATCTTTGAAGGTGACCATCAGCAGGCCTTCTACGCTTTTATTCCTTCTTGTGCATTTCAACCTCATTTGCCTGGCACTTCTTGGAGGGACCAGACACACACACAAACACACACAGACAGTAATATTTTATTATATAGTAGAAGCACACGGATAAATGAACTTAGAAACAACTCTTTTTGAAGTTCAGTAAAGGTGATTGGCATGAGACATCACATTGTGAAAAGCCAGTACTGTACTTTAAAGGCTCAGTGTAGGAGGATGGAATGACATTACATAATTATAGATGGGACTGCAATGCCATGACACACTGAGATAAATATATATGTCAGATATCATGTGCCTATATAGTTATATGAGAGTTTAAAAATAAATCTTGAACTGGTTTAATTAAACAGGTTCAATAATGAATGAATGACAGTACACTATATCTTTGTAAGTAACAAATGATGCATAATTGTATATTAAATACCAAACAAGCTTAACAGTACTTCACACATTAAAGTCTGATCAGTTATCTACATTTCCAGTGTCATAAAAAAAAAATATAGCACTGCTCTGAGTCTCTTTATAAGTGTAGAATTTTTCTACAACTACTTTTATTTATTTGCAAATCGACCACAATCAGTTCAAATAACTTGCTCTGGGTGACTCAGTGAGCCAGACATGAGTAATGAAGTAGAAACTTTCTGAATTCCAGTCCTATAGCACAAGACCATATTTCATGTACATGGCAGAGGTTTTTCTGTAGATGGAAAGAATTATGTCAAGTACAGATTAATTAAGTTTATTAATGAATGGATTAACACTGGAAAAAGAGAAATCCCCTGCTGACAAAGGTTCACAAGCAATGTGGATTTGGAAAGAAGATGAATGCTAATTAATGACTTCATTAAAGGGCAGGATCAATTAATTTCCATAGAGTAAAAACTGTTGTCCATTTGAAAAAGATATAGGTGTGACAAATGATACTTCTGACAAAACTGATAGCAGTACCACTAACAACAAAATAATCCACAGCTAGAAATTCAAGAACTCATAATAATCTGTGTAGAGTCTAAAGTAGAGTAAATCATTAAGTATAAAAGACGCCAAATGACAGAACAGCTAAACTTTTTATAGAATGAAAACCCAATTGAACAAAATAGTGTTCTCCACAGGCAAGCAAGTTTAGCTTCTTTGTTAACATTTTTTTTTTAATTAACTATTTAAACAGACTGAACATAGCGAGGCGGTAAGCGAACGTGTTGTATTTTTCTTGTGCGCGTTTACTACAGTTAATCTGGCAGCAGATGCAGCCTTAAATATTGAAGCGTACCTTACAACACGGACGTAGAAGAGCTGTGTCTCAGGCAACTCCTGTGATTGCAGAAATGCGAAACTTTCCTCGTTTGTAGCACACAACGACAAGAGAAGCCATGCATTATGACTGCTTTTAAAAACATTGTACTTTTGAACGACGTAGTCTAACTAACTCCAAAAAAGGGTTCTCTTAATACCAAATCCTTAATCGCTGAAAAATACAAGCAAGCACAAACACTCAATCAGTCAACTAGCGTGGAATTATCATTCTTTCACGAGACCCGGAAGCAGAAACAGCGGCGGGTTCTGTTTTAGGACTGTTTCAAGTGGACTCGCAAGCAAATGAACATCAATGGGAAGTTACACATCGGGAATGGAAGATGAGCAAATCTCTGCAGCTAATGCCACAACTGATACGCGAGGCTGCGTCAGTCGTGAGGTGGGACCGGAGACGAGCGACCTGGACGCGGAGGAAAGCGGCGAGGCGCTGCCAGGTCTTACGGACAACAGTCGGATTGATCCCACGGACAAAGTTGGAAATCGCGAGGTTCTGCGCGATGAACGTCTGTTCACAATATATGTCGATGGCACCGGCGGCCCAGAGGTTAAGAGTAAAGAGACTGGGGAAGGTACTGTTAATAAGCTGGCAGGTGTTGAAGCTTCGGAAAGGAGCGGCCAACTGGACATTTTGCATAGCATCGGAGATGGACCCCCCACGCGTGAAGCAGAAGGACGTGAAGATCGCGAGGAGAAAACTGTACAATTTCATAGTTTAGAAGCGACAGAAAGTCGAGCTTACAGTAGCAATACAATGACAGGAGCGAGCGGAGACGGTAAACACGTCAACTGTACGGTGTACTGCAAGTGGAGCGACGCTGGTCCGGAGTTGCAGGAGAAACTGCCTGATGAGGCGCATATTAAAACTGTGTCAGAATTTGCCCTTCATACCAAAGTAGACTTGGTCCCACTTAGTAGTTCAGTCACTCAGAACATCGATAGAAATCTGACCCCTTCAACCGAGAGCGATCACCTTGCTATTCACGCCGGGGTGGACCTGCCCCAGTTAAAGGAAAGGGATCATCTTAGTCATCAAGAAAAGAGGGACTTGCTACCCCCAAATGATCAGGATCACCTTACTCATAACAATGGAGGGGACCTGTCGTTTTCATGCACTGGAGATCACGTCATACTTCACCCGGCGTTGAGTGGAAGTGACCACTTTGCTAATTACACAGCGGAGGACCTTTCTTCAGAAAAAGAGAGGCATCGCTTTAGCAGTTGCTCCGGGGAGTACGTGCTCCACTTGATACCTTACAACGGGGAGGGTTCACCACCGACAGTTTTCAGGGATAATCATGCCCAGGAGAGTCTCAGGGATCATCAAGTCGCCAATGACTTCAGGGTAGAACTAGCACCACAAAACGACACGGATCGCCCCGAGCCCTTTTCAGTCTCCAGTCTCATTGACTCCTCTGCACTGGACAACGTTTACTCCACGGATTACAAACTATGCATTGTCCTGACCTGCAGGATTTGTTTGGAGGACAAGTCCATCAAACCTCTGTCATGCTGCAAGAAGGCAGTGTGTGAGGAATGCTTAAAAAGATACCTGAGCTCACAGGTGAGTACTGGTGGTAGTCAAAGGAGCGCCATACTTGACAGTAATCGTCTAGTGTTGGCCTTTGAATTCTAAATGTTTTACATTTTCTGAAATTAGCCTTTTAAGACAGTGTTTTCCATAAATTGTTTTACAAGATTATTATTATTTTTTTTTAATTATGTCATCCGTGTAGGCACATTGGACATTTAATATTGATAAAGTATGTTTGGTAGTTTTCCTCCTTGAAAAACTTTTAAAGATGAGTTACCTTTAATTTTCAACTGCAGCAAATTTAATTTCTAACACAATATTAGAATTGCTATATCCTGAGACATCTCTGCTTGTTATCAGCATCCTTTGGTTATTTGGTTACTGTAAGCAACTTGCATGTGGTCTGTGGTAAGTTCTGTGACACTCATTTAAAGATTGCCCTGTAATACCGTCACAGTAAATTACTGTAAAAAAAAAACACTTAAAAATCACTCTCAAACACTGTGAAAATGTTACTATAATTTAATGTTAATTCAAGTAATCCAGTGCAGTTAATAAACTGCAAAATGATAAAATAATATCATTATTAACACTTAGTTAAACTATTACACACACACATTACATGTTAATGTAAAACTAGTCTTCACACTTTCAGACATTTAAGGTAATTCAGTGGTTAAGAAAAAAATCTACATCTTCATGATGTAAGGTGTCAGAGTTGCCAGTTTATTAACAACAGCCTACTATAAATAATGTCCTGCCTCAATTGGGAATAAATGTTTGATGACTACCTTTAACTTTCTTTCCTATCGGTGTAGGAACCATTCCCTTATGCATAACTCCTAACTTAATGCAAATGTTGAATTTTCCACTAAGACTATACAGTAAGTGTATCAAAAAAAGTGCTGAAACATTGTATGGTAACCCATTCAAACATTTTTTCCACCAGTACATATTACTCAAAAATTATCAGTTTGCAGAAACTTAATACAAAGTTGCTTTGAGAAAATAATCAAACTAAATTCATTGGTTAAAAAAAAAAAAAATCAAGCCATGTTGTCTGGAGGAGAAGGAAAAGTTGCTGTTTTGATGTAGGTTTTGCAACAGATTTAATTTCAAACTACATTGTTTGCAACTAAAAGTTACTCCTCCAAAGATGCATTGTATCTCTACAAACAGTAGTTTTACTGTAAACATACTTAACCTAGAATGCATTCTGCTTAACAGTAAAATACTATAAACAAATAAAACAGTACTTTCACTGTGGAAAAATACCTGCAAAATTACAGCAACTTTATAGTTAAATTCTGTTTCATGATGAATTATGAGATGTGTATCATTTAATCTCTCAGATCAACTTTTTTTTAAATCAGTGAGGTGTGATTTCAAGATCTGTGTGTCTTAATTTGTTCTTATGGGCAACCTTAAATAGATTGGTGTTGTGATAATCATAAAAATAAAACAGAGATAATAGGAAGTCATTTAGATCACATGTACAAAATTGTGATTTATTTTTTGTTATTCATCTTTTTATTGAACAAAGACCTTCTCAGAAGCTTGCATTGTACTGCATACGTTGTGGGCTGAAATCAGGGTAGTGTGTCTAAGCAGAATTACAATGTTCATTACAATTGCAATAAATTACAATTACAAAGAATTACAATGTATTCAGTAATATGTCAAATTAAGTGTGTCTGCTTTAATTACAATTCCTTGTAGACTTTTTTCTCATTTCATCTTTAAGTGTATTGAATACTGTTAAAGTCTTTTGGTTCAAATGATTTAAAACACTCCTGTATTTTCCGTTATTTCAAATCTATTTCATATTCCTATTTTGTTATTTCAATATAACCAACATGTGTTCTTTTGGTTATATTGACATGTGCTTAGTACTTATGAAATAGTAGTGTATCACATTGGGGTGCCTTTTTAAGGATTTGGCACGTTCTGCTCAATTATAGCAGGGGTTTTCTTTAGGTAATCCTTTTTTCTGCAGTCCAGAGGGATGCAATGGTTTCATTGACTACTCAGAATTTACCTGCTGTGATTCGTCTTGTGATGCTTTATGTGTTTGTGAGACAGGATGATGTTTCATCCAAGTCTTGTTTTTACATTTTCATAATTATGTAAAGGATTATCAAGATCAAAAATAGATGAATAAATGATAAATCACTTTGTTGTTTACTATCACAACATAACCAGTTTTCTGGATTTTCCCTCATTGCATTTCTGTTTTCTACCCTCCTCAACATATATCTTTGTCATGGTGCTTAATCCTGTATACTTGAAAATTTGTCAGTAACTAAAAAGATTGGTAGGCACCTGAAATCTCTGGAGTTTGCCCTTTTATTTACCTTTTTTCCAATTGGAAAATTTCATGATGATTCATGTATTGCATCTCCACCACGTTGGTTGTAGATGTTGCTGTATCTCTACATTGTCAAATTCAAGTGCAGGCTTTTTATATGCACTAACTGGATGGAATTTCTTGGCAAGCAAAAAAGACAAAAATGGATAAACAGTTTGTAGTATACAAGAAAATCATTTAATTGTGAAAATGGACAAAATTGTATTTACAACTGTTTATTGCTTTAATAACTGTCAGACATGAACAGCACAGTGCTGTATAAAAATGATGACCACATTATAGAGGTATCCCACTTGTATTGCTTGTCTGTTTTTATTTACAAGGCGTTCAGCTTGGGGCGTAATGTACCTAGGAACACCACAACTACAACTAGTTGCTCTTGGTTTATCTAGGAAAAATAATATAAATCTTGTCTTATAAAACAATATTCAAATTTGTTTTTGAGATCAGTTACTAGGAAGATCTTGCTATATACATCAATCAGTGCTGAATTAAAGGTAACGTCTATTGTCCTGTTAACTATTGTATCAGCTGTGTGATACTGAACTATACCATGTCTTACTGATGGCTTTTCATTTTTAGAATGTGAGTGGGTGGTGTCATTACTTATGAGAAAAATCTGAACCTGTGTGTCCAGTGAAATGATGAATTGGGTCTCACCTATACTTGCTTTCAAAATGTACAGTGTTCAAGTTTATGTTTATTGCTGTATGCAAAATCAAAGAAATTTTAGTCTGGTCATGATAAGCAACTACAGATGGTAATGTAATACCAACAACAAGCAAAATTAAAAAGGCACTGTACTCCACACCATTCATTGGTTGCAACATATATAAAAACACATAATTGTATGAGTGTTTGCTGATTAACGTTATGCCCTTTGGTAAAAACTGTTCCTGAGTTGAGTGGTGTGTGTGCTCATGGTCCTGTACTATATGTCAGAATGGAGGAGGCAGAAAAGTGACTGTGCAGAACGGCTGAGGTCTTTAATTATGAATATTTGCCTTTCTAAGATAGTATGCATCATGAACTGGAGGCAGGTGTATATTAGTAATTTTCTGTGCCAACTTTGCCACCTTTTGCAGTGCTTTTTGGTTCAGTGCTGAGCAGATGCTACAGTGATTGAGGTGTGAGGTGTAATGCCACAGTGATTGAGAAGCTCCAGTGATTGAGGTGTGGTGAGAATTTAGCAGCTGCAGTCCTTAAACATGAAGTGCTTCCCTTCTAAAATTAAGGAGTTTCAGTATGTAAATCTGACATGACCTTTAGGTAAAAATGACCCCTCTCAGCCTGAAAGCAAATGCATTTCCTCAATTTTTCACCCTTATTCAATAATTTAATTTTAACCTCTTACAAGAAGTAGGAAAATGTGGTTTAAATTAAATTTATTTTTTTTTGTGGGAAAGCCTTTTATGAATGTGAACTTAAAAATTGTATGCCTTTTTTTGAGTATGCTTTATTATATTTAGTTTGTATGTATTCCTTTCTTTTTGTAAAATATTTTTACTATTATATATTACATATCATTATTTTAATTTATTTATTGATTGCTTGAATTAAAATACACTGGGTAACAAATTTTTTCATAGAACAATTTAGGGATGCCTTAAAAGTTCTTTTTCATGATGATTTCAGAAATGTACTCAGTTTTAACCTCCTTAGAGCCAATTATACTTCACACTCAGAACGCGTACGCGCCCGCATCATGGCTGCCACCCGTTCCCAGCGTTCATTTCACGCGTCCTCTGAGCAGGTCCTCAGAAATTGACGCGACGTGTGTGCGATTTGCAGTACCAGCAAAAAGTTGTGGGGCACAGTGTGCTAAAAGTCGGAATGTGACGTCAGAGTCTCTGTTTACTATCTACATGTGACAGCAAGCCTCTATGAAGATCCTTCGGGGATCGATGTGCACGCTTTGCTGTTTGATGAATGATTCAAAGTGGTAAAGCAAAATGCAGACATACAGATTCATTCGTGGTGCTTTTATATTCAAGTGTCGCATATTCCCGATCGTAATGACACTATACATTTTAAAAGTCTCACATACCATCTTTTGTGCTGTTTTTTTTTTTTTTTTTTTTGCAACTTCACAACAGCAACATAATGTATAGCGCTGTATTTGAGCCCACTGAGAAAAAAAATAAAGAACACGGTGAAAACATGTATTTTGTGATTAAAGTGGAAATTTCGGCTTTCATCTCAAAATGTCCACTTTAACCAAGCAGCAATAGATCACCACACAAAACACATTAAATGTATGATATTCCAACTCTCTGCACATTTAGAATCTTTAGATTTATACTTGATATCACTTTCATGATGAAATGCATTAAAGTGTGTATGTTACATTTTACGTATAATTTCATTTAAATAATGAATACTGTTAATAATTACACACATGGGGGTGACACGGTGGTGGGGCGGTAGCACTGCTGTCTTGCAGGGAGTTGTGTTGCTGGTATTTCCTGCTTGTATTCCACACTGTGCTCCGGTTTCCTTCCAAAGATATGCAGATTTGGGGATTTGGTCTACCAATAAGATGCTCTGGATTAATCCACGATGTGCTGGGTCGACTGGATAGTGGATGTGAAGTAATGGTTTGATCTTCAAGCTGGCATGTTAAGTTTGCATGCAATCCACTTTTGCCAGCTTTTTGTTTGTATAATGCATTACAAATGCACCGTTTCAGCAGATGAGGAAATATCTTTTTGTAGTATTTTTTTTTTTCTTTGTTGACTCCACATAATGGGATAGAAAGTCAATTCTTGATCTGCACGATGTACGCCACCCATTGTGCTATTGTAGTTGACCACAACACAAGGCTTTGTAATCTGCTTGTTGCCTTTTGCCTGTACAGTGACTGTAGCTGCATTATGTAAGCTATTAAGAAGACAAACCTCTTTCTTATCCTTCCATTTCAGTGCAAGCACTTTACCCTTTTGCTAAGCCACTAGCACACCTTGCACTAATTTAGCTCTGCCAAAGTGTTCAGGCATGCCATGACGGTTGGAATGCGCTGTTCCATATGCGTCAGTCTTTCTGTGAAGCAACATGTAAAATAGGTTTGGTGAAGTATAAAAAATTGTCCATGGTTACACAGTAACCTTGATCCAGCAGAGCATCTATCAAAATCGGCACTGATGATGTAGTAATGCTGTACTACTGATTGTATTTCGGATTAAACATTGTCCCTTTCCCTGTGTACTGAACCAAATTCCAAATGTATCTCATTTTAGACTCACAAAGCCCATAAAGCTTTATGCCAAATCTGCTTCGTAAAAATTAGTTTTGGTGTTAATGTATTAAATCTCACAGTGTTCTAAAATGACATAATGATCATTAAATCCCAATGAAGCAATTGCCTCTAGCCCATGAGTTTTGTCCTCTTAATTGCACACTTTTGAAAGTAGATTTTTTTTTCTCTCATTTGTGTTTTTTCCACTTAATATTTGGGTAGCTAAAGTACTCCTCATGGTCCTATCCACTTCTAAAACTTTATTTTAATTTTTTATAGAGCTGTATATTGATACGGTTATCTACCTTGGAGGAATTTAGCAGATTCTCAATATAATGCCTCCATCTTTACTGATTTCTACTAAAAAAAAGCTAAGATGTAGCTCATTTCTCATTTGAAGCAGAAGTGTATTTAAATCCTGTTCTCTCCTCTCCACTTGTTCCTATAAATACCCATCCTCCTACCTTTTTGAGTTTGCTTACCTTTTCTATACAATGCATATTTTTGTAAACTCTGCTCATCCTTACAGTATCTGTTGTATTTAGCCTGATTGCTGCTGCTATGATGTCACATACAATGTCTGACTTCCAAACCTGTCATTATGTGAGTGAGTAGGTATTACAATAGACTACCATCTTGTTTAGTGTTGTTTTTAGTGGAAACTGGTTAATAAGATTTGGGCAGGGATGCAGTTTTTGGGGGAACAAACTGAAGCAGCACTTATCTATTATAGAGTGCCTTTCACATCTGAATGCCAGCTTTCCCATTTTTACTAAGATCCACAAATTCAGACCATGACAATGACATTTCCCTTATTCTTCCCATAACTTGGCCTATACATGTGGTGAGGAACAGGTGCACCTGCCACCTAAATGTTATACTACACCTGTCTCTAAATTGCCCCGCTTCCCATTCTGCCAGAACTCGCACCATAATGTCTGCACCTCCACCACTAATAACATGCACTTCCGTCTGTACAATAACACATACAATACAATACAATTTATTTTTTTGTATAGCCCAAAATCACACAAGAAGTGCTGCAATGGGCTTTAACAGGCGCTGCCTCTTGACAGCCCCCCAGCCTTGACTCTCTAAGAAGACAAGAAAAAACTCCCAAAAAAACCCTTGTAGGGAAAAAAATGGAAGAAACCTTGGGAAAGGCAGTTCAAAGAGAGACCCTTTCCAGGTAGGTTGGGCGTACAGTGGGTGTCAAAAAGAAGAGGGTCAATACAATACAGTACAATACACAGAACAGAACAAATCCTCTACATCCATAATAGTGTCTTATTCTGCCTCTGCTAAAAGAGTCCTTGGCCATTTCCACTATATTCCGTCAAGCCACATCACACAATCACTAGTCCTCTGATTTTTTTCTCAAGTCTTGCATTTATCATTTACCACACCACAGAGTCATTCCCATCTTAATTTTATTCTACGCTTGATGCCAGTCTGCCCGGTCCTATGCATGCTTGCCAGGCTTACCTCACCTGTGCAAAAATTCACATTGTAAGATCCACAAACTCCCACATCTAAAAGAAAACTCGATCCCCAACCTGTCTTCTACTACACTGAAAGGACAAGTCCAATCTAAATCTTATTCTGCCTTTATGAGCAGGATATCTTTATTTCCTTGAACGTAAATTTTGCTCCACTTTCCTGCATGCTTGAAAACTTCTCAGTTACCTTCTAATTAAATTGAGTCATTTCACTAAGTGTTTCCCAACCTTTATTCTTTGGTGGCACACTTTTTGTAACCAAAACCATCCCAATGCACACCACTATCTTACTAACCACAAACATATTTTATTTCATAAATATCCTCAACTGTCTGTAGAGGTGGGACAACCAGACAAGCCAGTAAAAATGAAGCCACGAGATCAGCTTTCACAGACACCTCACTAAGTGACCACTTTGCTGGCCATCTCTCAGCTGCTTCATCCCTTTTCCCACCCCTCTCTTCATCAAAGGTTACTTGTATGCCCACTCTGCACTGGTCCTAGGAAACTCACTGGCGACCACTCACCCAAGCAGATGGACTGTAGCAGCCTGGAGGCATGTCTGAAGTGCACTGCTTTTATGCCAGTTTCCCCAGGTAGTCCTGTCCTCCTCAAACAGACCTCGATCTCCCAAGGAAATTGTCTATCTGTCTCAGGTTCAGACCCAGGTGCACTACACTATTTTTTCACAGCACACCTGGATAGCACTCACAGTTGCACCACTGTGCTGCAGCACACTGGTTGAAAAACACAGCTCTGGATGACTGGTGCTACTGGTTGAGAAACACTGCTCCAGATGACCGTGGCTACTTTAAAGACACTTGCATTTTTCATAAAGATGTTTTAGGTCTCCCGTCCCTGTCATTGTCCACAGTGCTTCAATACTGATGCTTTGAAAAAATAAATGGAGAAAGCAAAAAAAGGCATTAGTTACAGCACATCCAGTTAGCCAACTCTGTTTGTCATAACAGGAGCTGGAAAAAGTCTATATGTAAGCTTAACCTCAATCACTTGCCTGCTGCTGAATTCTTATGTCAGGTTAGTCTGGTCCAGCCACCTTTATCTTCTTTTTTTCTTCAAGTGAATGATTTATGAAGGTGTATTTCATTAAAGAAATAACTGAATTTTTCTTTGATTTCTGAAGTTCCACTTGAAGTTGCCATCTCCGTAAAGTCATGCTTGCCCATCTGTAGCTACATTAATGGCGGGTGTGAACTGTGTCCAATTGCGTTAGATTGAAAAGAAAAAAAAAAAACAAAAAACTAAAACAATGCTAGTTCATTGCCAATAAATGTGGGAGAGAGAGTGTCCGGAGAGCAGAGAGCCGTGTCCCCAAAAAAAGCTGAAAGCAACCAATTAAAGGACAGCCTCCAGTCACCTGCTTACCAAAAGGTCAAGGACTTGCATACACTCTCATTTGGCTGGAGGAAAGTATAGGAATTCACACAGAAATAAAACAAATATGAGTCTAAGCCAATTTTTAATGGAGGTTGACATGCAGTGACACCAGGCACATACCTGTAAACAAGTGTATTTCATGATGATTTTGCATTACCTAATTAATTTAAGTAGTTTTTAAAATGTATCGCTGGGGTGGGCCAGTGCCCCACATTACAAACCATCACTGGCTGAGCTCTTAGGAGTCTAAATAACTTGTGTTCTTAACATGCTTTAATTTTTGTTTTATATATGACCAAAAAATGTTTTTTTGGTAGGAAGAAAGCATCTGCTTATTAAAATAATAATAACAACAACAATAATGAAATACCCACTGATCTTTGCAATGCCACATCTAAGTACATTCAGGTGTTCCATTTGAAAATTACTTATGCTCACAATGACCCAGATCATGTAAATGATAGATATATATTTTCTAGCCTATGCCATTATCCAGAGAAGCATAATGCACTTGAATGATTAAGAAACAATGTCATCTAAGTGTCTCTTGCTCAAAATTTGTGTAGCCACTTTGCATGATGGGTGAAATTAAATAAAAAGACACATACTGTGAATAATTCTTCCACTGATACATTGTTCACCCTGCACACAAAGTATAAATCCTTCTTCAAATTCAACTTTCCCTGCCATCTTCATATTAGAAATTATAGAGCCATGTGCTGGCTAAAAGGGATGGATGATACAGGACGTTGTGAAGCACCCCACAGAACAGGTTGTATTTATAGGCAGAAAAATATCTGTTTTATTAATTACTACAGAAGCTAATCAACTAGAAGTTCAATAAGGTAGTTGAAAGAAGTGATGTGAAATACAACTTAAAAAATTTGAACGTGAGCGTTAGTAGGCTTTGCACCTTAGGAACCAAGTTACCCAAATTATTCTGTTAAAGTTTTAATTTAAAAGTTCAAACTAAAAACCAACTGATTAAACAACTTGCAACAATTTGGTGCAGAAGCATCTTTATAATTAACATACTGTGGGTCACAGATGAATGTTCTTAATAATAATAATTGAGGTGAGCATAACGTTTAATATTATTTTCATTGGCTTTCCTATTATTTTTAACTCTTAGTGTTTGGCAGTATTTTAAGGTGACACTGTGCAGAAAGTGGTATGAGGTAGATAACTTTGGATAGAAAAACACTTATCATAACATATCAGAACATTTGGATAATTTGGATAGATACTAATTGTCATTCTTAAGTGATCCATTCATCCTCTTCCGCTTATCCGAGATCGGGTCGCGGGGGCAGCAGCTTGAGCCCAGACTTCCCTCTCCCTGGCCACTTCTACTACCTCTTCTGGGGGAATTCTAAGGCGTTCCCAGGCCAGCTGAGATACATAGTCCCTTCAGCGTGTCCTGCGTCTTCCCGGAGCCCCCTCCGAGGTAGACATTCCCAGAACACCTCACCAGGGTGCCCAAGCCACCTCATCTGACTCCTCTCAATACGGAGGAGCAGTAGTCCTACTCTGAGCTCCTCCCAGATGACCAAGCTTCTCACCCTATCTTTAAGGGAAAGCCCAGACACCCTGTGGAAGAAACTCATTTCAGCCGCTTGTATTCTCGATCTCGTTCTTTTGGTCACTACTTATAGCTTATGACCATAGGTGAGGGTAGGAATGTAGATTTACTGGTAAATTGAGCACTTTACATTTCAGCTCTGCTCCTTTTTCACCACGATAGACCGATGCAGAGCTCGCATCACTGCAGACGCCGCCCCGATCCATCTGTCTATCTCCCGCTCTATCCTTTCTTTACTCGTGAACAAGACCCCGAGATACTTGAACTCCTCCACTTGGGGCAGGATCTCTCTCCCAATCCTGAGAGGGCACTCCAGCCTTTTCCAGCTGAGAACCATTTTCTCGGATTTGGAGGTGCTGATTCCCATCCCAGCCGCTTCACACTCGGCTGTGAACCGATCCAGAGAGAGCTGAAGATCACGGTCTGATAAAGCAAACCGGACAACATCATCTGCAAAAAGCAGTGACCCAATCCTGAGCGCACCAAACCGGACCCCTCAACGCCCTGGCTGTGCCTAGAAATTCTGTCCATAAAAGTTATGAACAGAATCAATGACAAAGGGCAGCCCTTATCAGGGGTCCGGTACCCCATACTCCCGGACCACCCCCACAGGATTCCCCGAGGGACACAGTCGAATGCCTTTTCCAAGTCCACAACACATGTAGACTGGTTGGGCAAACTCCCAAGCACCCTCCAGGACTCTGCCAAGATTGTAGAGCTGGTCCACTGTTCCACGACTAGGATGAAAACCACACTGTTCCTCTTGAATCCGAGGTTTGACTATTTGACGGACCCTCCTCTACAGGATCCCCGAATAGACTTTTTCAGGGAGGCTGAGGAGTATGATCCCTCTGTAGTTGGAACACACCCTCTGGTCCCCCTTCTTAAAGAGGGGTACCACCACCCTGGTCTGCCAATCCAGAGGCACTGTCCCCGATGTCCATGTGATGTTGCAGAGGGGTGTCAACCAAGACAGTCCTACAACATCCAGAGCCTTGAGGAACTCTGGGCGTATCTCATCCACCCCCGGGGCCCTGCCACCAAGAAGTTTTTTGACCATCTTGGTGACCTCGGTCCCAGAGATGGGAGAGCCCACCTCCAAGTCCTCGGGCCCTGCTTCCTCATTGGAAGACATGTTAGTGGGATTGAGGAGGTCTTCCAGGTATTCCCCCCACCGACCCACAATGTCCCAAATCGAGGTCAGCAGCGCACCACCCCCAGCATATACAGTGTTGACACTGCACTGCTTCCACCTCCTGAGACACCGGGTGGTGGACTAGAATCTCCTCGAAACCGTTCGGAAGTCGTTCTCCATGGCCTTCCCCAAACTCCTCCCACGCCCGAGTTTTTGCCTCAGTAACCACCGAAGCAGCATTCCGCTTGGCCTGCTGGTACCTGTTAGCCACCTCTGGAGTCCCACAGGACAAAAGGGTCCTGTAGGACTCCTTCTTCAGCTTGACGGCATCCCTCACCGCCGGTGTCCACCAATGGGTTGGGAGATTGCTGCGACAACACCCCATCGAAGCCAACTCACTACCAGGTGGTGATCAGTTGATAGCTCTGCCCCTCTCTTTGCCCAAGTGTCCAGGACATGTGGCTGCAAGTCTGATGACATGACCACGAAGTCGATCATCGAACTGAGGCCTAGGGTGTCCTGGTGCCTGGTGCACATATGGACACCCCTATGCCTGAACATGGTGTTTGTTATGGACATGCACAGAAGTCCAATAACAAAACACCACTCGGGTTCAGACCGGAGGGGCCATTCCTTCCATCACGTCCTTCCAGGTCTCACTGTCATTGTACACGTGAGCAGTGAAGTCTCCCAGCAGAACGAGGCAGTCCCCAGCAGGTGCGCCCTCTAGCACCCCCTCCAGGGACTCCAAAAAGGGTGGGTACTCCAGACTGCTGTTCGGCGCATACGAGCAAACAACAGTTAGGACCCATCCCCCCACCTGAAGGCTACCCTCTCGTCTACCGGTGTGAACCCCAATTACCAGGCTCCAAGGGGGCAATAAGTATGCCCACACCCGCTTGGCGCTACCCACCGGGGGCAACTCCAGAGTGGAAGAGAGTCCAGCCCCTTTCAAGGAGACTGGTTCCAGAGTCCACGCTGTGCGTCAAGGTGAGGCCGACTACAGGTGCCGATCATAAAATTAGAATATCATGACAAAGTTGATTTATTGCAGTAATTCCATTCAAAAAGTGAAACTTGTATATTAGATTCATTCATTACACACAGACTGATGTATTTCAAATGTTTATTTCTTTTAATTTTGATGATTATAACTGACAACTAATGAAAGTCCCAAATTCAGTATCTCGGAAAATTACAATATCAGTTAAGACCAATGCAAAAAAAGGAGTTTTAGAAATGTTGGCCAACTGAAAGGTATGAACATGAAAAGTAAATCAACTTTGTCATGATATTCTAATTTTATTACCGGCACCTGTATATTTAGCCGAACCTCTCAACCTCGCGCACTAGCTCAGGCTCCTTCCCTTCAGAGAGGTGACATTCCACATATTATGTATATGTAAGAATTTAAGACTAAATATAAGGTCTATTTAATGTTACAAATAATTGCATTGAATGTATGATATGCCTGCACCTTGGTATTAATGCGCACGTTACTGCTGGAACTACACATAAAATGCTGGAATTTGTTTGATATTTGATAATTGCTGCATTTGTGTCTGTCTTTATTAATATACTAGTTTACTGTTGGTTTAAGTGTAAAAACACAACACCACGTCCCAGCTTCTGTAGCTGAGGATCGGACCGCCAAGGTCCCCACCTTTGGCCACCACCTGACTCACACTGCACCCAACCTCCTTGGCCCCTGCTACAGGTAGTGAGCCCATGGGAAGGGGGACCCATGTTGCCTTTTCGGGCTGTGTCTGGCTGAACCCCATGGGTACAGGCCCGGCCACCAGGTGCTCACCATCGAGCTAAGCCTCCAGGCCTGGCTCCAGAGGAGGGTCCTGGTGGCCAGAGTCCGGGTGAGGAAAAACTCCGTCCCATGTTTGTATGCATTCATAGGAGGTTTTCTGAACCGCTCTTTGTCACTTCCCTTGCCTAGGACCAGTTTGCCTTGAGTGACCCTCTGACAACAGAGCTCTTGAGATCATTGGGACATGCAAACCCCTCCACCATGATAAGGTGGCATTTTTTTTTTTTTTAAAGCAGACTTTTGTCAGAGTTTGTGGTCTAGCAAAACTATAGCCAGTTCATGGTTTATACAGTACAACCATACTGTCTGTCTTGAGTTAGGAGTTAACTCTTGCATTTTCAATGTGTTTTTGCGTCAAGCAGGGTAACATTTTCATCTGTTATTCAGCCTGTTATTTGTCTTAGAAGCAGTTGTCTTCTCTAATGATAAGAAAAAGACATTTTCTTTCACTTGTAAATGTTTTGGGTAGTGGTGTGAGGTGGGTTATGGTGTAGGTGTTCTGCAGTTACAGTTCCTGCTTCACATTTGATTCTCAGATATGATTCTACTGGAGGATGTCCGACAGTGTACAATACAATACAAAACAGTTTATTTTTTTATAGCCCAAAATCACACAAGAATTGCTGCAATGGGCTTTAACAGGCCCTGCCTTTTGACAGAAGCCTTGACTCTCTAAGAAGATAAAGAAAACCTCCCAAAAAAAACCCACTAGGGAAAAAATGGAAGAAACCTTGGGAAAGACAGTTCAAAGAAAAACCCCTTTCCTGGTATGTTGGGCGTGCAGTGTGTGTCAAAAAGAAGAGGGTCAATACAATACACAGAACAGAACAAATCCTCTACATCCATAGTAGAAGCCCAATCAATGTCTTATTTTGCCTCTTCTAAAAGAGTCCTTGGCCATTTCCACTATATTCCACAAATCACATCACACAATCATTAGTCCTCTGTTTTTTTTCTCAAGTTTGATTTTACTCATTCGAAAATTAGCTATGCATTAGATGGAGGACCTGAAGTTGAACAGAAACTGACTTAAATGGATTGTGAAGAACTAGGGTGTAACAACATCAATATTGGCTGATTCTAATCTTCAATTTCAGCACACTGCACTGTGTGAAAGTGTTGCATGGACAATATAAACTAGGATAATAGAATTGTATTTTAAACAATGATTAAAATATATTTTTAAAGTTTTTTTTTTTCTTTTAACAAGCAAATCGTAAAAGTTTTTTTTTTTTTTTTTTTTTATAAAGTTTTTCCATCTATTGAAGGGAGCTTTATCCTTTCCCTGGAAGAATGGGTACAAAGCAAGGACCTTTCTGATACACTTATAGCATGTTAAGGGTTGTAGTGGATAAATTAAGTCTGTTCTAACATTTTGTACATTTTATTTGAGTTTAAGCTTTAACAGTTGAATAGAATTTATTATTTTAATTTGAAGACAGCTGGATTCTTAGTAATCTTTCCACTGTTAAAGCCATGCTGCAGTGATATGTATTTATTTTAAATGTTTTTTTTTTTAAAACATTGTTTCTTTCTCTTTCAGTTGCAAGTCATAATTTTTAGGTTATCTGTGATAATTTTCTGCTCTCTGCAGGAATTTTAATTATGCAATAGAAGATTAGTCATAGATTAAATTGCACATCTCAGATGTGTCACAGTATGTAAAGACACCCTCTATAAGTTGCACTTACAAATGCTTAATAATAAAAAAAAAAAAACGCATCCACAGATTGTTCTTCTCTGATGACATAATCCAAGAAAAGTTGTATATGTTCTGTTTTAGTAAATAGGCAAAGGATGGGTATTAAACAAGTAACACATTTAAATTACAGTACACAGCTACTTTGTGTTCTAAAACTGATTCAAATTCAGAGTTGTTTCCTCATGGAGAGAACTGTCAGTCATTTTCTGTATTTAAGTTGGGTAGTAACTTAGTTACTTCAGTTTTTAAAATACTGTGCTCAGGTGTCATACATTTTATTACATGTTACATACACATGTACTTTCATGTTCATGTACCATTCAATGTGTATATCAAAACAAACCATATAGACATACTGGAAAGAAGATGTAATTGTACTTGCCCAAACCAGTTTTCATTCACAGTTGGCAGTATTTTGCATATTTTACTGTTTGGAAGCAGAGTGGCAAAATTTAAAGAAACATTAACGGACCCAGTGTTAGAATATAGTGGATTGGACAATGACTGACTGACTGACTTAACAAACAACAATTGAGAGTCACATTTTCCTCTGCAAATGTTGTTGTCTGTAAGAATCAAAATATTTATTTTTCATTATGTCTAAATAAACAAATGAGAAAATGTCTCATGCATGAAAGCATTGAATCTTAAAACACAAAACCTTTAAATGAAGGATCCCATTGATATAGTGCAGCGTTGTACTATGACTCTGTGTCAGTGATGTGAACAGGGCCTTTGAGAAGGCAAAAACCTGCCAACACCTAAACCAGATATTACTGTGTATCACCCTGCATCCTCAAAGCTTGCTAAACCTCCTGTACTTATTACATATTAAAACTCTCACTTCCCCGTCTATAACTGCAAGCCTTAGGAAAACTACCCAGTGACACTTTCTCCTCAGTACTCCTAAATGCTTGTAATGGCTCACAGCGACTTCTTTATTCCAGAAACACTGGGTCCAATTATTTACATATATTAAATTAAGGAATCAGTTGATAACACTGTATTTCTGAAATTGCACATTATCATTGAACAACTTGATACATGAGACATATGTTTTCTTTTTAATTAATTAATAATAAACACAAATAGTGTAAATTATAGACTCATCATTTTGTGCTTTATTTCACATTTTGGATATTTCTTTTTGAATTCATTTTATCTTAAAGGTAGTGTTGTGCTTAATGGGTTTAAATACATACTTCATCTTATAGTACTCCGCTCTAGTGCTCTCCATTATCACATTAGCTTCCTTTAAGCTTGTGCCTGGTTACATGAAATCCCCACTCATGTTAGTCACTGTTGACAGACAGTGCCAAGAAACTGTGGAAAAAAATGAATTATATCCAGCTTCGTAGTTTGGCAATAAACCTACCTCCATAACATGCAAGGCATGTTTTCTCCTGCTGGAACGTCTGCTGCTTCAGTGTTGATGTATTTACTTTTAAAGCTTTTGTTTCACATTTCTAGGTGGAAATGCATTACTTTTTTAATGTATAAAATTATGCTTCACTTTACAAAAGCAGTTCTTGGGCAAATTAATATATGCCATAACTGTGACAAGTTTAGTTTTAAAACAAAAATACTTGTACTTATTCTTTGAGACTGCTGCGTCAGCCTCAGAATGTGCTGAACCGTTCAACCAAAATAGTAACCACTACATTATCAAATTTTGTGATGACACTGGAGAGTACAACAATATCACGTTTTGTGCAACAATAACATCATCATATAAAGAAATAAAATGCCTAATCTTACAGTGTGATATAAGGAAAACAGCCTGGCTTTGAAAGTCCCCAAGATATAATAATTTAATCAGAACCTTGGTGGTTCTATAGCCATGTTTCAAGGGGAGTACCATCAATTTGCATTTAATGACTTTAGTTTAATTAAAGAGTAACTCAGTAATAAACAAATACCAGGTGTACTGGTATTTGTTGTAAAATTGCCCAGAGCTGTCCTAATAACTAGATAAATCACTTATGTCAGTGTTAGAGAATTTAGTAATAAACACTTGAATTTTTATCTTAGTTGAATTAATTAATTTATCTGGGAAGGCTGTATTTCAGAAGGCTCCTTACAGTTTGGTTGCACCTTATTTTTATGTAGTGTGATGTGTAAATGATTGTGACATGTACAAGGAAGAATAATTTACATTTTAGAGTAGTGTTTTATGTTTCCTTTTCATTGGGCTTTAATTTCCTTATATGTCAAACACCAATGCAGAATGCAAACAGATTACTTTTTCATTGCTGTGATGGCAAACAATCCACTTTTTTTCTTGAGAAGTTTAATGTACCTGCATCACTGAAATAATTGCCAGCAAAAGAAGTTTAGGTGTGTAATATACATATTATGTTGGTTGTAAAACCAGAAATACTGGAGTGCTATGTTGCTTTTCAGTTGATGGCATCATCTACAGTCCTTAGCAATAATTATGTTTTTTTATCACTGAACTAAAAAGAAAAATAAAGTAATCTGTACAAATATTTACCATGTTTAAAGGTAAACACAATGATATTTGAAACCATTTAACTGAAGTCCTTCACAACCCTCCTCAAAGCCACCCCCTTATCGAATGGTTATCTACAACTCTATCATCTCACTTGCACCTTTTTTTTTTTTTTTAACAGAGCTACTGCCGTGAAAATTTCTCTGATTAGAAATAGGCTTTACATAACTCATACAAGAAATATGAAAATATATTTATGTAAACCCTGTATCTTTAGTGCTTATCATATTAAAACAATGAATGATGGATAATACACTTCAAATTATAAAGTTGTAGAAACCAACTTGCATGTTTTTTTGAATTTTAATTTTGATAAATACTTTGTTGTATATTAGATAGATACTTTATTAATTCCAAGGGGAAATTCACATACTCCAGCAGTAGTAGAGTGATAAAAATGCAGGTATAACAGACAATAACTTTGTATAATGTTAACGTTTACCCCCTGGGTGGAACTGAAGAGTCGCATAGTGTGAGGGAGGAACGATTTCCTCAGTCTGTCAGTGGAGCAGGACAGTGATAGCTGTCTGTTGCAGAAGCTGCTCCTCTGTCTGGCGATGATACTGTTCAGTGGATGCAGAGGATTCTCCATTACTGACAGGAGCCTGCTCAGTGCCTGTCGCTCTGCCATGGATAATAATAATAATAATACATTTTATTTATATAGCACCTTTCCCATGCTCAAGGCACTTACAGAATATAAGAAAGAAAGGCAGGGTATACAGTATATAGCATAGTACAAAGCAAATAAATAAATTAAGAAGATTAAGACAGTAAATTCAGAGAAAGCCTAACAGACAACAGAATTGATGGTCTAGCACACACACATACAGGTTACATGAGCATCTTGACAGAGAGGTAAACAGAAAGAAGGGGAATGAAGTCAAGTAGAGCTAAAAGCCTTCCTGAACAGATGAGTTTTAAGTTGTTTTTTAAAAGAATTCATGGATTCCGCTGACCTGATTAATTTCGGTAGGTCATTCCAGAGTCTGGGGCTA
This sequence comes from Polypterus senegalus, assembly GCF_016835505.1. NCBI lineage: Eukaryota > Metazoa > Chordata > Cladistia > Polypteriformes > Polypteridae > Polypterus > Polypterus senegalus. Next base: position 210,820,535 of record NC_053156.1, on the reverse strand, counting down.
TACAGCTGAAGGCCCTGTCACCCATGGAGTGTAGATTAGTGTGGGGCACAACAAGATTGCCAGAATCAGAGGACCTTAGTGAGCAGGCAGGCACATAGTGATGGAGAAGGTCACTGATGTAGTTTGGCGCGAGGTTATTTAAGGCTTTGTAGGTTATTAGTAGGATTTTATATTCGATTCTGTAAGACACAGGGAGCCAGTGAAGACGGAGCAGGATGGGTGTGATGTGCTCGCTGCTGCTGGTTTGAGTAAGGACTCTTGCAGCTGAGTTTTGAATAAGCTGGAGCTGTGATATAAGATTAGAAGGGGCACCTGCCAGCAGTGAGTTACAATAATCTATGCAGGATGTGATAAAAGCATGGACAAGTTTCTCAGCATTAGAAAAGGAGAGGAAGGAGCGAACACGGGATATGTTACAGAGGTGAAAGTAAGAAAGTTTCTTAATGTGATTTATGTGGGTGGAGTAAGAAAGGGAGGAATCAAAAATGACACCAAGATTCTTTGCAGTAGAGGCAGGTCTGATGAGATCACCACCAAGATGACTGGGAAGGAGCTCATTTTATTAAGTTGCATTTTAGTCCCAATTTGCAGGAGTTCAATTTTGTTAATTTCAAAGAGTTCTGCTCCATCCAGGTTTTAATTTCACTAAGGCAGGTTGTGAGCTGAGAAAGCTCTGATTAGAGTTCCACTTTTAACATTGAAGTAGAGTTGAGTATCATCTGCATAAAATGATAGCCCAGTCCATAGCTACGAATAATATGGCCAAGGGGAAGCATATAAATACAGAAGAGAAGAGGCCGAGGACAGAGCCCTGAGGAACTCCTTGTGTGACTGGTGCTGAGCTGGATCTGCTGTTGCCAAGACTAACAAACTCTTGCCTATCAGTCAGATAGGACTTGAACCACTGGAGGGCAGTGCCAGAGATACCCAGCATGTTCTCCATTCTGACAGTAGAATGTCATGTCTGACAGTGTCAAATGCTGCACTGAGGTCTAATAGAATTAATATGCTGGTTTGTCCAGAGTCTGCTGCCATAAGCAATCATTGGTTACCCGTAGCAGAGCAGTTTCACAGCTGTGCTGCACCCTGAAACCAGACTGAAAGGGTTCCATCAAATTATTAGACGTTAAGTAATTGGTGAGCTGGGAAGCTACAACATGCTCAAGAGCTTTTGACAGGAAAGGTAAGTGGGAAATAGGCGGAAATTGTTAAGATTGTCAGCATCAAGACCAGACTTTTTTAACATTGGGGTTACAGAAGCGATTTTCAAAGTGAGCGCACAGAGCCAGTGTCAAGGGATGAGTTTATTATTGTTGTAACAGTCGGGATTATGGCATGAAGGCAGGATTTAAGTAGTGTGCTGGGGATGGGGTCCAGTACACAAGTAGTCGGCCTCATCTTACAAAGCAGGTTATTAACAAAGCAGATGTGACTGGTGAGAACTTAGAGAAGGAGCTGGATGGAGTGGGAAAACAGGGAGAGATATAAACAGATGATGTATTTATGTTAGTTGAATTATTTAGATCTTTAATTTTGTTACGGAAAAAGTGGAGGAATCCTCACAGACTTCAGTAGAGGAGGTAGTTGGGCCAGATGCAGGTTCTTGTAGTTTATTAACTAAAGAAAACAAAACCCTTGGGTTATCGTGGCCACTTTCTATTATTCTGCCATAGTGGGTGTTCTTAGCAGCAGTTAGTGCTTCTCTGTAAGCTCTTTGGTGGTCAGAGAAAGCCTGGATGTGCACGTTGAGGTCAGTCTTACGTGACATTCTCTCAAGGCATCGGCCAGCTGCTTTCATAGATCACAATTCTGAGTTATACCAAGGAGCTGAACGTTTAAAGGAAACCTCCTTATGTTTTAAAGGAGCTGTTTTATCTAATGCTGAATGAAGGGCTGAGTTATAGTGGTCAACAAGACTATCTAGTGTTGACGGAATAGGTGCAGACAGTAAAAGATCAGAAATGGATCCAGAAAGGATAGAGGGACAGATATTTTTAAGGTTTCTGTAAGAAATTTGTCGTTTACAGGTAAGAGGAGGTAAAGGCAGTGAGACAGTGAAAAATACTGCTTTATGGTCAGAGAGTCCCAAATCAGTGCTGTAAGTATTGGCAACAGATAGTCCAGAAGTGCAGATTAGATCCAATATATGACCACCAGAGTGGGTGGGAAAATCAACATGTTGTGTCAAGTCAAAACAGTCCAGTAAGGATAGGAATTCATTTCTCAGTTTAGATGTAGTAATGTCAGTATGGATGTTGAAATCACCAAGAAGGATAATTCTCTGAGAGAAAGAGCTTAGGTGGGTTAAAAGTTCAATCAGATCAGATAAGAAGGATGCATTGTATTTTGGGGGACGATAAAGAACAATGAGTGAGACAGGACCTGTTTCCATTATTAGTTTAAGAGCCAGGCACTCAAAAGACAGTGGACAGTCAATTGGGATTCGTTTGATATTTAAGTCTGCTCTGATAATTACCGCTAGCCCACCTCCTTGTCTAGAGCTGCGAGGTTCTGTATGGAAAATGAAACCATGTGGAGTCGCTTCTGTGAGAGACGTCAATTCGTTTGGTTTTTGCCAGGTCTCTGTTAAACACAGTACAGTATATCAAGGATGTCAAACTGTCCAGCTCCGTGCCTACAATAGAGCCTGCCTTCCTCACCAGTTTGTCCAGGAGTGAGAGGTCCCTCTTCTTTATGCTGCCTCCCCAGCACACCACTGCGTAGAAGAGGGCTCTTGCCACAACCATCTGATAGAACATCTGCAGCATCTTATTGCAGATGTTGAAAGATGCCAGCCTTCTAAGGAAGTACAGTCGTCTCTGTCCTCTCTTGCACAGATCATCAGTATTGGCAGTCCAATATTAGTAAATAAAAAAAATTGATTAAAGCAAACTTTATCTGTTTTATCCTCATTTCCTAGTTAATGCTACCAGTTAGAAACATTTAACATAAAAGCTTTGCCCATTATGCCAACCATTTGTCAAATTTTCCACCAAATGCCCTTTCAACAGGTACTAAATTCATACAGTTCTCCATTATTCCACGTGAGAGTATATTAAAGCAGGCTGCATTCATGCAAATCAACACACACAAAGATCATTGTCCCAAGTGATAGTGAGCACACATACAGTGCTGTCCATTATGTTCGGGACAAAGACGTACAGTATTTTCATTGATTTACCCCACTGCTTCACAGTTTAAAATTACAAGTCAAACAATTCAGACATGATTAAAGTACACATTGCAGACTTTCATTTAAGGACATTTGCATGCATTTCACTCACACCATGTAGAAATGGCAACACTTTTTATATATGGTCCCCCATTTCATGGTACCATAATGTTTGGGGCAATTGGTGTCGTAGTTTTTTGTAATTCCCCAGGTACGTATGTTTCATTGTTTTATTAGTGCAGGCATAAGATTCCTAGGCTTGCTTCTACCCTTTGCAGTCTGTAGTTGCCTTTGAGGACAAAAGTTGTGTCAATCACAATCAAAACAAGTATTCTGTAACCATTAGAAACATTAGTAAAACTTTAGGATTACTTAAATCAACTTTCTTGAATATAATTATTTAGAAAGTATACACTGGTTAGCTCAGTAATTGTAATTGTGGTAGGCCAATGAAAACCTTCACTGCTGATGACAGAAGAATCCTCACTTATGGCAAAAAAAAGCCCCAAATGCATCTCTGTCAGATCAGAAACACTCTTGAAGGCAAATATGTATGTGTTAGAGACTATTATCTGCAGAAGACTTCATGAACAGAAATACAGAGTCCACACTGCAAGATGCAAACCAGTAGTTGGCCACAAAAACAGAATGTCCAGTGTCCAGATTACGGTTTGCAAAAAAGTACATAAGAGCCTGCAGAAATATATAAAGTGGTCTTGTGGACAGACAAGACAAATATTAACTTGCATCAGAATGATGGCAAGAGTGAAATATGGAAACAAAAGGAACTGTCTAAGATCCAAAGCATACCATCTCTTCTGTTAAGCATGGTGGGGGGAGTATTATGGCTGTCACAGGTACTGGCCCACTTATCTTCATTAATAATGCAACTGCTGATGACAGCTGTGCAGTGAATTCTGGGGTGTATTGAAGCATCATACTGTATCTGTTATAGTTCCAGTAAATGCCTCCAAACTACGTAATTAAATGGCACTTCATCCTACAATAGATGATGATCGCAAACATGTTTCTAGGGCAATACAGGAGTTTTTTAAAGCTAAAAAATGGAAAATTCTTAAATGGCCATACCAGTCGCCCAATTAAATCGAATTGGATGCGCCTTCCATATGCTGAAGAGAAAACCTCAGGCAACAAACCCAAGAGCAAGCAGGAGCTTCTGCTGCTTCTGCTTCTACTTCTACTGCCATTTCTTCTTCCTTCTTCTGTTGCTTTATCTACTCCTATTATTACTTTCTTTGTGGTAAAGCTTTAGCATTTGTATGAGAAAACAACAAAACTTTATCATTTGTGGCATTTTGAAGCATCAGGCCACTGTAAAATCATGACATCATTCATTCCAAAAAAGAAACTTTTTTATTCATTGATGGGAGATGGTGTAGGGCATGTTCGGACTAATTTTCATGCCGTATCTGGGGTCAGACATATTCTTATCCTTGTCAGAAATGTAGTGCAGTTCCTAGGAGTGATTCTGAGATATTGTACATGATGAATATAGGCACCGATCTGTTTAACATTGTATTTCTTTCTGTTTTGATTAGCTACATTTCAATACACATGAGTGAAGTTCAGTTTTAGGATTCTCCATGATTTCACTGTACAAATCCCTTCACATGTGCAAAATAACATGAAGTTTTAGATAGGAAAAACTGCAAAGTAGAAAAGCCATTAGCCCAAATTGCTATCTTGCAGAATTTAATAACTTTGCTGAATTAGACTTGTTAATCCTAGCTATGTTGATGGACACAATAACCTTAAGCCACTGAGCTGGCCCTTATATCAGCAGAACATTCCACAGTTGTAGGCCATTCAGGTAAAGGCTGTGCTTCTGATATAAATTTTATATACTGTGATCCCTCGCTATATCGCGCTTCGACTTTCGCGGCTTCACTCCATCTTGGATTTTAAATTTAAGCATATCTAAATATATATCACAGATTTTTCGCTGGTTCGCGGATTTCTGCGGACAGTGTGTCTTTTAATTTATGGTACATGCTTCCTCAGTTTGTTTGCCCAGTTGATTTCATACAAGGGACGCTATTGGTGGATGGCTTAGAAGCTACCCAATCAGAGCATGTATTACATATTAAATAAAACTCCTCAATGATATACAATATGCTTCCCGCGCGGTGCTTGATTGTTTGCTTTTCTCTGTCTCTCTCATTCTCTCTGTCTGACGGAGGGGGTGTGAGCAGAGGGGCTGTTTGCACAGAGGCTGTTGCCTAGAGGACCCAGCTTTTTTACAGTATCTGTAACTACCAAAAAAGTTCTGCACTCATGCATGACTGCACGTAGAAGAATTACTTCAAAACGCACAAAAATGCATGACAAAAACATGAGTAAAAACTACATGATAAAAATGGCTTACAATAGTAATGCTACAGCACTGTATTAACACATGCTAAAAAGGTAATGGCATAAGTCATGTCCAAAAATGCTTTGTGATCCTTCAGGAGAATTTTCGGGCACGACTGAAGAAATGGTATATGTTATTTTATCACAAAAAACAGGCTCACTTGTTTGCCACTTTTACCCCATTATGGAATTTGTCCAGAAACTGATTTTTTTGTGCTTTTAAAGCAAAATAATATTAGCAGTTAAATCAGGTGTAATCATTTAACTTGTATTGTCAAGCATTTATAAGAAGAGATGAAAAGATAATTAAATAAATTACTTCTAATAGTGTCCTACACAGTCCCAATAAATGAATGGAGGCTTCCCATTCATTCTGTAATGGTAATGAGCACTTCTACAAATGTATATCAGTCTAAGCATCAGTTTTTAATTGGACTCCTGGGCTAATTAAGTGATGTGTTATTACCCAAGTTCTATGTTTTGGGAACAGTATAGAAATTAGAAAGCTAAGTTTGGTAAAAAAAAAAAAAAAGAATTACACACACACACACATATATAATAAAATGTACCAAGCAGTTATATGGGAATAATGTAATTTTTTTGTTTTTTAACAATATTTTCATCTTGATTTTCATTCTATTTTCTAGGTGTTCTAATTGTTTAATAAATCCATTATTTACTAATTAGTGGTTCTGATGCTACTTGCAGCCTTTGATTATTCAGTGTTGTTTGCCTGGGTGTCTGCTCTTCTTGTTTTAAATTGTCATTAATAAGATACAACGAAGGGGGAAAACTAAACAGAGTAAGGGCAAAATATAATGAAATCAACAAAGAGAGTTAAACATTTAAATCTCTAGTAAAACAAAAATATTTCTAAATATCTTATAAATGTAAAAATCATGCTGCTGTGCTTTTCTGAATGTAGAATAAAAGAAAAATAATACCAGCTAATTAAATGAGATCAGTGCTCTCAGGTGTTGTCATTGATTAGGAATCTGGTTGGAACAAAAACCTGCAGCCACAGTGTGCCCCCAGGACTGAGGTTGGGAAACACTGTACTAGGGGGCTCTGCCCCCTGCTCGCTTCGCTCGCCCACCCCCGGGTTTGGTTTATCAGATATACAATTTAAAGAGATTAATATTTTCATGGGAATTGTTACATACAGTGGTGTGAAAAACTATTTGCCCCCTTCCTGATTTCTTATTCTTTTGTCACACAAAATGTTTCTGATCATCTAACACATTTAACCATTAGTCAAATATAACACAAGTAAACACAAAATGCAGTTTTAAAACGATGGTTTTTATTATTTAGGGAGAAAAAAAAATCCAAACCTACATGGCCCTGTGTGAAAAAGTAATTGCCCCCTGAACCTAATAACTGGTTAGGCCACCCTTAGCAGCAATAACTGCAATCAAGCATTTGCGATAACTTGCAATGAGTCTTTTACAGCGCTCTGGAGGAATTTTGGCCCACTTATCTTTGCAGAATTGTTGTAATTCAGCTTTATTTGAGGGTTTTCTAGCATGAACTGCCTTTTTAAGGTCATGCCATAGCATCTGAATTGGATTCAGGTCAGGACTTTGACTAGGCCACTCCAAAGTCTTCATTTTGTTTTTCTTCAGCCATTCAGAGGTGGATTTGCTGTCCTGGGGTCTTTTGTGACCTCTCGGATGAGTCGTCTCTGCGCTCTTGGGGTAATTTTGGTTGGCCGGCCACTCCTGTGAAGGTTCACCACTGTTCCATGTTTTTGCCATTTGTGGATAATGGCTCTCACTGTGGTTTGCTGGAGTCCCAAAGCTTTAGAAATGGCTTTATAACCTTTACCAGACTGATAGATCTCAATTACTTCTGTTCTCATTTGTTCCTGAATTTCTTTGGATCTTGGCATGATGTCTAGCTTTTGAGGTGCTTTTGGTCTACTTCTCTGTGTCAGGCAGCCCCTATTTAAGTGATTTCTTGATTGAAACAGGTGTGGCAGTAATCAGGCCTGGGGGTGGCTATGGAAATTGAACTCAGGTGTGATACACCACAGTTAGGTTATTTTTAACAAGGGGGCAATTACTTTTTCACACAGGGCCATGTAGGTTTGGATTTTTTTTCTCCCTAAATAATAAAACCATCATTTAAAAACTCCATTTAGTGTTTACTTGTGTTATATTTGACTAATGGTTAAATGTGTTTGATGATCAGAAACATTTTGTGTGACAAACATGCAAAAGAATAAGAAATCAGGGAGGGGGCAAATAGTTTTTCACACCACTGTATGCATTATTTTCACTTTTACTTTAAAACTTATGTAAAAACAATACATGTCCTTTATTTCCAGCCCCGGGCGTGGTTAAATCTTTCTCAAAGGACTTATAATGCTGCTCTTGTTTTGAAGGGTGGCCGGCTGAATGCATGCTAAGGAGATGCCGTTGGATCATCTGCTGTTTTTCTGCTGCTGCTGGCGAGCTGCGCCTCTTTTTTGTCACGCTGCACGTCAACCATTTAAAAGCCTGTATAGCAGCTGTCCTTTTGCCACTTCTTGTCTCCGCCGCTTGCATTGTTGTGTGGGGGGGGATGAACACACGCTAAGGAGTTGTAGTCGGATCATCTGCTGGCTTGCTGCTGCTGACGAGTTGCATTTTCTGCTTGTTGCACTTTGCTTCGATCATTACAAAGCCTGTACAGCAGCTTTCCTTTTGCCACTTCGTGTCTCTGCCACTCGCATTGTGAAATGGGGGCTTGAACGCACGCTAAGAAGAAGCGGTTGGATCATCTGTTGGATTTCTGTTGCTGCTGGCCAGCTGCATGTTCTGCTTGTCGCTTGTCGTTCTTTTAAGAGATGGGAGCACATGATGTCTGTCTGCCAGAAGCATTCCAACAACTGCTTGGTTAGATGTCCGTGAACTTATTTTAAATGTTGTCTCATGTGACGTTAAAGTGTCTCTCACGGGATGTCAAATTGTCGTCCGAGAAGATTATGTCTCGTCTCCCTCCCAGGATTTTTTTTATAATAGAGAGATCAGTATTTGAAAAGACAGGAAACATCTCTATTAATTTGAACCGTATTAACAGAGACGCATAATCGTCGAAACACTCAGTTAGTAGGACATATAAAACCGTGTACTTGATTGTTAAGTACAAATCTGCAAACAGTCAATTTTTGTCAGTAGTTTGACTTTTGATTGCAAACTACTGTTCATTAGTATAGCCCATGGGTGAAAACATGTCATATATTTCAAAGGTATGCTGAAGAATATAATGCTGCCTCACAGTTATACATTTTTTACACATTTTATTTATATTTTGATTTGTTTTTATTTTATTTATATTTTTATACACCCTAAATAATTTTCTAATTCTGGATTTGTACACAAGCATAAGCAATAACAAAATGTATCACTCGCTTAAGAAGCCCTGAAAAAAATCAAAACAAAGGCTGTTTAACAGGAGCTATGAAATAAACTATTCATGTAAAACAGACAAGTTTGAATTCACACAAGAAGCTTTAGAATTGATACACATGCAAAAGGGACATATTTGGAAAATGAAAGCACCATGAGTTTCAGGCATTTGAGGTTTGAATTAATTTGACTCATTTGTTAAATATTTCTCTTCAGTAATATTTTTTAACAAGCTGTTGATGCAAATATAAAATCTTACAATAGCAAATGGTACAGACTTAACACAGCAATTCACTGACAAAGTAGACTTTTAAAGATGTTGTTACAAAAGCAGATGTAAAGAGTTTGTTTAAATGGAAATATTCTGAATTATCTTGAAATTCAGTAATTCAACATTACATATATGATAATGTTTGAATTTTTATATTTGAAATATAAATTAAATTTTAAACAGTATTTTTAAGTTACTGGACAGAAAACATCAGAATAAGTTTAGAATATGCACATACTAAGGCACCCTTGCGAAAGTATTCATTCCCCTGAGTGTTACAACCTGGAATTAAAATGGATTTTAGGGGTGTTAGCACCATTTGATTTCCACAACATGCTTACCACATTGAAGGTGCAAAATATTTTTTGTTGTGATACAAACAATAATTAAAACAGAAAAACAGAAACCTTGAGTGTGCATAGGTATTCACCCTCCTAAAGTCAATTATTTATAGAGCCACCTTTTCCTGCAGATTACAGCTGCAGGTCTCTTGGGGAATTCTCCATTAGCTTAGCACATCTAGCCACTAGGATTTTTATGCATTCCTCAAAGCAAAACTGCTCCAACTCCTTCAAGTTAGGTGGGTTGTGTTGATGTACAGAAATCTCCAAGTCATGCCACGGATCTCAATTGGATTAAGGTGTGGGCTTTGACTAGACCATTCCAAGACATTTAAATGTCTCCCTTTAAACCACTACAGAGTAGGTTTAGCAGTATGTTTAGCGTCATTATCCTCTGGGAAGGTGAGCCATTGTCCCAGTCTCAAGTTTCTGACCGACTGAAACATGTTTTCCTCAAGAATCCCCCTGTGTTTAGTGCTGGACAGTTTTCCTAGCCCTGCTTCACTGTGGGAATGATGTCCTCTGTGTTATTGAAAGTGTTGGGTTTTTGTGACACATGGCATTTTCCATGAAGGCCAAAAGTTTAACTTTACTGTCATCTGAGCAGAGAACCTTCTTCAATGTGTTTGAGGAGTTTTTCATGTGCTATTGGACAAACTCCAAATGTGTTTTTTTAAGCACTGGCTTTTTTCTAGCTACTCTTCCGTAAAGCCCTGTTGTATGGATTGTACAGCTTAAAGTGGTCCTATAGACAGATAACCCCATCTTTGCTGTGGATCTTTGCAGATCCTTCAGTGTTCAGTTGGTGTCTTTTGTTGCATCTGTAATTAATGCCCTCCTTGCCAAGTCTGTGAGTTTTAGAGGGTGGCCTTCTTTTATCATGTTTATAGAAGTGCCATATTCTTTCCATTTTGTTATAATGGATTTAATGGTGCTCTGTGGTGTATTCAGGGTTTGGGATATTTTTTATATACCCAACCCTGGTCTGGAATACTCCTTGATCTTCATGTTGCTTGCTTAGTGGTGTTGCAGAGTCTGGGACCTTTCAGAACAAGTCTGTTTATACAGACATAATGTGACACTTTGATTGTACTCAGGTGGACTCTAATCAACTTATTAAGTGACTTCTGAAGTTAGTTGTTTGGACTAGATCTCATTTAGAATGGGGATGAATACATATGCACTCACAGCTTTTCAGTTTTTATGGTTTTTTTTTTATACATTTACAAATTATTTTATTTTTAGTCCTCTTCCAACAATTTGGAATACATTAAGTCCATTACATAAAAGAGGACAAACACTGAGGGGGATGAATACTTCCTCAAGGAGCTATAAATCAAGTTGCTTATGATGATACCAAGACTATAAACCATGAAATCCTACCAAGACTATAAACCATTATGAATGCCAGTAGTTGTTTACTTAAATAATAGTTGGGTAAGTACTTGATAGATATACCAGTATTTTAAAGCTGCTGTTAATGGAGGTACTTTAATAAAAAGCAATTGAATGGGATTTCTGTTTTGCCATGGTATGAAATGGTATCAAGTTTTGTAAAATTTCAAAGGAGTATAGGAATTAATATGTTTTATAAAGAATATTAGGTCAATATATTGTGAAATAGATGCTATATAGCGCCCGAACCAACACAGACTTGACACTGAGGCACGTGTAAAACTCAACAAAAAACTTATTTCTTCCTTCAGCTGGAGGGCACATCTTCCCTGTGAACCCTCCAGCCACAACACAGTCCCAAGCACAGTAACACAAACCACAACCCTTCTTTCTTTCACCACCACTCCTCCACAGCTTTCTCCTCCTTCCACCCGACTCTGGCCGCTAAGTGGTGGTCGCTGGCTCCCTTTTATTAGGCACCCGGAAGTGCTCCAGGTGGTTGATTGCCAATATCCGGCTGCACTTCCGGTAAGGTGAAACCAGTGCCCAAAAGGGGCCAGCGCTCCTGTTGCAGCACCCCCTGGTGGCGCCTGCGGAACCCCACAGAGCTGCACAGAACTCCAACTCCCATGAAGCCCTGGGGGGGTCCAAGGCACCGTTGCAACCCAGGGAGGCTGCCATCTAGCGTCCAGGGGGAGATACTGGGCTTCCCCCCCCTTGTCCCCCTGGCAGATGTGGTAAAGAGGCATCCTGGCCAGGCATGGACCCCGGCCATCTGTCACAATATATACAATTTCTAGTTCTTCTAGTTGTGATACATATATTTCATGTAAAGGTTGTGCTTTTTCAGATAACAGAGAAGTAATGACAATTTTTTCAAAATCTTTAGAAAGAAAGATTTATATTGAAATAAAAGTGCATCATTTTCAGAAACATTAAGAGTGTGTGATTCTGGGTTTCATCAGGAGTGTGTTCCTACTCCTACTCTGTTCAATGCTTGTATGGACTGGGTGTTGGGCAAGGTCGTGGAGTCCAGCGGCTGTGGGGCATCTGTTGGTGAAGAAAGATTCACAGATCTTGACTTTGCTAACGATTCTGTGATCATCCCGGAGTCAATGGACACTGTGATCGGGGCGCTTGAAAGACTGAGCGAGGAGTCTGAGGGTCTGGGCTTGCGAGTGTCTTGGATAAAAACCAAGATCCAGGCCTTTAATGACCTCTTGGGCACAGCCATCAGCAGTGTGTCTGTTTGCAGACAGAGTGTCAACCCTGCCGAGAGGTTTACTTATCTTGGCAGTGACATTTATGTCTCTGGTGACTCTTCCTATGAATTCAGTAGATGGATTGGGAGAGCATGAGGTCACTGGAAAGGGGTGTATGGTGCTCCCAATATCTATGCAAAAGGACGAAGGTCCAAGTCTTTAGAGTCCTGGTGCTTTCTGTCTTGCTATATGGTTGAGAGACATGAACGCTATCCAGTGACCTGAGACATAGACTGGACTCCTTTGGTACTGTGTCTCGCTGGAAAATTGTTGGGTACCGTTGATTTGACTTTGTGTCGAATGAGCGGTTGCTCATGGAGTCCCGAATGAGGCACATTACCTGCATTGTGAGGGAGCGTTGGTTACGGCACTACGGCGATGTGGTGCGTTTTTTTTTTATGGTGATCCATCTCGTAAGATTCTCATTGTTGGGGACCCGAGTGGCTGGAGCAGGCCAAGGGGTCACCCATGTAACACCTGGCTGTGGCAGATAGAGGGTCATTTCCGGAGGGTGGGACTGGACTGTGTGTCTGCCTGGGGGGTTGCCAACCGGGATCCCAAGTTGTTTCGTTGTGTAGTGGGTGCAGCAACGCACTGTACCAGTGCATGCTCCCCAATTTGACTTAAGAGTGTGTATACCTTACCCTCTCTTTATGGCTGATAGGAGGAAGGACAATTGGACTTCTTGTTTGGTGTGTATTCTTTTATATTGTAAAAGTCTATTTTACTGGTATTCTTTTAGTTATCTTGTATTGGAGAAAAACTTTTCAAGTTTAAAAGAAAACTTTACAGTGTGCCTTGTGATCTGAGTGCCGCCTTTGATACTATTTGTCATACCACTCTCCTTAATAGATTATCTTTGATTGGAATTACCCATACTTCACTTGATTGGCTCAGATCCTTCCTCTCAGGCCGAACTCAGTTCTTTCAGCTTTAAACTTTCACATCCCAACCCACCGCTGTTACTTCAGGTGTGCCCCAGGGCTCAGTCTTGGGGCCTCTTCTCTTTATTATTTACCTTCTTCCCCTTGGCAATATCTATCGTTAACTTAACATTATTTTTCACTGTTATGCTGATGACACCCAGCTCTACCTTGCTAATAAACTCACCTCTTCCTTTCCACCATCTTCGCTTATTGACTGTATTGATGAAATTAAATCCTGGTATTCTTAGAATTTTCTTAAATTAAACAGTGACAAACTGAGGTTCTCCTCATTGGCTCAATGTCATCATTATCCAAAGCCGATAATCTTTCTCTTGTGATTAATAACTCCATTGTTTCCCCATCACCTCAGGTTAAGAGTCTGGGTGTCATCCATGACAGTACTCTATCTTTCCAGTCTCACATTAATAACCTCACCCAGTCTGCTTATTTCCTCCTACGTAATATTAATCGCATCCGCCCCTCCCTCACTCCCCATACCACTGCCATTCTTGTTCTCAGTCTTGTTACTTCTCTTCTGGACTACTGCAGTTCACTCCTCTTTGGTCTCTCTGATAAATCTCTTCATAAGCTTCAGCTAGTCCAGAATTCTACAGCTCGCATCATTACTCGAACCTCATCTATTCACCATATTGTTCCGGTCTTGCAGCAGCTTCATTGGCTCCCGATTAAGTTTTGAATTGATTTTAAAATTCTGCTATTAACATTTAAGGCCATTTATAACCTCCGTCTGACCTTCTTTATGTTGAAATTCCCTCCCGTAACCTTAGATCCTCTTCCTCCATCCACCTGACCGTCCCTCTCGCCCGTCTAACCTCCATGGGGAGCACAGCATTCAGCTGTTCTGCTCCCAAGCTCTTGGAATTCATTACCTACTGAGCTCAGAAATATCGAATCATTTTCAACCTTTAAATATAAACTTAAAACGCATCTGTTTAAAGTGGCATTTTCTTTATGATTATAGTGGCTTTGTTTGGTTTTAATTTCTATATCTTCAGTTTTTTTTCTGATGTGTTAAGTTTTTAATAATGTGTCTTTTTGTTTATTTATTTATTGTTTGTTTGTTTGCTGTCCTTGAGTTCACAGAAAGGTGCCTTATATAAATAAAATGTATTATTATTATTATTTGTTATAATGATGACTTGCCTGCTTATTCTACTCAGCGCCTAACAGCTATAGAAGGACTTAGGGTCATCTAAATTGACACATTAACTGCAGGTTAGAGGCTAGTCCACAGCCACAAGTGAATGTTAATTGGTAGAAGGTACAAGAGCATAGGCTGTGCTTAGCCAGGACTGGTTCAAGGCACGAGGCATGCACATGAAAAGGGAGTTGGCATTTAAACCACAGACTACATTAGTCCAAAGGTTACAGTAAGGAAGAACAAGGCTGACATAAATACATGGTACATGCAGCAGCTGGTCGTCTCTGACTCTTTCTCTTCTTCCATTGAGTCCATCCAGAGCCCATGATGAAGCACCTGGTAGCTCAGAAGTGTAACACAAAATTGAAACAGCCACATGATATCTAGGCATATTGGGTACCTAGCTAGACCACTCTGCTATCCATCCAGGTTATACTATTATGAATTATATACCCATTTGTTTTACCTCTACTTTTACTGCATTAAGAAACCTTGGTTTTAGACAATGTTATTCTATATTTAGTAAATAAACTTTTGAACCCACTTCCGTACTTCACCTTAGAGGTTTAGAGGTAATAGAAGGGAAGGAAGTATTTTAACCATAGACACATTCAGCTCTGGCTCATTTTATTGGTGACCACAAGTGATGCTGTAAACAGTAGCTACATTTGTGACAGACTGGTAAGTGTGACTTAACTGAGCAAGAGTCAAATACTTAGGTCTACATAGAAAAACCTAAGTTCAGGGTAGGGTCAGCACTGGAACCTTCTATGCAAAAACAGTGTTGAATAATAATAGATGGTATATTCATTTAGTGAGTTATACTGCATATTTTAACATGGTTTATATTTATGTATTAGCAAATCTGTTTATTTTCATAACTCTAACCGCTTTTATAATGCCTGCCCTACCATAAAGCAACAGAGGTGCAGATAACGTGGCGCAGCAAGCCTGCAGCAGATTAATTAAAGAGGAGGTAAAAAAAAAAAACTGTATTTCTTTCCCGTTGTATCACCATTTAAGAAGGGGTTTCGGAGGAGCTACTGTGTCTCCTTAGTATGTGTGTGTGTGTGTGTGTGTGTGTGTGTATATATATATATATATATATATATATATATATATATATATATATATATATATATATATATATATATATATATATATATATATATATATAATAAAAGGCAAAAGCCCTCACTCACTCACTCATCACTAATTCTCCAACTTCCCATGTAGGTAGAAAGCTGAAATTTGGAAGGCTCATTCCTTACAGGTTACTTACAAAAGTTAAGCAGGTTTCATTTCGAAATTCTACGCGTAACGGTCATAACGGTCGATAACGTTCGACAACGCCCGCCATGTTGAACTTTCTTATTTATGGCCCCATCTTCACGAAATTTGGTAGGCGTCTTCCCTGCGCTAACCGAAACCAATGTACTTACTTATTTCGATGGTATGACGCCACTGTCGGCCGCCATATTGAACTTTCCAACGTCACCAATTTTCAAACTTCCCGTGTAGGTAGAAGGCTGACCCCATCTTCACGAAATTTGGTAGGTGGCTTCCCGCGCTAACCAAAACCGTGTATGCATACTTATTTCGTGGTATGACGCCACTGTCGGCCGCCATATTGAATTTTCCAAACGTCACTAATTCTCCAACTTCCAGTGTAGGTAGAAGGCTGAAATTTGGCAGGCCCATTACTTACAGCTTACTTACAAAAGTTAAGCAGGTTTCATTTTGAAATTCTACACGTAACGGTCATAACGGTCAACAACGTCCGCCATATTGAACTTTCTTATTCATGGCCCCATCTTCACGAAATTTGGTAGGCGGCTTCCCTGCACTAACCAAAACCAATGTACATACTTATTTCGGTGGTATGACGCCACTGTCAGCCACCATATTGAACTTTCCAACATCACTAATTCTCCAACTTCCCATGTAGGTAGAAGGCTGAAATTTGGTACTTATTTCGTTAGTATGACACCACTGTCAGCCGCCATATTGAACTTTCCAACATCACTAATTCTCCAACTTCCCATGTAGGTAGAAGGCTGAAATTTGGCAGGCTCATTCCTTACAGCTTACTTACAAAAGTTAAGCAGGTTTCATTTCGAAATTCTATGCGTAATGGTCATAACGGTCAACAATGTCCGCCATGTTGAACTTTCTTATTTATGGCCCCATCTTCTCGAAATTTGGTAGGCGGCTTCCCTGCACTAACTGAAACCAATGTACGTACTTATTTCGGTGGTATGATGCCACTGTCGGCAGCCATATTGAACTTTTCAACAGTCTTTGTTACTTATGGGCCCATCTTCAAGAAATTTGGTACACGGGTTCCGAACGCTAACTGAATTCTACTTACGTACATATATACGTCCATAGCCTGCACCTCGGTCACCGCGTGAGGTGGCGTTGTGTCCCCCATCCCAACGCCTCCCACGTTGTTGGCTGGCTGCCTGCCTATATAAGACTGTCTGTCACTGTGTTCTCTACATTCCCTTCCTTGCTTCGCAACGGGATTCACGTCTGCCTACTGATAACTACAGCCCTAATTTGTTTAATCCACGGCTTCTCCGCTGTTTTATTGTTTGTTTATTACAATTATAGTTATTGTATAGGTATTTTACACTTACTTTACATTGCTCAGGTACCTATTTCCTTTATCATTCCAACCCCCATTACCATGTCTATCGAGATGATCACTATCGATCAAAGAACTATCACTTACCGAGTGGTTTCCATGCCCGGAGATAGCACCTACCTTTTCCATTCTCTTTGTTACATATTGCACGGCCATATCAGGCTCACTCTTGATATCCGGAGGAAATTCTGTCTTATGTATTGAATGACTGGGACAGGTTCAAGGTGTGGACTGATGACGGTACAAGAGATAATTATACTACACAGGAGCACTAGAAGAGTGAAATGCTTAAGCCCTTCACCTATGGTTCTGCATGTGAGTTGATGGCTGCCGCTGAATTGTTTGGTTGTCGCTTTCAAGTGTACCGAAATGGTCAAATAGTTTACACCAATCGCCAATGCCTCTTAAACATCTTAGATTCACAGGTGACGATTTCAGTAGTGGACACTTTGATGTTTATAAATGTTTAAACTCTCAAAAGCTGGATGTGATTTTATCAATGAAACCGGTTGTGTGCTCACAACGCTTGACAGATGCCAAATGTCACTTCAACACAACAAATCCTGCAAATACTGTCGTAATTGAAACAAACCATGAAACTCAAACCAATTATGGCAGCAGCAATCCAAGCTGTGACATTTGAGACAAGATTACTGTTCACATGGTCAACTGTAAGTTACATGCTCAAGAGAAAGCTCAGTGCACAGCTTGGTCATGTTACAACCGGAGGGCCGAACTGACAACATGGGATAAAAAGAGATCCTTAACAAATAATTATTGGCATATTTTCCCTCAGTTTAAAAAGGTTTAATTTTCTTCTTAATAAAAATTTTAATGCAGTACTTCGCCGCTGCGAAGTGCGGGTATTTTGCTAGTATTCTAATAAAAGGCAAAGCCCTCACTGACTCACTCATCACTAATTCTCCAACTTCCCATGTAGGTAGAAGGCTGAAATTTGGCAGGCTTATTCCTTACAGCTTACTTACAAAAGTTAAGCAGGTTTCATTTCGAAATTCTACACGTAAAGGTCATAACGGTCGATAACGGTCGACAAAGTCCGCCATGTTGAACTTTCTTATTTATGGCCCTATCGTCACGAAATTTGGTAGGCGGCTTCCTTGTGCTAACCGAAACCGATGTACGTACTTATTTCGATGGTATGACGCCACTGTCGGCCGCCATATTGAACTTTCCAACGCTACTAATTTTCCAACTTCCCGTGTAGGTAGAAGGCTGACCCCATCTTCACGAAATTTGGTAGGTGGCTTCCCTGCGCTAACCAAAACCGATGTAATGTTATTTCGGTGGTATGATGCCACTGTCGGCCGCCATATTGAACTTTCCAATGTCACTAATTCTCCAACTTCCCATGTAGGTAGAAGGCTAAAATTTGGCAGGCTCATTCCTTACAGCTTACTTAGAAATGTTAAGCAGTTTCATTTCGAAATTCTATGTGTAACGTTCATAACGGTCAACAACGTCCGCCATGTTGAACTTTCTTATTCATGGCCCCATCTTCACGAAATTTGGTAGGCGGCTTCCCTGCTCTAACCGAAACTAATGTACGTACTTATTTCGGTGGTATGACACCACTGTCAGCCGCCATATTGAACTTTCCAACGGTCTTTGTTACTTATGGGCCCATCTTCAAGAAATTTGGTACGTGGGTTCTCAACGCTGACTAAATCCTACTTATGTACATATATAAGTCCATAGCCTGCAGCTCGGTCACCGTGTGAGGTGGCGTTGGGTCCCCCATCCCAACGCCTCCCACGTTGTTGGCTGCCTGCCTATATAAGGCCATCCGTCACTCCAGTCTCTACATTCCCTTCCTTGCTTCGCCACGGGATTCACATCTCCCTGCTGATAACTACATCCTTTTTATTTAATCCACGGCTTCTCCGCAGTTTTATTGTTCATTTATTACGATTATAGTTATTGTGTAGGTATTTTAGACTTACTTTAAATTGTTCAGGTACCCATTTCCTTTATCATTCCAACCGTAACCCCATTAACATGTCTATTAAGGTGATCACCATCGATCAAAGAACTGTCACTTACCGAGTGGTTTCCATGCCCGGAGACGGCATCTACCTTTTCCATTCTCTTTGTTACATATTGCACGGCCATATAAGGCTCACTCTTGAGGAACATTGTGTCTTATGTATTGAATGACTGGGCCAGGTTCAAGGTGTGGACTGATGATGGTACAGGAGATCATTATTCTACACAGGAGCACTAAAAGAGTGAAATGCTTAAGCCCTTCACCTATGCATCTGCATGTGAGTTGATGGCTGCCGGTGAATTGTTCGGTTGTCGCTTTCAAGTGTACCGAAATGGCCAAATATTTTACACCTTTTGACAACCGCTAATGCCTCTTAAACATCTTAGATTGACAGGTGACGATTTCAGTAGTGGACACTTTGATGTTTATGAATGTTTAAATTCTCAAAAGCTGGATGTAAAGTTATCGATGAAACAGGTTGTATACTTACAACGCTTGACAGATGCCGAATGTCTCTTCAACACAAGTCCTACAAATACTGTCATAATTGAAACAAACCATGAAACTCAAACCGATTATGACAGCAGATTTGAGATTTAAAACAATTCTCAACGCCCAGGAGGACCGGAGGAGGTACCTCCTCCAGACCACGAGGGGGCGACCGCCCTGGTTATGTTGGGGGCCATGGGTAAAGGGCTTGGAAGCCCAGCCCTGTAGGGACCCGTGGCCACCGCCAGGCGGCGCCCCGGTGCCTGAACAACCCTGGAGCCCAGCACTTCCACAACACCAGGAAGTGCTGGGGGGAAGAAGACAGGGACACCCGAGGGCTTCCGGGTGCGCAGCCGGCACTTCCGCCACACTGGGGCGTGTCTGCGGAGGAGTGCCGGGAAGCAGCTGGAGCCCATTCGGGTTCCTATTTAAGGGGCCGCCTCCCTTCAGTCGAGAACGGAAGTCGGGTGGAAGAGAGACGGAGCTGGAAAGAGGACTGGAGGCCAGGAGGAGAAAGGCAGTTGGACTGTGAGGCCTGGACATTGGGGGAACGGTGCAAGAGGCACTGGTTGGTAAATATTTACTGTTTACTGTTTGTAAATATTGTAAATAAAGGGTGTGTTGGGTGAACATAAGATGTCCGTCTGTCTGTGTCTGGGTTCAAGTCCACTATATATATATATATATATATATATATTCAGTAATCCTCCTCGATCGCGGGGTTGTTCCAGACCCCCGCGATAGGTGAAAATCCGCGAAGTAGAAACCATATGTTTGTATGGTTATTTTTATATATTTTAAGTCCTTATAAACTTTCCCACCCTGTTAACATTATTAGAGCCCTCCAGACATGAAATAACACCCTTTAGTCAAACGTTTAAACTGTGCTCCATAACAAGACAGAGTTGGCAGTTCTTTTTCACAATTAAAAGAATGCAAACATATCTTATCTTCAAAGGAGCCATCAGGAGCAGAGAATGTCAGAGAGAGCGCTCGCTAAGAAATGCAAACAATCAAAAAATCAATACGTGCTTTTAAGTATACAGAAGCACCGCGATAAAGCGCACTTTGTAGAGGAGCGTCCGTGTCATCTGTGCAAACAGCCCCTCTGCTCACACCCCCTCTGTCAGGCAGAGAGAGTGAGAAAGATAGAGAGAAGCAAACAAGCACCGCGCGGGAAGCATATCTTATATCATTGAGGAGTTTTAGTTAATATGTAATACAAGCTCTGATTGGGTAGCTTATAAGCCATCCGCCAATAGCGTCCCTTGTATGAAATCAACTGGGCAATCAAACTGAGGAAGCAAGTAACCTAAATTAAAAGACCCATTGTCCGCATAAAGTGGCGAACCAGCGAAAAATCCGGGATATATATTTAGATGTGCTTACATTTAAAATACGCAATAGAGTGAAGCCGCGAAAGTCGAAGCGCGATATAGCGAGGGATTTATATATATATATATACACTGCTCAAAAGAATTAAAGGAACACTTTTTAATCAGAGTATAGCATAAAGTCAATGAAACTTATGGGATATTAATCTGGTCAGTTAAGTAGCAGAGGGGTTGTTAATCAGTTTCAGCTGCTGTGGTGTTAATGAAATTAACAACAGATGCACTAGAGGGGCAACAATGAGATGACCCCCAAAACAGGAATGGTTTAACAGGTGGAGGCCTCTGACATTTTTCCCTCCTCATCTTTTCTGACTGTTTCTTCACTAGTTTTGCATTTGGCTACAGTCAGTGTCACTACTAGTAGCATGAGGCGATACCTGGACCCTACAGAGGTTGCACAGATAGTCCAACTTCTCCAGGATGGCACATCAATACGTGTCATTGCTAGAAGGTTTGCTGTGTCTCCCTGCACAGTCTCAAGGGCATGGAGGAGATTCTAGGAGACAAGCAGTTACTCTAGGAGAGCTGGAGAGGGCCATAGAAGGTCCATAACCCATCAGCAGGACCAGTATCTGCTCCTTTGGGCAAGGAGGAACAGGATGAGCACTGCCAGAGCCCTACAAAATGACCTCCAGCAGGCCACTGGTGTGAATGTCTCTGACCAAACAACCAGAAAGACTTCATGAGGGTGACCCAAGGGCCCCATGTCCTCTAATAGCCCTAAGCTCACTGCCCAGCAGCATGCAGCTCGATTGGCATTCGCCATAGAATACCAGAATTGGCAGATGCACCACTGGTGCCCTGTGCTTTTTACAGATGAGAGCAGGTTCACCCTGAGCACGTGACAGAAGTGAAAGGGTCTGGAGAAGCCATGGAGAACATTATGCTGTCTGTAACATCATTCAGCATGAGCAGTTTGGTGGTGGGTTAATGATTGTCTGGGGAGGCATATCCATGTAGGGTCACACAGACTGCTACAGGCTTGACAAAGGCACCTTGGCTGCCATTAGGTATCAGGATGAAATCCTTGGACCCATTGTCAGACCCTATGCTGGTACAGTGGCTCCTGGTGCACGACAATTCCTGGCCTCATGTGGTGAGAGTATGCAGGCAGTTCCTGGAGGATGAAGGAATTGATACCATTGACTGGCCACCACACTTTCCTGACCTAAATCCAATAGAACACCTCTGGGACATTATGTTTTGGTCCATCCAATGCCACCAGGTTGCACCTCAGACTGTCCAGGAGCTCAGTGATGCCCTGGTCCAGATCTGGGAGGAGATCCCCCACAACACCATCTGTCATCTCATTAGAAGCATGCACCGATGTTGTCAGGCATGTATACAAGAACACAGGGGCTATACAAAGTGCTGAGTACAATTTTGAGTTGCTGCAATTAAATTTTGGCAAAATGGACTAGCCTGCCACATAATTTTTCACTCTGATTTTTGGGGTGTCTTTGAATTCAGTGCTCTGTAGGTTGATCATTTTCATTTCCATCAAACGATGTGGCATCCTTTCGTTCCTAACACATTACCCAGTCTATATCAGTATAGATATCCAGGAGGATTTCTTTTTCAAATTGAGATCTGATGTGTTTTCAAAGTGTTCTTTTAATTTTTTGAGCAGTTTATATATATATATATATATATATATATATATATATATATATATATATATATATATATATATATATACACTAGCAAAATACCCGCGCTTCAGCAGTGGAGAAGTAGTGTGTTAAAGAAGTTATGAAAAAGAAAAGGAAACATTTTAAAAATACCGTAACATTATTGTCAATGTAATTGTTTTGTCACTGTTATGAGTGTTGCTGTGACATATATATATATATATATAGCTGATTACCGATTGGCTTCGCTCACTAAATTGAAGGGAAAAAAATAAAATGTAGTCTATAAGTTATTAAACAGTAAAACATTAACGTTTCAAGAAGTAAAGATACATTGAGCACTACTGGAGTGGTTTCGGCTAAACTACATTTTAAAGACGGTATAACACAACAGGTAAGTAGTATAAGTAGTACTAACTGCAGCTAAAATGTATATGGATCATCTGTCGGTAGTAGATCCCTGTTGAAAGGCGCTACACGACGGCTGTGGTATAGAAATTACATTTTCTATGTGAAAGTCCAAAATTCTGCCTGTGGTAATAATATTAGCTTGCCGCAGTCTAGAAAAGGGATCCCATGTTTGCAGTTGTTTGGGATATAGCTCAGGGGAAGGAGTGGAAGGGAAAAAAAATAAAATGTAATCTATAAGTTATTAAACAGTAAAACATTAACGTTTTGAGAAGTAAAGATACATTGAGCACTACTGGAGTGGTTTCGGCTAAACTACATTTTAAAGACGGTATAACACAACAGGTAAGTAGTATAAGTAGTACTAACAGCAGCTAAAATGTATATGGATCATCTGTCGGTAGTAGATCCCTTTTGAAAGGCGCTACGCGACAGCTGTGGTATAGAAATGATATTTTCTATGTGAACGTCCAAATTTCTGCCTGTGGTAATAATATTAGTTTGCCGCGGTCTAGAAAAGGGATTCCGTAAGATTGTTCATCATCATGGTTTCGGGGAAGGATACAGAAAGCTGTCCCAGAGATTTAAGTTGTCTGTTTCACAGTTAGGAACATATTGAGGAAATGGAAGACCACAGGCTCAGTTCAAGTTAAGGTTCGATGTGGCAGACCAAGAAAGATTTCAGATAGACAGAAGCAACGAATAGTGAGAACAGTCAGAGTCAACGCACAGACCAGCACCAAAGACCTACAACATCATCTTGCAGCAGATGGAGTCACTGCGCATCGTTCAACCATTCGGCGCACTTTACACAAGGAGATGCTGTATGCGAAAGTGATGCAGATGAAGCCTTTTCTCCGCCCACAGCACAAACAGAGCCACTTGAGGTATGCTCAAGCAGATTTGGACAAGCCAGCTTCATTTTGGAATAAGGTGCTGTGGACTGATGAAACTAAAATTGAGTTATTTAGGCATAACAAGGGGCGTTATGCATGGAGGAAAAAGAACACAGCATTCCAAGAAAAACACCTGCTACCTACAGTAAAATATGGTGGTGGTTCCATCATGCTGTGGGGCTGTGTGGCCAGTGCAGGGACTGGGAATCTTGTCAAAGTTGAGGAACGCATGGATTCCACTCAGTATCAGCAGATTCTGGAGACCAATGTCCAGGAATCAGTGACAAAGCTGAAGCTGCGCCGGGGCTGGATCTTTCAACAAGACAACAACCAAACACTGCTCAAAATCCACTAAGGCATTCATGCAGAGGAACAAGTACAACGTTCTGGAATGGCCATCTCAGTCCCCAGACCTGAATATAATTGAAAATCTGTGGTGTGAGTTAAAGAGAGCTGTCCATGCTCAGACGCCATCAAACCTGAATGAACTAGAGATGTTTTGTAAAGAGCAATGGTCCAAAATACCTTCAGCCACAATCCAGACTCTCATTGGAACCTACAGGAAGCGTTTAGAGGCTGTAATTTCTGCAAAAGGCGGATCTACTAAATATTGATTTAATTTTTTTTTTTTGTGGTGCCCAAATTTATGCACCTGCCTGATTTGGTTTGAACAATTATTGCACACTTTCTGTAAATCCAATAAACTTCATTGCACTTCTCAAATATCACTGTGTGTGTCTACTATATTATATATTTAACTGAAATTTTTATAACAACCAACGATTTATACAGGAAAATAATGACTATTAACAAGGTTGCCCAAACTTTTGCATCCCACTGTATATACATACATACATACATATATATATATATATATATAGATAGATAGATATAGATATATATATAGATAGATAGATAGATATAGATATATATATAGATATAGATATATAGATATATATTGTGAGCTGGAGGGCTGATCGCACCCCAAATAGAGACAGACGCCCTGGGAAAACCACAAACCCTGAAACACTGACTACACATTGCTCCTTATCCTTGCACTATAACGCGTAATACAAGCCTCGCGGTACTCCGCCGACTTATAAGCCTTCGCAGCCTGTCAGTTTGGGAATTGATTGTTTGCTTTTATCTCTCTCTGCTCCTAGCGGAACTGTTATATCTGACTTGTCATGGAGCACGTTTAAGCTCATGTGTTTGCGGTGTCTGAATAAAAATCCTTCTTTTTCTACGACCTTCTGTGTCTCTGTGCAAATCTGTGACCCAAGCGTGACAAGTGGTACCAGGAGTGGTTGCACAGATGGATGCCAAGACTTATTTCAGAAGTCTAAAACATTTGCACTTAAAGACTGGAAACTAAACATGGATGACCCAATCCGTGCGCAAATTCAAGATTTGATACATAAAGTGCACTGTTGGTTTGAAGGAGACGTGATGGAAACAGTTGTCGTGAATATATTACTGGCGGCATACCTGAAGTTCTTCGAGATGAATTTCTACGCCATGATATTAAATCATTAACGATTATGTCCAGACGATTAGAGGGTTCACAGTCCACTTGGAGAAAGAGCGGTGGATTTCGTGCTGCCGCAACCTGTGAACGAACGTCCAGGACATTCTCGCGCTCGATCGACAAGCTGCAGGACCTGAAAATCTAATGGGGTCAGGTAGGACCCGGAAATCCAGTCGTAGATGGGACGCCTGTTTCTGGGGAGACAGCGGCAACAGCGGTCGACAAGACCGTGGAGGCTACAGAGCACGCCGACGTGGACGCGTGAGAGGATATTTCGAAACGGAGCCGACCGTAGATGTTTCCGATGTGATCAGCTCGGCCATTTGGCAAGAGATTGTCGCTTGTCTCCAGCTCATTCAATGGGATTGGACTGGCGAGATTTGTTGCTCAACTATTACATATCCGGATGGAAAAGATGGCTTGTTGATCCCGGTGAAATTGGGACACAGAAATCTCAGCATTGTTAGATTCGGAAGTGACCTTTGTATTGTGAGACGAGACTGTCTTAATGAACAATGCCTTAGAGACTGTGAGACTGTAAAAATACGCTGTGTACATGGTGATGTTAAAGATTATCAGACTTTACTTCTTCCTTTAACTTATAGGGGCCACTTTAAGGTTTGGTCTGCCGTTTGACTCGTGCCCTTGGCCATTACTCATAGGACGGAGAAATGCCCTTTTTCCGAAACTGATTAATAAATGTAAGGGACCAGTAGTCCAGTCCACTAATGAACTTGGTGGGGGGGGAGAAGAAGAAGAAATCCAAGACGAACTGGTGGTAGCGGCGGGAAAATCTAGAGCCCAACTTAGATATTGAACCCGATCTCTCCAGCGAGACGGAGGAGGTCACCCCCGACAATCTTCCAGAATGGGCTGCTCCTTCTACATCTTCCCAGATTGCAAACGCCCGAACACAAACCGAGTGTTAACGAACAATCAGATTTTGTGCGTTTGCAGCATACTGATAGCTCATTAGAATATGCATTTAAACAGGCTCGCCCTGCTAATGACTCTTATTACCAAGAGCGTAATTCGGGGTGTGAAAACCCACACTTTATAGAAAAGGACGGTTGCCTTTTCAGAGTGATCTCAGATCATTTGGAGGGGGAATTTATTGAACAACTGGTGGTACCTGAAGCACATAGGGAAACTGTTTTGCATCTGGCACATTCACACATCTTGGGCACCTCTGTGCCGACAAAACTAGAGACCGGTTATCAAATCGATTTTATTGGCTTAATATGGGAAAAGATGTTGAACGATTTTGTACTTCATGTCCAGACTGCCAGATCGTCTCTGCTTATAAGCCTCCTCGGCTCCCCTTTGTCCTATGCCCATATTGGAAGTTCCCTTTCAGCGTGGGATTAGATATTGTGGGACCATTACCTAAGACTAAGGATGGGTACCAATATTTGCTGGTGTTGGTTGATTATGCGACACGATATCCAGAAATGATCGCTGAAAAGGCCAACTCTTCGGCTGTAGCCAAAGCACTATGTGAAACTTTTACTCGTATTGGTATCCCTAGAGAAATCTTAACTGATCAGGGCACACCTTTCACTTCTCGCGTGATGAAACAATTGTGTGACAGCTTTGCTATTAAGAAATTGAGTACTACTGTTTACCATCCTCAAACGAATGGTTTAACCGGCGATTTAACAAAACATTGAAACAGATGATCAGGCGAGTTGCTCATAATGATCCCACAACATGGAACACTGTCCTACCGTTTGTTTTGTACGCGTGCGAGAATCACCACAGGCGTCCACTGGCTTGAGTCCCTTCGAGTTGTTATTCGCAGGCGGCGCGAGGCATCCTGGATGTGGTGCGTGAGGAATGGATAGGAAACGAGAGAGCAGCTAAGGTCCAAGCTTTGCAGATCGACTAATTTCGTTGCAAGACAGAATTTCTATGCTTTCCTCTATTGCTGTGGAACACCAACAACGAGAACAGGAAACTCAGAAGCGTCTTTACGATAGGCAGCAAGCTCCGTGAGTTCAAACCTGGCGATCGTGTTTTGGTACTGGTTCCCTCGGATCCACACAAATTCTTAGCTAAATGGCAGGGCCCGCCATTATTGAGGAGCGTATGAGTCCAGTAAATTACAAGGTTAGAATACCGGCGCAAACCATTCCAGATTTTACACATTAACCTCTTGAAGGAATGGCACGACCGACAAGAGGTTAACACTTCCTTGGCTGCTGTTTCTCAGTCCGATGTTACCATTGGTAACGATCTTACTGACACGCAAAAGACAGAACTGTTATCTTTGATAGAACGGAACACTGATGTCTTTTCAGATTTACCAGGCAAGACTAACATTACAAAACATAAAATTACCACTGCACCTGATGTTCGCAGACAGATGCGGCCGTTCGGATACCGGAAGCGCGAAATATTGTGAAGAGGTAAAAAGATGCTGACACTGGGTGTAATTCGTGAAAGTAAAAGTGACTGGTGCAGCCCAGTCGTATTAGTCCCAAAGCAAGACGGTTCGGTTCGGTTCTGTATCGATTTCAGACGCTTGAATAAGGTCTCTAAATTGATGCTTATCCCATGCCCCGTGTCGATGAACTGTTGGAAAAACTGGGTCAGGCGAGCTATATCTCCACGCTAGATCTCACGAAAGGCTATTGGCAGGTGCCTTTAGAGGCTAGCAGTTGTGAGAAAACGGCATTTGCGACTCCTGACGGACTCTATGAATTTACAAGACTCCGTTTGGTCTTCACGGGCACCTCTAACTTTTCAGCGTATGATGGATCAGATCCTACGTCCTCACTCTGAATATGCTGGGGCATACCTTGACGATGTCGTGATTTTTAGCAATGATTGGAAAACACACTTAGAGCGGCTTCAAGCCGTTCTTGAAAGCTTGAGACAGGCTGGCCTTACTGCTAACCCTAAGAAATGTAAACTAGGCATGTCCGAGACTCATTACTTAGGCTATTCTATGGGCAAGGGTTTACTTAGGCCACAATTAAGGAAAATAGAAGAAATGCTTGTTTACCCGAGACCTGAGACACAGAAACAAGTACGCTTTCTGGGACTCGCTGGTTACTACAGAAAATTCATTCCAAATTTTGCACATAGAGCTGCTCCTCTTACAGAACTTACTAGAGGCAGAAAAAACCGACCTGTCCTGTGGACAGAAAATTGCGAACGTTCTTTCAACGATTTAAAAAAAGCATTGTCTTCTTACCCGGTTCTAAGGAACCCGGATTTCACAAAAGATTTTATCTTGCAAACAGACGCAAGTGCATTTGGTGTGGGCGCAGTCCTGTCACAAATTTTTGATGGAGAAGAACATCCAATCACATATTTGAGTAGGAAATTACTTCCTAGGGAACGCAATTATTCTACAATTGAGAAAGAATGCTTGGCAATTAAGTGGGCTGTGGAAGCGCTATTACTTGTGGGGACGAAACTTCACTTTGGTAACTGATCATGCTCCACTCCAGTGGTTGTACCGACAGAAAGATACAAACTCGTCTAATGAGATGGTTTCTGGGTTTACAACCTTACAGTTTCACAGTAAAGCACCGACCAGGTTCTGAACACGCCAACGCAGATGTATTATCACGACTAAATGAACCTAGTACAGAGAGTCGCTTGATTCACAGGAATGTGAATAAAGCTGAGGGGGAGGGTGTGAGCTGGAGGGCTGATCGCACCCCAAATAGAGACAGACGCCCTGGGAAAACCACAAACCCTGAAACACTGACTACACATTGCTCCTTATCCTTGCACTATAACGCGTAATACAAGCCTCGCGTACTCCGACTTATAAGCCTTAGCAGCCTGTCAGTTTGGGAATTGATTGTTTGCTTTTATCTCTCTCTGCTCCTAGCGGAACTGTTATATCTGACTTGTCATGGAGCACGTTTAAGCTCATGTGTTTGCGGTGTCTGAATAAAAATCCTTTTTTTCTACGACCTTCTGTGTCTCTGTGCAAATCTGTGACCCAAGCGTGACAATATATATATATATATATATATATATATATATATATATATATATATATATATATATATATATATATATATATATATATATAGATATATCATATACATACATATATATCTATACTAATAAAAGGCAAAGCCCTCACTCACTCACTGACTCATCACTAATTCTCCAACTTCCTGTGTGGTTGGAAGGCTGAAATTTGGCAGGTTCATTCCTTATAGCTTCCTTACAAAAGATGGGCAGGTTTCATTTCGAAATTTTACGAGTAATGGTCATAACTGGAAGCTGTTTTTCTCCATTTACTGTAATGGAGTTGAGCTCGAAAGCCGTGGGGGGAGGAGTTTCGTGTGACATCATCCCGCCTCCCACCTAAATCACGCAGTACGTAGAAAACCAGGAAGAGCTCCAAAAAGCGCTGAAGAAAACATGCATTATATAATTGAGAAGGCAGCGAAACAATAAAAAGTGAGCAAGTGACATATACAACCATATTCATGAGTGCTGCTACTTCGGAAACAAAGCATGGTGTAAACCTAAAGTTTAAATTAACTTCATAGACAGGCTGGCGTTTGTAATTTAGTGCCTGCCCATATAAGGCTGTCCGTCAGCGGCAATCCAATAGAAACACTGCCGCTAAATATTCATGGGTGAAGAACTGTGCTTATGCAGAGGAAGATGAGATGGTCAGGGTGGTGTTTGGTACAAATTTAGCGAAACTGCGAGAGAAAGTTTTAAGTGCCGGGACTTAGCTAACATTAAATACAGCCGTGGACATAGCACGACATGGCAGCAGCACAGCTGGGAAACTTCGATGCATGTACACCGAGTGGCTCACGTGAACTGATGCAGTGCACAGACAAAACGCAACAGTTCCAAAGAGCGCTGAACAAAAACCGAATTACACAATTGAAAAGGAAGCAAAAAAATATGAAGCGTCTGATACATATAAGCATATTCATAAGTGCAGCTACTGCGAAACAAAGCACACAGTGGAAAAAGTCAATGTCCCGCTAAAGGAAGACAGTGTAAAAAAACCCGTGCATGCAGTGTGTCAGGTCTCAGATAAAGAAGAAGGCGAGCTGTTTATTGATGCAGTAAGAAACAAATCGATGAATGAAACCTGTTATCTTTACAACAATTGACAAACACGGAATGTAACTTGAACACAACACATCCTACAAATACGAACCTGATTGAAAGAAATAATGATAATCAAATCCTTGATGACAGCAACACTCAATAACACTCACAAAACAATTACTGTATATTGACAATCATGTTACGTTATTTTTAAAATGTTCCCTTTTCTTTTCATAACTTCTTTAACACACTACTCTCTCTGCATACGGGTATATATATATATAATAATATATATATATATACCCCGATCTACATACTCGAATAAAGGATACTTTATTCGCCATCAATGATTGTTCTGGTAAAGCCATACTCGGTGTATTCATTAGATGAACGGTAAAAAAGTAAGAGTGAGGGGAGGGTGATTTATTGAGGCACGCAGACAAAACCACAATAGCACGCGGGCTCGATGTACTGTAGTGCGCGTCAACTCAATCTGAATTGCGCAATCACATTCGAAAAAATATATCTTTTCAAGTTCTATTTAGTCCATATGTGTCAAACTCAAGGGCTGCGGGCCACATCCAGCCTGGCGTGTAATCATATCCGGCCTGCGAGATCATTTTATATAATGTATTATTGTTATTAATGGCCCGGGGATATGAAGCGCTGGTAACACAATAAACCACAGATCCCATAATGCAGCGCTTTAGCAGCCTTGCCGAACACTTACCGCGTTAATCAAGTCTAGCTTATGATGCTGCAAGTTATTGCGAAGCTAGCCCACACGATGCAAGAGAAAAGATGATTCTGAAAATAGAGCCTTTAAAAACCGATGGGAGGCTGAGTATATGTTTACTGACATTGCCGGTAAACCTGTGTGTCTCATTTGTGGAGCTAATATGGCTGTAATTACAGAATTTAATCTAAGACGGCACTATGAGACAAAACATCATGATAACCTGAAAGACCTGAATGCAATGCAGAAGATACAGAACGCAGAAGAGTTAAAGAAGAATCTGACACTTCAGCAGACGTTTTTACCCGTGCGCAATCACAAAGTGATTTCAAGTGAAGCTGCTTTTATGGGAGACACAAATGCACCAGTGCAACTTGCCCCACTTTCCCTGTTGCCAAGTAATGTTGAACCAAGTCGGCACAATGGTGTTCCTTAATACGCACTTTGCTGATAAACTGAGCGCACTGCGCACTGAGTTCGCACGCCGCTTTGGTGACTTTGAAGAACAAAATAAGAATTTTGAGTTGTTTCGCAACCCATTTGCCGTCGATGTGGAAACTGCACCTGTGCAGATTCAGATGGAGGTGATTGAGCTGCTGTGTAATGGCACACTGAAGGCAAAGTACGATACTGCAAGGCCCGCACAGTTTATTCACTCCATTCCCGCAGAAATTCTCCAGCTCCGTCTACATGCGGCTCGAACCTTGTGCATGTTTGGTAGCACATATCTGTGTGAGAAGCTCTTCTCAGTGATAAAGACTAACAAAACAGCACACAGGAGTCGCCTCACTGATGAGCTCCTGCAGTCCATCCTGACAATCTCCACAACACAGAACCTCACACCAAACATAAACGAACTTGTTGCCAAAAAAAGATGCCAGGCGTCCAGCTCTGATAAAATGACATACGAGCAAAGAGAACTGAATGATTTGATTTGTTATTGCTGAAAAGAACACATTTTATTTATATTTCCAGGTTTTGATATGCAGCATGTTCATATTTGAATTTGTATAATTTTGATAGTATATATTTTTATGGAGAGCAAAATCTTTTGGGATATTTAAAATTTAAGTTTATTTTTTATATAAAATTACATAAGAGTAAAGAAATTTGAATGTTTGTTCTTTTAACATTTACTTTATTTCTAACTTGTATAATTTAGAAAGGATATATTTTTACGGTACCAGGATACAAGAGGCAGTATCTGTTCTCTGCTTTTCTTAAGTGCTGTTTAATATTGTAAAATGCTGCACATTTAGCACCTATTGCGGGTGAGAAATCAGGGAAAATACGAATGTGGTTATTTTTAAGTATAATCTCTTGCTTCTGTCTGAGAAGCAAAATCATATGTAATTTAGATTGTAATTTTTTATTTTTTTTAATTTGATCCCCATATGTGGTAAGCTGCTGCTAGCTCTGTGTCTGATTTGAAATCTTCTCCAATTATTTTAGAGAATAGTTCAGCTATGAATTTCACTGGGTTTGGACCTCCATGATTCTTAGGGAGACCTTCTATTCTAATATTATTCCTTCTGCATCCATCTTCCAGTGCACCAAGTCTGTCTCTGAGTACTTTGCATTTGGAATTTGCAGCTGTTGCTTTGCCGTCAGCGGTAGATGCCAAGTTTTATTCTCAAACTTAGACGTGTTTTCCCATATTTGTTTCTCAAATTTTTCTAGCATTCCTTTAAAGATTTCCTCAAAGCGATTTTTTAGAAGTTTTTCCTGATCTTTAATATACTGAAGCAGCTTCTCATTTGTCTTGTGTATGTCCTTTATTTCCTTCCTTATTTTATTTATTTCTTTCTTTATATCTTTCTTTAAATCATTCTTGAGCTCCTTTATGTCCTGCGCAGTGGCCATTGTGGCAATCATTACCTTCAGTTTGGACAGATCATTTTGGTCTTCTCCATGCTCTGTGGGTGAAGTGATAAGCCCAGTTAAAGTTGATGTTCCCGGCTCAGGAGGAGTAGTTGACAGCGTGGAAAGAAATTTTCAGTTTCAATGAATCTTCTCAACTGGACAAGCTATTGTGACTTGACTCGCTTGCACATTTGCTCCCACTTTCACTCTCGGCTGGAGATGATGCAGCAGTGTCAGGTCCCAGGAAATCTGTGCTTTCGTTTATCTGTTCCAGGTCAGTCTCTGAAAGGCTGTACCTTGAGCCTGGACTTGATGCCTGAATAGGTTTGAATGAAGCTTTAGCTTTTTTTTCTCGTTTTTTTCTGAACCCCTCTACTTCCGCTCATGTTTATACTGTATATGCTTGCATATACTGTAATTAAACCCCCTTGGGTTGAGTACATACAGGGTACCTCAGGATTGGACAAATCTGGGTATAGGATTTTATATATATATACTAGCAAAATACCCGTGTTTCGCAGTGGCAAAGTACTGCTTTTAAATTTTTATTAAGAAGAAAAGTAAACCTTTTTAAACTGAGGGAAAATATACCAATAATTATTTGTTAAGGATCTCTTTGTATACCATGTTGTCAGTTCAGCACTCCGGTTGTGATATGACCATGCTGTGCGAGTTTACTCTTGAGCATGCAACATATAGTTGGCCATGTGAAAAGCAATCTTGCCTCAAATCAATGGCAACCTTTTGTAGGGTCTGTCCCTGAGACTTATTAATTGTTATCGCGAAGCAGAGCCTTACTGGAAATTGGAGGCATTTGAATTGAAATGGGAGATCAGAGGGTATAACGGGGATGCGAGGAATAAAAACTCTTTCCCTGAGCAACTGCCAGTAAAAATAGTTGGCTCAATTAGGTTCTTTTGCAGACACGTGACCTGAAGTCTCGTGCCATTACAAAGTTTCGGTGGCTGTAGGTTTTTCAGTAACATTATTGGTGTCCCAACCTACAAAATTAGATTATGCTCAGGAGTGCCTGGAGGATTCAGAGTGTCGAGAAATTCTAGCGACAGTGTGTCTATTAACTTGTGGATTTTTCTGTGAGTATTTGGCGGCAGTGTCACGAAGTTGTTTCCGCAAGACCATGTTAGCTGTGGAGCTCCGTGGAGCTCAGCTCAGAGCGAAATGAAGTGAATGAAATGAGGTGAATGGGAGGGGAGATGATGACGTGACTCCCCCACCCGCCTTAACTCTCAATCCCTCCACAAACACACAAACACAGTCTCTCGAATCTCAACTTTACTGTATATAAATCAGTAGACTAAACACTGAGGAAAAAGAACGGCAAGATCGCGTCAGCTGCGAAGCAAGGCGGGGCTCAGCTCGGAACGAAATGAAGTGAATGAAATGACATGAATGGGAGGGGAGATGATGACGGAACTCCCCCACCTGCCTTAACTCTTCTTCCCGCCACAAATACAGTCTCTCGGCATGACAAACACCAGTGGCAGTTTGAACTTAATTTAAAGTTTTACACCTTGCTTTCCTATTCGTTTGCATAAGCATAGTCCTTCACCAGCAATTTTAACTCCGTTACAGCAATTTTAACTCCGTTACAAAGTGACCAAAAGTCTCGTATATACCCTGCGTCTTCTCATTAAACTTGTATCTCGCGAATATCGTATTCGCCTTAGGCATGACAAATGCCAGCGGCAGCGTGTCTATGAACTTAATTTAAACTTAAGCTTTACACCGTGCTTTCCTATTGATATGTCCTCAAATGCTTGTTCAGCTTCATAGGGTTGTTCCTCTCTTACTGCATCAATAAACAGCCCGTCTTCCTCTTTATCTGAGAAATCACACACTGCATGCACTGCATACTTTTCCCAGTCCTGAAAACTATAGCGAATTGGTTCAATTTACCACATTTTTTACACTGTCTTCCTTTAGCTGGACATTAATTTTTTTCACGGTGTGCTTTGTTTCCCCAGTTGTTGCACTTATGAATATGCTTGTATACGTCACTCACTTCATATTCTTTTGTTGCCTTCTCAATTGTGTAATGCATTTTTTGTTCAGTGCTCCTTGGAGCTTTTGCTTGTTCTCTGCTAACTGCGTTCACAGTCAGTTCACGTGAGCTGCTCAGAGTACATGCATCGAAGGTTCTCAGGTGTGCTTGTGCTATCTCGTGCGATCTTGCGATGTCCACGGCTTTATTTAATGTTAGCTAAGACCCGGCACTTAAAAGTTTCTCTCGCACTTTCGCTGAGTTTGTGCCAAACACTAGTCTATCCCTGACCATCTCATCTTCGTTTGCATAAGCACAGTCCTTCACCCGCGAATATTTAGCGGCAGCGTGTCTATTGGATTGCTGCTGACGGATGGCCTTATATGGGCATGCACTCAATTACTAGGGAGGTGTGATGATGCGGGACACAACTCCGCCTCACACGACCACCAAGCTGCAGGCTATGGCCGTATATATGTATGTAAGTAGGCTCCAGTTATAACCGTTATGCGAAGAATTTCGAAATTAATCCCACCTAACTTTTGTAAGTAAGCTGTAAGGAATGAGCCTGCCAAATTTCCGCCTTTTACCTACACGGGAAGTTGGACAATTAGTGATGAGTCAGTCAGTCAGTGGGCTTTGCCTTTTATTTGTATAGATAAGAGTTAAATAACGCAGCTGCTAATGGAATTCTACTTCAGACGTCCATCTATATATATAATTCACTAAGGCAAGACAACCATGGAAAGCATGCCGGAAGAGGCATGGATTCACTAAGCTGCTGACAAGTGAGACACCTATGGCGCACGTAGGAAAGAGCCACGCCCACCAACTCCAAGACCATTGGATACTACGAAAACTTGCATGGCCACGCCCACTAACTCGGACGCAACGACACAGAAAAAATGGCATCATTTATATTCGTCTGTCGTAGAGGCCACATGCAGTGCAGGTTAGGTTAATGTCATGCACCTCTGAGCTACGTTGACTGTTCATAGAGGCATGTTTCTAGCGGAGGTGAATCGCCATATGCAGCGTGTGAAACGGTTTGCGAGGGGTATCCCATGGGATCCTTAAAACAATCCTTTACAACTGAGGTTGAAGCACAATGAAGTAAGCAGTCTTTAAAAACCAACTTTTCGGTTACGACGCATGACCGCGTGCACCATAGCAAACTGTTTTACACGCTACATGCAGCTATTCGATTCCGCAACAAACATGCGTCTTCTTAGATGCTCCTGCAGGAACACGGAAGACGTTTTCCTGCCCACCAACGCTTCTTTTTCACCGGACGGTGTCTACCCTCGCTCTCTAGGCATTCACACTGCCTGCCCATTTGCCAGGACGCAAAAACTCACCGACCACCCAGTTAGTTCCTTTCGTCTGTGGTAAGAGTCCGCATGCACGTCTGAGCCACGCGCCGTTTGTTATGCTCCGGTTCACTATTGTGTTGTATTTTGCTCTCTCCAGAGTTCCATCTTTTTATTCACTTACTGTTGTATTCTCACACCAACCTGTTTTAGACATCCGTGTCTTTCCAGGAGTGTTTAGCATTCAATAAATAATTATGCATGACATTGACCGTGTGTCTATCCAGCGCAGAGAGGCGTGGGTAAGCCGTTGAACCCCATTCGGGCTGCAAGCCGTGGAATTCCCACTAAATGTGACTCATACGCCTCCCACTCATTACGTCCCTACACTTTGTGCACACCCTCCTCCTACCGTGGTCGGGTATCTTGGTGGATTATATATAGAAAAGCAGCCAAAACCGAGCGGTATCCCATGGGGTCCTTAAAACATTCCTTTACAACTGAGGTTAAAACACAATGAAGTAGGCAGTCTTTAAAAAAAAGTTTTCGGTTACGATGCGCCTCGTGCACCATAGCAAACTGTTTTACACACTACATACAGCAATTCGCTTCAGCAACAAACATGCGTCTTCTTAGATCATATGTGTCAAACTCACTGCCCGTGTGCCACGTCCAGGCCCGGCATGTAATTATATCCGGTGATATGAAGCGCTGGTAACACAATAAACTACAGATCTCATAATGCAGAGCTTCAGCTGCCTTTTTGAACACTTACCGCTTTAATCAAGTCTAGCTTATGATGCTGCAAGTTATTGCGAAGCTAGCCCTCACGATGCCGAAGAGAAAAGTTGATTCTGAAAATAGAGCCTTTAAAAACCGATGGGAGGCTGAGTATATGTTTACTGACATTGCCGGTAAACCCGTGTGTCTCATTTGTGGAGCTAATATGGCTGTAATTACAGAATTTAATCTATGAGACAAAACATCAGGATAACCTGAAAGACCTGAATGCAAAGCAGAAGATACAGAAAACAGAAGAGTTAAAGAAGAATCTGACACTTCAGCAGACGTTTTTTACCCGTGCAAAATCACAAAGTGACTTCAAGTGATGCTACTTTTATGGGAGACACAAATGTACCAGTGCAGCTTGCCCCACTTTCCCTGTTGCCAAGTAATGTTGAACCAAGTCGGCACAACGGTGTTCCCAAAAACTGAGCGCACGGCGCTTTGGTGACTTTGAAGAACAAAAAAAGAATTTTGAGTTGTTTCGCAACCAATTTGCCGTCGATGTGGAAACTGCACTTGTGCAGATTCAGATGGAGCTGATTGAGCAGCAGTGTAATGGCACACTGAAGGCAAAGTACGATACTGCAGGGCCCGCACAGTTTCTTCACTCCATTCCCGCAGAAATGCTCCATTTCCATCTACATGCGGCTAGAAACTTGTGCATGGGTAGACCGTGTGTCTACCCGGTGTGGGTAAGCCGATGAACCCCATTACTCTTACGCTCCCACTGGTTGCGTCCCAACCCTTTGTACACACCCCCCTCCTACCTCGTTACTACCGTGGTCGGGTGTCTTGGTGGAATATACAGTATATAGAATAGCAGCCAAAACCTCACAGAGCAATGAAAAGTCTACGTCAGTCACAGGTACATCTGTACTGTGTAAAGACGACGACTCAAGTGACGAGTTGGATGTGGACACATGAGCGGGCAATGCATACTTAACAAGAAATCAGCAGACTAGCATGACGGACGGAGCTGAATCAACGTCATTCTCCTTTCCTCCCGTTCCACACTCCGCACCATGCACCCCCATCCCTCCGTCTGGCAGGAGAAGGCGCGAGGACGGTGCGCCAGTTTTCAGTCACTTCAGACGATTGTGTGTTGGTTCGTTCCGTGCATTGTTACAATGTTGCTTTTCTTGCTGATTTATTACATTACTGATTTTTTCAAATGTTAATTTTCTCCCTCTGCTTAAAAATCATGAAAAAACCGGCCTGATTATGCGGCGTATGGTACGCCGCGGGTTGGCTAGTCTCCCATAACAGACAAGACCAATCCAAATGGAGAAAATTTCAAACCAGCAACTTGTCCAGGCCAAGAATGTTATCACTGAGTTTAATTAGAAAGAGAGTGCACAAATTACATCTACATAGGAAGCTATGAGAGCGGAACTCTCTTGCTGCCCAGAAAGAACATCAGGGCAAGTCTGAAGTTTACCCATTAACACCTAGGCAAAGACCAGGACT
This sequence comes from Polypterus senegalus, assembly GCF_016835505.1. Taxonomy (NCBI): domain Eukaryota; kingdom Metazoa; phylum Chordata; class Cladistia; order Polypteriformes; family Polypteridae; genus Polypterus; species Polypterus senegalus. The sequence goes on along the minus strand of NC_053156.1, from coordinate 210,782,030 downwards.
TCTGAACCAGTGTGCTCTTGACAGCCGAGGCTAAGAGAGAGCTATTTGGCCACAGAACCAAAAAACCTGTTTGGCAAAAATCAGAGACAGCATTTGACTGGAAGAACTGGATACCAACTGTAAAGCATGGTTGTGAAATTTTTATGGTTTTGGGTTGCTTTGCTGCATAATTGCCTGGAGAGCTTACGATCATAAAATCCACTATAAATTCTTCATTGTACCAGAGGTTGCTTGATGATAATGTGAGACAATCTATCAAAGAAGATGGAAGCTCAAACAAAAATAGTCCTTGCAACATGAAAATGACATATTGGTAAAAGGAATGGCTGAAAACAAAGAAATGGAGGGTTCTGGAAAGGCCAAGACAAAAGCTCAATATGAATCCCATCAAAATGCTGTAGGGGGAATTGAAATGCACTGTGCAATAGGACTGAGCTAATGGTCTGTAATATTGTCTATTGCCAATTGATTGGACAAATTGTCAGTGTAAATGAACATCATTGATTGTCTCCAAAAATTTTGTCAAAGCAGCAAACCACAACCACCACCTTTTTTTATCACTAGAAAGCTATCAGGCATTCATAATTGCAACAGGAGGTAAGTGAGATTCCTGTGTTTAGCTAATTTTGCAGGAGTGCGCTATAGCTGAGAAAAGGCAGACTCATCAGTGCATCATACACTTAAGTTTGAATGGAAAGAGTGCAGGTATATTTGTACTTGTACAAAGAGCGCCCATAGTTTCTCGTCCTTTACATTACTGTTTTAGGTTGCACGTTATCCTTAAAATGTTCACTCACACATTTGAATTATTTTGATACTTTGTCTGGTTTGCTCCTTTTAAAAGATCCTCTGAAGCCGCTCACTTGTATGATGAAATATCAGCTTGTATGATGAGTGACATCCCTGGGATAATGCAACTTGTTAGCAGCATTACTGTGTTTTTCATTCACCATCCATTTTCCTACCCACTTATCCTGGGCTGGATGTGGGGCAGCTGGAACCTAACCTTGTGGTGTTATATTTTACATAATCTATGCTGTGAGATTTGGCTGCCAGACAAGAAAAATGGTGGCATGGTGGTACTTATTTAGTTTGTAGGTAGTGCCTGAAGTGGACTGGTACCAGCTGTGCTCTAAGCTTCAAGGAGAGCAAATTGTGAGGAGGATCACAATGCTGACTAAGCAGAGTACTGCAAATAATTTGGTTACACTTCAAGCCCTGCTTGCATTCAAACAGGAATATAATTGTACTGCATGCACAAGATAATAAATCGGTAATAAATGAATTTTACTATATATTAAAGCAGTTCATTACATTTAAAATAAAAAGCTAATTCTGTTATCCTTCTGCATGCATATCGTACATTGCAAGCTCAGAATACCAATCAACACTCAGCATTACATGATTTTTGTGGCATATTGTTTGCATGTCTGATAAGAAAGGGCAAATATGCTCTGTAGCCAAGCCACAATGCTTTTTTCCTGTAAAACATGCAGATTTGCATTTTTTGTTCAAAAGATAGAAGTAGAGCAACAGAGGACATAGTTTTTCAGTGAATAAAAGTAGTTATTTTTAGTTTTCTGTTGGAAGACATTTATTCAAATCTAATTCATAATGAGGCAGAAGTAATTTTAGAGTTTTGTCCAAATATGGCGTCATGTTTTTTAGAAAGTTTAAATGAACTTGAAATTGATCACCTTAGAATCATCAAAATAACATTACCAAAAACTGCTACATGTTCTGAGTTGCAGCAATCTGTGAGACAACAAAACTAACTCCTACACCACTACACTCTACCATGTACATTGGTAGAGCACCTAATCATTCATAACCTGCTATCATCCCTCCTTCCATCCCAGGCAATGTTATCTAATGTTTTGAAATGATGATTTAACAATGAACTTTTTAGGACATTGCACAACCCTACTGCGGACACAAGACACCCCTCAGACATTGCACATCAGAAGAATTCTGCATGGAGTAGTGGTGAAAGCTTTCTCCCAGTTGATGTCAGAGATTGATAGAGGTAGTTTTCACCTAAATGGTGCAACTCTTGCTATTGAGCTAAAGCCGTATTTATTTTTTCCACAGATAGAAATGGCATATCCTTCACATTTGAATAAATTATTGTAATTTTTCAGTTCAGCTTCAGTTATGTCACCTTAATCCAAAGGGATACTTTAAATGAAGGTTAAATCTTGATATATCTGCATACTTTGAAAATGTACTATATAAATAAATGTTGTTGTTTTTTAGTTATGTAGTAGTGCATAGTCTGTAAAAGATGAAATTGGCCACATTGATTGGAATTTAAAAAGTTGTTTATTGTTATGGTTTTGTTTGAAATTTTACACAAGGTCAACTGACGTCTTGCTTGTCTTTTCCCTCAATAAAAGCCAATGATAAAAATTAGTTTAGGCAACTAATAACCTTTGAGACATATAACACAGTAAAAGCAAATAAAATGCACACTATATGCCTTTCTTTTAGCGTTTACTTGAAAATAGTTGCCAGGTAAGATCAAGAAGTACCTGTAAAATATGTCCCCTTGGAAACCATTGCCAGGTAGGATCCAGAGGCGGAGTAAGGCCTTACAAGTGACACTGACAAGGTGATTCATCATAGATCATCTTACCTAGAAGTCCAAAGCAATCAGTTGTCTCTACCAATGTATATTGCCATGGTATTCACAAATATGAGGGACATTCCCAAAATTAGAAACCTGCCTGTCATGTTTTCATTATGCTGTTCAGAGTTTTTTAATGCCACCATTTTGGAAGAAACATTAGAACAGATGGAAGTAAACAGATAGAAATCACAAGATTTGTTTTGTTTTAATATAAAATTGCTGACTTAAATTTTCTGTCCTTATGTATATTACTATTAAGTGAATGGTTGACAGTTGTCCAAATGATTCATTTGGGGAAAAGTTTTCTTTCTTTCTTGCTTTGCTTCTTTCCTGCATGCTAAACACTGAGAATTGTAAATACTATTGCTGTCTTTATTCCAACTATCTCATCTGGCTGAAGCTGCTTGATTCTGAGAGTGGGATTATTTTGATAACTTCTAACTTCAATAGGTGTACTGTGTTAAGTAGGCCCGATAATAAGGAAATGTATTCTAGTGTCTGCTGTGATAAACAGGATGACTCCTTTAAAAAGACTTGTACCTACCTGTACATTGATATACAGCAGCTTTATCACAGCCAAAAGTACTCATGCTGTGAGACTGCTACCAGGAAAAGCTTTTAAGCTCCATGACTGTTAAGGGCAACACACAATCAAAGTTTTAAAACAGACTCCACAGAATGGTACATGGTAAATGGAGCACAAAAGGCAATTTCGATTTTCCATCAAAGAAGACTTCATTCATGACTAATTTTTTTTTTTTACCTTGACATTACACCTATCCTTCCACCCATTTCCTAAACCTTCTTATCTATATCAGGGTTATGGGGAATTTTGAGCCTAGTTTAGTTCGGGAGCAAGACAGCAATAATACCTGGACAAGGCAGCAGCCCATTGCGGGTGAACACATGAACACACGCACACATATACATACAGTCAGTCAGTCATCAGTCATTTACCAACCCACTATATCCTAACACAGGGTCACGGGGGGTCTGCTGGAGCCAATCCCAGCCAGCACAGGGCGCAAGTCAGGAATAAATCTGGGGCAGAGTGCCAGCCCACTGCAGGGCACACACATACAACCCCACACACCAAGCACACGCTAGGGACAATTTAGGATCGCCAATGCACCTAACCTGCATGTCTTTGGACTGTGCGAGGTAACTGGAGCACCCAGAGGAAACCCACGCAGACATAGGGAGAACATGCAAATGTCACGCAGGGCATATAAATACATGTAGGAGCTAATTTAGCATTGGCAACCCACCGAACATGCATGTCTTTGGAGTTTTGGAGAAAACTGGGGCACCTGGGTGAAACTCACAATGGCATTCTCTAGTGCTGGGCGGTATACCGGTTCATACCGAAAACCGTTTTTTATTTTTTTATGATATGGATTTTTCTTATACTGCAACACCGGTTTAAATTGCCTAAACGACGTTCGGAACGTGGCGCAGCGGGAAACTGTTCAAGTGGGGACCTTTTTCACTGCTACACCGCTAAACACAGATTTGTTGCACTAGGGCTCTTTTTCACTGCTACACCACCAAATAGTGGGCGGTAGCGTAGGTATGCCGCGCGGTGAAAATGGGCAGAGAGCATTCCGAAACTGAACTAAAAGTAAAGTTGAACATGATGAACAGAAGAACTTTTGCCGAAAAAAAGGAGTCACGTCCGTCGCCTGGAGATAACTTTAGTTTTAAAAGGTCAGATATGTAAATACTGTCTCTATACTACTGGATAATACTGCAAGCCAAGTTGTACTTGTTTTACTTGTTTTCAATACAGAGTAATGTACCTGGGTACTGTGTAATAGTGTGACGACATGTTGACTTTATTCTCGTAATTTGTCATTAAAGTAGACCATCGTAAACTAAACTTCATCGTAAAATGAATATTTAATTTACTAGATTTTCTCAAACCCCGTCATAAGTTATATAGCACATTAAATGCTTTGTGTTAAGTGATTCTTGCACTAAGAGGAGGCGCCGGCAGCGATCGCCTCACAGAATACATTCACTTCATGATCTTCCTGCTCTCTGAACATTTAGAATGCTAAGATAAATACTTAATATAATTTTCATGGTGAAATGCATTAAAGCATGCATTAATCATATGGGGGCACGGCGGTGTGCCTGCTTTGCATTTGCATGTTTTTCTGGTGGGTTTACTCGGCGTGCTTCAGTTTCCTTTCAAAGTCATGTAGGATGTGGGGTTTTGTTGTTCTATATTGACCCTGCTAGTGTATGTTTTGCTTGTATTCATCCTGCGATGTGCTGGCGACTCGTTCAGAGATGGGCGCAACTCTGAATGGATGGCATAATTAAACATGTATAACAAAGATATTTTTAAAGTTCTGAACACTCCGTGGGCTAAGTTTATAACTAGTTTTAATTTCACAAAGACGTTTATCGTGTGGTGATTGGTTATGTGGTGAAAGAAAAGGAAGGAAGGAAAAGGAACTGGGGTTTTGGTACGTCAGATAGAGACAGCATGCATGCAATAAAGATAGCCCGCTCAGAAGAACATGCATTGAATTCTGTATTTGTGTCTCCGACCAGCAGATCAGAAACCCAACATTTGCACAATATTTAAGTTAAACCTATGCGATAGCTATTCATACATCCAGCTTTTTGGAGCCTCATCACACCTGCCATAAAGCTCTCTACACTGAACATACACCTGGGGACCCCTTACTGCGAGGGAGTAGCACTACCGCCTCACTACCGTGCACCTGCTTTAATGCATTTCATCAAGAAAATGATATCAAGTATTTATCTTAGCATTCTAAATTTTTAGAAAGCAGGAATATCATGAAGTGAATGGATTCTGTATGGTGATTGCTGTCTTCTCTTAGTGCGGAGGAAGTCAGTTTAAGAAGCGTAGTGATTAACCACTGTGTCGGGGAACATAACACAAAGCATTTAATGTGCTGCATTAATTTATGACGGGGTAAATTAAGTAATTGATTAAACATTGATTTGAGGAAGAAGTTTAGTTTACAACATTATACTTTAATTATGAAGTAAACTATGAGAATAAAGTGGAAATGTCGACTTTAATCTCAACATAAACGGCGAGAATAAAGTGGAAATGTTGACTTTGTTTTCGACATATAGTTTCTTTTTTTCTTCCCAGTATTGCTTAACTTGAAGCAGGGTCCATATTAGATAGATAGATAGATAGATAGTATTAATGCAGTTTGCCTAAATGATGGTTCAGTTTGTAAAGATGTCATCACCAAATTGCACTTGTTTTATTTTATTTTAATTTGGTGAATACTGTGTAATGCACCTGGGCTTGAAGTCTTGAAGTAATAGTGCAACTATCAGTAATAATACTATTATTTATTCTATTGTTATATTTTATTAGTTTAAATATTATGCAGTTTAATGATGATAAAGGTGTTTAAAAAGTCACTTTAATGTGTCAGTGGACAGAGATTGTTAACATTAACAGAAAGTGTAGTTGGTTTACAAAAAATATTTACTATTTATTCCTTTTCTAAGACGTATTCGGTGCAATACAATTTTTGACTCATTCAGTCTAAATGCCTCTTTGTATGGTTATATATTTTATTTTATAAATTATAGTTTGTTTTTGCAAAATTTGTTCAATAAAAAGGTTCTATATTTTGACTGCATCTGTCATGCAATGTGATACCTTCTCCATTAGTGCCACCCCCTTGAAAATCACTTTATGGGGCAATGCAAAACTGTATTAATACTTGTGTGCACATTAAAATGTTTTTTTTTTTTGTACAATGTACAATACTCTTGACAGTGGAATAGGTTATTCTTAGCCAGTAATTGCAGTGGAAAATGTGGTTAACATCCTCTCATGCATGGGGAAAAAATACCGTTGAATACCGTGAAACCGGGATAATTTAGAAAAATACCGTGATATAGAATTTTGGTCATACCGCCCACCCCTAGCATTCTCCATGCAGAGAGTACCCAAAACTCTGGTTTTCTTCGGTGTATGGCAGCATCATACCCAGCATGACACCATGCTACTGGTGATGGGGCATGTTGTGGAATGTTTTAGTGGGTTAAATTATTTAATTGATTTTAGAAGTTTTAGAGAATTTCCCTGTGGCATAACCTTTATGGAATCGTGCACATAGAAATGGAAAGCTGGAATCAGATTGGGAAGCGTGGTGGAAAGGATATAATAAATTTTAGCCTGGATTTGACCTATGGGTCTGGTACTAACAGGCCGAGACGTGCATTGACACTATAATGAGGACTATGAGAGCATGTGGAATGGTTCTGCGCGCTGACACCAGAAGGTGTGAGCTTATTAAGTGCTAGCAGGAGCACGTAGGTGGCCGGTTGCTTGTGCTATAACAAGCTTGACCTGGCGGCGATCAAAGCACATGTACTGTGCAAGGAATGTACGGGCTCCACTGAGAAAAGAAGAGCGTTCATGGCTCACCTTGCAGAGGAACATTCTTCCCTCTGCATGTCCTGGAGTCCTGTGCAGACTGGGCAAGAACCGAAAGAAGGTAAGCGAATGAATATGAATAATGTTGCATCCGTGCACAATGTTTTCCGAAATTTACTATAAGGTCATAAAATGAATCATTCCAAATATCATATATACCTATGTCTCTGTTTTTTTGCCAGTGCGGCTTTGACATCACGGGCCATAAGGCGCATACTAATTCAGCGTAAGCTGGAACACTCAATAAAACTGAATAAAAAAAAATCAAGTGACAATGAGATACGAATAAGGCAGATTCGCCAGCGTTTGTGTGTTAGCTTTTATCCATCCAGATCAGAGAATTTCCAGTTCGATTGTCTCAAAACACCACTCACATCTACAGTTATTCCCAGTATCAGATAAAAAGTAACAGCGTCAGATCCCTTGGATGGCAGTAGTATGTATCGTGATCATGACTGAGAGAATAAAAGTGAAACAAAAAGGTAACTTTTACAAGTACTATACATTTACAGTGGCTGATAGAGATGCAAATCAAATGTATATGTTTATTGTATAATCTATACTTATAAAAGGCAAAGCACTCATTCACTGACTCACTGACTCATCACTAATTCTCCAACTTCCCGTGTAGGTAGAAGGCTGAAATTTGGCAGGCTCATTCCTTACAGCTTCCTTACAAAAGTTGGGCAGGTTTCATTTCGAAATTCTACGCGTAGTGGTCATAACTGGAAGCTATTTTTCTCCATATACTGTAATGGAGTTGAGCTCGAAAGCCATGTGGGGGCGGAGTTTCGTGTGACATCATCACGCCTCCCACGTAATCACGTGAACTGACTGTCAACGCAGTACGTAGAAAACCAGGAAGAGCTCAAAAAAGCTCTGAAGACAAAAACATGCATTATATAATTGAGAAGGCAGCGAAACAATAAGAAGCGAGCGAGTGACATATACAACCATATTCATGAGTGCTGCTACTTCAGAAACAAAGCACGGTGTAAACCTAAAGTTTGAATTAAGTTCATAGACAGGCTGCCGCTGGCGTTTGTCATGCCCACGGGTAATGCGGGATACAAGTTTAATGAGAGGATGCAGGATATAAACGAGAGTTTTGATCACTTTGTAACTAAGTTAAAATTGCAGGTGAAGGGCTGTGCTTATGCAAATTCCGAGATTGTGTTTATGGGGATTGACAGTTAAGGCGGGTGGGGAGTCACGTCATCATCTCCCCTCCCATTCACCTAATTTCGCTCTGAGCTGAGCTCCGCAGCTAATGCAGTGTTACAAAAGCGACTTAGTGATGCTGCCACCAAATACTCACAGAAAAATCCACAAGTTAATACACACGCTGTTTCTACAGTTTCTCCACACTGAATCCAGGCACTACTTACAAAAGGTTACATTGACAATCGTGTTACGTTATTTTTAAAATGTTTCCTTTTCTTAGCACAAGCACAGCTGAGAAGCTTCGATGCATGTGCTCCATAACGCGTTAAAAAATCACGCATTTAATCACACTTTGCATTACAAGCAAAGGGGAACTTCTGTCAATGCATGATTTCCTGGTACACTGATTACATTGATCAGCGCTTCCGATTCATTTTACTCTCGCACCCCCTTGGTTTGAGAAGAAGTATGAAAAAAATATGAGGTTAACACAGAAAAACAGATCACCAATTGAAGCTTTATGAATAATCGATTTGCCATCAATAATTGTTTTGGTAAAGCCATACTCATTGTAATCCTCCTTCCATTTTATAATTTTTCCGCCACTAGCCATGATTAAATGAACGGTAAAAAAGTAAGAGCGAAGCGAGGGTGACTTATTCAGGCAGGCAGAATTTGGATATAAGTAAGTTCTATTTATTCGCCAGAAATATCTTTGTTAGGAATGGAAATTGAATTTAGTCTTTAAATTTCTATGGTAAAGAAAAAGTTTTGCAATGATGACTAAATTTAACTATATAAAGTCAAAACTTGAATATATAAAGACATTCCCAAATATATAAAGTGAAAACCTGAGTATATAAAGACGGCATTGGAATATTTTGGAATATATAAAGTAAGCGCTGGAATATATAAAGTCAAAACTTCAATATATAAAGTCAGCGTCGGAATATACAAAGTCAGCGCTGGAATGTCCAACCCGTTGAATCCGACCACAGGGTCACGGGGGTCTGCTGGAGCCAATCCCAGCCAACAACGAGCGCAAAGGAAGGAACCAATCCTGGGCAGGGCACATGCATCATTTTCAAAACATTAACCGAACAGTGTTTTTTTAATTTATTTTTCTTAGTACGTTTTTGTTAACTTAGTTCAGTTCAGAGTCGTTTCAATCAATTGATTTTGACTTTCACTTTATATATTCAGGACTGAGTTTATATACTCCGACGCTGACTTTATATATTCAGGTTTTGACTTTATATATTCCAGCGCTGACTTTATATATTCCAGCGATGACTTTATATATTCAACTTTTGATTTTATATATTCAGAAACAAGTTTGACCTAATATATACAGACGCTGACTTTATATATTCAAGTTTTCACTTTATATATTCTGACGCCGACTTTATATATTCACAAAATCAATGTATTTGCCTGTTTGGCACCCCATAGTATATGTGTGTGTGTATGTATATACTGTGTGTGTATATATGTATATATATATATATATATATATATATATATATATATATATATATATATATATGCCAGCAACACTCATGACAATGACAAAACAATTACATTGTCAATCATGTTACGTTATTTTTAAAATTTTTCCTTTTCTTTTTCATAACTTCTTTAACACACTACTTCGCTGCTGCAAAGCGTGGGTATTCTGCTAGTATTAACAATAAGTTAAGTTAAATGCACTTTTTTTGTTTAAAGACTATGTGCACTTTAGTTTGGATTGTTTAATGTATTTCTTTATTGTGATGGTCACACTAATATAAAAACATCTGATTATTTTCAAATTCATATGTTTCACTGGTTGATATTAACTTGGTTATTACTATTAAACTAATCATTTAGTAAAATACAACCCCATTTCCAAAAAAGTTAGGACGCTGCGTAAAATTGAAATAAAAACAGAATGCAACGATGTGCAAATCTAATAAACCGAAATGTTATTCACAACACAGAAAACACATTAATTGTTTAAACTGAAAAAGTGTTACCATTTTAAGAAAAGAATAAGGTCATTTTGAATTTGATGGCAGCAACACATCATAAAAAATATGGGACATGGCCATGTTTACCACTGTGTAGCATCCCCTCTTCTTTTAACAACAGTCCCATAAACATTTGGGAACTGAAGAGACCAGTTGCTAGACTTTTGAGAGAGAAATGTTGATCCATTCTTGTCTGATCTAGAATTCTACTTACTCTACAGTCCTGAGTCTTATTTATATTTTTCATTTCCTAATGTGTCAAATGTTTTCAATTGGTGAAAGGTCTGGACTATAGGCAGGCCATTTCAGCACCTACAAGCCATGCTGCTATAATAAATGCAGTATGCAGCTTAGCATTGTCTTGCTCAAATATGCAGGGCTTTCCCTGGAAAAGATGCCATCTGGATGGAAATATATAATGCACTACAACCTGTATATACCTTTCAGCATTGATGGTGTCTTTCCAGATGTGAAAGCTGCCAATTCCATAGGCACCAGTGCACCCCCATACCATCAAAGACGCAGGCTTTTGAACAAGCCAGATGGTTCCTCTCCTCTTTAGTCAGCAGAGGTGGCACCCATGTTTTCAAAAAGAATGCAGAACAGTTTTCCACTTTTCCTTAGTCCATTTTAAATGAGCTTTGACCCAGAGAAGACAGCAATGTTTCTGGATCATGTTCACATTTGACTTCTTGTTTGCATGGTAGAGTTTTAACCTGCATTTGTTGATGGCGCGGCCAACTGTGTTCAGACAATGATTTCTGAAAGTGTTCCTTAGACCCTGCAGTGAATTCCACCATTGCAGCCGGAGGACCCAAAGATCACGGACATTCAATAATGGTTTTAGACCTTGTCCCTTCTGCACAGAGCTTTCTCCAGATTCTTGGAATCTTTTGATGACATTATGTACTTCAGATGATGAAATTTAAAGCCTTCCAAATTTTACGCTGAGGAACATTATTTTCTAATTGTGCCACAATTAGTAGTCATAGTTTTTTAGTACTACTTACTTTTCAAGCCTTTTGTTACCCCCACTTCAACTTTTTTAAGATTTGTTGCTGCAATCAAATTCAAAATGAGCTAATATTTTTGATGAAGTAGTTAAATGTCTCACTTTCAACATTTCATATGTTTTACTAGGGGGGCTGAGCCCCCTGGCGCCTCTGGAGCCCAAACCCCAGGTGCGGCCTGGTAGGCCGCCACACGTGGCCCTAATCACTAAATTTTATAAATATATAAAATAAAAATTAATTATTATTTAACGGAGTAAAAATCACAAAATGAGAATAAAATATTTACTCTCTTACCGATTGGAGTACTCCCCTTTAAACCCCTTTAAACTGAGGTCCACTATACTCGATGAGTATTTACAAGAGGCTAAATAAATGATCCTTTCGTTGTAACTAACATTCTTATGGAATAAAAAACTTTTTTTAAAAAAACAACTAATTTAAATAATAGGAAAAATCATGTAAAAACTAAAGTGGTATGCAATGGGTCATTGTAAGTTGACCTTTAGCTAAAAACCACAACTTTCTTGATATTTTAGTTTTTAATTTAAACACAGAATAAGAATCTGAAAATCTAACAACATCACATTAAAGTTTGATAAATTCTGAAAAGAATGATACCAAGCATATATATGAAGGTTTTAAAATAAGCCCAATTTAAAGTGTGACAAAAAATGTGACATAAAATCGTTGCACAAAATCTTTGCACTTTTAGGCTTAGGATTTTATATATAGAGAGTAGATATGTTCTATTGTGAATAAAATATGGGTTTACGAGATCTGCAAATCATTGAATTCTGTTTTTTTTTTTTTTTTACATTTTACACAGCATCCAAACTTTTTTGGAATTTAGGTTGTAGTTGTAAGTGGTAGTCTTCATGTGGAAAAGCAGCCTTTGTGGTGGTGACCCAATTAGTATGTCCAAGATAAAATCAGTCATTCTTAAATCTACACTGAAAAGCTCCCCTCGTCAATTTCTAGCCTTTGGCCATGAAAGATTTAAAAGATTTAATTATATTAATCCCCTAATACCAATTGTGGATATCCAAATACAAAATTATCCCAAAAAGTCAGTACTGTGAAGATAGAGGCTAATTATTTCAATTTGATTTGTTACTTGGGAAGTTTTCTGATAAAGTGATTGTAAGAAACTCTCTTTCTGTAGTTTTTTTTTCATTTATTTTTTGTAATTTCTCTGTTATTATTATTTCTCAGGAGTTTTACTTCAGAATTTCCTATATTTAAAAACAAAATTGTACCTCTCACTTGTCTTGCAGTTTCTGGTGCTCTGTTGTTTTTTTTTCATAAGTTACACTGTATATACACTGTAAGTTAGGCTGTATATTTTTTTTAGTTGCAGTTTAAAACTGTTAGCAAAAGTGAGTGAGAGCAGTTGAAAAGTAAAACATTTTAGCTGAATGTTCTTTCTTGTAATTTAAAAATATTAGGCATTTGTCTTCTTAGCTTAGTCTGTGATCTTTCAGCAACAAAAGTTATTTAAGAATGCATTGAACTAGAGCAACTAATTTTTACACACATATTTATTTGATGCTTAATAGTACATAAACCATTCAAGCTTTGATGAGCTCACTTACATTGAAAATGGTGAATAAGAGAGCCGCCCTTTCTCATATGCATATGCCGTTTTTTTCTTTAGAATGACTAAGGTGTTTTTTTCCAGCAGACACAGGTGAAAAATAGCAAGATAAAGGTCACCTGACTGACATATTCCTGACTGACTAAAACAATTTATACCTCATGAGTGTATTCATTCTCTGCCAGCTGTGAGTAAAGCTTAACATTATCAGCCTATTCTAAGCTTAAAAAGGTTTGTGATTCAAGAATAGCTAGAAACACATGGACAGTGAAATGTTTTACGCTCAAACTTTCTGATAGGATTAGTTTTTGGAATGAACCTAATTACATTTATATTTTTTTCACCTTCATAAACAGTTTCTAATAGCATTACTGATAATGTTTTAGTTGAAACTAGTTTTCAACTAATTTTGCAATACTATGACCTCATCAGACCAAAAATGACCATTTTAGATTAGCAAAAGGTACAGTAAAATGTCAAATGACTACTTATAATTCCATTCTGATAGTAAGATACTGTATAAGGTTAGGCCTATAGGAACATAAGTTGTTTTTTGTACAAGAGTATTTTTCAAGACATGGCAGCTTAACTCTGATCATATGAATGAATATTTTTACATTTATGTCTGCAGGATGTTCTAACACCTTCCAAATTCAAACTCTTCATTCTCAAATTTAAAAACTGAGAGAGCCAGAGCCTGTTTTAAGATAAAGACAAGGGCTTATCCTGGATCAGGTGTCAGTGTAAACATTGATTACTTTAACTGCAATATTCTGTTTGCAACAGAATACCCCACACTCTATCATGCATGTTACTAAATATAATCTTACTGTGATGGCAACATACCTGTCTTTTGTATTTGTACTACAGTTTGTGATTATATGTGGAAACATATAATTTTATACTTGGTGGACAAAGTACATACAGCGATAATGATTTTCCAAATTGCTTATTCATATTGAATATGAAGTAGTTCTTGTGCAGTAAATTACCATTGCAAGTAAGAATGACCTTTCTCAAAAATGGCATAATTAGATAAGTGACATGCTTATTGCTGAAGTTTACTTACATGTTTTTCAATGGAAATATCTATAGCTGTTTTTTTTAAAATAATAATATTGTTTGAGAACAATTTCTGAAGTCCAAAAGACATTTTAGTTGTATTGAGTTAATTGATGCAGGAAGTTACAAGTATTGTTTACTGTTTGAAGGGGTGACCAACTGTCATAGATTTTCTAGAACAGTGTAACTATAAAAGTGACAGAGAGAAAAGGGAAGTTTTTCTGGAAAACTCCAGATGGGACAAAAATTCTCAGGGACACAGAGTTGGATGACACGGTTACTTGGGAACAGAAGACCGTACCAGACCTGGTTCCCGTAGAAGCTCAGCGACTATAGGCAACATTGCCAGTAACAAAGTGAGAATGGCAGTTAAGTATGATTAGATTCATGCATGATACTAAGGAGCAGGTTACCAAGGCAAGGGTGTCAACCTTTACTTTTTTGAAAAAGACAGTTGATTGTGTCCTGGATTGAAAGAAAACCAGTCATAAACAACAATAACAACATTTATTTATATAGCACATTTTCAAACAAATTATGTAGCTCAAAGTGCTTTACAAGATGAAGAAAGAAAAAAAGAAAAATATAAAATTGGGCAATACTAACTAACAAAGAATAAAGTAAGTTCCGATGGCCAGGAGGACAGAAAACAATGATTATAAAAAAAAAAAAACTCCAGAGGGCTGGAGATGAAAAACAAAATCTGCAGAGGTTCCAAGGTAACAAGAACACTAGCAATCTAAATCAGTTCTTATGGTTTTCAGGCTTCATGTGGAAGAATTAGATGATAATGGTCATCTTCAAGACATTAATTATTTTCAAAGACTAGCATATTAGTTTATGAAGGAGAGACAACTAAGTTATCTGTAAGGTTTCAGAAGTTCAATATATTTAAAGACATTCTCACAGAAAAGAGATGGTAAATAGTTCTTCTGGTCAGACACGTCACTATTAACATCTATTTGATCTTCTATCCCAGAAATGTTACATTAAATTGAATTACATGTGCTTCCACCATTATTGGTGGCAAACTATGCTCATTAAAAGAATATGTTGAAGTATTATTAACATCATTATTATTTTTTATAATCAACATAAATGTTAAAATTGCCAAGTTGGAGTTTAGCAGAGTAGAGTAAACAAAGTAATTCAAATAATACATGTAAAAATTATTAAGCTTTGTAAGCTAATAAATTAGACTAGCCGACGCCCGCTGTAGCATACGGCGATGTAAGAATAGGAACGGAACACGGTGAGAAAGGAATTCAGAAATCAAGAAGAAAGAAATGCTTCTTGAAAGACGCAGTTATGAATAGGTGTTTTGCTGGAGACGACAGATAATGAGTCGAAAAATCTAATCTAGGAAGAGCTTGAATTTCAGCTTCACCACCATAAACTCCAGATGTTGCCATGTATTGATAGTACTCCTGACTTGTTGTGATAACTCGACTTGCATTGAAAAGAACAGGAGGAACGTCTCCAAATCTGTCCCAATGTGATACAACGAAATCTACTGCCCTATGTCGTAGTGATAGTGCATTGCCTTCGTCAACCGTTTGTGTCAAGAAATAACCCACTGATAGGAACAGGCAGTTACCAGATCCCGGAATACAGATGACGTTGTACAAAAACCCGTCAACAGAGAAGATACTGTCATTCATTTTATAACAAAGGTTTAGGAAACAACCGTCGCAGTATAACGAAAATTGCAAGGAGCGAAACCATTAGCAAGGAGCGGAACCAATGCCAATGGTCGAGAGAGTACCTTCCTGTAGCAAGCTACGGAAAACACTCTCAGGCGCAGACATGGCCGAAGTGAAAGGTCACGCGGTCGGGCTAGATATCCATAGACATATATAGTTAGACGCCGCATTCACTATGCTGCCCAGTCGACACAATACTTCAGCGCGCCCACCCTATTGCAACTGGCAAAAGTGCCATTTAAACTAATACAGGTAGACGTGGAAACCGGTTTTCTGATGAAAAAACAATAATGTTTAAAACAGTATCGTTTACATACAACAGATTTTGGCGAATCATTTACATGAAATTAGTTATAGCCATTTATATACTAATAATGGCAATTATTAAATAATAATAATAATTATTATTATTAAATAATTCCTCCCATATAAGTAACATTTCTTGGACTGCCTTCTTCCATATCCGAAACAACATTTCTAGACGTCCTGTTCTTATGCAACACAGTACTGAAGTATTGATTAATGCCCTAGTCACCTCACATATTACTGTAATGCTATTCTATCTGGAATTACACAAAAACGTATCCATCGCTTACAGCTTCTTTAAAATTCTGCTACCAGGATAATAACCTGTTCTAAATCCACTGAACATGTTACACCTATTCTCTCTCACTGTCACTGGCTCCCTGTTAACTACAAAATACAATGCAAAATACTGATCTTAACATTTAAAGCTCTCCACAACCTCACTAATCTCCTCCAGACTGACACTCCCTCTCGCTCACTCAGACCCTCATCTGCAGCTCTACTTTCTGTACCACACATCAGACTCTGTTCTATGGGAGCTCAAGTGTCTCTCATAGTGGTCCTCAACTCGGGAATTCTCTTTCCTCTCATATACTGTAAGTCACCTCGATTGAATAACACATTTTAAAACTGCCCCCAAAACTTATCTTTTTAAACTGGCATACCAATTGTGAATTTTACACTGTTACTGCCTGTTATCTTTGTTTGTTTGCTAATTATTGCTAATTATTTGTCATTCTCTTGTTTTAAGTTTACTAATTTTGTTTAATTTTATCATATGGTGACCTTGAGTGCTAAGATTATAAAACGGGATTTTCTAATGGCCAAATATAACCAAAACAATTTTTCAGCCTTACCTACGAAATGTAATCCCCCGGGATCTGGTTTGGAGCGTACAGCGGTTTGTACAATCCCAAGAGCACATTATTCATTACTTCACTCTGCAGCAGTGCCGCTCACAATGTGGTGGCGACGTTGACGTACGATACTGCTGATCATGCGGCGTCTAGTAATTCTGTGTCTATGTATATATCGGGCGGTGACATGACACCAATGGGGACATGAGAGAGGAGCGGGGAACGCGGTAGTCCGAAGGAGGAATAGGACTCGAGAAAAGCAGCGTGGGGGTGTATGGGAGGCCGCAGGCAGCATGGGGAAGGGTTTGGAAGAGGATGAATAGGAATCGAGGAATGCCGTGTGGGCTGCATGTGGGTGGAACCAGGTTTGAAGAGGAAGCAGGATGGACCAGAAGAGAAATATATATAAGAGATTGGTTAGTAGTAGCTGAGGAGTAAATGATTTAACCAGAGGATCTAAGAAAATACCTGGGATTGTTAGTATTCATCCTTTTAGTTTTAATGTTTTATGTACCACTTGTTTGGTGGTCCTACAGTGTCTAGGTACATACACTTGTGGATTTATTTTGTGCTGTTGAAAACAAGCAACCAACAATAGTTATGCACTGGGTTTAATATTATTTAGTAAGAGATTTTCTGTGGTTAAATGTCCTGCAACTGTCATCAGAAGACATTAGAGCCCATCAGTAGCATAGAGTTAAAATAAGCATAGCCAAAAAAAACCTGATGAAAAAGAAAGGCACTGCTGATTCAGAGGAATGTCAACAAAAAGAGGATATCTAGAGCAACTCGTCTGATTATAAACTTCTGTCTAAACCATGACCAAGTATAAGAGACGAGCAGAGATAACTTTCTGAAGCCAGGCACAATGGATAATCTGGGAGAAAATGATTGATCAAAGAAAAATAATTTTAGCATATGGTATAAAAAGAAATGATTAAGGCATATCAAAATGAATCAGCAGATGAAAATGCAGTCATTTCATATCAATTTTATCTCACTTCAAGGTCAGTTAATCACTTACATTTTAATATGAATTTATTAGATGTTAAAAAACTTTGATTTTAACTAGGCTTTTTTATTCCACAGTTACTGCATTATAGTATAATGAGGTCTCTGTGAAGTCATTGTTTAATTAAAGGAGGGGGTATACTACAGGAAAGGAAAATGTAGATAAGCTTAGCTAATGAGTACAGTAGATGTCATTACTGCTGCCTCTAATGGTTTTCTTTAGATGATTTTCATTTGCAATGTTCAAAGTAAATGCCTAACTGATTATATAAAAGAGTAGGTATGGAAGAGGATTACACAGAAAATACATGAATTAGATGTGATGAATGGTCTAATAATGATAGCTTTAAGATTTCCCTGTTAAAGTCTCGTGATCAACCTGCCAAGTTATGAGGTTATTTAATGGCTTTTTAGAGCACATTTTTTGACAATCAGGTAAATAGTACAGGGCCCATAAGTTCTTTTTTATTATTTTAAATCCCTGAAATATTGAAATATTTTTTGGCAATATTAAAAAAAAATGTGCTGTTACATTCCAGATTCTTTGCTCATTTTACAGGAAAGATTTTTGTATCACGGTGCAAATGTGTGTTTTCCTTTTTTGCTCCGAGTTTAAAATACATTTTGATTTTCATTTATTTTTTAATTATTTGAAATCACAATGCATGCAGTTTTATTTGTTTTTCAGGATTATGAAAATTAACATCTTCATTAAAGCAGGGCTGTGGAGTCGGTAGATAAATCCTTCGGCTACGACTCCTTAGTTTCTGGTACTTCTGACTCCGAGTCTGACTCCCCGCCTCAGACTCCTCTGTATTTAATATGCTAATGTATTTTCCATTTTGATTAAAGGAAGGCAACATACACATCATTTAACCACAGAACTACAGGCTAGGAAGCTGACTCTATAGTGTATTGTAATAAATTAATTTCAGAAATTTGAGAAAAACATTTGGTTTTAAATTAGTATAGCTGTACTTCATGAATAGTTTTCAAATACAGCAGTAGTACATTATATCATTTTCTGCAAGTACTGTAAGTGGAGGCAGGATGTTTCTAAAGATTTAGAACAATTTCCACTGTTCTCATAGCAGATTACTAACATAACAGACAATTCCCCTTTTTTGATATGGGACTGAAGGTGAAATAATTTGTGTCGTGGGAGTAAAACAATGGTGACAGAACACATCCCAGAGGAAAAACTGTGCTCATAGTCTGGAGTCCTGATTGATACTCACTCTGGTGTCTGTTTGCTTGATAATGAAAGATGCAGAGAACTACAACCTTATTAATGTGTAGGAGTGTAACAGAAGGTCTGGTATAATTATATTAATCCTCAAATAAGAACCTGACATAAGTACTTGGAAAATTTAAATGTTTTAAGATACAGTAGGGAGCAATATTTACTGCATCTTCCACTGATCATCTGACTTAGTAAGCAAACTGATGTTGAGAAGAGAGTCAGTGAAAGACTTTGAGATGCAGAACATTTGAAGTTCAAAGATTTTCACCATTACATAGGTCAATGCCACTGGTCTTCAAACATTTGTTTTACTTTTTAGAGGCTAAGCTAATTGCTGATATTCTGGACCTTATTACAGGCAAAACTTCTGCATTTAAAAACAGATTTAAGATGTCTGGAAAAACAGGTGCCAATTTATCAATATTTTGGTAGGAGGAAGAGTGAGCGAAAGACATTAGTCACGCCTGCTGCTCTGCGTTTTTTGGTCTCTGGTGAAAACATACTTTGTTCACAGTAAGGAGATTTCTAAGGAAAAAAATAATGTAAATGAACTGTAGAGCCATTAGGAAGGTCACACAGACATGCTGTAGAAATTTATTCAGTTTATTAGATAGATAGGATCAGTAAGAGGTGGTTGTGGGGATTATGGTTGTGTATTTGCATCTGTAGTCAATAATCATTTAAAGACTTTTCTAGACATAGAATCAATCATTGGTGATAAAATGCTGTTCATTCTTGTGTTTTTTATGTAATTGGTATCATTAACTACTTTGTGTATTATTCCTTATATTAAAAAAATAATAGTAGGTTTTCTTGTTTTTTGTATTCTTTTTTTCAGGTACAACTTGGTCAGGTCTCTGTTAAGTGCCCAATTACAGAATGCAATGAGCACCTTGAAGAAAGCACTGTTGTGGCCCACTTGCCCAATGATGAAGTGCTAAAGTACAGGTACTTCCTGGAGCTCAGCAGGGTGGACTCGAGCACTAAACCTTGTCCTCAGTGCAAGCACTTCACCACCTTTAAATCCAGAAGCACTATTTATACTCCTAGCAAGTCAGAGAGCAAGTTTAAGGTAAGTTCACCATCTTAAAACTTAAATGTGGCATCCTATGATGTCCTGTGCCCTCAGCGGTGGGTACAACTTTAAGTTCTGGGACATCAGTAGTCACGATGGAGATGAACCAGGTAAAGTGAGGAAACAGGCAAGACTCTTATTCAAAAGAATAGAGGAAGGTTATTATTTAATACAAAAGTGTCCAAAAAGTGCATACTATGCATTCAATAAATACATCTTTTTTCAAAATCATTTCATAAAACAAACAGTGCCCCCAGGTGAATGTATGAATAAATTAAATATGTTTTAAAATCATAGTTGTTTGACACAGCAGTTTTCCTGTCACATCTTTCTGTCCTTATCTGCTCCTTTATTTAGCAGACGTGAACTTTGCCACACACTGAAACCTCTGCATAACTGTCAGTTCTGTTCCCTTAAAATTGCTCAGTAGAGCTAATCCTGCCTGTCCAGTTCTCCAGCCTCAAAACACTTGTCACACCAACCTTTCTCCAAGCAATTGCTGTATTCTTTCATTTTCCACCCTATAATACTGGCTCACCCTCTTTTATTTTGTAGCAAACTCCACCTGACACTTGTCAATTACATTATTATCCTAATTCCGGTAATGATGCCACTAGGCCATGATATAATAGTAGTAATAATAAAACCTCCCTGGGACTCATCTTGCCACACATCAACATATAGAGATTCATCAGTATTCTGTCTTAGTAGCACTATTTTCAAAAGATAATCTTTATAAATCTGGTAGCCCTTTACACTTTTCCTTCTTTCATACATTATTACTGTCATCACTGATAATATCTATTTTTCTCAGTTATTCAGCCTGATCAATTAAGAAACTTTTAGAGTAATTGTAGCCAGTTTATGCACACTAGTCAATTATTTGCAGTGACATATGATCCTAGTGATGAAATGGCTCCATCCATTATTGCTTCAATTCAGCTTAGACCAAGAAGAAACAAAGCATATAATTATTGATATAATTAATTTTAGATAGGCTCCTTAACTAGTTTATAAGTAGCCTAAATGATATTGTGAACAGTTAAGCAGCGAGATTAGGGGCAATTAATAGAGGTAATGGGTAATTGTTATCATCATCATCATTATTTTTATTAAGCTTTTCTTGGTGATTGTAGTAGCAATCAGACCTCCCTATCCCCCATGACTTCCTCCAGTCAACACTATTTGTTGTTACTATCAAAAACCTGGTTATTTGCCTTTACAAACAACCACAGATACTGGGGACTATAAGGGAATAATTACATTATACATTTATACAGCACTTTTGTACACTTCTCAAAGCACTTTGTATCGAACCACTTCGACCACCACCAGTATATAGGATGTAGTGATGGCAGTCATTTTTTGCCAGTATGCTCACCACACATAGCTATCTGCTATATAGCAGAGATATTTAGTCAATATGGGACAGGGAATAATTAGGATGTCAAATTCACCAGGTCATGGTGGTCAGTTTAACCAGGACATTGGGAAACTCCCCACTCTTTATGAAAGATACCCAAAATGGTTCTGAAGCAAATAACAAATAACTCCAAACCCCCCCTCTTACCTCATCCTCCCTGGTGCACTGCAAAACTGCATGCCTCCCTGGTCTGCCACGTTTGTGAAATGTACAGCTTGTTTTGGTATGTTTTTGCCGGTCTCTTTTACCGAGTGTCAAGTGGAAAGTTGATGTTTACTTCTGGTACAAAAACTCCTGAAATATTGGCTGTTTTAAAATTAGTGTGTTTCACTACTTTTTTAGTGCTGGTATACCACACAACCTTAACAGACAGTCAGAATCTCTGTTTTACATCTCACCAGAAGCACTTTTCCAATGTTTACAGCACAGTGCTCTCCTCACTGTAGTGGGACATTGGGATATACACACATAGCACTTGGTAAGTGGCCACTAATGACCTCACCAACAACTCTTCCAGAAGCAATCCAAGCTTTTTTTTTTTCTAGATGCTCTCCCTTCCAGGTATGGGCCAAGCCAAAACATACTCACCTTCAGGTGGATTACTTGTTTTGAAATGCAGGTGATAAAGATCTGAACAAAAGGTGTTTCTTTATGATGTTGAAAAGTTGGTCTACATTAATAGTCCATCAATGCCACATGTAGTAAATCTACTAGAGGAATTCTAAAGATTTGTTTAAGTTTAAAATTAACTTGAAAAAGAGCATATTATTTCCTGTCTAACATGTCATTTTAACTATATCAGTTTTTATCTTATTGTCTTGTATCAGTTGTTATTCATCTCCTCTGACACCAGGCACGTTCTGGATATCCATTCACCCCAATAAACGTTTTCATATCTTAATTTCATACAACCTTGAATTACTTTGGATTTAATTTGGATTTTTTGGCACTGATCAGCAATTAACTTAGACCACTTTGCACAGATATATTTTCACTTTGTCAATAAAGAGTCTTTTTCTGTTTTGCAGTGTGAAAAAAGACATATTGAATCCACTCATTTTCAGTGTTGTATTACAGTGTAATGTGAAAATGTCCATGGCGTTTTATGGGCACTAATATGATTTAATAACAGAAGTTTTGTAAAAGAAAGGGCCTCAGTTATACTGCTGTTTGTATATTGGATATATTAGATGTACCATGTACAGTAACTAAGTACTTTTCTGTATACACATTTTTCTTTTTTTTGGATGAAGGAATAATATTATTGGTAGGTAGTTTGTGTAGGTTAAGGCTTTAGAGTTCAGGATTCAAACCCTGAGGTTGTGGGATCAAATACTGCAATTGATGCTCTGAGACCCTGAGTATGCCACTTCACCTGCCTGTGGTGAAATTGTAAAAATGGTTTTGAATGTTGTAAGCTGCTTTTATATGAAGATGTTATTGAAATAATAGTATTACTAGGTCATTACAAATGCCTGCTGTTGAAAATGGTATATACAATTTTTGCTTTTTATAGTGACATGACTTTCATTGCCATTTAAATTGAAATGGATAATCAGTAGAAGTAACTGAAATTTGTGTATATATTATTATGATTATTAGGATCATTCATTCAAGTAATATTTTGAAGTTTCTTGTCAGTGGTATGTGGTCTCGCCTTTAAAGTCTGCAGATGTAAATATATATGTAAAGGATTTTGGAGAGCTGGGGTGTGGAGTGGGGCATCTCTGTTCATAGTAAGCAGACATGCATGTAAATGTAAACCACTTCAGTTAAGGGTAGGATTGCCAACCATTTGTAAATTTACTGAGAGTATGCAAAAAAATGTAAAATCATGTTTGTTGCTCCATAAATACATTTGACTGTCCATTTAAAAAAAAATCCATTCAAGACAGCAACCCTTCAAATCAGTCTCCATGTAATTCCCAGTCACAATTGGTCATTTGTCTAGTTATTTGCCTGTCAAATAAATATCAGGACATATATAACAAATCGGTTAATATGAGCACAGCCAGACACGATGATCAACCACAAAAAGTCCAGCATTGCCGTTTGTAAACAGCTTGGACTAAAGAGGCAGATTATATGGAATGGACAGGGACTGATATAAAAGTTCTTAAAATGCATATTGTTTGTGGTACAAAAAGAATTTTTTAATTTCTTACAGCGGTGTAAGGGATATTTGGAAGCAGCTTGAAGAATGGTGATATTGGTAAAGCTAAAGGACACATTATTGGAGTAGAGCAAGTGTGATAATTTTTGTATATGTTGCTTTAAGAGTGTCACTAAAAATATATGTCAGTAAAAAAATACCTGAGTTCAAGTTTTAAAAGCAAATTTTAAGGTTGGCAACCGTGAGGGGTCCCCTTTCAAACTCTGTAGATAGGAATTAATATTTCAGTGGAGTATCTCGTGGTAGACCTGTTAAGTTTGAACAGATGCTGTTGATTCCTGCCTCTGAGGACACCACTTTTTCTCATCCTTCTTACCTTCCTTTTTGTTTCTATCAAAACAACACCATGGCTCACAACCACAGCTTCTAGCACCCACTCAAGCTTTAAAGTGCTTTTGCTAAGCAACTATTCCTTGAGCTTTACCAACCTTTGTACTTCCATTTGACACCTTACTATCCATGCTAAATGTAATGCTGTCTCTTTTTTCCCCTGCCATGAGGCCTATTTTATAAAACTTATTTGATATAGACAGGAAATTCCATTGAAAAAAATAGGAAATTTTGCTTGAAGTAATTTTCAGGATAACACAAAATATAGAAGAAGGAAAAGTACAACTGTTTAACACACAGCTTTGAAGGCCTCAGCTACTTCCTGAGCCTTTCCAAAGGGCTTTGAACCCTGTCCAGCAGGTAGGTGATTAATCAGCCTGTTCCATGTCAAGTCTCCCAGCTAAATGATGACAACAAACAGCATTTATTTGTATAGCACAATTTCATACAAAAACTGTAGTTCAAAGAATACCAATTACAAAGAAAAGACAGTTGAAATAACAAACTAAACAAATAAATTAAAAATTATAAAAACTTAAGAGTCCCTAATGGAATTAAGCATAACTTAAATTACCATTATCTATAGACAGTTTTTGAGTTTCTAATAGTTGAAATCCTATAAGTCAGTCCAGTGACATGGCCAAATGGACAGGGTGGAGAAGAATACAAAGCCTCCAGCTGGCATGATGTTGGAGAAAATAAAATTCTAGGAGTTCCAAAACCAAAAGACCACCTAGCGCCCACATTGATAAATATACAATACATATACTACATAGCCAAAGTTTTGTGGACATCTGATCATCACACCTATATAAAGCTTGTTGGACAGCTCATTTCAAAACCATGGACAGTAATATGTAGTTACTCAAGCACCAAACCACCCCCTTTCCTGTGTGGCTAAAATAACTTCTACACTTCTAGGAAGGCTTTCCATAAGATTATGGAGTGTGTCTGTGGGAATGTGCACCTATTCAGTAGAAAGAGCATTTGTGAGGTCAGGTAGCGATGAGACAGTCGGGCTCACATCAGATTCATCCCAAAGGTGTTCAGCAGGGTTCAGGTCGACTCTTTGTAGACCACTCGAGTTCCTCCATAACGGACTTGTTAAATTATGTCTTTATGAATCTGGCTTTGTGCACAGAGCCACAGTCATGCTATAACAGAAATTTGCCATTTTCAAATTGTTGCCACATAGTTGAAAGCTCACAGTTGTATAAAATATTTTTGTATACTGCATTAACAGTACCTTTCAGTGGAACCAAAGGGCCTAGACCAAACCCTGAAAAACAGCCCCAGACCATTATTACTCCTCCACCAAACTTTACAGTAGGCACTATGCAGTACAGAAGGTAGTGTTTTCCTGGTATATGCAAAACCCAGATTTGTCCATCAGACTGCCAGATAGTGAAGCGTGACTCATTACTCCAGAGAATGTGTTTTACATTGCTCTGGTGTGCAATGGTAGGTTGTTTACACCACTCCAGCTGAAGCTTGGCGTAGCGTATAGTGATCAAAGGCTTGTGTGCAGCTGCTCAGCCATGTAAACCAATTTTTTGTAGCTCCCAACACACAATTCTTGTGCTGATATTTCTGCCAGAGGCAGTTTGGAATGCTGGTGTGTGTAATATAACAGAGGATGGGTGATTTTTATACGCTATGTGCTTCAGCAGTTGCCATCTCTTCACTGAGAGTTTGTGTGGTCTACCACTTCATGGCAGAGTTGCTGTTGCTCCTACTTTTACTTCACAGTAATAGCGTGGTTGACCAGGGCAGATCTAGCAGAACACAAAGTTCACAAACTGACAGGTAGCAAAGGTGGTACCCTGTGACAGTGCAACGTTTAGAATCACTGAGCTCTATTTTCTAGGTGAGGGGACGTTGGCGCACGCATGTTGCTGCCACTCCTCCCTGTTAACAACACTTTTCACAAAATTCACCTTAATTCTACACTTTCCTACACTTGTTTTATTTCTTTTATTGTATGTATAGTTCGTGGGTACAGCCGACTTGAATTGCATGGATTTGGCTTAATATTTACAGATTTTAAGGGCTCTACTTTGACTGGGAACAGCTGAGTCTGTGGATCGCGGGATGAGACCTATGAACATTTCTTTGTACCTGGCGATCTAGGACCTTTGGACGATCTGTCTCCATGATTATATTCACTATGCTGATCTGCTCCCGTTTCATCTTACAGTACTCTACGACTGGGAACTGATCTGATGTTCATACTAACCTGGCTTATGGCTCCGGGGCGATCACGCCTGAAATTACCAAGCGTTACTGTTTGTGGCTGTGTATTTGAACCTCCAAATCCTGCTACCTCCTCCTACTATGCTTTCTGCTGCTTTGCTATCTCCGCTCATCTATGCTACCATACCCGCCTGTCCTACCGGTTACGCTGTGCTGTGCTGCTTCTCCACTGCTTTTCAGATAAGTATTGCCCAGTATCATGCTAAAATACTCTCATGACAAACTCCTTCTTAATAAACAGTTTGTCCAGAGCAAATGGTCTGACTGGAACATCTTAAAAGACGGCGGTATTTTGCAGCGCCCAAAATATGTACATCGCGGGTCAGGTCGCCGCCGCCACCACCGGACTGCGAATGAAAAGACGACCGGCATCATTTGCTCAGGAATAAGCTGTCCTTCTCATGGCCCTGTAGATAGAAGTGTCAGTGTGCCAAATTTACATTATGTGGAAATAAACCCTGATCACGGCTCTGTGCAAAAAAAGCCTCATTAACTAATATTGCACTGTTTAACTCAAGATCTCTTAATGGCAAAGCATTGGTGCTGTCAGAACTCATCACTGACACCAAACTTGATATACTGTGTTTAACGGAGACTTGGCAAACGAACAAATTTATGTCTCTCACGGAGGCGACTCCACCTGGTTTCACTTTCCATACAGAACTTCCCAGCTCTAGACAAGGAGATGTGCTTGCAGTAATTATTAGAGCAGACTTAAACATCAAATGAATCCCAATTGACTGTTCACTGTCTTTTGAGTGCCTGGCTCTTAAACTAATAACAGAATCAGGTCCTATCTAAATCATTGTTCTTTATTGTCCCCCCAAAATACAATGCATCCTTCTTATCTGATCTGATTGAACTTTTAACCCACCTAAGTTCTTATTCTCAGAGAATTATCCTTCTCGGTGATTTCAACATCCATATTGACACTACTACATCTAAACTGAGAAATTAATTCCTATCCTTACTGGACCGTTTTGACTTGACACATGTTGATTTTTCCCACCCACTCAGATGGTCATACATTGTCTCTGATCTGCACTTCGGGAGTA
Source organism: Polypterus senegalus (assembly GCF_016835505.1). NCBI lineage: Eukaryota > Metazoa > Chordata > Cladistia > Polypteriformes > Polypteridae > Polypterus > Polypterus senegalus. Next base: position 210,754,683 of record NC_053156.1, on the reverse strand, counting down.
TCTGTTGCCAACATTTACAGCACTGATTTGGGACTCTGACCATAAAGCAGTATTTTTTACTGTCTCACTGCCTTTCCCTCCTCTTACCTGTAAACGACAAATTTCTTACAGAAACCTTAAAAATATTTATCCCTCTCTCCTTTCTGGATCCATTTCTGATCTTTTACTGTCTGCACCTATTCCGTCAACACTAGATAGTCTTGTTGACCACATTAACTCAGCCCTTCATTCAGCATTAAATAAAACAGCTCACTTAAAACATAAGGAGGTTTCCTTTAAACGTTCAACTCCTTAGTATATTTCAGAATTGCTATCCATGAAAGCAGCTGGCCGACGCCTTGAGAGAATGTAACGCTATGAAAGCAGCTGGCCGAAGCCTTGAGAGAATGTAACGTAAGACTGGCCTCACTGTGCATATCCAGGTTTTCTCTGACCACCAAAGAGCTTACAGAGAAGCACTAACTGCTGCTAAGAACACCCACTATGGCAGAATAATTGAAAGTGGCCACGATAACCCAAGGGTTTTGTTTTCTGTAGTTAATAAATGACAAGAACCCGCATCTGGCTCAACTACCTCTTCTACTGAAGTCTGTGATAATTCCTCCACTTTTTCCGTAACAAAATTAAAGATCTAAATAATTCAACTAACATAAATACATCATCTGTTTATATCTCTCCCTGTTTTCCCACTCCATCCAGCTCCTTTCTAAGTTGTCACCTGTCACATCTGCGTTTGTTAATAACCTGCTTTGCAATATGAGGCCGACTACTTGTGTACTGGACCCCATCCCCAGCACACTACTTAAATCTTGCCTTCATGAAATAGTCCCGACTGTTATAACAATAATAAACTCATCCCTTGACACTGGCTCTATGCCGCTTACTTTTAAAATCGCTTCTGTAACCCCAATGTTAAAAAAAGTCTGGTCTTGATGCTGACAATCTTAACAATTTCCGGCCTATTTTCTACTTACCTTTCCTGTCAAAAGCTCTTGAGCGTGTTGTAGCTTCCCAGCTCACCAATTACTTAACGTCTAATAATTTGATGGAACCCTTTCAGTTCTGGTTTCAGGGCGCGGCACAGCTGTGAAACTTCTCTGCTACGGGTAATCAATGATTTGCTTATGGCAGCAGACTCTGGACAAACCAGCATATTAATTCTATTAGACCTCAGTGCAGCATTTAACACTGTCAGACATGACATTCTACTGTTCAGAATGGAGAACATGCTGGGTATCTCTGGCACTGCCCTCTAGTGGTTCAAGTCCTATCTGACTGATAGGCAAGAGTTTGTTAGTCTTGGCAACAGCGGATCCAGCTCGGCGCCAGTCACACAAGGAGTTCCAGAGGGTTCTGTCCTCGGCCCTCTTCTCATCTATATTTATATGCTTCCCCTTGGCCATATTATTCGTAGCTATGGACTGGGCTATCATTTTTATGCAGATGATACTCAACTCTACTTCAGTGTTAAAAGTGGAACTTCATCAGAGCTTTCTCAGCTCACAACCTGCCTTAGTGAAATTAAAACCTGGATGGAGCAGAACTCTTTAAAATTAAATTGCAACAAAACTGAACTCCTGCAAATTGGGACTAAAATGCAACTTAATAAAATGAGCTCTTTCCCAGTCCATCTTGGCGGTGATCTCATCAGACCTGCCTCTACTGCAAAGAATCTTGGTGTCATTTTTGATTCCTCCCTCTCTTATTCCACCCACATAAATCACATTAAGAAACTTTCTTACTTTCACCTCCATAACATAGCCGGTGTTCGCTCCTTCCTCTCCTTTTCTAATGCTGAGAAACTTGTCCATGCTTTTATCAAACCTGCATCGATTACAACTTGCTGCTGGCAGGTACACCTTCTAATCGTATATCACAGCTCCAGCTTATTGAAAAGTCAGCTGCAAGAGTCCTTACTTGAACCAGCAGCAGTGAGCACATCGCACCCATCCTGCTCCATCTTCACTGGCTCCCTGTGTCTTACAGAATCGAATATAAAATCCTACAAATAACCTACAAAGCCTTAAATAACTTCGTGCCAAACAACATCAGTGACCTTCTATGTGCCTGCCCGCTCACTAAGGTCTTCTGATTCTGGCAATCATGTTGTTCTCCACACTAATCTATACTTAATGGGTGACAGGGCCTTCAGCTGTATAGTGCCCAGACTCTGGAATGACCTACCGAAATTAATCAGATTAGCTGACTCCATGAATTCTTTTAAAAAACAACTCAAAACTCATCTGTTCAGGAAGGCTGTTAGCTCTACTTGTGTAACCTGTATGTGTGTGTGCTAGACCATCAATTAGGTTGTCTGTTAGGCTTTTTTTTCTCTGAATTCACTGTTGTAATCTTCTTTATTTATTTATTTGGTTTGTACAATGCTATATACTGTATACCCTGCCGTTCTTTCTTATATTCTGTAAGTCCCTTGAGCATGGAAAAGGCGCTATATAAATAAAATGTATTATTATTATTATTAGTATGTCCCATTCTGCTGCCATTGTTTGTCAATGGAGATTGCAGTGCTATATTTACCTGTTAACAACGGGTGTAGCTGAAACACCTGAACTCAGTAATTTGGAGGTATATCCACATACCATGGCCATATAGTGTGAATATAATAGTTATTTATTATTGTTAAGCATCATTCTAGAAGATTTCATTTAGCAGGTCTTATCAGTAGTTGGAGGATGCACATTGTTCCCAAGACACCACTGCAGGAAATCTGATGAGCAAAAGAAGAAATAAAAAGGAAAAAGTAATGCCTAGTGGAGATATTCTCAATATTTGATATTATAGTCTCTATTATATTCTATTGCAAACACTGCCAAAAGAAGTATGAAAAAGTTAAAAAGATAGTTTTATTAAGTTCAAGTAAAGTTATTTTAGTAAAGCAGTTTAAATGAGTGAGTGTCCTGAGGTTCAGCAAAGTTTGTTTGCTAAAAATACATTTTATATTATTTTACTTTATATTTTAAAATGCTGCCATTGCCTCACTTTTAACCACTGAAGCTTTCAAGATTTATTCCATTGAATATACAATCAGTAGTTGAAAATAATACTCATGGAATTCCCTCATTGTCATTTATAAGTTAAGAAATGTAGGACTGTCTCCCAAGGCAGACTGCTGTGAGGTGTTTAGTTACTGTATATGAGCCTTTAGAATTTCTAGTTTAGTATTCCTCCATTTTCGCTTATCCTTATGCCCTTTTTTTTGATTACTTCAGTTATCCATTGTCACAATAACAAGACATGAACAGATAAAGGTTTGGGGCAGCCACCTGTGTAATATGGTATCCCGGCTGCAAAAGGCGTTTTTGTCACAATAACCAGCACTGAAGTGCATACAACAGAGTCCAAAACAAGACTGAGGAAAAAGGGAAAAGGGGCAGGTTTTTAAAGGGGAAGACAGGAAGTGAGGTAAAAAGGATCAAGCACGTGGTCTTCAACCATTGGATCACAGCCGGATGTGACATCAGAGGGGCCGGAGCTGGTGAGGTCGACTTCCATTGGCTCTGTCCCGGAAGTGATGTCAAGAGAGCCAGGTGGACTCCCCCGGGAATGGTCTACAGGCAAGGGAGAAAAGGAGTCAGTGTACTCTGCCACATCCCGGCACACCTCAGAACTGCCTTCACTCAAGCCCTTTAGCTGCCTCCCATGCGCATGTGTGTGACACATGGTACCTTAATAGTAGAGGATTTCTTAACTTGCTGTGGATTGTCTCACATCTTAACAACTGACCTTTCCACCTCCCTGCTAACACTACACACCCAACTCCAAGCTTACAAGCTGTATGACTAGAGCTGTCTTTATATTTTACCTTGGAAAAGATCCTCAGCTATCCAGCAGCTTCAGTATGAGATGTGGGAGCAGGCAGTCCTGCATTTTGTGCACACTTGCAGGATAGCCTGTGACTCTAATTGTGCTGGAGCTGAGATTGCTGCAGCTGTGCCTCACCCCTGCTTTAAAAGGAAAGCGTGAGTATTAGAAGGAAAAAAATGAAAGGAAAGAGAGGAGAAAGAAGATGAAGGCTAAACGATGTGAGAATACAGCAGTAAGTGTGGGAGAGAGAGAGAGAGAGAGAGAGAGGGCGGGCAGGCAGGCATTTGATTAGGACAGCGAGCATTCATCGCTCAGGGCTAAAGACCAGGGGCCTCATGCTTAACGGCGTGCATAGAATTCACACTATAACATGACGTAAGCACAAAAGCCGAAATGTGCTTACGCACAGAAAAATCCAGATGCAGGAATCTGTGCGTACTCCAACTTCCGCGTTCTTCCGCTCCATAAATCCAGGTCAGCCTGAAAAGTAACGCTCGTGCATGCGCATGCTGTCCTGCCCCAATTCCTCCCAGAATTACGCCTCTTTGACTATGCAAATCAACATAAATAGCCCTTAAGCTCAGCGTTCTGTGAAAAGACAATGGGAAAAGCACTGGGGAAAATATAAGAATTTCAGCGAATACCAAGTGGAGGCAAAGGAAAAATATACTGTTTGTTGATTTAAACAGTGGTATAATCAAAAAAAGGAAGTTGATCGAGTGACATAGTGTGTCGGAGAAACTCGAAAGCTCAAGTTCACAAAAGTCGCACACTTCCAAAATAAAAAAGAAGTCGCATATCAAAGTCGCCGTGAAAAGGTGAGACGTAGCCCACCGTCTGAGCTTATTAGGGTACAGACAAAAAAAAATAGGCACACACTGGGGAAAAAAGCACAAAATGTCAACTTTAATCTCGAAATTTCCACTTTAATCACGTAGTGTATTTTGTCATTAAAGTAGAACATCATAAACTTTATCTTAAATTCATTTAATTTACTAGTATCTCAAATCCCATCATAACTAAAGTAGCATGTTAAATGCTTTGTTTTGTATTTGATCTTCAATATGCTCTATGTTTGTGAATCACTATGTGGTTCCGTTCTTTCTCTTTCTCCGACAGGGCACAGAATCCACTACATTTGTGATATTACAGCTCTCTGAATAATTAAAATACTGAGATGTATACATGATATCATTTTGGAATGAAAGCATGTTATTAAAAATGGGAACACGATGGTGCAGTGATTGTTCATGTCTCACACAAGATGCTGCTGTGCCATGCGCGACCTTCGATGAAATAATTTATTGTAGCAGTACTGTCTCTTTCAAACATACTAACCTGCAATTCCTGTCCTTACTTTTCTTTCCCCAAATACCCAATCGCCACACAGTCAGCTCTGTAATAGACGTTAAGCCATCTGTAAGCTTACAACGACGGTTCTTCAAAACTTGTAAGGAACATTGAAATATCTTCATAGTACGTGTTTAATTATTCTATCCATCTATCCTTCCAGTGTCGCGCCAGCCTCAGCAAATATACAGCGAAGAAGGCAGGAACAGTACGTGAACTTGCTAGTGCTGCGGCACCGTGTCCTCACATGTATAATTATTAACAATACAGATTATTTAAATTAAGTTAAAGTTTTATCTGTATAATATAATTAACATATTTTGCTGCATTTCATCTTAAAAATGATATCGTCATCATATGTAAATACGCGCTTTATAAAGTGGCGCAGATTGTGCAATATTGTAACTGTAGTGCAAGTTTACAATGGGGTAATTGTACTTATAAGTACAAACAGTTCTACAAGGAGCAATTGATTGAGTGCGTTTATAGTTCTTGGGATGAAACTGTTTCTGAACTGCGAAGTCCGTACAGGAAAGGCTTTGAAATTTTTTGCTGTGGCTTTGGCAGTGTGTGCTTGATGCTGTATACCGATAATTCTGTTTCCGATCAGCTGCTGCTGTGATTCCCCACTTAGATACAGTGATATAAATACTCCGAGTGGTGCAGTGAGAGTAATGTGGATATAGATGATCCGCTGTGGCAACCCTTAAAGGGAGCAGCTGAAACAAGAAAAAGAAGAAGAAGATGGTGCAGTGAGAGTAACAACGCTAAAGCAGTTATGGTATTTGGAATACTATGGCTATTCCCTGGGCCATTATATTGTTACAGGTAATCTACAATCAGATGCATTACACTAATAAACAATATGTGGTTAATTTCAGTGTATTTATAAAGCCACGTCAGAAATGTGGTTCTAAGAAATAAAGGGTAACCACACAGAAACAGTAGCACTGCTTTGATGCTGGGTGCCAGCAGTCTGCAAAACCGAGCGGAGTACTTGCGTACGACAGTGTATGAGGTACCGTGGAAAAGTGAGTGGCTTTACGGCAAGTGTAGGTTTTATACATTGCGATTTGAACGTGGAAACGTTCTTATGCAACATTTCTGTGCATATGCACCGTTTATGCATGAGGCCCCAGGTGCTCACTCCCACGTAAGTCAGAGAAGGCAGTGGGAGATGGTCAGAGCAAAGCTCAGCTCAGTCTGGAAGCCCCATTTGTGAGCAACATGGCCAATGGGGGGACCTGAGCCTTGGGTCCAGATTGGGAGTCCTGCTGTAGACATAGAATGGCAGGGACCCGGACCCCCAGAAGAGTATTGGTTGTGCCTGTCAGTGGGACGTCTCCTCTGCTACATCACCCCATGCAAGATAAGCAGAGGAGTCAATTTTAAGGGACACGCCGGGTACTGTATTTTTTGTGGAAAGGATTCCTGCTTATGTTTTTGACTTTGTTTTTAATTGCTTTTCTATTTATTGGATTTTAACCTTTGCAGCACCTTTATTTAATGGATTATTTATTTATGGAACTGCAGCACTGCAAAATTTGTTATTACCAAGGATGGAATGTAAAACTTTTACTAATAATATAATTTAAATGGAATTACAGTTTATTTATTTAGGAATCCAGCCACTTTCCTGTGATGCCACACAAATTTAATAAACCACCCTGACATTGGCATCCTGCTACGTTCACAGTAATATGTGAATGAGCAAACACACACTATTAACTAATAATACAGTGTTGTCTTTCTCCCTTTTAAAGCCATAACATTATATCTAAAATAACATAATGGCAAATCAAATAACTTATATTCCTGGAAGGAAAACCCTATACCTTAGCATTCTTATGGGCAACTCCTGATAATGCTGCATGTCTTGATATACAGTATATTGTGTAAGTATACCTTAGTGCAAACTTAATTACTAGGAAAGTCTTTGATCCCTGGTGGGTCTATAGGCTGTTGTTTTCTGTCAGATTTTTTAAGAGAGAGTTTTCTAATTAGCATCACTAATAGTTCATTTAACAAACACATGAAAGCAACTGTTGGTGCCGTGTCTCCTGGGGACGACAAACAAGATACAGGAGCATCTGATAACATTTTTTAAAAATCTGCTTTTAATGCTGCTGATTTTGGGAAACTCTGATAAGTTCTCTTTCTCTAATAACCAATCTATAATATAAATATTGTTTTATAGGGTCCTTATTGTCATGTGTGCAGAGCAAAATTCTAACTTGCATGTAGATAGATAGATAGATAGATACTTTATTAAGTTAATCTACATGCAACACACTACTCTGTGGCACAATGATTACCTCAAAACTCCTGTCTTCCTTACTTGGTAAATGTCAGATGTCAAATGTCATTTAATCTCATTTTCATTTTTGTTTTGCATAGTATTGTTTTGTATGGATCTGTATTTATTTGTATTTTGTTTTATTGGCAACTTTTGAATGATTATTTTTCATTGTTTTTACGTATTTATCATTGTTTGTAATTGTTTTCTGTGACTTTAAGTGTACCTCCATTTTCTGTGCTTTATGGGTGGAGCCACAGGAAGTGGGATACCCTGATGACACTGTTGCTTATTGCTAGGTCCTCCTTCTGGCTTTGTATTCAGTCCAGAAAGAGAGATTCCACAGTGGAACCTTGAGGTTGTATTTAGAGTTAAAAGCGAGTATTGTTATTTTATGATACTGCTGTGTTTTTTTTTTTTGTGGTTCCTGGGTGTTGGATTTTGTTGTTGAATTATGTATTTGAATATGTATGCCTTGGATTGCCCTTGGGCAACTCCTTTTTACCCTTTTGAATATTTTTGTTATATTTTCTATTATATTAATAAATATTCTTCTTAATAAATATTCCCATGCGTAGGGGTCTGTTCCAGTTGAATTTACTGGTTTTACTTGAATCTTTTCCTGGCTGACTGTGGAATGCTCCTGGTTTGGTTTATGGTCAATTTGGAAGCCTCAGACCCCTTTTTGCCTTGTTTGTGTCTCCAAATCATAACAAGTATGAGCCAATAAGTTTCTATGAACCTTAGATATGATGTATGACTTGTGTAAAAAAAAAAAAAGTAAAGGTAAACATCTAAAAAACAAATTAATTACAAAACTGTACATCTTTACACTATTTTCCTATTTTAGTGAATTACTGATTCCTTTTAACTTGAATGCAGCTGGTATGCCAGTTTTCTTTGTGTCTTTAGGATGAATGTATTTTTCTCCCAAGACACCAATTGGAAAGAAAATAAATGAATAACAGTGATTTACTTAATAAACCAACATCTTTCTTGAAAACATAATTTTTGTTTGTAGTGATTGCATAGCTGGTTCAACTGTTGGAGCATACATATTAGGATTCTATGACAAGTGCAGTGCTTACCTTGTACATGGCATATTGTAATGTACTAACATACAGTATATGGTGATGTCTTGTATGTCAAATTAAACTTTTAAAAAAAGTATATATATATATACATACAGTGGAATGCAAAAGTTTGGGCAACCTTGTTAATAGTCACTATTTTCCTGTATAAATCGTTGGTTGTTACGATAAAAAATGTCAGTTAAATATATCATATAGGAGACACACACAGTGATATTTGAGAAGTGAAATGAAATTTATTGGATTTACAGAAAGTGTGCAATAATTGTTCAAACAAAATCAGGCAGGTGCATAAATTTGGGCACCGTTGTCATTTTATTGATTCCAAAACTTTTAGAACTAATTATTGGAACTCAAATTGGCTTGGTAAGCTCAGTGACCCCTGACCTACATACACAGGTGAATCCTATAATGAGAAAGAGTATTTAAGGGGGTCAATTGTAAGTTTCCCTCCTCCTTTAATTTTCTCTGAAGAGTAGCAACATGGGGGTCACAAAACAACCCTTAAATGACCTGAAGACAAAGATTGTTCACCATCATGGTTTAGGGAAGGATACAGAAAGCTGTCCCAGAGATTTAAGCTGTCTGTTTCCACAGTTAGGAACATATTGAGGAAATGGAAGACCACAGGCTCAGTTCAAGTTAAGGCTCGAAGTGGCAGACCAAGAAAGATTTCGGATAGACAGAAATGACGAATAGTGAGAACAGTCAGAGTCAACCCACAGTCCAGCACCAAAGACCTACAACATCATCTTGCAGCAGATGGAGTCACTGTGCATCGTTCAACCATTCGGCGCACTTTACACAAGGAGATGCTGTAGGCGAGAGTGATGCAGAGGAAGCCTTTTCTCTGCCCACAGCACAAACAGAGCCGCTTGAGGTATGCTCAAGCACATTTGGACAAGCCAGCTTCATTTTGGAATAAGGTGCTGTGGACTGATGAAACTAAAATTGAGTTATTTGGGCATAACAAGGGGCGTTATGCATGGAGGAAAAAGAACCCAGCATTCCAAGAAAAACACCTGCTACCTACAGTAAAATATGGTGGTGGTTCCATCATGCTGTGGGGCTGTGTGGCCAGTGCAGGGACTGGGAATCTTGTCAAAGTTGAGGGACGCATGGATTCCACTCACTCAGTATCAGCAGATTCTGGAGACCAATGTCCAGGAATCAGTGACAAAGCTGAAGCTGCGCCGGGGCTGGATCTTTCAACAAGACAACGACCCGAAACACTGCTCAAAATCCACTAAGGCATTCATGCAGAGGAACAAGTACAACATTCTGGAATGGCCATCTCAGTCCCCAGACCTGAATATAATTGAAAATCTGTGGTGTGAGTTAAAGAGAGCTGTCCATGCTCGGAAGCCATTAAACCTGAATAAACTATAGATGTTTTGTAAAGAGGAATGGTCCAAAATACCTTCAACTACAATCCAGACTCTCATTGGAACCTACAGGAAGCGTTTAGAGGCTGTAATTTCTGCAAAAGGCGGATCTACTAAATATTGATTTAATTTCTTTTTTGTGGTGCCCAAATTTATGCACCTGACTGATTTGGTTTGAACAATTATTGCACACTTTCTGGAAATCCAATAAACTTCATTTCACTTCTCAAATATCACTGTGTGTATCTCCTATATGATATATTTAACTGACATTTTTTATCATAACAACCAACGATTTATACAGGAAAATAATGACTATTAACAAGGTTGCCCAAACTTTTGCATCCCACTGTATTTTTTGGCTTCAGATCTACCTTTTCGGTAAGTATCTTTTTCTCCACACATTTTTCAGTAGTAGCTGCCATTCTAAATCAGGGATTCCAAGAAGGATGTTCTGCTTTTCAGCAGAGGCATTAACTAAATTTCTGTGTTACTAAGTCCAAACCTAAAGGCCAAAATCACATATTGTGTGATTATAATATCACATATTTTCATGCTGGGATTCTTCTTTTCCAAACAGTCCTAGTTTTTAGTTATTTATTTTCAATTCTAAATGATATTAATATATCTGTTTTATGGGGTGCTGGTGTTATTCAGGATGTAAGAATGCACAGTACAACATAGTTAAGTTAAAAATAGTAATTTCAAAAATTTGTTGTTAGAAAAGATTGATCGATTTTTCTGATTGTAGTCTAGCCACACATTTTTGTCATGAAAGACATGGCTTTTTTATACATACTATGTTGAAACAATAGTTGTTCATTACCTCTTTCACATCCTCATCCTTTACAAAATGCTATCTCATTTGGTTTTAGAATAATATCGAAAGTACTGTGTACTAAAACAGTAGACCAAACTCAAGAAAACTGGAAAGATTAAAATAGCAAGTCTTTGAGCACTTATATTTCAGTTCTATTTTAACACCTTTTGAGACAATTTTAATATCCATTGTGAGAGTTGAACAGCCCTTTTTTGAATGATACCGTATGTTAAAAAAGTTATACTTGTTATATTCTGACTATGCCAAATGAATGTCATGAACATTATTTTTGGACGTTGTGTTAGTCGATTCATTGATACTGTCTATACACACTCAAATGATAAACTGGACATCAGTTCAACTTGTAAAATTTATTTATGAATGGAGCACCTGGGAGGGGGTTTCCCTTCTAACTTTTGATGCAAAAGGAGCTTGGCAGTTGATAGGCCTATAGCTAGAACCTTTTGGAAAAACATTGATAGGCTGCTAGAGCACAAAGGTAGTACATTACCATCTACTGTACAACAGCAACTGCAGACAGTAACATTGGAAGTGCTAGTACCCCATCAACATATTGCTTCATAAAGGGGTTTGGAAGATAGCAATTGTATAGCCAGAGACTTTCTAAACTCAAACTGCCTGAAGGAAAGGTGTTGCCAAGAGGGTAATATGCAGGCAAAGTTTTAACAGATAAATCAGAGGTGTGGTGGGTGGAGAGTTCGTAACCAGCGCCTTTTGGAACAGTGCAGCCCATGTTTTTTTAGATTATGCTTGTAAAGCGATAGTGGTTTTTTTTTTCTGTCAATTGCTTATTGATAAGTGGAACTGTGTCCATTTTATTCTCAAACATTATATTAACTTGACGCCTCAAATTATTCTTATACAGATTAAGTACCTCTTTAGTACAATATTGTAGTGGGCTATATCCTTTAACATATTACTGTGGTGTGGGAAATGATAATTCAGGGCAAATTACAATGATATGGACCTGTCTGATTTTAATTTTCCTTTTGTTGTAATAATCCTGTGTGAGCTTCTTCTATAGCTAGGAACCAAGTAACTTTGCTCAGTAAGGACATCAGATGTTAGACAAATGAAAGGAAACCATCAGTCCACCTACCTTGTTTGGTTAGGTGTCCCAATATCTCATACATATACTTTCTTAAAACTTGTCAGGTTTTCCACTTACATTACATTACTTGGTCATTTGTTCCAAGTTCATACAACTCTGGCAGAAGGTTTATATACAACCTACCTAAATTTCCAGTAGTGTTCTTGAATATGTGATTTGCTATTTAATGTAAAACCTAATTGTTTCATTATGCCTAATGAATTTAGTTTTTAATACATTTTTAATAGTACTAGCAAAATACAGGCGCTTCGCAACAGAGAAGTAGTGTGTTAAAGAAGTTATGAAAAAGAAAAAGAAACATTTTAAAAATAACATAACATGATTGTCAATGTAATTGTTTTGTGACTGTTATGAGTGTTGCTGTCATCAAGGATTTGATTATCATTATTTCTTTCAATCAGGTTCATATTTGGAGGATGTGTTGTGTTCAAGTTACATTCCGTGTTTGTCAACTGTTGTAAAGATAACAGGTTTCATTCATTGAAGTGTTCACTACCCAAATCGGTACTCGTGAATCTAAGATGTTTAACAGGCATTCCCGGTATTAAGTTGTGGATTTGCCTGCAAATATTTAGCGGCAGCATGTCTATGAAGTTAATTTAAAATTTAGCTTTACACCTTGCTTTCCTATTGATATGTCTACAAAGGCTTGTTCAGTTTCAGAGGGATGTTCCTTTCTTACTGCATCAATAAACCGCTCGTCTTCTTCTTTATCTGATACATCACACACTGCATGCACGGGTTTACCTTTCCCAGTCCTGCAAACTTTAGCGAAGTGGTTCAATTTACCACATTTTGTACACTGTCTTCCTTTAGCTGGACATTGACTTTTTCCATCGTGTGCTTTGTTTCCGCAGTAGCTGCACTTATGAATATGCTTGTATGCGTCACTCGCTTCATATTCTTTTGCTGCCTTCTCAATTGTGTAATGCGTTTTTTGTTCAGTGCTCTTTGGATCTCTTGCTTGTTGTCTACGTACTGCGTTCACAGTCAGTTCACATGAGCCGCTCGGAGTACATGCATCGAAGGTTCTCAGCTGTGCTTGTGCTATCTCTTGCGATTTTGCGATGTCCACGGCTTTATTTAATGTTAGCTCAGACCCGGCACTTAAAAGTTTCTGTCGCACTTTCGCTGAGTTTGTGCCAAACACTATTCTATCCCTGACCATCTCATCTTCGTTTGCATAAGCACAGTCCTTCACCAGCAGTTTTAACTCCGTTACAAAGTGATCAAAAGTGTGGTTTATACCCTGCGTCTTCTCATTAAACTTGTATCTCGCGAATATCGTATTCGTCTTAGGCATGACAAACGCCTCAAAACTGTCATAATAAGTTTTCAGTACCTTGGCTTCCTGCTGGGTGAGAGTCCATGTGTTAAAAAATGTCTCTTCCTTTTTCCCCAGTCCACAGGAGCAGGTAGCTGCATTTCTCAGTCTCGTCTTTGCCTTTTAGCGGGCCACAAAACATCAGCTCCACATGCTGTCGGAACTTTTTCCATTCTCCCGGCAGGTTAAGAGAATCCCAGTCAATTTGTGGCGAGGGAACTCCAACAAAATCCATGACTGTCCTCTATTCTGACACCATGTCTTGTTTTCACAAATTGTGAAAAATTTAATGATGGCGAGACTTTCTTTTAAAGTATTCAGGGGAACTTTATTTATTACAGCTCTTACATTCATGGCATCCGTGCTCTAAATTAACTTCTATAATAGTATCCTTGAGGTCCCTTTTTCTGGTGCCTTCCTGATGACATAGGTGCCTAAACCATGCCTGATAATAATACATTTCAATGACATATAAATATTACAGTGATCACCTCGGTAGACATCTCACCACCCAAATCGCTACTTGTGAATCTAAGATGTTTAACAGGCACTCCCGGTATTAACTTTTTGATTTGCCTGCGAATATTTAGCTGCAGCGTGTCTATTGGATTGCTGCTGATGGACGGCCTTATATGGGCAGACACTCAATTACGTGGGAGGCGTGGGTATGGGGGACACAATATAGGCAGGCAGCCAACTACGTGGGGGGGTGGTGATGGGGGACGCAACTCCACCTTACACGGCAACCAAGCTGCAGGCTATGGCCGTATATATGTATATAAGTAGGATTCAGTTATGACGGTTACGCATAGAATTTCGAAATGAAACCTGCTTAACTTTTGTAAGTAAGCTGTAAGGAAGGAGCCTGCCAAATTTCAGCCTTCTACCTACACAGGAAGTTGAAGAATTAGTGATGAGTGAGTCAGTCAGTGAGGGCTTTGCCTTTTATTAGTATAGATATTACAGGTGGGGGCTCACTTTACAGTTATTCCACAGATACTATTGAGCACATAATATTCCCAAATTTTTCTTTTCAACTGAATTGCAATTCATTCATCTATCAACTTTTTTTTTTTGCATAGTAAGCTTAGTCACAGGTAAGCAGCACAATTAACTGTTTAGCTTTCTCTCTGGAATGTGCTGCTTGTAATACCTAGCATCCTAACTATGTGTCCCAGAAGTGCTGTCTCTAGAGTATTTGCCATTGGGAGGCACATATGACACTTTGAAACCATCAGCAAAGACAGCATGTGTCACGGAATGTTACCGGCAGCCATACAGTAAGCTATGTTATAGGTAAATGGCTAGATATGCAGATGTTTATAATTTCCAGCCTCTTAAGTATACATTCCAGACACACCATCCCAGGGAGCACAGCTAGTGGCAAGGGGATGTTTATTTTGGAGCCATCATTATCAAAAACTGTAGAATGTTTAAACATACAGTAACACAAATATACTCTACATACCCATAGTTGATTTTAGTTTAATACTTCTGATCAGGACTAAGCAGCTCAAAAAATGGTGTGATATGGTATGGTGTTTTTATTTATGTTTTGTGCTTTTTCTCTAAAATAATTAATAAAGCAATTATGCATTTTGATGGTATTTCCATTAACACACATTTTCAGGGCAATTTTTGGCTTGCATACAAAATCAGGCTACAATTGTTGGCAGGAACAGAACTTGCTCATAACCCAGGTACCACTTGTATAATTTTTTGTAACACTACAACTTAATATGCAGTAGCTGGTTAGCACTGAAATGTCAGACTGTCAATATTTAAGAAATTCTTCTTAATTTATAAGTTTCCTGGTATCTAGCTGGCTGTGGAACCATTTTCTAATTTTATACCATGAAAAATAATATTGTAGCAGTGCCTTATCCAATTCATGTCATCCTCTTTTTAAATTTATGCCAGAAATTCACTGGTTGTAGCTATGTAGACACCTCTGCTATCAGTAAAGTAATAATGATACTTAAAATTAGTGTAAAAAAATGCTTTACTTCGAAAAGAGAGATATATTTAAAATTATTTTTTGATTAATTTACAATAAACTACAGAAACAATGTACAATGTAAAATGCATTAACTCCCTTCAATGACTTAAAATATTATTTTGTTCCTTTAACACAGTAAACTGGTCTTGGGAGAACATTGCCTATTTCATCCTTTAACCTTAACGCATTTCATTATATTTGCCCAGGGGATGTATAGTTTATAGTTTTTACTGTCTAGCCATAATTTAACCACAAAGTGAACATTATCAAATAGTTTTTTTCAAAATCAATGCTCCTTGACCTGGCGTTTTTCGCACAAACTTTTCCATATCTAATGTGGCTTTGTAAACCATGTTTTAAATTGGGAACGTGTTGTGTTTATTGAATATATTACTGGGTCACCACCTTAGTGGTTTTGGGCAAAAGATAGGCTACAGTACATGTTTTAATACAAGATACAAACACTAGCCTTATGTCCTGTGTGCTATGTTGCAGGTAACTTGAATAAAACCTACAGATGCTGAACCTTAATACATTGTACAAAATACCAAAAAGTATTTGGCCAAGAGTAAATCTTGGTAGGATAACATATCACAGTAATCGGGGTCATGGGGACTGTCATGCCATAGGAACCCTAGTTGAAATTAGCGTGAAATTGGTAAGAAGATTGTGTTAGACTAGGTACTGCAACTGGACTACAGCAAATATAATTTCAGTCCATGGAAACTGTATTTGTTGTGTTGATAACATCAGCAATAAGTAAATGCCAAGGCCTAGTGACAGACAAAACATAATTCTTTAATGATAAGATGATGTGCATAACAAGCCTTCCTTACTGTCAAAAACTTTGAAAATTGAAATTACCATAAACTATAGTTGTGCAAGCAAGGGAAACATTTTCCAGATGTAAGAAAAGCACATGAATACTAAATTGACCATACTTAGCAAACATGAGGAAGCTAGATGAACCACTGTTACCTATGAGACAATCAAAAATATGTAAGCTGAAGAGGAGCAACTTTGAAGACAAGCTAAAACAAATGGCAGCAGTTGCAGCATTAGGGCACACAATAGTTAATTTTGTTAAATGAGTTATATACAGTATAAAATGTAGCAATGTAGCTTTCCAAACATCTGTGAAATACTGCAGTCTAATCTTCTGTCTAGAGTTTACTTCCCCATGTTTCTGCTAGGTGCTTCAGTTTTTATGTAACATCCCAAAGACTTCCATGTTAGTTTAAATGGCAGGTCTAAACTGGTGTGGTGAGAGTGTGGTTATGCACATGATGTGACGTTCTTATCCATTCAGCTGGATAAGAAGGATTGAAAATGGATGCATTTATAGAATCTGAGCAGGAAATAGCCTCTCTTTACTGACATAATTCTGTCTGTTTTAGATAATTGACAGTCTCTCACAATGAGGATATTTTGAATCAGATCTAATTTGGCAAGGTGGGTTTACTTACTTTGAAGAGGGATAGCACATTGTAATTTATGTTGATTTTCTAGAACATAAAATGGCAGTCTCACAGGTGCATACAAGTTAATGCAGTGTACCAAATACCAAGAAGTATAAGGGGAAGACTACATCTTGGAAAGATAACATGACACAACAATCGGGGTCATGGGGGTGCAAATCTTGACATCACTGGATGCAACTGAGGAAATGGTCCTGAACATGGAGCCAGGCCATTGGATAAGTCACCAATGAACATAATCACATCCACACCTACACAGGGCCAATTTTGAATCTAACCTACCATTTTTGGGATGTAGGAGAAAAAGGAGTACCAGGAGGAAGCACATGTGGACAAATCTGGGTATAGGATTTTATATATATATACTAGCAAAATACCCGTGCTTCACAGTGGCGAAGTACTGCCTTAAAATTTTTATTAAGAAGAAACGTAAACCTTTTTCAACTGAGGGAAAATATACCAATAATTATTTGTTAAGGATCTCTTTGTATACCACGTTGTCATTTCGGCCCTCCGGTTGTAATATGACCAAGCTGTGTGCTTAGCTTACTCTTGAGCATGCAACGTACAGTTGACCATGTGAAAAGCAATCTTGCCTCAAATCAATGCCAACCTTTTGTAGGGTCTGCCCCTGATACTTATTAATTGTCATTGCAAAGCAGAGCTTTACTGGAAATTGGAGGCATTTGAATTGAAATGGGAGGTCAGAGGGTATAACAGGGATGCGAGTAATAAAAACTCTCTCCCCTGAGCCACTGCCAGTAAAAATAGTTGCCTCAATTAGGTTCATTTGCAGATACGTGACCTGAAGTTTTGTGCCGTTGCAAAGTTTCGGTGGCTATAAGTTTCTCAGTAACATTATTGGTGCCCCAATTTTCAAAATTAGATTATGCTCAGGAGTGCCTGGAGGATTCAGAGTGTGGAGAAACTGTACCGGATAGTGCACCGCATCTTCCTCTTCTACAACTGAATTCACAGACTGACATGTTTTCAGTTGTGAAGGTAGTTCTTGAAGTAAAATGTGGTTTATAGTCGTAGTCATGTCATTTCTTGGTGTCAGGATAACTGTTTCCCTCAACCATAACATGTCATTTTCGTGGAGATTTCGTAGATTGGGGTAAACATTTTGAAGAAGGCTTTGTAAGGTATTCACGAGGAGACAGAGATTTGTAGGAATATTTATTTTACAATTTTCTTGAATGAAGGTGCCATCACCTATACTCATCAGAAGAGCAGAGAACTCCCCGGCTGTTATGTCTCCTTTCAAATGAACCCTCATGTTTATTCTTAAGGTAACAACATTGATTTGTGGCCATAGGTATGAAGATTTCAGAAATGCTTTAACTTCGTCAGCGTGTGTTCATCTGGGCACGACTGGTAGGGTTTGCCGGAAGTCTCCAGCCAGCAACACTGTCAAGCCTCCCATAAGTTTGTTGGTGTTTCGGATGTCTTGGAGGGTCCTGTCTAAAGCCTCAACACCTCCTCTGTGTGCCATAGTGCATTCATCCCAGACAATAAGCTTACAGTGTCGCAGCACTTCAGCCATGTTGCTGTGCTTTGATATGTTACACATGGGGGATTCAGTATGGCTGAGGTTCAGAGACAGCTTGAAGAGTTGCAGCAATGCCAGAAGAAGCCACACAGCTTGACCAAGTACTCTTAAATTAGTGTCATTTTTGTCAATAGCATCTTTCAAGTGGACATAATTTTCATCTCGTAGTTTCTTCTGATTTAGTCTTATATAATTTAGTCTTTCGGATTCAATTTTTGCATACATATCAACTAAAAACTGATTTAATAAAGTTTGGAAGAAAAGGATAGTATTATCATGATGTTCTCTGATCATAAGCTGGTATGAATAGAAGTTTTCATAGGTAACTTACTGGCAGCATGAACTTGAGGTATAGACACAGAATAGCCGTCTTCACCATAGCAGAACATAAGGGGATATTGAAGTGCATCATAGGATCTGTGGGTTTCCTTAATGCATTGCAGTTTTTTGTCTCTACTTTTCAAGACAATATCCCTATTCTCAAACATTTGCCCAACAATGACAACACCAACTTGAGTACTGCAGGTTTATTAAAACTGCCTTTGTGTGCATTTAATGGTTTTTTGTCGGCGTGAATGACAACTTTGAAGTCTTTGTCTTCATCTGAAATACTGCCGATTGTGGAGTGGAAGTCTTTAATGTAAGTGTTACAATCATGCAGCATTTTTTGTAAATGCTGCACCAGGGGCGTGTTAACTCCAGAAACATTAGAGCACTACATTTGTGCTTCCTTTTCATCGTCCCCATATGTATTCAGAATCACACTAAACCCACACTTGAAATATTAAACATGTAAATTAAGCTTTTTTCAATTTCTTTTAACAATAAGGTTTACTGGTAAAGTATCATGTAAATATCTGACCACCACAACATCACAGAAGAATCTCCTGCATTATGATTTTTTTTTTTTTTTATGTCTGCAATAATGTTTGAAATTGGTTTTGATATGTTAGGGAAATGTCCAGACTGTTTTCCTTTTCCAGCAAAGTGTGTGGTTTCATTAGTATGAAAATCAGTAATATGTCGAGTGTATTTTAACTGAAAGTTCATATCTTTTTTTAAAATCTTTTATCCTTTTTATGTTTGGAAAACCTTTTACCACTGCAGATTGTTTGGCACACCTTTGCTTGCTGCCAACATGCTATCGCAGCCTGCTGCATGTCATTTGCAATTGGGAGTATGCTGTTCGACTTTCACATTTTAAAACTCTATGATCCAGACACAAAATCTCTTTTACCAGCTACACTAGGCTTACTGTAGCAGTACTTACAGATTATCACATCTTCCTCCAGATTGTATAAATGCCTATGTTTTTACTTTGAATGAGTGATAAGCTGCAGTTGATGTGCTGTGAATTTCACTCTCGCTGAGATTTTGATTTCCTTTGCACACAAGAATGGTGGAAAATGTTTTCTGCTCGGACAGGGACTTAAGTTTCTTCACAACTCTTTTTTTTTTTTTTCCTCCACCATGTAATTTAGCACTATAATTTAGCATACTGACCGCATCAAACTGGGAAAAAATATGGCAAGTGAAAATCTGAAGTAGTGGTAAATGACACATATTTTAGTCGCCTATCCCAAAACTTTGCCACATATGCTAGTGTTTTATTTGCATTATAAGGGGCTGAATTATTCCTCACTTTAAACCGAAAGTCATGTCATTATGCCTAATCTACCAAACACTGTATTATGTACGCTGAAGTTAACATTCAAATTACAGCAATAATGGCAAATCTATCTCTTCCACAAAGTCTGTAAAGATACGTTTCCTATTCAAAAGTTTGTGCATCTTCATTATGCTCTCGTGCTATACCAGGTCAGACCAACACATTTTGCAGCACACCTTTTTATTTTTTTTCAGAATTCAAAGTAAAGCACTCCCAATCTTTGGACGTCTTAGGCTGTACAGTAATCCCTCGCTATATCGCGCTTCAACTTTCGCTGCTTCGCGGGTTTCTGTGGACAATGGGTCTTTTTACTTCTGGTACATGCTTTCTCAGTTGGTTTGCCCAGTTGATTTCATACAAGGGACACTGTTGGCGGATGGCTGAGAAGCTACCAAATCAGAGCATGCAGTTAAGTTCCTGTGTGTTGATTGGCTCAGTGACGGAGCGCCAAATTTGATTGCGCTGCGTTAACCAGGAAGTCTTGTCTCGCTCATTTAGCATCAATGTGTTTTGCTGTGTAAAGAGTTAACTTTTGTGCTCTTTTGTGTTTATCTTTGTGCGTTGTCAAGCCCTTCATTATGGCTCCAAAACAATCTGCTCCTGCTACTGCCTCAGGGGCCATGCCCAATCGTCTACGGAAGATGCTAACGATTGCCAAAAAGGTAAAAGTTTTGGATATGTTGAAGGAAGGGAACAGCTACATCGCTGTAGGACGCCATTACGGTATCAATGAATCCACGATTCTTTTTATTTAAAAAGGGGGAAAAGAATATAAGATCTACAGCCGCAGTGTCCTTTAACCAGGGCGCAAAACGAGTTGTAAGTGGACGTAATAAGGTGGTAGTCCAGATGGAATCTGCTTTAGGGATTTGGATTGAAGACTGCCAGAAGAAGAACAACGGCGGTGCTACACAGTCGCCTGAAGAGGCTCATTTAGAAGAGCTGTAATGCTCTCATTTGTTGTGCAGTAAAATTAAACTCCTATTCGGAGAAGTCGTCGTGTCTTTGTTGGTGAGTTACCATAATTAATTTTCTACGTACAATACTTAGTACATGTAGCTGCGTTTTCCCAAAATTACCAAAGTTCAGCAGCTTCAACTCAAAAATGGGATTCAACAAAAGCCTGTCGCGCAGAAATTATTCCACAGGCAAAATATCTTCATTTTTAAAAGTTTAGTTAAGTTTCAAAGTAAAACAGTTCACACAAAAAAGAAAATTAAAATTGCAAAAAAAAAGAAAAAATTAATGTTAAGAAAAGTTCGATTCTAAGCTTAATCTTGTTATATCTCAAATCGTTACTATTTACTTAATATTTCTGAACCATTTCAAAACGTTTCTGGACCATTACTAAATGGTCAGAAAACTGTATGCTTATCCCATTTCTAAGCTTAAAATGGGTCTTTCAAGTCCCTCTTTACTGGGACCTGTTCTAAACAAACTGAGCTTATTATCACACTGTTACTCAGTTATAGTAAGAAGGTTCTCTCTTGCTAACTTATAGGGGGAAAAGACTATACCATAAGGTATGACTATGAAAGACATTTATATTCTATTTAAATTAAGCAAACATCAATATGAGTTTAACTCAAAACTTTAACTTTCTAAGATTGGTTCTTACAGTACATGTACATACGTTTAGTGTCACTGTACACACATTTTACTGTATATAATTTTTCTTACATTGTATGTATTTATAGCTGGTGGCCTGTCTATCGTAATGGCTGTAACATATGTGATATCGGAGATGCTCAATATCTTTAAAATAATATTTAGGTTTTACTATATATAAACAGTGTGTTTACATACATAATTTCAACAAATCTTACCTAATATCTAAGAGAATACAAAGGGTTTATGCTGTCTAACTGTGCGGGAAATGTTTATAAGAGTGTGGGAGAGTTTATAAGGGCTTAAAATATATAAAAATAACCATATAAACATATGGTTTTTACTTCACAGATTTTCACCTTTTGTGGGGGGTTCTGGAACGCAACCCCCACGGTCGAGGAGGGATCACTGTACTGTCTTTTCTGCCACTTACTTACCATCTTGTCTTTTTTCAAATGTGTTCACAACTTGAATGAATCAGTGATGTAATTGCACAGCACAACGTACTCAGCCTAATGACATTATCAACGTCAGTAATTGTTGCCAACGTTTTTAATAATCGATTATTATTGATAATGTTAAATAGTTATTGCAGCTCTAGTCAAGATGAAGACAGTTAGTAATCAGGTACGTTTGGGAAGTTAAACTGGATTTTAAAAATTGGTTAAGGCAATTAAAATTATGACAGATTTCATTTGTTATACACTAATGAACCAATTTGGACATAAACAAACGGACTTCCTGAACATCCTTGGAATTACATTCTTCTTACCTGTCATTGTAGGATGCCTGATGTGCAGGCAAGGGAGGCCTTCATTTTCCTGTATGAAGTCCATTTGCTGTTAACTCCCAATGCACTTCCTAATTAATGTTCATGTCTGATTGAGAAACTGGGAGCTGTTCTTGTTCATAGAGATTTGAGCCCAAGGTGCTAGCTTGTAATTTGCTAATTAGTAATTAGGGTTAGGGTTAAGTGTAAGGGTTGGGGTTTGCTGCTTCATAATTTACTGATACTCTAAGGTTAAACCAATGATGGTATGAAAAACAGTATGAAAGAACAAGACTTTACAATCAAAGAAGGCAAAGATAATGGTGACATTTGATAGACTGAAAATGATAATGAACTATGGATGGGAATTAAACTGTTTGAGAAATAATTTTATTTATTTATTGGATTGTTTGTGAAATAATTTTATTTATTTGTTTATTTATTGAAGTACTAGGGGGCGAAGCCAACCTCTCTCTCCCCTCCCCCTCGCCAATCGCTACACGCCGTTGTGAGGAGGGGGGCTGAACGCACCCCAAGTAGACACATTCACTCCTCTGAAATCCCTCTTTAACGGTGATACAATGGGAAGCAAATAACAGTTGTTTTTTTATTATCTCCTCTTTGCTCGATCAGCTGCTGGCTTGCTGCTGCTCCTGTGCGGCATGATCTGCATTTCGTGGAGCACTTCAAATGTTTTAAAGTCAATTCTTTGTCTCTCTTCTCCCCCAGACATCCTCAAACACTATTTGATCTCTTTTCATTGTTCTATTATTTCACCAAGTAATATTTTCTGTTTGTTTGCGCTAATGTGAGCTTTGCTCTCATTTTCTTAAGACTTTTGAATTTTTTTACTTCCGTTATCTCTAACCTGCTCTGCATGTGTATCATGGGACTTGCTTCCAAAGGTTGTATGACGTGACCTGCCCGTCTTGTGGAAAGTGAAAGTGTCTTACTGTCTCTCAAAGATCTCTCTTCAAAAGCATCACGTCTTGTTGCAGTCTCGTCCCAAGTTTTTTTTTTTTTTATAATAGAAAGATTATATGTTTAAATATTTTTAATCATGTCTTCTGGTGTACTAGTTGCTTAATGGAACTGTAAAATACTGAGTGTTGCTTTCCGTAAATAATGAGTTTGTACCCTGAACATAAGCTGTCAGCCAAACAGAACATTTGTCCTCTACAGGCACTGTTTATTGTCCCATGTATTTTGATTTTTTCTAACGTGTCTAAGTTATCTGTTTGTTATTCTCATGCTAAACCAACTGTTCATTTTTTCAGCGCCAAGGGAATTTCAATGGGCAAAAAATTTACAGACAGGAACAATGTTGGCAAGTTTTTCCCAGAAGCAACCCATGATTTGCCCAGCTTCTAGTTTCCACCAGTCTATGCTGTATGTGGTTTATCATAGTATACACTACAATGATGTAGTGTATCTCAAGGCATTAATAATAATTATCTGTCCAGAATTCTGTATGATGCTCTTGTTTTCATCTTCATGACCACTTTCTTTTTTAACTCTGTGATTGTGTGTTCTTTATAAATCATTTACATCAGGGGGTGTCAGCTTTTAATCCTGAAGGGCTACAGTGGTTGCAGGTTTTCATTCTAACCTTTTTCTTAATTAGTGGCCAATTTTTGCTGCTAATTAACTTTTGCCTTAATTTTAATTGATTTGCGGTTTAAGTCTTAGGCCCCTTTATTGTTTCTTTTTTCCTTGATTAGCTGCCAAACAATAACAAGATACAAAATTAGCCCAAAAAACAAAGCTGACCAGCGTGCATCATACAAATTTTTAAAAATAAATAAAGGTGAATGTCTCAGTAATGTGCAACTGTTCAGGTCTACAGAATATTTTGATAGTGGTCTTAGAAAAAGGAAAATCAACAATTTTAGAAATGTCTGCTATGGCAGTACCAACAAGCAGTGGAATTAAAAAAAAAAACAGGTTTGATTAACAACAAGAATTTGATTCTAATTAAGAAATTAGTTAGGTCTTTTTATTTGGCTGCCATTTAAGGAAAAATCATTTCAGAGTACTGAGTTTTGAAAAACAAGGCAATTAAAATGAAGGGCAATTAATAGAAGAAATTGGTCACTGATTAAGAAAGCCAGAGAACAGAAACTTTCAGTCACTCTGGCCCTCCAGGATCAGCGTTGGATACCTCTGAATTATATGAACACTCCGTTTCTTTCGTTTCTTCTTAAGACATTCTTAAGACTACAGCTGCCCTCATTTGTAGGTATTTGAACTTTTTGCTGTTAGATTCTTATTTTGTAATATCACAGCACTGTCGTTTTTCAGGGACTGTTTAAGTTCTGTAAAATGTTCATATTGCATTATCCTAAATGAGATATAAAAGTCTCACTTTCTTACTCACTCTAGTGATATTCCAGTGGTATCACTGTTGGAAAGCCTTGTCATTTATTATAATCCACATATGGAAAGTTTGTACTTATTATTTTATTAAGTTATATTTAACATTAGGTTCTTAAACTTGCTTAATCCAGTTGAGGAAGGTCTATTCCAGTAGAACTGGGACCAATGACACCAGACAGGGTGCCAGTCCATTTCAGGACCCACTAACAAACACATTTAGAATCACAAAAGGGTCAGTTTATAATCCTCAATAAACCTAATTTGACACCCATATACAGTGGAGGAAATAATTATTTGACCCCTCACTGATTTTGTAAGTTTGTCCAATGACAAAGAAATGAAAAGTCTCAGAACAGTATCATTTCAATGGTAGGTTTATTTCAACAGTGGCAGATTGCACATCAAAAGGAAAATCGAAAAAATAACTTTAAATAAAAGATAGAAATTGATTTGCATTTCATTGAGGGAAATAAGTTTTTGAACCCTCTAACAAAAAAAGACTTAATACTTAGTGGAAAAACCCTTGTTTGCAAGCACAGAGGTCAAACGTTTCTTGTAATTGATGACCAAGTTTGCACATTTTAGGAGGAATGTTGGTCCACTCCTCTTTGCAGATCATCTCTAAATCCCTAAGGTTTCGAGGCTGTCTCTGTGCTACTCTGAGCTTGAGCTCCCTCCATAGGTTTTCTATTGGATTAAGGTCCGGAGACTGACTAGGCCACTCCATGACCTTAATGTGCTTCTTCTTGAGCCACTCCTTTGTTGCCTTTGCTGTATGTTTTGGGTCATTGTCGTGCTGGAACACCCATCCACGACCCATTTTCAGTTTCCTGGCAGAGGGAAGGAGATTGTCGCTCAGGATTTCACGATACATGGCTCCGTCCATTTTCCGTTAATGCGATTAAGTTGTCCTGTGCCCTTAGCAGAAAAACACCCCCAAAGCAAAATGTTTCCACCCCCATGCTTGACGGTGGGGACGGTGTTTTGGGGGTCATAGGCAGCATTTTTCTTCCTCCAAACACAGCGAGTTGAGTTAATGCCAAAGAGCTCTATTTTGGTCTCATCAGACCACAGCACCTTCTCCCAGTCACTCTCTGAATCATTCAGGTGTTCATTGGCAAACTTCAGACGGGCCTGCACATGTGCCTTCTTGAGCAGGGGACCTTGCGAGCCCTGCAGGATTTTAATCCATTGCGGTGTAATGTGTTTCCAATGGTTTTCTTGGTGACTGTGGTCCCTGCTAATTTGAGGTCATTAACTAACTCCTCCTGTGTAGTTCTAGGATTCTTTTTCACCTTTCTCAGAACCATTGACACCCCACGAGGTGAGATCTTGCGTGGAGCCCCAGAGCGAGGTCGATTGATGGTCATTTTGTGCTCCTTCCATTTTCGAACAATCGCACCAACAGTTGTCACCTTCTCTCCCAGCTTCTTGCTAATGGTTTTGTAGCCCATTCCAGCCTTGTGCAGGTCTACAATTTTGTCTCTGACATCCTTGGACAGCTCTTTGGTCTTTCCCATGTTGTAGAGTGTGGAGTCTGCTTGATTGATTGATTCTGTGGACAGGTGTCTTTTATACAGGTGACTAGTTAAGACAGGTGTCCTTAATGAGGGTGACTAATTGAGTAGAAGTGTCTAACCACTCTGTGGGAGCCAGAACTCTTAATGGTTGTTAGAGGGTTCAAAAACTTATTTCCCTCAATGAAATGCAAATCAATTTCTATCTTTTATTTAAAGTTATTTTTTCGATTTTCCTTTTGATGTGCAATCTGCCACTGTTGAAATAAACCTACCATTGAAATGATACTGTTCTGAGACTTTTCATTTCTTTGTCATTGGACAAACTTACAAAATCAGTGAGGGGTCAAATAATTATTCCTCCACTGTATACCACTTTGCAACCCAGTCACTTTTAAGTGCTCTTATTTTTTTCTTTGTTTTTTTTTTTTGGTGAAGATTTTAAAGGATTCTTTTCTTTATGGTGATAGATAAAGTAACTTATGAAACTCTGGATTATTCTGTGTTTTTAAATATTTTTATTTCCATGCCTGAAAGATTCTGTTTCTATAACTTTGCCTTCAAAATGCAGAATGTTCACCAGATTTTTGTTTGGAGGTTTGCATGCATCTTAGATCTAACGATTATGGCATAAATAAGGCCTGTTACAAGGCAGAAAAAAAAAAAAGATTTCTTTATTATTTTTATTATTTGTATTGCAGGTGTGTGATTTGTGTCATAGTGCTTTTTTTCCATCTCAAACTGCATTATAATATTATTTGTGTTTTTGTTTTATTTAAACAGATTCAGTGTCCAGCCTGCCAGTTTGTGTGGTGCTTTAAATGCCACTCTCCTTGGCATGAAGGTGTCAATTGTAGAGAATATAAGAAAGGTGACAAACTGCTACGCCACTGGGCAAGTGAGATTGAACATGGACAGAGGAATGCACAGAAATGCCCTAGGTGCAAGGTGGGTGTTTTATTAAGAATGCTGTAAATAGGTATTTATAGTTCTTCTTAAACAATGGAATTGAAGAACAACACAATTTTTTTATTTGACTTTGTATTTCAGCCTGCTTTTTGTTTAATGCACAATCAGTGAATTGCTCTTATTTTCTGATTTTTAAGTTATAAATGTGAGCCAAGCACCACATTTCACACTATTGTACTATCAAAGCTTATTTAAAAAGTCCTTGATTTGTGTTTTTGTGCCACCTTTTGCAACTAGATTGTGGACTTCCTGTCATACTTTCTCTACTTTCTTTTTCCTTTTCTCCATGCCAGTCCTCAGCATTCCATAGGGTATTTAGTGTGCTGTGCCTCTTCTGTATTACTTGTTTATTTATGACTGTTTAGCTAACACTGATGAAACATCTTATAGAGAGGTCATTTGCCTTCTGACACAGTCATGCCAGAACAGCAGTCTTTCCCTTAAAGTTCACAAAATCAAAGAGCTAGTCATAAACTTCAAGAAGTAGAAGACAGAACATGCTACATCAGAAGGGTCAGTAGCTTTCCTTGCAGTGTTAATTAATGACACATCTAATCAATTGTTAAGAAGACTCACCCTTATCTTTAATTCCTTAAACATTTGATGAAAGACTGATTGTCTCTTGTCTCTTTCTGTGCTCAGCAGTATACATAGTTGCACATCAGAGTCCATACCCACTAGCTACAACACAACCTGGCATGGCACCTGATCAGCTCAGGACTGCAAAATACTGTAGAGGGTAGGGAAGAAAGTACAAAATGTTACTCATATGCAGCTGCATTCTGTTCAGGACATTAAACAAAAAATTATAGTGCATATTTTTAAAAAATATTTGACATTAAATTTGTTGTGCAAACCCATGGCACTCAGCATCAGTCCTGCTGGAAGCCCGTGGCTGTAGGTGTTTCTTCCTACAGAACAAACCACAGAAACAGTAGAAGATATGGGGACCTAGGTTGGAAAGCTTACTGAAGCGTGTTAACACTAGAATCCCTGAAGCCTGCGAAAAAAGTCATAATGCCAGGCCACCTTAAATTCCTTCACACCTCTTCATCAGTGTCTTTGCTTTGCAAGTGTGTCAATCAGCACAACCAACAAGCAGCTGACGTTCTCCCAGCTCACGTCTGTTTATCTGGGTGTGAGGTTCCTTGAGTTGTATAGGATAAATAATATATCTAGTGTTAAAGATGTATTGCTGACTATTGCACAGAGAGCTTTAGAGAGGAATTAGTGTAATGCAAGAAAATGTGAATAATGGAGTCTGGCAAGAGTCACTATTCTTGAACATATTGATGACTTCCATACTGTGGCGGTAGGTTGGGGGTCAGGGTAGACAAATACCTTACACTTATGGCATCCTTTAACAGACTTTCCTGTCCCACTTGAATTTAGTCTCCATAAGATCATTTGAGTGACCACACTTTTAACTCAACACAGCATATGACTTTGCTTTGTAAGAAAGTTTTAATTGTAGTTTTTTTTTTTCTTTTAATAAAATGTAATTCTTCATGATTCACATTTAATGTAAAATTTAGTTTATATACAGTGGTTTACAAAAATAAGTTAAATTGTATACAGTACATTTACATACAGTTGCTGAGACTTCATTACACTTTTTGGCCTGGTGTCATTGAAATGAAAATGTTATGATTCAGTCTACAATTAATTACAATTTTAATACATCTAACATCTAATGCTGTTAAAAAAAGTGCTGTGATGTTTTCCTTAGCACATGTGTGAGTGCTGCTTTGAAGATTGAAAAATGTCAGTATTACAGTAGGTGAAATTTGAAAGACTATGCATATTCCTAATTCTAAGTGTTTCATGCAGAGTAAAAAATGATATTTTACAACCTATTAAAGAAAATCTATTAAAATATACAGTGTTTGACTAGGCCACTATACTGAAACAAGATTTCTGATGTGCACTGATTTTGTTTTCAGATTCACATACAGAGAACGGAAGGCTGTGATCACATGACCTGTTCACAATGCAACACTAATTTCTGTTACCGCTGTGGGGAGAGATACCGTCAGCTGCGTTTCTTCGGTGACCACACCTCAAACCTTAGTATTTTTGGTTGTAAATTCCGCTACCTCCCAGAGAGACCACATCTGCGAAGATTACTTCGTGGCTCTGTCTGTGGTATGGCTGATTTTTTTTTTTTTTTTTCCAATCAGTAAATTTGAATTTGTTTTCCAGTCATCACAATTGTTTGATAAAGAGTGCAATATATATTGTGAAATTGTCAGTGTTTACTATTAAGGAGAAGTATCTGATGCATCTCTAAGTCAAAAATACATTGTGCCCATATTAAGTAAGACATGTGAATATATTAATTAATCTTTAAGTTTTTGAAGTTTTCTGAGTGGTCTCCAAATACTATTAATTGTCCAAAGCTGTTTATGCTTTAAATATTAACTTAATTGGAATTTTACTAAAGTATTAATCATTTATCTGTGGGTTGTCTTGTACATTTTATGTGCTATTATTATTCTATTGATGGAGACTAAATTAAATTATTTCAAAGTTTTAATTTTAACTGTAGGAAAATGCATGTAGCATTTTCTTTTGTATATAATTTTATTTCAAACTTCAAAGTGCAGTATATAACCTCACAGACACCAAACTCATATCTTATATATAGATGTTTGTTGGGCTTGTATTCAAAGAATACACATAAGTGAGCTTCTTTACAGATTCCCAGAAGACTTTTGCTGCCTCTCGGGCAAAACACTGTGGCATATATAGTGCTCTTGACCCCAACATACTTATGTCAGTGTCTCTTTAGAGATGTTGAAGAAATACTCTCCAGGCATAGCTAGATTCTGGAATCCTACTAAGTACCAGAATTGGGTACTCTGTTTTTACTAGCCCTCTTATAAATAACAGAACTGAATGGTACTGGATAGTTCAAGAGGTGGAAGAGCAGTGTAAGTGGAGCCTTCCCAGTCAGTCAGTCTGTCAGTCATTTTCCAACCTACTATATCCTAACACAGGGTCACCGGGTGTCTGCTGGAGCCAAACGCAGCCAGCACAGGGCACAAGGCAGGAACAAATCCCGGGCAGGGCACCTGCCCACCGCAGGCCTTCCCAGTCCTCCCACTTAATTATTCCGAACAGAGACACTGATGTGCTTTATGGCAACCTGTGAGATAATCTGTTGTTTTCAGAGAGAATACAGATAAAATAGAACTAAGCATGTCAGACTAGTTGTAATTTTGATTGCAGATGTCACACTTGAATGGAACCAAAGACAACTGTCAGTTTCAACCAAAAGACTTTAGTTGTTGGCTTCAGTTGTACTGTACTTGGTAGGCAAGAATGAAAAAAGGGGAAAGAGCCTTAAGCTTAGCTTTTCAAAACAAATTAGAAACTAGAAAAGTCATTAAAGAATTCTTGTAGTTGGCTTCTATATCAATAGATAGCACCAACACAATAATTAATATATATATATATATTGTACAGGTACGGTCCACAGTATATAGATAGGAAAAAAAGAATATGCTTCTCCACATAGCCAATGAATATGTTGCATAGCTGGGTCCCCTTCTAGTGCCAATTGCTTCCCCACTGACCTGTCCCCTTCTAGTGCCAATTGCTTCCCCCACTGACCTGGTATAAAAAATGTCATTTAAAGAGAAAGCACTGAAGGTTAAAAACCAATTCTGTCTGTTTGAGGGGGTTTTTGGGTGGCTCCTGGACTAGATATCTGTTAAGTGCCTGTCTTACGTCAATGAGAACTTTATCTTGAGGAATGATAGTGTACAGAGAGGTGATACCCATGGTAAAGATTAAGCAGTGAAAAAATCTAAAGTCATCAAACAACTGGAGAGCTGGTTATTACCTTTAAAGTATGAAGGACCTTCAACAAGTGGTCTCATAAAATTGTTGAGAAAAACTGAAATACAAGTAGTGTGACAGGTGCATGCAGAAACAATAGAATCCAAGATTGTCTAGTTTGTACATTTTGGGGAGAAGCTAAATACTTATCTGTCGGTTTTCAACAATAAAGTGGTTAGCATGGGGAAAATTTGCTGATGAGAAGAGGTTATTTATGAATAAATTGTGATTACAAAAATGAAATCAGATAAAAATAAAAACATGTAACCAAACTATAGTATAGAACAAATCACTATAAACAAGGCAAACATTGATTGACAGAATATTCTTTGTAATCAGTTGTGTGAGTTGGCCCATGTTTGGTAGAATCTAAGTTAAGGTTGTGAGCAAAATGCAGTTGCCATTATTGGATGTCATTATCTTACTCAGTGGTAACAAGCTGCAGAAACTTATATTGATTTGGCATAATTCAGACTTCAGATGAGAGAGATGCAATATCTTTTTTTAAGTGAAGAGGCAGCTTCTTGGTGCCTTCATGTTTTTAAGTGTAGTTTTTGATTTTACAGATTACATCAGAATGAATTCAAATTCATTGCTACTTAGGTACAGTTATTTTCCATATGATGTTAATATTAGCACCCATTTCTTACCTGATTTTGAAAGTTATGTGAATAAGAAGCCAAGTACACATTAGTATCTCCTACATATTCAGACATTTGAAAGCTTTACAGAGACTCATTTGTTTATCTTAAAACAACATTAATACATATTTGGAAAAAATAAAAAAATTGGACAATTTTTCAGAAGTAAAATGTGCTTTTCTAATGTTAAGTAAAATAACATCTCATCCTCCCATGGAGTTTAAAAGGGTAGAATAGGTAGAACTTAGTTAGATAAACTCTCTAAGACACTACACAACGTTTCTAGTGTTTTTCAGTTGTAGAGTTCATTCACATAATATTAGCTATTAGTATTTGCCTGTGACCACCAATTGTGTAGTGTGACATGCCTAGTACCTCAATCAGACCAATCTGTTGCTTACAGGTTTGATTTTGTCTTAAATCGTAGAGGTGTGCTTGTGTGTACGAGAGCCGACAACCAATTTTTAGTCACCTGGTAGTACAATGTGCACAAGTAGGGAGTGAAGCAGGTTTTGAACCACGCAGACAGAAAAGGAACTTGTTTATCCATTGTTTTAGGTTTGTCACACAACAATAGAATGGAAAACGTATAAAGAAAAGGACCAATTTATCCATACCTGGAAGTCCTTCGTATAGGCTCTGGTGCTGTTAGACAACACGTTAAATGGCTGTCAGAATGCAGTGAGCTTGCAATACTTCAGAAATTTAAACCTGTGCTGAAAAGTCCTCATTCATAATGTAATTTATTGTCCCTTGCGATACCTAGTCGTATAAGATGACAAGATACAGCAACTGAATTCGGTAAGTTTGATATCAACTCCAACTAAACGTCATGTAATATGCCAGTGGCTTAAGACTAAGGCTAAACTATTTAATGTAAGATATCATAATTTTTCCACTTCTGTGATTTGATCCAAAGGGATTTCCAAAATGTACAGTTTGTCCTCACAAAGCTTGCTCTTGATAACATATTTCAGGTCTCCTCTTATGTATATATTGGATAATCTTAGTTTTTTAAGATGCATGTGGTGTAGAATATTTTTTAACTAAATGACACAGTGTTTTAAACAAATTGATGAAGCGTTTATTTCTGCTATAAGTGGCTGATATTCATTCATTACTCGAGTTTGCAATTTGTTGCTTTTGATCATCTAGCAGTGTACTCTTTGAGATAAGTTGATAAAGTCTGGAAATGTTGCCTACATCTTCATCCTCACTAGAAAGTATAGTTTTAGCTGTGGGTATTGATGAAAGTAAAGCCATCTTACTTCAAAGAGCTATGTGGTCCCACTCTTTTCATTCTGGGATCTTGTATTGTCGTGTAATAAGCTGGTGAGAAGTTACAGGTCTAATGACATGGGAACATGTGTTGCAGTCTATCTGCCAAGAGATGTTCTGACCTCTTGCTATTCTTTTTTGACCTAAATCTTTTTTTTAGAATGACTGTAAGCCACTCCTGGTGTGATAGAATAAATTTCAACAACACGTTGGAAAGTTTTAGGGAATTGTCCCGTATAATGTCTGGATCAAATTTGGTCAAAGCAAATTAAAATAAATCAAACATTCGACCACAAACAGTACTGACATGATCGTTTATATAAGGAAACTGGCTACAGGAAATGAATTGGCCGGAAGTTAGCTGGTAACTGAAGTAATGTCTTCTGGGAGGGAAAGAAGTGATGTTTTCACTGAGGGACCGGAAGTGACGTCATCTGGACTGGCCAGAAGTGATATCATTATTACGGGACTGGAAGTGACGTCTTTAGGACTGGCTGGAAAGTGCCGTCATCGTCAAGGGATCAGAAGTGCTGTGATCTGCGGCATAGACATATATAGATAGACGCTGAATTCGCTGTGTTGCCCAGTCGACACGTATGGAGGAATATTTTGGACAAAATGAAATAAATAAATAAATGCGCAAATAAATAAAAGTACTGTGAAATCTATACTAGAGCCCTCACTGACTCACTCACTCACTGACTCATCACTAATTCTCCAACTTCCCGTGTAGGTAGAAGGCTGAAATTTGGCAGGCTCATTCCTTACAGCTTACTTACAAAAGTTTGGCAGGTTTCATTTCGAAATTCTACGCGTAATGGTCATAACTGAAACCTATTTTTTCGTCCATATACTATAATAGACTTCTGCTCGATGCCGCCTCCCACGTAATTTAGTGCCTGCCCATATAAGGCCGTCCGTCAGCGGCAATCCAATAGAAACACTGCCGCTAAATATTAACGGGTGAAGGACTGTGCTTATGCAGAGCAAGATGAGATGGTCAGGGTGGTGTTTGGCACAAACTCAGCGAAACTACAAGAGAAACTTTTAAGTGCCAGGTCTTAGCTAACATTAAATACAGCCATGGACATCGCACAAGATGGCACCAGCACAGCTGGGAAACTTCGATGCATGTACACCAAGCGGCTCACAAGAACTGACACAGTGCACAGTCAAAAAACAACACTTCCAAAGAGTGCTGAACAAAAACCGAATTACACAATTGAGAAGGCAGCAAAAAAATATGAAGCGTCTGATACATACAAGCATATTCATAAGTGCAGCTACTGCGGAAACAAAGTACACGGTGGAAAAAGTCAATGTCCCGCTAAAGGAAGACAGTGTAAAAAAAACCCGTGCATGCAGGGTGTCACGTCTCAGATAAAGAGGAAGACGAGCTATTTATTGATGCAGTAAGAAACGAATCGATGAATGAAACCTGTTATCTTTACCACGATTGACAAACACGGAATGTAACTTGAATACAACATATCCTACAAATACGAACCTGATTGAAAGAAATAATGATAATCAAATCCTTGATGACAGCAACACTCATAGCACTCACAAAACAATCACTGTATATTGACAATCATGTTACATTATTTTTAAAATGTTCCCTTTTCTTTTTCATAACTTCTTTAACACACTACTTCTCTGCTGCGAAACACGGATATATATATTGTGGACTGGGACCCGGACACAGGCAGACGGACAACATATTTCCACCACACACCATTTATTTACAAGAACTATTTACAAGTTTTTGTGCACTCACACACCCCAGTGCCTCCAGCACCGATTCCCCCAATGTCCAGGCCACACTCTTCCAGTGCCTTTCTCTTGGCCGCCTCCCGTCCTCTCTCCAGCTCTGTCCTCTTCCTCCCGACATCCACTGCTGACTGGAGGGAGACGGCCCCTTATATGGGAACCCAAGTGGGCTCCAGCTGCTTCCCGGCAATCAGTCATGGCCACACCCCAGTGTGGCGGAAGTGCCAGCTGCGCACCCGGAAGCCGTCCGGGTGTCCCCTGTTCTCTTTCCCCCAGCACTTCCTGGTGTGGCGGAAGTGCTGGGCTCCAGGGTTCCTCAGGCACCTGGGCGCCGCCTGGCGGTGGCCACGGGCCCCTACAGGGCTGGGCTTCCAAGCCCTGTATCCGAGGCCCCCAACATAACCAGGACGGACACCCCCTCGTGGGCTGGAGATATATATATATATATATATATATATACACATACATGCATATGTGTAACATTATATGCAGAAAAGTAATGAGACTGATTTTTTATTTACCAAAGTTTTTATTTTTTTCAAACATCAATGTTATCCCCTTCAAAGTAGTTTCCTTGGGCAGCTACACACCGATGGAGACGTTGTTCCCACTGTTGGTAGCAGCGCTGGAAGTCTTCAACCAGTATGGTCTTCAGCATGTCCGTTACACTCTTTTGGATGTTTTCTAAAGTCCCGAAATGACGTCCTTTGAGGACATTTTTCAGTTTAGGAAAAGGAAAAGTCACACGGACTGAGGTCAGGTGAATAAGGGGGCTGGGGAACCACAGGAATGCCTTTTGAGGTCAAAAATTCTGTTATGGAGAGGGCAGTTTTTCGGCACCATTTTGGCACAGACCTTTCACATGTGCAAATGTTCAGTCAAAATTTGATGAACGGTAAATCTGTTCAAATTTAATTGTTCACTCCACATTCTTAATGTTAAACGACGGTCTGATCTCACAAGAGTGTTCACACAGAGTGTTCACACATTCGATGTTTTCATTGATTTTCGAAGTTGAAGTCCTCCCTGAACGGTGTTCATCTTCAACGTGTTTTCTGCTTTCCAAAAATGATTTGTGCCAGCGAAAACTTGAGCTCGGGATAAAGAATGTTCCCCATAGGCCTGTTTTAACTTTTCAAACGTCACACTTGCCGTTTAATGGCACAACGTTGCTCCAAATTCCGCTGTTCCATTTTACATAACGCACAACCAAAAACACAACTTAGCTAATAGCAGTCACAAAAATCACGTAGTTAACGGAAGGAGCTGAAACTTGCACTGAGCTATTGGAGGGTACTGATACACACGCTCTATCAAGGACAACAGCGCAGCATTGCCAGATCGCTTGCTGTTTTGCCAGTCTCATTACTTTTCTGCCACACCTTGTGTGTATATATATATATATATATATATATATATATATATATATATATATATATATATATATATATATATGCCAGCAACACTCATGACAATGACAACACAATTACATTGTCAATCATGTTACGTTATTATTAAAATGTTTCCTTTTCTTTTTCATTACTTCTTTAACACACTATTTCTCCGCTGCGAAGCGCGGGTATTTTGCTAGTGTGAGCATAAATAAATAAATGTGTCATGAAATGAGTGCCTAAATAAATAAATGTGTCACGAAATATGTTTTTTGTTGCTTATTTATTTATTTATTTATTTAATTTTGTCTGTAACATTCCTCCAAACCATCATGAAATACAACTTGAAATAAAACTGTCACTTTCACTCGTCAAAGTTGAGAGGGTGGGCTCTAACACACCCTCTAGTTATTGATTGGTGAATCGATAGCACAACAATTAATTAGAAAAAAGCTAACTACTGCTGATGAGGTTGATTCTGCTGAAGATATTACCTATTTCAGAGAGAGAATTGAAGATTTATCGGAAGAAATTACAATGTTGGCGGCCTTTTTAGACTCCGATATAGATGAAACTATTTTTAAAAATATTGAACTGGTGGAAGGGACTCGACTACACTCTAGTTCAGGTGACGCAGTTCCCTGCTCTGGACGTCCATACTTTGACATTCCAGCTGAGTCAATAGAACACCTTCTGTTATGTGGTTTAAAAGTACAACCGATTACAGATCTATGTGGTGTATCGGAGAAGACGATCACAAGGCGAATGAGCCAGTTTGATATATGGCTGTATTAGTTTAGGTACTTTGGTACATGGAATGCCCAAAGCAGCACCAACTAATATTTTGAACTGAGTATTTGACCCTTGTTTTACGAGTATAAAGTCAGGGGCATATTCGCAGTTACTTTTTCAAACAACTTTACAACTCTGATTAGTGGCAAACATTGTAACAACTAAAAAGGCCGCCAACATTGTAATTTCTTCCGATAAATCTTCAATTCTCTCCCTGAAATACATAATATCTTCGGCAGAATCCATTTCATCGGCAGTAGTAAGCATTTTTCTAATTAATTCTTGTGCTATCGATTCACCAATCAATAACTAGAGGGTGTGTTAGAGCCCACCCTCTCAACTTTGACAAGTGAAAGTCACAGTTTTATTTCAAGTCGTATTTCATGATGGTTTGGAGGAATGTTACGGACAAAATTAAATAAATAAGCAGCAAAAAACATTTTTTTGACACATTTATTTATTTATGCTCACATTTTACAGTATTTTTATATATTTGCGCATTTATTTATTTCATTTTGTCCGAAACATTCCTCCATAGACACGATACATCAGTGCATCCACCATATTGCGAGTGGCAAAAGTGCCATTTAAGCTAATACAAGTAGACCTGCAAACCGGGTTTTCTGATGAAAAAACAATAACGTTTAAAACAGTATCATTTACATACAACAGATTTAAGCAAATCGTTTAAATGCAATTATTTATATCCATTTATACACTAATAATGGCAATTATTAAATAATACTAAGTATTATTATTATTAAATAATTCCTCCCAAATAAGTAACATTTCTCGTACTGCCTTCTTCCATCTCCGAAACATTTCTAGACTTCGTCCTGTTCTTATGCAACACATTACTGAAGTATTGGTTAATAGCTTAATGGCCTTAGTCATGTCATGTATAGATTATTGTAATGCTATTCCATCTGGCATCCCGCAAAAATGTATCCATCGCTTACAACTTCTTCAAAATTCTTCTGTCAGCATAATAACCTGTTCTGAATCCACTGAACATATTACACCTATTCTCTCTCATCTTCACTGGCTGCCTGTTCACTACTGAATACAATACAAAATACCACTCTTAACATTTAAAGCTTTCCACAGTCTTGCTTCCCCCTACCTCACTCTGATCCTGGAATTTGAGAGTATTCAGTCTGGCAATTTGGTGCAGCCTTAGTTTGTGGAAGACATACACAACTAAAGACATGAGCATAACATGATGGTTGTCAATTTCAAACTATGTTTCCTCAATGTGCTCCTTGAGAAAAAACACATCATCTGAACCATTCTCAGCCCGAAAAAACTGATTGATCAAAGATACACTGCCTTAATGTCGACTGTAGAATAACACGCTCAGCTACTTTGACCACCCTGACTGTACCCTCAGAAGCAATCATCAAACCTCCTTTATTTTTTTAATGTGAGCAAGTGGTAGCTTTGATCATATGATGCCGGTACAGCATCTGTTACCAAACTAGCACGGCACACATCACAGGACAGCTTTCTCAAAATCTCATCTAAGGGCTACCTCCCACTGCTTCCTGAGGTGGATTTCTTTGGGAAACCTTCAAAGTTTGAGAAATGTTAACAGCTAACAACAATCTACATAGTTAGTGACTAAATACGTTTAGCCAAAACGTTGTTTGGAGGCTCACTTGAACACATAAATGCATAGCTTTGCTAGTGTAGCTTGGCGTAGCTAAAGTTAAGATTATAAAATGGGATTTTCTAATGGCCAAATACACTCACCTAAAGGATTATTAGGAACACCATACTAATACGGTGTTTGACCCCCTTTCGCCTTCAGAACTGCCTTAATTCTACGTGGCATTGATTCAACAAGGTGCTTGAAAGCATTCTTTAGAAATGTTGACCCATATTGATAGGGTCTTGCAGTGGATGGAGATTTGTGGGATGCACATCCAGGGCACAAAGCTCCCGTTCCACCACATCCCAAAGATGCTCTATTGGGTTGAGATCTGGTGACTGTGGGGGCCATTTTAGTACAGTGAACTCATTGTCATGTTCAAGAAACCAATTTGAAATGATTCGAGCTTTGTGACATGGTGCATTATCCTGCTGGAAGTAGCCATCAGAGGATGGGTACATGGTGGTCATGAAGGGATGGACATGGTCAAAAACAATGCTCAGGTAGCCCGTGGCATTTAAACGATGCCTAATTGGCACTAAGTGGCCTAAAGTGTGCCAAGAAAACATCCCCCACACCATTACACCACCACCATCAGCCTGCACAGTGGTAACAAGGCATGATGGATCCATGTTCTCATTCTGTTTACGCCAAATTCTGACTCTACCATTTGAATGTCTCAACAGAAATCGAGACTCATCAGACCAGGCAACATTTTTCCAGTCTTAACTGTCCAACTTTGGTGAACTCGTGCAAATTGTAGCCTCTTTTTCCTATTTGTAGTGGGGATGAGTGGTACCCGGTGGGGTCTTCTGCTGTTGTAGCCCATCCGCCTCAAGGTTGTGCGTGTTGTGGCTTCACAAATGCTTTGCTGCATACCTCGGTTGTAACGAGTGGCTATTTCAGTCAAAGTTGCTCTTCTATCAGCTTAAATCAGTCGGCCCATTCTCCTCTGACCTCTAGCATCAACAAGGCATTTTCGCTCACAGGACTGCCGCATACTGGATGTTTTTCCCTTTTCACACCATTCTTTGTAAACCCTAGAAATGGTTGTGCGTGAAAATCCCAGTAACTGAGCAGATTGTGAAATACTCAGACCGGACCGTCTGGCACCAACAACCATGCCACGCTCAAAATTGCTTAAATCACCTTTCTTTCCCATTCTGACATTCAGTTTGGAGTTCAGGAGATTGTCTTGACCAGGACCACACCCCTAAATGCATTGAAGCAACTGCCATGTGATTGGTTGATTAGATAATTGCATTAATGAAAAATTGAATAGGTGTTCCTAATAATCCTTTAGGTGAGTGGATAACCAAAACAATTGTTTAGCCTTACCTATGAAATGTAATCCCAGGGGTTTGGTTTGGAGCGTACAGTTTGTACAATCCCAAGCAGCACATGCGTGACGCATCTTTATCCATTACTTCACTCTACAGCAGTGACACTCGCAATATGGCAGCAACGTTGACGTGCGATGCTGCTGGTCAATTACCAATTTTTGGTAATTTTATGTCTATGATCTGCCGGAGTCGGAAGTGACATCAACTCGGGAGAAGTTATTGTTGCGGAGCCATTTTCAAATATCGGGAATGTTGTTGGTGAGTGTGGATTATTATTACTTTTCCTCCTTAGTTCTGTAAATGTAGAGAGAGAGATATCAGTACCAAAAGTCAACCCCTCGTTGGACAATATATCGCTCACCTCTGGGCTTTTTGACTGCATCCTAATCACACGTGTGTGACACTGGATACTGCGTCACAAGCTGTTTAACAATGTCTTTGAACATTATCTGTTTTCTCCCGAGCTGTACTGTTCTCTCTTTCATACTTTTTCCATGTACACACAGAGTAAAACACCCTCCTCCCTGTAATGGTATGTTGATTATTATCTGCATGACCAATGCTGCTTTTTTTCCTTTTCTTTCCTTTTAAAAAGCAAAATAATCATACTCTATATAGGTATGGAATGACTCCACTTGCACGTAAAAGTAAGTCAACATGTCAATTATTTAAGTTTTCTTTTGCTATTCTAGAAAAGCACTGGAGTTTTAGCTTGCATAGATTAAATACTTAAATATGTCTTTTTGAGACCTTCACTGATTTGAAAGATGAATTGGCACACTGACTCATGCAATGCTGTCTTGTAAAACAGGTTTGAGAAGCCAATCAATGTAA
Organism: Polypterus senegalus; assembly: GCF_016835505.1. NCBI lineage: Eukaryota > Metazoa > Chordata > Cladistia > Polypteriformes > Polypteridae > Polypterus > Polypterus senegalus. Next base: position 210,713,980 of record NC_053156.1, on the reverse strand, counting down.
AATATACAGTAAGCATAAAAACTGGTATTTTGCAGACTGTAAGTCGACAAGATAGTGAATTTTGCTGATGTGCTTTATATATATATATATATATATATATATATATATATATATATATATATATATATATATAGTGACAGAATTAAGTGCTTTCTCGCACCCTTGTACCCTCGGACCACACGTCAGACACCAGATAAAAGTCCAAATAATTATTTATTATAATAATTAAGTGCACAAAGCACGCTCCTCTCCACAATTCTCCAATAATAAATCATAACTACAATAAACCAATCCTCCACTCCCAGACGCTTAGCCACCCTGCCTCCCAACTCAGCTAATTTTCTGGGAGCTCCCACAGTCCTTTTATATTCCCTGACCCGGAGGTGTTCCTGCCCAACAGTCCACAAGTCCTTATTCCTTCCGGGTCAGGGTAAATAGTCCCTTTCTTCAACCCGGGAGCACGTCGTTTCTTCCTGTCACGTGACCGTGACGCACTCCCGGGTCATAGGGCACATAAGAGCCTCGAGCCCCCTACAGCGACGCCTGGTGGCCCCCAAGGTATCCAGCAGGGGCTGTGTACAAACACTACATAGTCCATGATGCCCTGCTGGAACTCGGGGCATGATCATGCTGTCGGGAGAGCTCCTCCAGGCGGCCTGGGGTTGAGGGCCGGAGTAAAATGCCAGCAATCCACCACAATATATATATATTTATATAAAAACCCTTAATAGTGTTTTTTTTTTATCTGTGTTAATGAATCTGTGTCTCATGATGTAGAAGTCTACTACAGACACTTATTGTAATTAAGTATACTAAGAATTGCCAAATACATTTAGATGTTTATGAATAAAGAAACTAGAAACCATACTACAGTTAAGTGCTTAGCAAGAACATGTAAAATTGCCAGAAATTTAAAATTTTACATAAATCAAAAGGAAATAGTCAGAAACTTTATTTAAATATGGAAGCATACATTATTAAAGATGGTATTTCCAAATGAATTTATAGCTTATTTGAACACTAAAGCAAACACACTTTACCTGATATGGATCAGAACATGTTTGTCTATAATTTAGACCAAGTTTAAAAGAGATTATATTTTAAGCAACAAGATCAAACAAAATTCGTCAATTTCTTGGATTAAGTGCCAAGTGGCAGTATTAAAATATTACATTTTGCAAATTAATTACAAAATAAATAAATGCTTGTTTGTTTGTGGTGCTTTTGCCTCCTCTTTTAAACACATACAGTGGAACCTCGGTTCACGACCATAATTCGTTCCAGAACTTTGGTTGTAAACCGAGTTGGTCGTGAACTGAAGCAGTTTCCCCCATAAGATTGTATGTAAATACAATTAATCCGTTCCAGACAGTACAACCTGTATGTAAATATGTAAATATATGTAAAGATTAAGCACAAATATAGTTAATTACACCATAGAATGCACAGTGTAATAGTAAACTAATGTAAAAACATTGAATAACACTGACACAAAACACCCAGGCTCCCTGCTCAGCTATAGGAGCTGGCTCGCTCGCGCTCCCTCCCTCCCTCAGCTACAGGAGCAGGCTGGCTGACGCTCTCTCTCTGTAGTGCACGCACACACACACCCTATCCTCTCCCCCATCCCTTCCCTGTCAGCTGCCCCTCTCTCTCTGCACTTGCTCGCTCACACTCTCTAATCTCTCTGTAGCACGTGCTCGCGCAGCATTTTTTTTAAAATGAGTTTTAAGCACAGCAGAAAAAAACGAACATTAAAACAATCCGAAGTGCAGTGCATGCAAAACCAACTCGCAAGCAACCAGAAAAGAAAGATTGCAGGAGATCACGCTATTAAACTTAAAGCCTAATCGCTGTAAACACTGTTTTTAAAATGAGTTTTAAGCACAGCGGAAAAAAGGAACATTTGAAAAAAGATAAAAGTAACATTGCAACAAATCGCGTTATGAACTGAAAAATTAACTTTTGAAAAATCCGTAATACAAAAACCACCAAGAAAACTAACCTTGCATGAGTCGAATTCTGGCATGAAGTGTTTTCCTTCAGGTGTTTTCTCTCTTGTGATTTCTTGGTTTTCTGGTGCTTTTAGCTGGTAGGAGTGAAAGCCTCATGCAGCCATTCCAAAAACAAACTCCTTGTGACCCAATCCTTCCTGTTTGCGCCCCACATTACTGGCAGTCTGGCTTTGTTTACATTGTGCTGCTTGAAAGCCCGAGGGTTCTCAGATTGGTAAATGAGTAAACTGGTAAACAGTTTTTCCACCTCTTGTAATTTCTTTCTTTACTTCGATTTCAATTTTCTTCAAAACTTTCTTCACTTGCTTAAAAGTCAATGGAAGGAGAGCAATGAACAGAGCTCTTGCAGCCACGCGGCTTGCTAGCTTGCTTTCTCTCTCGCTTTCTCTCTCTCTTTCTCTCTCTCTCTTTCTCTCTCAGCACGTACAGCCTGCAGATAGGCAGGCAAACACGTGCAGCAATCTCCTCCTCCCCCTCCCCAGCAGACACGTGGAATTGGGGGATGGTTGGCTTGAACTTACTGGCTGCAGATAGGCAGGCAAACAGTGCAGCAATCTCCTCCTCCTCCTCCTCCTCCCCCTCCCCAGCAGGCACGTGCTCGCTCTTGCTCTCTCTCTCTCTCTCTCTCTCAGCTCAGCACAGCTCAGGCAGGCAGGCAAGGGAAACTGGCTTGTTCGTATACCGAGTGCGTGGTTGTAAACCGAGGCAAAAGTTTGGCGAGCTTTTTGGTCGTGAACCGAGTTGTACGTGAACCGGGACGTTCGTGAACCGAGGTTCCACTGTATTTAAAAAGAACAGAACCTCCACACAGAGGTTGACTATCCATTTTCTGCTTGTCTTCAGTAGGATTCTGAAAGTGTTTTATACATCATGGGGCAGAAACTTTTCTTCACACATAGTCCAAACTATTAATAAAAAACACCTTCTATGTTGATCCTGATGGCATCCATCTTTTAACATCTCATACTATGAAAATGATCTTACTAAAGTGGCAATTTTATACTTATTTATATTTGGGTTGGAGAAACATCCTCCACAACATGTTTAGAAATATGATAATTTCTTTACTACATTTTGGTTGCTAGAAAACAACCACAAATATATACTACCAGTTTCTGTCTATGTCTGATGCTACAAGGTTTTTCTCTCATTTGGTGTGTTAGTGCAGAAGAGTGACTGTATTGTCTGTTACATTGCTCCCAAGGTGTTCTGTTGATGTACAAAGACACTTTTCGTCATGTTTCACAATCCATGGCTACACTTTAGTTTTGTGTCATATTTTAAAAGTTTTTTTTTTTTTCATCGTTGATTACTTTCTTTTATTAAGCCATGGCTTTAGTAGTTTAACACTAGAATTACCAAAGCCTACGAAAATACTCATAAACCTGGCCCACCTTAAATCTTTTCGCACCTCTACGTCAGCATCTTTTGTCTTGTAAATGTGTCAACCAACACTAGCAGCAAGTAGCCTGCTATACCTTCCCCCCACCGCCACAGAAAGGGCAAGAAGTTCTCCCAGCTCAAGCCTTGATTATCTTGGATTGAAGTGCTAGAGTTTTAGAGTGGCATGGGTGTGGAAATCAAATTTGTTTCTACTTGTCCACGGACAAGTAAACGTAGAAAATCCACTTGTCCGCCAGTTAAATTCACTTGCCCATAAACAAATAACAAAAGTGAAAAATAGTTTATTTTTTCTGATCTCTTTTATTGATACCAAAACTGCCTTTCATTTTAAAACTAAAAAAAAATCCTTTCAGGGAGTAGTATTTTGCCACCTTGCTCTAGAACATTATATAAAAGATTCCCTTCTTTTAACTGGCTAATAAACAATGCCTTCATTATAGCTACACTAGTTCTTTTTTCATATATTACAGTTACATAACAGAACACTGTCCTGATTCATTTTCTGCCATGTTCTTCAGCTTTTGTCTTGCAACATCTTCTCCCCCAAGAATCTTTACCATCTCAGACAGCATGGGCTGAATGCTGTTCATTTCTTCTTGAGCTGAACTGCATGGTTCCTGGACTGATGGTTCTGCAGAAGTGGATGCTGATGACTTTTCAGGTTTTTTATGAGTGATGTGCCTGTTGCCAGGTGACAGCCAGAATTCCACAGCTGGTCGTGGGTCAAACTCTTCTAAAGAAGTAGCATTGAACAGCCTTGCATAACGCTCAACCTCTGAGCGTTCAGCTTTAGAAAACGCTTTTTCAATTGAACCAACTTTTTTCTTACTTTTAGACTCATGTCTCTATCTGACGTACTAAACCCCCAGTTCCTATCCTTTTTCTTTCTGCACATAACCAATCACCACACGTATTTGTGAAATTAAAACTAGTTATAACAGACCTCTGAATGGATGGCATAATTAAACATGTATAACGAAAATTGTTTTTAAAGTTCTGAAAACTGAGGTCTAGGTTTTAATTTCACAAAGACGCTTATCGTGTGGTGATTGGTTATATGGAGAAAGACAAAGGCTAGGAACTGGGGTTTAGCATCTGATAGACACAGCAAACATGCAATAAAGAACGCCTGCTCAGAAAAACATCCATTGAATTCTTCGTTCGTATTTCCGTATCACCTGCCATAAACTTCTCTACACTGAACGTAGACCTGAGAACCCCATAATGCAAGGGAGCAGCACTACAGTCACGCCACTGTGCCCCCCGCCACCCATGTCTAATACATGCTTTAATGCATTTCATCGTGAAAAAGATATCACGTATTTATCTTAGTATTCTGAATGTTCATTGAGCAGGAATATCATGAAGTCAATGTGTGGCGATTGCTGCCGGCGCCTCTCACTGCAAGAGAAAGTCAGTTTAAGAAACGCGCAGAGATTAACAACTGGGTCAAGGAACACTTAATATAAAGCATTTAATGTGCTATATTAATTTATGACGGGGTTTGAGAAAATCTAGTAAATGAAACATTCATTTTAAGATGAAATTTAGTTTGCGACATTCAACTGACAAAATAAACTATGAGAATAAAGTCAACATGTCGACTTTAATCTCGACATTTACATTTTTTTGTCTTCACTGTGTCCGTATTTTTTTCAGTGGCCTTAGTACACTTCCTTAGGTTTCTCAAGGCCTGTTGTGCCAGATGTAATCAAGAAATGATCAATTTCTCATCCGCGATGCTACATGCTTCAGTTTCAACAACACGCATATAGCGAGAACAACGTGCGTACCACAGTGCATTATGGGTTACGCAGGTAATTCCTAATGGCGTATTCGAAATTCAGCAAGAGGTTACATTTCCAAAGAAATAAATATTACCGATGTTGTCGGAAAAAAAAATAATCGCGTCTAAGTGAAGATTTTTATTGATATTTCATAACATTTGGAAACCGTTAGAATGTTTTCTTTATTTTTTTAAAAAACTGACAGCGCGAAACCAACTTGTTTTATTTGAAAAATTCTCTAATCAAAAATGATCTATAGACAGCTCATCAAAATTGATGTCACGCAATAAATTTCTTAACTCCTCAATATATCACAACCTATGCGAAATCGCAAATTCCAGAAAAGATCAAATGCCTAACAAGCTTTATGTGGCGAAAACAATTGCATTGTAGGTGAAATGACCGCATTTTTATGTAGAAAAAATTATTTTATTAATAATATATAAAAGATATCGATTATAATAAAAAATCATGTCGACATGAAAAAAAAAGACCGCATCTCCAAGCGTGTAAATAGTAGGGTTAAATACTTATGTAAGATCACAAGAGTGCTTCCCCTTTGAAAAATCAGCCATCATTTTGTAAACAATATTGAATACCAATTTGATACATGAAGAACATGCCTAAGTAAACTGTTTCCGCACGAAGTACGTACCCAAATGTTTAAAATTTGAAAGTAGTGGTAAAAATGTGCCCTGAACTGCACATTTAATTCTTTTTTCTCCAGAAAAATTGCACTTGTCCGCGGACAACTGAAACCAGAAAACACGCTTGTCCGACGGTCAATTTACCCGTGTCGGACAAGTCGGGCGTTGGATTTCCGCACCCCTGAGTGGAAATAATAGATTGTTATTTGGAACACATGAATTTCATGTGTGTTCCATGTCTACAACAATCTATGTAAACACATCGTTAAACAGAAGCATTTTTCATGTTTTACTAATAAATGAGAAAATATCGACATGAACTCTATAATGTGTGAAGGCTGAACTTCAAATATCAAATAAACACTTTCACAAAAGGAGCAAGTGCAATATGACAGCGTTCGTGGTGAAGCAATAAGAAGTGCTGACTTGCAATCAAAAGGCTGCAGGTTCGATTATTTTGTCCTGTAAATGTGCCGATAAAGACAAGCAGTAAGCAGCCTGCTATTCCATCCCCCCAACGCTGCAGAACATGCACAAAGTTCTCCCAGCTCATGGCTCGATTATCTGGGAGTGAAGTGCTGGAATTTTAGAGTGGAAATAATAGATTGTTATTTGGAACACATGCGTTTTCATGTGTGTTCCGTTTCTACAATAATCTGTGTAAACACATTGTTAAAACAAAAACGTTTTTCATATTTTAGTAATAAATGACAAAATGTAGGCATAAACTAAATAAGGTGTGAAGCCTGAAGTCCAAAGATTAAATAAATACTTTCTTACTATTTGTGTGGATCAGTACAAGCAGCAAGCAGCCTGCTGTCCCAGGTAACAAGTTCTCCCAGCTCAAGCCAAGGCTCCTTATCTGTGTGTGAGGTTCCTGGAGTTGTATAGGGTAAATAATACAGTATATCATTATTTGGAATACATGTTTTTAATGTGTGTCCCGTGTCTACAAAGATATGGGATTACAAGTTTTTTCGTAGGCTTCAGGGATTCTAGTGTTATAGATGGAAAAAACAAAATAATAAAGAAGACTACTTGCCATAAAAAACAACTTTACTTGAATCCCTATACCTTTCCAATTTATAAGAAATCTCCAATGCAACAAGGTGTATCTTGTTTTCTATTATATGTGATACATTTTTTCCTGTACTGGTAACCGTAATAGAGCATTGTTATCAGGCTGACAAAGGTTACTGACCTGCTTATAATCCATTAAAACTAGCATAATCTTGCTATTTTAATTGTTGTTGCTTTTGCCAACCCACTAGTAGCTTCCAGAGGAGCTATAGCCAAATAAGTGATTGTGGAAGCTAATAACTACAGTGTTTTTATATTACACAAAACATAGAACAGTAATTGTATCATTAAAGTACCTTAAAAATATTTGGATTGAGAATATTTATTTGTGAGTCACATATTCTCCCTAGAAGAGCACCATCTAAAAAGAAAAAAAAGCTAAATAATAAATAAAATGCCATAAGTGTTCATCCCATGGTCCATTGCTTCGTTGAACTGTTTCTGGCCACCATAAAAGTCAGTAATCCCTGTGTCTCTGCTACTTTGGACTAACATCAATGCCTCTGTGAAATCCACTCACTGTGACAAAGGCACAGTTATCTAAGAATGCTGTTTGGCACCACCGGCCCTTTGAAGCTAGTAGCAAAGCTCAGGGCCCTTAGACTGAACACCACCATTTGTACTAGATTCAGGACTTACTCACTGGACTTTTAGACCTTCAGGCTGGGGAAATGCATTTCGCAAAATCTTACTTTGAACACTGCACCACCCCAAGGCTGTGGGCTGAGACTGCTGTTGTTTTCAATTTATTTGCACAATTGTGTTGCTAAGCATCACTACCAACAAGGACAAGACTGTATGCAGGAAGAAAGTTAAAATAGCAACTGAATTGCACAATAACAGCAGTATGTCTGTCAGATTAACAAAGCGGCTAACTGTGAAGTGGATCTTGTCCCCACTGATGAATATTGTCTATCAGCTGCCAAGGTAAACATGAACAGTTTTAAGTATTTTGAGGTCCATATCACTGATGAGTTCTCACAGCCCTTGAGCACAAGCTATCATTTTTGGAAGGCTCAACAGCATCTTCACTTTTTTTAAAATATTAAAGAAAGCTTCCCTAGAATCTAACTTATTTTTACAGATGTTCAGTAGAGTGCATACTGACTTTCTCACAGTTTGATATGGCAGCTTCACTATAGTTGACTTCAAGACTCTGAAGTGGTTGTTTTAAATGGCCATGTTCATCACTGTTGTCAGGATGCTCTCCATATAGAACACTTGTTAGAAAAGTGCAATTTCTGCCATCCTAGAACTCACACACTGTTTGACCTCAAACAGTCCTGCAAGTGATATTGATGACATCGCAGTGTTTAATATACTAATAGACCTGCAAATTATTTTTACCAACTAACTGTTAACTCCCAGGCAGTGATTCAAATAACTGGCTCATATTTTTTCCTTATTGATTAATGTTTCCAAGTTGCGTAGAACACTCATGAACCTAAAGTACAAAAAGTGTGACTTGTTAATCTTGCACAAAAAATCAATACTGCATAATGCAGAACTGAGGATTTAAAGGGTTTAAATATTATAAATATTAACAGTGCTTGGCTACAGTATTGATACTTACATGATGACACTGGCGTAAACCAGTCAGTGGCTATGTTGGGGAAGTAGTTACATTCAAGTGTCTTATTTTGCCTTCAGTGGCTGGAGTTGAGAGCAGTTACTAAATCACCAATAAACTAACAAACTAGTACAGTTGCATTATGGACAAGTGGTGTATTATCAAGCAGGTATGCGCTTTATTTTCTACATCTACTTTTTAGATGTGTCATGTGATAGGAGTATTGATTATTAATTATCGGAATTGTGTTACAAAAACCACATAATGTATATTGATATTAAATGCTGATTCTAATAGAAAAGCTTCTGGAGTTCTTTAGGGTGTTTTCTTTTGCATTTCCATCATATCTCTCTTAACCTGAACTGTGAATATTTCAAGTGGAATATTAATGTTTGTTGTGTTTTTGGACTGCACTGTGGGTAAATGAGTGGCATTGCCACCTCATAATTACTGTATAAGATTTAATTTGATTCTGATTTGAAGTGTCTTTTCTGTAATACTGTTGATGGCCGTTTCTTTTGTTTTCTTGCTATTGCTACCACATTAGGCTATGCTCCCTTTGACATCATCCAGAATTATTAGAAGGCCCAAAGAGAGGATTATTTTGCACGATTTGTTTCCATGTTGCACTCCAAAACACTGTATTACTGATGGTGTCCTCCATAGTTTCAGATACTTTATTTAGGGAGGGATTTAGAAACTTGACCCTGGGCATTCAGTGTTGTTTAAATACCTAATATGTGTGATTAAAAGGCAGCTTTTTTCCAAATTTTTTAATATTTAATATCTGTAATTAAAAGTTAACATTTTTGATTTAATGTTTTCAGTTACAGAATATTTTTGTTCTGACTTCATGTTAATAATTTAATATTACCCTTCAGAACGTGGACTAAATACCTGTATTATCAGGCCTTTTGGCAACACACATAAAATAGATTTTATTCAGGCAATATGTATGATGGTAGTTATGATATTCTTATGTTTGGCTTTTATTTTGTTGTATTTTATTCCATAGTGTTCATTCCTGTCAGGGAGCTACAAAGTTTCATGTGTTTATTTTAATGTAGCTGCTTTTTCAGGAAAAGTAAGTCAAGTATTTACATTTTACAGTATTTTAGAAAACTAATAAGAACGTGTTAAGTCATTTCTTGAGATTTTTCAACTCAGATTTGGAAACGTGGTCTGACATCACTTAATAAATTAGCATTATACATTTTGTAATTTGAAACAGGGCTGAGTAAAATGAATAACAAAGAGACTGTCATATTTTAGGCAGCTATGACTGAGATTGACTCATTTTATATTACCTAATATGGCAAATCCCATTAGGGGTTCTTTGGCAGTGTGCAAGTTTTAAATAAAAACAGCATTCAGGCTTGGAAGATGTAGGTGTGCTTAGTAGCGTGGCAGAGAAGCCCTGGTGTGTTGATGAGGGAATTGGCAGAGCACATATTCACATGCAGTTGTGCACTGTTTAGCTGATTTCCTCCATGCGCTAGGGTTTACAGTCAAGGCACCTATACCTACATTTGCATAAAAAGACCCTGAAAAGGTTAGACAGGGAGGAAAGTAAAGGATAAGGAGAAAAATATTAAGACAGGATCATGGCAGAGCTGGTGCTGTTAAATAGAAGTAAGGGGTCATAAAGTGGCCCGTTTGGGTACAAGTGAACTGTGTTCACAGGGCAGTGTCGCTACAATTGAGCACCAAGGAAGGAAGAGTGACCAACCTCTCTGGGAAGTTCCTCACAGAATGTCAAGTGACATCAGTGAGAGAAGGGAGTAGGATTTGAGAGGTTATAAGCTGAAGGCTGAGGAATGGCGGTGGAAACACGAGCCAACAGCACTGTATGTGCTGGTGGACATCTCATCTCCTCTTGCTGAGACCTTTTAAAGGGTGAGCAAAGGAGAAGATAGTTTGGAATGGATGCATTGCAGCTCTTGAGTGGTTTTGTGGAATGGTCATGATAATGATTTTAACATTATTTTCAGTCATTTGGATTATTTATTGACTTCACCTCTATAAAGGCAATTGTTTTCATTCTGCAGTACTTATTTATTAAATCTACACTGCATATTGTTTTGAACAATAATTATTTTGAAATACAATCATGAAGCACGTATAATACAAATCGTTGTGCAAAATGTGCTTCATTGCTTAGGCCGTCTTCAGTCATGACTATTAATGTCCCAGGTTCAAGGATAGTAATGCCAGTTGCTGGAACCTTAGGCATTAAACCTAGTCATCAAATCAGTATCTTAACATGATGTGCTACCTATAGTTTAATAGATTTGCAAAAGAAGATATATAAAGATTTTGATCTCTTACCACCTGTTATATTGGATCTATTTAACTGTTCATTTTCTGAGTCTATCTTTTTCAGAATGTTTTTTTTTATTCATGCATATAGTCATTCATTCATTAATCCATCATTGAATCTGCTTAATCCATTGTAGTGTCGAGAGGCTGAATCCCATCCTGGCAGCACGTGGTGCTTAACATGAACTAAGTGGACAAGGGTGTCAGTCCATTGTAGGGTGCACACACACACTCACACTGAATGAATTTAATGTCTCCATTTAACATAGCATACTTATCTTTCACTCGTTGTAGAAAGGCTAGAGATGCTACAATAAAAAAAAAAACATGGGGAGAATGTGTGGACTTTGCACAGAGATTGACAAAGAAACACCAAAACTGTATAACAAAAAAATAACAAAATCATTAAAAAAAAAAAAAAACAAATATATATATATATATATATATATATATATATATATATATATATATATATATATATTGACATTAAGCAATAAGTGAATAGCTGAGACAGGCAATGTGGCATGGTTGTTAAAATTTTGGAGTTCAAACACTGAGGTTGTGGGTTCAAATTCTGTTACTGACACTGTGTGACCATGAGCAAGTCAATTCCTCTTTCTGTGCTACAATTGTAAAAACAAAAAAAAAGTAACCAATTACACTTTAAATGTTGCAAGATACCCGGGAAAAAGGTATCAGGAAAAAAAAAATACATGTAAATATAAATGATTTACAGTTGTAAAACACTAGTTTCAGCATTTACATTTTGTATACCAAGACCTACAGTATTTTGGAATTTTGGGATATGAATGTGCAGTAGATGTGTATTGTTATTATTATTATAAAATGTAATATTTTGTTTCTGGCCTTAATTACTTTTCCTCTCAGTTTATTGTACATGATTAAACGTGAAGTTAATTATTTGTATGTAATTTAACACCACCAGCATTTTAAATATTCCAGTATCTTGCTTGCATGTGCAGTGATGCTGAGCATGCTGCTTCTATATTGGTAACACAAGGAGAGGAGAAAGGTTTTTAATTACAGGTCAGTAGAATGTTACTCTGCAGATAACTTTTTCATATGCAAAATGTTCAATACCATAGTCTTCATCTATGCAGAAAATTACTTTTTATTACTAATTGATGCAGAGTCTTATTTTTATATTATTTTTAAGTTCAATGAACATTAAAATAAAACTGTCAGTTAAAGTAATCAAAGCCTATAACTATAAAGTAACCTTTATCCAGTAGCAGTTCCCATAGTGCAGGAATAATTCTGACTTCAGTTGTTGTATTTTCAGTACAAAGATTTGTATGCCTTGTAGTGATCTGGCTTCAGGATTACTTCTTACTTTGCATCCATAAAACGTAAATAGTAACATAAGTAATAAAATGAAGGGATAAAAGAAGAATTGCACAATATTGTTTTCCTTTTCTCACTCTTTATACTGCATATTGTCATTCTGCTTCATTTTGTTCTTGTACTCTTCTTGTATAATTAATGCAATAATGTAGAATGACACTTTAGAGAAGCAACTATTTCTCATTCATTATAGACCGACTGAATCCGTTTATCAGTATCAGCAAAACTTTTTTTGTATTTGTCTTCTATTTTTAAAACATTCAGAGTCATCAGAATCAATAAGTAAATATGATACAATAATCTTAAACTGAACACAGACTAATAGGAGCAAATAATTTGCAGGATAAATTCATTGATTTTAAAAATTAATTTAAAATTTATTTTTCTGGTAAAATACATTGTACAATACAATACAAGTAAAGGGGGCACCTTTCATGTAAAAAATGTAAATGTTTATCAAGTATGTCAAATTATTTGCACCCCCTTTTTGTTGTTCCATATTTAATGTTTCCTTACCAATCACTTTAATCTTTTTTTGTTGTTGCACTCAAATACCATAGCACACATCAAGTGTAATATACTTCATCATGTATTATTCTTTATATTTTGAGGCACAGGGATATTTCAATATCTAGTCCTCCTGAGTGTGAGATTCATATTTAACACTAGAATTACCAGAGCCTACGAAAAAACTCGTAGGTCCGTCTCACCTTGAATCACTTCTTAAAACCCTTCTCACCTCTCCGCCAGCGTCTTTTGTTAATCTAAATGTGCTGATTTCTTTTTTTCTGAAGGCGCATGTGTTAATTAATGTGCAACGCATTGCCACTCTCTGGCACCATAATGAGTGTCTTTGCAGAGTCATTTCCATCTTTCCTGAATTAAAACTAGTATACACCAACAAAAGAGTGAGATATACAGTATGCATATTTGAGTAATTCTCAAAAGAATGCCAAACAATGGAATAATATGTAAACATCAGTGTTAAGAGTTCAGAATAGTTCAATATAATTACATGATAAAAAATAAACTTAGTGTAATCTAATCATTGTCAATTTTAAAAAATAACATCATCTGGCATTGTGAAAGACAGGGTGAAGTTCACCTGGGTCAGTTTTGGTACTAGCAGAGGTAAGATGAAGGTTTTTCTGCTGCTCTTGTACTATCTGATGACCCATGATTATCGAAACATTGACTTTGTCAAAGGTGCTACATTTCTTTGAGATCTGGATACTGTGAAGGAGACTGGAGTAAACCGTAGTTACCATCAGGCCTATGCAAACAGCTCAAGATTATAATTGCTTTGTGACAATGCACATTTTCCTGCTTAAAGTATCGATTTGAAAAAACTGTGGCCAAACAGGGAGTGTCAGCAACAATGTTAGTTAAACTGTGGCAATCCAATGACTCATATTCAGTATTAAGGAATCCTAGAGTGTGCCAAGAAAAACTTTCACAACTAGCTTGTACTCTTAACACACTAGAAAGGATAAATCAATTAATTTATTCTGTTTACATTAAAATCTCAAACTAACGCTCTTGTCATAGCAGAAATAGATTTTTCAGGCCAATGCTCATATTTACCAAGCGTCTCAAAATTACTCTTAGGAATTTTAATAAATAAAATTTCTGCCCACTGCTATCCGGCAACTCAGTGCTTCCACCCTTTGTACTCATTAAGCTTGTTTGTTTGTTTATTTATTTATCAATTGATTGATTGGCTGTTTTATCTGTCCTTTGAGCCTGAATTCTTGTTTTTTATGTGTCTGCTGTTGTATGCATTTGAATTTCACCATAGGATTAATGAAGTGTATCTAATCTAATCTAAAATGTGTGACTAGGATAAGAATTGGACCTACATCAGAGTAGGGCATAAGAAGCATTTTTGAAAATAGGTGTCAGAGTTCAAGTTTGAGAATGAATAGCATCATGATTTTATGGCATCATAAGTCGCAGAGTGTTAACTCATGATGAAATTTTGTAGTTTTCTGTTGGTAATGTGGCTTCAAGCACAAAGATGATGATAAATATAATGATAATAATAAATATATTCAAAGAAGAAGAAAAACAAAGTAAGGTTGGATGATTTGTTGCCACATTAAAAATAATATTGTAATGTGCACCAAGATGGAAAGACAGAAACACAAACACACACACACACGCACTGAATGAGAGTTGGGCCCAGGAACGGACAACTTTATTAACAATGATCCATAACCATACTTTCATAAGAAACACTTTTCCTGCTTTTATGGCCATGGGAAATATTTCGTAAAATAACAGTTAATTGAAACTAGTCACAGCACTGTTGCTGAAGTGGTGTTCAATTTTCCATCGTCTTCAGGAATCATGTGTTGTGCTTCTCTTTGTGATCCCCTTTACCTTCTTCCAGGTTCCATTTTTCCAGTACCTTGGGGGTCTCCAACTGCCTTTTTGAACCTTCCAGAGTTTGTAAACTGTAACATGACTGTTCCAGGGGTTTGTGGTATGCAGACTTAAGCATACCTGTGTGGCATATGCTGTCAGTCACTCATGCTGCCCCGCTTATCTTCAGGATAATGCACTGGCTACTGCAGTATATTTTCTTTTTTTTGGTTCTTTATTTCACATATTTTTTATTTTTGCATTCATGACCACCTGTGTATCAGTACTGTAATATCACTTGTGATTCATGTATGTGTGGTCATCTACATTTGCAGTAATGATGTTTATGCGCATGCTGATTTTAATGAATATAGCTTGCTTTATATTAGCCTACATGGACGAATAAGAAAATATATAATTCTATGTATTATTATTTATGTATTTTGAGGGCATTCAGAGTTTGGTACAAAAGTAAAATAAAATAAAATTCAGAAATGCTTGGCTGTGACATACCCAAATTATCGCTATTGCCTAGTTGTACTGCACACATAATGTTGTCAATACTTAATTTCAGCAAAGAGCATGTGGCTTCTTTACGTAGATGGAACAATCATATAACATTCAAAATATGGTTTGAATATTATTCCATCTCTGTGAAATCTATCTCTTTATAAGAGTTAATTGTTTTCCAACATTTCCAGAGCATTCCACCTTCCCTAGGATGTGCATGATGACCTCTGCCTGATGGCCATATTCAGGCACCTCCTGTCAAGTTAGGATACCTTACAAGCTCTCCTATATCCTGGAGACATTAGGAGTAATTTCCTAAATTAGGTAAAATGCTTTTGTGAGTAGGACCAAACCTGTGCCACTCTGAAATTTTTGTGTCAGTTTAGGACCATTTTCCTATTTGCTAAATATGTACACAGGGCACACTTTTTTCGAATCTTCATTCATACATTTTTGGTAATCTATTACCTACTTTGGCCTTGTCTTGTTTTTCTTGAGTCCATCTTTTTTATGGCCAGATATAACATATCTCCTCTCACGTATGTTAAAGTGTTCTCACAGACTCTGTGGGAAGATGACAATCACTCTAAGGCCAGTACACAGCCAGTTTACTTCCTTTCAACCAATTTCTTCTTCTCAGCTAGCTGATATAATCCTGTATATGAAACTTTCCAATTATCCGCTAAATATCAATTTAGAATCACCAATCCACCTAACCTGTATGTCTTTGGACTGTGGGAGGAAACCGGAGCACCCGGAGGAAACCCACGCCTACATGGGGAGAACATGCAAACTCCACGCTGGGAGGACCCGGGAAGCGAACCAGGGTCTCCTAAATGTGAGGCAGCAGCGCTACCACTGCGCCACCGTGCTGCCCCCAGACAACTTTAAACATGCAATTGTTCAGCCTTTGCTTAAGATGCCCACACCTTATCCTACAGCTCTTTCAAACTATATGCCTATTTCTAAGCTCCCTTTTCTGTCCAAATTATGGAGAAAGTGGTTTCTTTGCAGTTAATTTCATATCTGGAGCATAACAATGTCTGTGATGCGTTTCATTCAGGTTTTAAAAAACTTCATAGTACTGAATCGGCTCTGCTGAATGTAGTAACAAATGATATGCTGTTAACTTTGGACTCTGGCTCTTCTGCAATCTTGGTCTTCCTGGATCTCAGTGTGGCATTTGACATAGTGGACCATGGAGTGCTGTTAAAATGGCTTGAGGATGATGTAGGCATTCAAAGCTGTGCACTGAAATGGTTCGTGTCCTACCTGAAAGGCAGATCTATGTCTGTTAACATAGATGGGAATTTCTCTCAGCCATCTCTTCTCACACAAGGCATCCCTCAAGGTTCTATCCTGGCTGTCCTTCTATTTTCCCTTTGTCTGCTCCCCTTGAGGGCCATCTTTTATAAACAAGATGTCACGTATCATTGTTATGCTGATGATACACAGCTGTACCTCAAAGGTCTGACATCACTTCATCTGTAAAAAAGTTGTTGAAATGCTTTGAGGATATTAAATATTGGATGGCATAAAACTTCTTGCAATTAAAAGAAAATAAAACAGAAGTCATTATTTTTGGTCCTACCACATCTGCAGTTGAAATCGGCATGCACTTAGGACCTTTGGCAGCAATGATTCATAATGATGTCAGAAACCTAGGTATCATCTTTGAGTCATCACTAAATTTTGAAAAACAAATCTCCATGGTAGTAAAGTCCAGTTTTTACCAACTGAGGCAAATTTCTAAACTAAAATCCTTTCTATCACAGAAGGACTTGGAAATAGTCATTCATGCCTTTATTGCATCTCGACTAGATTATTGTAATTCCTTATATGTTGTTCTGCCAAAATCATCTGTGTCACACCTTCAGCTGGTTCAGAACGCAGCAGCTATATTTTTGATTGGGTCGAGAAAAAGGGATCACATCTCCTCCATTTTAGCCTACTGGTGAAGTGTTGCATTGATTTTAAAATCTTGTGGTTTATTTTTAAAGCTTTGCATGGTCTCACTCCAAAATACAACTGTGACCTCCTTCACCTCTATGTGCCACCAAGAGCACTGAGGTCATCTGGACAACTGCTCTTTGTAGTGGCAAGATCTCGGCTGAAGTCTTGAGGGAACAGAGCTTTTTTAGTTGTTGCTCCTAGGCTTTGGAATGACTTGCCTCTGCACATCATGTCTTCATCCTCAATCAAGGTTTTTAATAGTCGGATTAAGGCCTACTTGTTTTCTTCCGTCTTTCATTGTGTATGATGGGATTGTGGTGGATGTTATAATTGGTTGTTTTATTTATCTGCTTTTGCATGATTGTTTGTATTGGGTTTATTTTACTGCTTTTTTGTACAGCACTTTGGCGCAACCTCTGTTGTTTTAAATGTGCTTTTATAAATAAATAATCTAATTCTAATCTAATCTATTGCGTTGTAAAATATCATATATATAGTAGTTGTTGTGTGTGTTATTTATTACAAGCCAAAGGTATGCATTGTTCAGTGGTTACTTCGAGTTGTGAAGTATTTTGCTTGATTTTCTTCTTCTTTCTTCAGCTCATCTTTTATTCTAACATCGTGATGAACCAATTGTACTGGACTCTGAGATCATTTGTTTGGTGTGCTGTTACCTCTGACATGTGTGCGTATGTTTCTGCAAAGTGATTGTGTCTTTTGTGCTGCAATATGCAGGGCGTATAAAGGCATATTTACTAGACCACTAATCTAAAAATATTCCATTTTCTTTGTCTACTTTTCTAATATTTGAACACGCTTCTCATCTCTGCTTGACTATGTTTATGCTTGTGTGCTTGCTTGTGTCTTGCACGGAAACTACCTATTTCCTGAGACATGTCTGTGTTGCATGAAGGGATTAGTTGCCATTGTACAAGACACAGCATTTGGAAGACTTTTGCAGCTCAGCTAATTGGAAAAAAAAAAAAAAACAAGATTCTGCCATTTTTCAAACATATTGTTTATTTAGATCACCTCTAAGTTTAGACCTTGGCTGTAGTTTGCTAACTGGCAACCTCTGATATTGTCACAGCCGGCAGAACGAGTGCAGGGATTAAGGCAGGCTGGACCCTGCTTCCTGGAAAGAAATTATTTTTTTCAGAATAACAGCATCTTTTCTATCACTTTTCTAAATGTTTTGCAAGAGGGTGTGACAAAAAACCTCAGAATGGAATTTATATAGAGGAGCCACAGATAGAAAGGAAAGAGAGTCTGGTTTACCAAAAGAGAGACTGCATAATGAAGAGGAGTTCACAAGGATTCAGCCACGCAGGTGAACTAGGTGTGGTGAGTGAGATTGTGGTTCATTTATGAGTAGAAATTAAGGCGAGGACCATTGTGACTTCTATCAGTGCAAATTTTTCCTTTTGGAGGTTTTTTTAAAGTTTTTTCAAGCGACCCATTGTTGTCCATTTGCCTTTTTTGAGTTAAATAATAAATACACCTACACGATAGTGCTGAATCCGCTAATTGGTATAGTGTCTGTGTCTCTCTTATTTCACTGTTTATTACCATGTAGGGGTTACTACTACTACTAGGCTACTGTTAGTATTTAGTGATAATAAAACAACATGTATTTTAAAGTATTTTTGCAGAATAAATATACAAGAAACAATTTTAATATGGCACATTTTAAGCACATTCACAAAAGTCATAAAATACACACATAACCATATCTTCATTGATTTTACTCACACATTCACAAATTTTAGGAAAATCAGTTAATGAGATATGTTTGGCTGATTGTGTACAAGTATATACAGTTATCCATTGCGATTTGCAGGGGTTAGAGATGCTGGACCTCCACAAATAATTTTAGGCCGATGATCACTGTACAGTATATTCTAAATTTATTGCAGTAAATGATCATTGTGCAAGCAAATCAAATGTGTGAGGCTGGCTGACAAAACAAAGATGTTTGGCGTCCTCAAGGCAAAGTGCATAGTTCAGCAGTCCTTTAGTGAACTATAACTTGTTACAAAATTTAACTTATTATACTACACCTGTGTGTATATTTACCACAGTAAACAACAGAAATGATTAATATTACAGAAACAAAAGAAATCCCAACAAAACATTCAACACAATGATAAATGCTCACGACACAGTCCAGTTTCATAGGTGCAGATAATTGTTGTGTAGTTATGAAGTGAAATCCCATGAGAACAGCCTCTTGAAAGTTATGTGAAGTTTTGTCCTACCTTGATGCTGATGTAAGTGAAGATTTGTAGAAGTTGTTTTATAGTCCACACAAAATCATATGAACAAGCGGGCACAGGAAAATGATATAAATCCAGAGAAAACTGTAATCTGGTGCGTGTAATTGTGGTCTAGTTGTGCTGTAAAACTTTTGAAACATAAAGACTCCACCAATTGCAGTCCTGCCGACTTCTTATGGCTAACTTAAAACTAGCACCCTCATCTTGTTTCACCCAGCAGTCCTCATGGCAAACGCCGAAGCTGTCGAATGACGCAGTACTCCTGGATTTGCTAGGATTTGCATTTCACTTAAGCAGCGATGCTACTGCATTCATCTGCGGTATTCTGTGGTATACATTCATTTTCTGCAGTAGGTTGCAAAACTTGCAAAATAAATTACATTTAATTATTGATGAAAAACCTGCAAATAGGTGGATCTATGAACCATAAACCAGCGAATCGCAAGGACCAACCAGTATTATTAGAGAGTTTATCTCTAGACTGTAGAATGCTGCAATTGTCTAGAATATAAAAGCTGCTTAATGAAAATTGAAACATTATGCTAAATAAACACTACATTAGAATGTTAAAAAATATACCCTATGATAAGTTAACTCAACTTCTTTTCTTGATACATTTTTGTATGTGGCTTTTTGTACAAAAAAAAAAAAAGTGAATTTTGAAATGAAAGTCTAAATCCAGTTTGCAGTGTTCCATTTGGGAGATGTGCCAAGATATATCTAGCAGTGGTACCTGGGGTAGGGACACCAACTAAATTTCCAAATAATGCCCAGCCTTTGATGCTGTACTGTACAAACGGAGAATATGTACAAAATTTGGTCGAGATACTGTAGGTTCAACGTAGTGGATTTGAAAAATGGACAGACACATATGCAGCTTTATACAGTATATTAGATGTATAACAAAGGATATCATTTTATCTTAAGAATATAAATCTGCAAGATGTAACTAATGCCTTTTCTCTGTATTTTCAGCTGGAAAAATCCTTGTGGCTCCTGTTGTAATAGTGCTAGTGTTTGTGTTGGGGGCTCTAGCTCTTGGTATAGGTAAGTAAAGGCCATTTCCTTTATGTTAAATATAGCATTACATTTTAATTCATTATAATATTGTATTACAAACTGTCTCAAAATTTAATTAAAATATTGCATAACAATTTTGTTTAATTGGAAAAAGCTCAGCTTTCTGTTTATATTTCTTTATGAGTGTATTTCCAGGAATGTTTAAGATTTGAAAAGTTAGTAAAATTTGATTCAGTACTCAGTATTAAAGCTCAAAACTATTTTACACTTTTGAGGGAAAATTAAAGTGGATGTAAGAGAAACACTAAATCATTTTTTAATACTACTTTATAAATGGTAAAGACAAGGTGCTAAGGAAGACCATCAAGCAAAATGTACAGGAAACAAGTAAAATGGAATTTTTCTATGATATACAAAAATAGAAACGTGCAAAATACCTCAGGCAGAAATTAAAATGAGCTTTGTGCTTAATTTTGAAGCATAAAGGTAAGACAGTCAGATGCACAGTTTGATATTTAAGTTCTGATGAGCCATAAAAAAGTATTACACTTTTTAAGAGTCTCAAATGTGCTGCTACATGTCTACCTCCTATTCCATGCCAAATATGATAGTTTGTAATATAAATGTACAATATGAGTTAAGTCTCCTTTACATTAATTAACACATTTAAAACTTAGAAATTAAGAAAATATGCACAAATACTGTTATGACAGAAAACATTGCTTATTTGTTTCTTTGTCATTATATTGTAATTGTGGCAAAATTGCCACTTTATTATTTTAACAAGCTAGAAAATGTTTGTACTGTATAGTGAAACGTTCAGTTACATTCAGGAGCTTTGTTATCAGATTTGAAAATTGGAGCATTTTTTGGTATTTATTTGCATCATAAAGAAACTGATATCTATTTTCTGTTTTTTAATATTGTGTCACAGTGTTGAGTGTGACATATGACAGATTTTCTCAGACTGCCATGCTGCTCTTTGTACAATCAGACATACACACCTGGCATGCACACATTGATGTTTTAGTTGCTTGTTATGACTGCTGAGGATCTACCCTTTACCAACAGGAGTGGCTATCATATGTGTAAAGAAACAGTAATTTTAGTATTAACTAATCCATCCATCCTCTAAACCCACTTATCCAGGGCAGGGAGTAGATGGAGCCTGTCTCAGCAGGGAGCAGGCTCAGGGAGGATCAGCAGGGAGCAACCAGAGCACAACCCCCAGTAGCCCTGCTAGGTGGCAGCAGAGCTACCACTGTGTCACTGTGCCATATTGTTGATTATCAACATATTTAAATTAGCTGTGGCCTTAAAAAAAATATGTAGAAATTCTGATTATTTTAGCCACATAGTGCATCTGTTCCTTAAACTCCACCCATGGCTTTCAGTAATTACAATACAGAGGAATATGTTTTTTTGCTCATCTTTAGAAAATAACTGAAATTATGATCAGAAATGAAGTTGTATGAAACAAATTAATACAATCAAATTAAGGTAGGACTGTATTGAACAGAATAAATAATAATGTTAAAAATATTATAACTAAGTATTTTTTTACTTCTTTTCCTAATGCTAATCAGTATAGTCCTCAATTTCTATTTAATAGAACTTTCTGAATTATTTCCTTAATATTATTTTGGAGTCCTCTGTTGCCGGGTGTTCAAAATGTTTGCACATTTAATTGTAAAAGTGGAATCATTTAGGTTTACATTATCTGTTAATAACCATCTTACTTCTTTCAAGTCTTATAGACTGTTGAATTGTTTCCAAACACTTGTTAGTAGGAAATACAGTAGACAGTGTTTTAGGTGATTTCCCATTTTTGTCACTCATGTTATTCCTGTCACATTCCTTGAAGATATTATGCAAGTACTTGTTACTTGTTTTTCAAGTTTATATTACAGTCCCTCATTTCTAGCCTTGATCCATTTTAATGGAAGTAGCTCATTATTCTACCAAGAAAACTAATTTGCATATTTTAGTTTTGAATAACTATATACTCATTGTAAAATTTTCAAAATAGCTCTTTTTATGATAGTGATTGGTTCTTAAATGTGTAGGGCTGCAACTTTCAAATTTAAACTTTAAGTTGACTAGGGGGCTTCGCTCGCTCACCCCAGTGTTTGGTTTACCGGATATACAATTTAAAGAGATTGTTATTTTCATGGGAATTGTTACATATATATTATTTTCACTTTTACTTAAAAAACTTTTGTAAAAACAATACTTGTCCTTTATTTCTGGCCCCAGGCGTGGTTACATCTCTTTCTCGCAGGATGTATAACGCTGCTCGCGTTGTGAATGTGGGGGGGGGGCTGCTGAACGCACACTAAGGAGATGCTGTCAGATCATCTGCTGTCTTTCTGCTGCTGGCGAGCTGCCGGTTCTGCTTGTCGCATGTCATTGTTTTAAGAGCTGGTCCAAGCACATGATGCGTGTCTACCAAAAGCAATCCAACAACTGCTAGGTTAGATGTCTGTGTGGAATTGTTTTAAATGATGGCTCACTGCCTTGTCTCGCGTGACGTTGTAAAAACAATACTTGTCCTTTATTTCCGGCCCCGGGTATGGTTAAATCTCTTTCTCACAGGACGTATAATGCTGCTCACGTTGTGAAGGGGGTGCAGCTTCTGTTGCGCTGCCCGTCAATCATTTTAAAGCCTGTACAGCCGCTGTCCTTTTTGCCACTTCGTGTCTGTGCTGCTCGCGTTGTGAAGGACGGGGGGGGGAGGGGGTTGGGGGGATTCAGATCATCTGCTGCGAGCTGTGTGTTTTGCTTGTCGCTTGTCATTGTTTTAAGAGCTGGAAGCATGTTAAAGTGTCTCTCGCAGGTAATCAGATATACAATTTTACAAGCTTTTTTTTTCCTTTGGAATTGTTTCAATTTCATTTTTCGCACTTTTACTTTAAAGCTTCAATAAAAACAATATTTGGAATTTGGAATTACTTTTTCTTTAAGATCGCATTGAATTTTGATACAGTTTTTGGAGACACATTGTGACAACACAACGTGTAACTGCCTGTGAGTGAATATTTCTGTTTCTCTAATAAATAATCCGACTTTTCTAATGTTTGTCCCTGTGATTTGTTAATTGTCATAGCAAAAGCTATTCTCACAGGACTGTAAACATTTTAATACAAATGGCATATCAAGATCTCCTTTGGTGTCTATTGTTATTCGCGGAATATATACATTACCTTTCTTGTTGCCTGTTAAAATTTGCATTGCTTCTCCATGATCATAAATATACACCTGACCTAATTGTGTTTTCTTTGAAATTAAACTTGTCGTTGCTTTAACTGTTGCGGGACAACAGATTCTAATAGTGTATGGTCCATTATTGTGTAAATCTACGTATTGTGCATTGAATGATGCAAAGGCCAAAAGACTTTGTTTTCTGCTCTTTGCCTTTTATTTCTGACCTCGCTTTGTCCTGCTATTTTTTTCAATTATACCTGGTCCTGATGATTAATTTCCTTTTGTTTGCGCTAATGCAATCTTTACTATCTTTTTTTTGATACTATAGCGACTGACAAAATAAAGTGTCAAAAAAGTTTTACTTGTACAATCGGCAACTTCGTAACCCCAAACACAACTTTCTAGCACCCTCTCCAACCCCTCATCTCCCGGGTCTCACCACAAACCCCCCAACCCAAGGCATAAATCAATACCCCACTATCAGTCTTCCGTGCTGTACTCCACCCTCCCTCAATCAGACGTAATAGTCACTTAAAACAATAAAGGCTTCAACCGGGCTGGGGCACTACAATACTTTCGAATTTTACTGCTTTCATATTCTTTACCTTTCTCTGCATGTGTATCGTGCCATTGTTTGTTTGAGCCTTTCGAATTCCGCTGCTTTCATAATCTCTTATCTTACTTTTTTTTACTCCAACACTTTTGGGTCTGTTTTCTACATACTTCTCTTTCTTCTTTGCTTAGTCGTTGACATTTCATCTAGAACGTATTGTCCTTATACGCTTTATATTGCTGAGAGCACAGGAACTGTGTGTGCTCTGTTTCTTTACACGACTGAGTGTTTTGCTGGCCGTGCTCTTATTTTATATTACTGTATTTGCGTCTCGCGGGTCTTTTAAGTGTCTTCCGAGAACTTCCGAGAAGATCATGTCTCATCAACCCGCTTTTCATTTCCAGGATTTTTTTTATAATAGAGCGATCTTTAGGTTCTTGGTTTCCTGGAGATGATGTAGCGTTTTCCTTGAAAAGACTAATCTATATTTTATAAAATTATAATGGCTTTTAAAAATCATTTGAACTGGGTTATTATGAAACTTGCCCATGAATGAAAAATATATGTTCAGGGAAGAAAAAAGAAACCCTTTTTAACACAGAAGGCAGTAAAAGTGCTTCACCCCTAACCATTATTCAGCTTGCTTAAAATGTTTAAACCAAAATATCTTCTCAATAATATGATCTTTTAAATTTATAGTCTATGATGATCAATCATTCTTCATAAAAGTTGTGTTGAAATCTCCCCAGTTAATAAACTCCTCCCCCCATTTATTGTCACATTAGGGTGAAAACCCACTGGTCCATACCCACCACCCCGACAAATACACAATTTGAATTCATGGTCGTAGCTTGGTGTCAGGAAATGAGGAATGCAGTAGATCTCCCCTTCAAAAGCAAGCTTCAAATGAGACACAAGGTGCTGCTGCTGCTACGGCACCCTCAACCTCCAGCCACACCCAGCATATGCATGCTGTTCCATTCTGAATTCTGCTCCATCAAAATATCAGATAGAACATTGATCAGCCTGACTGAAACAATCTGTCAGCTGACTTTGAATGTTCTCTTCCAAAGCATAAACACAACATGCAACAGTTGTAGCTGACAGAGGCTTCAGTTTCATAGGTTCTGTGATATTGTCATTAGCAAGCTCTGATAAAATGCCTATAAACACACTGTTTTAATACCTCAACATTAATGAAAACTTTATTGTGCTCAAGCAGTCTTCCTCTAGCTGAAAAGTCAGTAATTTTTTCTTCCTGTTGAGGTGCTGAAAGGCCAAGTATTTTGCTGTTATGAACGTAGCTTTTCTAGACAGTGATTATCCTTTGTCAGGCCACAGTGTAGTAAATGACTCATTTGTGATATAGAATGTTTCATTGCGTATCAGATCGGTCTGCTCAAGAAAACATTATAAGACATTCTTTTTGGTCCATTAATCATTGAGATAATGATTCTCTTGAGTCATATTTGCTAGCTAACTCATTAATTTTGAACACTTCTTCTTGCCTTATCAGTAATAGTTTCATGATTGGGTACAACCACTGTGGTTTTTCATGATTAAAAATAGTAACTAAAATGGTTTAACTTGCTTGTATGGAAAGATACAATAGTGAATTTATGAAGCATATTCTTGATGATTCTTTATTTTGTGTGGATATAAACATGATACAAATGAGTTTGTGATTGGATCAGAATGCACAGGAGGGAAGGAGGCAGTGTGTCTCTTAAAGTGTGAGAGACGTATCTAAAGGGAAGTGGAATGAGGACGGGGACGTTGGGTGTTGGTGTTTTAATTATGGCAGGGTCTTATCCGATGAGCATTTGCTCTGCAAGAAATTGGTCCCATACATTTTTTGAATGTATTTGATGTCCACTGTTCTAGAGGCACTGTCACTAACCATACAGAAAGCAGATGCTGCAGTAAGGTTTCTTCACATTTGGATTTTGAAATGTTACTGCAACAAGAGTTTTATCACAGTAATGTGCCACTGCCTAGATAAAAAGTGACAGATGAAATCATAAGTACTACGTACACACCATTTTCAAGCCAGACTTACTATTGCCAAGACACTAATTGCCAAACTATTCCAACTACCTTAGCTGTTTTAGTGTTGTTAGAAGACATCACATATTGAAAAATTAGAAGAGAGCACATATTTATAGATGATGATGACTGGCTTCTAAGTTGATTTCGATTTCCAAGAGCTGTCTTCTTGGAGTTGTGTGCTGAACTGGTGCCAGCTTTACAAAGGCAGAGTTTAAGGAATTGTGCTCTACCTGGTCCTTTTCAAGTTCTGTCCACTCTCTGGTTTTTAATCAACAGAAACTTTTCAACTTGAACTTGCTGACCGATTGGGTATTTTACAAGCATCACTGAGTTGTGCCATACCAACTGTATAGGATGGTATTATCTGCTTGTCATTTAAATATGTAAGATTTCCTTACACAGTGGTTGAACTGACATACATCGCAGCATTGTCCAGTTTTCCAAATCTAATCAGAGCGGTCAGCTGCACGCATATTGGAATGGCACTGGAAAATTTACATTAGCCAGGGATGAATCACCAAAAGAACGAACTGGCATTACATCATCTAGTGGGAGAGCTTATAAAAACAGCAATGCTGCACAGTTGCAGGTGCTTTTTCCAACAAGAGCGGCAAATGACAAGCAGCCCTTTTAAGGATAGGGAGACACCTCAAAGAGCCATGTAATCGATCCGTTGTGGCGCTTGGTGCCTACGCTATACTATAAAGCCACCTTCAGAGAATTAATTTGCTTATGTAAATAGAAAGCATTTCCATTTTATTAATGTGCTGCTGTATATTCTATCGATGTCTCATTCCACCGATGTGTTGCATTGTGCAAGCATCTAGCATGTTGTATAATGTGGCACACAATCATGGCTTAGCCATAACTGAAGAGATGTGGATGATGAACCTGACCTTGACCCACCAAACGATCGGCCAAATCAGACAGCGTCACTACTTCATTTGAATGTAATTAGCAGAATGGGAAAGCAGGTAATCAGATACAGCATTTATTTTTTAACAAGCTCATTTAATTTGCGGTCAATATTACATAGTATAGCCATTATATTCATTAGTTCATTGGCCACATCAATTACAGTATCTACTATTGCATTATGTCACTCCAGAACAGTGTCCATGAGCACAGCGCGTTCTGAGGCAGAGGCATGTGTGCAGCCAGTGTCTGAAGATATGCTGGGTTCATCAGTACCTAGAGTTGTACCCTCGGCACAGGGGTCAGCTTTTGTAATACTGTCTGAAACAGAATTAACCAGACAGTGGGCTACAACTCACTTTCCATGTTGACTTTGATATTTGACCACTTCTTTTTTTATTTTGGCAACTGTGCAACTTTCTGAACTTAAACTTCTGAGTGTCTCCGCCACGCTGTATCACTCCATCAAGATCGCACAGTGTTATGCATCTGGATTTTTTTTTCATATTCTCATTTCCAGTTTTTTCCATACACCATGATATTACTTTGAATTCTATGCACGGTGTCATACATTAGGCCTCTGGTCTTAGTGCATATTTACAGTAATAAGACTCATTTTCAGGGTTAGTGCTATTGTAGTGTGCACCAAACTGGCAGACTTGCAGTGGAACAAGTCTCTGGCTAAGTGCAGTTGCAGTAGGCTTCTTGGAGTCGTAGATGGGGAACAAAGCTGCTTACTAACTTAGACTACCTTGTGAGCAACTTTAACAGTATGGTTGGTAATGTTAAAAAATTTATTCTGCAAGCATCAGACAAGAAAGAGCACTAGTATGGCTTAAATAAATTTGGAAACCGTATTTTATGTTTATATTTTGACTGAAGAATTGCATGATACTGAATCAAATATATTAACCTCACTGCCACAGAAAACAACAAGAGATGCCTAGAAATATTTATTTTGTGCAGTATATAGATAATCATATATTTAACCATTAATCTTTAGCATTTCCTAAAGTGGAAGCAAATAAGTGATGCTACCCTGTTTTTGTTGGCGTATTGATACTCTTCCTGATGTGCTGCAAATTTTACATGATTTCTTAATTGAGCACTTGGATAGGTGGGTTGACTTTTGATTACTATGATATACATACATTAAATTGGGCAACTTGTAGGTTGTGGGCCCCCCTCCAAGGTCAGAGTGGAAGATGCTGGTATGCCTCATCTGTGCCCCCTTATCATCATCACTTCTTTAACAGTATTATATAACCAGACAGTGTAAATGTTGTTAAAGTATAAGTGTTTGTAATGGTTGCTGGTGGAGGGAAGCCAGAACCAACCCCCAGGTTCTGGTTTACCACTCGATGTTTCACTGATAGATTCTGGCTGATCAGGGCCTTTGTCTCTTTTGTGTATCGTGAGATTGACCATAACCTTGAGGCTGGCTGGGACTTTCACAGATTTTTGATTTTTCTTCACTGTCTTTGGGGTTGTTCTCTCCCTTGTATATCTTCTTTATGTTGCTTATATTTTTAGGGTCAGTTCCACTTAAATTTAGTAAAATTCAGGATATCCTAAATCCATCCATCCATTATCCAACCCGCTATATCCTAACTATAGGGTCAAGGAGGGTCTGCTGGAGCCAAGCCCAGCCAACACAGGGCGCAAGGCAGGAAACAAACCCCGGACTGTGCGACAGCCCACCACAGTGTGCGTGCACACACACACCCACACAACAAGCACACACTAGGGACAATTTAGGATTGGCAAATGCACCTAACATGCATGTCTTTGGACTGTGGGAGAAAACTGGAGTACCCGGAGGAAACCCATGCAGACACGGGGAGAACATGCAAACTCCACGCAGAGAGGACCCGGGAAGCGAACCCGGGTCTACTATCTGCGAGGCAGCAGTGCTACTACTGCACCACCGTGCCGCCCAGATATCCTAACTATAGAAATGAGAAGTAGTTGGTATTTGGTACACTGTATTAATCCTCGAAGGGAAATTTTCTTTTCACTTGCTCTTTGGGGGCAGAGCATAGAGTCAGCCATTGTACAGCACCCCTGGATCAATTTTCAGGTTATTGGATTTGAACCAGCAACCTTCCAGATACCAGTGTAAATCCTTGGACTCACAGCCACCACTCTGTGAATAATTTTAATAAAAATATTGTTAAGAAATTTGAGCTCTAATCCACAGATAAACTGAGCATAATTTTTGGGTCTTATTTGAATTCTGAATTTATCATCTTATCTGTAAGAATAAACAATAACCAAGCAATAAAGTTTCAAATCAATAAAGATTCAAAGTTTGAGTAAATTAGTTTGTACTAATATTTTTTAAAGCTGCAAAATATCAAATAAAGGTTACTGCAGGTAAAATTTATACCTTGTTTCAGCATTTAGGTATGCTTGATAAGAGATTTACAGTTTATATAAATGCCTAATAGTCTTACGTTTATTGTTTGTCTGAGAACAGTTTCAATAGGCTTTGTTTGAAAAAAGATTACAATTCAGGTCCCGAGTGCTGTCTGTGTAATCAATATCATTTTTATAGTTCAGTATTATGAGTTTGAACATTGATTATTTATTTGGTTTGTTTTTTTCAGCATATACCTAGCAAAAAAGGTCAATTTTTCCTTTTTTTATCCACACATTTATTCTTTATCAAACCCACTTATTCCAGTTCAGGGACAAAGGAGATGTGGGTCACATACCTGGCATTCATTTGTAATGGGGCAGGCTCTGGCTTATGAAAAGTGTGCCAATCGTTGGGCAAATGTTGCATAGTTTTGGGTGGGGGATTTGGTCAGAGGTGGTTGGTACCAGATACTAGTAAACTCATTTGAGGTTTACTCAGACCATTTACTTCAGAGACAACGCCTGCATCTGTATGGCCCATGTCCCATGTCCCCTGAGTGTGCCATGCTTTCCACACTACAACTTCTAAATGTTTCTGTGTCTCATTTTATGCTATCTTGCTTCTCACAGACCTACTGCAGCAGGGGGGCTTTGTGTGGTTTTATTATTACTCATAGCTCTGACATTGTCAGCATTCATATTTTTAAGAAAATGTCGGAATTTACCTTGTAATTTTCTACTCTCCATGATGTATGTATAAAAGATCGCCATGCCACAACAGCAAAAAAAAAAAAATACTATTTAATTGGAAAGTGGTTAAGAGAACAAAGTATCTGGGGTCTTTTTGTTTCATTTAAAAATGATAATTTTTATTAAATTTAGGGTAATTGATTATGAATTAT
The DNA here is from genome assembly GCF_016835505.1 of Polypterus senegalus. NCBI lineage: Eukaryota > Metazoa > Chordata > Cladistia > Polypteriformes > Polypteridae > Polypterus > Polypterus senegalus. The sequence continues at coordinate 210,683,686 of NC_053156.1, read as the reverse complement.
ATGCTCTGAATGAAAATGAACGATTCAGAAAATACTGGATTTTGCATTAACGTGGATATGTCTTTCCTTTTCTAGGTCTGATCATCTTTCCATTCTATTACCTTTGTAAAAGGCAGAGGAAGCGGTCTCAGGGCAGTGGAAGATGGTTCTGCTGATGGACATAATGGCCTTAAAAGGACACAATGAATGTTGTACTCTAGGAAGCAAACATCCTCCAAAACTGTCTTTGCAATCAGCTCATGCCAATGATACTATCATCTTTTCCTTATTATTGGTTCAGTTTTATGTACCATATAATATTCAGGTTTTTGTTACAAATGTTTTTATTTAATTGCATCCCCTGTATGTAGCTGAGTATCATGTACACTTCACATTTCTTTTGTTGTTTACCATAGAAACCTGTATTTGAAATGTACTGTTTCAACACTCTATACACTTCTATGCGTCAGCAGAGATAACATCAACACAATTTAAAAGGGACATTTTTTTAAGTATTTAAGGGTGCACCAAATTTTTATCAGACCTTTATAATTGCCAATGCTTTTTTTCAGTGATGGAATTATGAGTCTTTTCACTTGTTAAACTATATATAATTAAACAAGGGTGCATTCAACCCAGATGCACATGCAGCACATAGTACAGAACGTTGTGTGTACAGGTAGCCTTACATAAACTTCCCTTATACGTTTACTGTCTTCCTTTTTATTAAAGTTTTATGTTCATATTGCCAAAAAGTGCTGGTTGTGAGCATCTATTGCCAGCTAAAAAAGATGAGCTGAAAGTAATCCCTTTCTGCTTTCATTACTTGTTTAAATACAATAGTAATTGCTGTAGATATCTCTTGTCATATTTTAACCGTCCTTCAGTAAATTATTTAGTTACTACCTGTTGTCTGATATTCATGTGTCATTTCAAAATATAGCGAAATGCAAAATAAACAACGTAACCATACTGAAGTCTGCTGCTGACTTCTCAGTTTTGCCATTTTTAATGGCAATGGTCAAAGTAATAATATACTTAAAATACCTGGGCTGTTCTGTGATTTCCAAAGAGATGGCTTCATATAAAGCTTTCATGATGAATTAAGAAAAATACAGTTTTCTTTTTCGTTATCTTGGTAGATACGAAAGCTTTCTCATAGACACAGACTTGGGTGTTTATTGACAAAGCCAGTAAAACAACAGAATGTTTGTTAGTTTAACCCATCTTCTCATTTGAGGCCTTGATTTTTATTAGGTAAAATGCTGCTGTATTTATTAACCTCCAATAAACTCCTATTTCAAAAATAAGAAACCTTTTTCAGTCCTTTAAGGAATCTAGAGTGTTTTACAGTAAGTTAAGAGGATTTCGTTGAACTGTAGTAGGAGTTAAGGCAAACATTTGTCCTCCATACCGATATTATTTCATGAGAATTTTCTAAAAGAAAGTTTAAGAGTGACTTTTAACAGTTCACTTTAATGCACGTTTCCTAAATTAGTGACATTCTTTTCCTCAGTTTGTTTTGTGAAATGTTAGTGTTTAAACCAAACATGTTTATGTAAATGTGGGAGGCAGCACACAAGTTAAACAGCCTTAATTGACTTGCTGGGCAGAAGATAATAATGAAAATCGATATCGTGAGCATTTACATGTGGCTTGCCACTTGGTAGTACAATAAACCTGTATCTGATACATGCAAAAGAAACTCCTTTTGGGGCATTTTTCTAATTCCAAAAATAAATTTTCAGATACACTGTTACCTCCAAGTAGTTTTTAGTTTGCCAATATCAAAAATGGAAGTCATTCCAATGGTGACTGACAAGCCTTATTTCTACCATATTCTTCTTTAAGGATTCCAATACATTTACTTTCATTTAAAAAAAATGAAAAAGGTCCAACAGATGAAAAGCTGTGTGTCTTTTTCAATATGTTCCCTCTATGAGAAATAACAGTTGCACAGCAGATGTTGTCTGCCTTGCATGAAAGCCGGCAAGCAGGTGACAATGAATACAAAAACCAGAGTGCAGGAGTAGTTTAGTGGTCCAAAGTGAGTTTCTCAATGTGATCTGTTTCTGTCAGGTTGGTAATATAGGTGGCTGTGCTTCATGACAAAGGTGCTGAATGGCATATAAAACGAGCATAATGCAGCGCTTCTCTAGGGAAGCATTATTCTTCAGAGAACTATTAATTGTTCTGCCAGAGTACTCCACACATTCTTCATACACTGGAAAAAGGTACCCTGATGTCACAAAGTCATTCCCACCAGATGACATCTTATGTGTCCTGCTGGAGAACAGCATATACATTACTTTTTTGGTTACATATTGTCAACAAACATCATGTTCCATTTTATACTGAACTTTTTCAGATGTGCTGCATATGATATGTGTTTTTTTGGAGGCCTTACAATATTAATTTTAAATGTCATTATGTCAAACACAACATTCACAAAAAGAGATAAGCAGAAAGGTATACTGATGTTTAAAAAAAAAAAAATCTTGCCACTTTGTCAATGTTAAAAAAAACTATAACATCTATTTCATCCATTACTGGCATGGATATATTTTTATGACATAAGGATTTTTTTAAATTTGCATTTATGTCATCATTAGCTCATTCCTAAGCAGAACCCTACCTTTAAAAATCCATTTACTGTGTAATATGGCTATTACAGGAAATGGATATCACTTCTCATTAGTTTCCTGGACACTTTATAGAGTTAGCAGTGAGATTGCAGTCCGCCAGTCTGGTTTTCTTCCTCAATGATTTAGTAAGCAATGCACTGTAGTACACTAAGGGGGGAAAAAGCAAAACAGAAACAATACCACTAACACACTATTGTAAAAATCTTTCCTTTCACGAATGGAATTAACCTTTGTATATTGCTCTTCATGACCAATGGGCAAAAGTTTTTAGTTACTTGTTTACGTTACTTAACAATTCTATGTATATTTTGTTAGAATGAATGTGGCTTAATTTCATTTAGTCTAAATTTATTCTGCTTTCCTTTTACTACCAAAAGCATAAACAATAAAACAGAAACAATATTTTCATATTATTTAAGATGCTAGTACCATATAATGTGTTGAGGTTCTTTATAGTTGCTGCATTATCCTATAACAGAAAGCAGTTTTTTTCACTTTTTTCCCCTTTAACTTTACTGAAAGTTACTGACTGAAGTGTGTTTGTAAACCGGATTGACTGTGTTTACAAGTTTGGTTAGCTTCCCAGCCGATTATTTCTTTTCATAAGGCTTTCCAAATTAACCAACATCAGTCAGTTTAAACCTACCATTCCACATAAAGAAAAAAAAATCATGAAACTGGAATTTAAGTTAATCCAGTGTTTTAAGAAGGTTATCTATCTGAAGCATTCAGTATATTATAAAATTTGCATTATCTATTTTGGCATAAAACTTTTATTTTGTGTAGAATTTATTTTGATGCCTTCAGGATATGTTTTATGATATTAAAATGTTGAAATTAATATAAGTATGTGTTTGAGAGTGTAAAGGGTAACATTGAGCCCAAGGATATAACGCCCTGGTTTCAGATTTCATGTCATGTTATTGTATGTATGGATTTTGCACATGTCTCCCCATGTCTGCCTAGGTTTTTTTTCTCACATGCATAAAAACATTCTTTTTGAGTGTATGCATGAATGGGTCATGCCATGGACTGGCTCCCCGTGTTAGTTTCTTGTATGACACAGGGCGGCTGGGATATGGCATGGCTTACATGCTTCTGTATTTTAATAAATACCAGTAGTCTGTTGTAGCAGTGCATTTATCTTTTGAACTTTGCTTCAAGAGCAAACATCAACTACTCTTCAGCAGTGAATGTATTTAAGAAATTACACTACAAGAAGACAAAAATGCATGGAGTGCCTATTTGTTGCTTTTCTTTTAGGCTAAATAAACATAATTGGGGCCTTTTCTGAAAATGCAGTGATAATATTCAGGTGGGGTGGCGCAGTGGTAGCGCTGTCGTCTCACAGTTTGCTTCCCAGGTCCTCCCTGCGTGGAGTTTGCATGTCCTCCCCAGGTCTGCGTGGGTTTCCTCCGGGTGCTCCGGTTTCTTCCCACAGTCCAAAGACGTGCAGGTTAGGTGCATTGGCAATCCTAAATTGTCCCTGGTGTGTGCTTGATGTGTGTGCGCTGGCATCCTGCCTGGAATTTATTCCTATCTTGCGCCATGTGTTGGCTGGGATTGGCTCCAACAGACCCCCATGACCCTGTAGTTAGGATATAGCGGGTTGGATAATGGATAGATGGATGGAATTTTCAGGTAGCCTGTTGATGGAGCCCTTATGTCATCTGCACTTTCACATCATCATACTGTGCAAGTATGAACTTCTAATGTTCTTGCTGTTCTGGTTTATTGTTCACATACAGATGACATTTACATCAAGGTAACAAGTGAAACAATAACAGCAGCAGTTAGATCTACACTATGTATGCATGCTCATTTGCTGCTCCATTTCTAAATGTTACGGTATTTGTGATTTCAGAATTCTGTCCAATGTTGTTAAAGTTGTCCATTTTGGTTCTTTAATAAATTAATAAATACTAGCTGTCCCTGCCATCCTAAATGGGATAAAGCAGGTTGGATAATATGTGTATATGTATAATGTTAGCTGTAGTATTGATTAGTTTACAAAGTAAACCAAACTTCATTGCACTTTACTCTCCTTGGTAAGCCCTAAAATGTCTGTAAACTCCTATCACTTTGATATCACAAGCAATGAGATTTCCGTTACAGTGCTTTATACATAAAATAAGAAAAGCAAACAGTGCTCTTTTTAAATTACCCTTTGAGTAAAACAAGTGTCTGTTGTAGACTTCTGAATCCTGAATGACAAGTACTTCCCAAAACTGTTTCATTTTAATAGTGCTTTTCTAGCAGACAATATTAGCTTTGGCAATTTTGAGCAAAATGAGTTTTGTCGCCTGTAATTGTTACATTGTGGGATGCTGGCATAAGCCTGTGCATCTTACAGCCCAGATGGTTGGGGATAAACAGATTATAATTACGTTGTGTCAGTGTGGATATCTGCTGGAATCTCTTTTTTTTTTAAATACCAACTATCCCTTTGTATTTTATACTATGATAGTACTACTTTTGAATTGTTTTCTTTTGGGTGATATTTATAACCATTATTTTTGTCTATTTATTTGTCAATATCTTCATTATATATGGTCATGGAAGAAGCTATTAGAAAAGTAAGATCTTGTACATGTACTCCTTTTTATGTTATAATGCTTTTTAAAATGTTTGTTACTTTATGCCAAATAATAGTCTTTGGGTAGCATTGCATGTTGCCATCTTAATAGTTGCCAGTGTGCTGGAGTGCCTTATTTGATGGTAGCTATTGCTTCCATCATTATTATTTTTTACTTAATAGGGATAATGACCCCAATAATATTACATATTTTCATGATTGCCCTTTTCTATCAGATCCAGAAGCCCAACACAATTATGTAATTAGAATGTGATTAGAATGATGTCAGATCAGGAAAATTTTATTGATGAAAGATTTTTATTTATTTTTTACATTCACATGAATTGTAAGCCATTTGAGTGGTGCTAAAGCTAAACAGTTGTGCATTGTCTTAGTTTAGGTACACACATTTTTTTTTTTTGATAGCATGTAGCACTTGCTTAAAATGCTTATTCAGCAGTTTAAATGTAATCTATTTTGAGTGGCCTAATACACCGTAACTTGTACTGTACATACTGTACACAATGTTTGTACTTTATAAATACCACCATAAGAACCTATGAATGCCATGCATGTGTATATGTTTAAGGTATTTCTTTACAGTTAAGTTTGAACTTCTGTTTGCACTAAAGATACTTTTTCCTGCCAATTCACTGTTCTGCTGGCCAGAACACAAAAAATATTGCTCTGTATTTGTTTAGTGTTGTGAGTGTGTTTTTTCTTTATGGTTAAATGACACCCATTCTGTGGTTCTGTATGTGAAATTTTAAATTTTAGAGCTTGTTTTTGAATTCATAACCAAAGTAAATCATAATAAATAGCAAAACCACTTGCAATACATAAAATACATAACTTATACGAACACAACAATCAAACACAAATGATTTAAGACATCTAAATGCAAAATGGCTGCCAATGATTGGTCTAAAGGTTCTTTGGGCTAAGAAGGTTTACACAATTGTTACATACTCTAGACCATTGACTCAATAAAATGTTATCCAACAATCCTTTTGTTGTGGTTTGTTTTAAAATTTAATACTGGAATGCTTCAAATTTACTTTTACTTATTTAACATAATGTACCTAACTGTCCTATTTTTATTTATGATAATCAATTAACTGACACTAAATGAAATTAATTTTTGCCTTGCACCCAGTGCTGCTGGAGTAGGGCAACAGCCCCTGTGACACTGAACTGGATTAAATGGTTTCGGTGGTGAATGATATGAAGTTTGGATTAAATGGGTTCAGTAATGCATGATGTGAAGTTGATGTATTTTATGTTCGTTCAGTGATCACCCTCTTCAATGGTGCAATTTCAGTTCACTTTAAGGAAAGCTCCTTCACAACGGGTGTCTCAGCATAATGTTCCAATAGTCACTTTAAAGCTGCAAGGAAATTAATTGATAAACACAATGCAAGAGTAAAGCATAATAAAGAAAGGAAGGGGAGAATAACATTTTCCTGAATGATTGAAAAATCTACAGTTCCAAGTCAAGTGAATTTAGTTAACATGTTACCTAAAACCTTCCTCATAATAATAATAATAATACACTGTCTAAACAGCTGTCCTAGATTTTGGTGGTAACACTAGTTGGTCCAGTTGGTAGTTGACATCACACTAGATCAGGGGTCCTCAATCACGGTCCTGGAGGGCTAGAGGGCTGCAGTAGCTGCGGGTTTTCGTTCCAGCCAGTGTCCTAATTAGAACTCAGTCCTTGCTGATAATGATAGTGTTTAACTCTATGCCTTGTTAGTGCCTTTATTTCACCAAAGACAAATTTTAGTTACTTTGTAGATCAGATGTCCTCAATTACAGTTCTGGAGGTCTGCTGTGGCTGCAGGTTTTACACTTTAACCAATTTCCTAATTAGAACCCATTTATTTACTACTCATGTAATACATTTTTTGGGCTTAATTTTAGTTCTCTTGCCTTTTACCCTTCAGAACCCTTAATTGCCTATTTTAGATTTTAGAAGCTGCATTTAAGTTTTAATTGTTGCCTGTTTTCTTAATCAGACATGAGTTAATAATGAGATGCAGATAACCAATAAACCTGCAGCTCTCCAGCTAACATGCTTACCATGACGAATCTGTGATAAAAAAAATGTTTAGCACCGAGTGAAAGGGGAATTGGAAGGACCATTAAGTTTAAATCTATTCTAGTCCACAAAACACATGGATAATGTTGTCTCAGAAGGAAACTCTACAGTGCAATTAAAATTGCTCTTGGATGAATGCAAGCATTAACAAGCTAAATAGTTCAATACCAAGTTTCATTATCAGTATGGACTGTTTTCTAATTAGGAAACTTGGTCACTGTGGCCCTCCAGGACTGTGAGGACCCTGCACTAGATTCTCTTGTGGTACTGATTTAATTTCTCCTGTAACTAATCTGTAATTAATATTGCTAGTGGAAACATTATTTAGGAATTTGTTATACCAGTTGGCATCACACTTGTTTCCGTAGTGATTGCTATTTTTTCTTTATCCTGTAGCAGATCCATAATTGGCATCACTAGCTGAAATATTGTTTAGGAATTGATTACACCAAAACTGCTCTAACTTTATGGGCAAGTAATAAATAAGCACCACAGTCTGCTGTGTATCATCAAGAAAAGGAACATCAAAGATTATCTGTGGTATTTCAACCCTTATCTTCAAATCGGGGCTTAGGAACACCAGAGGCATTGAGCCTTGTGTATAAATAGTGCTTACACACATAAATGTTGCATTTGGCCGTTTCCATGCACACTTTGGGATGTACAAAATCTAAACTTGCCGTAAAGCCACGCACATTTTCACGGCACCCTCGCCCCATGCATACGCAATATTCTGCTCGGTTATGCAAACTGGTAGCGCCCATCGTCAAAGCAGTGCTACTGTTCCTGTGTGGTGTCCATTTTTTCAGATTTGCATTAATGATGTGGGATTTATCAAATACACTGAAATTAATATAGTTTAAAGATTTAATGCACTTGATTATAATCATTCTGTAACAATATAATGGTGCCATAGTTGCGTTAGCATTGTTAGAAGACATTGCAAATGGAAGAATTAGAAGAGAGTGTGTATTTATAGATAATGACAACTGGCTTCTAAGTCAATTTTGATTTGCAAGAGCTATACTCTTGAAGCTATGTGCTGAACTGGCACCGGCTACACAAAGACAGACTTTGAGGAATTTTGCTCTGCCTGCTCCTTTGCAGGTTTTGTCCACTCTCGGGCTTTTAGCCACAGGACTATATCAGTGTGAACTTGCTGACCAATTGCACTCATCCAGCTGTATAGGATGTTATTATCCGCTTATCACCCAGATATTTAAGATTTCTTTACACTGTGGTTGAACTGGCAAACAAGAAAGTACAATTCGCAGTAATGTGTGATTTTCCAAATGTAATAGGAGCGGTCAGCTGCACACATATTGCTATTGCAACGACGCTGGACAAGTTGCATCAGCCAGGGATGAATCACCAAAAGAATGAGGTGGCATTGCATCATGTATAGCAGGAGAGCTTATAAAAATGGCACATCCGCACAGTCAAGGTGCTTTTTCCAACTAGTGTAGTAAAAGGCGAACAGTCCTTTTAAGGATAGCAAATCACCTCAAAGAGCCATGTAAAGAGCAAAGAATCTATGAATTGTGGTACTTGGCGGCAACGTTACACTATAAAGGCGTCTTCAGAAAAGGAATTTGCTTAATTTCCATTTTATTAATGTGCTGCTGTATACTCTACAGAAAGTGTTTTGCATTGTTCAAGCATGTAGCATGCTGCTTAATGTGGCACTTAATTGTGGCTTCTCTGCATCTGAAGAAATGCAGTATGATGAACTGGACCCACCAAATGATCAGCCAAATCGGACAGTATTACAATTTCATTTAAATGTAATTAGCAGAATTTAAAACAGGTAATCAGATGCAGCATTTATTTTAACCCAATTCCTTAGTTCATTGGCCACATCTCTTACAGTATCCACTCCAAAGCAGCATCCAGCAGCACACAGCCAGAAGGGTGTGTGTGCAGCTAGAGCCCGAAGATGTGCTGGGCACAGCAGCTTCACCACTACGTGGATTTGCATCTTCAGCACAGGGGTCACTTTTAGTAATACTGTCTGAAGCAGAATAAAGAGACGGTGGGCTGTGACTCACCTTTTCATGTGGACTTTGATATCTTACCACTTCTATTTTTTATTTTGGGCATTTTGCGACTTTCTAAACTTGAACTTTCAAATGTTTCTGGCACTCTGTATTACTCCAACTTCCTTTTGTTGCTTATACCACTGTTTAAGCCAACAAATAGTACGTTTTTCCTTGCCTCCACTTCACATTCGCTGAAATTCTTCTTTCTTCCACGTGCTTTTACCATTGTCTTTTGCACAAACATTGAACGGAAGGAGCTATTTATATTGTTGTGCATATTCAAATATGTGCAATTCTGAGAGGAATTAGGGAGGGACTGTAAGCACCGTGTGCATGTATGTTAAATTTCATGTTCATTGCGATTTATAAAGGGGAAGTGCATAGGACCTGGCGTATGCGCGGTTTTATGTATCTGGAATATTTTTCAAGTTTTGTCTGTACACCTTATTTTACTCTAAATTCTAAGCACTGCGTTATACATGAGGCCCCTTAAGAGGATAATTTGTCCTGGTAGATCTAAGACTTTGTAAGGAAGCCTGTGTTCTCGAGAAGTAAACCTTTTAGACAGTAATATATGAATGAGCTCCAATTCGTTTGGCAGACAAAAGCAGCTCACTTGTAATGAGGAACTAGAGAAGTAGACTCTTAAAATTGAACGTTTTGAGAATTGGAGAATGTGGGACTTTTGTGACCCATTTGATCTCTGTATGAAAGTTGACTGGAAGATCAGTATTGTTATTAAAATAAGGCAGATGCCTTTTATAGGCAAATCAAGAAAAGTGGGCTGTACAGAGCAAGTGCCGGTACACAAAGATCTAAAGCATTGCTTTAGATTCTCAAACAAATGGACTGTAAAATCTCAAAGTAGTTAAGAAACAATTCAAATCAAAATTTAATAACAGCTTCAGAAAGAAATTTCAAGAGTAATTATAGTATTTTTTTTTTCCACGCAAAGCAACAGCCTTTCCTTTGAAACACAGTTCAAAGAATGGCTCTCATGATGTGAGATGCAACACTATGGATAGATAGATAGATACTTTATTAATCCCAAGGGGAAATTCACATAATCCAGCAGCAGTAGACTGATACAAAGAAACAATATTAAATTAAATAGTAATAAAAATGAAAAAAATTAAAATTAATGTTAGCATTTACTCCCCCGGGTGGAATTGAAGAGTCGCATAGTGTGGGGGAGGAATGATCTCCTCAGTCTGTCAGTGGAGCAGGACAGTGACAAAAGTCTGTCACTGAAGCTACTCCTCTGCTTGGAGATGACACTGTTCAGTGGATGCAGTGGATTCTTCATGATTGACAGGAGTTTGCTTAATGCCCGTCGCTCTGCTACAGATGTTAAACTGTCCAACTTTATTACTACAATAGAGCCTGCCTTCTTAACAAGTTTGTCCAGGCGTGAGGCGTCTTTCATCTTTATGCTGCCACCCCAGCACACCACAACCGTCTGGTAGAACATCTGCAGCATCTTACTGCAGATGTTGAAGGATGCCAACCTTCTCAGAAAGTATAGTCTGCTCTGACCTTTCTTACATAGAGCATCAGTATTGGCAGTCCAGTCCAATTTGTCATCCAGCAAACAAATTCAAAATGGTGGAATGATGTCATCATTAAGTGATATCCAAACAATAACAAAGAAACAAAAAAAAAGTTCAACTACAAAGAGGAAAGTACTGTACTGTGAGAACATATTTTTTGTGCTTGTCAAAATGTAAGCATTTAACTACATTTCTAAATGGCTCCTTAGTATACAGTGTATTCAGCAATCATTCAGACCTCTTCATTTCTTTCACATGTTGCAGCCTTATACTGAAATCATTTATTTTTTTCCCTCATTAAGCAATACTCAACACACTAGAATGACAATGCAAAAGCAGGATTTTAAATTTTTGCAAATTTATTAAATATAAAACAATGTCACATTAACACAAATATTTAGACCCTTTGCTATGGCACTTTCATCCTATTCTAGTGATCACTACTGAGATGTTTCTATACTTTTTTTGGAGTCCATCTGTGGTTAATTTATTAGTTTGGACGTGATTAGGAAAGGCATACATCTGTCTATATACTTGTAAGATCTCAAAGGTCCATCGCACCAACAACAAAACATTTTGGAATTTTAGGGCATCTTGTAGCAACCATTTACCTAATGTCTTCAGAGACATCTTTAACATTTCACTGAGGGAATCTGTAATCCCCATCTGACACAACAATTACTGTAAGCACAAAGCAAAAACAACACAGGGGTGGCTTAGGGATAGCTTTATTAATGTCCTTTTGTGGCCCAGCCAGAGCCTTGACTTAAACCCAATTGGACATCTCTGGAGAGACCTGAAAATAGCCGACCACCAAAGGTGTCCATCCACCCTGTCAGAGCTTGAGAGGATTCCAGAAAATACCCAAATTCAGATGGTTGAAGCTTGTTGCATCATACCCAAAACGACTTCAGACTAGATAAATGATCTGAATACATTTGTCAGTGCGATATTTCTGTTTTTTCTATATTTAATACATTATCAACTGTCACACACGTGCGCTTAGGAACCAACCAACAAGTCCTAAGATGAGTGATATTTCACGAGATAAAGGGTTGATTGTATGTACTGATGCCTCTCTCTCTTTATATACAGAAGTAAAGAAGAAAAGCCATAATCCACTTACCTTATTTCCGGACTCACAAAATGGCCACAATCCCAACACAACAAAACATCCGTGACGTCACTTCACTTCCAGTTCCAGTATAATGGCATCGCTTCTGGCTGTGCCATAATGACATCACTTCCGGCCATTACCGATGACATTTTTCCTATTATGTCATTTCCTTCCACTGTGTTTTGTATATCTCTATATAAACGCCATGATACCCACTGTTTATTGTCAAGTGTGATCAAATTTTTGGTTTGTTTTGGCCTTATTTTTCAACTTTGTTCGTCGGACATTATTCGGGGACAATCCCCAACTCTTTGTGAGCATTACTGCGTGGTTTATTTTATCATACAACAAATTCTATAATCCTGTTTTCTCTTTGCCATTCAAGGTATTGAGTGTTGCTTGTTGTCAGAAAATGTTGTTAAATGATGTTAGACTACAACATAACAAAATGTGAATAAAGTGAAGGCATTTCAATATTTTCTCAATGCACCACCGTAGCCAAATAATAACGTTATCCAAACCCTGTACTGTCCTTGTGGAAAAGACAATTGCCCCCTTACTCACTCAAACAGCTGAGCCAAGTTAATTGATACAACCAGCCCTGTTGAACCCAAACCTCACCATATATTGACATTTAACATGACAAGAAAATATTCACCCAAAGAGATGAAGACCAATGTTTATGAAACTTCCCAATCAGGAAAGGGTTACAAAGCCATTTCCACTGCAACACAAAGAGAACCATTATCTCCAAACAGAGAATGTGGTGAATCTTCCCAGGAAAGGCTGACCTGACAGACACAGCAACAACTCATTCGGGTCACAGATGATCCCAGAAGTACATTCAAAGAAATGCAGGCCCCTCTGGCCTGAGGCCAGCCTAAGATCACTGTTCAAAGCCTCCATGATAAGCAAGGCAGAAACGTCTATCCATAAGTAGCATTACTACTCATCTCTCATTTGCAAAAAAATGAAAAATAATAAAGCAAATACACCATTTGACAGTAACAATGCACCAACAATAAAACATTTTTAAATTTTAGGGCATCTTGTAGCAACGAATTAGCTGATGTCTTCGGAGACATCTTTAACATTTCACTGAGGGAATCTGTTGTCCCCATCTGCTTTAAGAGAATGACAGTTATCTCTGTGTCTTATAAAACAAAAGTCTGACTAGAGACTGTCTGCACTTACCATCTAATGTTTTGGTGTGACTTCAGAACTGCTCACACCCTCTTATCTCTCATAACAACAATTCATTCTCATATTAAATATAATATAGCATCTACATCACACTAATAGAGGGGCTTTCTTTTATAGTGTGGCTTGATGGCTATTTTTAGTAAGTTATATAAATCAAAAAACTGGACCACTGAGAATTTGGCTTGGTCTTTTTACCTGTTACAACAACATAGTCCATCTTGAGAGGTGGTGTTATTTCTCTATAATTATAAATAACAATGCTAGTAATCCCAGAGTCTTATTCTCCACAATTGATTGTCTGCTAAACCCAGGTCGCTCAATGGAATGCCTCCAAAAAAACTTCCAGTGAAACTTGTGAGGCTTTTGCTGCATTTTATAATCACAAAATGAATGATATTAGAAATAATATAGTACATCTCCCCAGTACTGAGACTCTTAAACCCCAGTACTCCATTCTAAACAAAAACTCTTTCACCAGGATAGATTTACCTGATATATATTAAATCATTTCTTAACTGAGACCATCCACCTGCATCCTTGACCCAATAGCAACAAGTTTTTTCAAAGAAGTATCTGGCGTGCTCATTGATAGTATTCTTGTCATAGTAAACTCGTCATTAGATACGGGGGTCTTCCTAGACTGTCTTAAGACTGCTGTAGTTAAACTCCTGCTCAAAAAAAATAATCTCTGCTCCTCTGCTTTTGAAAATTTTAGACCTATTTCTAACCTGCCTTTCTTAAGTAAAATTCTAGAGATGGCAGTCATTATGCAGCTTAATGACCACCTCAATAAACATGCTATTCCTGATAAGTTTCAGTCGGGTTTCAGAACAAATCACAGTACCGAAACTGCACTCGTTAAAGTAGTAAATGACTTGCAGGTGAATGCAGACAGAGGCTGTTTATCTGTTCTCATCCGCTTAGATCTGAATGTTGCATTTGATACTGTTGATCACAATATTCTTAGAAATCACCTTAGTCAATGGGTGGGCCTCTCTGGCAGTGTCTTAAATTGGTTTGAGTCCTACCAGGCAGATAGAAAATTCTTTGTTACTTGTGGTAATTATACTTCAAAGACACATGATATTCTATATGGTGTTCCACAAGGCTCTATCCTAGGTCCGCTGCTCTTTTCGATTTACCTGCTTCCGATAGGTCAGATTATCTCGGAGCATAACATGAGCTACCACAGCTATGCTGATGACACACAGCTGTATTTATCAATAGCACCTGATGACCCCGACACTGTTGATTCACTGACACAATGTCTTACTTGTGTTTCTGAATGGATGAGTAGTCATTTTCTCAAACTAAACAAGAAAACAGAAATTTTAGTGATTGGCAAAAATAGATATAATGTGGGTAATGTGGGAAATAAACTTGATCCATTAGGATTAAAAGTCAAGACGGAGGTAAAGAATTTAGGGGTAACTATTGACATTGATCTGAATTTTAAATCACATATTAATCAGATTACTAGGACAGCATTTTTTTCACTTAAGAAATATAGCAAAATTTAGACCTCTTATAACATTGCAAGATCTGAGAATGTAGTTCACACTTTTGTTTTCAGTTAGCACCGTAACGCACTTCTGTCAGGACTACCCAAAAAAGACATTGATCGATTGCAACAAGTGCAGAATGCAGCTGCTAGAATCTTAACTAGGAAAAGAAAATCCGAGCACATCTCTCCAGTTTTGATGTCACTACATTGGTTACCTGTGTCATTTAGAATTGACTTTAAAAAACTGCTTATGATTTACAAAGCCTTAAGTAATCTCACTCCATCCTATATTTCAGATTGTCTTTCACCTTACACTCCAAATCGTAACCTTAGATCTACAAATGAGCATCTGCTTATTATTCC
Organism: Polypterus senegalus; assembly: GCF_016835505.1. Lineage (NCBI taxonomy): Eukaryota > Metazoa > Chordata > Cladistia > Polypteriformes > Polypteridae > Polypterus > Polypterus senegalus. The sequence goes on along the minus strand of NC_053156.1, from coordinate 210,668,610 downwards.
CAGAGCTAAACTTAAAAGAAGTGGTGAGGCGGCTTTCTACTATAATGCACCTATAATTTGGAATAGCTTACCAATCGCCAGGCTAATACAGTGAAACACTTTAAAAAACTGCTGAAAACACATTCTTTTAACATGGCTTTCTCATTTTAGCTTAACCCTGATGCTCTGTATATTCAATTAATTATCATTATCATTCATGGTGGCTCCGAAATCCGTACTAACCCCTACTTTCTCTGCGCCACCACCACCTGATCAAAGCACCTTGATGTCCCTACATTGATGGATTAAAGGCCAGAAGTCCACATGACCATCATCATTAAGTTCTTCTATGTGAACCCTGAATACCATAAGGACTGATTGAGGTCATTATGTTAGGTAGAATGCCTAAAGGGGGCTGGGTGGTCTCGCGGTCTTGTAACCCCTGCAGATTTTTTTTTTTTTCTCCCACCGTCTGGAGTTTTTTTTTTTTCTGTCGTCCTTGGTCATCGGACTTTACTTTTATTCTATGTTAATTCATTATGTCATTGTCCAACCTGCTATCCTAACTACAGGGTCAGCACAGGGCACAAGGCAGGAAACAAACCAGCCCACTGTAGGGCACACACACACACACCCACACACCAACCACACAGTAGGGACAATTTCTGATTACCAATGCACAAAACCAGCATGTCTTTGGACATGAGCGCCTGGAGGAAACCTGCACAGACACGGGGAAGAACATGCAAACTCCACTCAGGGATGACCCGAGAAGCGAACCCAGATCTCCTTACTGCGAGGCAGCAACGCTACCACTGCGCCACTGTGTTGCCCTCTATGTTAATTAATGTTGCCTAATTTTATTTTTTATATATTTTGTCTTTTTTCTCTTTCTTCATCCTGTAAAGCACTTTGAACTACATCATTTGTATGAAAATGTGCTATATAAATAAAGGTTGTTGTTGTTAATCTAATGATATTTTAAGATACTAATAAGATGCAAATTAAACAACAAAGTCTAAAAAAAGCCCCTATTTCATGTCTTCAGACAAGCATATATACACTGGTTAGTTTATCTGAACTTAAACCAAAATATTCCAATAGATAATAACACTTCTTCCTAATGTTTGCTTTACTTTTGCATATTTTCCTAGAGTTACTTCTCCATTTGCATCCCAGAATTCAACACTCTGTTCAAACACATTGTTAATCCAGTCAGCTTTTTTAGTTGATGGTTCCAAAGAAGAACAGAATTAACTGACCCATTTAAAATTCAGCTTAAACTTGGTCTATAATGTCTATAATCTAAAACATGTATCTCTCAACTGTTGAACTCCCATTGCTACTCTCTCATTTTGTAGCAATGCCACATGAAAGGTTTATTTTTGGTGTCCTGTGTTAATTTTTATTCATGCAATAACATTTGTAAAATAATTGGAGGTGATTTGCTTAAGCAGGGAATTATGGGATGTGGTGGGGCGTTGTGGATATTATAGGTTTGTATGTTTATTTACCGTATATAAATCTGCGGAGAGGTCTGCCAGAGACACCTTTTTGCTTAAACACTCCATCTGCTTGTTTACCAATAATAAAGTATTTCCAACTAGAAAACAAACAACCAAAGACCCAAGATACTGATCATTTGCTTCAGTGAAGGACAATGGGATGCATTTCCGAACTTCGTTATTCAACATTGCCTATCCTTTGGAAGACACATGCGTCTGAAGCTTTTATACATTTTATCATTTGCTAGTAGGACTATTGATTATATTTTGGGGGGGTACAATGTTTGGTCAGGAGAACCATAACCAACTTTCTTGCATAGGTTTTCTTTACTTCCCGGACTATACATCACTTCTGCTTTTCAGTGCTCGTTTGGAACTCAGATATAGTTTGATGTTCATGTTTGTCTGTGCCGTGTTCATTCAGGGAGTTATTGTAAATACAGTGTGGCCTGCAGAGGGCATTCCTGCTGCCCAAACCTGACACAGACAGATGCAGGACACAAGTGAAGCACACACACATTTTTTTATTTTTTATTTTTCCCTCGTGGGTGCTGGGTAAGGCCCTTGCTAGGGTTGCCCTCAATAGGATCCTGAGAAGTCTACCATCGACCGCATCCTGGCGCTGAGGGTTCTCATAGAGTGCAAACGCGGCAGAGTTTCTTTGCAGCTTTTTTCGATTTTCGCAAAGCATTCGACTTACTTGATCGAGCTACCCTGTGGGACATCCTGAGGGTTCGTGGCATCCCTTTGAGGTTGCTGGAAATCATACTTGCCTGTATACTGGTACTGTGAGTGTTGTGCAGAGTGGAGGCAGGACCTCTGTATTTTTCCCAGTTGAACTCTGTTTAATGCTTGTATTGACTGGGTGTTGGGCAAGGTCGTGGGGTCCAGCAGCTGTGGGGCATCTGTTGGTGAAGAAAGTTTCACAGATCTTGACTTTGCTGACGATGCTGTGACCTTCGCGGAGTCAATGGAGGCTCTGATCGGGGTGCTCGAGAGACTGAGTGAGGAGTCTGAGTGTCTGGGCTTGTAAGTGTCCTGGATAAAAACCAAGATTCAGGCCTTTAATGACCTCTTGGGCACAGCCATCAGCTGTGTGTCTGTTTGCGGAGAGTGTGTTGTCCTTGTTGAGAGGTTTACTTACCTTGGCAGTTACATTCATATCTCTGGTGACTCTTCCTATGAAGTCAGTGGACGGATTGGGAGAGCATGGGGGTTCATGAGGTCGCTGGAAAGGGGTGTGTGGCGCTCCCGATCTCTATGCAAAAGAGTGAAGGTCCAAGTCTTTAGAGTCCTGATGCTTTCTGTTTTACTATATGGTTGAGAGACATAAACGCTATCCAGTGACCTGAGACAAAGACTGGACTCCTTTGGTACTGTGTCTCTCCGGAGAATCCTTGGGTACCGTTGGTTTGACTTTGTGTCAAATGAGTGGTTGCTCATGGAGTCCGGAATGAGGCACATTACCTGCATTGTGAGGAAGCGTCAGTTACGGCACTACTGACATGTGACGCATTTCCCTGAGGGTGATCTGGCTCATAAGATCCTCATTGTTGGGGACCTGAGTGGCTGGACCAGGCCAAGGGGTCGCCCACATAACACCTGGCTATGGCAGATAGAGGGCCATATACAGAGGGTAGGACTGAACCGTGTGTCTGCCTGGGGAGTTGCCAACCGGGATCCTGAGTTGTTTTGCCGTGTAGTGGGTGTGTACCAGTGCATGCTCCCCACCTTGACTTGACTTGATTCATGGGAAACGCCTTCCCCCGTTTCCCACAAGTATAGCATAGTTCACAGCACAGCACAATACAAATTTCTTCTTCTTTCTTTTCTCTTTCCTCCTCTCCTCCAAGCAAGCTTTGTCTACCTCTTCCTGAAACTGGCTCCCGGAGTAGTGGCTGCTGGCTTATTTTATAAGGCACCTGGAAGTGTTCCAGGTGCTTGTTGACCCACTTCTGACAGTACTTCCAGGTGTGGAAGAATAGCTGCAAATAAGGGCTCAGCAGTAGCTGCAGCACCCCCTGGTGGTGCACACGGAACCCAACAGGGTTTTATCACACTACAGCTCCAATGGAGCCCTGCAGGAGTCAGAGGCACTGCTGCAACCCAGGGGGGCTGCCACCTACCCTCCAGGGGAAGAAATGGTCTGGATACGCTCCCTCTCGCAGTCCTTCCAACGTGGAGGTGTCCCAGCTTGGGCCATTGCCACAACAGGTAGGTGTCGACTTACAACCATGTTTTAGTTTCGACGGACTGTTTCTAAGTCGAACTGGACGTAAGGCTGACCAGTATATGTATTCAAACCTGACCATATGTGTAGTACTGTATAATAAGTTCCTTAAGTTTTATATCTTTTTTTACCTTTCATTCTAAACCCCTTATAGCATTAAGTCATTGCCTGCCTGTCTGTGACAAACTGTCATGTGTCCTGATCACAAGTAATAATAATTTTTTATAAATTGTAGTTATAGTCTTGGTCACACCGTTTATTCACTTAAAGGCTACATTTTGTCAAACTTTTTCTAAAATAAAAACAAAAATATTACAAGTCTAATTAAATAAACTTTAAAATCTTATTGTATATTTATATAGTTATATGTATGTATATGTGTGTGTATATATTTATATGTATATATATAATATATATATATATATATATATATATATATATATAATTTATTATTATATATATTATTTGTATGCCCCATTACAGGAGACAGGTAAGCATGGACTTGTATGAAAACAAGAGCACATTTCACTGATCAGTACTTTGAGAGATTTTGAGAAAAGCACTCCTTGACAGCCATCCTTTCTATCCTAAAGCTTTGTTGTGGTTAGCAGACAGCAGCAGCAGTCAGGAAGGAGTGCAGGATAAAGAAACAGGCACCAGGTGGCAGCCATGAGCATGGGATCTTGCGCATTGGGGAGATAGAACTTTATTTGTAGCCAAGGAGAAATGTGTCTTTTTACAGTAGCTCATTAAATAAATATATTCACACACACACTATGGTTTTGAACGCACAACAGAATGTGGGAGGTGTTTATGTGCGTCTCATCAGTTGCTGCCCCAGGCATTTCAGTTTCAGTTACTTTTGCATAGCACTCTTCCCTGAAGGCAGGCTCATAGCACTGTACAGTTACAAGTTCACAAGTAACTTTCCAAATTATTAATTACATAATGCATACTTAAAGATTCAAATTTGACTAAACACACTGTTAAGCTAATAAACATAAATGTGAACTACAGTATCTATCCAATAACCTTATTTTTGAACTACATATGTCCAGTTGACACTGCTCATACCTGCTTCCATTGCATTTTATGCCTTTAACTTGCTTGTTTTCTTCACATTTCTCAGTAACAGTAGCTTTATTGATATTAAGCTATGAAGTTATGTTTGTTGTCGTGTGTTAACTTAGCCATTTACAAATTATCTTGCATAGACGGTGTCATTGTCGTGACGTCTATTCTCCATTATTGCAGGAGGACAAAAAACTGCACACATATTCGGAATCAAGGTATTACTTGACAAGGAGCACCTGACACTAAAGGCCAATAGAATCTAACAGGGGAGGGGCTGACCATCAGAGGTGGGTAGTAACGAGTTACATTTACTCCGTTACATTTACTTGAGTAACATTTTTAAAAAATTGTACTTCTAAGAGTAGTTTTACTGCAGCATACTTTTTACTTTTACTTGAGTACATTTGTGAAGATGAAACGCTACTCTTACTCTGCTACATTGGGCAATACTCGACTCATTACTTTTTTCCATTTATACATTACACTATATTTTTACCAGAGAAAAGTCGCCAGTGGATCTACTGCATGACTGTTTCACTAATCAGATGTAGCAACAATAATCACATCACTCTGTTTCACCAATCAGAAGTAGCCGTGCAGTCACATGACCACACAAAAACTTCCTGCGTCTGCGAGAGAGTTTTTAGTCATGCGGGGCTCCTGTTCACTGCTAAACGGTCACAGCTTCACTACAAGAACCTTGAGAAGCTTAACCATCACTTCATTGAGTGAAGAACAAGCACGTTTTAACCAAACATGCACAGACATTCATGGTGAAGTGAGACTTCTTGTATGTGCACAAGCTGCCTTGTTCTAATGTTATTTTCTATCAGCCATTCTATTTGAAGGGCAAGTGTGTGACGATGCCGGTACCCTACAGACTCCCTCTTCTCACATGGGAGTCTGCTGAACCCACACCATCGATAGTTATGATCGAGGTGAGCTGACATATCAGGATAATTCACTGATGAGTCCAGAGGATGGTGGAAAAAGTGCTCAAGTGCTTTTATTAAAAAAACAGTCAAAACAAAAGTAAAATCAACAAAAGTGTCAGTGGGGCAGTGTTCTAAAAAACAGTACATATATAAATCCATAAAAATCATTGTGAAAAGTAAGGATAAAAAAATCAATAAATCCATTAAAAATCGGAGGTTAAAATGCAGACTAACTCCTCCTGATCTCAGCACACCTCCTTCTCATTCTCCTGGCTCACCCATTGCTCACGTAGCCAGCGGAGATTCAGCAGCCACGAGCTCTTTTCTTTTCTCCTTTACTTTGATTCCCCCTTCTTTTTTTGGGCTGACTCGTATATATACACTCCCGTCTCCATGGGCCTTAATCACACGCCGCAGGAAGCCAATGAAGCAATTGAAAACGATTGCACCCACACGTGCAGGTGCGACTCGCTCCAACTACCTCATTAACTCCCCACGGTCGTGCAATTACGCCCACAGAGAGTGACACAGCTTTATGGATTTGAAACTGGCCTTTATTTTTTTTTTTTTTGAAGCCATAGACCCGCTACACCACAAAGTGAATATGCAGTATTATACTGTCAGTGTACAGTATATCTTGTCACTGTTCATACATACTTGTTACCTACTGTAGGTATTGGCTTCAAAAGCTTTGTTGTGAAAAACTGAGATTTGGAACTTTGTGTTATTTGTGCATCTTTATTTTGTAAAGATGTGATCTATTTTTACTCATTTTTTATTTTATTATTTGGAAATAGCAGAATTTGTACATTATATTATATTTTTGTCTGTCTTATTACAACATTTCTAAAAAATAAATCATTTATTATGTTCAAACAGTTACTCAGTACTTGAGTAGTCTTTTCACCAAATACTTTTTTACTCTTACTTGAGTAAGTTTTTGGATGACTACTTTTTACTTCTACTTGAGTAATATTACTTTGAAGTAACGCTACTCTTACTTGAGTACAATTTTTGGCTACCCTACCCACCTCTGCTGACCATATTAAAAACGGTGATGGCACAGTGACAAAGGAGGAAGAAAGAAAAAAATCAAGGAACAGTGGCAGAGGAATATTGCAAAATTGCTGGGGAAACTACGACCTCTACTAGAAGAAATCAGGTGAAACCGGGTTCATGCATGGACAACAAATAGACCTAAAGGATTTTTATCCACTTCATATATTACTTGTCCTGACAAGCCTGTATAAAGGAGTTCTCTATATTGAAGTATCGCTTGGCGTAACCCTAACAATATTGAAAATCAAAAAAAAAAAGTGTGATTTTATGGATGGATATTCAATTAATTTTTCCTTTCAGTTACTATAACTGTGGTTTGTATACAGTAATTCTGTTTTTCAGTGGAGTGTCTTATTTTATGATCTGTCAGTGTGGGGAGTGCGCTACAGTGCAGGTTTTGTATAAGAAACAAAATTTACAATAATAATTGTATGATTGACGTGCTTTTGATGTGCTCTGTACTTGTGGAGTCAAGTCGCTCACATCAGGCCCGTTGCCAGAAATAATTGGGCCACAGACAACTGGGTACGTATAGGCCCCTCTGCCTTCCCCCGAGTCCCCACATGCCAAAACCTTCAAATACGTATACAAAATGATTAAAATGTAGTTTATCCGACAGCGACCATGCTGCATTTATGAATACCATACTTGATGAGTTAAGCCTTCTCACACATCAAAGTTTGACTGCGAGACGGAAAGCCAGTGCTAACGGAAGCTCGTAACGGAATTGAAACAATACATTAATGAGATAGGCCTATGTATTATCTAATGTGTAACGGTACAATTATGCCAATGCAATGAATAGGAGTAACATCTGAACATTTTAATATATACTAACGGTTAGGGTTTTCTACATGGTGTACAATCAGTATGGTAACTTGCTGTATCAAACTTCAAAGTTTTCAAAAAATCCGGGTGATCCGGAATCTTTAGTGATACACACAAAACCAACGTACACTTGTCATTGCTTTAAAAGCAACAATAAACACCCAAGCAAATGAATTATCAAACTACGGAGACAGACTTCTGCTACACCATACACGTCAACATCCACGATAGTGCACAACAATATCGCTGTTATCTGAGACAGAACAGCACCTGTGTGTGTGAAACGGAAGTATTCAATTACAGCGGCAAAGTCAATCCATTATCCACGTACCCTGTACAACAAACATACGTCAAGCTCAAGGACGTTGGCATCGGCTCTCCTTTGTCTTTGAGAAGCGTGCCGCTGCTGGCCCCCTTTGACAAGCGTGCTTCACACAACACGAGCACGATATCTACTTTCCTGGAGCGTGAGGCTATTAAAACACTCACTTGTATTGTTGTAAGCTAAATGATTTAACTTTTCTATTACATGTAACTTGAATAATTGTCCAAATATATATCTACGCGCACAACATCAGCATAAAAAAAATCGAGCGTGAAGGGGCCCCCTTCCATTAGGGCCTCGGACCAGAGTCCTGTTTGTCCCCCCCTGGCGGCGGGCCTGCTCACATGCCAGATTATTTAGTTTTTTTTTGTCTCTTCAGTTACTGCTCTAGGGAGTAGCACATTTCATAATCGTGCCATCTCGGAGCAAGGGAAGTTTCCAAAGGAGCAGTACAACTTTAACATTATTACTCCCTATAGGTAAATTCATTTGGTTTGCATGTCATTAATAAAGTTACATAGATATAATTTTTAATATTAAAAACAAGAAGAAAAAAATACACTAGTAAAAACATATTGTTATTATTTTGTAAGTTCCTAAGCAACAAAGTCCCATAAATTGCCCAGTGGAGGGGGAAATTATCATACCCCAGATAGTTAATAAAAGGGCAAATTAATAATGGAGATGAGTCAGAAGGTAGGTGGAGGACTTTGTCTTGTGCTGCAGGGACAACAACATGTAACTCAACATCAGCATGACAAAAGAGTTTGTGGTGGACTTCCAGAGTTTCAAAGAGCCTCTGAGACCAGTCACCATACAGGGAGAGGACATGGAAGTGGTGCAGAGCTACAGTTACCTGGGGGTTCACATAAACAACAAACTGGACTGGTCTGACAACACAGTGGCTCTGTAAAAGAAAGGCCAAAGGAGACTGTACATCCTAAGGATGCTCAGTTCTTTTCATGTGTGCAGCAAGCTGTTGGAAATGTCCTACCAGTCAATAGTAGCCAGTGTAGTGTTCTACACTGCAGCCTCCTGGGGAAGTAATTTAAGCTAAAAAGAAGCACAATGCCTGAACCAACTTATCAGGAAGGCCTGCTCCGTTATAGGGTGAATACCTGGACACACTGGAAACTGTTGTGGAAAAGATGATGGTGGAAAAATTGGATGCCATCATGAAAAATCCCCTCCATTCCCCCCGAGTAGTTGGTGTCTCATTCCACCAAGGGGTACTAAGAAGTGCCTTTGGGGATCTTTTCTGCCCATTGGTATCAGGTAAGTCTATGTTTCCTCCCAATGTACTCATTAAGTTTACAATTATTTATTTATTTATTTATTAATTTACTAGTGGGTTCCCCCCTGCTCGCTTTGCTCACCAACCCCCTGGCCTGTGCTATGCGCTAGCCACTTCACGTCTCTGCCACTTGTATTGTAAAGAGGGGGTCTGAACACACCCCAAGGAGAGGCGGTCGCTCCTCCGAAACCCGCTCTTAAACGGTGATACAATGGGAAACAAATACAATTTTTTTTTTACCTCCTCTTTGCTCAATCGGCTACTGGCTTGCTTCTGCTGACATGCCATGTGATATGCATCTCATGTGGCGCTTCGAACATTTAAAAGCCTGTACAGCAGCTGTCCCACTCTTTGTCTTTTATTTCCAGCCTCGGACACAAAGTCTTGTCTTGCAGGACGTGAGTACTTAATATTCTTTAGTTTATAACTTAAAAACGGAATAAGAATCTGAAAATCTAACAACATCACATTAAAATTTGATAAATTCTGAAAAGAATGATACTAAACATATATATATATATAGGTTTTAAAATAAGCCCGATTTAAAGCATGACAAAAAGTGACATAAAAACGTCACATAAAATCATTGCACAAAATAGTTGCACTTTTAGGCTTAGGATTTTATATATAGAGAGTAGATTTATGTATTTATTTATTTGTTTGTTTGTTTATCAATTGATTAATTGGCTGTATTACCTGTCCTGTGAGTCTGTATTCTTGTTTTTTATGATTCTGCTGCTGTATGCATCTGAATTGATTACTTTTGTGATTTTTATTTAGTATAATTTAACCTTAATTTAGAATCATTATAAACTAAAATTTTTTTTCAACAAAGAAAATGCTCTTTACTAACAAAAATAGCTCCACTGAGTCTTCTTTTTAACATTTTTTTCATAGTACTTACTGTGTGACAATTGAACTTCAATGAAAACTTTGTTTCATTCACAATTACTCCTGCTTAAGATAAAATAAATAAACATACAACTTATATGGTTTAGTGATATGGGAAGCCAATGCCTAAAGGGGGTTTAGAAGGTGGATTCCTGGGAAAAAAAATATGTTGCTTACTTAGACTTGCTGTATTTCGAAGTTAAGAAAGAATCTGAAGTTCCATTTACCGTACAGCAGAGGGCGCCATTATACATAGCAAAAAAAGTTGAGCCTGTCTTTGCCGTGGACTGTACTGTAAATAATATGATCATCTCACGTTATATTTAAGAACACACAGCTTTAACTGTTGTATATATTTGTATGTTATTCTTTCTTTCCCAAAAGTGGCAAATTGATCATGAATATACATTTCAAACTAAAATAAAGACAAGTCTGTGACAGGACAGTTGTGCAGTGGGGCCACACTGTTGCCTCATGGAACCAGCATCCTAGGTTTGAATATTAAGCGTGGATGTTGTCTACGTGAAGTTTGTAAATTTTCTCCCTGTCTGTTTGGAATTTCCTTCCACATCCACAAAGATGTACGTACATATTACGGTTTAATGTAATTCTAAATTATCCCAAGTTAGGAGTTTGCGTGTGAGAGAGCACTGCAATAGCTTTATGCTCAGTGTTAAAGAGATAGGCTCCAGTTCCATGAGACCCTGAACTGGAGTAACCACTTTTGTGAATGATGAATATTTCAGAATCTTTATTTGAGATAAACTGCAAATAGGGATAGTATAAATGTTGGATTACTCAGTTCAGTTTATTCTTATTAAGTGCACTTCCTGCACAATTTGCAATTCTCTGGAATTATCCATCCATCCCTATGTCTATTTTCTAAACATGCTTATCCAAAATAGAAGCTGGAACCAATCCTAGCAAACAACAGGCGCAATCCCTGGACTGGACATCAGCCCTTCATAGGATGATACACTTCAGGACACACTTAACCAGTATGAATTTGAGAGGCTATGTGAGAAAACCCACGTGAACATGAGGAGAAAATGTAAATTCCATGCAGTCAGCAACCTGGAACACAAACCCCGGTCTCCTTGTTGCAGCGCTACTACTATACCACCATGATCCACAAATATCAAGATCCACAAGAACAAGTGTCTCTGTATGTGTGTCTGTGCATCTGTGTGCCCGTTGAGTTGTGAGGGTTAGGAAAATACAATTAAAAACAGGCAAAAAAAGTAGAAAAGAGTGAAGAAAATCAAAAGTGTTAATAAAAATACCAAATATGAGACTAAATTGATCTTATCGGCCTATTCTGCTGTCCAACATTATACACCAGCAAAAGGAACATGGCAGTGACTTTCTTGCACCCACACATGCCATGTGAACAAGGTTTATTGCTGTTTATTGACTGATGCATGATGGGCAAAGGATGTGTGAAACTAACAATAAATCAATGTGATAATCAGGAAATTAAAGCCACAAGATGACTAGGCTAGAGTTTCTAAACCAGGCCAATTTGATAGCAACCACCACTACCTGTTCCCAACAAAACAGTGTGACTATAAGAGGGGTCAATTTGACAAACGATTCGAGAGGGAGCAACAGCGGCTCTCTCTAATGGGGAAAAAGAGAGGGAAAGTAATCAGGTGCATAGTTTTATATCAGACCAAATGAGCGACCGATAAATCAAGTAAAAAACAAAGGCCTAAGTTGACTACCGTACTATATATACTCGCTGTGAGAGATCAGCCTGGCAACAGACAGACACAGACTCCAGATGTCCTAAAAACACGCACTATTTATTTGAAACACTATAGTCACAATACCGTGCACGAACCACAAGGCTCAGTCCTTTGTGCTTCTCTTCAGTGCCTCCACTCCTCTTTCATAAACTCCGTCTTCTCCCTCCCGACTCCGGCTCCTTGAATAGAGTGAGGCGGCCCCTTTTATGCCTCCCTAGATGTGCTCCAGGTGCTCTGTGATGGTCTTCTAGCAGCACTTCCTGGTGTGGAGGAAGTGCTGTTGTCTTTGGTTCAGGAACCATCCAGGCGCCTCCAGGTGGCTGAGCTTCCCAGCTCCGTGGTCCTGACGGAATCCAGAGGGGCTGCCCTCTTACGTCCAGGGGGAGGTATTGCCCCTCTCCAAGTCCTTCCGGGTTCCAGATGTCCTGGTGGGGCAAGATCCCTAGCCGTCTCCCACATCGCGTATAAGTTGGGTCTTAAAACCAGAAAAATCAATCAATTGAATGGTTGTAGATATAGGTTAGGTAAGTGTTGATTCTTATTATAGGTACGGTAATATAAATTCATAAAAACAAAATATTATGTTACAAAAAATGGGTATCTTTATCATAAATAAAATTTATTTTACAAAAGAAATGAAAAATAAACTTTATTTTTAAAAACAAATGAAATTGTAACAAAATACCTATGTATCGGTAAGTATTTTATTGTATTTGATCTTCCTTATCTGACATTGAAACCTCTCCGAAAGCAGGTTAATCCTCGTTGTATAGCATTTCATTATAGGGATCCCAATCATTTAATTTATGCTCGTGTTCCTCCTCATCATCATTCTCCCATAATGCGTCATCTTCTGTGCCATCCATTGCATTTGAAATTCCGCTTTTTTAAAATGATTTTATTACAGTTTCAACTCTGACTTTTGACCATGCATTTACAACAAGTTGACACAAGGTATCTATTGATGGAGCTTTCATGGCTCCACTCTTTTTGTATGATTTTTCACCTTCTAACATCCAGTTGTTCCATTCTTCTCGTACGTTGTCTTTAAATGGTTTGCTTAGATAGATGTCTAATGGCTGTAAAATCGAAGTTAGTCCTCCAGGTATTACAGCTGCTATGGTTTTATTTTCTTTTAATAGTGACTTTGTTCTGTTAGTTACATGACTGCAGCACATGTCCCACACCAACAAACATTTATTGAATATAACATTCAGCCATTTTTTCTATATATTTTCCATCCATAAATATACCCCATTTTTGTCCATCCAACCTTTTTCGTGAACATGCACGTAGATTCCAGGAGGGAACTTAATTTTTGGTTTTGTTTTCCTCTTAAATATCACCATTGGAGGCAATTTCGTTCCATCGGCTAAACACAACAGCACCACTGTAAATCGTGTTTTCTCATGACCTGTACTCCGCACCAGACCCGATTTTACACCATTAGTTTCAACTGTTCTGTTGCCAAATATATCGAAGCACATAGGCGTCTCATCCATATTCCCTATTTGGGATTAAATAAAGTTGCATTGTTTCCTCATCTTGATAATGTACCTCTGAATACTTAATATCTTGTTGTCTAAATTAACAGTCAGCTTCTGTACTATTGTAGTTTTTTGATGTATCGCTAAATCTTTTCTCTTCATGAACCTGGTACACCGTTCTGAAGGAGTTTTGAAATTATTGCACTGATCTGGATGTTCTTTGGGCCATTTCAATGATTCAGTTCTTATCATATTCCTTGTAATCAAATATCCGTTCTGTCTTTGTTCAGAAAACCATTCAGTGATATGATTTTCCAATGCCGGCCATGACGCAATGTCAGTTCACTGAGTAGACTTTGTCTTAGGCATTTTTCTTAATACATCTTCTTGTTTCCTCCAATCTTGCACCAGTTTCTCAGACACATCAAATTTTGTTACAGCAGCACTTCACATTTTCTTCTGATCAAACACTCCATCGTAGATATGGGATGCTCTCATGATAAAGGTGTATGAGGGTGTGAGATACAAAAAGCACAAAACAGTGCAAATGTCATCTTGGAATAGTTTGGGTATTACCGTGTGGCCAAGTAGGCACAATACATAGAAAAAGATGGTTACTCTCTCAGGTGGGCATTAGCATATCATAATCTCTTGGACCAATGGCGTGAGTTTTTCCGCATTCGACTTATACAACCGACATTATAAAATACCAGAAATTATACGGTAAAATCAAGCCCTGACTTATATGCGGGAGAACTTACATGTGAGTATATACGGTACTTAGATTTCAACTCATCCCAGATGGGTAGCATAGCTAGTATATGCAGTATAATTTTATATAATATAGGGTAGCATAGTATCACACTAGTTGGTTCAAGTCATCCCAGACAGATAGCACAGCTAGTATATGCAAAATAATGTAATATAACATAATTTAATATAATATAGGGTGGTACAGTATCACAGTAGTAGTGCTACTGCCTCCAAGTACTGATGCCAGAATTCATGTCCCAGGCATTCACTGTGTGAAGTGTAGGTTTCCTTCGAGTAATCAGGTTTTCTTCCACAGTCCAAAGACATGCAGGTTAAGTGGACTGGCAATGCTAAATTGGCCCTAATGTGTGTTTAGTGTGTGTGTGTTGCGTATGTGTTCACCCTGTGATTGACTAGCAGACATTACTCCTGCCTTGCATGCAATGCTTGCTTTGAAGCGCTCCTGTTTCCCTACAACCCTGCTCAGGATCAACTGAGTTTGGGAAATGGAAGGATGAATGATATAATTTCTACATAAAATATGCCATTTAAATGTCACCATTTGTTTCTGAAAAAAGCCACTTTTAGAAACACAACATGACTTTCTGTTTAGTTTTGTATTAACAGAGCAATGTGCTTTTAATTCTATTCTTTTATTGTCTTTACATTCATGTCATTTTTGTTGTGTGTTGTGTTCCTCTTTTCAGGATCCAGACCATGACTGGCCCTAATGAGTCTATTATCCCCATTTCTTCCTGATCTGATGTTTTGCCTGGCACTCCTGGTGTGTCATATTCTGTGGGCAGACTAACCACTAAAATAAAGAAATCACTGTTTTTAGACTGCACTTGGTGGTAACGTTTAATGGTAGACACCTAGTTGTCAGTTTATCACTTTATTTCAACACAACCAGTCAACGTAAACAGAATGTCAAAGTAGATCTCTTAGATGAGTGTATAACTCCTTGGGTTCTAGAAATCCCACTTATACCCTAACATACTTTATATCATTCTTAGTGATGGCTGCCTTTGACTGAAAGCTGTGCAGAAAAATCTGTGAGTGAAAGGTTCATGTCACTAAGACTTTAGGCTAAGATGTTACTTATGTAATTTTTATTTTTCTGTGCTTATGTTTGTGTTCTGTAAGTGGTGATTATTGTCCTCAAATGTTGGGGAGATTGTGCTACTGTAGGAATTAAATAAGCAAGTTCATTCATCCAATGCTTATCCAAGACCAAGTCGCGTTTGCAATTGTCTTTAATCCTCCAAGCAAACCCTGGGTTTTGCCCGGGGTCTCCTCTCAGCTGGTTAAAACCTGCACAGGAAGGCATCAGTATCAGATTCCCAAACCACCTCAGATGGCTCCTCTCGATGCAGAGGGTCAACGGGTCTACTCCAAGCCTCTCCCAGATGTCAGCGCTTCTCATCCTGTCTCTAAGGGAAAGCCCAGCCAGCCTGTAGAGAAAGCTCATTTTGACTGTTTGTATCCACAATCTCGTTCTTTCAGTCATTAGACAAAGGTCCTGACCATAGATGAAGGTAGGGTGGTACTGGAGATTGAATGGTACATTGAGAGCTTCGCCTTCTGGCTCACCTTCTTCTTCCTCCTTTAGGGCAGGTGTCCCCATTAAATCAAATGTGTTACTAGACAATGCACTATACAAAGGATAGATGGGGATGTTCTGAAGACGAAACAGTCATTATTGGGGTGCCATTGTGTGCTCTTATTTGTATAGTAGTTTGGCTGTTGTAGAGGATATTTGGTGTTTATTTTGGTTCTTACAGCATAATTGTATCTCTTGTATCTTTTGTAAAAAGCAATCAATCACTCTATGAATCAGTCTGTTATAAAGTGCCTTTAAAAGACCACAAAGCTCTTTTAAAAAATGTTCCATCCAAAGAAACAAAAAAAACACATAGTGCACTAAACACAAAAAAATAGAATTTACTCAGTTAAAAGGACCTACAGTGACTAAACAAGAAAGCTACAGCACAGGTGGCAAAAAATAGTTCATTTATGACAAACACAACACAATACATTTATTTTGCTCTGTCATTGGCCTATATTATTTGTGTCAACAAAATATTAACATACTTTATGTGCATTTTTCCTTTAAGTTATGTCATTGTGCTGTATATTTGCTGAGGCTGGCGCGACACTGGAAGGATAGACGGATAGAATAATTAAACACGTACTATGAAGATATTTCAATGTTCCTTAAAAGTTTTGAAGAATCGTTGTTGTAAGCTTACAGATGGCTTAACGTCTATTACAGAGCTGACTGTGTGTCTGCATTTTTATCTCTCTTTAATTTAATATTGTTTATTTTAATCAGTATGCTGCTGCAGGAGTATTTGAATTTCCCCTTTGGATTAATAAAGTATCTATCTATCTATCTATCTATCTATCTATCTATCTATCTATCTATCTATCTATCTATCTATCTATCTATCTATCTCTGAGGGGGCTTAGCTGAGACACATTTCTCTTAATATTACATATATGGTATAAGACCTACGAATCCTTCATATTAATGTCATTTTACCAGCATGTCAATATGCCAAATAGCACAGAGATGAGTAACCTATCAACTGATGTTTTATAAGTGTTATGAAGACACAAAGACGCATTTGTTAAGGTCGGCTTACATAAGAGTAAATGAGTAATAGATGACTTTTGGGTAGTACCTAAACAAACGTTTTACTGATCATTAATACTAAAGTCATCTCCAGTCTTCCCATGCTGCTCTGCATCCTTCCAACCATCCATTTTCTTGACCTGCTCATTGAAGAGAAGACTGTGAGAAAACTAAACCAATATTGGCAGCATTATGTGCAAGGAACAAATCCAATCAGATCAGGATAGGGTACCATCCTTTGAAGAATATTCATGAACACTGAAAGTAACGTTGGTTGCCTTGGTGTGCTGTTCTGGGTGAACTGAAAAAATGAGTTAAATGAATGAGGAGAAGATGATAAAAGACAGAATAAAAGTAAACATAAATTTGGGCTAGAATGAAGGTGGGCATCTAGCTTTTATCCATCCATTTTCTAACCCGCTGAATCTGAATACAGGGTCACGGGGGTCTGCTGGAGCCAATCCTAGCCAGCACAGGGCACAAGGCAGGAACCAATCCTGGGCAGGGTGCCAACCCACCGAAGGTCCAGCTTTTATTATTTTTGCAAATATACTCAGGCCTCAACAGCAGGGTAGATAGCATGAATCAAGGCCACAGACAATTAAAGCACCCTAAAACACTTGGGTTTATCGGCTGAAAAGATCTGTAAATCAATCAATAAATCAATCAAAATGTATACCATGCCATTCACAGTGCACACTGTCAGAGGGCAGTTTACAAAGAAAGCATCAATGAGATAAAATTCCAGATCATTCAATAGAAGATAAATGACAAAAGAGTCTTCAGACATAAAGATGAACTGATAGCACATGGGAGTAGGCTGACTGAATGAGGGGACAATGTAATCAAATCAGCATCGTTACAGCCGATAGCGAAGAGCAAAATTACAGAATAAAGTAAAGCTATTTTTTTATCAGATAGAAATACTGTACATCCCTCACTCTAAATTGCTGCTTTCAAATTTAAATGGACTATGTTAGTTCTGTTTAATATGTCTTTACAAATACAATACACACATTGATCATTACATCATGGATTATGTTTTTGTAGTTTTGTTTTTAAAGGCAGCACAGTGGTGTAGTAAGGGGGCTGCAGTTCATTAAAGAGCACAATTGGCTAACTTAAAGTTACCAGGCTGCGAAACAAGAACATTTATGGGATGTGTGAAGGAACTGAAGACTTCAAGAATACTCAGACTTACACAGGAGGATTGTGCACAAAGTCAGTGACTAGTCCAGCATTTGAACCCAGTGCCCTGGAGCTGTGAGGGAGCAGCACTACCATTACGTCATCCCATGTTTTTTTATTTCCTCCTTAACTTTAAAGACATTTATTCAAACCCCATCATGTTACATCTTAGGGTAAACCTTTCCAGACCCCTGAGTGCATGTTTTAAATCATTGTTCGGGAATTTATGGTTTGGGACTCTCTAGTTCATAACACCACAGACTTAAACAGTGATGTTTATGTGGCATTGGTTTATAAACATTACAGCAGTGATGTTATATTTAAATTCTTTGATGCAAATTGCATAAAGTTATGCTAAAGGAATTGATCAGAAAAATGTTAAAGTTCAGAGAAATTAAATCAAATTATGAAGGCTAACAGAATATGTAGAATGATATGTAGAGTACAAATCCAAGGGGCTTATGCTCAAATTTTATAACGCACTGGTTAGACGTCATCTGCAGTTTTGGTCCCCAGGCTACAAAAAGGACATAGCAGCTCTAGAAAAAGTCCAGAGATGAGTGACTAGGCTGATTTCAGAGCTACAGGGGTTTTAATTATGAAGAAAGATTAAAAGAGCTAAGCCTTTTCAATTTAAGAAAAAGAAGATTAAGAGGAGACTGAATTGAAGTCTTTAAAAATATGAAGGGAATTAGTATAGTGGATAGAGACTGTTGCTTTAAAACGAGTTCATCAAGAACATGGGGACACAGTTGGAAACTTTTAAAATGTGAATTTCGCACAAACATTAGAGAGTTTTTTTTACACAAAGAACCATAGACACTTGGAATAAACTACTAAGTAGTGTGGTAGACAGTAAGACTTAAGGGACTTTCAAAACTTGACTTGATGTTGTTTTAAAAAGAGTTAAGTGGATAGGACTGATGAACTTTGTTGGTCTGAATGGCCTGTTCTCATCTAGATTATTCTACAAGCATTACCCAAAAAAGAACCCAAATTCATTTTAATTTTCATATTTCATTTGGAGTAGCAAAAGAAAATTCCAACATACGCTGTGGTGGATTGCCGGCATGTTACTCCGGCCCTCACCCCCAGGCCGCCAGGAGGAGCCCTGATCATGCCCCGAGTTCCAGCAGGGCATCATGGACTTTGTAGTGTTTTTACACAGCCCTGCTGGATACCTTCGGGGCCACCAGGTGTCGCTCTAGGGGGGCTCATAGGCTCGCATGTGCCCTATAACCCGGGAGTACGTCATAGTCATGTGATGGGAAGAAGCGGCGTGCTCGGGGTGAAGAAAAGGACTGTTTGCCCTGACCCGGAAGGAATAAGGAATTGTGGACTGATTGGACAGGAACACCTCCGGGTCAGGGTGTATAAAAGGATTGTGGGAAGGCCCAGACAGTGAGCTGAGCTGGGAGGTAGAGGAGCAAGTGTCTGGGCGAGGAGGAGAGATTATTATGTTTAGTGAGAATTTATGAGTAGTGTGGAAGGTGCTTGGTGCACTGTGAACCATAATAAAAAGTCTAGGACTTTTACCTGGTGTCTTGCATGGTACCTGAGGGTTCAAGGGAGTGCTAGTGCCCCCTACTGCTACAACACTCACCTGAAGGATTATTAGGAACACTTGTTCAATTTCTCATTAATGCAATTATCTAATCAACCAATCACATGGCAGTTGCTTCAATGTATTTAGGGGTGTGGTCCTTGTCAAGAAAATCTCCTGAACTCCAAACTGAATGTCAGAATGGGAAAGAAAGGTGATTTAAGCAATTTTGAGCGTGGCATGGTTGTTGGTGCCAGAAGGGCCGGTCTGAGTATTTCACAATCACTGGGATTTCCACACACAACCTTTTCTAGGGTTTACAAAGAATGGTGTGAAAAGGGAAAAACATCCAGTATGCGGCAGTCCTGTTGGCGAAAATGCCTTGTTGATGCTAGAGGTCAGAGGAGAATGGGCCGACTGATTCAAGCTGATAGAAGAGCAACTTTGACTGAAATAACCACTCGTTACAACCGAGGTATGCAGCAAAGCATTTGTGAAGCCACAACACACACAACCTTGAGGCGGATGGGCTACAATAGCAGAAGACCCCACCGGGTACCACTCATCTCCACTACAAATAGGAAAAAGAGGCTACAATTTGCACAAGCTCACCAAAATTGGACAGTTGAAGACTGGAAAAATGTTGCTTGGTCTGATGAGTCTCAATTTCTGTTGAGACATTCAAATGGTAGAGTCAGAATTTGGCGTAAACAGAATGAGAACATGGATCCATCATGCCTTGTTACCACTGTGCAGGCTGGTGGTGGTGGTGTAATGGTGTGGGGGATGTTTTCTTGTCACACTTTAGGCCCCTTAGTGCCAATTGGGCATCGTTTAAATGCCACGGGCTACCTGAGCATTGTTTCTGACCATGTCCATCCCTTCATGACCACCATGTACCCATCCTCTGATGGCTACTTCCAGCAGGTTATGCACCATGTCACAAAGCTCGAATCATTTCAAATTGGTTTCTTGAACATGACAATGAGTTCATTGTACTAAAATGGCCCCCACAGTCACGAGATCTCAACCCAATAGAGCATCTTTGGGATGTGGTGGAACGGGAGCTTCGTGCCCTGGATGTGCATCCCACAAATCTCCATCAACTGCAAGATGCTATCCTATCAATATGGGTCAACATTTCTAAAGAATGCTTTCAGCACCTTGTTGAATCAATGCCACGTAGAATTAAGGCAGTTCTGAAGGCAAAAGGGGGTCAAACACCATATTAGTATGGTGTTCCTAATAATCCTTTAGGTGAGTGTAGATAGGGATAGAGCTGAAATTCAAACCCATTGTGCTACCCTATCATATGCAGTATTTTTGAAAATTCTCTAAATTAGCAAAGCTGTAAAATTCATAGCAAACACCAAAATTGCATGAGTCGCAGACACCATGGAGGCAGAAAAAACAATTCATAAAGAATTGGACCATCTTCAAAACTAGGCAAACACATGGAAAATGAAGTTAAATGTAAAAAAAAGTGTGCAGTGCTACAGGTAAAACAAAGGAAGTAAACTCTGTAAAGAATGTAGGGTTTTATATTGAAACAATATTCCCATTATCTGTGTAAATAAAAAAGTGAGTAAAGCATTTGATTATATTGTGTAACAAATAGGCAAATAGTGGTAAAAAAAGGTTTGGGATACCAGGCAGTAATCCTGTTTAATTGGAGATAAGAAAAAGGTAAATAGCACATGAAGGTGCAAAAAGGTCTGGCACATAGACTAAGCAAAAAGAGACTAGGAGAAGGAATCAGTCATTCCAGATGTACTGCTCATTTGAAGGGTGACTTTGATGGTTTACAAGCTTTTATATTGTCAGCCCTGAAGAGGTGGCTCTTCATGGAGAAGGCAGAAGCTAAGTCACATATATTCTAGTAAGCAAGTGTCTGAACTGTGGATGGATATTAAGAATTAGTGTCAGCACCCCCTATTCTGGTCAGGGTGGATTTTTTTTTCAGTAACTAAATGTTAAACCAAAAGTGGTACACGAGTCAGCTCACACTGTATCTCTCCATGGGGTTCTGCTATCCGGTATAACAGATCATTTTCAACCTCAAGCTATAGGACTGATGTTATTAAATCTATTGATGGTTGGCCATTCACTGATATTACAGAATTCCTAGCAAACTTCAGTGAATCATCGTTCCACTTCTCACACTTAAACAAAGCAGGTAGCAGCTAATAATTTAGTTGCAGAACAGTTAAAGGCATGACCACCAGAAGTGATCCATCCATCCTTTATGGCAGAACTGTATCAGCACCGATATCTCTCAAAAGGTAGACAAACACACAGATCACAGGTTCTCTCTCTCCCAATCCTCCCTCAGTTCCTCTCACCACTGCACTACCCTACTCTAGCTGAGTGTTGCCTTCCTTCCTCCCAGCTCTGATTCACCTGGACGAAGGAGTGCAGGCTCTTTTATTGAAGACCTGGGAATACTTCCTATGCCAGGGCTGCTGCCCGATGGAAGTACTTCCATGATACATGGAAGTCTAATAAATTGGGCAGTGCATCTCCCTACAGCGGGCCCTTGCGTCACTCACGGTCCCCAGCAGGGCTCTGTTGCCGGACCACATCTCCCAGCATTCCCTACTGGTTCCCAAATGGGTGCTGCTATCTTGTGTCCTGAGGGAATAATGTATCCTCTGCAGCAACTTTTATATCTGATGGACTGTCCATCCATCCCTTCTTGCCATCTCTTCTGAGCCTGGCTCCTTCATCTCCCCTGGCCGAGATGCCTATCTGCCTGCTTGAATCCTTCCGTCTGAGTAAGGAAATATCCCCTCCTCTGGTCGGGATGCCTGTCCAACATATGTGGCACTGACAATATATATATATATTAGATATATATAAATGAAAGAACTGTGTGTGTGCGTATGGAGCTGTCCAATTTGGTCATGCTGAACCACAGCCACGGAAGTTGGTGTGAATTCTATGGATTCTATACAAGCGTGTCTTGCACTTGGTGAGATGGCGCATGCATGCACCTCACTTCTTATTCAACCCAAGCAGACAGACTCAGCTTTGTGGTACATGCACATTGTGTGTTCACACAACGAGCTATCATAAATTTGCCTAAGACAGGTTCTATCTAACCTGTCCCGCTGAATTTGTGCCACAGCTGCACTCGATTACATGTTTATCTCAGACAAGATATGACCTGTCCTGGCCTTAGCTGATGCCTCTGCAAGTTGACCAGTCCACCAATATAGTAAAACTGCTAGGGAGCCTTCAAGTTGTTTTTTGTCCCAAAGACCACACAAAGCTATCTTTGTATATATATATAAGTATATCTCGTATATAACAATATGTAAACTGTAATTATTGATTTTATGTTTATATTGTTCAATTTTTATATTATGTTTCTGTGTGTAAATCTATTTCTCTTACATCCCTTGTGTTTTGTGGGTGGTACCTCAAAAGGCAGGGCCACACTGATATCACCACACCTGAGAGCACCCTGTGGCGATTTATGTCAAAGCAGAAGATGAGCACAAGCATGGCACACTGAGGTCTGTTGGACTTGTGAATATTGTTCTTAGTTATTGGACTTATTGGCTTTTAGATATTTTTCTACCCTGTTTTGGGTTTATAATTTCTGGATCTTATATTGAGACTTGTTATCTGAGGATTACATTTTAGGAAATTTCTTTTTAGCTCTGTTTGAACATTTTTTTACTTTTTTGATTCATGTTAATAAATGTCTTCATTTAAAAAGATTATTATATGGACTGGTCCCTGCAAGCCAAACATTTTTATTGTTTCCTTTCCCTTTCCAGACATTTTGATATTTTGTAACATTTTAAGGTTATATTTTATACCTAAACCCTTTTAGACCTGTGTAGGTCAAATTAGGCCATTGAAGCTGGGGTTAATCCTACTGGAGTAAAGCCTTTTCCAGGCAGGTAAAGGAGGCCAAGACTGGCCATTGAAGCCTTCTGGAAGCCTTGCACTCTTTTCTTGTATGATCCTTGCCAACTGTGCCACTTTAACAAATAGATAAACAGTTCTGGAAAGGATAGGGGTGCCAGCAGAAAATGCTGTTTAATTGGAGATGAAAGGAAAAATAGATAAATTAAATAGCATACATGGGTGCATAAAGGTTTGGCACGTAGCCTAAGTGGAAAAGTAACTAGGGTGAGAGATCAATCCTTCCAGCTTTCGTGTAGCTTCTCATCTGAACACTAACTTATGGTGGTTTGCTGGCTTTTATATGGTTGACCCAGAATGGGCATAGTTTGTGGAGGAAGTGGAACCTGGGTACCATGACATTCAGCTGGCAAGCACCCAAACTGTGGATGGAACATGGATGGAGGTTGATATGAACTTAGTTTTGTCTCTGGTGAGTTTGGTATTTCGTGCAACTTCAAAGCCTTGCAAGATGTTCCCTATGCATACATGCTTGACAATAGCAATAACTGTTGAATTCGGAGCGGTGGCTCTGAAGCTAGGGATCTGCACTAGTAATCGGAAGGTTGCTGGTTTGAATCCCGTAAATGCCAAAAAGGGACTCTGCTCCTTTGAGCAAGGCCCTTAATCTGCAATTGCTGAGCATTTTGAGTAGTGAGAAAAGTGCTATATAAATGCAAAGAATTTTTATTGAAAACATAAGCCAAGGTATGTAATGCTCAGACTGTATGATGCACTAATGAGACTGCATCTAGAAACGGCATGCAGTTCTGATTGCTCGGCTACAAAAAGTCATAGCATCTCTAGGAGCTGTACGGAGAATAGCAATCAGGTTCAACCCAAGAGCAAACCAATCCAGCAGTATTTTGCTGGATAAGATCTCGGGGTCTTGTTCATGAGTGAGGGAAGAATGGAGCGTGAGATCGACAGGCAGATCGATGTGGCATCTGTAGTGATGCGGGCTCTGCATCGGTCTGTCATGGTGAAAAGGAAGCTGAGCCGTAAGGCAAAGCTCTCAATTTACCAGTCGATCTACGTTCCTACCCTCACCTATGGTCATGAGCTATGGGTAGTGACCGAAAGAACGAGATTGCGAATACAAGCAGCTGAAATGAGTTTCCTCCACAGGGTGTCTGGGCTTTCCCTTAAAGATAGGGTGAGAAGCTCAGTCATCCGGGAGGGGCTCAGAGTAGAGCCGCTGCTCCTCCGCATCGAGAGGATTCAGATGAGGTGGCTCGGGCATCTGATCAGGATGCCTCCTGGACGCCTCCCTGGTGAGGTGTTCCGGGCACGTCCAACCGGGAGGAGGCCCGGGGAAGACCTAGGACACGCTGGAGGGACTATGTCTCCTGGCTGGCCTGGGAACGCCTCGGGATTCTCCCGGAAGAGCTGGAAGAAGTGGCCGGGGAGAGGGAAGTCTGGGCTTCTCTGCTCAAGCTGCCGCCCCCGTGACCCGACCTTGGATAAGCGGAAGAAGATGGATAGATGGATGGATGGAGATCTCGAGACAACTTAACTTCTATTAGGGAGGTATTTGATGCCTATGTATTTTATTTTGATTGGTTTCTGAATGTAATTGCTTTTTATTTGCTAGTTTTTAAATTTTTTTTATCATTCTCTGTATCTAATATTTTTTACCCAAGAATGCCACGCATTTCCAGGCAACATGGTAAAATTGATGTGATGTCAGCATGACAGCGAACAATATGATTACTCACCATTAGTAAAAGAAATAATCTTTAGGAAATTTTTCTGGTTTTGATCCTCTGTTTTCTGGCTTTGAGCATTGCTTTTTATTTTGGGTTTGGTGAAAGATCGTTCTGAACCATGGTCAATAAATTTCAGTCCCCTGCCTGATCCTTTGTAACAAACACTTAACAATAGTTAACCATTCAGTTATAGCAATTAGCTAACCAAATTAACTTGATGGACTGAATGGTCTTGTCTCATTTATTTTGCTCTTTATTGTGTTCTTATTTTCTATCTCTGCACCCACACCACTGTGTAACTATACCTCAATGGTATCTGTTCCTATATGTATATTCACAAACATTTTAGGTACCTCTGTATATTTTTGTCTACATTGCACCTTCCAATCATCCTAAGTAAGTGTCTAAACTAAAACTAAAAATGTTAATAATTTGTCCAGTACATTTCTTTATCTAAGGCAGTAATGTAAGCTATAGCTTTAATTGATTTAAATAAATAATTTATAATTAACATATAAACATTTTGAGCAGCAGAGTCCCACATACTTATTCTTGTGCTCATGACTCCTAATATCTCACTCAAAAAAAAATCCTTACAACATAAGATGTTGTTTCCTATGATTAACACAATTCTGCATCCATCTTCATGCTGCACGTCTAATCTCTGCTGTTTAATAATGAATTCCTTTTGAAGTTCTTTATTAGGGTGTGCAATTTCATTTTCTCTACTGCTATCAGGTAACCCGGTTGATTAATGAAACAGGATCTTACCACCCTAAGGCCATTATGGCAGTTGAGTAACACTCTAGTATTGTAGCAGTGCTTTCTCTGTATTGTCTTTTTTATATCAAGTATTGGGTAAATACAAGTCACAAAACCTGACCCATGGTTTACTGGAGCAGTGCAATCTTGTTTTTGTATATACTGTAAAAAACAATATTACTTAGATGTTGTCTTTTTAAATACCTGTGGTTACAAGCTTTAGATTTCTCAGGATTAAACATTGCGCATTGTCCCATTTTGTTTCACACACGTGCGAGTAGGAGTCAACTAAAGGGTCTGAATAATGGCAATTTCACATCCGACCAGGGGGTGGTGGGGTGCACTGACTGTCTTTCTCGATCCCTTGAAGATCATTCTCGGGAAATCTGACAGTGTTCCAGCACCATTGATGACATCACTTCCAGGTCTAGTGCCTTTGATACCACTTCCGGTTTCCTGTGGCTTTGATGATGTCACTTCTGGTCCCCGCCTCTGATGATGTCACTTCCGGTCCTGATGACATCACTTCCTACACTGGCCTTTAAAGACGCCGTCTTGACTATTCACTACAGTTCTGTTTTGGATTCAGTCTTGTGAACAACTCGCAGCCAAGGCACATTATACAAGTGGCTACCCCGAACCTTTACAATGTCTTATTGTTGTTCTTGTGAACAACACATTCGTTTTTACAATCTTCAAGTTATTTTACCAGACTTGTACACTCCACATATGAGGACTCTTCATTTTGTATACCTATCTAACACAGAGTTAGTCACAAATTTATTTCCCAGTTCATTTAATGAGGCATTAAATGTACAATACATGGATGCTGGTTTGTGTCTTTACCTATAGGTCTCGTAGTTTTGGCAAATTAACTGATTACGAACATCTACTCTGAACAATTTGTTCCATCTTCTCCTACAGATGCTTAGTCTGACTAAGGTATAGTGACTAAGGAGGACACTGCATTAAAATGAATTCAGAGTTATGGGTCTGCTTTCCTAGCATTCTGACATAGAGTCTGGCTTTGCTACAAAAACAAAAGCCAAAGCCCATTCTTAAGTGGGTAAAGGCTGTCAAGAAGAATGCGCCTAAGTGATAATCCTATATGGACAGCCTGTGGTACTTATGCACATAAAGGAACAAATTAGTAAGACATTTACTTGATGTGGAAGCCTTGGTAACGTTTGAGAAGAATCTGGATGAAACACTGAACAGCTTAGCTGCTAACTAGCACAACATGTTTGATGCAGAGGTGGATGCCCTCTTGTGTCTAAAGCTTCTTACGCTTTCATTTTACTCTATTCATATCCAGAATTTGAATCAGGAATTCTGGAGCCATAAAGCAGCAGTACTAATTAGCCATTTTCCTCTTTTTTTCTTCCGAGTGACATTGTCGATGTGTAAACTCTCTTCCAGTTTTCCAAAAAAATGGCAGAATCGTGAAACTTCTGCAATATCATACTCTGTGTTAGAATTCAAAATAAAACTAAACTTACCTGATTTTTCACAGTTTTCTGACTGATAAGACATAGATGAGAAAAAGGATCAAAACTTTGAAAAGAGACAAAAGACCAGATTTTTGTTATACGCTATTGTACAATGCATATTTGTAACTGGCCCTCCAAATCTAATGAGTACACAAAATTATATGCTTCCATAATGTGGATGCTGTGTCAGGCTTTTTAGCTGGTGTCTTGCTGATGCGGGAATCCATTTCTGAAAGGGAAAATGCTAGTCTCAGAGTTAATGTAATGTAATGTCTGCAGGTGCCATTGCAAAGTCATGTTCCATTAATGGGCTGTCTATCTGACTATCGCACATTTGCCCTTTCAGAAGTGGATTCCCATGTCAGTATGACACCAGTGTGTCTTTGTCCCAAACATTATAGAAGATGCTGTAACTACAATAAAATTGAAATAATATATTTTCTGACTAACAATATGAACTGTTAGTTTAAAGCTTTAGGTATGGCACAAACTTAATAACTAATATACAGTACAACAAACATGGAAAAACCTTTCAAACAATGCAAATATAAATGGTAACTGGGCAAACTTAGATCAAATATAGTTATTTTAATTGTTTGCTGCTAATTTACATTGATAACTCTACTGTATATTACAGTATACTGTTAAACTGTTAAAACAGAGTGAGCTAACTTTAAAAATTTAAAAATGTGCTAGCCAATACTGTTGCTGTACTGGCATGAGAAAGTTAACAAACTTACATTGGTATTTATAAAGGAATACTGCCGCAAAGCATTTATAGCCTCTGTCCACTTTTGATGCTTTTGTTGCGTAGTGCTTTCAATAATACTTTTTTCATTGCAAAAATCGATTGGAAGTGAAATTTGAGAGGTGGCTAGAAAGAATTTTAGTTGGATAACAACAAATATGGGAAAGGGTTACAGAGATGAGGTTTAGGGAAGAGACCAGCGTAGGGGAGGAACAGTTTGGTTTTATGACAGGGAGAGAAACAACTTATGTAGTCTTTGCATTAATAAAGCTTGTAGAGAAGGATTGCATATGGTGTTTATTGATTTGGAGAAGGCTTATGATAGTGTGCCAGGACAGGAGGCCTTATGGTGAAAAAGAAGTACCAGGGAAGTATGTGAGGATAGTCCAGGATATACTGTATATGAGGAAGTGAGGATTTGGGTTAAAAGCAGTGTTGGGGTAGCAAACAAGATCCCAGTTAGAGTAGGTCTCAACCAAAGATCTTCTTTAAGTCGTTAGCTCTTTGATCTAGTTATAGATGTGTTAAGTCATGGGTTAAAAGAGCAATCCTCCTGGTATATGTTTTTTGCTGATGACATTGTGTTATGTATTCCCAGAAAAAAGGAAATGGAGAGAGAGTTGAAAGAATGGAGAAGGGTTTTGAAAGTTGGAAGGCTGAAGATAAATAGGAAGAAGAAAGAATACATGAGGTTTAAAGATGATCAGGATTCATAAGTTAGCCTGCAGGGAAAGCTAGTGAAGAGAGTGGATACATTGAAATACCTAGGATCAGTGGTCACTCAAGATGTAAAATTACATGCAGAGATAACCCATGAGGATGGAACAATTGGAGGAAACAATTAGGAGTTTTGTTAGATTGAAAAATTAAGACAAAGATTAAAAGTAAGGCTTTTAAGAAAGTGGTTAAGACCAGCCATGATGTATGGAGCTGAGACATTGGCAGTAAAGGGAGAGCAGAAGAAGTTAGAAATTGCAGAAATGAGAATGTTGAAATGGATGTGTAGAGTTACAAAAAAGTACACAATAAGAAATGAGACAATCAGATGTACAGTGGGAGAGGTATCTAAGAAAGTAAAGGAAAGTAAACTGAAGTTGTACGGAAATGTGATGAGGGGAGACAATGAATATGTGGGTGAAAGAGGGATGGTAGTGGAAGTACAGGGTAAGAGAAAGTCAGTCAGTCAGTCAGTCATTGTCCAACCCGCTATATCCTAACACATGGGGGTCATGGGGGTCTGCTGGAGACAATCCCAGCCAACACAGGGCGCAAAGCAGGAACAAACCCCGGGCAGGGTGCCAGGCCACCGCAGGGCGCACACACCACACACAAACTTGGGACAATTTAGAATTACCAATGTACCTAACCTGCATGTCTTTGGACTGTGGGAGGAAACCGGAGAACCTGGAGGAAACCCACACAAAGAACATGCAAACTACACGTAGGGAGGACCCGGGAAGCTACCACTACGCCAAGGTGCCACCCAAAAGAGAAAGTGAGTGAGGCCAAAATGTATAAAGTAAAAGAAGATCTGAAGGAAGAGGACTACGGAGGGCATGCAGGACTCAGCTGTATGAAGAAGGTTTGATCAAGCACATCAATCCTACATAGAAGTGGGAACAGATGAAAAGAAAGAAGAAGAAGAGTAAATGTGACTCATTGCTGGCTATCTAACTGGAAGTCACCTTCGAGTTGCATGAAAAGGGGTACTCAGTGCATCAAAATTCCTGCCAGAGTTAACATGTAATTGCCATGAAAATGCCCCACACAATGACTCCCCAACATTAACCTTCTTGGTTGTTGATATCTGATAAAACAGACATATAAGTTTTCACCATATTCTGCACTTTCCATTAACATGAATAAGTAGGTTCAGATAATAAGATCAATAAATGTTTTCCAATCCTCTACTCTCTAGAACATGCAGTTTTTCAGCAAATATAACACATTGTTTTTTCTACCAGGAGTCAAGTTAGTTTGAGCCACCATTCAAAGTGCAAATACTGCAATAAGGTAAGATGATTTGTATATCTTGATATGTCTCTTTTGCCACAACTGTTGCTCATCTATTAATGCAAATTAATAGATTCAAGATCACATTAGGCAGTCTGAGACAACCTCATTTCTGTCTGCCCCTATACAGTTTACTGATGATGATGTTCTTGATATTAGTTACAATGTCATTTTCCATCCATTTTCCAAACCTGCTTATCCTGAAAAAGGTGTGGACCACCGTGGTGCATACAGCCGCCCTAAACCCGACACAGACAGGCAGGACACTAATTGCCACACACCATTCCTTTATTTATAGGTGGGGTTGTGCTTTCTATGCTCCCCACAAGAGCATAATGTCCATAAGACAAATGCACAGTCCTTTTCCTACTTCTCTTTCTTT
The DNA here is from genome assembly GCF_016835505.1 of Polypterus senegalus. Lineage (NCBI taxonomy): Eukaryota > Metazoa > Chordata > Cladistia > Polypteriformes > Polypteridae > Polypterus > Polypterus senegalus. The sequence continues at coordinate 210,638,114 of NC_053156.1, read as the reverse complement.
TCTTTTTACCGCCTCCACTCCTCTCACAGCAAGCTTTATCCACTTCCTCCCAACTCTGGCACCTTGAATAGAGTGAGGCGACTCCTTTTAAGCAGTTCCTGGGAGTGCTCCAGGTGGCTCATCAGTATTACCTGGAATCACTCCCAGGTGTGGTGGAAGTCTGCTGTAGGGCTTTGCAGCTCCTGCTGGCGGCCTCCACGGAAAACCTAGCAGGGCTGTATCAAACTCCAAGTCTCAGCATGGCAAGTGGGAATCTGTGGTGCCACATCCACCCAGCCTGGATGCCCTCTAAGGAGGTAGTGCCTCGCAGGTGCTCTCTCCATTGGTCCTTCCATCCAGTTGGTATCTTGGCTGGGTAATTGCCGAGGCCGCCTGTCACAAGGGTCACATGACATCTACAGCCTATCCCCTACAAGCAATGGGTGCAAGGCAGCATCCCTGAATAGGGCGCCAATTCATTGCAGGATGAACACACTCATAAAAAACACAAACTTTGGCCAATCTTGCAATGCCAATTCATCTAAGACATTTTCTTACCCTTCAGTCTTAAAAGTTGTACAGTACTTGTCTTACCTTTGTGGTAAGCAGCCCGGACACAGACAGGTAGACATGATTTTATATCACCACACACGTTTATTTACAAGTCCTATTTACAATTATGACATGCACAACCCAGTGCTGCAGCACCAATCACCCCTAAGTCCAGGCCCTTACACAATGTCTCTTATCTCTTCTGGTCCACCTCCGCTCCTCTCCTCTGAGCTCTGTCCTCTTCCACCCGACTCCAGCCATCGAATGGAGGGAGGGAGCCCCTTTTATACACACCTGGATGTGCTCCAGGTGCCACCCGGCAATCTTCCACCAGCACTCTCCAGTGTGGCGGAAGTACCGGTTCTGCATCCGGAAGCACTCTGGCTGTCTCTGATCCTCTTCTCCCCAGCACTTCTGGGTGTGGTGGAAGTGCTGAGGTCCAGGGCTCCATAGGTATTGGGGCACCCCCTGGCGGTGACCACAGGCCCCTACAGGGCTGAGCTTCAAAGCTCTGTACCCGTAGTCCCAAAAGCTACCAGGGCGGTCACCCTCTTGTTGTCTGGAGGAGGCGCAAGCCCTCCTCCGGTCCTCCTGGGCGTCCCGGCTGGGTACAACCCCCAGCCACGTGCCACAACTTGTAATACCTATACAGATAAGTATAATTATTATTCTTATTATTAATAGTTTACAAGCAAATGGCACAGTGTAGGAGCATACTGTCTGTAAGTAACCTTAGATTGTAACATAGATAAGGAATCCTAAAACTGTAATATCATAAAGAAGAAGCCTTTTCTGTGTATGTGTAATGAAATTTTCTTTTTATGTGTTGTAAATTGTTTTCCTTTCAAATTTTATTGAGAATTTCAAAATGAATTAATTAGACTGTGAAATTTAACGTTACATTTCATACTCAGTGCTAAAACCTTTGTGATCTCAGTAGTACTTCAATTTTGGGAACTTCAAAGACATGCAGCTACAGTACATATTTACTAATCTTTATTTAACTAGTAATATGAAACTATTCTGCTTTTTATAATCTCTCTTATGCAGGGATGGGCAAAAGTATGTTTATTATTGTGAGTATATAAGACACAGTTTATTCTTGCATTATTTATTATTTAATTATTGTATTATTTATTTGTATTATTTGTCTAATTTGTTGTGTTCTTCTTCTTCTTATTATTGTTATTAGAAAGTAGACTACAAGAATAAACTGCATATCTTTTTCCATACAAACAACTGTAAACCTACTTTTGTCCACCATGTATATGTCAACTCCCTTTGTCTTTTTAAAATAACATGTTTTCTGTTGTCATTACTTAAATAGGCATTTTTTTACTTTAATTTATTTTAGCATTTTTATTAAAACTTAAGATTACTTATAATTCGGTTAACTGTTTCCTCATTTCTTTTCTATACTTATGAGCATATTGTTGTACATTTTGTCATATTTTTGGGTTTTATTTGGTGTTTGCAAGTACTTTGTCAATATTTGATCATTTTGTGATACATCATTGTGTCAAATTTAATGCAAAAATGAAAACTGTGTGGATCACCCAGGCTGGCACTGCAACCTGAACCCGACACAGACAAGCATGGGACACAAGTTCAAGGCACATGTTTTATTTGTTCTTTTTACCTTGTGGGCAATGACTTCCTCATTCCCACAAGCTCAATACAGTCCAGCACAAGCACAAAACAATTCTCTTTGTTTTCTCTTTCACGTCTCCTTTCCACTACTCCGGTCAAGCTTCGTCCTCCTCCTCCTGACTCTGGCTCCCTGAGAAGTGGCTGCTGGCTCCTTTTATAAGGTACTCGGGAGTGCTCCAGGTGCTTGATGACTCATTTCCCGGGAGCACTTCCGAGTGTAGCAGAAGAACTGCCTAAAAGGGCTCAGCAGCTCCTGCTGAAGCACCCCCTGGTGGTGCCTGTGGATCCCAACAGGGCTGCACCAAACTCCAAATCACATGAAGCCACGCGGGAGTCCGAGGCACTGCTGCAGCCCAGGGGGGTTGCCATCTAGCATCCCAGGGGTGGTAGCACTCTGGCCATGCTTGCTCCCCTAGTCCTCCCAGCGTGGAGGCATCCCAGCTGGGCAAGGTCCCTGGCCACATGCTACAACTGTTAACTGTCATCTACATTCTAAGGTGCCCAAGCTGCATTGATTACTTTTTTGTAGAATTATTGTATTATCTATACAGAATGTCTACACAAGTCTATGCAAGTGTTCATTTTTTTAGCCTAGTCAATCCAACACAGGGTCATGGGGTACTAGAACCTATTCAACAATATACATGTTAGTGCTCAACCTTGGACACAATACAGATGAGTTGCAGGGGACACATCTACACAGAGTAATTAAAATCTTGAGTTAATTTATTATACATGTTATTTGTCAATATACAGGGTGGCCCATATTTATGTATAGGATTGAAAAGGCGTTATTGTCAGGAAACTACCAATGTCATTATCAAGTAACATAATGGAACATGAACATTAAGTACCTTAAATGTTTTTTCATCCCCTGTTCTCCATGGTGTGGTCCACCAAAGCGCCATCCAGATTGATACATGCCTGAAGATGAACAGCGACATTGTCACAGGCGGCTTGGCACCTTTGTACTGGTATCCTCAGAAATTCTTCTGTGATAGCTGCATGTACTTCAGCCACATTGTGGATAAGATGTTGATACACCTTATCTTTTAGTTAACCCCACAGGAAAAAGTCTGGTGGGGTCAAATCAGTAGAAAGAGCGGGCCATTCCACATGCCTGTGTCAGCCGATCCAGCGTTGTGGAAATGTTTCGTTCAACCACTGGTACAGCATAGTGTGGCGGTGCCCCATCTTGCTGCCACCACAGATCATCAATGTCTAGTCGTTACTCCCATTCTCAGGCTACATAGCGATGCCATTTTTGATACTTTTCATGCAGTAGTTTAAATGCTACAGCCTGTGAAACATCATATACATAAATATGGGCCACCCTGTAGGTGGGAACTGGGCTACTTAACTCTTTGAGGGCTGAATATTTTTCCAAAAACCTCAGTTTTCTGAAAAGCACACAATGCACTGGTTTCACACATAACTCAACATAAAATGTCTGTTGCTACGTGCTGTGGCTGCTGTTGGCGCCTGCGCACGGCAGGCCGGCTACCTCTCTGTCTTTGCACAGCAGGTAGGCGATGGTGTCAGTTGCTCTTGTCATCATAAGTGGTGGTCTTCCTAGGCAAACGCTGCTGTAAGCATATCAGCTACATGAATGTGTTCAGCACCATGATCAGCTAGGGACAGATAGGCTGATGCTGGTACCTCACTTTCATTGTCAATATCTATCTCCAGATCACTTGCATCAAACTCAGAGTTCGAAAAGTCAGAGTCCTATTCAGTGATAATACGTAAAACGGCCATGGAGTATTTTGCTTTGCACATTTGCTTTAGTCTTGACAGATGCCTATGCCATTTTAGAGGCTGTTTGCTCTTCACTACACATGCATGTGCAGTGAATCGAGCTGAATTCAACTTTCCTTCAAGCAAAGAGAGTCAAACTAAAACATAAGGGCGAGTTTTGTCACAGTTTACAGCCGATTACCATCCTCTACCCCTGGATTTCGACAAAAGTCAACATCAGCCCTGAAAGAGTTAAAGAAAATACATGTAAAAACAGAAAGACATGCAAGCTCAACATAAACCAGTCACCAGGTTGGAAATCAAACCCAGGCTCATGGAGATGTGTGAAAGTCATGCCAATCACAGCACAATTGCACTACTCTTTGGCAGTATCTTTTTCTATAGTATATCATTTTTTGAGCAATTTTGTAAATATTTTTTCTACAACTGTCATCATCAAGAGGAGCAAAGTGAAGCAGGAGGTTCTGTTTTGGCCTCACAGTACTTGAATACCATATTGGTCCTTACATGGGATGCCTCCTTATGTGCAGGGTTTGCTTGTTTCTGTATCTATATCATTCCCCCGAATACTCCAAAAACATACAGTTATGTTGATTAGCTAATCTACTAGCTAATAAGTGTGAGTAATGAGGTGAATATATCCTACCAGTATGGAATTCAGGGAATTCAGTATTAAGCATTGATTTGTGCTTTGTCAAAGACAAGATAAAGGTTTGAGGCAACACTGTCGCTCTGTATATTGTAAAGGCAAAATGATAAATGCCTTTCAGCAAAAAAAAAATGTGAGTCTGAGATTAGTCTGTCCAAGATATTGACATTTCTGGTTAAATACAGGCCAGGCAGAAAGAGGCGGGTTCAGGTGGATGGAAACTGGAAGTGACATCAGAGATGGTAAGGTTGCCAATCATCCAGTCTGCACAGTGAGGAAGAGAACAGGCACTGGAATACAGCACCACCCTAGGGATCGGCAAGAAATTACCACCACCAGAGCCTTAAAGCTTCTGGAATTGGCAAGCTTTCATGTCCTTATGCTAGCTTAACAAGGAAATGGATACATGGATGCTTAAATTAAAGGAAAGTGATTTCATTAAAATAGGTCTTACTTGACTTATTTTTAAATGATTATGGAAATGTATAAAGTTACAACAGAAATCAGAAAATTCTTCACGTTAAGAAATGCTCAAAATGAGCATGAGACTTTTTTTGCAACAGCAAGCTTTAACAAAAATAACCTAAGTAGCCATGGAACCAACCATTTTGGCAATATTTCTTAGAACAGGAAGCTATTAACATTGCATTATTTTGAAATAAAATGTATTGATACATACAAAGATTCACTAAATATGTTTTACTATAAATATTGAACATTACAATATGTATTTTCCGAATATTTACATTTTCTTTAAGATGCATATGATGCACTGCAAATTTCACCCAAAATACAATAGCATGACAAATACATGGTCTTAAAGAAAACAGGGTGTAATCAATTACTAGTCTGTTTAACAACATCTATATTATCTTAACAAAAAAGACAGAATGGCATAAAACTGAGGACAAAAATAAAGGATGCCTAAACAATGTACAGTAGATTCGTCATGCTCTATTATCATATACAATTTAAAGCCACAAACTATACTAATCTGAAACAATCTTAATAGCTCCTGGCTTCAAAAATCAACTACAAAATGGTTGAAACGACTGCTGACATTTAGCTCTCAGTTCATTAAAAATTAATGTGCTGACGTCCTTCTTCTCCGAAAGGGTTATGGTTTGAATGTTCCACCAGATGCTATCTGTCACAAATTGGGGGGTATAAGAGAAGCAACTGAGCAGCACCACAATTTTTAAAATAAAAGAACATGTTATTATTTTGGCTAGAGCAAAAAAAGCAAAACAGATTTGTGTTTGACACTCTGTTTAAAAAGATGAACAACATTAACTTGGCAAGATGAAGGCTATATTGGCAACACTAAGGAAACTGTTTGAATTTAAAAGAAGAATTTATCAGTATTGTCATAAGACACATACAAGTACTATTGGATTTTTGTTGCATTTGAAGAAAGTTTTTGCTTTTAAATTTATTTACTGGTCCCTTCTATGCACATAATGCTGCAAAGATATTCTCCAACACCATACAAACCTGAACTAAGTTAAGATGGATTTGAAATGTATTTATTGAAGATTTTCTTAAATAAAAGAATACATTAAATATATTAACTTCTTAACATTAAGTTGTCATATGTTCAGTGTATATGCAGTACAGTATATAATTATGGGCGGCACGGTGGCGCAGTGGGTAGCGCTGCTGCCTCGCAGTTAGGAGACCTGGGTTCATTTCCCGGGTCCTCCCTGCATGGAGTTTGCATGTTCTCCCCTTGTATGTATGGGTTTCCTCCCATAGTCCAAAGACATGCAGGTTAGGTGCATTGGCGATTCTAAATTGTCCCTAGTGTGTGTGTGCACGCCCTGCGGTGGGCTGGCACCCTGCCTGGGGTTTGTTTCCTGCCTTGCACCCTGTGTTGGCTGGGATTGGCTCCAGCAGACCCCCGTGACCCTGTAGTTAGGATATAGCAGGTTGGCTAATGGATGGATGGTATGTAATTATATATAGTCGCATGCAAGTGCATCTGGAGTACAATCTATAGATGTTTTGTTGCAATTGAAGTAAATTAAGCCTTGCAAGTTGAAGCAAACAATTTGCAAAGGTGTCCCGACTTCTATTGATTACTTAGAAACCCTCTGTCTGTCTTAAATAAAGCAGATCTGGAACTGACTGTACTACTACACCCTCTGAAGTTGTACTTCGATAATATTACACTGTAGAAAATTGAAAATTCCAGTGATGATGGCAAAAAAATGTTAATTAACAAATGAAATGAAATTATTACTAGTAGAAGTGTAGGCCTTTCATTTAGAGAAACTGCAAAAAAAAAAAAAATTGTTAGTGAGTACGGTGTCCTACACAATCCAATGGCAATTGGCAACTGGAAGAAACTCTGAGAGAAAGAGATCTGGCAGACCTAAAGTCACAACCCAATCAGAACACAAGATTCTAAAGGTCAGTAGCTTGCATAACAGGTATCTCACAGCATAACAGTTTCAAACACAGCTTATCAGTGGTCAAAAAAAGCAAGTCTCAGTTTCTACAGTGAAGAAAGACTTTGCGCTGTGTAAGAAAGCCATTCCTTAAAGTCCAAAACAGAGCCTTGAAATACCGGCTGTGGACTACAGCAGACTGAAAGAAAGTCTCATGGGCCGATGAATCATAATTTGAAATCTTTGGTTCATCACACCTGGTGCTTGTATACCGTCAAGTTGGTTAAAGGATGGTTCCTCGGTATGTGACAGCAACTGTCAAAAATGGAGGTGGAAGTGTGATGGTCTGGAGTTCTTTTGCTGGAGGTAGATTGGGTGACTTGCACAGAGTATGACATGCATTCTTAATCAAAAGAGTTACCACGGTTTGGCTGTTACATCAGCAAAAGGTGGCTACTTTGATGAATCAAAATTTGGAATAATATTTTGTACACTTAACAAACAATTCCTTGACTGATTTTTTTCTATTTGCCATTATTTATTTGTTCTATGCCTTGATTTCGTGAAACATTTAGGAATTAAACTGCATGCATTTCCATAAAAACTGAGGTGTTGTAAAACTATATATATATATTTAGAGAATATATGCACAAGATTGATAAAAACTTTCTTTATAACTTACTTCTCCATCAAGGAGTCCTGCAACAGCTTTAGCTGAAAGACAAGAGCTAGGTTAGGATGCTATTAGCATAGAGCACATTTATTACATTATAAGCATTTCAAAACTGTCCCTTTTTATCTTATTATTTTCAATTTTATTAGTGACTTGATCTTGCAACCTATTTCACTTCTCATTTTCTCTCTTCTCTTCAGCTAAATGTCCTCTTTTGCTTAGAGTTATGGCCTGCTTTATTAATGCTTATGGTGTATCACAAAGTTAGGGTGGAGTTGTAGCTCTGAGGTTAAGGATCTGTGCTGGTATCCCGAAGGTTGCCGGTTCCAATCCCCGTCACTGCCAAAAGAGATCCTACTCTGCTGGGCCCTTCAATTGCTCCAGGGGCGCGGTACATTGGCTGACCCTACGCTCTGACCCCAAGGAGCATGCGAAAACTAACAAATTCCTAATACAAGAAATTGTATCAGGCAAAACAAAAAAAAAATAGTGAACTACTATTTAGTGCTCTCCTTTGCATAATGTAAAAAAGATACCACCTCTCATATTACACTCTGTACTTAACCTCCTCACCACAAGTTACAAATGCAGCCAAATAATCTTGAAGGTATTTTTTATAGTTATTGTCACTGCCTCATGGTGTTATGCTTACCATTTACTTGAAAACAATTGCATGTGCTCAGAATGGCCATCATCATGTCCTTGAGATACTAACACTGATCATCCTGTATAAAACTGAACAATGCACACTTCCAATGTCAACTTTATTATATAAAAAAATGGCAACACAGTTTGCTCATGTACATTATAAACAAATAGCAAAATATCACATAAAGATATAAAGATATAAACAGCATACATGTAAATGTAGTTTGACTTAAGGATGAGTTGCTTGAGCTACCATTAAATTTATTTCTTACATTATATTTATTTATTTTCCTTTTTAAATAGCTATAGGTGGTTTGCTGTCACGGTGCTTTTGCATTTTCTTTCTCATCATTATAGCAAGAAGTAAACATGTAAGAAAAATAAATGAATAAAATCTACATGCTTAAGAAAAACAACTTTAACAACTCTTAATATTACCAACAACAATTTCTTAACAGTCATCAGTTTACATAATCTTGCTCAAAAGTTAAAAATTACTAGAAATTATTTTGTATTTCCACCAAGATACATTAAAAAGGGCTCCATCTGGAGTTGATTTCTACCTTATGTCCAATGCTCCTGGGATATACCGTGACCCCTTGTGACCTAAACTGGACTAAGTGGATTCAATAATAGATGGATAAAAAAAAATGAACAATGCCTTGGATCACATTGCCATGTAATTCTCCTTATTCTAGTCGAGGAGCTAACTCTTCTCTGAGGTCTTTGGTTTCTTTGCGAAGTCCATAAGCATATGCTGTTATATTATTCCTAATTTCCTGTCTTTGTTTATACTTGGGCGTGTGAATGTCCTTGCTCTGTTCCAATACGTGTTGCTTCCTGTGCTGCTAAATAGCCCTAGGGCCCTTACAACTAAGTTATACCCTAAATCTGTATGATCCTCACATCATGCATAGACTTATCCAAACAGCTGGAATCATTTGGAAGCCTAATAATTCTCTGATGGTATGCCCCCATGAAAATGCTGTGAAGCAACCCATTTTTGTTTTAATGTTCCAGCCCAGAATGTCTGTAAACTGCATATATGTATATATATATATATATATATATATATATATATATATATATATATATATATATATATATATATATATATATATAGTACTGTGCAATAGTCATAAGCACTTTACATAGTTTACAAAAATATTTCTCTTAGATGGTGTTTTATTATAGTATCAGGTTACCTAACATGAAAGGCACAAGCAAATCTCTTAGGTTTTTTTCTCAGTGTTTTCTCAGTGGGGGATAGGAAATGCCAAAACCAGCTCTGTATCTATTACCTGTAACCTCTTATCTGTATCCCTATCCATGCTGTCCCCGAAATATTTAACCACAAAAACCTCTATGGTGGGCTGCTTCACTGACTAAGGTGGTCTTTACTTTCAATACTTTACTTCAACCCAGTTTACCACTAATAGAGGGCTTCACAAAAGTGTCTTTTCACGCATCTAAGAGGCTATAATTAGACAAGTAATGCACTAAACTATACTAAGCTAGTAACAATCATACACAGTCAAGAATTTAAGTTTTTGATTAAAAATTATATGTATGTGCATTAAAATCATTAATAGTAAACATATATAGTGATTGAAGAATAATACAACCTGGATGTGTGAAGTCTCCATTCAAACCAAGTTGCAGTAACAAGACACTAATGACCATTCTATTCCCAGATGTCTTTTCTTCTTGCAGATTATATTCTCAAGCAAAGTAAAGATATATCAAGTAAGAAAAAAAGAGCAATCTTTAGCAGTTTTATATAATAGCAGAATGTGAGAGAGAAAGAGAGAGGGGTAGGTAGAAAGAAGACGCTTCTTTGGAAAAGGTCTTTTTAAACAAAGCATCAGTAACCCCTCCACCCTCTTTACCCAAAAATGAGCGAACACACAAAACTACTGGCATATTGGTTATGTTGACATAATTTCTTTCAGTTCTAACTGCACAGGAAAATGTTTCAGACATTGTTATCAAAAGTTCAAGGTTAATTCTCTGAGACTCTAATCTAAGTAAGCAAAAAGTTTAAAAGGAAAACAAAAAGAAAAAAACTCTTGATTTTTGCTTTGTATTATAACTCTCACAAAATGCACTGCACGCATTGCTGTCCTGTAAACAGTTATTTTATGTCTTCTGGATTGTTGTATCAATATAAAAAGTGCATATTTTAGAGTTCTAAACATTCCTTTTGCAGAATTGATATAGCACAATTAAGATATTTGAATGTCCTTAAAGAAAAAAAAGTAACACTTTCCAGTTGTGATATATTTATAGATATATAGTACAATGCTTGATTGAGCAAATATATTAAACAAGAGTGAATGATCAGTGACAAAATGTGTAGGTTGAACAGAAACAGCAATACAGAGAAAATAAACTCGGCAGCCACACTCAAAAAGCATGAAGTTGCTGTCGATGGCTGGCAGCTTAACATGCAATTCTTACAACTTGGCAAAAGTGGCCATCCTTTTCAAGGTGATCATTTCTATATGGGGTTTCTCCCAAGTAGAAATGTCACAGTAGACAGATATTTCCAGATGTACTGTCCAAGCTCCCCTGCAGAAGCACAAGCAAATAGGCAAGATTGAAGACTGGATAACCCAAATGTTAGACATGGAAACTGAATGTAGCAAATGAGAAATTAATCAATTTCTTCCCTTTGGAATCCAAATATGATTGGCTCTTTTATCAGCTCAAAATAGGTGGAAATCACTTTCACCCTGGTATACCTATCTACAGCCTGTCTTTTCAGGAAGAGTTGTGATCAAAAAGCCATTTTGTTGTGGTGTAAATAAATCTAAATGACTCATCTACACACAAAAAAAAAAAACCAGAAGGAGTGGGGCATGCAAAATTGGCAGCAGGTGCTTTGTGCTGATTTAAAACAAAGAAATTTCTCTCCCAAATGGCTGGACAATTTTACATGGATAAATATCAGCAGGCAGCATGATGGAGGATCCCTGCAGGTTTAGGGCTGCATTTGATCATAGAGCTGGTGATTTGCTCAAGACTGATGGTGCCTTCACTGTTGAGAAGTACAGGAAGATTCTTATCTATTATACAATTCCATTAATGTGATGTCTGATTGGTTTCAGCTTCATTCTGCAGCATAATAATGACCCCAAACATATGCCAAAATCATAAAACAAAAAAAGGAACAGGATGTCCTGTACCAGATGGTATAACCCTGATTTCCCTATCACTGTACCAGGCTGGCATTATTTGCAGAGGTAAAAGCAAGTTAGACACAGCCAAAGTTTGTGGTACTGTGGTACTGTGTCAAGTTCTCCAAGAGGTCTGGAACAACCAGCCAGGCAGATACCTTCAGAAACTGCATGCAAGTGTACCTAAGAGAAGTGCTTGTGTTTTTAAAGCAAATGGTGGGCACACCAAGTACTGATTTCATTTGTGTTTTTTTTTTTCTGCCTACTGAACGTTCTAGAGCATATCTCTCTATTATAAAAAAAAAACTTGGGATGAAACGTGATCTTTTGAAGAGAGATCTTTTGAATACAGACAGAGAGACATTTTCATGTCCTGCAACACGGGCAAGTCACGTCATACTTACAGCCTTTGGAAGCAAGTCCCGTGATACACATGCACAGCAGGTTAGAGATAACGGATGTAGGAAAATTCAAAAGTCTCAAGAAAATGAGAATAAAGATCACGTTAGCGCAAACAAACAGAAAATATTACTCGGTGAAATAACAGAACAATGAAAAGAGATCGAATAGTGTTTGAGGATGTCTAATGGAGACGAGAGACAAGGCAGTGACTTTTAAATGTTGGAAGCACCGCACGAAATGCACATCACGCGGCATGGGAGCAGCAGAAAGCCAGCAGCTTATCGAGCAAAAAGGAGATAAAAAAAACAACTGTTATTTGTTTCCCGTTGTATCACCATTTAAGAAGGGTTTCAGAAGAACGAACGCGTCGCAGCCCCCCTCTTTACATCGGCTCGTAGCCATAGAGTAAAGATTGCATTAGTGCAAACAAACGGAAAATATTACTTGGTGTAATAACAGAACAGCGAAAAGAGATCGAATAGTATTTGAGGATGTCTGGGGGAGAAGACAGACAAGGCAGTGAGTTTAAAAAATTTGATACAGCGCAAGAAATGGAGATCACACCGCACAGGAACAGCAGCAAGCCAGCAGCTGATCAAGAAAAGAGGAGATAAAAAAAACAACTGTTATTTGATTCCCATTGTATAACCATTAAAGAAGGGTTTCGGAGGAGTGAGCACATCTCCTTGGGGTGTGTTCAGCCCCCCTCTTCACAACAGCACATACCTCTAGCAAGGGGTTGAGGGTAGGCGAGCGAAGTGCAGATCATGCGGCACGGCAGCAGCATCAAGCAAGCAGCTGATCGAACAAAGAGGAGGTAAAAAAAAAAAAAGGAATTTGATTCCCATTATATCACTGTTTAAGAAGGGTTCCAGAGGAGTGGCTGCGTCTCCTTGGGGTGCTTTCAGCCCCCCTCTTCACAACAGTGCATAGCGCTTGGCGCGGAGAAGCCCCCTAGTATTGATTAATAAAAAATATTCATGACATTATTTTTACAGAACAAGTGCCTTAGACTTTTGGACAGTACCATAAATACATTTTCAACACACTTAACACAATTCATAGTCATGTTGCTACTAAAGCTTATACAGTCAGCACTGGATGGGAGGCAAGACAAAAACATGGACAGAATGCCAGGTCAGTGCACACACCCACACTCACATTCACAATGAGGAAATGTATAGTTACTAATTAACCTACCTTGTAAATCTTTAGGGATATGAAGTTTAAACCAGTGTACTGGCGGAAAGCCAAAGTAATCAAGTGGAGAAAAATCAAACTCCACACATAGACTGGGATTTGAAACCAGTGTATCTACTTGAAATGACTGTACTCGTATTTGTAAAGATGAGAACTAGCAAGACACGTAGTCAAGTTTTAACATGATGCAACATTAAAAGAGTGTGGCCGTAAACCACAAGAATGGAAAAAACTACAAACCGGATTCCAAAAAAGTTGGGACACTATACAAATCATGAATAAAAACTGAATGCAATGATGTGGAGGTGCCAACTTCTAATATTTTATTCAGAATAGAACATAAATCACAGAACAAAAGTTTAAACTGAGAAAATGTATCATTTTAAGGGAAAAATATGTTGATTCAGAATTTCATGGTGTCAACAAATCCCAAAAAAGTTGGGACAAGGCCATTTTCACCACTGTGTGGCATCTCCCCTTCTTCTTACAACACTCAACAGACGTCTGGGGACCGAGGAGACCAGTTTCTCAAGTCCCATTCTTGTCTAATACAGGCATCTAACTGTTCAATCGTCTTGGGCCTTCTTTGTCGCACCTTCCTCTTTATGATGCGCCAAATGTTCTCTATAGGTGAAAGATCTGGACTGCAGACTGGCCATTTCAGTACCCGGATCCTTCTCCTATGCAGCCATGATGTTGTGATTGATGCAGAATGTGGTCTGGCATTATCTTGTTGAAAAATGCAGGGTCTTCCCTGAAAGAGATGACGTCTGGATGGGAGCATATGTTGTTCTAGAACCTGAATATATTTTTCTGCATTGATGGTGCCTTTCCAGACATGCAAGCTGCCCATGCCACATGCACTCATGCAACCCCATACCATCAGAGATGCAGGCTTCTGAACTGAGGGTTGATAACAACTTGGGTTGTCCTTGTCCTCTTTGGTCCGGATGACATGGCGTCCCAGATTTCCAAAAGAACTTGAATCGTGACTCGTCTGACCACAGAACAGTCTTCCATTTTGCCACACTCCATTTTAAATGATCCCTGGCCCAGTGACAACGCCTGAGCTTGTGGATCTTGCTTAGAAATGGCTTCTTCTTTGCACTGTAGAGTTTCAGCTGGCAACGGCGGATGGCGGTGGATTGTGTTCACTGACAATGGTTTCTGGAAGTATTCCTGAGCCCATTCTGTGATTTTCTTTACAGTAGCATTCCTGTTTCTGGTGCAGTGTCGTTTAAGGGCCCGGAGATCACGGGCATCCAGTATGGTTTTACGGCCTTGACCCTTACGCACAGAGATTGTTCCAGATTCTCTGAATCTTCGGATGATGTTATGCACAGTTGATGATGATAGATGCAAAGTCTTTGCAATTTTTTGCTGGGAAACACCTTTCTGATATTGCTGCATTATCTTTCTGCGCAACATTGTGGGAATTGGTGATCCTCTACCCATCTTGGCTTCTGAGAGACACTGCCACTCTGAGAAGCTCTTTTTATACCCAATCATGTTGCCAATTGACCTAATTTGTGTTTATTGGTCTTCCAGCTCTTCGTTATGCTCAAATTTACTTTTTCCAGCCTCTTATTACTACTTGTCCCAACTTTTTTGGGATTTGTTGACACCGTGAAATTTTGAATCAACATATTTTTCCTTTAAAATGATACATTTACTCGGATTAAACATTTGATCTGTCATCTACGTTCTATTACAAATAAAATATTGACATTTGCCATCTCCACATCATTGCATTCAGTTTTATTCACAATTTGTTTAGTGTCCCAACTTTTTTGGAATCCATTTTTTATTTCAAACAGGGACGCCTATACAAGGCAAGCTATTAAGGTCATAAATGTAGAAGTATATAAAACAGCAAAATTCTTAAAGCAATTTATATTATTTAATGATGAAATATCGTATATAGTTTACAGAAACAAAAGTTCATCTAGTATCCAGACAGAATGTATCTATAAACTGTTCAATGCTGCCTGGCTTAAAAGTTTACTTTGCTTTTATCTTTAGCAGTGTGAGTCTTACCAATTTTTTCCATCACATACTAAAATATTTATACCAGGCTTATGAAACTTTATCATTTACTTGCATTTCAGTATAAGAAATGTTTATTGATGATAAACCTAAGAATTCTTAAATGATACACTTATTAACATCTTATGAAAACTTTTAAATCATACTAACCATTTACTGTAATGTAAACATTCTTTACATTTATACAGCGCTTTTCTCACTACTCAAAGCACTCAGCAATTGCAGGTTAAGGGCCTTGCTCAAGGGCCCAACAGAGCAGAGTACCCTTTGGCATTTACAGGATTCGAACCAGCAACCTTCTGATTGCCAGTCCAGATTCCTAGCCTCAGAGCCACCACTCTTAGTGGTATAGTCCTTATCTTAAGACAGAATATAAGAACTGATTATGCTTTTTTTGGAAATAATATTTCAAAGAAAAAGTTAAACCTACAATTATTTTTAAAAATAATTTTGTGTTTTATATTTAAAGAGCAGAACATTACAACTGCATACTACTCAGTCAAAAACAATAACATAACATTTACTTCAAAATCAATGCAGACAAAACAAAAGAAAAATACAAATGTCAAGGGAAAAGAAAAGTAAAACAAGATTCAGCCCTTCCGGAATCATTTATCACTTTGAACATGACATGCATACATTCTCAAACGTCATTAATCAAATTTAGGTCTGCAGGTGGTAGGAGACAATCATATCAACTTTGGGAGCAAAGCAGAACACAACCCTGTACAGGCTGCCAGTCCATCACAAAGCAGACACAGGTACTCAATCACATATGGGCCAATTTAGAGGAGACAACCCATCTACAATACATTTCTTTGGTGATGTGGAAGGAAAACCTATGCAGTATAAGAACAACAACAGAAACAGATGAAGATTTGGAGCACCATAGTGAACCCCATATAGCTGCCAGATCGATATAATCAAAAATGTCTTTTCAGACAACTCCAAGATGGTGGTGGAGCCAGTTTTCAATCTTGAGGACTGGAAGGGGCAAGTTCAGGTGTTTGTGAA
The DNA here is from genome assembly GCF_016835505.1 of Polypterus senegalus. NCBI lineage: Eukaryota > Metazoa > Chordata > Cladistia > Polypteriformes > Polypteridae > Polypterus > Polypterus senegalus. The sequence continues at coordinate 210,621,974 of NC_053156.1, read as the reverse complement.
CTGGAAGTATCATTATTGGAGATGTGACTGTTAAACACTGCTTTAGGCAGAGTGAGGACGAGAAATGGCATTTGGCAACAGCGCCAACCCCTGATTGGGAGTGTAGTTACAGTTACAGTATATGCACCTTTAAGTTGTCTCCCAAGTGCATGTGTATGACAGCAGACATGGAGATACCACATATACTCAACACAAAAAGTGACCAGGCATGGGTTTCAACACTAACCACTTTACCTGTAGGCCAAGCTGCAGTAAATGAGTAACTTTACAGCTTAAAAAAAACCCCAACTTACTGTAGTACCTTCATTCTCATAAAACAGGTAAAGATAATGCAATCCATCCGATTCTTGTTCTAACTTGCTTATCCTCTTCAGGATCATGAAGGGCTGCTGTCTATTCCAGCAGCATTAGGCACAAGGTAGGAGCCAATGCTGGACAGATACCAGTGATAAGAAAATTGAGTAATAGAAAAAAGGGTTTGGAAAACAAACAGCTTTCTTTATGTGTTTAATGTAAACTATATAATCCAAGAGTTCTCAAAGTGGTTGATATGGACCCCCTGGGGTCAATTTGAACTTTCTAGGGGTGGATAGTTTAAATCAAAAAATTTGGTGGTCGACAACAGCAAAAATAAACCCCCTTACTGCTGCTATTTTTTTGTTACTTTAAAATATCTATGATTCCAATAGGTACCTAATTAAGAAGTAAAATAATTAAAAAAAAACACTTTTTTGATAAAAACACATTACATACCAAACTTGCGAACGAAAAGGTAAAATGTGTCATTAAAAGAGTCACACGTAATAATGCATGAAAATACATGTAGCACAAACATGTCTGTGCATTGTCGTATCGAACGTATCAAAGCAGGTGCGGGCATGAAAAACCTTTGCACGTGACTAGGGGGTCGACGGTTTTAAAAGTTTTTGGTAAAGGGGGCTGCGGCTGAAAAAAGTTTGGGAACTCTAGATATATACTGTATGTATTATCTGACATCTGAAAAAAGTTTTTTTACACATAAAAATAAAATATCATTTAAGTCATGGCATCTCATCCTTCAACCTAATTTTGATTTTGGATTGTAAATTAGATAATTTTCTTCTTCTACTGATAGCTCATTTTCCAAAATGTACTTGTTTTTCAAAATTACTTGTTTTTAAATAGAATAGTATGTTTGTTTTATCTGACCCAGGTAACTGCGCAACATAGTGAGGCAGTTAAATAATTTCACAAATTTACTCGTCAGGTGTGCTGCTTGCTGAGATGAGTAAACAGGCAAATAAAAATATTACAGCCATTGCAGATTCATTTCCTATTACCATATATCCTCCTTCAGCTCAACGTTTGCAATAGTACTTTTCAGTCTATTCCTGGCTAAGTCTGTGTTAGCCATACTTAACAATAAGTATTACCAATTATCTTTTGAATGATCTTTCTGTAAAAAGAACTAACAGATTAGAGAAAATTCAAAATGCTGCTGCAAAGTGACTAACCAAATGTTCTCATCTATGTTGGCCTCCTACATAATGCTGAATCATCTCAAAGCTTGATAGCTTAAAACCCAGTATACTAATATATATAGAATTGTCTCTTGAGATCTATCCTTGATGATCTATCAGGTTTAATGTTTAAATTGTGTTAGCATGTACCATTAATTTTGCATTGGCTACTACTTCATATTTTCCTACCTATCCTTTCGGTAGTTATAGCAATGATGGTGACTCCATCCATCCATCCATTTTCCAACCCGCTGAATCCGAACACAGGGTCACGGGGGTCTGCTGGAGCCAATCCCAGCCAACACAGGGCACAAGGCAGGAACCAATCCCGGGCAGGGAGCCAATCCACCGCAGGATAGTGACTATTATGTTATTTATTGCCTGTTTCTCTCAATCCACTCCCATCTACAGTTATGATTGTTGGTCCTTCCCATTTTAAATTTTCCTTGCTTTTATGCCTTCTAGAACGTCCTGCATAAAACAATGATGGCTTGCCTAATTTAAAGGTGCTGCCTGTGTGGAGTTTGCATGTTCTCCCAAATGATGTGTTAGGTTAATTGGCAACTTCATATAGGCCTTCTTTTAGTGAGTGTGGGTGTGTGTACAATTGTTCCTCGCCATGGACTGGCAATTTGTTCATTAATTAATTGAATATGTTATTCTTGCTTTGATCCTGAACTGTAAAGCTGTTCAAAAAATGAAGGGCTGGATGATCATCATTATGAACTGAATGTACTCTGTCTACAACTAGAATGAATGAATGTCTGAGTTTTGCTGTGTTCTGATCATAGCCTAATATGCAATATCAAAACCCACTAATGTCTTTTTTTGAAGGGAAGGTTAATATACAGAGAATAAATAATACATCAGCAAACAGCTATCCTTTTGGATCCTATGTCACTAATGTCCCATGAGGAGGCTCTTTACTGGATATATCTGTTCAGCTTGCTAGACTTGCAGTTTACATTGGTCCCTTTTGGTATTTTGTCCTGTCCAGATATTTGAAAATAAATGATAAAACCATAAAAATCATCATCCTTTATGATTGTGTCCCCCAAGTCTAAGCCTTTAATCTTATCAAACATATTTCTCTATCCATTTTCTGTAGTTTCTTTCAAACCTGAATATGAACAGTTCCGACATGTTTTTAGCACTGCACACATCGACCCGAGCGCGTGTACTTTTTAGGCTTTGTTTTTACCCTCGTTTTCATTAAACGGCTCGCGTCGTTTACGCGCTTCACCACATGCCTCCCATTTTGCCGGTCCTTCGCTCATCCGCTCATTCAACTCGTCACAGCTTGGGGGAGGTTATAATGGGTGGGATTGTGGGTGTTAACGAGGGGTGGGGTTATGGGCGGGGTTCACGGGGGGTGGGCTAAGAGTGGGATAGCTTTATCTCCTATTGGATGTTTTAGTGCGATTGTCCGCCAGTTACGCGACGACGTATTTGACAAACAGCTGAGAGAAGTAAACAGATAAAAAAAAAAAAACTGGGAAGAACAGGACGGTGAGGATTTTGCCTAGTACGACAACATTTGTTGCATTTTAAATTTACAGTATACAGATTCACTTATTTAAGGAGTAAACACCGAGATGGAGGCTAAACAACAGGGTAAGAAATTGTCCTGTGAAACTTTTTGCATGTACCGTTTAAAATTCTCGTTTACTGATTGCCGCAATGAAGGTTACAGGTTGCAAATGATCTGTTTTAATTTTTAGTTAATGGCTTGAGTTGTAAACGGAATATGGCTTTTCGAGCGAACCTTGTTGGAGTGAAACGCGATCATAAAGCTTTGCATTTTTGGAACTTTAGTTAAACCTAATCCAAAGACTTGTGAGGCGAAGCTTTGATGGCCGTCCTTCGTATTCCTCAAGCTTTGGGTCACATAAGGTGCAACATTGCCGGGGCTGACTCACTACAGCCGTGACCATTCTCCCGAAAAGGTAAAAAGTGGCGGATTCCAGAAAAGTCGACAGAAGATACTAACTTTCGGTTCTTGAAAGTGACATGTTTATCAGAGAACTTTAAAAGTGTGGTTTTGCATTTGCGCTTCCACTTTGCTTTGGTTACAAAAGCATCTGATCAGGAGAAATAAAAAAGAATGCCGGCAAACCAACTTTCGTCATTATCCGGTTAATGCCAGGAGCTAAACCAAATCTGTGCAGTATGCAACTTTGTTTTATATATCGTCATCCAGTAGAGAACATTGTGCCGAGTACAGCGAAACACACAGCGCTTACGTTACTTTATCATGGTAGGGCAGTATGAAAAAGTCTTCTTTAAGGTTTAAACTCTATAGCCTTACTTTAGTCATTACGCCACGCTAAATTTACACTTAATGTTTAAATATGATTTTGTGTTGAATCTGGCATTTTCATTTGCGAATCAAGGAAGACGGTTATTTTGCTATTTCCTTTTTTTCTTTTTATCAACACACGACCCGCTTTTTGAAACTGATGAGCATTTTCCTTTAACTTTTCTCAATTTATATTTATCCTCTAATTACTTCACCATCTGCTTGTGGATTCTAAAAAAAAATAACAGAAATAAAGCCTGTTCTTTCTTAATTTATTTTTGCTTTTTTGTGAGGTTAGGTTACTTTTTACCCACAAAGTGACACATTTCCATGGTGGAGGTTAATATTTAAAGAGATATGAGAAGCTGATACTGTAACAAGATGAGCTTTTAAAAAGCTTATATTTAATGCCAAGATGTCCCAGGGTATATCTGAACATAGTCTCTGTTTCTTATATGAAAAAGTACTGTACTGTTTGCCATATGTTTACTTGTATAAAATATTGTCTATAGGCTTTGAATTGTAAATAAAAGTTTAAAGAATTGCAGCTGGAGATGATTTTGGTGTAATATCTATCTATCTATCTATTTGAATATCATCTTTCTCCTCAACCTGTTACCTTTAGGTTTGGGTAAATATGAAAGTTGCTCACTTAGAGGATATGCCTTTTTCTCTTTTGAGTTGATGACTATGCATTTATTTATTAATTATGTTTTGGTTGTGTCCATTCAGTCAGTTGTGATCTGTATTTCTACTGTATATTTAAGATTAAATTTTTTCTCTTATTCAGTTTAGTCATTTTCCTTTTTGTTGTTTCTTATGTTGCAAATGCATAGTACATGGAACATGGAGGCATTTTGATGTGTGTGTGTGTGTTGCAGCCTTTCATTCTAGGTCAGGTTGCATTCAGAGGGATTAAATGTTTTAGCGAGGCCAGCCTGTTGGTGTGGTATCTGGTTGATCTCAATTCTAATGCAAAGACAAAATGCCAAGTTTTATTATTTTTTTTTTCTCATTTTAGTTAGCTATGCCCAGAGGACCGCTGAGATGTATTCTTTCATTGTAATGCCTTATTTCATCTTGTTTTAATTGTTTCACACATTTTGTAGCTTTGGTGAAGAGTTGTTCATTCAGCTGTTTAAAATCTCATATTACATTTAGGTGCAGTATGGTGGTACAAAAGTGACTCTGCCTCACAGATGCAGAGTCCTAGGTTTGAATTTCTGCTTGGCTACTGGCTCTGTGGAGTTTGCCTGTTCTCTTAGTGTGTTTTATGATATCTCTTAACCAACATTCAAAAGTTGAGCAAGTTAGGTTAGTCGTCAGCTCCTAACTGACCACATATGAGTAAATGTTGTGATGTACATGAATATGCCCTCTGAAGGACTGGCACCCCTTAGGTTTAATTCCTACCTTGTATCCAGAGCTGCCATCAGATTGAACTGGACAGAAGACTAGTTTAGAGGACGTATGGATAGATGGATAGATATTATTTTTTTTTGCTTCATAAATGTTTTTTCAATTTTGTTTTTGTTGGAATTATGGTGCTGTCTCACAGCTCCTGGAGATTAGGTTTGAATTACAGGATTAATTGCTCTGTGCACTGATTTTTGTAGACTTTTGTTTAATGTGTTTTTTGCAGCATGTCTGGATTTTTATTCAATTAGCTTGAGACTCTACATTGGTCTAGACTCTAATATTATTGAATTGTTGCACTGTGACCCTAAAAGTGGATTACTGTACTCTGGTTTAGGATAAATGGAGCAGAGTACTGTTCTGAACATCCAGTCTTGTTGTACATGGAAGAACAGATCCCTGCATCTAGAAGCTAGAGAGCAGGCTATTATTAGTCTGCTTTTATTATAAAATCCTGTAATTAATAGTTAAAAATAAATTAAACATTTAACTCGGTGGTTCTCAATTTCAGTCCTGGAGGTCCCCTGTGGCTGCAGGCTTTCATTCCAGCCAATTTGTTTTTAATAGGACTCCTGCATTAATTGAGGAAGCAGTTTTACTGAATTAATTAATTTGTATCCATCCAGAAATTACCAACCGGTTATGGTGTTTGTTTTTATTGAATGAATCAGGAGTTGGAGTGCACAATAGTACCTTTTTTGCTTTTTAATATTCTTAAATTTCTGGTTATTTATGGCATTGTGTTCTTCTATGCTTGTCATTAAATTGTCAGTATTCAAATATAATGAACAGAGCTCAATAAGCACAATCCAAAACAAGGCAATCGTAAAGAAAATAAAAGAGTTAACCATCAATATATGTCAAAACATAAATATTTCCTAATTTCTTCAAATGTATATTTAACATTGTTGTATCTTGCTGTATACAAAACATATGATGAAATAAAAAAGACAGATAATTTAACATTGAGGTCAATTAAAAGTAAAACTGACTTGCTTACTGTGAAACATTTTGGAAGCGGGGCAAAAAAACTGCAGCCACCGGTGTCCTTGAGGTTGAACTTGAGAAAACTGCTTTTCCTGATAGCCTGATTTAATTTGGAGTATTGTTGTCTCTATCACAGAGTTCAGCGTTTACATTCATTCTAGACTTGGTTGTTCAAGCGGGTTTTTTAGGATATGTGGACCTCCTCTGGTTATTTATCCTCATCTGCAGGCATGTTGGGCAAGCTGTCATTTTTTTATTAAAACGCACACTGGTTATATTGGTAGCCTTACAGAGTACCTGATGTTATTGCACAGAGCCTTAGGTTCAAGCATTAGAAGCTTTTTAGTTATTAGGTAAGGATGTTTTAAAGTATTCTCTTTCAGATTATTCTTTGGCTTTAAACGAGTGATACGTTTACACTATGGGAGTCATAATAGCCATCTTTTCTTACTGTAATTGTACTCTGCAGTGGAAGTGTTCTTTTCCTCTTTGGGGTGGAGTTCCTCTTTAGTCATCTGACATCCTGAATTTACATACATTTGCTGCTCTTTGTGCTTACATTTGCCTATGTATATTTCCTTAAGTTACTGCAAATCGGTTGAAACAATCAGCTTTCATTTTAGGCGAACTAGGTGGACAATAAAATGATGCATTTTTTATTTTATTCAAGACTTGCTTTCAGTAAATGTAATGCTGCTTTTTACTCTGTCTAAGCAATTATTACAATGATTGGCCTCTGGACATTCCCAGTGGAGACCGAATATCAGGTCAACAAGCCAATCAGGGCCTGAATATGTGCTTTTTAACTAAAAAGAGCAGTCTTCTTACACATCAAATGTGTGTTTAATGCAAAATACATAACCTAATGAATGTTTTACTTCACACGTTATTTAAACAGGTCAGAATGTCCTACAAATAAGCATTAGAAATTCAGAAAAGGACAATATTTAAAGCTCTGATATGAGTATTACTTTTTGCAGAAAACTACACACACTGCACCTTGCTAAAGTATCACTGCTCTAAAGACTGATTTTTTTTTTTCTTTTTCTCATATTGCTTGTTTTATGTGGTAAAAAGTTCATATGAAGAAATTGATATAATTCAGGTTTGTGTCATTTCCTATACTATAAATTGGAATGCTGTGCCTTTGTCTTATGAGAAATGTGAAAGGAAATGTATTTTATCGCCTTGTTTGTAGACCTGAATCATCATACCTGAAATGTAGATGCCATAAGCTATGCATTCTTTATTTATTAATGCCATATTGAGATCCAGAATACTTAAAAGGAAACCTAAAATACCTTTTGGTCCTTGTTCAACTTTTAATGTACGTTTCAGTCAAAATGGCTAAGAGGGGTCTTGGTATACCTATGGGGGGGAGTTAATGGAGAGGAGAAGTCATTTTAAGATTTTGTGCTCATTACTATTTTTTATCATCTACAATTATTTTATGACTAGTCAGAATTAGACTTGCATATACTGTACAGTACCTATAATTCCATTTTCAATTAATGAAAACTAACTTTTACTATAAACTCAAGTGGAGCTCTGCTTGTGATACCTATGAACTTGTTTTGCCAGTTTTTAAAGTTTCTCAAAGACTGTCTTGCAGTGCTGGTCGTCTGAGTGTATCTTTTACTGAATTACATTGTATGCATTTCTTCTCTTTTTCTGTTAAAATGATATCTAAATGAAGTTAATTTTCTGTATCTGTTCACTTACATTCTGACTTTATTTATTATTTGGTGATACTGATCTGTTATTTTTCTGTTTCAATATTTATAGTGGATCTTTACACCCACTTGATATACCCTGAACTCTTTAGCATTCTCCATTCTATTACAATTCCATATTCATCTACATCTGCAGTGGAAAGTACTGACCACTTATGATCCAATAAAATTGGCAGAATCACCAGTAAAATAATGTTGCATCTTTTAATTAAAGTAACAAAGTACAATGATACTTGTAGAATTTGGAAATTCTTCATTTCTTATAGAACACGTTAAAAATAATTTACCTCAACTGTTTGTACTAATGACCATGACTTACTGCATACAAGAGTAGAAATTAACACCCCTGTGAGCATTTTTAAATTTGTACTCTAGGCATTTTATGGATGAATGTAATTTCATCATCCAGGTGTCAAATGTTAGGACCATTTCTGTAAATAATTAGAAACCTGATGTTAGTCTTTTTCAACAGTTGTGGTGGACTGCTGGGACCCTTGCCCGGCCGAGATGCCTGGGGAACGGAAGGACTGGGAGAGAGGCAATCTCTCCCCTGGGATGTAAAAGGGTAACTCTGGATTACACCGGGGCCACAGGATTGGAGCTTGGAAGCTCAACCCTGCTGGGGCCTGTGGCCACTGCCAGGGGGTGCCCTGGATAATTCCGGAGCCCTGCACTGCAGCACTTCCGCCACACTCAGAAGTGCTGCTGGAAGAGAAACCAGGCACACTCGGAGTGCTGCTGGGTGCCAATGCAGCACTTCCGCCACACCAGGAAGTGCTACAGGAAGATCGTCTGGTGCACCTGGAGCACATCCAGGTGAACTATAAAAGGGGCCGCCTCACTCCATTCTGGGAGGCAGAGGACAGAGCTTGAGAGGAGAGGAGTGAAGGCGGCGGAAGAAAAGTAGAGAGGAAGAACCGTAAAGGACTGGGTTTATTGTGGCTATTTGGGATTACTGTGTTGTGCTGTGTATAAAGAAGGAAGAAAATAAACTTGTGTGCTTAAAGGACATTGTGAGTCAACGTCTGTCAGTCCGTGTCAAGGCTGATCCTTCCACACAGTTTGTAAAATCATAGTGTGCATAGAAATACTCTACTGTGCATTACTTCACAATTGGTACATGAACACTGTGTAGTTATAACAGCAGACCTAAGCAGGATTAAAAGTGCATATGTTAGTAGAAGGAATATTTGTCAAATATACCTAACTGCAGAATGATCTTCATACTATTCATTTTCTGTTTGACATGACTGTCACAAACAATATTAATTTTTACAATGTCCAGTTCTCTTATGATTGTACATTAAATCAAAAAGAAAGTTAACCAGGTTTAATACTATGTAGAGTAAAAACTAAACCTTTAAAAGAGCTATCTTTAAAAAGTATACTTTTCTTGACAAACATTCATATTGTTACTTTTCAAGAATATAGAAGGCTTTGTATCTGACCTGAAACTATCTTTTCTATATGTGATATCCAGCATGAGCCTTCATCCTTGCTTGTCATAACAGGCAACACATACTAAGCTGCTAATGACTTCCTACGTTTTTAGCAGTGCCACAAAGTTGTTTTGATTGAGGCACTTTTCTGTTTTTTAAATACATGTTAATTTAAGTTGTTGAATTCTTTTTAGATGGTTTATTCTTTGTCTGATACGATTTGCCGCTTGTGTCAGTAGTTCCAATAACTGCTAGATTCATGATCTAATTTGCTGTTTTAAACAGAACTTGACGGTGAAATGGTAACACATTTCTGTGAAGAGTAAAAAATGCACCTACAGAAGTAAGGACATACAGTTTTTGGCACAAACAGTTGTAGTTGATCAAAGTGGTAATTAGCCAAGTACGCACTGTATAGATGAAACAGTGACATGAATCATTTGTATGAAAAGGCTACTTTGAGAAGCATGCACCTGAAGAGTCAGTGAAAAGTACATCATGGAGGACAGTATGCCAGGGTTATCTGGAAGGACTTTTTTTTTCTTTGAAAGTCTGTTCATTTGTCAAATCTTAAATAGTGCTGATGAGCAGAAATATTAATTATTTAATACTCATTGTGAACATTATTGAAAAACTAATGTTTACAACCAAATGTTGTGAATAGTGTTCTTGTGGTTTTGTCCTTGTATCAAGTGTCATAATAACAAGAGTATCTGGAGGTGTTTTTCTTTATGTGTGTATGTCGTTTTTTTAACTGCAAATAGTTCTCTTTTGCATTCAGCATATTTTCCTTTATGAATACTGCTGTTAGCATCTTATCTCTTTAATGTGTTTGTTACAGTGATTAGAAGGCAGTAGGGTTGGCCTACAAGAATTTGTGAATTACAGGGTTGCTTCTGTTCCAAGGATTGTTGTGACTAAATCATGGCAACCCCCTCAAAATGATGTGTTTTGTGTACAAACTGTTTTACGTCATCATATAATTATGCCAGTTTGAGCCATTGTGCAAACATGTACACTCAGCAAAGCTGGCTGATGATGGTATTTGGTTTGGATACATTAGCATTTTAGTCCATTGGTCCCAAGTGCCATAAGTTTATTCCTTTGATAACAGCTCTAAACTAATCCAGTTTATCAGTTTTTTATGTAAAATAAATAAATGCCATAAGCATGTGCCTTCTCAACAGTATACATTTTGGGAAATAGTGATTTTTTTTTTAACTGACATGCTATGCTGCTTTTTACAGAAATAATTTAATTCTCTTGAATAAAGGTTTCCATGCATCTATTATATAATAGATAAGAACTTGTCATTATTACACTTTAAGCAAAGTTTTGCATTTTTGCTCTCATCAAACAAATATGCAAATATTACTACCTGTTCTATATTTTTGTAGGTGTCTTCTACATCATTTGTCTCATTGATGTGACACAACGTTATCTTTTTATTTGAACATGCAGCAACAAAACTTGATTTATATTGGCACTTACGAACTTGATGGACCAAGCATATTTCCTTACATTATTGTCTTTTTCATGTTGTAGCTATTATCTTGATTTTTGTGCATATGTGCAAAGTTCATTTTTGCTTTTCCCTGTTGTACAAATTACTTATTTTCCCTGCTTTGATTTTTTTAATCTCGGGTTTACCACATCCTAAAACTTGCTGACTTTGGCTCTAACTATTCTACTGCATTGCAACTAAGATAGAGCTTGGCTTGAGAAACCTACAGCAACAAACCACAAGCAAAATGCCTGCTTTGGCATGGTTTTGTTGCCACATGCTTTTAATGGCATGCTTTTGTCATACTACATATCAAACTAAACTGTCTCTGTAAAGAGAATTCTACAAAAGGCATGTACTGATAACAATGCAGGGCTGGGTTTCATGTCAACTTGTTATTAAATTTTAGATTCCCATCAAATTGTAACTATTCTCAAAATGAGTTGTCAGAAAGCAGTGTTTTTAGGCACAGGCTAACACTAATTTTGCGCCTAGCTTATGTACAATTCTCTCTCTGAAGATGCACCTCATTTTTATTCTGAACTAGCCATACCCCGCGGCTCAGCCTGCGTAGTAGTGAAACAGGACAGTGAGGAGGGCCATGCCCGGCTCCCAACTCCTGATGTTATGATCCCCTCGCCCGACTCAAATTAGTGTGAATATATCGGTACCGCAAGCAAACTACGATACATAGCATTATATAGATAGAGATAGATAGATGAGAGGTAATCTTTTGCTAGATGTTTTTGCAACAAACCTAGCTTCAGATTTTTCATTTTTTAATTAAAATAGCCAATTAATTGTGCGCTTTCCCTAACTTCTTAATAGATTTTTTTTTTTAATCAGTTGAATTAGAATGTATGAAGTACGGTGATGGGTGAGATATAGGTTGCTCATTTGATGCCTTATTTTCCCCCAAATCTTCCCGTTTTCCTCTTTCCTCCTAACGTAGAAGAGTCAGATGTGTATAAGCTTAGTCACCTACTTAAAAATCCTATTCTTTTAAACTTTATTAATAAAAGGCCTTATAGGCTTGTGAAAAGGTAATAACGTTTACTGTAGTAGTTGTATTTTAAAAACCCAGTCACAGTTACAAAACTATCACATGATCAGCCTAATGTGGTTTTGGGCTCCTGTGCCTTTTTCATTAGTACCACACTGATTTAAGTCCAATTTGTAATTTGAGAAATGCTTTATGTCATAACAGGATGTGGATGCTGAATCACTTTTCCTTATCTGCCAGTTTATTCCTATGTGTCCTGCAGTGAACTGGTACAGGTGTGGTTCCTGCTTTGTGCATGATGATTTTTTTTTTTATATGTTCCTACCATTTCATTGGTAGTAGTAGGCATTTTTCTAATTAATTCTTTTGCAATCTCATTTACTTCCATCTTCCTTACTGACATATTGAATCAGACATGATCAATCTATAGAAGACAATTCATCAATCAAAACACAGTATGTGCTAGAGCCCACCCTCTCAACTTTGATGAGTGAAAGTGACAGTTTTATTTCAAGCCGTATTTCATGACGCACTTGGAGGTATATTGCAGGTCAAATTAAATAAGTAACAAAAAACATACTTTGTGACACATTTTTTTATGCTTACATCTCATGACATGCTGATTTATTTGCACATCTTGTTATTCAATTGTATGAAATATTCCACCATATATCACCCATTATTAGGGTCAACCTTATACATTTGAGGGGAGCTGTCCAATCCTACATTGGCTGCTCCAACTCTGTGATGTTATGCTGGCCTTGCACGGCATCATGGGGCTCTGGGGACAGCAAATTTTCAGAAAGATATTTGGCAAAACAAGGTCACTGGTGAACCCAAGAAAAAACAATTTGGCAAATTTTGCTGATCAACTCTAATCATCATCCACTGCTAAAACATAAGAATAGATGCCATCTTTGCCATAATGGACCAATTTGAAAAAGCAAGCAAGGCAGCTGAATGCCTGCTGCTTTAATGTTATGGGGTGGGGGTAAGCCAATGGAGAACCATTCCTGCCAGCAAAAAATTAGTTGGCAATGATGTCCATCTTTTAAATATTTGCAGAGACCTACTGTAAAATAGACACTTTATTTATAGAAATATTGTTTCAGTGTTTTGCTAGCCTTGTGCTGTTCAGCAAAATCCTGGTTTCATAGTGGATAGCGCTCAAGCTGTCCAATGTTAGAATCCTGTACCATGTAAAGTTTGCGTGTTCTGTCTGTGTTTTTATTGTGTTTTTTCCATTCATATCCGAAATTGTGTACATTTTTTTATTAACTTGAGTGACTTCAGCAGTGGAAGGGCAATGAGCTGGCATGCACTAACCACCTAATACCTAGAATGGTGCTAGTACGCTTTAATTCTGAAGTCAGTTTGCATGTTAGAAAATGGACAAATGTAGAAGACATCACAGGCATAGGGGGAAAAAGGGGTTTATCTTAAATAAAATTAGAGCAGCATGGCTGCAAAACATTCTTTGGATAGCAGTGCAGGCATATTTGGCCATTTCTCCCGATGTATGAATGATCACTCATACTGAGGGATGCTCACCTTTATTTGTCTGGCTGGACTATATCTGTGCATTCAACAATACCATATCCATGCCATTTACTGGGTGGATGAGAACCAGACTGACTTTTCTCTTGTGGAGGTATTGGTATGTTTTGGTGCTCTTGCAGTTTCTCACTGTTGCTCCCTCCACACCAGTGAAATAATCTGTTTACATCAACTATGACAATATGCATTAGTTATCTTTCAAGTCTGTTGGCTGATAAGGATTTGGGACCGTTACTGTATTCTGTCTTAATACATATGTGGAATTATGCTCTTATACTAGCTTCAAACACAAAATCTCTAGGCTTTTCTGTCAGAGATCATGTGTAAGGAGGATAGAAAAATGTTCCAACATTTCTGATTCCTTCTCTGTTATGTTTTTTTTTTTTTCTCTGTCTACTCAGCTGGTTTAAAATGATTGTACAGTAGTGTGGATAAAATCAGCCACAACAAGCATACGTAGAATAAGTATGGAGTAATAGAGCATTAGTGCAAGTGTATATTTTGTCTCAATTGAATTTTATGATGAAATTCTGGTACAGTGCTTTATATGTTTATTTATTTATTTACGGTTTAATTTTGAACAACAAAATAGATAGTACCTGGTCATTTGGCCAGTTAATAAGAATTCAAAATGTATCGATTTAACAAAGTTTTATTGGAAGATTTGGTCAGGCATTCTAATTTGTTGCATTTATAGATTCAGTTATTTGTTGTACAGTCATTCATGCTGACAATTCATTATACTTTCTTGTGTGTGTATGTTGTTTTGTTTGTGTATTCTTGTGTGCATTCATTTTTGCTTTGCATCCAATGCTATTGGCCCTGTATGACCCTGTCCGGAAATAATGAAGTTGTCGAATGAATGAATCAATGAATGAATAAACTATGAACAATTCTAAATATGCCGAAATATGTGTATGACTGATCCAAGAAGCACAGCAATATTTTATCTTCAACATGAAAGTCAAGCAATCACGTTTTGCTATGTTGTTTGAGCTGGGATATTTCAGCTATTACTTTTGTTGTTCCCTGTCTCAGATTACAATGTCTCTCTATTATAAAAAGTGTCTTGGGAGGGAGCCGAGATGTTCAAACCCCCCCTTCACAACGCGAGCAGCAAAGACGCGAAGTGGCAAAAGTACAGCTGCTGTACAGGCTTTTAAATGATCAACGCACAGTGGGACAAGCAGAACACGCAGCTCGCCAGCAGCTGATCCGACCACAATTCCTTAGTGTGTGTTCAGCCATTCACAATGCGAGCAGCGTTATATGTTCTGTGAGAAAGAGATTTAACTACGCCCGGGGCCAAAAATAAAGGACAAAGAGTAGATGACAAAGTAGAATGTCATAAAGAATTTTAAAATGTTGGCGTGGTACACATGTACAGCAAGTTAGAGATAATGGACGTACGAAAATTCCAAAGTCTCAAAAAAAGGATAGGAAAGATCGCATTAGCGCAAACAAACGGAAATTATTACTCGGTGAAATAACGGAACATTGACAAGAGATCGAATATATTGTTCGGATTTAAACTTTAAGTCAGAGACTTGTAGGTCATCTAATTCGTATTGCCAGTGAGAATTAAAAGATTCCAAAAATGTTGGTGCGGTATGAAGTCCCATGAGACGGAGACTTTTAACATGAGACTAGGCTGACCTGCCTTTTAAGGCGATCGACTTTTAAGTTGAACACTTCTTAAGGCAATTCAATATGTAGATCAAATTGATATTTTATACAAACTCATTAATTTGGTTATATTGCATTTGAGCGGTATTACTTTAATACTCATAGTTTCTGTTATTTTTGTGATGAAATGTAAACTCTTTTTCTATATTGAGGTCGCCCTTTTGAACCCCCCTGATATTTACTACGCGGTGAGGCATTTGTACTCCGTCAACATTAATTATTTCCAGAGACATAATTTTGTCTATTTTTCCAGCGCATCGTGCACAAAAGCAAGGGAGAATGGGAGCACCAGAACTCTGCTCACATCATGTTGCTTCGTACCGCAAGCTGCAAGTAGTAAGTCTGTGATAAGCGGAATACCGCTACGCTTTCCACTCACGGGACGGAAGGACAATCCCGACCGCTTTTATATAGTAAGAAAGAAGAAGAAGATATTGCACAGTCTGTAGTAGAAAATCATCTTTTACCTGGAAAAACGAAACTACAAATCCCATCGTGCATTGCAAAATGGACGGGTGTGTGAAACTCCGCGCCTGCGTAGCACTCACGGGACGGAAGGACAATCCCGACCGCAATAATTTTATATGTTCTAGATGACACGTCAATGACAAATCGAAGAAGAAAGAGCATGGAGAAACAGTTGAGAAAGTTGTTTCATTTATTAGAGAGAAAGAAACGATATTCACTCACAGGCAGTTATACATTGCGTTATCACGATGCAAGTCCAAGCACGGAATCAAAATTCAATGAGATCTTGAAGAAAGCTTAATTCCAAATATTGTTTTTACAAAAGTTTTAAAGTAAAAGTGAAAATAATGCATATGTAACAATCCCTTTAAATTGTATATCCAGTAAACCAAACCCGGGGGTGGTGAGCGAAGTGAGCAGGGGCCAGAGCCTCCTAGTATTTCTAAAAAAAACATACTGTATGTCTTTCTGTTCTACAGTCAATAAGTATTGCATCTTTGCTAATGACACATGGTTTTCAGACTTTCATTTCCTCCTTACTGGCCCTGTCCTTACTCTCACACTCACTTTTTGTCTGATTCATTTGTAATTTCTGCTTGTATAGTACATCATTTATAAGAACCTCAGACATTGCCTCTAAAAATGTACATTTATATATATTCTGTAACACCCTGTTACCATTGTTAAATGTGGTTGGTGTATGAATCCTATAGTGGTAAGTGATTTTATTTATAGCTGAGCTAAATAGTCTTTTATGGTGACCCTTTTGGAAAACGTAAAAGTTATTTTAATGGGCTACCCAGTGGAAAGGTTTTTTAAATTGATGTGTAATGCCAGACAGACCAGGCAGACACAAATGTATGTTGGCAGATGCCCCCATCCAGGAGATCTTCAACTTGTGCACTTGAATGCTTTCCAAGTGAAGCTGGTGACATTAAACATGAATGGGCCATGCTTTGTGACACAGGTGCTGCAGTTGCACTAGTAAACCCCTAACTTGGTGGTAGACCCCAGCAGTAAAGGGAGCCATCAGATTGAAGAAGGAGGCCTTCTGGCCTTAGTTAGCTTGTCAGACTTCAGAGGCAGTTGACACGTACCAAAAGGCCAAGCTGAACATGTCAATGCCGGTTGCAGAGGCAAAAACTATGGTACGGGAGGAATTCTGTGAGGCCATGGAAAATGAGTTTCAGTTGACCTCAAAGCGATTTTGGCAAATTGTCGGGTGGCTCAGTGCTTTGCCCATAGGTTTATAACAAGGATGGAGCGCTCCTGACCTCAGCTAAGGATATAGTTGGGTGGTGGAAAGAACACTTTGAAGACCTCCTAAATCCCACTGACACACCTTTATTTGAGGAAGCAGAGTTGGGGGACTTGGAGGAGGACTGGGCCACCTCTGGTGAAGAAGTTGCTGAGGTAGTTAAAAACAAAAAAAAAAAAAACTGCTTCGTGGCAAGGCTCTGGGGTTGGATGATATTCTCCCTGAGTTCATAAAGGCTCTGGATGTTGTTGGTCTGTTTTAGCTGACATGCCTCTTCAACATTGCATGGAGTGCCTCTGGATTGGCAAACTGGGGTAGTGGTACCCATTTTTAAGAAAGAGAAACAGAGTGTGTGTTCTAGCTTTAGGGGTAATCGCACACCTTAGCCTCCCTGGGAAAGTCTTCTGGCAGGGTTCTGGAAAGGAGGAATAAGCTGCTGGTTGAGCCTCGGATTCAGTAGGAACAATTCGGATTTTGTCCCATGCATGGAACACTGGACCAGCTTTTTACTTTCATGAGGGTTCTGGAGGGTTCATGGTAGTATGCCCAGTCGGCCTAAACGTGTTTTGTGGATTTGGAAACGGCATATGATTGCATTCCTTGGGGTATCCTGAGGGGGGGTGCTTTGGGGGTATGGGGTACAAGGTCGGCTGTTGTTTTCTATTCGGTCCCTGTACAACTAGAGTGAAAGTTTGATTTCTCATTACTGGCAGTAAGACTGACTTGTTCCCGGTGGGTTTGGGACTCCATAAGGACTGACCTTTGTCTCTGATTCTGTTTTAAATTTTTACACAAGCAGTGGAGGGTGTCAAGTCTGGTGGCCTTAGGATTGACTGTCTGCTTTTAGCAGATGATGCTGTGTTTCTGACTTCATCAGGCTATGATCTTCGATGCAAATTGGGGTAATTTGCATTAGAGTGTGAAACGGCAGAGATTAGGATCAGCATCTTGAAGTCCAAGTTCATGGGATTCAGTTGGAAAATGGTGGAGTGCCCTCTCTGGGTTAGGGATGCATCTCGGCATCTTGTTCACAAGTGAGTTGATAAAGGGAATGGGGGATACCACTGCGGTCATTGCTCTGATCCACCCGTTTGCGGACATTGTACCAGTCAGTTGTTGTGAACTGACCGTTTTACCAGTCAGTCTCGGTTCCTACCATCACCTTTGGTCATGAGCTGTGGGCAGTGAATGAAAGAGCTAGATCATGGATACAAGCAACAGGAATGAGTTTCCTCCGCAAGGTGTCTGGGCTTAGCTTTAGAGAGAGGATGAGAAGCGCAGACATTCAGGAGGAGCTCAAACTTTAGCCGCTGCTCCTCTGGATCGAGAGGAGACAGTTCAAGCAGTTTAGACCTCTGATTAGGATGCCTCCCTGGCAAGGTGTTTCAGGCATGTGCAACTGAGGGAAGGCCTCTGGGGCAGACACAGGACATGTTGGAGAGATTATATCTCATAGCTGACCTGGTAACCCCTCAGTATCCCCCCCAGAAGAGTTGGAGGAGATGGCAGGGAAAGGGGATATCTGCACATCATTGCTTAGAATGCTGCCCTCATGATCCAGATCTGGATAAGTAGCAAAAAATAATAATAATTAATTTTATTTATAGAGCACTTTACATTAGCAGTAAATCTTAAAGTGCTACATAAAAAGTTTAAACAAAGGCACAGCAAGATAAAAACAGAGATAAAACAACAATAATTTTAGCATTTTTGTTAATATGCTTTCCTAATTAGAAAAGTCTTTTAGCTGTTTTTTAAAACAGCCCACAGTCTGCTGTGTTCTTAGGCTCTCTGTTAGGCCATTCCAGAGCAGTGGAGCAGCGGCTGCAAAGGCTCGGTCACCCATTGTATGAAGTTTGGTCATGGGGGGCAAAGGTGGTGGGTATTTGCAAAACGGAGGTTTCTTGCAATGAATTGTAGTACATGTATTAAGATTTCCTTCAGATATTGTGGAACATTTCCATGGATACACTGATGAGTAAACAAACGGAGTTTGTATTCGATACGGAAGTGGATAGGGAGCCAATGAAGTGACCGAAGGATTAGTGAAATGTGTTCATATTTCTGCACCCTCATCAGGATTCTTGCAGCACTATATTGAATTTGTTGGAGCTTTTGAAGGCTTTTACTTGGGATCCCAATGGGGACTGCATTACAATAATCCAGCCTTGATGAAACAAAGGCATGAACCAGTTTTTCAGCATCACAGAGGGAGAGGTAGGGACGGAGTTTGGCTATGTTTCGGAGATGAAGGAATGCAATTTTACAAAGGTGATGGACATGTGCCTCAAATGACAGATGGGAGTCTAACTTGACAACCAGATTTGTAACAGAAAGGGAGAGGGTAATAGTATGGTCAGAAAAGGAAATGCAGTTTACAGAGGAACGAAGTTGATGGGGGTGCCAATTAAAAGAGCTTTAGTTTTAGTGCTGTTCATCTTGAGGGAGTTCTTGGACACCCAGGCTACAGTCTCATCCAAGCAAGAAGAAAGAGCTGATGAAGGTGTAAGAGAAGTTGAATCCAGTCTCACATAGAGCTGCGTATCATCGGCATAACAGTGGAATGAAACTCCATGCTTGTGGATGATGTGGCCCAGGGGTAGCATATAGATATTTATAAATGGTCGGTCCAAGGACTGATCCTTGTGGGACCCCACAGGTCACAGTGTGAGTACGAGATTTCGCGTCCCCCAGGGCCACATACTCAGCCCTATCAGTAAGATAGGACTCGAACCACTCCAAAGCAAAGCCAGAAAGTCCAATCATATAGTGAAGATGATGAAGGAGAATATTATGATCTATTGTATCAAATGCAGCTGTGAGGACCTGGAGGGTAAGGAATGATGGAGAGCCCTGGTCAGCAGCCATCAGGAGGTCATTGGTGGTTCTGACCAGGGCTGTCTCTGTAGTGTGAGAAGTTCAGAAACCAGATTGAAATTTTTCAAACATTAAATTTTTTGAGGTGATTCTGAAGCTGGACCAAAACAACCTTCTCCAAAACCTTAGACAAAAATGGAAGGTTGGAGATTGCACGATAGTTTGCTAACACTTCAGGATCCAAAGAGGATTTTTTTAAAATGAGGTCTAATAATTGTGGTTTTCAAGTCCAGTGGGACTAAGCCGCTCTGGAGAGAGTGATTAATGATATCAGCAATGAGAGGGCTTAAGTCTGATACATTATCTTTTACCAGAGGAGTAGGAAAGGGGTCCAATGAAAACGTTGAAGGCCTCATCCTCTGTTTGATGCCCTTAACTTCTTTAACTGTGGTACAGCGGAACTAGGAGAGGCAGTCCATTGGCTTTGATGTGGAACATCCAGCGATGGAGGGCTGGAAACAGACAATGAGGAGCGGATGATGTCTACCTTAGAGGTGAAATATTCAATAAAATTATTGCACTGCTCCTCTGTGGAATTATTACAGGTGTAGATATGAGGATTGAGTAAATGATTTATTACGGAAAAAAGTTGTTTGGAATTTCCAGGACTGTTGTTGATTAAATTTGAATAATATTGAGGTCTGGCAGTGGTCAGTGTTTTGGAGTAATTTTTTTGATGTCCCTGATAAGCTAGTTTGTGGACTGTTAAACTGGTTGCAACAAAACGCTGCTCAAGGGCTCACCCAACTGCTTTCATCTGTTGAATCTCACTTGTAAACCACGGGGAAGATTTTACAAAAGAGACCACACGCGATTTAACTGGAGCATGTGTCTCCAGGATGTTCTGGAGCCCATTGTTGTAATAATCGACTAATTCATTGACAGAAGAACAGTGTGGAGTAATAGAAAAGTTCTTAATGTCAGCATTTAAATCAGTCAAATTTATGTTTTTCAAGTTCCTAAAGCGGATATAGCGCTGTGGTTTAGAGTACAGTAATCCCTCGCTATATCGCGCTTCGACTTTCGCGGCTTCACTCTATCTCGGATTTTATATGTAAGCATATTTAAATATCTAAAGCGGATGTTTCGCTGCTTCGCGGGTTCTGCGGACAATGGGTCTTTTTACTTCCTGTACTTGTTTCCTCGGTTGTTTTGCCCAGTTGATTTCATACAAGGGACGCTATTGGTGGATGGCTGAGAAGCTAACCAATCAGAGCACGCAGTTAAGTTCCTGTGTGCTGAATGGCTCAGCGACGGAGTGCTGAATTTGATTCCGCGGTGTTAACCAGGAAGTCTCATCTTGCTCATTCAGCATCAACGTGTTTCGCTGTGTAAAGAGTTAACTTTTGTGCTCTTTTGTGTTTATCTTTGTGTGTAGTCAAGCCCTTCATTATGACTCCAAAATGATCTGCTCCTGCTATAGCTTTAGGGGCCGTGCCCAAGCGCCAACGGAACATGTTAATGATTGCCAAAAAGTTAAACGTTTTGGATATGTTGAAGGAAGGGAAAATCTACACCGCTGTAGGACGCCATTACGGCATCAATGAGGCTACGATTCTTTTTATTGAAAAAGTAGGAAAGGAATACAAGATCTACGACCGCATTGTCCTTTTAACCAGGGTGCAAAGCGAGTTGTAAGTGGATTTTAATAAGGCAGTAGTCTGGATGGAATCTGCTTTAGGGATTTAGACTGCCGGTTAGAACAACAATGGCGGTACTACACAGTCGCCTGAAGAGGCTTCTTTAGAACAGCTGTAACACTCTCCTTTGTTGTGCAGTAAAACTAAACTCATCGTTATCGGACAAGTCATCGTGTCATTGTTGGTGAGTAACCATAATTAATTTTCTACTTATAGTACTTAGTACATGTACGTGCGTTTAGTGTCACTGTACACACATTTACTGTATACAATTTTTCTTGCATTGTACGTATTTATTGCTGGTGGCCTGTCTATCGTAATGGCTGTAACATGTGATCTCGGTGATTAGGTTTTACTGTATATAAACAGTGTGTTTACATACATAATTTCAATGAATCTTACCTAATATGTAAGAGAATATAAAGGGTTTATGCTGTATAACTGTGCAGGGAATATTTATAAACAGTGTGGGAGAGTTTATAAGGGCTTAAAATATATAAAACTAACCATACAAACATGGTTTCTACTTCATGGATTTTCACCTATCGCGGGGGGGTCTGGAACGCAACCCCCCCGATCGAGGAGGGATTACTTTAGATCCATTGAGACAATTTTGTGATCAGAAACACCCAGATAAAATACTTGGAGGTCAGAGATGAGGACTGAGTCAGTGATGACTAAATCGAGGGTATGAACCTTGTTGTGAGTGGGGACCTCGACAAGTTGCCTCGGATTAAGGCAGTCCAGAAGCTCTAAGAGCTGAGCAGCAGAATAATTAGAGGGTTTGTCTACATGAATGTTCAAGTCTCCATGAATGAGTACATTTGATGATGATGTATAGAAAGATGAGAGCAGCTCGGTCATTTCCATAATGAAATTAGGGTGTTGTTTTGGTGGTCGGTAAATGAGTATTGTTATAAAAAGTAGATGCTTACAATTAATTGCCAGGCATTCAAAAGTTGAGAATTTTGGAAGGGGGTGAAGTGATAATTGCAAACCTGTCCGATGGATTACAGCCAGATCACCGCCACGTCCAGAGCTGCAAGCCTTTTCGAGGTAAGTGTACCCAGGAAGGGCAGGACTCTTTAAAAACTGAGTATACCTCAGATTTATGCCAGGTCTCAGTCAAACAAATAATTTCAATCCCCCTGTCTACAATGTGATTATAAATTAGACAGGTTTTATTTGTCAGGGACTGAACATTAAAAAGTTCAACTTTGATGTTTAGCGAGGTGTTGCTTTTAACCAGAGGACGAAGAAAGCTGAAATCCACTCCAGGCTTTCCGTCTCACCTGGACCGCCGCCGGGCAGTGCTTTTAGTCTCCATGTTGATGGTGCTTGGATGACGTGTTCGGGCTGCGATGGAGCGAGTTGCCGCTGACCACAAGGACGGAATGGATGGATGTATGGGTGTAATGTGGCAGTTGTCAATTGGAGTGAATAAAATACAATATTTTCACAATGAAAAATAAATTATTGTAAGTTACCTCATAACACATAGTTTGTGGTTTGTGCATTATTTACATGTTTTTCTAAGGTAATTGAGTCAAGCAGGGTAATGATATTTTCCTTACCTGGTCAATGGCATTCACACCCAGTAAAGGGTCCAGGATCGGGAAAGAAGAGTAAAAATTTTAAGATCAGCAACATGCCCCATTTATTTCTTTTATATGAAATATATGTATATAAAATTAAATAAATAAAATGATAAGCAGCCTGGGATGAGTGCTGCCTTCATTCTTTTTATTTATCTACACCCACAAAGGGTACTCAAGTATAAAGATGCATTTGACACATAACACTACAATTGCTCCAAAATTGAAAAATGACATAACCTACAGTACATGAAGCAACAAGAGTTTGTTGAGTCATTATTTTAATAATTTAGATATTGCAATGATGATTAATATAAGATGGAAATATATTGTGCTTCATTTATGAATGCATTTCTTGTCTCACTGCATTTTCATATTGCTTTTGCATATTTAGTTGTTTTTAATTTACAAAATGGCAGTTAAAATGTACAAGTACATACATATATAAAATGTCTTTGTAAACATTCTTGTCTTGATGTAAAATATTTGTTATGGTTTATTTTTATTATTTTAATTTTTGTGTTTTATCAGGTCTGCTGGAGACGAGGCCTCTTCAAGAAGTTGATGAAGATGCAGTCTTAGATATTGACCTTGGCAACACAGTTTCTGAAGAAGAACGAGAAATGATGCAGATGGAGTTGGAAAAGGTAATTTACATGAAGATTATCCTCTTCTGGAGTTTCCTGTTCATAACGTATGGTGGAATAAAGTTTAAAAATATATTGTTCATTGTATTTATTCCAGTAAATTGTTTGTTTTCTATGTGTCATTTAATTGCTTTTTTAAAATGGTTTTCTAAAAGAATTGACTATGTAACTGAAGGATTATGATGCTGCTGTGCTAACTGAACAAATAAACAGTTTTCATATAAAAGTCAAGTCAAGTTGGGGAGCATGCACTGGTACAGTGTGTTGCCGCACCAACTACATGACAAAACAACTCGGATCCCGGTTGGCAACCCCCCAGGCAGATGCACAGTCCAGTCCCATCCTCCGGAAATGACCCTCTATCTACCGCAGCCAGGTGTTATGTGGGCGACCCCTTGGCCTGGTCCACCCACTCGGGTCCCCAACAATGAGGATCTTATGAGCCAGATCACCCTCGGGGAAACGCGCCACATGGCCATAGTGCCGTAACTGACGCTCCCTCACAATGCAGGTAACATGCCTCATTCAGGACTCCATGAGCAACCGCTCATTCAACACAAAGTCAAACCAACGGTACCCAAGGATTTTTGGGAGAGAGACAGTACCAAAAGAGTCCAGTCTACATCTCAGGTCACCGGATAGCGTCCATGTCTTGCAACCATATAGCAAGACAGGAAGCACCAGGACTCTAAAGACTTGGACCTTCGTCCTTTTGCATAGATATCGGGAGCGCCACACACCCCTTTCCAGCGACCTCATGACCCCCCATGCTCTCACAATCCGTCTACTGACTTCATAGGAAGAGTCACCAGAGACAGGAATGTCACTGCCAAGGTAAGTAACCCTCTCAACAAGGTCAACACTCTCCGCAAACAGAAACACTGCTGATGGCTGTACCCAAGAGGTCATTAAAGGCCTGGATCTTGGTTTTTATCCAGGACACTCGCAAGCCCAGACACTCAGACTTCTCGCTCAGTCTCTCGAGTGCCACAATCGGAGTCTCCATTGACTCCGCGAAGATCACAGCATCGTCGGCAAAGTCAAGATTCGTGAATCTTTCTTCACCAAGGGATGCCCCACAGCTGCTGGACCCCACAACCTTGCTCAACACCCAGTCAATACAAGCATTGAACAGAGTAGGAGCAAGAACACACTCCCGACAAACCCCAGAATCAACTGGGAAAAATGCAGAGGTCCTGCCTCCACTCTGCACAGCACAGTATCAGTGTACAGTAAACTGGTACTGTATATAAAACTCACCAGAGCCAAAATCTGGCTTGTGTGGTGATACTGCATGAAAAGAAAGTTTGTCTGCTTTTTATAATAAAAGCTGGGATGACAACACTATGACTAAAAACTTAACCACTCTATACCCTTTCACTGTCTCCAGTTCCTCATCAGGAACTTGTAGTCTCAGGCCATCTCCATCTCTTCTGCCACTGGGCTTTGCCTAGTTCCGGTGTTTTCCATACTTCAGGAATAAGTAAGCATGTTTATAGATAATCCACTTTTTAAAAATATTTTTCCAAACTATGAGCCAATGAAACCAGAAAGGTGCCAAAAGTTTGAGCATTTATTATAAAAATAGATACACTAAGAAGGGTAAATAGTAATAATTAAATACAAATCAGGAAAAAAATAAATTAAAATGACATCCTCTCTTGGGCCTGCCTATTCAAGTTCCTTCCGTTACTAATAATGTGGGATGTACCTACATACCATAAACTGCATATACATCTTGAAATACCTCCTGTACCTTCTCTTACTACCTCTAGCCTCTCTTTTTCCCAGATCATGCCAACAACACACATTATTTTAAAGCTCAATAGCCTTATGGTTGGAAGGACCTTTTAAACCCCATGCTGTGACTGCGTCTGTTGTCACTTCTTGTTCCTTCAGAATTAGATTTACTCTAGAAGCCAGTCTTTATTTGAACTAGGGGCAGCTATTATAGTGCCACATAGTTTCTCCCCCTGTCCCTGGAACTTCAAAGCAACTTCTCTGTAATGCATAGCAAAAAGCGCCTGCTTCACAAACACTTTTAATATCAAAATGCATTGCATTTTTCTTTGCAATAGATGGCATATCACAAACATTATCAATTATTTTTACAAATTCCATACCAAATAGCATATATCAAAGACATATATGTTGCATGGTGCACTGCAAACGTTAACGCTGAGGTCTTCATTGATTTCTAAAATTTTTAACCCATTTTAGATGGGTAGCATAAGTAGTCATCGTTGAACAGGTAAAACTTAGGCAAATGTAGTTTCTTTCTTGTATTCCTTAATTTGTTTTCTATACTTCCTACTCCAAAGTCAGGGTTGTAGACTGCCAGTGCCTGTGTATCCTCCTCCTTTGTACTGCAGTAACTTACTTGGCGTCTCGTTTTAGCCTTCAGTCTACCTTTCCTTAATCTATTTCTTTTTTTAAAATATCATAGTAAGAACAGAGCATTAGTACATCAGAAAGATTTAGATAAGAACATGCCGTTCAGCCCAACAAGGCTCACCAGTCCTACCTACTTAATTCCTCCTGAATAACATTACGTTGAGTTTTGAAGGTCCCTATTGTCATCCACACTACTTGGTAACTTACTCCATGTGTCTTTGGCTCTCTGTGTGAAGAAAAACTTTTTAATGATTGTGCAAATTTAACCTTAAAACATTTCCAACTCTGTCTCTGTGTTCTTGATGAACTCATTTTAAAGTGACAGTCTCAATCCACTGCGCTAATTCCTTTCATAATTTTGAACACTTCAGTCATGTCCGCTCATAATCTCCTTTTGCTTAGACTGAAAGCGCTTGGCTGTTTTAAACTTTCCTTATAACTCATACCCTGTAGTTCTGGAATCTGCATAATCATTCTTTTCTGGACTTTTTCTAGCACTTATATGTCTGTTTTGTAGGCTGGAGACCAAAACTGTACACAGTCCTGCAGATGAGCCTTGCCAGTGCATTATAAAACTTGCAAAACCTTGTTTGACTTGCACTGTACTCATTGTGTTATATAATCTAACATTCTGTTAGCCTTCTTAATGGATTCTGAATACTGTCTGGAACTTGATAGTGTTGAGTCTAGTATGACTCCTAAGTCCCACTTAACAGGTATATTTTCAATTTTCAGACCTCCCACTGTATATTCGAAACTAACACTTTTTTGCATTTATTTACATTAAATTGCATCTGCCCCAAATCTGCCCCAGCCTGTAGGTTCTCCAAGTCCCTCTGTAGTAATTCAGCACTTTCTTGATTATCTGCAAATCCACCTAGCTTAGTATCACTGCAGACTAAACCAGCTTGTTTTTATATTCTTATCCAAATCATATTCACATATACAGTATGTGTGTATATGACCCGAGTTCGCTTTCCGCGTCCTCCCTGCGTTGAGTTTGCATGTTCTCCCCATGTCTGTGTGGGTTTCCTCCCACAGTCCAAAGACATACAGGTTAGGTGCATTGGTGTGTCTAAATTGTCCCTAGTGTGTGCTTGGGGGTATGTGTGTGCGCCCTGCGGTGGGCTGGCGCCCTACCCGGGGTTTGTTTTCTGCCTTGCGCCCTGTGTTGGCTGAGATTGGCTCCAGTAGACTCCCATGACCCTGTAGTTAGGATATAGTGAGTTGGATAATGAATGGATGGATAGATGTGTGTATATGTATATAATGTGGGATATGTATGTGTGTGTGAATTAATAAGGTGAGGTTCAAAGTGTGCTGGTCGTAAAGTCTTTTTTATTATTTAGGTATCCGTCTATTTAGGCCTGTGTCCTATTTTAAGCGTATGTTCGATTGGAATTTATATGTGCGTATATCAGAAATTGTATGTCCTTTCTTCTGATAGTGTTGCAATGTTTTTTAGGTGACATATCAGCATAATCCAGACGTTCTCCAAGGTGTGGTGGAAGCCCAATTGTAATAGGGCTCCAACGCTCCTGCAGCACCCTCTGGTGGAACCCAACAGGGCTATGCGGAACTCCAACTTTCCTGTAGCCTTGTGGGAATCCGAAGCACCGCCACAACCCAGGGGGGCTGCCATCTAGTCCTTCCGTCACTGTATAAATATATAATCACTATGTGTTTTTATCTGAAGCGATGGGAAACGGCACAATAAAATAATACAAGCAAATTTCTTTAAAACTGTCAGACTCCTCATCTGACCCACAACAAATCAATAAAAGCAAATATACATTTTGAGCATGTTTTATATAATGCAAAGGCTAAATGTCCAATGGTTAACAAAATGAAGGACTTTCAGAGTTTTTCTACATTTGTAGAGAAGTCAAATTTTTAAACATCTGCTTTTAGGAGGTGGGTTGTAAGTCTGGCTTTGATTTGCTATAGTTACATAAGAGTGATTTGTTTCCCTGCCAGACAAGTCTGTATTTCTGCTCTTTTGGTTTCTCATTCAAGAAGTGACTTCAAGGCATCATCATCATCTTTATTTGGAAAAGAATGTTTCCAGTCTCTTTCCTAAGCTCCTGTGCCAATAACTACTGGCTCTACCAGAGATTCCCCTTTTTCCTCAATAACAGGGCAGAGATCCAGAATATATGTTTCCTCTGCATTAGGAGAAACTGAGCTCACTTTCCTCCACAATTGTTGGCTCACTGTACCCTGCAACACTTTAAATCGCATGCAGAACTTTGGAGTTTTCACTTCCAGTAATGTCAAGAACTACCTCTGTGTAATCGCCCCTCATAAAGGGCTTCTTGTCTGTTTTGGTGTTTCTTGTTTCCGCATGGTCATTTGTTGACCCGGCCTTCAGATTCTTCCATCTGAGTTTCACTTGCTCAATAATGGCACAAAACACCCTCCCACATTGCATGGGTTTCTGCAACAGTGAAATTAGGTCCTTTTGAGTCCGTGGTTCCATTTCTTTGGTGTTGTGAGCATAAAGTTTATAGGCTTTGATTTTGATTTATTTAATTGAACGCAAGGCAAAGCACAACAGCTTAGTGATGTTTAATGGGTGTGTTTAAAATACTAATTCCACAGCCATCTTGGACGTGGTAGGTATTGTCCATCACCTCCACCAGTTTGGTAGGAGAGGATACTATCAAAAAGGGTGTAAGTTGAGCTTTCAAAACCACTGGAGCAATACACCGCGGAGACACATTATGCTCATTTTTGCTTTGTGAATGCTGATATTAAGTATGTTGCAGAATTTGTCAGGCCAAAACTTTAATGTAGAACCTCTTGGAGTTGCGCTTTGTCTAATGAAAAAGAGGACTTCATTGCTCTGTGTTTCTATGTTTTTGGGACTTTCTACCAAGTTGTCGTTGATAATTTGTGAGGCTGGTCAATCAGTTGTTAAATTTTCAAAGGATGTCTAGACCGACCAGACCATGTGCAAGTTTTTTTTAAATTTTGGTGGAACATGTTCAGTACTATTGCTGTTACGACTGCAGGCAAGTGCATATACAAACACTTAATGGAAGGGAGCGAGTATATGTCAACCAATATGTCAACCATATTATGAAAAGCTTCGAGAGACTGGTTTTGAACTATACATGTCTTGTAAAAGACCAATTGTACACACTGTGGCTTGTCTATCGGACAACAATTTTTGTGGAAAAAGCATTTGTCCGTTGGCTCTATAAGGTTTATTTCCATCTGGACTAAGCTGGCAGCACTTTAAGGATTATGTGTTTTGATTGCTTCAGTGCCTTGAATACAGTTCAACTATCCACGCTGAAGGGTAAGCTGAGGGATATGCAAGGGAGTCTGGTGTTCTGGATAATTGACTGTCGGACAGACTGCCATTTGTGCAGTTCAAGGACTGTGTCTGATGTGGATGTGAGCAACACTGGAGTACCACAGGGAATTGTTCTGTCTACTTTTATTTTTTCCCTGTACACCTTAGACTATGTATGTAACACCAGGTGATCCCACTTAATGGGGTGAGAGAGAGTATGAGTGTCAAGTGGAGGACTTTGCTTCTTTGTGCAGAAGGAATTGTTTACAGCTAGTTACTGGTTTCGCCAAAACCAAAGAGCTTCTATGCCCCATCAGTCTCCAGGGAGTCGAGGTGGAGGTGGAAGTGGTGCACCGTAATGAGTACGTGAGGTTAGGGGAATGTGTCCAAATCAATAGGCTAGAATGGTCTCCTAACACTGTGGAACTGTATAAGAAAGTGCAGAGAAGACTCTTCTGTTTCCTTCTTCTTAGGAGACTATAATCCATTATTGTGGTTAGTGATATCCTTCTCATGTTCCACAGTACTGTGATGGCCAGTGGGATTTTTCTATACTGTGGTGTGCTGGGCTGTTAACATCAATTCATGACAGGCTCACCAAACCAACAAGCTAAATAAAGGCAGGTACAGTTACAGAATGCACTCTTCACCCCCTTAGTGCTGGTAGCAACTGTTATAAACAATGCTGCACATCCTCTTTGTGACACACTATCTTTAAGTACTTTCAGCCAATAAAGTGTTCAGCAGAAGTGTGTGGCTCCTTTAAACCAACAACGATACACCTTTATAATTCCTCCCTTTGGCTGTGACCGCTATTTATCTTTGGTCAAGTCAGATGCTTTTTCCTTTATTTTTAGTAATTAGGGTATGTATTTGAGGGGAGTGGTGGTTAGTTTTTATTATATTTATTTATTAAGCTTTTTTAAAAAGTAAAAATTTCCCTTTGGGACAAATGAAAGTGCTAACAAAACCTTTGTAGCCATGGGCATTTAGCACTAGGTACTAAAATGCATGTTGTGATGTTTGTGTGTCGAGTTTCCATGATCAAATTCTTTAAAAAGTCCAAATTCCTATCCTTAATAATGTAGGATTAGTTGTTAGAAGTTAAATCCTGCTAATTTTTACATAGTTATACAGAAAATTCTGACACCCAGTAGGTGTTGCATTGTGAAGAGTTCTCCTTTTCTCTTCTATAGTGAAGTGAAAAGTTACCTACCTTCATCTGATTTTATGCATTATTGATTATTTTATGCAGATGATTCTGTCTAATCGTTTAATGGAATGTATTTCTCCTTACTGTTAGACTGAAATTGTCAGCACATTAATTAGAGAGGCATATTATGCCACAGTCTAAAGGGATTACTGAAAACCACTAAAAAAGTATTTGAAGAATTTAAATATTACAGTTTTATGGTTTATCGAATTGCCAGTGATTTTTTTTTTCATTAAGTGTTAAGGAAGATTGGTATTCAGTACAGGACTTTAAAGCAACATATTACTTCATTTTTTTTTTAGTATAAATAAAGTTATTATTTCCCAAAGCAAAATTACTTGCTCCAGCAGCAACAGCACATAAAAATTTGTTAAACAGTAAGAAAATGCACACTATTACATCAGTGCAAGACCAAAAAACTGTTCACAAAATGCAAAAATTATTTAATAATGTAAACAATTATTATGTAAAGATCTTGTACCCTTTTATAAACTCACTAGCTATGCTGCCCGTCTAAGATGGGTTGAAATCCGAGTAATCAACATAGACCTCGGCATTAACCATTGCAGTGTACCACACAATTCATATGGCTCTATTATATGCCATTTGGTATGGGATTCATAAAAGCAGTGTTAAATGTTTTTGATGCTCCATCTATTGGAATGACAGAGACACAGCAACCGGACAGACACGCAGACACTTCTCCATTTATTAAGATGGATTTGGAGAGTGACGCGTATTTATATTGTATGTATAACTTTTTAAATAAAAAGTAAAAAAAAAAATCACAATATGTTAAATAACTTGTCTAGTTCTGATGATCAAGTCAGAGAGAATTCACCAGGCTAACTTAGGGTTTAATCTCACCCCATTTGATTTGTTCCTTAAAGATATATAATCGAAATGTTTACATTAAGCGGTTTTATGTTTTATTCATTTTTTTTTTAGCTTGAAGAAGAAATTTTGACTTTGAAGCAAGTCTTGACTGCCAAAGAGAAGCATCATGCAGAGTTAAAAGTGAAACTTGGAATTAGTCCAATAAGTGAATTTAAACAGAAT
This sequence comes from Polypterus senegalus, assembly GCF_016835505.1. NCBI lineage: Eukaryota > Metazoa > Chordata > Cladistia > Polypteriformes > Polypteridae > Polypterus > Polypterus senegalus. The sequence continues at coordinate 210,590,399 of NC_053156.1, read as the reverse complement.
TTTAGTAAAAGCTGGCATGATATGCAAACATCCATAGCGTAAGTCAAAAAGTATAAATGGACCCATTCTTTTTGCTTCTATTTATATTGCAAGTGGTTGGTTCAATGAATTACATAATTGCATAATGTTTGATGGTAATGCTTTACAATTTGAAGGACCTTTGTAGAGATTTCTTTTGGCACCCTGGATTATTCCTACATTTCAAAAACATACATTATAAATGAACTGAAAATGCTAACTTGGCTTGCTGTGTGTGCCAAAGTTTATTATGAGATGCATTGGCATTCTGTCCATATTTAGCATTAGATTTATATTTTCTGTAACGACTTGACTGAGGAGTTCAAGTGAGCTGTTTTGTTTTTCACCCAACAGTCTAATGGTTCCTATTATTTTAGAGTGTACAGTTTTTACTGAAACACAGTTTAATTCAGGGGCAACTAAAAAATCTTAGCCAATAATGGCAAGCCAGTTAGAAGTGATGAGGTAAAAGATTTAAATGGAAATCCATGGTTTGCCATAAAAAGTTTAGAATTTGGTCATAGACTCCTCTGTTCCAAAAAATTATTTTAAGATATCCCTGGTTTGAAAATCGTTAATACTGTTTAGAAAGCAAAGGTATTAAAACTTTCCTCTAAGAAAAGTTAAGTGCAATTCTTCTAGCACTATTGGTGCTAAGTTTTTTTTGTTTGTTGAAAAGAAAGATGGATCATTACACTCCTGTATTGATTGTAGAAATTTCACCAAACTCATGGTAAAGACTAGATATTACCTTTAATCCAGCTGTTACTTAAACTGATCAGTGAGTACTAAAGAATATTTAATCAAGATAGTTACTTTTTTTTTCTCATTGCTTTCCACATTTAACGTGCAAAAAAAGTATTCAAGCACTCTTAAAAAATAGTGTGGAAAGCGTACCCCCAGACACAGACAGACCGACACCAGGATGTCCAAAACACATTTCTTTTTATTTTAAATGTTTCTGCACCACAATGTCCTCAAGCACCAACTCTCTCCACTGTCGTCGTCGTCTTCTTCTTATTATTTCTCTTTCTCTCTCTTTTGACCTCCTCTCTCCTCCTCACAAGCTTCATCTCCTTCCTCCCAACTCTGGCTCCTCTACTGGAAGGAGGCGGTCACTTTTATTATGACCCGGATGAGCCCCAGGTGCTCCCCTTGATGTCACTTCCTGGTGTGGCGGAAGTGTCAGGAAAGCACCTGGAAGCACTCCGGGTGTCCTCGGAATTACTTCTGGCAGCACTTTCTGGTGTGGCGGAAGTGCTGCCATCCAGGGTTCTCTAACTGTCCGGGCGCCCCCTGGCGGTGGCCACATCCTCTCATAAACGGCGTCCCAGCTCCGTCCCTGTGGCCCCCAAATAGCCCCGGGCGGCTGCCCTCTCGTGGCCGAGGAGTAGCATTGTCCAAAGTCGGGGACTATCCAGGCGTCCCAGCCGGGCAGTGTCCCCGGTCATCTGTGACGATAGATTTGTTCATGCAATTAACTATACATTCTTTGTTTCCCAGTTTTTTAAATTTCTTGTCAAGTTTTAAATATGGGCTTGTCTAAGGTTAAGGCAATTACAGGTTTTACCTTGTGGCTTGTCATGTTGTATGTTACACCAAAAAAAGCACATAACCATATTAGTCATTAACCTTTCACAGAGGTTGTGCGTGTGTTTGTGTGCATGAGCGTGTTCAACTTGACCTGTTAAGGAAGGAAACGGAATAACTTATCCCCAAGCAATTAAATATTTTAGAAGGATCCGGTCCATTTCTGTCCTCACACATGAATACTGTAGCAGTGACTGCTAATCATGAAACAGTCAAAGCATCAGCATCCAGAAGCAGCAGAGATAGCTTTGCTCACTGTAAATGGATAGATAGTACTTTGTCCTGGGGGAAAAATGTAGCGCTATCAGGACAAAAATGAAAAATATACGACGTATCTGAAGATGATGTGTTCCTAGATACATAGATACATATTTTATTAATCCCAAGGGGAAAATGACAAATTTCCTGACAATGTAAAAAACAATAGGTGATCATAAAGCTTTGAGCCTGAACCTGAAAGGGTATTTTATGGATCTATTTTTGTAATTGGCGAAAGATTAGCTCCTGAATGCTAAAATATGTGAATTGCAAGTTTTTGGCCTTTGTGGTTTACACTGTGTGTTTCTTGTTTTAGAACCAAGTCAACATGGATTCTGAAAACTGCAAAATCAAGTTCCATCACTACATTTCTAATAGTAAGAACTAGAGAACAGTACCCCTTCAGAGATCCATTTTCATTTACTCAAAGTGTACCAGAACCAGTCCTCTTCCTATACCAAAGGGAGGAGATGGGCTGAAGTATTCTGATATGTAAAGACGACTTTGAAGGAAGAGAGAAGGTCTGGTATGCCTTTCACATTGGCAGCAGAAGAACATAAAGGAACCATAATATAGGATCAAAGAATAGTGATGCATGATATTGCAGACACTATAGAGATTAGTTGTGGGCCAGTTGAACTACTTTTCATGAAACTAAAAAAGTGAGGAATTTGGTGCACATTTTGTACCAAGAATGTTGATTTCTAAATGAGTTACTACTGCATTCAATTTTCCAGTTAGGATTACAAGGTAACAAATTCAGACTGGGAAACAATTTGAAAAAGAATGAATTCATAATTACAGTGGGTACGAAAAGTATTCAGACCCCCTTCAATTTTTCACTCTTAGTTATATTGCAACCATTTGCTAAAATCATTTAAATTAATTTGTTTCCTCATTAATGTACACACAGCACCCCATATTGACAGACAAAAAAAGAATTTTTGATATTGTTGCAGATTTATTAAAAAAGAAAAACTGAAATATCACATGGTCCTAAGTATTCAGACCCTTTGCTGTGACACTCATATATTTAACTCGGGTGCTTTCCATTTCTTCTGATCATCCTTGAGATCACCTTCATTTGAGTCCAGCTGTGTTTGATTATACTGATTGGACTTGATTAGGAAAGCCACACACCTGTCTATATAAGACCTTACAGCTCATAATGCATGTCAGAGCAAATGAGAATCATGAGGTCAAAGGAACTGCCTGAAGAGCTCAGAGACAGAATTGTGGCAAAGCACAGATCTGGCCAAGGTTACAAAAAAATTTCTGCTGCACTTAAGGTTCCCAAGAGCATAGTGGCCTCCATAATCCTTAAATGGAAGATGTTTGGGACGACCAGAACCCTTCCTAGAGCTGGCCGTCTGGCCAAGCTGAGCTACCGGGGGAGAATCCAAAGATCACTTTGGCTGAGCTCCAGAGATACAGTCAGGAGATGGGAGAAAGTTGTAGAAAGTCAACCATCACTGCAGCCCTCCACCAGTCAGGGCTTTATGGCAGAGTGGCCTGTCGGAAGCCTCTCCTCAGTGCAAGACACACGACAGTCTGCATGGAGTTTGCTAAAAGACACCTGAAGATTCTCTGGTCTGATGAGACCAAGATAGAACTTTTTGGCCTTAATTCTAAGCGGTATATGTGGAGACAACCAGGCACTGCTCATCACTTGTCCAATACAGTCCCCACAGTGTAGCATGGCAGTGGCAGCATCATGCTGTGGGGGTGTTTTTCAGCTGCAGGGACAGGACAACTGGTTGCAATCGAGGGAAAGATGAATGCGGCCAAGTACAGGGATATCCTGGACAAAAACCTTCTCCAGAGTGCTAAGGACCTCAGACTGGGCTGAAGGTTTACCTTCCAACAAGACAATGACCCTAAGCACACAGCTAAAATAACGAAGGAGTGGCTTCACAACAACTCTGTGACTGTTCTTGAACGGCCCAGCCAGAGCCCTGACTTAAACCCAATTGAGCATCTCTGGAGAGACCTAAAAATGGCTGTCCACGAACGTTTACCATCCAACCTGACAGAACTGGAGAGGATCTGCAAGGAGGAATGGCAGAGGATCTCCAAATCCAGGTGTGAAAAACTTGTTGCATCTTTCCCAAGAAGACTCATGGCTGTATTAGCTCAAAAGGGTGCTTCTACTAAATACTGAGCAGAGGGTCTGAATACTTAGGACCATGTGATATTTCAGTTTTTTTTTTTAATAAATCTGCAACAATTTCAAAAATTCTTTTTTTGTCTGTCAATATCGGGTGCTGTGTGTACATTAATGAGGAAAAAAAATAAATTTAAATGATTGTAGCAAATGGCTGCAATATAACAAAGAGTGAAAAATTGAAGGGGGTCTGAATACTTTCCGTACCCACTGTAAGTAAACTAGGGGAATGTTATTATGACCTAGAGTAAAAATGACAGTCAAAATGATGGAAGCATTGTGATTATTTAAAACCTAAGTAATTTGCAGTTATCACCATGGGATGCGCAATGTTAGTGGTTAAGACATCACATCAACATGAGAAGAGAGGCTGGATAAGCAAGATCAAACAAGCTTTTCTGTACAACTCAGTGTTTTTTGTTTTACTTTTGTATCTTTTGAATGGGTTATCCTCAAAACTTTTTGATCACTCTTTGCATTATGTAAAAGATACTGGCAACCTTGATATTGAAGAACTTTGAGTATCTTTCAAATGTTTGATATGTTAGTATATTAATTACAAGATTTTTTTGGATTTGGCAAATGCATAAATAGACAATAATTATTTTAATGAAGATCTCCCAATGGCTTTGTAGTATAAGTATATTGTTTTGAAATGTAGAATTAGCTGTGTATCTGAATTTGTTTTAAATTTGCATGATTATGATGTCTTTCACATGTTTCTGTGTTTTCATGTATTCAATGAAACCAGGAGAAAAATGGAAAAAAATTAACTGTGTACCAAAAACAAAATTTTGTCATTTATAGTGCAGAGAATAGGGTATACAGTACTCCGATACACCCACACCGTACTTTGTACTCTTTATGTGTTTCATAACGATACGTTTTTCCTGTTATGTGCATCAAGTACATACAGTACTTCCCCACAATAAATAATTCCATTTAATTTGGGGAACTGGAGTGGCAAAAACTTCGCTGTTCATTGGGGAAAAAGGCTGATTTAAAGCATACCATCTCGTATTTTCCAAATCAGTTATTCCTTCACAATTGTGGTTTATATTAATATGCCACATAAAACAGTGTTCTAAAGTAAGGCATATATTAAAAAATGTCACCAGGTATTGATTCGCGTATTGAGATTACACACAAAATAGTGTATCCATGTCATTTTAAGAAGGGAAAAAAGCTAAATATTATTGTGAGATTCAGCCATTTTTAAAGGAGACCAGCTGTGCTCTTCATTTCATAATTCATCTTCCTCCATGGCAATCTTCATGTATTCACCTAGGAAAACTCTCATTAAGCACCATTACTGACTTTGAATGTTGATGTCCAGATGTGAATTGATGTCTCTTTTCTGTAGACATCTAGACAATAATACCTGAAACAATGTCACACTTGTGATTGCTTATATTCTTTCACTATATGGAAGACTATTTTGTTAAGATAGTGCCTCCTGTCAATGCATTGGTAATGCACATGTGTACTTTGGTGATATATAATATTGAGCATGTGCCTAGCATGCAGTTAAATGAAAAAAGATAGAACAGATGTTAGTCACAGGGTAGCTGGAGCCTCTTCCAGTAAGCATCTGGCCACAAGGCAAGGACAATCAGTTTATTGCAGGTTGAATACACTAACACACACACAGGCTAATATAACAACATCAACCTCCGTTAATTAGGTTGAAGGTTAGCCAGTTCAGCATGGATATTTTGGGATAGGCAGAGTGGTAGCTGTGGACGAAGACTTCAGACAAGACAGCAGGTGTGGTTATAAAGCAGCTTTATTTTGCAGAGTCACAGTGAGAAGAGTTTCAGAAAAGCAGACAATCAATATACATGACAGTGTCAGGGCTCTTCTCAATCCCGTCTGTTGGGTGGGGTAAAGTTTTTATATCCCTAGAATGCGTGATTTAATATCATTATGAAATGCAACAGTCAACACATTTATTATACACAATCCTTGAGAGCCTTCAACGCCCCTTGTGCAACTTGATTTCTTGGCCCCTTTGTTATGGCGTTCAGATGTAAACTAAGGGAAAACGTGATAAGGCAGACTCATGTGTGGAATGCTTAGACCTTGACTCCTTTGGACAAATATTTTTCTGTTTTGTTCAGGAAAGCATGCTTTTACATAATGTATGGTTTCATAAAGCTTACTTCTCAGACATGAATTAGTACAAGGGAACGAAGAGAACATTCATCTTCCACATAGCATAGAACTGTCATTCCTGCCACACTGTGCCAGATTTTACATGAAGTTTGCACATTGAACATAAGAGTGACTTATCATGAATTAGAAATTCAACAGTTGGTTTGTGGCACTTCAATTTACTCTATCACATGCTCCACCTTTTTCATTTTCTGAGAATTTTTTTTTTAATTTATATTGTGTGAAACATGCCACAGGAAGTGTAATGTGCAGGTGGCTTGGCTCTTTCAAAAATCTAAGACTTTTATTAAAAATACAATTCAGAGTAATCAGTTCAGATTTATTTTTACTGTTATGTGCACTTTTCACTACGCTGCCACTCGGCATAAATCCCACTCTGTTGGCTATGTAAAATAACACAAAATATAACAGGCAAAAAGTAATTGGCATTTAGGAAACAGTAATATTAACAGTAAAGTCGCATGATTTGAGCTTGCATTGGTTGCACCTGTCTGTTATGACAAGCCATGGCAGAATATAACCATAGAAGAGACAGAATCAGAGAACCAAAAGGAGCTTAATAAACAGAATATATCTTAGCAAAGGGATCTGAAGGTCTCATAACTTTGCCCATGATGTCCACTTCTTGCAGAGAAGTGAGAAAAAATGAATCCTTACCTCCAGAAAATAGTACCAAGAATCTATGATAAAATGTTTTTTTTTTTTCTTCAGTTTATTTTTGTTGTCACAATGATGCCACAGAAATGGGGAAGGCACTTTTTCTTAAATTGAAACCTTTGCTACTTTAAAGTGGGTGTATTCTGTAAATTTTAAGCGGAGGGTAGTTATTTTATAAACTTTATAAAATATGCTACTGTTTAGTGGCAACTTAATATACCATAACTGAATAGAAATAACATATCCTTTAAACAATAATAAAAACCAAACATTAATAAATAAATTGGACAGTGATGAAGCAAGTTATGTAGCTTTCTCGCATCACTTGGATATTTGATTTTTGGACAATATGCAAATTTTTCTTCTGGAAAGAAAATACTGTATCTCCATTCATCTCACAGCATCTCACAGTTTACCAATGCTATGAATGTGACAATTTTAGGTAAGTTTGTTACTAATAAGTGCAAAATTTCACCATCGCTTCCTCCTTCAACACAGGTTATAAAAAATTGTCCGACTATAATGGGCAATATGTGTTAATTGTGTTGGTTATATGGCAAGTGAGGTTGCTGCTCAATCTAAAGAAAAAAAAAGTAGCATGGACAAGGTCACTTGGGGCAGAAGGAATGACAAAAAGAAAAAGCGAACAAAAATAATACAGTGGATCATGTGCACTGTATTTGTGTAAAGGAAACATAATTTATGAGTGCCAACAATCAGGTTTGTACGGAAGCGTATTAGGGCCACGGGTGAAAAAAAAATACGAACACAGTGAAGAAAAAAAAAAATCTAAATCTAATGCAAGGGAGCAGCTCTATAGCCACGCCACCGTGCCCCCCGCCACCCATGTTTAATACATGCTTTAATGCATCTCATCGTGAAGAAGATATCAAGTATTTCTCTTAGTATTCTGAATGTTCTTAGAGCAGGAACATCATGAAGTCAATGTGCGGCGATCGCTGTCTGCGCCTCACAGTGCAAGAGGAAGTCAGTTGAAGAAGCGCATAGAGATTAAAAACTGGGTCGGGGAACACTTAATATAAAGCATTTAATGTGCTACATTAATTAATAAAGGGTTTTGAAAAAATTTAGTAAATTGAACATTCATTTTAAGATGTTTAGTTTGCGACATTCTACTGATAAAATAAACAATAGAATAAAGTGTAAATGTCGACTTTAATCTCGACATAAATGGCGAGAATAAAGTGGAAATGTCGAGAATAAAGTCAACATGTCGACTTTAATCTCGATGTAAATGTCGAGAATAAAGCCAGCATGTCGACTTTAATCTCGACATTTAGACTTTTTTTTTCTTCGCTGTGTCCGTATTTTTTTTTTCACCGTGGCCCTAATACGCTTCCGTAGGTTTGCACTCTGTTCGCATTGTGTTAATGTATTAGCACTCTTAACACTAGAATCCCTGAAGCCTGCGAAAAAAGTCATAATCCCGAGGCACCTTAAATTCCCTTGCACATCTCCATCAGCATCTTTGTTTTTTCAAATGTGTCAGTCAGCACAGTCAGCAAGCAGCCTGCTATTCCATCTCCCACCAACGGTGCTGAAGTTCTCCCAGCTCAGGTCTCTTTATTACTTATTCCAACTAACAATTTTATTATTTACCCCGTACAACTCCAGGCAACTCACTCCCAAATAATGAGAATTGAGCTGGGAGAACTTCAGCTGTGTTTGGGGGTGGGGAGGGAGGTGGTGGTTGGGTTATAGTAGACTGCTACCAGTGCTGATCGACACATTTGCAAGACAAAATACACTAATGGAGAGATGCAAAAGAATTTAAGGTGACCTGGGATTATGGTGGCTTCAGGGATTCTAGTGTTAATAGCACAAGTTTTCTTTGAATGTATATTTAGACATATTAATACATGAAGATCAAAATCGTAGTAATGTTGAAACACAAACCATATTCCAAAATTGGTCAAAATTCAAATTCAACAAAACAAAACATAGGTTTGGTTTCATGAGAAATTTGTAAGATTGTAAAATTTTTAAGTTTGAGTTTACATAGTTGTGCTCAAACTTTATACAAATGCCAATATGACTCCTAAGTGGCAGTAGGGCACTCCTGTAAGAGTTAAAATAACGGTACCAGTTTTCCATTATAAAATGTTTTATTTTATGAAATATTTATTGAAAAATAATATATACATTACTAATCTATACTAATAAAAGGCAAAGCCCTCACTCACTCACTCACTCACTGACTCACTCACTGACTCACTCACTCACTGACTCACTGACTCACTCACTCACTGACTCATCACTAATTCTCCAACTTCCCGTGTGGGTGGAAGGCTGAAATTTGGCAGGTTGATTCCTTACAGCTTCCTTACAAAAGTTGGACAGGTTTTATATCGAAATTCTACGCGTAATGGTCATAACTGGAAGCAGTTTTTCCATTTACTGTAATGGAGATGAGCTTCAACGCCGGGGCGGAGTTTCGTGACATCATCACGCCTCCCACGTAATCACGCAGTACATAGAAAACCAGGAAGACCTCAAAAAGCGCCAAGAAAACATGCATTATATAATTGAGAAGGCAGCTAAACAATAAGAAGCGAGTTCTGCTACTCGAAACAAAGCACGATGTAAACCTACACTTTAAATTAAGTTCATAGACAGGCTACGCTGGCGCTTGTAATTTAGTGCCTGCCCATATAAGGCCATCCGTCAGCGCAATCCAATAGCAAACTGCCACGGGTAAATATTCACGGGTGAAGGACTGTGCTTATGGAGAGGAAGATGAGATGGTCAGGGTGGTGTTTGACACAAACTCAGCTTAAACTGCCAGAGAAAGTTTTAAGTGCCAGGACTAAGGTAACATTAAATAAAGCTATGGACATAGCACGAGATGGCACCAGCACAGCTGGGAACCTTCGATGCAAGTACACCGAGTGGCTCACGTGAACTGATGCAGTGCACAGATAAAAAGCAACAGTTCCAAAGAGCTGAACAAAACCAATTACACAATTGAAAAGGCAGCAAAAATATGAAGCGCCTGATAAGCATATTCATAAATGCAGCTACTGTGGAAACAAAGCACACGGTGGAAAAGTCAATGTCCCGCTAAAGGAAGACAGCGAAAAAAAAAACCCGTGCATGCAGTTTGTCACATCACAGATAAAAAGGAAGACGAGCTGTTTATTGATGCAGTAAGGAACTAATCGATGAATGAAACCTCTTATCTTTACAACGATTGACAAACACGGAATGTAACTTGAACACATCGCATAAATACGAGCCTGATTGAAAGAAATAATGATAATCAAATCCTTGATGACAGCAACATTCAATAACACTCACAAAACAATTACTGTATATTGACAATCATGTTACGCTATTTTTAAAATGTTCCCTTTTCTTTTCATAACTTCTACTTCTCCACTGCGATACACGGGTATATATATAAATGTATATCTATAGCCCGATCTACAATACATACTTTAGCATAGACAAGCGGTGGCGCAATTGTAGAGTCTTCCCCTCTAACGCCGATATTCGAGGTTCGATTCCCGAGAGGGGATGTACTGACTATGTACGCTGCTACCCGATTCATTTTACCTTCCCATCTCCTTGGTTTGGGACGTATGAAAAATATTAGGTTAACGCAGAATCATGTTACGCTATTTTTAAAATTTTCCCTTTCTTAGCACAAGCACAGTTGAGAAGCTTCATGCATGTACTCCATAACGCGCTAAAAATAACGATTTAATCACACTTTCAATTCCAAGCAAACGGAACTTTTGTCAATGCATGATTTCCTGGTACATCCATTACACTGATGCACACATCACAGCTACAAAAATGTTAGAGTCGGAATAAAGCGCTCCTACGACTGATCATTTCGACTACCCGAGCGAAGCCTTGATAAAAGCATGGTTTTGTGCACACTGAAAAGCAAGCAAAATTAGATGCATTACAGAAAGCGGACTTTGTGGCTCTTACTGGGGATCATTGGACTTCCGTGACCGCTAGTAATTCTAAATACATCTAATTACAAAATGTTCAATGATCACACTGTTTTAGCCTAATGTACAAAATAATTTTGGCTAATGTTACTCAGAGTTTAAAGAGTAAGCTGGTCAAATTACCTTTTATGTTTCTGACTTATTTTTTAAGAAGAAAAACTGCACTTTATGGTTAAATTTTGGTTATTATTATTTAAAGACAATACTATTCTGAAAATGTACTTAAAGTACTTAAACTACCACTTTATTTTTAAGTCTGCCCAATTTTAACCAGGGATGATATTTTTGTTTCTGTTTTGAATTCAAATGCAGTTTAAAAGCTTTTTTTTCAGAAATTAAAACAGCTTCAGTTTACAATATTCATGTCCATGTCTATTATTTGATTCTGTCGCCACTAAAACCGCTTTTAAATAAAAAAAAAAACATTTGCATTTGGGGCAAATTTACGTAGCGATTACATACCATTAATCAAGATTAATTCTTACACAGCCTCTAATTAATTGGATTAATTTTTTTAATCGAGTCCCACCCCTAATATATATATGTAGATATATATATGTAGATTTGTATATATATGTGTATATACAGTATATATGTAGATATGTATATGTTGTATATACAGTATGTATATATGTGTGTGTGTATATATACAGTATGTGTATATATATATGTATATGTATATATATGTATGTGTGTATATGTGTATATATATATAACTGTATATATATATATGTGTATATATATATATATATATATATATATATATATATATATATATATATATATATATATATATATATATATATATATGCCAGCAACACTCATGACAATTACAAAACAATTACATTGTCAATCATGTTACGCTATTATTAAAATGTTTCCTTTTCTTTTACTTCTCGCTGCCAATCGCAGCTATTTTGCTATATATATATATATATAATAGATAGATATGACAACAACACTCATATCAATGACAAAACAATTACATTAACAATCATCTTACGCTATTTTTAAAATGTTTGCTTTTCTTTTCATAACTTCTTTAACACACTACTTCTCCGCCAAGCGGCCGGTATTCTGCTAGTTTTATATTTCATAGTCTGAATCACAATCTGATTGTGTGGGTGGTTACCTACCAGGTAACGCTTGTGGTTGGTCAGCAAGAATGTATTGAATGTAATTACCCCGATCTACAGACTGTCAAATAAACAAACCACACGCCGTGGTGCAACGTGAGAGGCTTCGCCTCTGATGCTGACGCCTAAGGTTCGATTCCCGAGAGGGAGTGCAGTGAGTATGTACGCCTGATGAGCCCAGAATTATGGTGAAACACGTGTTGCGTACTCTTTGCATTATTTGAGAGTAAAAACTATTTCAACCATTCCATGATCTGCTTCTCGCAACTGAAAGAGGGCACCGTGGAGGACGTTAGCCAACTTGCTGACCAACCACAAGCGTTACCTGGTAGGTAACCACCCACGCAATCAGATTGTGATTCAGACTACGAATGCATTGAATATATATATACTGTATATATAATATACACCTTTTGTGATATTTAATTATTTTACCATTTCACAAGGTAGATTATAAGGATGAGGATTTTCTTTCAATTGTGCATACAACGCCTCAGCAAATGCAAATACATTCTTTAAAGTGATGGACTTCTTCAACGTGCCCCATACTTTGATCAGTTTAGACTATTGTTTATCTTCACATTCTCTTTCTTCGCTGTGGAGAATGATTGTGGAACAGTCTACAACACAAAGTAAATTAACTAATTTATCTCAGTATGTTGACATATAGCTTTTATAGTTTTGGTACCACGGTTTAACTCTCAATTTACTGCACAAGTAGAGACATAGGAAATTAAACTAAGGAACGACCTCCACATCAATCAGAATTTTGTCTGTCATGAAGGGAAACCTGTAACCAGTTGTGTCCCTGAATGGACAAGAATAGCCATGAATTTTAATTTTTGTGAAAATCTTTAGCACATCTCCCCTTTTAAAATGTTTTATTTAGGTTTCCTACACTTGAAGTTCATTGGAGACTGGTGATCATGGCTTGTTGAAGATGCTTTCTTCTTGATACAGTTGTATAGAATTCTTTGACAGTTGTATTGTCCATAAACAAAAGAAAACACAAAGTTCTTGTTCCAATTATCATTAATCAGCACCGCATGGTAATGTGATCAAGTCCATTACAAACTTGGTTTGTGTCTTCCAAATACATTTCCGTCTACCCATACCTTTTCAGTAAAGTGTTACAGGAAGTGTAATGCAAAATATGTATTTCATTAGAGAAAAGTAGCTTTGAACAGAGCTTTAACTTCTCTTACTATACTTTTCTAGTACATTGACAAAGGTTTGCTTTGAAATTAAAGTAGTTTTCTGTCATTTTTTTTTCAAATTATACACATAACCTTTTGTAATGTCTAAATCTAAATGGTGTAGGTGGAACCTTCTGCTACCTGTATGGCCGTATTGTATTCTCTGGGTCCTTTAAACTGTAATGGAAGTATCCAAGGTGTACAGTATATCGCAACAATATTTAATTTGGCTTTCTCTTTACCATAGAATTGTTTAGTTTTTTTTTCCATTAACGTAGAATATTTCTTCATTTATCACAATATTGTTTTGTATACTATGAATAAGTCAACATTTTCTTGTTTTACTCCAGCTTTAGTGGGCTTGAAATCCTGTTTCCTTTAAGGTGAGAAAGGTTGCAGTGCATCTGTGTGATTCTTTCTTTTTGTTCTCATTTCCTTAATTAGTGTGTGGGTAAAATACCTGAGGTAACTGCTGTCCATACTGACTTGCAAAAAAAAAATACAACCAAAACTACAATGCGAGTAAAATAAAAGTCAGTGTTAAAATAAAAAAGTGATAAAATTCATATTTAAATGGGTCAAAATCTTTTTTTTAAGTAATAATTCGTGAGAATCTGTGTAGTATGATGTGACAGGTGTCTTAACAGTGTGAGCTTAAACACTCACTTAATTATTGACCATACTGTGCGTGGCATTTCATTAATGAATGGTTATTGTTACCTGCTGTTTTCAGTTTCAGGGTGTTCTGCTGCTGCAGTAAGCTTATTATGATTGTCAGTAAACATCTTCCTTTTGCTGTATTTAATCTTGTCTGACACCTTATCTGTATAAATAGAAATGAACCAAATAAAATCCTAATGCAGATTCTCATAGAAAGTAATATAGACCTTGGATCCCCTGCCTTTATTACATGTAATGATTCAATGATTAAAAGATAAAATATTTTAAAAAGCAATAGAACTGAAACACTTAGTTTTCAATACTTTCTTTATGCATTTATTATTAATAAAGATGTTAATTTGTATTTTCTTTGTGCAGTTTTATGCCCTACTGTATGCTATGTACACTTCTGTATGTCAGAGTCTCAGTATGCCTTGGTACATAATACTTGTCATTATCTAGTATTTTATTTCTTTGCATGTCTGTCTCTAAGTATGCTCAGAGCTTCTGTTTTATTAATTAAGCATATAGTGCAATTTAAATTAAGCCATGTATTTACTGTAGAGGGTTAAGGCTTAATATTTACAAATTTTTCATCATCCATATATAATTTTAAAATATTTATTATTTCTATATAATGGTTTTAGTCAAATTATAGTTCATAGATGTGGAGTACATTAAATGAACAAAAATATTTCCATTTTGTCGAACAACTGATTTGTTTTTAAAAATGTGTACGTATGATATTTGTGTGTGTGTGTGTGTGTGCATGTGTTTACAGTTGTGCTTGAAAGTTTGTGAACCCTTTAGAATTTTCTATATTTCTGCATAAATATGACCTAAAACATCATCAGATTTTCACTCAAGTCCTAAAAGTAGATAAAGAAAAACCAGGTAAACAAATGCAACAAAAATATTATACTTGGTCATTTATTTATTAAGGAAAATAATCGAATATTACATATTTGTGAGTGGCAAAAGTATGTGAACCTTTGTTTTCAGTATCTGGTGTGACCCCCCTTTGCAGCAATAACTGCAACTAAACGTTTCCGATAACTTTTGATCATTCCTGCACACCGCTTGGAGGAATTTTAGCCCATTCCTCCGTACAGAACAGCTTCAACTCTGGGATGTTGGTGGGCTTCCTCACATTAACTGCTCACTTCAGGTCCTTCCACAACATTTCGATTGGATTAAAGTCAGGACTTTGACTTGGCCATTCCAAAACATTAACTTTATTCTTCTTTAACCATTCTTTGGTAGAACGACTTGTGTGCTTAGGGCCGTTGTCTTGCTGCATGACCCACCTTCTCTTGAGATTCAGTTCATGGACAGATGTCCTGACGTTTTCCTTTAGAAATTCTCTCATATAATTCAGAATTCATTGTTATATCAATGAAGGCAAGCCGTCCTGGCCCAGATGCAGCAAAACAGGCCCAAACCATGATACTACCACCACCATGTTTCACAGATGGGATAACGTTCTTATGCTGGAATGCAGTGTTTTCCTTTCTCCAAACATAACGCTTTTTATTTAAACCAAAAAGTTCTATTTTGGTCTCATCCATCCAGAAAACATTCTTCAAATAGCCTTCTGGTTTGTCCACGTGATCTTTAGCAAACTGCAGATGAGCAACAATGTTTTTTTTGGAGAGCATTGGCTCTCTCCTTGCAACCCTGCCATGCACACCATTATCATTCAGTGTTCTTCTGATGGTGGACTCATGAACATGGACATTAGCCAATGTGAGAGAGGCCTTCAGTTGCTTAGAAGTTACCCTGGGGTTCTTTGTGACCTCGCCGACTATTACACACCTTGCTCTTGGAGTGATCTTTGTTGGTTGACCACTCCTGGGGAGGGTAACAATGGTCTTGAATTTCCTCCATTTGTACACAATCTGTCTAACTGTGGATTGCTGGAGTCCAAACTCTTTAGAGATGGTTTTGTGACCTTTTCCAGCCTGATGAGCATCAACAACTCTTTTTCTGAGGTCCTCAGAAATCTCCTTTGTTCATGCCATGATACACTTCCATAAACATGTGTTGTGAAGAGCAGACTTTGATAGATCCCCATTCTTTAAATAACACAGGGTGCCCACTCACACCTGATTGTCATCCCATTGATTGAAAACACCTGACTCTAATTTCACCTTCAAACTGACTGCTAATCCTAGAGGTTCACATACTTTTGCCACTCACAAATATGTAATATTCAATCATTTTCCTCAATAAATAAATGACAAAGTATAATATTTGTGTCTCATTTGTTTAACTGGTTTCTTTTTATCTACTTTTAGGACTTGAGTGAAAATCCGATGATGTTTTAGGTCATATTTATGCAGAAATATACAAAAAAAAGTTTTCAAGCACAACTGTATATGTATAGAAATATAATTTTTTCATTTACTGTAGCATCTTATTTACATGTTTAAATAATTACATTTTTATAAAAATGGCACTTTTTCTTTTATTTGGTAAAGTTCTTTTTTTATGATATGGTAATAAAATAACATACATTTAACATACAAGGAGATTAAATAGTGTTTTTTTTAAATTCTTGGTGCATTTAAAGTACATATTGTGATCCAGATCAGGTAAGGATAAATGCACATACTGTGTCAGTTTATATAATAGAATATGACTTTAGATCAGTAAATGACAATATGAGGGGCATAATGTGATTTTTTTTTTTCTTTCTTCTCCCAGTCTTGCTTCACTCTTGATTCTGTAATTATAGCTTGTTATATGTATGTAGACACCTCTTATAAGGAAAAAATCTTCACGATTACATACCATTATACTAATCCGAGAATGTTATTTTATATTGAATTTGTGTAATAGAAGAAGCAGCTGATATTTTAGAGGTGTTTTTAAACAAACAGTAATTTAACCAGGTAGGGCGATTTTGCCTTTATTTTATGTAGTTCTGTGCAGTTTAACAAAAGGTTTTATTTGAAAAGTTCTGCTCCTTGCTTCTGCTCCTATTACCAGCTGTGTGTAAAAATTGCAAGTCTGTTTATTTTAGATGACCAGTCCAGCTGTTTTTAATTCATTGTATCATTTACTTGACAAGAAGTTCATCTGAAGTTCATACTGTCATGTAGGGCATACATGCAAAGACTTATTTTCTTCTTATGAATACATAACTAGTTTATTGTGCAATTAACATGCTTAACAGATGATTAAGGTTCTTCTGTAGGAAGATTAAATTAATTTACTTTGTCAGTATTTTCAAAAAGAATGATCATTTTTATAGCATTCACTGAAAGGAGAAAGTTGAAGCTCCTAATAAAACACAAAGTAACTATCATTCCAAGGAAATAAGCAATTTTCTGGGAAGAACTCTTGAGTCAATATGCAAAATAACTGATCAATCTTGTTCTTGGCCTGAAAGGCGCTCAGTCAGATTTATATTGTCAGATTTATGTACAAATTATTCTGCACAAAAAACTTTCAGACTTGAAATGTACAAAAGATAGAGAGTTATCCTTCTATATAAAAGCGGTTGGGATTGTCCTTCCGTCCCGTGAGTGCTATGCAGGCGCGGAGTTTCACACACTTTTGCAATGCACGATGGGATTTGTAGTTTCGTTTTTCCAGGTAAAAGATGATTTTCTACTCCAGACTGTGCGATATCTTCTTCTTCTTTCTTACTATATAAAAGCGGTCGGGATTGTCCTTCCGTCCCGTGAGTGGAAAGCGTAGCGGTATTCCGCTTATCACAGACTTACTACTTGCAGCTTGCGGCAGGCGACATGATGTGAGCAGAGTTCTGGTGCTCCCATCGTTCCCTTGCTTTTGTGTGCGATGCGCTGGAAAAATAGACAATTATGTCTCTGGAAATAATTAATGTTGATGGAGTACAAATGCCACACCGCGTA
The DNA here is from genome assembly GCF_016835505.1 of Polypterus senegalus. Classification (NCBI taxonomy): domain Eukaryota; kingdom Metazoa; phylum Chordata; class Cladistia; order Polypteriformes; family Polypteridae; genus Polypterus; species Polypterus senegalus. The sequence continues at coordinate 210,572,681 of NC_053156.1, read as the reverse complement.
GTAAATATCAGGGGGGTTCAAAAGGGCGACCTCAATATAGAAAAAAAGTTTAAATTTCATCACAAAAATAACAAAAACTATGAGTATTAAAGTAATACTGCTCAAATGCAATATAACCAAATTAATGAGTTTGTATAAAATATCAAATTGATCTACATATTGAATTGCCTTAAGAATTGGTCAACTTAAGTCGGTAGCCTTAAAAGGCGGGTGAGCCTAGTTTATAACTAACCACTGAGCCAGAATTGAACAATAAATTCTTTGCTTTGCTGTATTGTAGACTTTTACAGACATATGTAAAAATCAAGCCAAAGCTTCCGTTTGGTATTGTTGTGTTATGACGAAGTAGCAATACACTTTGTGGAATAATATTGTACATACTGTATAAATATTATTTTGAAAACGGATTTTAACTTTTTTTTATTTTAAAAGTCAAAGTGTCATCTAATTTTTAAGACACTGCCAATTATTTTTTCACAAAGCATTCACATTCTTCAACATAAAAAGATTTCCTAGTAACATACCTTTTATGTACTTAAAAAAAAAAAAAAAAATTAAGTCCATTTCATAATTAAACATGAATTCATTGTCAGTCTAGCCCTTAGTTCTTTCTGACCTGCATTTTAATCTGTATATTTTAAAATGAACTTGAGTTTGTTTCATTTTATCCTGGTAACCTATGTTATTTGACACAAGAATGTTAAAAAACATAACATTTTTCTGCTTTGATTTTTCCGCTGCACTAGATCATATTCCATTGGGTAAGAAACAATATACTGTATTTCTTTTTGTATTTTTGTGGGGTTTTTTTGGCTTTGATTACATTGATTTCTAGTATTAGACTAATATTATTGGATGGTTTTGATTTGTTTTTTTATAATGGCTTTTTTAATGTTTTGTGCAAATGAAACTGCTTAAAAAGTATTTTAAGAGAGTTTTATGTTTTTTTAAAAAAATAGCAAATGGTAAATGTTTGTATAAATAAGCTGTCCAAGTGAAACTCTACATTAATTTGAAATTAACACATTTAGATGCAAAATGCCTTGGATTGTTTATTTATGGAATACAATGAACATTATATGATTTGCGTAGCATTATAATGATCACATCTGAAACTAAAGGAGTGAGGGCATGACACATTAGGTTACCTTTTATACATTATAAGTGCCACATGGGATGGACGGCATTCCCTACCAGAAGAGGGGAAGGTTGCTTACCTGGACGGGAGGCCACAAGTGGATGAAAAGGCATCCTGACCGAGAGAGAGAGAAAGGGCCTTTACCTAAATGAGACTCGCCAAGTGGATGGACGAACATCCCAACAAAAGGAGGACTTCCCTTACCCGGATGGGATGTCTCAGCAGATGGACAAGTGTCCTGAACGGTTATGTTTACGGCACCTTTCATAGCCAGGATAAAAAAGGAAAGGCAGGGAAGAACTGTCACTGGGGACTGGGGAGTTATACACCCTACTATTTGGGATTTCCAGATGACCCAGAAGTATCACCCCTGGCATCAGAAGTACTCCTGGGTCCTCAATAAAAGGGACTACACTCCCTTGTCCAGGCAAGTCAAAGCTGGAGGGAGATGAGCAACACTAAACTGGAAGAGAGCAGTGCAGTGTGGAGAGAAAACTTGTGCTTTTCTTACTCTTGAAAGGTATTGTGTATAATAACACCCTTTAATTTGAACCTGGGACTGTACTGCATGTTCATATTGGGATTTGGGGTTCACTGGCACCCCTTTCTATCACAACATGTAATTTTTAATCATTAATGCTTTTTGTTGTATATTTGTAAAATTGGTTTTCCATAGATGTGGCTTCCTAAAGATAAAAAAATATACTAAACCTTAATGAATCTCCATTAGGAAATGAAATGCTTGACTGAAGAAGCCATGCACTGTTTATTATTCTGTTGTTCATCTGACTGCCATGGGGTCATGCATACAATAGGAACTTGTTTCCTCAGAGTCCAAGATATCATTTGTGCTCTTATCTCTTGTAAACAGAGTGGATATTTTCAACAGGCACTCTGCAATCAAGATAAAGTTGTTGGTTTTTGCTTTTTTTATTCTTGACAACCAATATTTCCTGAACAGAGCCATCATGTACCTTTTTCAAAAGTGGTTGATGATGTTGTTTGAATTGATACAAAGTCATTATTCTTCAATTTTTTCTTGATTCACTCCACCAAGTATAACATGTTATGTTCTGTTTCAGTATGCAGCTGCACATATACTGCACTGGTGTTTTAAGCACTTTTTTTAACCTTTAAAAGGGGTAATATATACATTTGAACTCTAAAATTCATTTTGCATTCAGTCAGTATTATATCATCTTATTAAAATATTCAAGTATTAACAGATTATTTTGCCAGAATTAAATTTGTAATATCGTTATGCTATCGATAAATAATCCTCTAGGTGTTTTTCATGGCATGAGTCATATATACCCTACTGATTATCCATCATTTATATTGAAATCTAAAAGCTGACTGCATATAATTTCTGTATATATTGTATAAAAAGTTCAAACCTCTCACCCTTGGGAGTGCTGAATGTTCATTGATTTACATGGTGAATTTTTTTTCTCTGGGAAACTATCTTTTGCGCGCCACTTAATATCTCTTGTGTCTCTCCACTTAATATCTGTTGTGTCTCCCCACTTACTGTAGCCTGCACAGCAGATACTTTATTTTATCCAAGTATTATTGTGTGTGTGTGCCGCATACATTCAGAGCATCAAATAGCATTGCATGTACACCATTTTCTGTAAACAGGACAAATCGCTTAACAGTTTGACGTTACATACACAGTTACATGCCATAGAAATGGATATCAACAAGTTTATAATAGAAAGTCATACATTCAAGCCCAGGTGGTTGGATCCATGAAGCAGCAGCACTAAGCACTGCACTACTCTACTGTGCAGTAAAAGGAAATGACGTTAGTTAGCTAACTACTCAAAAGCTACTTACTAGCTCACAGCAAGCTTCTTATCCCACAAGTTACGAATGCAATTCATATTTCATATATTGATTGCATGTGAAATGTATCCAGCCCAAGCGAGTACACTCATTTAACTCTCTGGTAAACCTGACACACTTGCTTATCTACACCAAAGATAAAAACATCTAAAGAGTTACATTTAATCTGGCCACTTCTTTCACCATTTTCTGACAAGAGATATTCGCTTGTTAAATTGAGATGATTTTTTGCATGCCTATACTTGAATATCTGAGGAGTCAAATCCACTAGCAAACTGCAAAATCACCTGAACAGTGCAAAACAAATTGCAATATTTATTTAAAGGGCACAGCAGAGACCTAAATTGTATTGCAACCATTTTTCGTATCAACTTTTTGATTAGATGGATTCCCTAAGTTAAATTGGTTAGCCCAAATGTAGCTGAAAATCATTGGCTAACTTGGTTTGGTGCCATGTTTATGGTGATGAGAAAAAGAAAAGATACCATCTTTCAGTTGCCTGTGATATTTAATATGCACTATAAAGATTTAGATCGATTTGGATCTCTTTCATTTTCAAAGTTCTGTGACAAGACGTATTCCTTTGTTAAACGTCAGTCAAATTCAGTGGCAAAATTGGCATACCTCTCTCTTCATATAAATGGCACAAGACTGATTGTAATATTGACGTGACTCTAAATGGAAACCACTTTGGCTCACTTTCATTTTACAGTTTTGTAACAAAAGACATTGCTGTTTTAAACTGCAGTTAGGTTTTACAAAAGTTTGCACGCTCTCATATCTAGAACACAAGTGGGAGTCCAGTGTTAACGGGGACTGAATGATTGAATCATGTTAGGTCATTTAAAGACAGACTGCAGTGTTAAACTGCATGTTAATGTAGATTTACACCATGTCCCCTCAGAGGCTCCATAGTTTTCATTACCATCCTAGTCCAGTTCAGAGTTCTTGAGGCCAGAGGATATTGGACACAATCCAGGAAGCAAACCTAGATGTATCTGTTGCAGGGTAAACCTTCATAGATACCTACAAGCAATTAGGTATCTATGAAGGTTTAGGAAGTTGCTGCTCACTTATATTTCTGCATCTTCTAAAAGCAGGTTTTTGTAAACAAAATTTTAAATGTTGCTTGTACCAAATTATTTAACTTTGCAGTACAATACAGAGTTTACATTTATCTGTTTCATAATGATACTAAATTAGCATGCAAACTGTCTCCAGTTTAGTATGGAGAAGGCCAATGTATCCTGGCGGTAAACGCACATTCCGCACTAGTAAAAATCTAATTAGTTAGCAGAAGGCAATTGCACATTAGTATTGCAGCATGTATGGGTAACCGTTCTGTTTACAGTATGTTTTGACAATACCAATCAGATATTGGTAAGAGCATTCCTTATACAGTATACACTCTCTCATAAAATCCTGAAAACAAAGTCTGCGAAATAGTCATACCAATTAGAACCTTCAAAACCATTTAATGCCCCAAGGACAAAGAAAGTGATTCTTATAATAAGGGATTAAAAAAGAAAAAGTAAAAAAAACAATAAATGATTAGGCCAGGGTGTTTTTAGTTGATTTAAGAAAGAATGGTGTGGGTGTGCATGCTTTATGGAAGATAATGCAAACTGAGGTATGTCTAGGAAAGATATGTGCTTCAGGGTGTGCATTCAAGGTTGTACTCTGGCAGTCACGCACAAATGTGGAGCTAAAGACAGGACATGCAATATCAACAGTATTGGAGGTGTGACTCATCAGCTCATAAGTTGATTAATCCTTAAACATTTTTTTTTTTTAGATTTGGACCTTTTCTTTTCATTTAAATAAAAGGACACATGAGTTGTTTTAACTAGGATATATGCCTGCAGTATATCATTAATGGGAGCAGGATTCATCTTGCAAGTGACTTTTTTTTTCCTCTTAGATTAAGAAATTATATCTTAGCATTATGAAAGGGTAAGAAAGCAACACTTTTGAAAGCAAGACCCTCGCCTGACCACATGTGACTTTGCTGTTATATGATAAGCTTTATGATATTATATACACTATTTAAAAGCCTGTTTTGGTCTTTTGTTATTTATAAATAGCAAATTCATTAGATACACAGGTATGGTAGGTATTTTATGTAGTGTGTTGCCACTCCTGTCAGTTTTATTGTTTCACTTCACTTGGTATTGAATTTCCTAGACCTGAAATCAATCATTCTGTCTACACTTGCATGTTTTTAATGAGTAAATAATAATGTTTTGTTCTGTTACTGTTTTTTAATGCTGTCCTGGAGCAGCTATAATCTTCGTCACTCCATGAGCATGCCAACTATGAGGTAATATTACTAAGTGATATGTACCATGCTTTCATTCATCTTATGTATTGCATCTATTTTCTGGAACTGCTCAATCTAGTTAATTGTTGTTTGGGGGCCAGAGCTGTAACTTGTCTTGATAACTACAGGAACAAGGCAAGGTTGCAGTCCCCTCAACAGGCTGACAGTCTACTGCAGGGTAAAATGAAATTAATATGAAATAGCTTCTGTTGAGCCTAATACCTTGTTATTTTAATTTAGGATTTAAGTAATAGAAATTGTTTTACATGTAAACTTTTCAAAAATGGAAACTTGAATATAACCCAAAAAAAAAAACAACAACTTCAGTTTAAGGCTTCATTTGCTATTCCAGTGGCAAGATGGTACAGTGGTTAGATCCAGTGACCATAATTCAGATTCCATGGTTGGTTGCTGTCTGTGTGCATTGTGCATGTTCTCTACTTGTCGGTGTGAATTTTCCTTTGGCTACTCCTGTGTTGTTCCTCCAAATGTACCAAAAATTTTAAGGTTAAGGCAATTGCTGACTTTAAATTTGCTCAAGTATGAGTGTGTGTGTGTTTGCACTGTGCCGTGACATGTCACCTTATCCAGAGTTTTTTTTTCTGTATTTCCACAACTTTTTTTTGTCTAGCACTCAGTGCTGCAGTAGCAGGCTTCCACTTACCCTTAAAAATTGAAATTGAAACCCTTCAAAATGCGCAAATGTATTTTAAGTGGATGTCCCGGAAAATGAAGTGTCATTGCTTAATGAAAAAGTTGGTGGCATCATCATATGCAAATACTGTTGGAAGGGATGCATAGTGTACATACCCAAGTCAATATACCCTTTTCTGTAGCAAATGTCTGTCTGATGTTTTTTACTAGGTCAAAGCAATATGTCCATTAAGAGTTAAGACAAGTTTATTAGTGGAAGGAGAAAAATGTTTTGGGTCTCTAAAACCAGATGTATTGCTGACAGCAGTTGCTGAAGATGTTCTGCCAGTAAGCCATTCACCTTATAGTTTAGTAATACCAGTCTATGCTTGTGTAGAAAGGTTAAGGTCCTTAAGATGCTTCTTTCAGCTACACTTCTTGGATGCTTGTTTTGTATATCTTTAATCCCCTGTCTGGTCTGTTAATTATAACCAACCTTCATTTTTTTCTCTTCTTGTAAAAGAATGGATTTTATCATAACAACTGCCATCCTTCATTATTTGCTTTCTCCATGATATGCATTTCTATCAAACCTTCCTGGGTCTTTCCTGGACTTTTGTATACATGTGCCCTTTTGCACCATGGAATAGTTTTTATCATGAGTTGAAAACTTGTACAGAATATATAAAATTCCAATTTATGGAAGAGACAAGCATCCGATGAGAGAACAGTTTAAAAAAAAAAGTGACTTTCTCACACATGCTTAACCCTTGAACCGCTGGAACCGGCTATAGTTGCTTTGCATGCAATTTGCCAGCATGCTGGAGCCATGTATATTCGGCAAAGTACATTCGTTGAATGCCGCAACCGGCTAAAGTCGGTTTCCAGTGCAATTTGGAAGCACGGCGAGTATATTCAGCGATATACATTAAGTGCCGTACATTCATTGAACTCCGCAACTGGCTAAAGTTGTTTTCCAGTGCAATTTTCCAGCATGCTGGAGACAAGTATATTTGCCGACATATATTCATTGAATGCTGCAACCAGCTATGGTCGTGTCACAGTGCAATTTGCCAGCACGCAGGGGCCGAGTATATTCAGCGACGTACATTCATTTAATGCCGCAACTTGCTATAGTCGCTTCACAGAGCAATTTGCCAGCATGCTGGAGCTGATCAGTCAGTGTGTATATTCGTTGACCAGCCAGCTCATGACCACTGCCGGCCCTGGCATCACTGTCCATGGGATTCAGCCACTGCACTAGAGTAGCCTGCAAGCATCAGCGCTTGCCTCTGTGTGCTTGCGTACAGCCAGTTCAGGCACAGTTGGCTCAGTGATTTACTGAATTTACTGTATATTGTACACTTACATAGATCTTACATAGATCTGTGTTCCAAATAACGATATATTATTTACACTATATAGATCCTGGTACCTCACTCTTAGATCAACAAGGCTTGAACTAGGAGCGATTTTGCTGTTTCTGCGGTGGTGGGAGGATGGGATGGCAGGCTGTTTGCGTTTATTGACATATTTACAAAACAAAAGATGATGACACAGAGGTGGGAACGGATTTAAGGTGGGCCGGGTTTACAAGTTTTTTCGTAGGCATTGGTAATTTCAGTGTTAAGGCAGTCCTTCTAAATGGAGCAGAGACATAGATAATTATAGCCGCCACCAACAGGAAAGCACAGGTTTTCATTAACAGCTACCTGCACAAGATTCTCCATATTTGCTGACAAGACAACACACTGGACTGCCCATTGAAGAAGAAATCAAGAGACAGTGTTGGGGCTGGATAGGGCACACACTGCGAAAGCCTGCAAGTAACATCACCACACAAGCCCTAAAATGGAATCCCCAAGGAAAGCAGAAAAGAGGCTGACCAAAGAACACCTGGTGCTGGGATTTGGATCCAGATATCAAGACCATGGGGATGACCTGGAACCAGCTGGAGAGAAAAGCCCAGGACAGAGATGCTTGGTGATCCCTTGTCAGCAGCTTATGCCCCAGATGGAGGTAGTAGGCGAAAGAAGAAGGTGAATATCCATCCATCGGATCCATTATCCTACCTGCTATATCCTAACTACAGTTAGGAGTCAGTTACAGGTGGTCTGCTGGAGCCAATCCCAGCCAACACAGGGCGCAAGGCAGGAAACAAACCCCGGGCAGGGCACCAGCCGACCGCAGGGCGCGCACACACACACACATCCACACACCAAGCACACACTAGGGACAATTTAGAATCTCCAATCCACCTAACCTGCATGTCCTTGGACTGTGGCAGGAAACCCACGCAGACACGGGGAGAACATGCAAACTCCACGCAGGGAGGACCCGGGAAGCGAACCTAGGTCTCCTAACCGCGAGGCAGAAGTGCTACCCACTGCGCCACCATGCCGCCCAAAGATGAATATCAAAAGTGTTTATTTTGCTGAAGCTTACAGATCTGGGGTCATACAAGGAAGAGCACAATGTGCAAATAATCTCTTCCATGGGGTGGTTCAACCACTTGGTCTACTCCAAAAGTACCACATCAAAAGCTTTGTGTCTCACCCTTGGGACAAAGGTAACCCATTTTGTTTTTTTAAACTTATTTAATTTACCTAATGGGCAAAGTTATCCAACACCAGCAGTAATTGCCAGTTGAATCAACCTAATTAAAGAAAGCTTATTGAACACAGTTTGCCTTGAAAACAGCCAACCCTACTCATTAAAAACTTTGCTTACTTTGACCTTTAACATAAGTGCCAGATTGCCAGCACAAATATTCAACAAGCATATACTGCCATGATCAAAGGAATTTCCTGAGAATTTAAGAAAAATGTGTTTATCAGCAAGTGCTATAAGAACATTTATAAAGGCCCTGGGACTCGACTGAACTACAGTGTAAGCCTTATCCTCCTAATAGAAAACGCTTCGAATAGTAGTGAATCGTCCCAGTAGTTGCCAGCCTGCTAAAGTAATCTAAGAGTGCAGCATAAAGTCATCTATAATTTAACAATCAATCTAAAAAATAACAAGAGAGTAAAACCTTTATTGTCACAAGGGTCAGTTCTGCTAACTGTACACTGGGCTAAATCAACTTCATTGGAGTGTAGCAACCACTGCTAACCAGTGAGCGACTTGTGTCCCATTGTATGTGGTGTAAAGGAAATGCAGCATTCCACAGGACGAACATCTGGCCCCACAAGCAAACATTCTAGAGGTTGTATAGTGGTGTGGGAATACTATGTAGTTCAATACCCAGATGACTAAATACTGTATTGAATCAGAAAACACTTAAGGAGAAGAATGTTAAACCATTAGTTATAATCTGAAGCAATGATGCAAAGCACAAAAGCAATCCACATCAGAATGATTGAAAAGAAGAAAAGGTAAAGTTTTGGACTTGCTTGTTCACACGTAACTCTTAATACAGATGCTAAGGCATGGCCAGAAATAAGCACCTTGTGCTTTTTTCATAGCGCTTAAAATGGACCTAGCAATAAGTTAAACAAAAGGTACGGCCATTGTTTATAGTCCCTGAATTTATCAGTTAAAGAAAATGTGTGCAGCTATTAAGCAAAGCAGGAATTATGATTTGTTTTTAAAATAAAGTTTGTTTCCCCTTTGTGTGTTTTAAGTACTGAATTAGTACAAATCACATGGCTATTCCAGTAGGTTTTTAATGGTATTTGTTGTTTTTTTTTTTGTACTCTAACATTCCAAGACATGCAGCATGTTGGATTTACTAATACATGTCTGTCAGATATGAAAGACTCATTAATAGTGTTTATGCAGGCTGTGTAAGCCGTAAAAATGCCTGAATTAATCCTAACATTTTGAATTTGGCATTAGTCTGTTCATTCCTTGATGCAGCTATCATATTTCAAAAAGATTAAACCTGTTGCATTGAAATACTTTAAAAATTCAAAGGCAACAGAAACAATATGTTTGCTTAGTTTCTGTCTTCTTGGCAGAGTCTTATTCCAGGCCAGAATTGTTGAAAATAAACTTATCCTATAGTGCAGCAATATTGACCTGTGATGGTGTCTAATCGTCTAGTGGTAATCCTAAAATTATATTGAGGGCCTGTTGCAAAGCTCTGATTGTGAATTAATCCTTCAGCAAATCCTCCTCATGCTTCTATTTTGTGAAACCAGCTCTGTCCATGTATACACTGGACTGACAATTTTGTTAAAACAACACTTGTTCAAGTTCCATAAATCATTAACCGTACAACAACAGTAGACTAGTATTGCATCTGTTCTAGATGGCATGGTAATAAATTCAATGGCGTCCCTCCCCTTACATTAAACTGTTTCACTTGATTGTTTTCCGTGTGCATTGTTTACATGATACAAGCTGAAAGTGTTTTAGTTAAGACTTTAACATCTCTTGTCTACGTAATTTCGGTATTGAATTAAGGGCAGCAAAATAATGTTAAATAGATGATATGTAGTAAGTAATATAATCACTATGTATTTTGCTTTTAAAAGTTTACCAAAAACCTTTTACACCTCCCCTCTGATTAGTTGTCTCAGTCATGCTAAAAGTTAGTGGAAACATCTTTTGAAGCTTATTGGTGACAAATCAGAATTTCTCCATAATGGTTAAAAAGTTAAGTTTTAAAAATTGGGCAGCTTGGACATTAATGACACTAGTGTTCCTCTATACTCTTAAGTAAAAAGCCTTGGACTACAACTGTATATTCCATGCTGTCTTTCATCACCTCCTTAACATTTCAATACCTTGTCCTTAGCTGTCACACTGAGCTGCTCAGACACTAATTCAGTTAGTTGTTACTTCCAGGTTAAAATATTTTAATACAGTACTATTTTTATTTCACATTTCTGCCAAACTTCCAAGCAACCTATATAATTGGTCCACAGGTCTGCTGCAAGTTTACCAAGTTAAACTATGACTTATATTTACTATTATGACTTCAGTCAAGATTTCACATAACTGTCTAGAGCGATAGTAAATATTAATAAAGATAATGCAATTTTATTTATTAACAGAAGTGATTCACTGTTACCAAAACCATAATGAATACTGACCCTAGAAGGCAGGTGACTTCAACCAGGAGGACGTCAAAATGAACAAACCTCTATTAGCAGGTTCCATTTGTGGACACAACAAGCTAGACCTGCTCAGTTCTAGTGTTCATGCCTTTAAATGTAAACCTGTGGTACAACCGGGCAGATCTGACCACATCTTACTAGCACTTGTAAGCTGTTCTTGATAGCAGCAGCTCTCTTCTTGTCCAAGCCAGAAGCTCTCATGTGTATTTGGGGGATTGTTGTTTATTATAAGATTTATATTTTTTCTTCAGCTTCTTTAACTAGGCATTTCACTACAATTTGTACTGTGTGGGTAATTGTATATTACTGATAAAATTTGATTTGATTACATCACTCCTGTTTTTTGTGATCCTTGCTTGGCTTCCAGTTAACTACCAAATGGATTTTAAGATTCTTGAGGTTACCTACAAAACATTCCATGATCTCTCCCACACGTCTTCCTCTGGCTTCCTTTTAGTTTCATTAGTTCATCTCTCCATCATAGGGGTTTGGGCTATTCCTTTCACTGCTTCTTGTTTCTTGAACATCTTTTCAATTTTATTTGTTCTCTAGATTCCATTGCTTTAAAAAAATAAATAAATAAAACTTGAGACTCATCTTTAAACGTGCCTTCTACTGGCCATAGGTTTTTTTTTAATACCACTTAGATTATTTTTCTTATTTTTAATTGCCTTTTTAAATTATTGATGCCGTTTTTTTCCTAACATGTTTTGTATTTTATGATTTCAATTTTAATGTGTCCTTAAAGTAAAGTGTCCTGGAGGCTGCAATTACTTAAAAGGTATTATAATTATTATTATAACCACGTGTAATCTCTTTTTTGAAACTGTCATTATATGAAGGTTATATTTTTAAATAATAAGCAATCAAAACTGTTTTTTGTCTCCTTTTTTCTAGAAGTTCAACTAGTTTTAAATCATTTGAAGAAAAAGTTGAAAACACTGTATCAACTTTAAAGGTATGTGCATAGATTATTTTCATTTAATATTTCAAAACTAGTATAAGAGCATAGATGCAGGCCAGATTATAAAACTGCTGCTCCTTTTTTTACAGTTCAGGGGCCTCATGTATAAACGGTGCGTATGCACAGAAATGTTGCTTAAGAACTTTTCTACGTTCAAATCGTGATGTATAAAACCTACACTTGGCGTAAAGCTACACACTTTTCCATGGTACCTCATGCCTTGTCGTACGCAAGTTCTCCGCTCGGTTTTGCAGACTGGCGGCACCCAGCGTCAAAGCAATGCTACTGTTCCTGTGTGGTTACTCATTATTTTCCTGACACGGCTTTATAAATACACTGAAACTAACTGCATATTGTTTATTAGTGTAACGCATCTGATTGTAATTAACTTGTAACAATATAATGGTCCAGGGAACAGCCATAGTATTCCAAATACCATAACTGCTTTAGTGTTGTTACTCTCACTTCTCCTTCTTCTTCTTCATCTTCTTTCAGCTCCTCCCGTTAGGAGTTGCCACAGCGGATCATCTTTTTCCATATTACTCTCACTGCACCACTTGGAGTATTTATATCACTGTATCTGAGTGTGAATCACAGCAGCAGCTGATCGGAAAGAGAATTATCCGTATACAGCATCAAGTACACGCTGTCTCAGCCACTGCAAAACGTTTTAAAGCCTTTCCTGTACAGACCTCGCGGTTCAGAAACCGTTTCATCCCAAGAACTTTAAATGCACTCAATCAATTGCTCCTTGTAGAACGGTTTGTACTTATAAGTACAATCACCCCACTGTAAACTTGCACTATAGTTATAATATCGCACAACCTGAGCCACTTTATAAAGCGCGTATTTACATATGATGACGATATCATTTTTAAGGTGAAATGTAGAGAAATATGTTTATTAAATTATACAGATAAAACTTTAACTTCATTTAAATAATCTATATTCTTCACTGGGAGTGTCGTTAAGGATAGGATAATTAAACATGTACTACGAAGATATTTCAATGTTCCTTAAACATTTTGAAAAATCGACGCTAAGCTTACAGATGGCTTAACTTCTATTACAGAGCTGATTGTGTGGCGATCGGTTACTTGGGGAAAGAAAAGCACTGACTGCAGTGACGGCTACGCCAATATACAGTATATTGAATATAAAACAGAAAGAGAAAATAACCACACAGCTAAAAGCGCAGCGACAAATTTCTGCAAAAGTTAAATGCTTGTGTCATGAGCATGAGGCGGCTATGCAGTGTCTGCAACGGACATGGCCATCCACCGTGCATAAGCTACCTTACTGACATTGGCGGGCGAAGGAGCCACCGATTCTTCCTGTGCCCAGTGCCACCACAAGCCTAGAGCTGCCCCTGAGTACTGTTGCAATAAATTATTTTATCGAAGTGAAACACATGTTTAATAACGTGCTTTAACTCCTGTCATCATGAAAATGATATCACGTATACATCTCAGTATTTTAGTTATTCAGAGAGCTGTAATATTATGAATGTAATGGATTCTGTGTCCAGTTGGAGGAAGAGAGCCAGTTTAAGAAGCAAGTAGTGATTCACACACATAGAGCACATAGAAGATCAAATACAAAACAAAGCATTTAACGTGCTACTTTAATTACGATGTAATTTGAGGAACTAATTAATTAAACGATTTTAAGATGAAGTTTATGATGTTCAACTTTAATGACAAAATAAACTACGTGATTAAAGTGGAAATGTCGAGATTGAAGTTGACATTTTGTGCTTTTTCCCCACTGTGTGCCTTTTTTTCTCTGTACCCTAATAAGCTTTTATATGATACTCAGACAGTGGGCTACAACTCGCCTTTTCACGGCAACTTTGATGTGTGACTTCTTTTTTATTTCCAGCACTGTGCGATTTTGTGAACGTGAGCTTTCAAGTTTCTCCAACACGCTATGTCACTCGATCAACTTCATTTTGTTGATTATACCACGGTTTATTTGAACAAATAGTATGTTTTTCCTTTGCCTCCACTTGGTATTCGCTGAAATTCTTATATTTTCCCCCGTGCTTTTCCCTTTGTCTTTTCACAGAAGGCTGAGCTTAAGGGCAATTTATATTGATTTGCATATTCAAAGAGGCGTAATTCTGGAAGGAATTGGGGCGTTACATAAAGCGTGTGCACGAGGGTTACTTTTCACGCTGATCGGGATTTATGTAGCAGAACGACGTGGAAGTTGGAGTACGCACAGATTCCTGCATCTTGATTTTTCTGTGCGTAAGCACATTCCGGCTTTTGTGCTTACGCCATGTTATAGTGCGAGTTCTACGCATGGCGTTATATATGAGGCCCCAGAGCTGTTAATATTGAAAGGTTACCAGCTATAGATTTATTCTGCTTTAATTTACAAGCACTGGCCAACATGATCCCCACTGGTTTAATACCACATCACATTACAAAACGTCACTCAGCTAATGAAGGCCGTACTGCTTACTGACATTTTTGAAAATCTGCCCCAGAGCTTTGTGGCCTATCATGCATTTGTGTGTTTTAATGATTTCCTTCATACATCACTATCATTTTATTTTTGTGGTGTTTCCATTTTCACTATTTCCTTCAATAAAGGAAACATACAGTGAATGTGATGGGATAACGCAGAGTAATTCATTTTCTAAATGTAAATGTTGGCCTAGATGGCAGAACAAATTAAAATTATCTTGTTAAATAAACGGAGTTTATCTTGAATATTTGACTCGCACCTTTACCTAATGCGACCTGCAGGATCATGATATATTATAATTATATGAATTTAAGAACATTACAACAATTTTGACGCGAACAGGCCCAATTTAGCTCATCAATCTCTATTCACCTCACTCTTACAAATTATCATGCAATTGGTTGTGTTTTAAAGGTCTGTAGAGTACTAATGTCTGCCAACCAAACTGGAGAACAGTCAAGTTAATTCACATAAGTGGGGATTGGAATGGCAACCCTGTGGTAAAGTCCCACTATATAACAAGTTATCATTAATATTCATCTTCTAAATGTGCACTACAGTTTTAACATTTTGATTTATGCTTTATTGGCAGTCCAAAGTGGGTGCATCAAGTAACAGTGGCGGAAGTTTTGAAGACGTCCTGTCATCAACGGCCAATGCAAGTTCTCAGGACTTATCTGGATGTTCAAAACCAGCAGCAGGCGGTGAACCACAGTGTTAATGAATGAAACACTGCAATGGTTAAATGAGAATTCAAAAATTATATTGTGCAGTAGGAAAACGACCTTCACTGCTTGTTTTTTTCTGTGGACCAGCACACCTTCATGTTGCTTACCGGTATATAATTGTTAAAGGCACTGTGGAAGGAAAGCTTAGTGACATGTAATGGATCAACCAAAGGTTATACATACAAGACAAATATCAAATGGAAATATGTTGTAACGAGTATGGGTTGTTTTTTTTTTTCAATAATTTTTTGGTTTCAGTATACCACTATGTGTCATATGTCATATCTTTTTTTTGCAATAAGATGACATTTTAAACTATATTGTATGTGCACTTGTATACAGCGCATATATTTTTCTGTATTATAATAAATACACCGTGAAGAAGACACTACTAAATTCTGTGAAAACTCAAGAGTAATCTAAAGGTAGGGTCAAAGTACATATACTGATATACTAATAGAAAAGATGAGCCTACAAGTAAATAACCATGCAATATTTACAACCATAATCATACATGTTTCAATAATCGGTGATTTATAAATCCTTAAATTTTGTCTAAAATATCAAAGACTACCAATACAACTGAAAAACAAAGCTCAAGGTAACAGGGCTTGTGAGAAGAAAGTAAACCTATGGCCCCTGTTCTGTCTTAGGTATCCTATATAATCATAAGGCTTGTGCTAGAGTTTATAACTATTTTCTGATCATAAGATAGTCTCATGCTCTCTGTCAAAACCCGTTTTAACCAAGCAGTAGCAGTGTGGTCAAAATAGCATTGGCAGAAAGTGTCACAGCGAGATAGTAAAAAGAAAAAAGGAGAATGGGAGAAGGTCTGTAATAGCTAGTAATGATGATTTCCAAAGTTTTATTTAATAAAATTATTAACATATAACATCTTATTTGCAGTTCCAGTGAGGTACTCCATATTAAAAGTCTTCAGCCTGGATTAAAATGCTGGGGCTAATGGGATTCTATTACAATAGAGGATCTATGGTAGTGTTTTGGAGCTCTTTAGTTTAACGTTCTAGTTTCTGCAGTAGTCTTATTTATCTTTGGGGTTTTATGAAGGCCTAAATCTTGAGACGGCAGAGGAAATACTTTGGGAGGCACACATGAATAGCTTATATTGTGGAGGACCTTGAAATTGGCTCCAAACGTAACTGTAAGAGCCTTCAAAACAGGAATTATATGTTTATGCTTCTTATTTGTAATTTAATTCTTACTTGATTTTTTGGGCAGGATTTTGTATAAGTGAAATACGGAAAGGGAAAGACTTAATCAGCCTATGAATAAGTGTTGCTGTAGTTGTATTAACTTTTCCATGTAATGCTTAGCTAAATACCTGAATCTTCCTACATTTACTAGCCAAGAAGTGAGGTCTTGGATTGTACAGCAATATGAGTACTAAATGATAGATTAGTGTCAAAGTTATCACCTAAATTATGTGAAGATTAGGAAAAGCTAACATCTAAGTGTCCCGGGTTAAACATTTAGAATATCTTGTTACTGTGTGCTGAATCTCCACTAGTATAATACTTTCTGCATTTAAAGGCAAGTAGTTATTACTCAACCAATATCTTAATACACTGAAGCAAATACTGCAAATCGTTATATCTGATGGATGGGTGTGAGTGTATTCTGTTCTGAAGTTAAAATGAGTATTGTTTTGTTTTGAATGATATTCTTGAGGTAGCATAAACAGCATAATCATAACAATCCTGTTACTGAGCCTTGAGAGACACCATATCTATCTCCAGATTGTAATAATGGAATACTTGTATCACTTTTTTTTGTACATTCTGAGAATAATTTGTTAAGTATGAACTAAACCTTCCAATATGAGTGGCTGATAGCCTAACATAATGCTGAAACCTATGTAATGGAACTGTGAAATGTCAATCGTGACAAAATCAGTGCTTAACTATAACAGCATAGCAGCTGTTGCATTTCCTCTATTGGAACATTTTGGAATTTTCTAAGCATGAGTTACTGCAGTTTCTACCCTACTCAAAGACTGAACATATTATTGTGTAAACATTATACAGACAGAAATTGATCAAATTTGCCAAAATGATGAAGGTTTAATAAAGCACACATACAGATAGACGACTATGGCATAGTTCAGTATATTTTAGATAGAAATATTGTCAAGACTGGTAGTGAATTCTGGGAAAGGAAGCATAACAGCTTCAGAGAATTAGGACCACAATTTTACTGTTCTTCCAAAGAGCACATAAAAAAATAAAGTTTACAAACCAGTTATTTTATGTGCATGTTCAGTCCTGGAAATGACCTGCTGTTGCAGCTCAAAGGCTAAAATCATAACTTGTTTATTTTGTTTTGCTAACTTTTGTTTAACTTCACCATTCTTTGCAAAAAACAGTAAATATGTATATGTAGAATCACCAACACACAATAATATTTTATTCTGAAATTGTGTAAGCTACCACCAACTTATTATTTTGTATTTATTATGCTAAATAAATTATACACCATATAAAAGCTGAGCACAGAATTTTGATTTTTTTAAATTTAGCTTTCAAAACTGTGGATGTTCTTTCAATGATGATTTTTCTTCATACTGTAATAATAATACTTACTGTATCATAACATTCAAGCCCAGTTTATCCAGTTCAGAGTCACTGTGGGGCAGTATCCTGTCCTGGGAACACTGGACACAAAGCTGGAAACAGCCCTGGACGAGGTGCCAGACCATCTTAGGGACACTTGCACACACACAGGACAATTTGGACTTGCCACTTGACCTAACCTACAGTTTTTTGGCAGTGTGGGAAGAAATCCAACAATGAAACTGAAAACGTGAAAACTGTTAGTACAACATTAGGGCATAAGATTTGAACCCAGGGAGCATTACTGCAATGTCCTATTTTTTTTTTGGAATGGAATAGTAGCGCGGATTCATATGTAAACTGTACTAGGTTTATATGCTTATAGGATCTTTAGTATCATGTCTTCAGAGCACAGTGAAATACTTGTATGTGTTAATCAACTCAATCAACACGTCACCACTCTGCAGGACCATGATTTGTGAGTATAACTGCCTTACCTCGAAACTTTTGTCTTCCTTAGCTGAAAATCTATGAATTACTGATAAAACTACCCTTTAAAAATATTTTTGCCTTAATAAAAATAATACGTTAATGCACTGTTTTAATTATCTAATATTGCTTTTTCACTTGTTTCATGTGTTTAGGCACTTGCAACTAAATAATAAACACACTTCCGCAAAAGAAGATAAGGAATGAGTAGTCAAAGTGTGACAATTGACAAGTTTGAAATGTGTACATTTAATATGTTGCATAATTTTAAAGAGGAGAAAATTCATTAAACAAGCAGTATGTAAAATTATAAATTTATTCAGGCATATATTGTACTAGAAGGAAATGAAGCAGCCTACAGCTATTCTGAATTTAAGAAGTAATAAAATACTTGTCCTACCTATTGTTCTCTTTCCTATTTGTCATTGCCTGTCAACAGTAATTACTCCTACATAACTTAAGCCCATTGCTCTCTTCTGGGCCAGCCAAATTTCTGTTTTAGTTTCCGCTAGTTTTGTGATTTGGACCTTTTACTTTTCATTTTGATTATGTCTGTTTATCTAGTCAGATGTATTTGTTCTTGCCAGCTGCTTGTTACAAACCTCTTCTAACAAGCTAATTTTTTATTTTGCCTTGTCTGTGGTCAATATCCTCTAAAGATGCTTTGCAGATATAGAGTTATGTTTTCATTTTATTAATTGTAACTCTAACCTAGTTAGAGCCATGCTACACATCACACATCAGGAGTGATCCCACAACTTTGTAGTTTGAAAATCTTTAGCTCACCCAAAAATTCTATGTTTCACTTATGAGTGCCACAGAGGATGAACAGGCATCCCTTCAGGGATGGAAAGTGATTCTTTACCTGGCTGGGATCCTTCAATGGAAGGACTACATAGATGAAGGCACAATCTGGCAGGGACAACTTACAATTCTCATCCCTGAGGGGATAAAAGAAGAATGGATGGAGTAGGTGAAGCTAGGCACCATGAGCAGTTCATTCCCCAATGTGCAGTGTTCCACTTGGCCAATCCCAGTTAGGACATCCGCAGGGTTGCTTGGAACTTGGAGGGCAGAAGCACAGTCCTCTCGAAACCCTTCAGTGTCATGAGGCGGTACTGCTGGGTTAGAACAGTCCTGGTTTCCACATGACCCGGAAGTGCTCCCAACAGGCAGTGGTGTAAGACTGGAAGCATTCCTTGGTCTGGCTTAAAAAAAGGTTACTGCCTTACCTCAAGGAGTCAGGAGGCAGTAGGCCAAACTCCGGAGTACTTAGTTAGTACTTTTAATTTAAAACAACACGTCATTTACTCTTTACACCATAAGAATGTTGTTGGGAATGTTGTTGCTTTCTTGAGTTTGACAAGCCATGAGTCCACAGCATTAGTAATAATTATTACATGATAACAACTGGCCAATTCACTTTGATTAAATTTGCTCACTAAATCAGTAATATTGAAAAAGAAAAAAAGAACACTTTTTTGCACAGTGTTGAACTTAAATAAAATTCTTGAAAATATATGTTGATGTCTCCTACTCAAGTATGTCCACATCAATGGAAACATGGTAAAAGAAACACAAAATTAAGCTTCTGCCATGGCCATCTCAGTCCTCGGACCTAAACCCGCTGAAAACCTGTGGGGTGAGCTAAAGAGGAGAGGCCAAAAGAGACCTTAGGACCCTGGGAGAAGTGGAGGGATTCTGTAAAGAGCATTGCCTGCTCTACATTCTCTAACCTTATAAGATTTTATAGGAGATGTCTCAGTGCTGTTTTGTCTTTTTTTTGGCAAAGGAAAGTTGTACAAAATATTAAATGTAGGGATGCTAATAACTTGGGCATATGTGGGTTTGTTAAAATACTTTGCGATGAGGATTTTTTTTTCTCAAAATAAATTTACTTCAGTTAAAGGCTAGATTTCTGTTATTTTCTTCAGCGGGAGATTAGGGTAGTGCACCAAAAGGTGAAATTTGAGTAAGTTTTAAAAAAAAAAAACACTGGGGGCTTCGCTCACCAACCCCCCTGGCCTGCGCTATGCGCCAGCCACTTCACATCTCTGCCGCTCACGTATGTGGATTTCACTTTCGCCAAACAACAAATCTTTTAATTCTTGCGGATACTTCTCTTCATTGGGAAGAAACACTACTTTTCCCTGATGGCAACACGAATTAGACGATATCTAGCAGATAAATCCAAACCATCTACTGTGAGTTACTTTTGTCAATGATTAAAGACAGTTTAATCTTTCTACCTTTTTATTGTTGCCACCTGTATTGTACACATCAACTTTCCAAAAAACAAAAAACTTTGGAACAATAAAAAGCAACCATTACAAATAATACAGGCAGCTTTTGAAATACTTAATAAAAACATGCACTGAAGACCAGCAAAAATTTGTAAACTGTGGGATTCCAGAAAAGTCACTGAACTCCCTGGTAATAACTATTTAAACAGTAATACAGTATGTATACTTTTTGTTTAAGCATATAATAAATTAATAACAACTAAAACCAAAGAGTTAAAGCCAAAACAGTTTGGTCACAATTATTTTTCATCTGTGTTAAGCCTGCCTTGTTGTCTATGTTCTTCCTTGGAATCTTGTTCTATTTCGGAATTTCTAGTTTCATTCAAACTCTTCACTAGTTGCATTACTTCTGGGTGATTAAATTTGCCTGTATAAAAAGAGAAGAAGGATATAGTTCAGTACAATTTTTACATTTGCTTCACACACTTATGTTTTTTCTCATCAGCAATAAATTTATGAGGCTATTTTTAGGCTTAAAGGCATTATGATAAAGGACTCCGCACGATTTCTGCTCAGACAGCATATCAGATTTAAACGACTGCGGTTGCTGAATCTCGTTGCCTCTGGGGAACTAATCAATCTGACTAGAAACTGCAGGGGGGTGACAGGTTATGTAAGGATAAATGGCAAAGTCAAACTTCTAAAATTCCTCTAGGGCCAAACAAAAGTTCTATCTATGAAGTCCCTCCATTTTGATTGCCAATCAACATGAAGCACAGCAGGTGCGAGTAAACAAACAGAATGGAGAACACACAGGTAATCACCTCTGCTGAACTCTGGTACAAACTGACACAGAGATGCAAAGTTATGGACCTCTCCTTCATCTGCACAGTCCAATACACTCATCTTCCCTTGAAGCTGTCATTGTTCTTCACTGTTTTTGGCCAATGTATGCACTGAACATCTAGTTAAGAACTCACTGACTGAGTACATAACTAACTGGTACCTGCTGCAGATGTCTGCCACTTATGATTAGTTAAACAGAATTTAAAATTGTAAAATTGTGCATTATAATGCAGGTGTAAGCAGATTATTTAAAACCTTTATAAACTTTTCTCCTCCTCCAATTCCTTCCACAGCATACTGAGCTGTGCTCTTGGTTACCTTACATCTATTCTTTTCTTGATACTCCATTTGCTCAGAGCATCACTTCTGTATTTTTCTTCTGCATCTAATACATTTTAGCTTCATATACTGATTGGTAAACTGCAATATCTATACTACCTATTATTATTCTTGGTTGGCAGTATTGTGGGTGTAAAGAGAAGCCACGGGTGTGTGGTGCCTGTTTATATGAAGTAAAGAAAGTAAGGGAGAGAAACGGGTCTTGGGAGGAGAGTATCCATAACAAAAACACAGGTCTTCTTTTTTGTTTTAGACTGAAGAAGTACCTCTCGCTAATCCTGGAAAAATTCTGCTGTACTGCTGAAAGATTTATCAACAAAATAAACAGTTGTTTTCTTACCTTTTGTGGAATCAAAAAATTCTTGCAGTCTGCCAGGGCTTTTTTCTGACATTTCATATTCATATGCTTGCAGAATCATCTCACACTGATCAAGTTCTTTAACTAGTTTTGCTTCTGGGCTGGATTGGTATTCGTATTCCTTTAAGGAAGAACCAAATATTATTGTTTTACAACAGTTGTGAATTCAAAATGTTCAAAAATATTTTAAATATAAATAATGCAAAGACTGCCTTTCGTTCATGTGTAAACTATAAGTCAAGATGATTTGTGAGAATTACCCTATACATTTTATTTATAACATAGTGCTACAGCAGCCTTTGTCTAGACTAGTATTGAAATGACAGATAAATTGGAACTTCTTAATGAACTAAGAAGCTTATTATAGACAACATCTGCTCATGAAAAACCTGAAGACAGAAGCTGCAGGATTACTGGAACATAATCTAATCATTGCTTCTACTGTAATATTTTCTCTGTTAATATAATTAATACATTCTTGTCCCGTACCATTACTCACAGATGCAAATTATATAATGCACATATTTCAGAAATAATGAAATGGTTACCTCCCATAATTCATAAATTTCTTTTTTGACATCTTCACTTAACAAATCTGTCAAGTATTTCATTGCTTCCTGAAATGACATGTAACATATTATCACTGAAAGGAGTACAAGACAGAAATATTAACTGAAACTAACAGATCATCTGTAAAAACACAAGTATTCAGACTTTAAGAAAGGAAATGGAAGCTATTACATCAAATGATGTACACTGTCTACTAGTTAACTGACTTGAAAGAAAGCACTAGGAAACCAATATAACACTTAATGTGAAAAATCATCATAGAACATGTGGTAATTCTCCTTTTTAGGATGCTTGAAGTGAGTGGGCAGTCTAGGGAATCCATTCCCAGGAATTCTGGAATCCCACATTTCATTCCCAGGAATCCCGGGCTCTCGGGGATGACACAGTGCACAGGCATCTCACATGTGAATGGTTTTAGAACGACTGAAACTTATTTTGAATAAAACTACTGCAATATGTTGACACAAATAAAAGACTAACCTTATCTACAAGCAGTTCATGCTGTCATATTAGTACATGTATCTTTAGTTGTGGTAATAACAGTGTAGAAAGCACAACGTCCTCACAGGTGGCACAGTGGTACTGCTGTTGCTTTGCAGTAAGGAGACAGTGGAAGATTGTGGGTTTGCTTTCCGGTTTCTCCCTGTGTAGATAGCGCTTCGAGTACTGAGAAAAGTACTATATAACTGTAATTTATTATTATTATTAACGTGTCCAGCGTGCGGTCGTCCAGACAAGAGCGCACCTTCGTGCAGAAGTACGCCAGCTGCTAAGAAAGCATGCTCTGCCTCCACTGAAATAGGCAGCACAGCTCATCAGATACTAATACACTTGTTCTAAACAACGCCTGCGCTTGCCGTTGCTCTGAAACACCACCATTTCAGCTTTTACTGATGCATCCAGTTTCTTGTCGTCATTCTGTGATGGCAAGTTTCTTGGCACAGATAATGCGGATGCAACAGACTGACACATTGCAATTTCAAGTTGCTGTTCAAAGCTGTTGTCTGATGAAGTGCAAGCTGCAGCAATGGTGCCACCTGAATTATTTTCAGCTATAACTCTGTTATTTCTTGATCGATTTTTACACTTTTACATGCTATACTGTATTTAGAAGGTCGTAAACAGGTTTTCTATGCTCTAACTGCGAAAATATTTGATTTATAAATAAAGAATCCTACTTCGCGGAAATTCATTTATCGCGGCAGAGTCTGGAACGGATTAACCGCGATAAACGAGGGTTGACTGTATATGCGAGCTTGGCCGCTCCCGTTTTCCCGGGAATTACAGCAGTTTCATTCCCGGGAATGTGGGAATGAAAAATGTCCAGGAATCCCTAGGATTCCCTAGTGGGCACATTTTATCATCCGATTGAGACATCCATAAAGGAAAGTGATGCGAGTGTTTGCACAAGTGTAGGAACTAACATGTCATAAGAAACATTATTTGCAATTTACAGGGATCTAAGAAATGTAACCACCTAGAACAATCTAGCAATGTATGTGCAAGATACTGTGGAAATAACAGGACATATGACATAACACAAATACAAAAATGATCATGTTCATGGACAGAAGTTTATTATAATCAGTTTGGAACCACTCTATTTCACAGTGTGTTTATGTGTGTGCATTATGTAATTAGTAGTTTGAAAAGTGGAATTTGCACTTTACCTGTGAACTTGTCACAGCACAGTGAGCCTGAAACAAGTACAAAAATGCACTGAATACTTAAATGATATCAAATTCACTTAACCTGTAAATTGTTACAAATACTGTAAAACATTACGATCCTTTCACATTTTCTTGGTAGGGGAATGCGACACATTAGCTTTGTCATCAGAATCTTTTAATTTGTTCACAATGAAATGAATTTTTGCTCAAAACAAGAAGCCAAACATTTTAACTTTGTATCTACATAGTACTGTGTGGCTATCAAAATAGTTTATTGTATGGCATTAGATTTCCTTTTAAATCGGAACTGGCTGTATCAACTGTTGTTATGGGGAAACAATCAACAGTCATTATCCGAAATCAACTTTAGTGCACTTACATGTCATGCTATTCAAAGCTGACATTTTAACTTTCTTTACCTCTAGGGGTGATGATTTTTTAAATTTGTTATTGTATTATATAAGTTTATTGGGTCATTGCTGTGATGTGTAAAAAGTGCAGTGAAATTCTTACTTAAACATGCTAATTAACATGCAAAATATCCCTTTCTCTGATGCTATTATTGGTGACCACAACAATCTTACACAGAAACATCTGTCTTCCTTACCATATTAAATATCCATTCTGCTAGTCTGATTGTTGTACACATCAAAATTTTACCATTAAAGAAAAGTGCTCATCAGGGTATTGCCACCAGCATAAAAGGTTCTCGTTTCCTTCAAAAATGCCCCTACTAAGAAAGGCTGTCAATTGGCTGAAACTCACTGCTTCACAATTAAAGATACTAAGATTAGCTTTGCCTTATTAGTGTAGTGTTGTTACTATCTGCATATCAGGCATTTAAAAATGGCACATGTAACAACAATTGTGTACACAGTGTATTTCCACCTATTTACTAAGTTTTGTCCTCCTAATATAGCAGTGCTGCTTAAAATGGACTGCAATTCCTAGCAGCCCTGTGAGCAGTGCGCCATTGGGCAACATTGGCTGGTGCCGCAGGGGGTACTGGGAGAAAGAAGATGAGTTGCTGAATTTAAAAAGAAGCCGGCAAAAGAACAATCGTGATAGTCTGTTGTGTTTTCACTGCTACAGCAAATTAATAGGATTATAATCACCCCCCTCCCTGAGGATTTCAGTTTTCATTGGATTTGTGTTCTTAGCCTGTGTCTGCTTGTTTGTGTGGTTTCTTCTAAGTTGGAAAACTTCACTACCTTTGAAGGAGGCGCCAAACTCCTGCAAGTCTTCACTGAACAACTGCAAAACAGCAGAATAAAGCTTTACTTTATATTCAGGAGGCTGTTCACAGAGGTTTTCACTTCATTCATCATTTTCATCTGCATCTGTGAAACAGGACCTCTTTCTGGATGGTGTCACAGGAGTTTATAGTTAAGTGCCTAGTGTTTTGTCAGTTTTCTTGGGTACTTTGACACAGGAAAAAATAAGTCAAATACCTGCATGTTGGTGTCTTAGAACAATCAGCAAGAGAGTATTCACTCTTTAAGAGTTGTCATGTGCAATCTTTGTCACTGTCTTTTTGGACCTCTCAGTATTTGCTGTTAAATGTAAAAAGTGCCTCTCTGTGTTTCTTATGCAACATTGGGAGAAGTTAACAGCTCAGAAGAAACAATAAGGCAAAAGTAAAGGAAGTACCTGAGCACGAACAAAATGGTTAAAAAAGGTAAGAGGAAAAAAGTCTAGAAAATGACTTCAACTTCAGGATCCAGCAGATGACTCACGGTTTTGGACTAGGGTGGCAAAGCAGCAATATTGCACAGAAGAGCAAATGTATTTTGCAGCAAACTCTTGGGTTAAGACCTGCCTGCCTTGTAAAATACTGGTAGGTGTGTCTTTGTTTGGTCCTTCTGTCATTCTTCATATCTTACTGCAGAGTTGTCAGTAGAGTTCGATGTGCATTGTAATTATGGGCAAACAATATTATTTTATTTCTACAATTTACAATAATCATTTTTTTCATTTATAGCATCAGTTATTTAAGAGCAGTGTGTTTTGTATTGGTATCTGTAGCTAGTAAGGAAGTAGTTCAGTCAATCATGTCCCCAGATTTTTTATTTATTTATTTTTGTTCCTTTTGTTGCTGCTGTAGGGATCAATGGCTGACTCTGAGTTGGAAAAATGACTTGGGACTTCAGAACAACTTTGCAACTCATTTTAACTAGGTCTATGTTGCAATTTCTTCTAAACAATCCTAGTGGAAATCTTGTACAGGTGAACTCAGTCCAAAGGAAATTAGTGCTGTTTCCTATTCACTGATCAGTCACTGACAGGTGAAGTGAATAATATTGATTATTTCATTACAATGGCACCTATCAAAGGGTGGGATATATTAGGTAGCAAGTGAACAGTTAGTTTTTGAAGATAATGTGTTGTAAGCAGGTGTAATGGAAGGAGTTTTCTCTGCAAAGGTGAAATAAAGAGAGGAAGGGGGAATCAAGAAAGCAGATGGGCGTTAGTCGCTTCAGCGCAGAATCAGCTATAGAAACTATCGAGAGGCTTTTTTTCACATGCAAGCATATTACTGTGTCTTCTGGTATCAGGCACTAGTCTCAAGGCCGAGTAGAAGGAAAAAGCGCCGTGTCCCGTGGAAGGAGGGGGTGTGAGAAACTGATCACTTCTGCATACACTGCTTCCACGTAGGCCGCTTTTGGGCAAGGACACCTAATTAGTATATAAGGGAAGGTTCTGCCCTCAGTTTCTTTGGATGCTCAACCGTGGGGAAAGGCGCAACCGCCCGGTATCTGATAAAAGGCACACGGGGTTGATCCTCTGACGAGACTGAAATGCGGGCTCCCTCAGTCTACTGGTCTAGGATGATGGCTCTGGGTCTTTAGATGTATGTTACTGTATGTATGTATGTTATTGTAAGTATAGGTTTGTCTCTTTAAGCATATATATTTATTTCTATAACCCATTCATATGTATTTATATGTTATAATTGAATAAGTAAATTTTATTTAAGTAACGGACCTCTTCTCTCTGATTTTTGCCTACTTATGTTTTAATCCCTTGAACCATTTTCCCAAATCAAAACAGCAGGAAAAGGGGGTAAGCATATGGACTTAGGGTCAAACTAGGGCTGAAATGATTTCCCCGAGAAACTCAATTAATTTGATTACTAAAAATCACTGAAGCAAATTCTTTGCATCAATTCTTTGTTTAGTTCATATAATACAACTAAGAGAGCTCGGTGTGCTTCGCACGGATAATTATTAGTGTTGAAAAACACACTTATGCTATGGATACATGATGTGAAGACATGATTTGATGGACCGGAGTGCAAAATGGACAAAGAAAATGAAAATAGTGAGGGGTGAAGCGAAGAGACAGGCCAGAGAAAACGACAGGAAGTGTCAGAAATGTGGTTATCATTTCAAGGTGAAAAAAAAGAAAACTCTGTACAGTGTGTCAGTTTTAAAACTGAACTAGCCTACCACAATATCACAAAATCAATGCTTCAACATCGCAACAGGAAGCATCCAGTCCACCGAGAAGACCTGACACAAGGTAACATTAACATTAGTATTTAATGTAAAACAATATGACTGCTAGTTGAGAAGAAGTAAAGAATGTACATTAACAACGGCTAGTTAAGAATGCAAATCAATATGATGACCAGTAATGTCATCTCTAAGTTAGCTAATTTTTGCAAAAAGAAAATCACAACAGAAAATAAAATGCAGTCAGTTTGAGAAAGCCTGAGCTTCTTTCATGTTATTATATTAATCACACACACCCTACTACAGAAAGCAAAATACTAGGTTCTAGGTGTTTTTATTGATTTATGCCGTAGTTTTAGGCTGTATGTATAACTTTTTTTTAAAGTACTTTGTAACTGATATTTTTGTATTTATTTGTTTTTGCGTTTCAGACAATGTTTTCTAAAAAATGCAGAACATGATATGGCACTTAAATGCACCAAACGGCTTTAAGTTTTGACAAATAACTTTACTGTATGCAATTTAAGCAATAAAAATATTTTTTTTTTTCAAAAAAGGAAATCAATTAACTGTTAATGTTAAGACAAATGTCTTATTTTCTTTTCTGTATATTTATTATTGCTCTAAAATAAAGCAAAAGTATTTCTTATCCGATTACTTGATTATTTGAAAAGAGTAGTTGGTAGAACGCTCTATTACTTGAATAATCAATTGCTGCAGCCCTAGGTCTAACTGTGATAGCTAGACAGGTCTTGTGGGGTATGTCCGTTATGCACTGGATAGTACCTACCAAAAGTGGTCCAAGGAAGGACAACTGGTTAACATGCAACTGGGTTATAGACACCCAAGGCTTATTGATATGCAAGGGGAGCAAAGGCTAACCTGTCTGTTCTGATCCCAGGGAAGAGCTACTGTATCAAAAAATTGCTAAAAAATGTAGTGCTGACCATAAGAGAAAGGTGTCATTACAGCTTGCTGTGTAGCTGCGGACCAGAGTACCTATGCTGACCACCGTCCACTGCTGAAAGCACCTAAAATGTGTAAAATGAGCTTCAGATCTAGGCGATGGAACAATGGAAGAAGGTGACCTATTCTGATTAATCATGTTTTCTTTTCGATTATTTGGACAGTTGAGTGTGTGTGTGTGTGTGCATCATCTATCTGGGGAAGATTTGGCATCCGGATGCTCTATGGAAAGAAGGCAAGCGAGCGGAGGCCATGCGATGCTTTGGTCAATGTCCTGCTGGAAAACCTTGGGTCCTGGCATTCATCTGGATGTTACTTTGATGTGTACAATCTACCAAAAGACTGTGGCAGACCACATACCCACCTGCATGACAATGGTATTTTCTGATGGCACTGGCCTCTTTCTGCAAAATAATATGCCCTGCCACACCGTAAAAAATTGGTCAGGAATAGTTTGAGGAACGACAGCTTAAAAAGAATCATGGCCTAAAGTGAATGAGAATCTGCAGTGTGCATTTCCAACAAGAACCAATGGGCTAATTAGAAAGTTATAAAGTGACTTAAATATTACTATAAATATAAAATCTACTGCTCACTACACAGCTTTTGATAATGACACAAGGTAATATTTTTCTGATCAATTAAAAAAGAAGGCTTTCTAGTCCAAGTTGCTTTAAAATAAAAAATAAAACAAAATGCATAGAACCAGGTAAGAAATTACATTATTATTATATTTACATTTAATACCCATTAGGTAACAAGAAACATTACTAATAGCATTAGGTTACTAGTAGCATTAGGTAGTCATTAGTTTTGATTTCTTAAAGGGTCTTGGAATTTGCAATACTTAATATGAAGTTATTAAATACAAGCACTCTCAAAACTCCAAAAATATACTGTCTATACAATAAATATGTCTTATTGATTTGAACATATTCTGGAAAAAATGAATATTTGACCAGTTTTCTTTTACACCAACAACAACAACAACCGTAACCTCAGTGATTGTGGATCCCATTATTTGGGAGTGACATACATGTAAATTTTGCACTGAACCTGATCTATGTGTGTAAGAGAATTTTTGTCACACATGGATGAAATTAGTCTTTTTGACTGCATACAATACACATCCTGCTAAAAATAATTATGCAAAATGTACTTTTGTATAGTTTTCTGCTAGTGGGTTTATGAATTATTTTCTGTTATAAATATTCAAGTAAATGTTTAGAAGTACTGCTTATTTAAAAAAAAAATTGATTTGCTCACTCAAAAATGTAATTATTTACCTATAATGTAAATCACTTACTTTTTCTCTTCTATGCTTTTCTTCTTTACTTATATTATCTGAAGGAGCTATATCACCAACAATGCACTCTGCCATGTCATGGATAAGAGCTAATTTTATACATCTGAAAGAGAATAATACACCATGCAAGAAACAACATAAAAAGACAAGTTCTCATCAGCTTGAAATATTTAAAAAATACTTTAACTACAGGAAGATGACATACAACAAGATGAATAAAGTATTACTCTACTCAAAGGTCTGCCAACTACCATATATACTCACAGATATGTTCTCCTGCGGATAAGTAAGGGCTTGATTTTAGCGTATAATTTCTGGTATTTTATAATGTTGGTTGTATATGTCAACAGCAGAAGACTCACACTATTGGTCCAAGAGATTATGATATGCTAACAGCCACCTGAGAGAGTAACCACAGAGCACAATGCCTTTTTGTTTCTGTGTATTGTGCCTATGTGACCACGCGGTAATACTCAAACTATTCCGAAGCAAGAGAGACAGCCCTACAGCTTGGTCTTGGTCCTTCACTCACTGGAGTTTTCACTTAATGTGCATGGAATCCTTCAGTGAGCAAAATCATCTAGATGCCCCTGGATAAAGCCCAGCTAAGGGATAAAAACACAGATCATTGATATTGGGAAGTAGGAAATACAGTATTGGGTATCTGACAGGATGATAAACTATGGCAAGAATTTCATGATTCCGATCATAGGATATGTGATGTTGTCAACATGAAAGGTAAGAACTAGTGTTCCAATGGAGAAATGAATCATCCATCCATCCATTACCCAACCTGCTATATCCTAACTACAGGGTCACAGGGATCTGCTGGAGCCAATCCCAGCCAACACAGGGCGCAAGGCAGGAAACAAACCCCAGGCAGGGCGTCAGCCCACCGCAGAGAAATTAATTAGATTCAAACAATTACATGTTACATTACTAATTTAATATACACTTAAATCAAAGGTTTAAATCACTCCTTGCCTTCCAAATAAACTGAATGCGATTAATACGTGCATACTGCATTGAAATTATGAAAATGTTTTATTACAAATAATCTATTAGACCGATAATTAACAAATATTAAACTGCATACAGGCAAAGTCATAGTCCAATCACCCAAAGTATTACCATACTGTAGTTTCTATACATATGTATGTCATAGAGGAGGGTTGGGCAATGTCGGTCCTGGAGAACTGCAGTGGCTGCAGGTTTTTGTTCCAATCCAGTTTCTTAATGAGAAGTCAATTACCGCTGATGAAGCACTTATTGCTTAAGTGACATTTTGATGCTTCATTTTAGTGGTCTCACTTTCTAAGGTTCTCCATCCTTAACTGCTTATTTCCATGTTAAACAGCTACATTCACTGTTTTAATGGCTCCTTATTAGCAATAAGATGTAAATGACGAAGCAGTCAGCAGTTCACCATCTAGCTTGTTTCCATTCACATCTGTCCATGTTAATCATGCACTGTTTGATTTATTAAAACACAATAGAAAATGTGACAGATGATTCAGCTTCTTGACAGACAAAAGCTCATCTTTTTGTTTAACATACACCAAGTAGTACTAGGGTGTTGTACCATTAGCCATTATGGATGTAATGAGAAGTCAAACAAAATAAGATGTCATTTTGATCGATTTCTCATTACATACAGCCAAAGTAAAACAAATCTTTTACTATCTGCCACTAACACAATATTCAACACACAATGGCTGTGTCTGTTAGGTCCTAGGCCTGCAGATTGCTCCTCTCCCTCTGAAAATCTGAAGAATGACTGACTGGATAAGGCAACTGCTCACAGTTTTATTAGTATAAATTACAGAATGATGTGCCTTTGAAAGTGCATCATTGGTTCATTATTTAGTCTTACAATGCACTAAAGTATTATGTAGTCAAAAGAAATACTACCTGCATGCAATATGTGAAATTTGTTTGGCTATGCAAAGCAAACTGCATGGTATAATGGGATTGCTGGATCCAGTTTATTGGACGCACTTAATGTTAAGGGTTTTCAAAGTGGTTGCTAAGAAGTGGTGGCTGTTGCTGGGCGTGTGTACACATTAGTATGTGGCATTACCACTGTGATTTAATGAAAAGCTGAGCTTCACTTACAGGGCTTGTATGAACCTTGTTAAAAAAGGGTACACTTTTAATGAGATAAAAACATTTCCCTTGACCAAACATTTGTTTAAAAGAATTTCATGACAATTACTTTAGACTGCCTTGCGGCCCAGTTTCTGCATTTTGTTAAGAGAAAACATATTTAAATTTACTGATCTAAACCCTGTCTGTTTCATGACAACAAATCTTCCTAACATTTCTACTAATCCGTGCCACACACAATAACCAAACACAATGCTCTTAACTGGTAGATTTAGGCAACTAAAACAGCTAACCACATGTATTATGCTAGTAGTACAAACCCATCGGAATGATGAAAAGACAACAGTCTGTAACCGTATACAAAAGTACTTACACATTTCCACAACACATACTCCTGCAGACAAGGTATTTAGCACTGATGGCACACCACAAATTACATCTGTGTTAGGGACAGTATGGATTGGCTAACCCTTGGCTAAATATTTTTTTATTTTCTGATAGCTTACAGTATTTTATTGGACTTCTGATTAATGGAGAAAGTACCTATGTATAACTGGATAAATTATTTATTAAAAGATATTTTTGGCACTGGTGCAGGATCTGAAAAGCCTTCAACCTGATCCCAAAAGACATGCTGATATTATAACTTGAAAAAAGATTAGCTCCTATGTACTAAAAATGTGAATTACATGTATCTAACATTTTTGTATTATATTTTATGTTGCCTATTTCAGAATGAAGTAAACATGGATACCGAAAATCTCAAAATAAGAATAATGCTGTCACTGGATTTATAATGTTACATCTTCTAAGATTCCTTCTCACCAAGATTACTCCCCTTCATATGCCACAGTCAAGAGATGGACTACTGAATTTTGCTATGGCAGGATGTCTTTCAAAGGTGAACCAAATTCTGGCCAATTTAAACACAGACGATAGCAGAAAATGTTGGCAACTATGTAACAAATTCAAATGCGGAATCAAAGAGTGACAGTGTGTGAAACTGTTATCTGAAACAATAGGGATTAGTTATGAGTCATTCTTCATGAACAGTTAATACTAGAATTCCTGAAGCCTACAAAAAAGTTGAAATGCCAGGCCACCTTAAATTCCTTTGCACCTCTTCATCAGTGTCTTTTGTTTTGCAAATATGTCAATCAGCACAAACAGTCTGCTATCCTATCCACCACCAATGCAGCTGAAATTCTCCCAGCTCAAGTCTGTTTATCTCAGAGTGAGGTGCCTGGAATTGTATAGGGTAAATAATATATCGTTATTTGGAATACATACATTTCATGTGTGTTCCGTGCCTACAATGATCTGTGTAAATGCAGTATGATAGGAAATGCAACGCAAAAAATGTTAAACACATAACTAAAACAGAAACTTTTCATGTAATGACAAAATGCTGATGTGAAGTGTATAATGTGTGAAGTCTGAAGTCCAAATATCAAATAAACACTTTCACAAAAGGTATAACAAAACAAGTGCACCTTTATTCACAAATATAACCAAAGAGAAAGAAATTATGTTGCTGTCAATATGTAAAAACCAAAACCTAAATATCAATTGTATGGCTGGCTTAGAGGTAAGAACGGCAACTTCTAAATCAAGAGGTTGTAGGATTGATCCCGGGTCTACCCTGCAATTTACATTTCGAATAGGGAGCTGTTTTTATTATTACTATCTTGTATATAAATGTCTACTCGTGGAAGTCTATGTGTCTGTCCGGCCCAGAAGGTGGAGAGGTGGAGTTGGGGTAAGGGCACCACCTCTGAGGATACACAAGCGAGGCCAGCATGTTGGCAAAACGAAACCTCCAAAGAAAGTCACTCGCTTAGCCGCTAATACAGAAACGAGGTGAGCACATCGGCAAAACGGTATCCCTTTTACTTTTCCTCCCGCCACTAATACACAAGCAAGGCAAGCACATCGGCAAAACAAAAAGAAGAAAGACAAAGTCACTTAGCTGCTAAGCCGCGAGCACGTTGGCAAAATGAAACCTCCTAGGAGAGAGATGCCCAGAGTAGTTCCTTTCAATTACCCAATATCTCTACATTTCAAATTTGTTTCTGATAATTTCAATAGCCCAGCCCGAAGAGGTAACGTGGGTCCTCCTCCCCATGGGCTCACCACCTATGGGAGGGGCCAAGGAGGTTGGGTGCAATGTGAGTTGGGTGGTGGCCGAAGGCGGGGACCTTGGCGGTCTGATCCTCGGCTACAGAAACTGGCTCTTGGGACGTGGAATGTCACCTCTCTGAAGGGGAAGGAGCCTGAGCTAGTGCGCGAGGTCGAGAGGTTCCGGCTAGATATAGTCGGACTCACCTCGACGCACAGCTTGGACTCTGGAACCAATCTCCTTGAGAGGGGCTGGACTCTCTACCACTCTGGAGTTGCCCCCGGTGAGAGGCACCGAGCAGGTGTGGGCATACTTATTGCCCCCACTGGAGCCTGTGCATTGGGGTTTACCCCGGTGGACGAGAGGGTGGCCTCCCTCCTTCGGGTGGGGGGAAGGGTCCTGACTGTTGTTTGTGCGTATGCGCCGAACAGCAGTTTGGAGTATCCACCCTTTTTGGAGTCTCTGGAGGGGTTGCTAGAGGGCATACCTTCTGGGGATTCCCTCGTTTTGCTGGGAGACTTCAATGCTCACGTGGGCAATGACAGTGAGACCTGGAAGGGCGTGATTGGGAGGAATGGCCCCGATCTGAACCCGATCGGTGTTTTGTTATTGGACTTCTGTGCTCGTCACGGATTGTCCATAACGAACACCATGTTCAAGCATAAGGGTGTTCATATGTGCACTTGGCACCAGGACACCCTAGGCCTCAGGTCGATGATCGACTTTGTGGTCGTGGACTTGCGCCATATGTCTTGGACACTCGGGTGAAGAGAGGGGCGGAGCTGTCAACTGATCACCACCTGGTGGTGAGTTGGCTTCGATGGTGGGGAAGATGCGGTCAGACCTGGTAGGCCCAAGCGTGTTGTGAGGGTCTGCTGGGAACGGCTGGCAGAGTCCCTGTCAGAAGTAGCTTCAACTCCCACCTCCGGCAGAACTTCAACCACGTCCCGAGGGAGGTGGGGACATTGAGTCCGAATGGGCCATGTTCCGTGCCTCTATTGTTGAGGCGGCTGACCGGAGCTGTGGCCGCAAGGTGGTCGGTGCCTGTCGTGGCGGCAATCCCGAACCCGTTGGTGGACACCGCGTGAGGGATGCCGTCAAGTTGAAGAAGGAGTCCTATAGGACTTTTTTGTCCTGTGGGTCTCTGGAGGCAGCTGATAGGTACCGCAGGCCAAGCGAACGCTGCTTCGGTTGTTGCTGAGGCAAAACTTCGGGCATGGGAGGAGTTTGGAGAGGCCATGGAGAGCGACTTTGGACGGCTTCAGGAGATTCTGGTCCACCGTCCGGCGTCTCAGGAGGGGGAAGCAGTGCAGTGTCAACACCGTATATAGTGGGGATGGTGCGCTGCTGACCTCACTTCGGGCGTTAGGGTCGGTGGGAGGAGTACTTCAAGACCTCCTCAATCCCACTAACATGCCTTCCAATGAGGAAGCAGAGCCTGGGGACTCTGAGGTGGGCTCTCCCATCTCTGGGACTGAAGTCACCGAGGTGGTCAAAAACTCCTTGGTGGCAGGGCCCCGGGGATGGATGAGATACGCCCGGGTTCCTTAAGGCTCTGGATGTTGTAGGACTGTCTTGGTTGACACGCCTCTGCAACATCGCATGGACATCGGGACAGTGCCTCTGGATTGGCAGACCGGGGTGGTGGTCCCCTCTTTAAAAGGGGACGGAGGGTGTGTTCCAACTATAGAGGGATCACACTCCTCAGCCTCCCTGGAAAAGTCTATTCGGGGGTTCTGGAGAGGAGGGTCCGTCGGATAGTCGAACCTCGGATTCAGGAGGAACAGTGTGGTTTTCGTCCTGGTCGCGAACAGTGGACCAGCTCTTCACCCTTAGCAGAGTCCTGGAGGGTGCATGGGAGTTTGCCCACCGGTCTACATGTGTTTTGTGGACTTGGAAAAGGCATTCGACCGTGTCCCTCGGGAATCCTGTGGGGGTGCTCGGGAGTATGGGGTACGGACCCCTGATAAGAGCTGTTCGGTCTCTGTACAACCGGTGTCAGAGCTTGGTCCGCATTGCCGCAGTAAGTCGAGCCCGTTTCCAGTGAGAGTTGGACTCCGCCAGGGCTGCCCTTTGTCACCGATTCTGTTCATAACTTTTATGGACAGAATTTCTAGGCGCAGCCAGGGTGTTGAAGGGGTCCGGTTTGGTGGACTCAGGATTGGGTCACTGCTTTTGCAGATGATGTTGTCCTGTTTGCTTCATCAGGCCGTGATCTTCAGCTCTCTCTGGATCGGTTCGCAGCTGAGTGTGAAGCGGCTGGGATGAGAATCAGCACCTCCCAAATCCGAGCATGGTCCTCAGCCGGAAAAGGGTGGAGTGCCCTCTCAGGGTTGGGGGAGAGATCCTGCCCCAAGTGGAGGAGTTCAAGTATCTCGGGGTCTTGTTCACGAGTGAGGGAAGAATGGAGCGTGAGATCGACAGGCGGATCGGTGCGGCATCCGCAGTGATGCGGGCTCTGCATCGGTCTGTCGTGGTGAAAAAGGAGCTGAGCCGTAAGGCAAAGCTCTCAATTTACCAGTCGATCTACCTTCCTACCCTCACCTATGGTCATGAGTTATGGGTAGTGACCAAAAGAACGAGATCGCGAATACAAGCGGCTGAAATGAGTTTCCTCCGCAGGGTGTCTGGGCTTTCCCTTAAAGATAGGGTGAGAAGCTCAGTCATCCGGGAGGGGCTCAGAGTAGAGCCGCTGCTCCTCCGCATCGAGAGGAGTCAGATGAGGTGGCTCGGGCATCTGATCAGGATGCCTCCTGGACGCCTCCCTGGTGAGGTGTTCCGGGCACGTCCAACCGGGAGGAGGCCCGGGGAAGACCCAGGACACGCTGGAGGGACTATGTCTCCCGGCTGGCCTGGGAACGCCTTTGGGATTCTCCGAAGAGCTGGAAGAAGTGGCCGGGGAGAGGGAAGTCTGGACCTCTCTGCTTAAGCTGCTGCCCCCGCGACCCGACCTCGGATAAGCGAAGAGAATGGATGGATAATTTCAATAGTTTATAGGACCCTGGGATTTTTACAGCATTGGATTACTCAGCTAGTCTCTATATATAATCTTCATTTTGATCTTGATTTTTGTTTGTCTGTGAATGAATTAGAAGAAGAAGCACTAGATAGCAGTAGAGAGACAGCTAAAAAATAGGCATTGCATTAAGAATCTCCTTCAGGCTTATACTACTGAAGACTGTAGTACTCCAGTCACACCTCAAAACATGGACATTCAAACTAAACAAATTGTTGTGCTTTAAATTAACTAAAGAGATCTTCATTTAGATCTTGATCTTTGTTTGTCTGCAAATTCCACGCATGAGTAGACCACCTTCCAGTTTAGTACGTTGTTGTTACTCACAATATCAACAATGTGCCGGAATAAGGAAAGGGGTGGTGGACAGTGTTACGCTGGGTAGCTCCTTAGGCCTGGTTAGAGAATGAGATTGCCGAAGATAAAAGGTACATGCCTACGTAACATATGAATGAAAGAAAGACAGTGGGTAAAATGAATGACAACATAACAGCACGTTCCGGAAATTATTACTGTTACGTTGTAGCTGGCGAGTGCTGCGCGTCTCACAGTTGTACCGTGGCTTGCTCACATGTCAGTGAAGTGATCCCTATTTATGCTTTAAAGAGCCTGGATACCTATGTGTCCCCCTTTTATTACCATTGCTCCGTGTATATTCCCTTACTCTTTGGATTGCCACAAAGCAACCTGCGAGATTGGAGAAAGGTTGAGAAGACATCGTGAGAGGAAACGACAGCGTCGTGAAAACGAGAAGCACTGTGAACGGACAGAAGCAGAAATGCTCCTACACCACCACATAATTACTATTCGGACAGTGATTCCGAGTAGGCCGTTCCTATCGAATCAATATCCAAGGGTTTTCTTTTGTAATTTTGTTTCCCTGATAAAAAATCATAATGCTGTGCGACGAAGGGCCCCGTTCACGACTGGCAGCCGCGTTTAAACAGGGAGCCCTTCACAGACAATTTAACATGCGCAACGTAGTTGGGCGCACATGGCTAGTATATAATAAAAACATACATTTGCTTTGAGTCTTTAGATAGATAGATTGATAGATAGATAGATAGATAGAACACCTGGTGTAAAGTTTTGCTACTTGTAAAAGTTATCACTGAAGAGATATAAGCAGGCACACAAATGCTGGTGAATCATGTCTTCTTGGTATCTTGTTGTTACTTGAATTTTTTTTTATTCAGTTTTATTCTTGAATAAAAGCACAGTTTTTTTGTCATACCTTTGCGAGAGTGTTTAT
Source organism: Polypterus senegalus (assembly GCF_016835505.1). Lineage (NCBI taxonomy): Eukaryota > Metazoa > Chordata > Cladistia > Polypteriformes > Polypteridae > Polypterus > Polypterus senegalus. The sequence continues at coordinate 210,534,204 of NC_053156.1, read as the reverse complement.
TTTATATTCCAGTAACCACCTGAATTAAATCTCTGCCCCTTTCATATACGCACACACACATCCATGCTTGAAAATATCACTATTTGAAAATGCTATGTCATTTGAACATTTTTTTATTTCGATCTTGCCCAATCTCCGCGTTATGGTGCATGGTACTAATAAAGACAATACACTTCTTCCTTTTGGGACACATACACAGTCAGCAAGGCATTGCCAGTTCTAAATACTAGCGTAGAGAATTGCACGCGTACTGAAGTAACTTTAGCTGCAGGTGGAATTTCCCGTCCATTTCCTTTATGGTGCCAAGCAGAGTTGTGTTGCAATGTAGCAGTTTATTAGCCAGCGAAAGCGACAGGAAGAAGTTGTCTGTTGTTACGGTTCTGCCTTTGTCCAGAAACTGCTTTATGAACACAGTCTTGGAAAAGTCTTTCTGCCATGGGACGACTGGAATCTTTTCCTAAATATGGAGTAGCACTGCACATGCACATGTAAATCTGTCATTTTTCACACGCCCTGCACAGGTGTCTTTGTCACAGGTCATCGCTACTCTTTTGGAAACAATGGAGATAAACACAATCAACTCAGAGAGGGAGAGGCAAGTTCATTGTACCACATGTACATGATTGAGAGAATAAAATTGGATTTAAAAAAATAAAACCCTTTACACCGGCTGCTATAAAAGCAGCTCACTACTCAAAATGTAAACTGCGGGCTAGATCCGTGATCGAATCCGTAACCTCTTGATTTAGAAGCTGCCGTTCTTACCTCTAAGCCTGCCATACAATTGATTTTAGGTTTTTGGTTTTTACATATTAATAGCAACATGTATATTGAATTATTTCTTTTTCTTGGTTATATTCATGAATAAAGGTGCACTTGTTTTGTTATACCTTTTGTGACAGTGTTATACACTTCACGGCAGCATTTTGTCATTACATGAAAAAAGTTTTTGTTTTAGTTATGTGTTCAAAATTTCTTGCCTCGCATTTCCTGTCATCCTGCATTTACACAGATCATTGTAGACGCAGAACACACATGAAATGCATGTATTCCAAATAACGATATATTATTTACCCAATACAATTCCAGAACTTCATTTGTGTTGGTTTGTGGGATGGGATGTTGATAGCAGGCTGCTTGTTGCTTGGGCTGATTGACACATTTGCAAAACAAAGATGCTGATGAAGAGGTGCAAAGGAATTTAAGGTGGCCCGGAATTACGACTTTTATCATAGGCTTCAGGGATTCTAGTGTTAAATATGGGCAAGTTCTGTGCATGTTGGGTGCCCACAGAGTTGACTTCTGAAATGAGTCTCACAGCCTCCAACGTTTCAAAGAGGATCTTGCGCTAATAATTTTGAACTGGGACAGATTTAATAAGTGTTTAAAACTTTTTATGAAGCCTGAATACATACCTATGCTCCGGACGTCAAAGAACAATCTAGACAATGGAAGCAAGTTGATATAAATTCTATAACAATAAAGAAATCCAACATCCAAGCCAATCCTGGCAGGTACATTAGAAAATCAAATACCTAACTTCACACAGAAACATACTATAAATGTAAAAAGTGGCATAATGCTCGTTTTACTAAGAATGTCATAGTGGGATAATTCAAAACATGAAGAATTTTATAGACCTATGACAAGACATGTTTATTGCCTTCTTACTTCTCCATATGGTACAATATAAATGAAATGGGAAAAGAAACAAAAGCTGGAGTTTTAGTGTAATTATGCATTTAAGTTCAATAGAACACATAAGATGACTTTCTTATTTTTGTGGTAGACACCTGTAGTGAAAGAATGTTCCTTCAAACTACTAAACTGGAAAGCAATCAGAACTCTAGCACAGACAAAAACAGAGTGAAGCAAGATATAAAGACAGATGTGTTGTGCAAAATTCTGGATTTACTTAATCAAATTTTGCAATTCCTGAGCAAACTAATTTGTATATTGCTTCATATAGTCATACAGGTGCAAATTTTGTTTATCCAGACAGACATGTATCCTTCATTTGGTGACATCCAGTGAGAAACACTGTTTTAAAACATTTCTGCAAATGGTGTTACCTGTCTTTGTTGAGCTTTTTATCTTCAATTAAAAATGCTAACACAGCCATTCGGTACATGTGATCAGCTACGCTCTCTGGCTTCTTTATGTTCCTATAAACCCAGCCTGTTCGGGGTATTGTCTAGGAAGGGAAAAAAAGTTTAATTAGAATTAAGCACACACATCAGGAACAAAGGAAAAGATTTGCTAATTATTAAAATAAACAAATGTACAGTTAAAACATATACAAAATACAATTATTTGAGTTGTTATTGTTATATAAATATTTTATATTTAGCCCACTTGATTTACAGTTCCAAGGACCTGAGTCTGATTTATATTCAGATTCAAATACATAGGTTTAGATAACTGGCAACCACTGGCATGAATGAGTGAAGGATGGATGTATGAGTGGCTCCCCTAACAGGATTTCTTACAAGAAAAATGTAAAATAATACATTTTAAGGAAAGAAAAGCACCCACTTTACTAAAACTGACTAACAGTGAGTATACCCTTAAAATAAAACAGATTCATGAGTACATAGTTTCAAAAAGATGTCAAAAGAACATCACAGGGAAGCTGGGTCATGTCAGCCACAATGTTACTTAACTGGTTTAGAATCACTAGTCTAATTAGCTTAATTCATCTAACTAAATATATTTGACTGAAATATGTTGACTGGGAAAACTTGTTCATTATATAGAATTTTCTATGATGTTCCAGTAATCAATCCTAAGCTTTTCTTGCCTTTGACATGGAGCACTGTCTTGTTGAAAAAGTTAAATTATTTGATCAGTACACTTTTATTAAGAAGAGAGTCATTGATGATCATCAGATATTCTGTGGCATTAATGTTTCCCTCCATCAGTTTCTTGACAGTCAATGTGTACAAAGAAAACACACCTGCCACCACTACACCACAGCCCCAAGGCAGTACAGTTGACACCAGAACAGATTAACAGACTCATGGGGAATTTCAGCATACAGTGGTTTTCTTATTAACATGAACTGACAACAACCAAGTCTCATCGGACCAGGTGATGGTTTTCAAAAGCTCCCATGACCAATGTTTGTGTTCCTTGGCATTCTGCTGATGCAAATGGAAGTAGTTTAGTTTGTCAGCTGTATATCATGAGATCTGATAAGTTGTGTACTCTCATCAGCTCTCTGAGACAAACACTGTACTCAGTTGTTGAATGATGGCCTGTAGCTATTCTGTTAAACCTTACAAGTTATCTCAGTTTCAGTCAGACTCAGGTCTGTTTCTAGGTACTATTCCGCTTTAATTTAAATTTTGCTTTCTGGATTATGGCCTATCACCTCATCTTCGTGATCACCTTTAACACCCCACAGGATTTGCAGTTCCTGACACACTAATCCAGGCACACCTAGTGCTCAGTATCACGCCATATTCAAAGTTACTTCAACCTTTATTCTTGCCCAGCTGATCTCTGACTTGCCTGCACACAAGTAAACAAGATATGTTGATATCTGCATCCCAGTTTTGAAAAGCTCACATGACAGCTGTCATTGAATGAGCAGTCACTACCATCAGACGTGAAGGCATGTTTAGTAAAGTATGAAAAGCCAAAGAATAAATACAGGCCTTTGCAATTCATTGAAGCAGAGGCCTTCTGTTGATAATCTACTGTTGATTTCAAATAGGTAATTAGTACAGAATGTTCTAGCATGTGCCACAATATACCTTTCTCCATATAATCAGATAAGTGCAAAATGAGTGCTCTGAAGATCATACTCCTTTTTTTTTTTTAAGCATTTTATTAAAATCAAATAACATTCTATACAAGCAAGTCACGTTTAACAAAACTAGATTTGAAACAAATCAATTCCCAGGCGATGATACTTCTACAGTCGATTAGCACAATACTGTTAATCAAATACTACAAGCAGCAAATTACTGTAGGAGTAGGTTAAGCGCAAATCACACGTTGTAAATGGCACATGAAGGACAATATATAGGTAGCAGGTCTTGATAGCAAAGGAACTTTGACAATGGCCACACTATCATCTGACAGTCAAGTATTTCACCAAAAGTAGCCACCAGCACACAAACCCCTACTGTACTATCAATCAGTTAAAGAGATAAAGAAATAAATGACAATAACTAAGCTACAAGTACAAATATTTGAATGTGACACTATACACCACAGTAAGCCAATATTTTTACTTGGTCAAATTTTTTAGCGCATTCATTCGGCTTCTAAGATAACATAACATTAAAATTAAAATATATCATGCATTGTGAACTTTTTACATAATTCAAGTAATTTACACAAACATCACAAGGGAATGCACACATTTAAAAGGATGGATGGGAAAAGCCAAAGTAAAGCCTGGCCCACTCAGTCATGCAAGATTATTTTACATCTACTTACATCCTATTAGATGTCATTATTATAGTCAATAAAATGCTGAACGTTCACCAGTGAATAATTTAAAAAATGCAGTTCAAATTACCCAGCTGATTTTACTGTTTTATTCTCACCACTTACTAATGCTGTTGACAGTTTGGTTAACCAAACACAGATGCTCATGTAGTTATTCATGAATCTATAGTGAAGTCACTTATCAAGTACAGTATTTCATCAAGAAGCACCAATATGAACAAGACAGCTTTAATGTCACTAACAAGGGCAAGCTGTTGGATAAACAAGAGTTCTCACTGCCTACTGAAACATTTGCAGCCACAGGAAAAAGCCGCAGAAAAGGCAGTTGTTGCCTTAGCATACATCTGGGATGGATGAGCAAACCACTCAATTTAAGATGATAAAATTCAAATAATTACAGTGTCGAGAATAAAACATCCCATGTTCCTTTTCAGATAGATAGACACTTCATTATTACTGAGAAAAACTGCAGGGTCACATTTGCAGACAAAAGGACACAAAAAGAGTCATTCCCCGGCAACACATACTAACTAACAAGCAATATTCATGAATTTGTACTATGAGAGTTGATTAATCAGTCTTGTACAATGAGCCCCATCATCTTTCACTGACTAGGACTAATTCTGTTTAATAGTATGCTGGAAAATGAATTTATCTTCATTTGTTCTAGTCAAAGTATATTGAAAATACATCCTGGGTCTAACACTGAAATGATACTTGGCCATGTTTTAGTCACTGGTGGAGGAATTGCTACTTCTTTATATTCAGTCATTTTATTTGACTGACACTGTTTCACAAATCTGAAGACAGTATGGTGCAGTGATTAGCACTGCTGTCTCACAGATGTGTCTGCATCCTGGGTTCAAATCCCATGAGTGGTTATTGTCTAAATACATTCTACATACTATCCCTAAGTTTGCACTTCTTTCCCATGTCCCCATTGATCTGCAACATAACTAGGGTTGAAACTTTAAAATGGCCTTGTGAGTGTTTATATGGCAAGATATGTTTTTCGAACGTTTTGATTTCACTTTAGGAGATTTTTGCTTGTTATACAAGAACCTTTTAAACTGTGTCTGGAGGCACAGTAAAAAATGTTCATGTAAATGTTAGATCAAAGTGCCAACAGCTACCAGTTAACCTTGTCTCAGACCACTAAAACTCCCTGCACCTTTTAGCCTGGCTGACATCACCCAGTCCCTCAAGTGACAGGAACCTGAAGTCCTCCTATTTTTGATGTCTTTTTCTCCAGATTCTCTAGAGATGAATCTGCCTTTGTCCAGAAGACTCTGCAGATTATCAACCCTTTTCCCTGCACAAACACAAATTCTGCTACAACAATCCTTTATTTAAAAAAAAAAAAAAACTAGACTTAATGCCATTTTAGGCAAACAGATACTATGAGATAAAGTGCTAATCAAAAAAGAAAAGAAATAACTGGATCACAGCACTGGCAGTTATATAATAGAAATCCATTTGTAACTGAAAAGCAAATCACCAGAAAAAAAAAAAAAAGAAAAATTATGACCAGTGACATTTATCCTACAGAACAGTCTCTGACGAGTTATTTTACAATGTGTGTTGTTTTTATTTACAGTACTTCACATTTGATACGCAGTATGTAGGAAAAAAAGAAAAAGGCTGCAATGTTTTGATATGGTCACAATTCTCACAGAAAAAGTTGGGTCATAAGATGAGAGATTTTGAAATGCTTACAAAATGTTTTCAACATTTTTGGAAAGATATTTCATGTGACTGTAGCAAAAAAAAAAAATTGTCACTGTAACTCAAATATGGACTAACTGAGTCTTATTAAATTGTGTGGTCAACTTGTACTTGTCACTTTTAAGAACTGATTAGGATTTGAATGAATTACAACTTTGGACTTTAAAAGCTGATATCAGTCACAGTCAAACCACTGCTCAGTGGTCCATTAAATTTGGCAAATGCATTGAAGACTTTGAAATAAAAACCTTTATGAATTTGGAGTTAATACTAATGCATTGAAATTTTAAAGTTCTAAATTTAAAATGTAGAATTCTCAGCCATAAAACTAAAGTTATAACAGAAACACTAATTATAGTTTATGCCTATATTAAAAATACTAGGATGCTTATCTGTTTGTTGTAGGTTTGGTTTAAAAATGTCCTTGTCACCTACAGCTCATGACTTGTTAGTTGCTAGTCCAAAGACCAACCCGGCTGCTGTAGGTCTAGGTTTCTATTCATTCGCCTTTTACTTTAACATGATAAATGAAACAAACCTGTAAGTCAATCCAAGGAAAGGTTAATGCTAAATGTACATAAGTATTTGATATGCTATACTAGAGATTTACATAATTACACAAATATTGGAAGGTTCTGTCTTATCTCTTAAGAGTTAACATGTAAATAGATTACTCCTGCCTCAATGCTAAAATGCAACAGTAGAACAAGTTTTTATAGACTGCTTGCAATAAAAATGTATATACTAATGCAACTAGTAATGTATTAACATAAGGAGACTAGAAAACAGCAAATGCAAAAAAAATGTAACTTAAACATCATAATCAACTGTGAACTGATTGTTTTATTTCAAGCCAACAATAAATTTAAGTCAAAATATTTCATATATTAATTTGTAAAAAACTAAATTTCCTTTAAAGTCAACTACAAATGTCAAAAATAAACTTTAGTGGTATTTAATTTTTTATATATTTCTGTAATTCATACAGTACTCAGGTTTTAAATATGGAGTAAGTCATGTAGTTTTACATTTTTGTAAAATTTGTGTTGTGTTTTTGTTATGTGTTTTCTTTTTTCTGGTGCTCTGTGGTGGCACTATGCCTTACAGCCCAGGGGCCTCATGCATAAATGGTGAGTACGCACAGAAATGTTGCGTAAGAACATTTCCACATTCAAATCGCGATGTATAAAACCTACACTTGGTGTGAAGCCACGCACTTTTCCACGGTACCTCATACCTTGTCGTACGCAAGTTCTCCACTCGGTTTTGCAGACTGGCGGCATCCAGCGTCAAAGCAGTGCTACTGTTCCTGTGTGGTTACTCTTTATTTTCCTGACACGGCTTTATAAATACACTGAAACTAACTGCATATTGTTTATTAGTGTAATGCATCTGATTGTAATTAACTTGTAACAATATAATGGTCAAGGGAATAGCCATAGTATTCCAAATACCATAACTGCCTTAACGTTGTTACTCTCACTGAACCTTCTTCTTCTTTCAGCTGCTCCCGTTAGGAGTTGCCACAGCAGATCATCTTTTTCCATATTACTCTCATTGCACCACTTGGAGTATTTATATCACTGTATCTGAGTTGGGAATCACAGCAGCAGTTGATCAGAAATCGAATTATCGGTATATAGTATCAAACACTCGCTGTCTCAGCCATGGCAAAACGTTTCAAAGCCTTTCCTGTACGGACCTTGCGGTTCAGAAACAGTTTCATCCCAAGAACTTTAAACGCACTCAATCAATTGCTCCTTGTAGAACTGTTTGTACTTTTAAGTACAATCACCCCACTGTAAATTTGCACTAGAGTTATAATATTACACAACCTGAGCCACTTTATAAAGCGCGTATTTACATATGATGACGATATCATTTTTAAGATGAAGTGCAGCAAAATATATTTATTATATTATACAGATAAAACTTTAACTTCATTTAAATAATCTACTGTATATTCTTCACTGGGACTGGCGTGAAGGATAGAATAATTAAACGTGTACTACGAAGATATTTCAATGTTCCTTAAACGTTTTGAAGACTCGGCGCTCTAAGCTTACAGATGGCTTAACGTCTATTACAGAGCTGATTGTGTGGCGATCGGTTACTTGGAGAAAGAAAAGCAAGGACTGCAGGGGCGGCAACACCAATATATATTGAATATAAAACAGAAAGAGAAAATAACGACACAGCGGCAAATTTCAACAAAAGTTAAACACTTGTGTCATGAGCACGAGGCGGCTATGCAGTGTCCGCAATGGACGTGGCCATCCATCGTGCATAAGATACCATGTTGACATTGGTGGGCGAAGGGGCCACAGATTCTTTCTCTGCCCAGGGCCGCCACAAGCCTAGAGCTGCCCATGAGTACTGCTGCAATAAATAATTTCATCGAAGGTCGCGCACAATCAATGCGCCATGAAACCCATGCTTAATAATGAGCTTTAACTCCTATCATCATGAAAATATCACATATACATCTCAGTATTTTAGTTATTCAGAGAGCTGTAATATCACAAATGTAATGGATTCTGTGTCCAGTCGGAGGAAGAGAGCCGGTTTAAGAAGCACGTAGTGATTCACACACATAGAGCACATAGAAGATCACATACAAAACAAAGCATTTAATGTGCTACTTTAATTACGATGTGATTTGAGAAACTGGTTAATTAAACGATTTTAAGATGAAGTTTAAGATGTTCTACTTTATTGACAAAATAAACAACATGATTAAAGTGGAAATTTTGAGATTGAAGTTGACATTTCGTGCTTTTTCCTCACTGTGTCCCTTTTTTTTCTCTGTACTCTAATAAGCTTTCATATGACACACCTTTTCACAGCGACTTTGATATTTGGCAACTTTTTTATTTCCGGCACTGTGCGACTTTGTGAACATGAGCTTTCAAGTTTCTCCAACACGCTGTGTCACTCGATCAACTTCCTTTTGTTGATTATACCACGGTTTAAATAAACAAATAGTATGTTTTTCATTTGCCTCCACTTGGTATTCGCTGAAATTCTTATATTTTCCCCCATGCTTTTCCCAGAAGGCTGAGCTTAAGGGTGATTTATATTGATTTGCATATTCAAAGAGGCGTAATTCTGGGAGGAATTGGGGTGGGACACAAGACGCATGTACGAGCGTTACTTTTTACGCTGACCGGGATTTATGGAGCGGAAGAACGCGGAAGTTGGAGTACGCACAGATTCTTGCATCTGGATTTTTCTGTGCGTAAGCACATTTCGGCTTTTGTGCTTACGTCATGTTATAGTGCGAATTCTACGCACGGCGTTATGCATGAGGCCCCAGATGCTGCCAAGATGATAAGAGCTCCACAAACGTATCCTGTTAATGATGACACTTTCATGGGCTGTAGAGTTTGACCTTAGAACCATACAAGTGTATTTTATTTTCTGCAACTTTCCACCAACTGGAGTTTTATTTTTTTTCCTGCTGTCCCTGGTCATCTGACCATTGTTTGCATTTAAGCTGAACATTATGATTCTCAGTTGTTCAAAATAAATATTCATTAGTTTTAACTTTTTTTGTAACTCTGTTTAACTATTATTATAATGTGGTTTGACATATTTATGCATGTACAGTAAGCATGCTATAAAGATACATGCTGTTGTTATTATGAGCTATTGGTGAATTTGCTTAACGTTATGTACGACAGTATAACTGTTACAGTTTTCCTTATACAAAATGTACAACTATTTCCTTTTCTGCTATCAACTGTGTACTCTGAGTTGCGTGGGGTCACAGTGGTTAGCACTAGTTTCTTACAGATCCCACATTCTGGTGTTGAATCCCATTGTCCAGGTGTTGTACATGTGTAGTCTGCAAGATCTCTTAGTGTCTGTGTGGGCTTTCTATCTCCAAAGACATGCAGGTTTACTGGTAATTCCCACCACTGAGCAGCCCAAAGCATGCCAATCTACTAACATATTCAAAAGAATCTTTACACAAAGGGAAATTAAATATGGAAAAATACACTGACACAAGGAAATCTGCAGACTCCCAACATTTAGCTTAAAAAGTACATGAGAATCTGTCCACTAGATGGGGTAGCTTGCCTAATGTAACCCACATACAACTCCCTCTGTCTAGGTCTGGCCATTTCCACTGCACTACCTTCTGGGGTCCAGATCAACAGCATAAATGAGAAGACTTTCAGGGTCAAGGTAGCTTTCAAAATCCTTGATGGTTTTTAATGGATTCTTAGACCCGTTTTGAAAGTGGACAGAAAATTTTCATTTCTGAACAAGGCATTCCTGTTTTCATCTCTCCACATTCCCGTGAGGATCCCCAACTGGCATTCTGCATTGCTCCATATATGCAAAAAGACACCAACCTATGCCAAGGCTACTAAAAACTACAGTTACTTGAGATTCCCTCTCCCTAGCCTGGTGTGCACTAACATGAAATATAGCAAATAATGTCACAAAAGTAAAAAATACGGATTCATAAAACAAACACCCTATTAGAATCGGTACTTAATATTCTAAGGAAGACAGACATTTTGAGGTAATGTAGTTACACTCTCTAAATATGGCACCAGAGTGGTGATGTTGATTAGTAAATGAAAGTAAGAATTTCACTATAACCTGGATTCAAGTACGCCATTGGGAATTTCCCTTTTCTGGCGTGCCCTAAACTCTCCTCTTTTTAGCCACAAACCTGTCTATAGTCTATAGTCCCAACCCTCTCACTACACCCTTGGGAGTGGCGCTAAAAAATAAAAGTGTAAGAAACATACTTGTCATTGGTTTTTATTAAAACTGTACAAAAATGAATTCATTTTCTTCTGTTCTAACTTGCTATCACTTCTCATCAATATCATTAAGCATATGTAAAAGTATAATACAAATGCTTTGCATTGAACTAATTATGTAAATTATACCTAAAATGCCATGGAAAACACAGGCCAAGTGTCATCAGATATTAGAGATCCAGTAAACTGTATCTAATAGCTCAACCTCAATAACTCATTTTAGAAAATAAAAATGTTACAGCTAAGAATTCAAGCTGTGTTAAGTAACACTGGTTTTAATTTTCCTTCTGTCCTCAGGCATTTCAGATATAAGCACCTTTTCTTTTACAGAAATGTAGCAACAATGTGTGTGTGTGTTTTTTTCATTTGTGGAGGAAGATTTTTCTTTTTCTAACTTTCTGGCAAAACATTTTCCTCTAATTTTCTCTGCATATTTCTAAAGGAGAGTGGCATGGTGGTATAGCGGGTATTCCTTCCACCTCATGGCATCTAATAATTACCATGTGAAATCTGAATGTTCACCCCTCAGTTCTTTGTGGGATTTCATTCTGCTATTGAAGTTTACCTCACCCATCCTCAAAGACTGGTGGTGCTTGAGAGGGCTTTGTAATGAAGTGTGTGTCCAGGATTGTTTCCTGTCTTGTGCTCAGTGATGCTGGGATCAGCACCCGTGTAACACCTAATTAGATTAAGAGGGTTTAAGAATGTTTCATTTGTTTCATTGTTTTTTTAATATACAGGGTGTCCATAAAGTCTGTGTGCAATTTAAAATAGTTTTAACTTTGTAACTATATGTGATAGAAAGAATCAGTAAAAAGGATTAGAAAGAATAAACACATTTTTTATTGTTCTTGTTAATTTTCAACATGTCCATCATCATTACTAATACTAAGGGGATTACGATTCTGAAGTTCTCTGAAAACATTTTCAAGCTGATTTTCAGTAATACCAGCAATCACATCAGTTATCCTAGCTTGCAAGTCTTTTAAAGATCGAGGTTTGGTTGAATAAACATTACTTTTCACATTTCCCCATAAAAAGAAATCCAATGGAGTCAAATCTGGTGAACGTGCAGACCAAGAAAATAGACAACCTCTTCCAATCCATCTGTTAGGGAATTTCTCATGTAGAAACTGTTGAACATGCAAAGCAAAGTGACAAGGAACACCATCTCGTTGAAACACTGTATTCTCTATCAGTCCTAATTGTTCAAGTTGAGGAATAAAGTAATTTTGCAGCATTTCTAAATAGCTATCACCATTAACAACACACCCTTCAAAAAAGAATGGCCCTATGACTCGACTTTTTCCCAAAGCACACCACACATTAATTTTGGGAGAATCTCTTTCATGTTCAACAGGCTCATGTGGATTTTCAGTTCCCCAAATACGGCAAAAATAAAACTTCTGAAGACAAAAAAAAAATAGATACATCAAGCTTTCTAATCCTTTTTACAAATTATTTCTATCACATGTACTTACAAAGTTACAACTATTTTAAATTGCACACAGATTTTATGGACACCCTGTATAAAGGAACCATTTTTCTGGTAGTCAGCAATAGATGCAAGAGCCATCATGAACAAGCCTAACTTCACTGATGAAAATCAATACAGGTCTCTGCTTCCTCTGGAGTACAGTTTTTGGTTCAATTAATAGCTGGCCACCTTGGCACAGCAATGTACTGAATCTGAGGGAAATCTAGCAATTAGGATGAGCATGGAGTCTTTTGCTTGACAATCCTATGAATATAATGATGAGGTCTCTTAAGTGCCCACCATGGGATGTACAAAAATATTTTACCTAAGCTGCAATTCTCAAGCCATCTCGCAGCTACAATTGTAATAAATGCAAAAAATCAGATGTGGTTATGTTGCCTTAAACAAAATCTTACAGTTTCACTCTTTTCTCGCTTTCATTGCCTCCGTCATTGTCCTATATAATTTTCAAATTAGATGCATAACTTGTTTCTGCTTGTTCATATTACAGCAGCAAAAAAAGAAAACATCCAAGCCAAGCAGATCTGTATCTGGTAAATGCAATTTTGCTTCATATAGATTGGTTATTTAAATACAAATAAATAATCTGCTCATCCGTGGCAATATTTTCTTTTGAATCACATTGCCAACTGAACCAGTCAAGACAGAATTCTAAAACATAAGAAAATTAAACATACAAACTACTGTAAAGTACAAATAAAACATCAATACCTTCATTAGAAAATCTGATTGATTCCACAAAAGGAAACTACTGAAGCATTAAAAAGACTAAAACATTACAAACATTAACCAAAATAATGCGGTGTAACGATTCAGACTTACTTGGAAAGCACAACACAATTCTAAACTTTCACCTGTCATCTAGGGAAGACTGCACCTGGGATTGCTGATGTGTTTTCAACAGCTGGCCATCTTGACCCTGAGCCATTTTATTCCCAATAATGCAATAAACTAAAATTGTCATCTGCTGCCCTCTACAGGATATAAAAGTACATAACTAAATGCATCCAACTCTTACAATGGATTTAGCAGTAATACAGTAAATGAGAAAGTGCATCTAGTTAGAATGAACTAACCCCCTTGTTTTTCGCAGTGTGATTATTAGGGATTGAAATGGGCACTCAATTCTTATTAGAAATATTTTGATGGCCACAAAAGTCAAGTACTGATTAATCTTTAATAATTGGGGATTTTTTAATGGGGCGTATGTGATAGGTTTCCCCTATGGGTACAGCGAATTAGAGCTAGTGTAATATAAATGCAGGACCGTGGCTGTGTCCTTTTTGTAGCTTTACTTCTCTTTAGACGTATGTGAGAAAAAACTCCACTTTAGAAAATGGTGGCAAAATGCAGCTGATGAAGTTATGCCGTAGATAAGGAGCACAACCTACTTAACCAGTGGCAGGAAACATTGTATCAAATTGCATGGTTACAGAAGGGACACAAAGGTTAACAGGAATTTTGAGCTATATGTTCCCTGTCCTTGAAGTTTGCTTTTCAGGTTCACAGAGCATCTGAAAGCTTACTTGTGACATATATAAACTGACAAATTCATTTAAAATTAAATCAATGAACATGAATCTTACTAAAACTGAATTTCTGAATGTTAATATATTAATCTAAACTTTGACTCTGAATACCACATTGAATTATTCATGTTTATTCATACTGGACCAATTTACAGCAACATGTATAGTTTTATAGGGTTATTAGTATTGTCACGTTTACAGACTAGAGTGAAATTCTTACTTGTATGTGTTTGTTAACTTTCATGTAAGTTGCTTTCCTTGAAATATCTGTATTCCTCACCTGAAACATCTTAGAATATTCAGTATTTGCCAATAGCAGATTAGTCACCAGTAAAGTCCAAAAATTGTCTGCATACAGTATATAAAAAGGGGCTACAGTTACTCCATGTCTCTCATATCTGTTCTGAAAGTTTTAGGTTGTGTACACAGAAACAAACACATCAACATGGGAAGAACATGCAAACTCCACGAACAAAGTATTCTGGAGATGTTAGGCAGGACGGTTAATTCTAGTGCTTCCCTCATTTAATTAACGTAAACATTTTTTCTGATTCTCCTATTGTTCCATAGTCTGTATGTTTCTGCAGCAGTAAACACTACTAGTTCATGCCTCCATGGATCCAGATGTAATTTCCAGTCTAGATAAAGACCCAACATTTCTGCATAGTTTTTCTACTTGTATTCTGGTGTTTCACTCAAATTGACTCAGTGTGCGTGAACATACAAGAATGGGTCAATAGCACAGGGAGTAGTTATCAAATATACTGCCGAGTATCATATGTCCATAGTCTTGTTAGTCAGTATGTGGCATTGTGCTGATTTCATTGAGTGTGTACTTCCGACATTTATTCTACAATCACACAGGTGACTTGCATTCATTTTGTTTTCTCCAAGTCACTATGGCAAATTTTAAAGATACAATGATACAAATCACTTTGAGCTACATTATTTGTATGAAAATGTGCTATATAAATAAATGTTGTTGTTGTTGATGATCCCATTTTTTGACACTGAGAGACTTGTTCATAAAGAATCTATGTTAAGCGTAGGATGACCAGATTTTCATAGTTCTAAATGGGACACAACTCAGTAATCCAGCAAGTGTTCCAGACACCAATTAAATTGATGAGCTGGGGCAGGGATGTTCCCCCTTGGAGTTTAGTTTACCTTGTAGAAATGTACATTACATCGAAAACAGGGGCCTTATAAAATATATACATATAATCGGAGCTCTGGCGGGAGGATCCACATTTGTGTTTTGTCTGGAACATAATGCCAAAAACAGGACGAAATGCTTAACAATGGGCCATCTCATCAGCCTAGTTAATCAACAATAATACATTATGCTGAACTGCCAAGACACCCCAAGCATTGGTGCATGTAAAACTAACTGGTTTTTGAACAAAAACAACATGGTTATTACTTTATAATAACCTGATCTTGCTCCAGATATTGGAATTGTGACTGAAGGGAAAAAGATTTGCTACCATGGAAGAAATACAACAAAGAATGTCGGGGGCTCTAGAAATGGCAATAAAAGATGAGTGCAGGAAATGTTTCCAGGAATGGGAGAATCACTAGAAAAAGTGTATTGCATTTCAAAGAGAGTATTTTGAATATAACTGAAAAGGAATTGCTGCATGTTTTATAATAATTGTTTTTTTAAAACAAATACTTTCAATGGACTGCTGTTAAGTAGGTCCCTGTTTCAACGGACCTTGAGTAACAAACTAAATCGCTACTTATGCACAAGTTATTTAATAAATTAATGATTTAACTCACAAAAGAATACTTTTTGGTTCCAGAGATCCAGGTTCTTTCCCAGGCCCTACAATAGTCTGTGTGGAAACTGGATATCCTTCCACTGTTCCATGTTAGGTTTCTGTTTGTATCCAACTTTTCAAGTGTTTACTTGCTTAATTCAACAGAAAGGTCATACAGAGTCAGAGGCTATCCTGGCAAAATTGAGCCAGAAGCAAAAACCAACTCTTCATACTGTGCCTGTTCGCTACTGGACACCAATACACAGACCCATACTGGGCCAAATTTGAATCACCAGTTAGTCTACCATGGACATCATGATCATAATACTGCAGATGATCTTCTATGTATGTGTCTTTAATTCATTAGGGACGTTCAAATTAAAATACAATCAAATCATCTCCCTTTTACATCAATTATCAGGAACTCATTAGAGGTCACTAAAACAAGGTCAACTATTTATTTCCTGATTCCTCATATTAAGCATTGAGCCATTCAATGCAAAGTTTGGATGCAGTTCATTAGCCATCATTTCTTGAGTGAGTAAATTATACATTGTATGCATAGTTATTCAAACTATAAAAATGTGTACTTTATCGGATTGCTATGTGCAGATTTTAGATTTAACACTCTCCTGTCTTCTACTCTTGATCTTGTTGTTTTATGGCTGTAGCACCAAGAAAAAATCCACACGCAGCAGCATTAACCAGCCTTACATTTTTTTTTATTAAGTATTATCTTGGAAGAACGTGTCCAAATCCAGTAAATTGAATAGAATTGTTAAAATAGCATTTCAACTTCAAATAATTTTCAACTGATCAACCAATTTGCATTTTCCACTATATACTGTACATGTATTTCTTTTTAAATAAACATTCGTTGGTGTTGCTCTGCCTGAAACATTTAACAGTTAAGGTCACCGCATCCTTTTCTTTCGATTACCGACACTTGTTAAATACACCGCACAAATTACTTATCATAGTATACTAATTATTGGGAAACGTGCGCTGTACAGTTAACTTGCTTTACCTAAGAAGAGACTTTCGTTTTTATTTTTTATCTTTTAATGTAATTTTAACTGCCACAAGCGATTACACGTTGTTTCCGTTAAAACACAAGGAACTCTTAAATAAATGAGTCCCATCTACAGAACCGAACTGCAAAGCCCCATCCCGTCATTCTCCGTACTAAAACAAATCTGCCTTCCGTCTGGATGCCCTTTCGAAATTAGCTGTGATTAGGCAACGCCCAAGACCGGCGAGGCAAAACTACTTATTTCAGAAATACTGATCACCTTTAATTGCCCGATGAGCTTCGTGAACTCGAGTAACTTATTCGGTGAACGTGCAGCCATCTTGGACGTCGAATGTGATGTAACGGAACTTGAAGTCGGAGAGACCGTGAGGCCAGCCGGGATGGTTTTTGTGCGGCACGTTCTATTTTTCAAACGGTAGATGGCGTTGCGCCCCCGACTATCCCAATTTTCAACGTGACTTGTTAGCAGGAATTTGTGCAGCGTTTTCAGATGCAGCGCGTTGCATGTAGTACTTTCAATAATAATGCCCCACTTACTCTGCAATTGCACACAATTTAGGCAAGTGTTAAGAATTATTTTGTGTGACTTCCCAGGAGGCTCTGCGGCTCAGCAGCTAATATTAAACAGTTAATTATGATTTAACTAATGCTGTATTTTAAAATAGTTCTTGTGTTTAATGTTGGGTTATAGCTTTTGGTAATGTGGGTGTTTTATTAAAGTTTGAAGGGGAATTCGTAGTTTGCCTACTACTACTAACCGATGCTGCCTGGTGTATGAGTCCAGGTATCGGGACTAAAGAGGTGCTGAAATGGAGTACACTATTGCCATTTTATAGTGATCACATTACATGAATATATAACACTGCCAGTATTAAAAGAAAAAATGTTTTTTTATACATTGAGTGTCTCTGTGTCACAGTATATTAGCTTTCTCTTCTAGGATGTGTTCTTCATTTATTTTCAGTTTTCAGCCTATTACTCATAATTTTCAAATGTTGTTTCATTGCATTAGAGTTTACATTTTTAGAGCTTATCCTATGGTATGTTGGTTAGCATTGCTTCCTCGCTAGGCACTGCCTGTTTGGAATCTACATGTTCTCCATGTGTTTATAACAGCTTCTTCAGGGTGCTCTATTAGATTAAATTAGAGCCTCTAATTTCTTTCAATATCCCAAAGATGTCAGAATTTGAGGTTAATTGTTGGGTTTTAAAGGCCATGCATAAATCTTCTTCATTATCTTCTTCTTCTTCCGGCTTCTCCCATTACGGGTTGCCACAGCGAATCTTCTTCTTCCATATCTTACTGTCCTCTGCATCTTGCTCTGTTACACCCATCACCTGCATGTCCTCTCTCGGTTGCAATCTAGCCACCAGGGAGGCAAACTGGCTCAACGTGGTGCTGGTCCCAAGCCTGGATATAGCAAAGGCTAGGAACAAAGCTGGAAAGGATATTGGTCAGATTGAGCACATGAAAGATGAGCAAGGTGTTGTCTTGAGTGAGTGTGATAAGAATAGATGGAAGTGGTAATTTGGAAAGCTGTTGAATGGAAAAAAAAAGTCCAAGGATAGTGTTTGGGGATAGAGATAGATGGGCTAGAAGTAAGAATGAGGAAGGAGGAAGTAAAGGAGGAACTGAAAAGAATGAAAAATTGAAGAGCAACAGAACCAGAGTGTGAAAGAGTTTAACAAAAGAGGGAGCAGATGTGTTGTGAGATCTAATGCAGATCTATGAGAATACCAGAGGAGTGGAGGAGCATTATGATTGTACCCATTAATAAGGAGATTTCTGGATTGAGTAAATAGAGGGATAAAGCTGATATTACATGCAATGAAAATTTGGGAAAGGCTTAGGGAATAGACCACCACAGGGGAGGAACAGTCTGGTTCTGTGCCAGGGAGAGGAACAACTGACGTAGTCTTTGCATTGAGAAGCTTACAGAGATGTATCAAGAAAAACAGAAAAGTGTGCATAGTTTATTGATTTGGAGAATGCTTATGATAGAATGCAATGTCAAAAGGTCTGGAAGTTTATGGGAGAAAAAAGAGCAACAGGAAAATATGTGAGGATATTCCAGAATATGTATGAGGGTTAAAAGCTGTGTTGGGGTAACAAACAAGATCCCAGATACAGTAGGTCTGCATTAGGGAACTTCTTTAAGTCCTTACCTCTTTGATCTTTTTGCTGATGACATTGTGTTGTATATTACCAGAAAAGAGGAAGATGGAGAAGGGCTTTGGAAGAGAGAATACTGAGTAATTAGAAAGAACACAGAATATATGAGGTTTAATGATGATCAGGATTCAGAAGTTAACATGCAAAGAGAGCTATTATGGATACATTTACTTATATCTAAGACCAGTAGTAGCCCAAGATGAACAATTTGATACAGAGATAACCCATAAAGTGCGATATGGATTGAACAATCAGAAAAAGCTATCAGAAATATTTATTGATCGTAGAATTAAGGTGAAGGTTAAATGTAAGGTTTTTAAGACAGTGGTAAACCAGCAATGATGTATGGAGCTGAGACAACGACAGTAAAGGGAGCACAGGAGAAGAAGTTAGATGAGGCAGAAATGGAACTGTTGAGATGGATGTATGGAGTTACAAAAAAAGGACAGAATAAGAAATGAGACAATCAGATGTATAACAAATGTGGGGGAAATATGAAAGGAAGTACAGGAAAGTAGGTTGAAGTGGTATGGGCATGTGATGAGGAGAGACAATGAGTATGTAGGCAGAAATGTGATGAGAATGGAAGTACAGGGAAAGAGAAAGCGAGGGAGGATGAAGCAGATCTGGATGGATAAAGTAAAAGAAGATTTGAAGGAAAATGGTCTGACTGGGGAAGAGTTGCAGGATAGGTATACTTGAGTGTGTCCTGCAATAGGCTGGCTTCTGCCTTTTACCCTGTGCTACTGGAGTAAGCTCCATGTTTCTATAACTTTGCAACACGTAAACCATGTACAGAAAATGGGTGTATGACTCTACAGCTACAGTGAATCAGAAGAGGTTTTTGTACTGTATGGGGTGCAGGAGATGCTCTTTTTTCATTCATCACCCTGTACTTTTTGAAACACACTTACTGTATCATAAACAGAGATGTGTGGGAGAATCACCTTGCAGCAACAAGTATGAGACTTGAATTTCATATTAGAAATCCCTTTGGCAAGAAATGAATAAAAGGATCTGGAAAGATGTAAGCAAGTTTGACCATGGGACATAGATCTTTATAAAAACTGAGTAGGTGACTCACAGGATTATATGATACAAATAATTAAGTTCACATTATTTTCAGCAAAGCAACAGCAACCTCAATTGGATTATTAGTGCTATACTTTTCTGACTTATTTATAAGATACTCAGTATACTGTAACTGCCTAGTGGTAGTTCTTTATTACTTGAGTGCTCAGTTATCAAATTATCCGTTGTCATAGATGATACAGGTTGGCTGACATCCTGGCTGGGATGGATAGATACTTACCTGGCAG
Source organism: Polypterus senegalus (assembly GCF_016835505.1). NCBI lineage: Eukaryota > Metazoa > Chordata > Cladistia > Polypteriformes > Polypteridae > Polypterus > Polypterus senegalus. Next base: position 210,513,922 of record NC_053156.1, on the reverse strand, counting down.
GGAGGGCCCTTTTAAAGGAGGGATATGGGTGGTCAGGCATTGATTAGTGGTACCTTTCCAGGTCAAGAGGCCGTTATGATGGAAGGACAGAGGGAGACTGGCTATCGGGGACCATGTGTTTCCCCAGTACACTGCCATGGTTCCCATTCAGACACCACCAGGTCTGCATGAGAGTTGTAGTTTTGATAGGCAGCCTTGTTGAAATCCTTGGGTGCCACTAGTAGGAGCTACTGGGGGCAGACTCTGCTGTTACAAAGAGGTTCCACCTGACCCATGTAATTGCCAGGGTGGATGGACTGATATCCCATTTGGGATGGAAGGTGATGCCTTATCTGGCTGGGAGGCCATATTGGCTGGACAAAGTAATGGGATAAGCAACCTGGCCAGGATGGCTAGTGCATCCTATCCCAGTCGGGGTATTCATGGTATAATGGTTGGACAGGGACTGTTTATCCCCCTACACGGGAGGTGGCAGAGCTTCTCAGGTCACATTCCAGTTTAGACACCTGCATGGGAATCATGGGACCTGAAGTCTGGAAGAACAACTCTGTCAGGGTCCCCGAGTGCCAACAAAGGGCACTGTGTAAAGAAGTCATCCCTACTTTGGGGAGCTTCTGCCTGACCCATAAGTCCTACAGGCTGTTCCCTGACATCTGACAACTATTCCCGGGTCTTGTATAAAATAAACCACCTCACGTCCATTTGAAGATTTTCAGCTGGGAAGCAGTGGACAAAGCCCACTTGGAGAAGTGGAAGGAGAGGAAGAGGATTGCTTATTTGAACTTGGTTGTGGTATTTGCTTATTGGTTACGGTACTGAGAGTAATAAAGTAACTTTTATTCAAACATGGAATGGTTTAGGATCCAATTGTGTCTGGGATGTGGGGATCTGTGGCTCCCCCTACTAGTTTCACCCAAAAGTAGTCCCAGGTTCAGGTTGTAAAGGATTGCTCCACATTCACCTGAGGAGTCAGAGATAGGAGGAGGTGGAAAACGATCACTGGAGAAAGGTGGAGGAGGAGAAGAAAAGTAAAGGAATTACTTTATATCTGATTTTGAAAGAAAGCCTTTGAAATGCACTTTTATACAGTAAAAGTCTTATGTGAACGCAGAACTGTTGTCAGCATTGCTGTGTCCGAGGCTTGGGAAATCTGGGATGCCCTGTAGTGATCACACCATCCTTGCATCCTCTCCACTCCAGAGAGTACGTGGGACATGAACCCCAGTCTCCTTGTTGCAAGGCAGCAGCACAACCATTACACCATTGTACCACCCCAGTTAAGGAAATTTATACCTAAGAAAATCACTTAAATGCAACACATTTGTCTTCTGTTTAATTTTAGCAATGTGATCATAGCCATAAAATACAATGTGCACATACTTTAAATTGTACACTTAAACATACCTAAAGTTGCAGCAATGCTGGATGCAAGGAACCACAAAAACAATGTAACTAACAAACATTAGTCATTCCAGCTTCTCTTTCCAGAGCATTATTATCAAGCATTTAGAATGATGATACAAGTAATGTGTGCAGAAAAAAAAAGCACACTGCATCAAATGTGCACAGCTCGGGTAGTTGTTATGAAGACAGTGTAGGAATTTAATTTTGTAGACACAGAAATTATACGATTTGCCTGCTCTTTACAATACATCTTTTAGACTCTTTGCACATAATGTGGCTCTAAATTAATTATGCAGCACAGTTAACCTTTTATTTACGTCCTTTTGTATTTTTTTGAATGCTTGTATAGTATTTTTCCTTAGATTATGTACAGTGTCATATGTGTGCATCAGAGGATCACCCTCTGGGCTCATCTAAGGTGCGTAAATACCACCCCTGGACAAGAGAGGGCACTGGTTCTAATCATGTTGTCTCCCCTTCCTTCCACAGTACCAAGAATGACACCCAGTGAGGGCATCTGATTCCACCCCTTCCGGGCCACAACTATAAGTTCTGAGGCCACCAGAAGGAGGCATCATTCTATGATCAGAGCAGCTCACAACATAGAGCTACAGTATATCCCCTTGACCTATCTCAATGAAAACCTTTGCTTAAGCCCTAAGAGGTGATCTACTTTTTGGTTTGATTACATTTGTACCCCAGTGCACTTGTTTATTTTAACTTTGAATGAAAAGCCTTTGAGAATTAAACGGGGGTGATCGGGTTGGTGCCTTAACATTTATTTTCTCCAGTGTGTCATTCCTCACTGAGTCACAATTGTCACATTTTCATTTTTCACTTTTGCTTGTTTTTATAAAAAAAATCCTTTCCAGTAAATACATTTTTTTCAGTGGTAATATCAAAATTCACAAGAGGATTGAAATTTTATGTCTGCTGTATATGTAATGGACAAATTAGAAATGGGAGGGGGTTATCTTACCTTAAATATTTGCACACATTTGCCACCGTGTGCATTTTTTCTGCACATATTTTTCACATTTTTTTTTATCTACGTACCTTTGTTCCGTAAATTTTTGTTAGTACACCATTTTAAATTAAACCAGACTTCTGCTTTGAATTGAAACCAGTCATTTTGCACCAATTAATATATTTTTAAAAACAACTTATAAATCATTCTGTTGTAAATGGAAGTACTTGTACTTTCATTTTTAAAGTACTGAAACAAAAGAAAAGTAAACAAGAGAAAAACAAGTGAGGTTTCATTTTTTTCTTTGCAGAGATAATTACAATATTTGTTTCAATTGAGTTATTGGTTTTGTAAAAAAAGTCAGTTTCTAAAATTTCATAACAAACTACCAGAAGCATAAAATTCCATGGTTTTAGAATGACATTATGAATATATCACCAGGATGGCTATAAATATGTATACTAGTTACACTGTATTTCATTTTATGTCTTTAATATAAATCATGAAATCATGCAGAATTTACCTATTTCTCTAAATGCTAAAACAGATAGATAGATAGATAGATAGATTAGTACTTTATTCGCCCCAGGGGAAAACTTAGTTTTTTACAGAAACCAGAAAAATATATGGCCTATTCATGAAATTTTGAGAGCACTGTATAACTGGAGGAGTACATTAAAATGCCTTAAAACAGGCATTGCCTTTTTCAAAAATCTTAAACATTTAACACTTTTGAAGTTCATTGCCTAAGCAGTCTATGTTAGTCAACTAGGTTCAGAAGTCAACAAGCTCAATTTCATTACAGTAAATTTTCACAGTTTAGGCAGGTGCTCTTTTTATGTGTTTTCATGTTTTTTCATTTGCTTTGTTTTCTCTGAATATTTGTATAGTTTTTTCCCTTAGATTATACACTCACCTAAAGGATTATTAGCAACACCATACTAATACAGTGTTTGACCCCCTTTCACCTTCAGAACTGCCTTAATTCTACGTGGCATTGATTCAACAAGGTGCTGAAAGCATTCTTTAGAAATGTTGGCCCATATTGATAGGATAGCATCTTGCAGTTGATGGAGATTTGTGGGATGCATATCCAGGGCACGAAGCTCCCGTTCCACCACATCCCAAAGATGCTCTATTGGGTTGAGATCTGGTGACTGTGAGGGCCATTTTAGTACAGTGAACTCATTGTCATGTTCAAGAAACCAATTTGAAATGATTCGAGCTTTGTGACATGGTGCATTATCCTGCTGGAAGTAGCCATCAGAGGATGGGTACATGGTGGTCATGAAGGGATGGACATGGTCAGAAACAATGCTCAGGTAGCCCGTGGCATTTAAACGATGCCCAATTGGCACTAAGGGGCCTAAAGTGTGCCAAGAAAACATCCCCCACACCATTACACCACCACCACCAGCCTGCACAGTGGTAACAAGGCATGATGGATCCATGTTCTCATTCTGTTTACGCCAAATTCTGACTCTACCATTTGAATGTCTCAACAGAAATCGAGACTCATCAGACCAGGCAACATTTTTCCAGTCTTCAACTGTTCAATTTTGGTGAGCTTGTGCAAATTGTAGCCTCTTTTTCCTATTTGTAGTGGAGATGAGTGGTACCGGTGGGGTCTTCTGCTGTTGTAGCCCATCCGCCTCAAGGTTGTGTGTGTTGTGGCTTCACAAATGCTTTGCTGCATACCTCGGTTGTAACGAGTGGTTATTTCAGTCAAAGTTGCTCTTCTATCAGCTTGAATCAGTCGGCCCATTCTCCTCTGACCTCTAGCATCAACAAGGCATTTTCGACCACATGACTGCCGCATACTGGATGTTTTTCCCTGTTCACACCATTCTTTGTAAACGCTAGAAATGGTTGTGCGTGAAAATCCCAGTAACTGAGCAGATTGTGAAATACTCAGACCGGCCCGTCTGGCACCAACAACCATGCCACGCTCAAAATTGCTTAAATCACCTTTCTTTCCCATTCTGATATTCAGTTTGGAGTTCAGGAGATTGTCTTGACCAGGACCACACCCCTAAATGCATTGAAGCAACTGCCATGTGATTGGTTGATTAGATAATTGCATTAATGAGAAATTGAACAGGTGTTCCTAATAATCCTTTAGGTGAGTGTATACAATATGTTCTACTCTGGAACATTTCCTTTTTTCATTTGTCATCATGTCAATCAAGTTTTCATAAAAAAAATATGTTTCCAGTAAGTAATGTCTTTTCATTGGTATATGGTGTATGGTAAAGGAGAAATTATTAATGGGGGTAGTTACCTTAGTTTAAATGTGTAAATATTTACACACATTTGTTGGTGGGGGCATTTTTCCTACATGAATTTATTTGTGTGCTTTTGTTCCATAGACTTTTACTGGTATTCAATTTTTAATTAAGCTAAATGTTTGCTTTAAACTGAAACCAATTGTTGAGCTCTAATTAAAAGACTTCTTAAAATAACTCATAACTGAAGTACTTTAATCAGATTCAGAAGTCAACAAGCGACAGGCCATGACAGTAAATGTTCAATGTTTTAACAGATGTTAAACTCTTTTTATGTGCGTTTGTGTCCTTTCATGTTTTCCCATTTTCTCCCTGATACTCGTGATGGTGTGCTCCAATGATGTAATTTACCGCAGCTATGGTAATAAGTTTCTATTTACATTATGTGTCATGATTTTATTGTTGTTTTTATTTTTTCCCATTTCTTTGATGTTTTCACTGCTTTTTTTGCCATTACCACCGGTATTTGGGATTGCTGATGTGTCCCTTTGCTACAATTTGACACAAGTGATTTCACCACATCTCTATATAGCGATATCGTCGCATGCCTGCTGTATAACTTGCTTGCACCCATTAAACATTTGTCTAATTTTTTATGATCAAGGAACACATATACTTTCGTGAGCAAGAATCCAATAAATAAAACTCATAGTTTAAGAAACATAGAAGAAACTTAGAAAGTAATTCATTAACCAAAATAGTTCATGTATCCAGAGTCAAAACATAACATACCTGTATTTAAAATTCAAAGAACAGAAAGAATTTGTAAACAGAGGTCCTATTAAAGACACAATAAAAGCACTAGGCTTTTTGGTTGTATGCACAAACTTGAACATACAATGACACTGAACTTTATACTGCCGGGGTAATGACATCACCCATTGCACACTTCTGATCATCCAGCCTAGCAACCATTTAGCAACATTAAACACAGTCTGAAATTAGGGGCATCTATTCACACACAACATGACTCTACAGGAGAACATAATGATTAGTAACATAGGTAAAATATTCTAAAAACAAAAAAGTAATGTGACCATTGGATTCCTTGGCCTGTAACCCACCCAAAAGATGTTTAAACCATTCCTTGCAAGATTGACTAAATGTTTTGTTTAGTTATTCCTGTTCTTCTGTTAAGCAAATGATGGACTTTATTTGGTTTTGTTTTATAAAACATTTTGTGAGGCATTTGTGCTCCTAATGCTTTTTTGAAGGTTAAATTTAAATGAGCTACTATAGTAATAAAAATAGAAAATATGTTTCTCTTTTTTTCCTACCAAGCCGTTAGTACTGGTGGTTGATGTCACATGTGTTATGTTTTACACTCACAAACCTTGAAGATAATCTGTGTCAGATACCTGATCTGTGTTGGGTATGACCAGTAGGGTGTCCTTCATTAAAGGCAAAAGACGGCATGCAGGAGTTTCTCATTTCACTCAAGCAAGTCATTGGTGTGTAAATGCTGACATAAGGGTCTTCTGTTGATTACAACATTTTCTAAGAAACAACCAATGTCCTAATTAAAATACCTTGAGCAGTCTCTCCAGTAGAGTTCCTTCTCTTGGGAAGAAGATAAGAGAACTAATGACCACCCATGAGTGATTTTTTTCTTTTATATTCCTCTGAGGGCATAATTGAAAAGGGTGATCTCTGGAATCCCTGTCTAGAAATGATTGTACCTTTCTATAGAATGTCTGTATGTCTAGTCTGGAAGTACTGTCTTCCCTTTTTCAGTGTGTCCTTAGGCAAATACTAATGGTACCTTTCTGAAGAAAGGGAGAACAGTCTTTGAGGTATCCAAATAAATTGGCCTCCAATCTTTAAAGGATTTATACAGCAGCATTTACTTATTTACCCACTTTTGAACTGACAAAGAGCTAAAGGGTTAATTAAACAAAGAGACTTCCTCACAGTTTACAAAGCATACAACATTGAATTATTACATGAAATCCACTTGTACACTCAACAACACTTTTTTCACATTATGTGCTATATCAGGATAAATTACCCACCACATCCTAGTCATTCTGGGCCCCTAATCATTCCCTTTCCCTAATTGGCTAACTATCTCTTTTACCCCTTCAGCACCTAATAGCTAATTCATGGTGAGTGTACTGACACAAAACAGCTGCCATCGCATGATCCAAGTGGATGCCCACTCTCTGTGTAAAGCATTTTGAGTAGAGAGAAGAACACTATATAAATGAAAAAATTATTATGATTTTTATTATTATACATCTGACCAGGAAGAGGCAGCATTTGAAGGTTGACTATAATCTGGAAATCTTATTTTCTACAAAAATATGCCATAATATACTAAAAGAAAATTTCAACGGCAAACAACAAAAGGAATCATGGTTAACAAACACTCTTTTACTATACTGTGCCTCTTCATTGTACTGTAAGCCTATTTTTACAAGCACTTCAGAAGTCATCAACGATATTTGAGCTGACTGTCTTTGGCCTTTACAATTTTACAAACAGAATTACCGAGTTGAGCTATGCTCTGAATATTTTCTTAGAGATATTATGCTCATATTTATACAATTTGTGCATGGTTATTTAGCAGAGATGAAAGTTTTGTTAAAATGAAATTGCATTGCCTTCTAGGCATGTAATTCAAGGAAGGGCAGGGCCATTGTTTCTTTAGTATATGGGTGGGCAAAATGATTCAATTTGTGTTTAATTTAAGAATGTAAATTGATCTCAGATATATCAATTTCTGTCAAAATCTAACATATAACATGTAGGCTTTGGACTTGGAATTTGCTTGATCAAGATAAAGGCATTGTAGAAAAAAACAAAAACTTTGTAATTTTGACAGGTCTTTCTGAACTGTGATATTTAAATAACCTTCAAGGCCAGCAATTACATTTCAAAACTCCTTCAGTATATGCAGTGCTACTTAAAATATGGAGCACAGACTGTAATACTGTATGTGATCAGAATGACCTGACGGAGAAATGAGAATGAAAGATTCAGATCGATTTAATGGGTTTGTGTCAGAAATGTAAATATTTCTTTTTTTAATATTTTAAATACAGAAACTTACACTCAAAATGTATCTTTATGAGACATCCAGAAGCCAACTTCCAAATTTATCTGTAGATGAATATTAGGTGTTCATTTGCCTCCATTACACAATGTCACTGTCAGGTAAAGACGTTAATTAGATATGAAATGTAGGTCCAGTTCACCCTAGTAAGAGTAAAATGGGACTAAAGAGCCTGACCTTTTACATGTGACATTCTGTGAGAAATCCTTTTCAGTTGTTTTTCTTGCTGATCTACATAGACAGTTTTTGTAAAGTAAGCCTGACTTGAAAGGCTGTAGCCAAACTAATTTCAATGTCAAATTTCAGGCATGAATTCACACCCAACTTGGGAGGTATTTCTTGCAACTGGCACCAGATGTTTAGGAATGCTGAATGTGAGAGCAATTAATGTTATTCTTACCCTCAGGGAGTTTAATATTTTGTAAAAATATTTCTTTCTATTAGATATGGTATAATGATACAATTGTGACAGAGTGGACCTGCACAGAAAATTATAACTGGTGCTGTCTAAATTACATGTGCTCTGGTCAGCGGCCCCTTTTGAAAAATACACAATAAAATTACAGAAAGTGCTGTTTCTGATCTGTCCTTGAGTTTTGACAGTTTCTGACGTGTTGCGTTAACTCGTTTCTTTGCTTTTCATTCTCCAGATTGCTAATTATTGAATGCTGCTCTCACTGAAGCATTACAATAATAAAGTACTCTTTGTGAGAAAACTGAGCTTGTTTGTAAGTCCATTTTCTTTAAGAATACACTTGGGCGCAGGCAGCAAGGGCGCATTCATGGATACCTGGTCCAATAGGATATACAGAAGGCTTAAAGCCATGTGTGCCACAAGAGTAAGATGAAATTGGAAGGGGTAAAAAGTCACAGAAATAGACCAGGTGTTGATAAAATGAACGTGAGAGAAAACCCTTCAACTTAAGAGTTATAATCAAAGTAAAAAAAAAAGAAAAACAAACAAAAGATCCTGATTGTCAAAAGTTTATTGAAGCTAGATAGCAAAGGGAGTTTAGATGAGAAAATTTATCCACAAGCTTGGATGTTACCTGGAGTGTGTCGCTATCTTCTATAACTGTAAAGCGATGACACCACTTACAACTTTCTGTGGCCTTAGGGTACAATGGGTGCCTTTGTTAAGAACAGTATGATGCAAAATGGTGGCACTGGTGCTCAAAAATAACATACAAAAAATACAAAACATAAGGTCAAATATTTAGAAAATGTTTATACAACACAAACATGCACAAAATAAACACAGAGACAAATTATGGACACTAAAAATGTCATGTAATTTTCTAAACCACTTAATCCAGACCAGGTTCGCAGGTGCCTATCCCAACTAGCAGAGGGTGCAAGGTAGGAACAAATCTTGGACAGGGCACCAGTCCATCACAGGGCAAACATACACACACACACATACTAGGGCAAATTTAGTATTATAAATTCTCCTAACTTGCATGTCTTTGAACAGTTGGAGGAAACCAAAACACCCAGAAGAAACCTAAAACCAAACTCCATGCAATGAGGACCCGGGACGTGAACCTAGGTCTACTTACTGTGAGGCAGCAGCGAGCTGCCCTGACTAAAAATATCAAGAATCATAAAACCAGGCATCACTAGGAAGAAGGTGTCTAAAGTCAATCCAAACCGAGAAATGTTTGAAGTTTACTGTACATTCCAGATGAGAGTTGGTGGCAAGCAATATTAGAAGGAGAAAGAGTGATCAGAATGTGAAAAAACGCAGGGGAAATGAGTTAGTTAGTTGAGCGGTATGACAATGAATATCTTAGAAATCAAGAATATTGAAATATGGACAGACACCCCCTCCCCTACCTCTCTAAATAGCAGAGAAAGGAAAATGACTTACAGAAATATTAAGTAATACTTCAAAGATACTGACATATTTAAAATAAAAACAATGGTACAGCAAGCTCAGACATTCAAGTAATAATTCCACCATACCCCGTACACAAGACCATAAATTTGAACGTAATGTTAAATAAGGCCAACATCAGTAAATGTCCACACTTTTCAGCTTTTCCTCATTAAGTGAACTGTTTCATCGTGTAAGGTCCTATGGTGACCCTATTTTCCCATTTTATACACTTTATTGTGTAGACCTTAATAAAATGTCTAAAATCCTATACACAGCCCTCTATAGTCAGGTACTTTATCATTTCCTCCCTTCTTTTACATCTGTAACCTCAGGCAATTAGACATTGTAAAGGAACACCAAGTATTTAAGCTACACATTTAATTATGCATTAATAAAAATGCCCAAAAATATTAAGGAAACAGAATACTATGTGAATATTGACTAACCATACCCTTACAGCCTAAGTAGCAGCACATCTTGCGTCCATAGACAGCACACTCGGCTTATCCTTAGTCTTGCCTGCTTTGCGAACACATGGCCACATGCATGTATCCGTATGGCTGCAGAAACAGAGTTGTCTTCATCATGGTCTTCTCTTCATTGTCAGATGGTGAAGGCAAGGTGATCAAATATATACAGTACTATTCTTACCACAATTCACAAATATATGGGATATCATAGTACAGAATGGCCTCTGATTCAGAGCCAATCATAAACAGCCATACTTCAGAACAACAGAATTTGTTTACCTGTCACTTCCTAGGCCAGTTATCACTGAATGTGCTCAGGCACAACTTATCCCCCAGTTGCTTTGTTTAGTCAGTTTGTGGCCTTCCTGTGGTGGATGGAATAGGCTCTAAGCCCAAACGCAGTCACTCTTACCAAGCTGGTCTGATACATGCTCTATCTGACGTAATAAGATAAGGTAGCATGCTAAGAGCATAGTTTAATTTGTCACAATACATTGCTCAGTTAACAATAAAATCCCACCAGGTTTACCACAGACAGAGCTGTTAGGGAACTGAGGATTACCATGAATCTAATCTGATTAATGAGAAAATAATATATCCCAACAAGACTAGAACAGGAGACATTCCCAAAACTGAGGCCTGACAACATCACTCACAATTAGGATCTTAACGCGGATACATGCTGGTTAGTCTGACTCAAGATGGGTCTGAATGTCAGTTTTGATTTGAGATGAGGCTTACTGTATTTTGTTTTAATTGAGAAAGAGTTTGTTTTATTTAAGAGCTTACTTTGATTCATTTTTTGAGAATATAATCAGAGGTTCCCATTCTTAATTTTGTCTAAGATTGTCATACTTTTAAAATATTTAGTATAGTCCGAAAATATCTTTATCACAGCTGTAAAGTACAATTTGCACAGTAAACATTGAGATAAGGTTAGAAAAGTTGGCCATTTCTCTTTTAACAAAGTTATTAATGTGTATATAGTAAAGGAAATGTTTTGACAAAATGTTGTGTTTGAAGCAATTATTCAAACATTGCAAATATATTGTTGATATAAAAATCATTAAAGGTCACAATACTGAGCATAATCCATGTATTAAATATTGCATCCTTTACAGACGGTGTAAATTTCTATTTGTTAGTCATGTAATAGTGCAGTGGACAGCACTTTCTAACCTTAAAGTATCTCCTGCATTGATGCCAAATGAGTGTTAAACCACTGGATTTCTGCTTAGTTGGCTGTAATTAATGTTGCACAGAGAAAAGCATACAGAGGGGATTTATTGCAGGATTTCCTCTCCATGGCTAATCAAACCATAACAAGCTCATTTCTGTCTGGTTCCTTCCATAATCCATAATATATACAGTACATTTGTGACCCAGCAGTAGAACTGAAATTTAACTTCATGCCCTCTCTGCTTTAGGTCTCTGAAGAATATTTTTGTGACCTGTTTGCTGAATTAGAAACAAGTATGTCCAGTTTTTGAAATAAGTATCTATTGATATATGTTAATGAACCAAAACAGAAGTAGAAATTTAGGGACGATATTGATTTAGTAATGTCCTTACTCTGAGATAAAGTAAAATAAAGACATGACAAGTTCATAATATTTTTAACACATTCTATCAGGTTGTAAAAGTTAGGTTTGAATAGGTTTTTATATCAAGTATAATTTCTATTTATGTGAATTACTGAGAAATTGTTAATGAAAATTGGGCAAATTTAAGATGGAATGGTACATGTAAACATAAGAACCCTCCTCATTTTATGTACCATCCATTTTTGAAACCCAATTATGAAGTTGGAGCCTAGCAAGCACTGGGTGTAAGGCAGGAACAAAGCCTTGACAGGGTACCAGCCCATTGAAGGGTGAACACAAAAGCACACATATTGGGGCCAGTTTAGCATCACTAATCCACCTAACCTGCATGTCTTTGGACTATGGGAGGAAACTGGGACACCCAGAATAAACCTATGCTGACACAGAGAGAACATCCATTCAGTGAGCACCCAGGATGCAAACCCCAGTCTCCACACCACCCTCCATTTCAAACATAATCAAAAAAAAGTTTTCACAAACCTAAAATAATTCAGACTATTCTATCTTTGCATCATATAGTCAAAAAAATAGCAACCCCATATAAAAATGGGAATAGCTATAGAAGAAGAATAACAAGTTTTATTTAAATCACTTGTGTATGAGCCAAATAACTGCAACTCAAAGCACTGACATTCAGCACGAGTGGACACCTTAATGACTACATCATAATTCAATAGTAGTTCATAACACAAACCTCTAATTACAGTTAATTTAATTGGAAAATATTCAGGGCTTTCCCTGATCCCAAAAATGACTCCCGGTTTTGTTCAAATATCACTGCAGTACATGAAAAAAGACAAAATTAGTTTAATAATAACATTAGTCATCAAAACAAACCCTGATAATGCAAGCACTTTATCTGGACTTTATCACTTCTAGTTTCACATTCAAAAGAATGGCTTATCAGTTTTCTTCAGCTTTCCAACTAGTTCATAATCTATTTTGGAGCTCTGATGGCCAAGATAATGTGGGAAGAGGTGAGTGACCCACAGCACATGAACATACAAGTACACCTCTCTGCAACTTGTGGATCAGTTCTGCCTCATTTGCCAGGCTGATTTGAGGACAGAGTCTGAACTCAGCAGCATTAGCTTATGGGAATATCTGAAACTGGGATGGATGTTACTAATGTCCGGCCCAGTTCCAAATGTCAAGCCCCACCTCGTTTTGTACTTTGAGTGACTGCATAGATCAGGGGTGGGCAAAGTAATTCACGGAGGGCCACAGTGGCTGCAGGTTTTTGTTCCAACCCAATTGCTTAATAAGAAACACTTATTGCTCAAGTAACACTTTTGCTTCATTTTAGTTGTCTTGCTTGTTAAGAATGTGAAGCCTTTATTGCTTATTTTAGGATTAAACAGCTGTATTCTTGGCTTTAGATAGATAGATAGATAGATAGATAGATAGATTAATGGCTGTTTATTAGCAATCAGATGCAAATGACAAAAGAAAACAGAAGCTCTGTATTTAACTTGTTTCCATTTAAACTTGTGTGCATTTATCATGCACTATTTGGTTTAATTAAATACTTGGAAGGAAGGTGAAGAAGAAAAAGTGAAAGACTGAGAATTACTCATTTACTCCATTTTAGACTTCAAATCATTTAGATGATATCCTTACAAAGGAAAAAAAATCTTGGATATAAGAATGACCTGATGTGGAAGAGTTAAAGCTCTAACAAGCCATGAAATTAAATAATTGGCAAGGATTGTTTCCTAATTAAACAACTGGGATGGAACAAAAACCTGCAGCCATTGTGGCCCTCCAGGATTGACTGTCCACCCCTGGCATAGATGATAAGGTATCAGCATTCATCATATATATAAATTTTCCTGAAGTGAGGGAATGCTGTATTTCAGACAATTGACAGAATAAAACATTGTGCATATTTACGTAGTCCTTTTGTTTTCTGGTCTGGTTTAATGTTACCATAACGAATGTGTCCAGCAAATATAAGCAAGTAAATGTAGCCAATTGCATTTGAAAATATAATGAAGTAAAGGTAGAGAGAAAACTTTGAAAGTAAGGTATAAATATTCTCAAAACATGCTTAAGTACAGTAACAAAGGATTTCTATTGCACCATTGTTTGCATCATTGTAATTTTAAAGTACCTGAGTAGGTGTAAAGAATAGTTTCTCCAATACAACCCAACTACAGTATTCTGCCCTAGTTTTTCAAAATATTTTCATGATGAAAATGTATTCACAGAATGTAATTTGTACTGTTGATATCTTTCCTCTTAGCTGAGTGGTAATGGGAACTTAACCATTGTTAGCCATGAAATGTCTGAATACCCAGATTCCATTTCTAACAATAAGAATGGAAAAGAGAGACAGAAAGGAGTGATGATGCCAAGGAAGAATCCAGGGCAGTAAATGGTAGCATTTTGACAGAAGGAGAGAATGATTTGTTTACAACGGAAAGAATGTGATTCCATGGAGGAGGGCTTGCGGGACACTCAACATCTCCAGATTGATAGGTGATAGTATATTGGATCTAGCAAGTAAAGACAGAACAGAGAAAGTCTAACCTTAACAGGCAGCTAGAAGACCACTACATGACATGACATGACATGAGGCTTCTACTGATGGAATAAAGGACTAAGTGACCTACTGTAATGACAAAGTGCTCATTTAATGGTAAGTCCAAGCAGAACTGGCAGGAGGTTGGGACACGTTTACCCAACTACTAGAGGCAGCAAATGTACTGTATTACAAGGGTTCAAGTTATTCTGCTTTAATTAGGCAAAGGATCATATTTAAAGTCTGAATAGGTTATCATGCAATTCAGGCATTTATTTTCATAACCACCTAATTTAAATGGAGGTAGCAGAGGCTTAACAGTACTGGGAACATAGCAGTTGCCAATCCAGGGTGAAACACTGACCCAGATTCACACAAGCACAACCACAAACACACTCATGAAAGAGATATTTAGAATAATAGATGTATTTCTTGAGTCTTGGGAGGAAACCAGAGTGCCTCTGATAAATATACATCAACGCTACAAGAATGTGCAGTCTTCCCACAATTAAAGGCATCCTTCTATGGAATTGAACAAACATTAAGGGCTTTGATGTGGAAACCCGATCGTCTGTGGGAATGTTCTTTAAATTATTTTTATATTGTAGACACTAAATTTTGTTCTTTGGACAAATAAACTATTATCTATCTATCTATCTATCTATCTATCTATCTATCTATCTATCTATCTATCTATCTATCTATCTATCTATCTATCTATCTATCTATCTATCTATCTATCTATCTATCTATCTAATTAAAGACTAATATATGCCAGTAAGGATTATGTATTTTTGGTAATTTTGCTTTACACTGCTTCTGGGTGGAGTGCATTTGTTAGACACAGCAGTCTCATATGACCATGGGTGCCCAATACGTCGATCATGATCGACCGGTAGATCGGAAAGGTAGGGCAGATAGATCGCTTTACATTTAAAAAAAAAAATGTAAAAGTTAGTCTATCATATATTCTCCCTCTGGCATTTGCCACTTGATTGACATACAGGGCGGCCAGTCTGAGATCTCTTTTCTTCTAACACACTGGTCATTCCGCACGCACAATCAAACGCGCGAGCTACTGCAAAACGCTATCTAAGTGATCTAGTTAGCCTTCCAATTTATATCGACTAAAGAAGGGATTTTAAAAAAAAAGTGTTGTTTATGGGCTGGATGTGGAATTGGAAGAGGATTTTTTTCTCTCACAATGTCACAATCGAAGTGCGTTTGTCTGATTCGTCAATCTATCATTGCTATTCCAAAGAAGGAAAATGTGGAAAGGCATTTTCTAATTGCTCATAAAAACAACAAAACTGACTTCCTACCGAAAAGAGATCTGAGAAACAGAAAGGAGGGGGAACTAAAATCGCAGTTAAGACGCAATGGAAGGCGTGTGCGCAACTTGACAGCATACGCTACAGAGCAGATTGAAAATTATCTGTCAGACTTTATCTAATGGAAAAAAGTAATGATTTGAGGGTTGCTCAAGGTAGCGGAGTAAGAGTAGCATTTCTTCTTCGCAAATGTACTCAAGTAAAAGTAAAAAGTATGGTGCAGTAAAACTACTCTTAGAAGTACAGTACGGAGTAAATGTAACTCGTTACTACCCATCTCTGATACTCAGAGTGTATATATATATATATACACTCACCTAAATGATTATTAGGAACACCATACTAATACGGTGTTTGACCCCCTTTTGCCTTCAGAACTGCCTTAATTCTATGTGGCATTGATTCAACAAGGTACTGAAAGCATTCTTTAGAAATGTTGGCCCATATTGATAGGACAGCATCTTGCAGTTGATGGAGATTTGTGGGATGCACATCCAGGGCACGAAGCTCCCGTTCCACCACATCCCAAAGATGCTCTATTGGGTTGA
The DNA here is from genome assembly GCF_016835505.1 of Polypterus senegalus. NCBI lineage: Eukaryota > Metazoa > Chordata > Cladistia > Polypteriformes > Polypteridae > Polypterus > Polypterus senegalus. Next base: position 210,497,855 of record NC_053156.1, on the reverse strand, counting down.
GATCTGGTAACTGTGGGGGCCATTTTAGTGCAGTGAACTCATTGTCATGTTCAAGAAACCAATTTGAAATGATTCGAGCTTTGTGACATGGTGCATTATCCTGCTGGAAGTAGCCATCAGAGGATGGGTACATGGTGGTCATGAAGGGATGGACATGGTCAGAAACAATGCTCAGGTTGCCTGTGGCATTTAAATGATGCCCAATTGGCACTAAGGGGCCTAAAGTGTGCCAAGAAAACATCCCCCACACCATTACACCACCACCACCAGCCTGCACAGTGGTAACAAGGCATGATGGATCCATGTTCTCATTCTGTGTACGCCAAATTCTGACTCTACCATTTGAATGTCGCAACAGAAATCAAGACTCATCAGACCAGGCAACATTTTTCCAGTCTTCAACTGTCCAATTTTGGTGAGCTCGTGCAAATTGTAGCCTCTTTTTCCTATTTGTAGTGGAGATGAGTGGTACCCAGTGGGGTCTTCTGCTGTTGTAGCCCATCCGCCTCAAGGTTGTGCGTGTTGTGGCTTCACAAATGCTTTGCTGCATACCTCGGTTGTAACGAGTGGTTATTTCAGTCAAAGTTGCTCTTCTATCAGCTTGAATCAGTCGGCCCATTCTCCTCTGACCTCTAGCATCAACAAGGCATTTTTGCCCACAGGACTGCCGCATACTGGATGTTTTTCCCTTTTCACACCATTCTTTGTAAACCCTAGAAATGGTTGTGCGTGAAAATCCCAGTAACTGAGCAGATTGTGAAATACTCAGACCGGCCCGTCTGGTACTAACAACCAAGCCACGCTCAAAATTGCTTAAATCACCTTTCTTTCCCATTCTGACATTCAGTTTGGAGTTCAGGAGATTGTCTTGACCAGGACCACACCCCTAAATGCATTGAAGCAACTGCCATGTGATTGGTTGATCAGATAATTGCATTAATGAGAAATTGAACAGGTGTTCCTAATAATCCTTTAGGTGAGTGTATATATATATATAATTTTTAATGCATTTTGACCTGGTCATTTTAAAAGTAGCTCGCAAGCCGAAAAAGTGTGGGCACCCCTGCCTTAGACCTTGCAAATCAATAACAATATGAAAGAGGCCTGTTGGACAGAGAGGCTGTCTCTCATCTTTATGGTATTCACTATCTGCATTGGGTGAAATTACTGCTTAGTACCCTGAAGACATCACTTGGCATTAGTGCAGCTAACTCAATAGACAGACAGACTGGGAAAACACACACTAGACATTAGAAAAGAAAAGAAAAGGACATGTTTAGCAACATGTGTATGTCTGGGTGCATGCTTGTTAAAATGCTGAATTTACTAAAAGAAAAAAAGAGTGATTGAAACAAGAACATTACCAAGCTAGGTCAAATTAGGTTTAAACTAAATATCTAACTGCACATTTAAAGGGTGATGGCACAGTAGTGTTGCTGCCTTGCAGCAAGGAGACTAGGGTTCACATCCAAGGTGAATATCCTCCCTGCATAGTGTTCTTGCATGTTCTCCCTATGTCAGCATGGGTTTCTGCCGTGTGCTTCCGTTTCCTTCCACTGCCCAAAGACATGAAGGTTAGGTGAACTGGTGATGTTAAATTGCCCCTAGTGTGTATTTGGTGTGTGTGTGTGTGCTCATCCTGCGATGGACTGGCACCCTGTTCACGGTTTGTTCCTGCCAAGGTCCCTATTGCTGGCTGAGGTAGGCTCCAAGCTATTCCCCAAACTGACCCTGATCTGAATTGAGCAGGTTAGAAAATGACATGGCACATTTTAAGAGGTGAAACCTGCTTTCGTACAAACTTATGGAAGCATAATTTTAAACTGCATACTTAAACTTGGTTACAGTCAGGGAGAGCCATGCTGTTTGTGTTTCTGTACAGGAAAGTGTGTAATGGAAATATCTATCTTTAAATAATTTTTATATTGTAGACACTAAATTTTGTTCTTTGGACAAATACACTATTATCTATCTATCTATCTATCTATCTATCTATCTATCTATCTATCTATCTATCTATCTATGCTGGTTTAATTATAGAATACAGCTTAAAGGTTGGATTTTAATTGAGGATTTTAAAATTCTCAACGGGATATTCAATATTCTTATTTTCAAGTTTATAATTTGCTTAAGTGTAAACTACATATCCATATCTAATATCTAATTATACAATTATGAAAAGGCGAACACATCACACCCGCTGTTCGACTGACAACCGCCTCCCCACCATTTTGGAATGCAGGGCAGGTGCTGCCATCTATCAGCAACAAAAATAATTTTTTTGTGAATTCTCTGTGTAATAAACTTAATAAGTTATAGCATAATGAAAATTGCATAATTAGATCTGGACCACCCTATACAATCACTATACAGTAATCATTTTCTATTGATCTCATATGCATGTTCTTTAGATATTTTAGTCTTTGAAACTTCCAATTTGGCTAAAGGCACCAGACTTAGGTTAAATAACATGATGCTTCATATTTTATGATTAAAAAGTTCTAATATGCTGTCATATAAAACAAATCCATGTAAGGTCATGTAAATTCATTTACATCCTTCTTACATACATTCTTACCTACTGTCATTCTGTAAAGCATAATAAAGAGGCATTTTTCCCCTTTTTACGTAAATTCATTTGTACTGGGCAGGATACCTGCCTGCCTCAGCACATCTAGGAACACACAGTTTTTGGGATGTGTTAGCTATAGTATTTACTATAGCTGTATGTCGCAAGGATAATGGAATTTTTTGTGCTTACCCTCCTATAATAAACAAACATATAATACACATTACCAACAAATATCTCATGGAAAAAGCAAAAATGACAGTCTTCTTCTTCTTTCGGCTGCTCCCATTAGGGGTTGCCACAGCGGATCATCTTCTTCTATATCTTTCTGTCCTCAACATCTTGTTCTGTTACACCCGTCACCTGCATGTCCTCTCTCGCCACATTCATAAACCTTCGCTTAGGCCTTCCTCTTTTCCTCTTCCCTGGCAGCTCTATCCTTAAAAAAAAGCATAAATGACAGTAAGGCACTAAAAAAAATGTATATAATTCAATATTCTTTTGGTGCTGACTTTGATGTTACTGTCAGGAAAGATGCAATAGTAGAACATCGATGGCTCAGATATCAGATTATCTTCTCAATTCCTGCATATATGCTTATCTATCTATCTATCTATCTATCTATCTATCTATCTATCTATCTATCTATCTATCTATCTATCTATCTATCTACCTATCTATCTATCTATCCAATCCTGTGGATTTATATTCAAGTAAGAAATTTAGTTAAGAGATCTCTGCAGGGCTTGTGCCCATATCTGTATATTTATATGCTAACTATACTACACTTTTTTGATTTTTTTTTTCCAGAAAATGTCATGTAATGGGAGGATAGAAACAAGAGTATGGAGTATGTAATTTTCTGTGAAATCTCAGAAAGTGCATCACATAACTCTTCATTTCTGAAAACATTCAGCATGCTTAAACCTTCTGATGCAGAAATAAAGATGATCCTTATCTACGCCCAAGTTTTTATTCTCACCTTATTATACAAGTTGGATATTAATTTTAAAGTGTAGCTGAAGCTGTCAGTCCCTTTGTGTTCGAGTTCTCAAAGCACATTCTTGGGTAAAGAACAGCTTGTGCTTACAATTATATGGCTCCTCATGCCACAACAGGCCACTGAGGTGGCAAAAAGAAAACTGATCACGTTTGACCTTGTCAGTTCAATGCTATAAGTGTAATCTAAAAAAGTCAAACCTTGTTATTATGTCAATTTTGAATTAAAAAATATGAGCCTTGAATGTTTCACAATGGTGGAGTATGATTGTGGAAGACGGTTGTGTTTTTAGTGTTATCAAATGACATATGCTTTGTATACAGCTTAACTATAAAATCTAATTTGAACAATTAAAAAAAATGTTCATAGCAGAAAATAAAGGTTACAATTTGAATTTGCAAAGTCTAACCAATATTAAGTTGTTCAGTCTATTTACTTATAACTTTCCTCCTTTTCCAATACAGTAACCTGTGTCATTTTGGCATAGATGGACACAAGACAGGATAGGACAAACACACACAATGGATGATTTACTAATCATCCTAACTGAGAATTATGAACTATGTGAGAAAATCAGTTCTCATGAAAAATATAGCACAGCATGCAAAAGCATTTTTCCTCCACAAATCTCCCCATAACCCATCCTGAGTCTTAGCACAGTAAAGTCACTAACTCATCTCTGCTTATTTTCATACTTGAGGTTGTCTATGAACACTGAAATAATTGTAAACCTGAAATAAAAGTCAATGCTGACTAGTAATAAAACTATCTGATTTAACTTTGCTTCACTGGGAACTACATGTGTGTATTAACTTAAGTTTATAGGCAAATGCTCATTGTGTTTTTTGGGTAATAGAGTATAAGTCTGTTCACCAAAAAAATATCAAAAGACATACTAATATCTGTCTATTTAATATTTAAGGGAGATCCCTTATCTTGTAGGCGTATATTTAGGAATCCATTTGTGGTTTAATGACTGCAAATTGAGTAGTAGACTAATAATGCACTTAATGCTGTACCTCAGAAAAACCACTCAGATGTGAAATTTGGAAATTTGGCATGTGGTCAGGCATCACCTGGTTAAAGTCCTTTAGAACTGCTGATTGAAAGACAAAGTTGTGAGCAACTGTGCCCCCTCTCTTCCCCAGATAGTAGTGTTTAATTCATCAGAGCCTTGCAGGATTACCCTAAGCACACATGCATGACCTTTGCTGTTTTTCTGTAGGCCCCACCATTTTGTGAATTTGTTGGATGAGCTCTGTCATATTGTTTGTTGTTAACGTCTTTAAATTAGTAATCATATGGTTATTGACCTATGATGTCATTACACTTCTTTTATAATAGACTAGCCGTCCCCCGTGTCTCCGCCAGCGTAGTAGTGAAACAGGACAGTGAGGAGGGCCCTGCACAGCTCCCCACTCCTGACATCATGCTTTCCTCTCCCCTTGGCCTCTGTCACAGATTAGCAGAAATATATCACTCCTGCAAGCGAACTATGATTCTTAGCATGATGAGAGAAGTCACAAAATCAACCAGAATGTTCAAGAAAATTATAGAAAAAACCTGATCTAAATCTGTTAAGCATTTCTCTCATGAAAAGTGGACAGACATACAGACAGAAAGACGTTTGATTTTATATATATAAACACAGTGGTGCACACAGTAATTTGCCAAGCCTTTGGATTGAAGACCTAAAACAAGCACTGTAATAGCTATAGTCAGGGTTTGGACAACTAGTTAGTATTATGACCTTTTGACTTTGGATTGTTGCTGGGTTTGCAATTTTGCTCTGACCCTTACTTGACTATTTCTTGCTTCTCTGAAGCCCATTATATCCTTGTATCACACATGTGAGCATAGTGTGATACTTCTGAGGTGCAATGTAAAGAGTCTGAGTGCTACACCACAGCCTAACATCTCTTCTCTTCCATCCTCAGCCAAGAAGACCTCAACCAATTGGTCAATTCATGATGTCATCCATGATCTTCCTCTTCTTCTGACCCTTCCTGCACTTAACAGCACCTTGGTGTTAGTAGTAACCAAGAAACAAGATATGCATATAGCAGTCAACTGCCTTCTATTTTCTTTAAAAATTATAATAACTATCATTAAATAAGGTTTCCTATTGTTCCCCGAAATTTCTTGACTTTCTGTGCCTTTTTGTTTACCATTTCAGACTGGTTGCAATCTTACACATGTCCTTGTGGACAATAAATCTTTTCTGCAAAGGTAGCCATAACAAGTCAGGCTGGTTGGTCTATTTTTTCCTGGGTAATTTATAATGGCCATTGAAGGTGTGCCTTCACCCTCTGCTCAAAGCCAGATGAACCTAGTCCAGGGATTCCCAAGCTTGGTCCTGACCCATTGTGGCTGCAGATTTTTGTTCCAACCAGTCTGGGCTAATTAAATAAACTGTTATTTCCCAGATTCTGTGTTTTGGGAAAATGCAGAAATTAGAAAATAAGTTTGGTAAAAAAAAAGAATTAAAATGTGCTAAGCCAGGGGTTCTCAAAGTCGGTCCTGGGGGCCCATTGTGGCTTCAGGGTTTTGCTTCAACCAGATTCATAATCGGTGACAACTGATAACACTGATCTCAATTAATTAGCTGGGTTTTTTTTCTCTTCTCTTACTCTACATTAAGAAAGCACATTGGCAAGATTTTTATATTTATAAGACATTTTGAAGTATTTCCATTTTTGCTATAGATTTAAATGCTTAACTCACTTTTGATGCTTTCATTATATTTTACCCTCTCTCTGTACAGTTTGCTCCCTTCACGGTATCTTAATAATGTCAATTAAAAACAAGCAGAACAGACACCCAGGCAAACAACACTGAATCATGAAAGGCTGCAACTACTTTCGCATTAGACCCACTAATGAGAAAATAAAGAATGAATTAAACAATTAGAACACTCGGAAAAACAGAATGAAAATCAAGATGAAAATATTGTTAAAAAGAAAAAAATGCATTATTCCCTTGTAACTGCTTAATACATTTTAATATATATATATATATATATATATATATATATATATATATATATATATATTGTTTTTTTTTTTACCAAACTTAGTTTTCTAATTTCTGTATTGTTCCCAAAACACAGACTATGAGAAATAACAGTTCACTTAATTAGTCCAGGGTCCAATTATAAACAGAAGAAATCAGGTCCCCATAGAGTTTGGGAATCCCTGATCTAGTCCATTATTCTAATCTCCTCCAGAGGGCAGCAGGTGTTAATATTTTTTTCTCCTTCTTCAGATTTTAGTTTTTTTGTACCTTTTTCATGTGATCATGCACTATTAGTTCATTCAATCACATCCACTTAGCTCACTGCTTTAATTTTATTTCAACTCACCTAACTATGACTGGGCCATGCATCATTTGATCAGTTTTGAGGAGAACAGGCCATTCGGCTCAACAAGGTTTGCCAATCTTTTTCACCTATTTCTTCGAAAATAATGTGATGAGTTTTTAAAGTGTATGTTGGTTGGTGGCAGGTTCAAGTAGGTTGGTGTGGTCTTATACCAAATTTTACAATGAAAATGGAGACACCATTTAAAAACTCTTGCTACTACATGTTATTTGTGCCATACCAGTTGAATCTAGTTCAGATGAACATTAATGATTTTCATTAACAGAATTGTCATTTCGAACTACGGTCTCTGCTATGGTTTAAATACATAGTGTTGCACTTTCTAGCTCTTATAACAATTAGAAAAAAATGGATCAAATTCTGAAAACTCTTGTTACTAAGTGTTATTTGTGTAAATGTTATTTATGCCATAACAGTTGAAGATCAGCAGAATCATCACTTTGAACTAGGGTCTATGCTAGGGTTTAATTGCATGGTGCTGCTGTTTCTGGCTTTTATAACAACCAGAAAAAGTGGATAAAAGTTTTGAGAAACTTTACAGAGAAATTTTGAAAGTTAACTTAAGAGTAAAGATTAAAAACACATACCAGTATATCAATATTCAAGTGGCAATCTAAAAACTAAAGCCAAAATAGGCAAATAGCAATGTAAAAATGTATAAGAGGTGATAAAACATAGTAATAATATTATTGCATAAGAGAAGGTAGAAATCCAAAGCAAAATGCAAATATAATACTGTAAAACTAATGAGCTGTAAAAAATCTGCCAGGCAGTGCAGTGCAGGGGCTAGGACATTATATTTCAAACAGCAAGATTGCCAATTTATTCTCTATTTCTGACTCACTTTATGATCCTTCACAAGTAATTTATGTTACCTGCATTCCAAATGTACAAAAACATTTATAATCACTTGCAATGTACCCTGATCTTTGCATTTGTCAAGTACAGTACTATTACACAATTGCACAGTATGCCTAAGGAAAATAATTAGTTTATATATAGATTATGACACATATAGTGAAAATTACCACTAAAAATATTTAAAATAATTTATAGACAGTGAATTTACCACTAAAAATGTAAAATAATTTAGAGCTTATCTGAAATATTTATTGCCAATTCTGCATAATCTATTAAATCTCATTCTTAGCTGCTCCTAAACTTAACCTTTTCCTGTATTTATGGTATAATTGCTTCAAGGTGCAGTAGGTGTCAATTATAAAAACAGTGTGGTTTATTATCAACGTTAAATGATACTTTTAAGGTGGACCCACTGATTCTAAAATAAGAGTCAAAACTGATCTCCTGCTGGTCTGACAAAAAGAGAACGCACAGTTAATTTTTTTTATCATTACTGGTTTTTAGTCAACAACTTACCAAAATCAGAAGACATTCAATATTTGTGAATAGTTGTCAAGGATTTCAGAGTTAAGTAACTATGAAGATGAACTGTTTTGCTGTAATACAAGGATAAATTATACACAGTCTAGATGGCAACGGAGTGACACATAAGAACACAATAAATGGAATATAAAAAATCTCCTAAAAATCCAAATTAGAGGAAAGCAGTACTTAAGCAGCCCTAAAGTGTCGTAACAATGGCTATATATAGTGCTCCTGGTGTCCAGCATGTTCTTCATAGTCAAATTTAGATACATAAATTGTCTATTTTTTACAAATTGAAGTATGATTGGGTCATGTAACATATGATCAGTTTTGATTAGAACAGGCCATTCAGTCCAACAAAGTTTGCCAATCATGTTTGCATAACTTTTTAAAAATAATATTGAGCTAAGTTTTGAAGGTGTCATGAGCGGGATTTGTGTGATTTTTTTTCTGATCTCTTTTTCAATTTTCTTTTTCCCATTAGGGGTTTTGAACACCACTGAATTCATTGCTGCACTTGAACTTGTCAGATTAATATTTGGTGATGTTGATCGTAGACGTCTCCTGGCTCTTTTTCTACTCTCCCTTGTGGCCTGCCAACCTTCTGTCTCATGCCAGTTCAATTTCAGTAAAACAGAGTATATGTTCAATTTAATTAATAAAGACCTAAGAGGAGCCAAACATGGCATGCATAATAATAGCATTATCATTTGTGATCCCTTCCACAGGCAGGGAATGTCACTCACTGACATTCTTTAAGTAAAATTTTCATGTTAACCTCTGGGCATTAATTAAAAGAATGATTTTAAACAATGGTAGACTCAACAGTCTAAAAGAATTTCATTTTTTGTCCAAGTGAGCAAACAGCTTCCATTTGTACTACACGATCCCCGGCCTACCATATGCACCATATTTTGTTTTTCACAAGTTACTTTGATACATCTAGGGGAATCAACAACATTATTAAACAAAAAAAGAAATATCTAAGAAAAGGTAATGACAGCAATGCAGTAAAGCAGCAAACTGTTTTAATGTTCTTATTATCTACTGTATATGGAATCACTTGCCTTTAACAGTAACGCTTCCAATTCTGTACACTATACTTTTCCAGATAAAAGGAAAGCTTGTTATATGAAATGTAGGATGGTAAGTAGAAAAACCTGAAAAAGCCTGAAATATAGAATGCCATTTGTCATATTAAGGTACCTGATACTTGTTAATTACACGTAAACTCATAGATTATTAGATGTAACATCTTGTGAACTATAATGTAAATCAAGCTTTTTTATACTGAATGTTCCATTGTTAAGATTTTTCTTGCAAGAATGACCCATCTAACTTGCGGACTCAACTCTGATTAATCGAGCTAATTTAAAGCGCATGACATGTCTTTTTGATAACTACAAATAAATGATTTTGCTGTGTTATGGTCAAGAAATGTTATCTGAAGAGCGCTGTAAGCACTCTATTTGAATTGTATTACCAATAACAATTTAGCTTATATAGTATAATGATTTTATTCAGCCATCACCCTCTAGCATCCTGAACAAATATATTATGTTTCCTTTGAGGTTACTCCTCACTTTTGACTCTATCACTGCTCTGCAGTTCCCACGATGCCAACAATAACAACCCTGGCTGGTCATCCCTAATCAAGACTGTGTTGTATTATATTTAGTGGGTTAGGCAAATTAATGAGTATACTGTATTATGTTATATCTAAAATATGTGATGTATTATATACATTTATACATGAATACTATACCGAGACGAACTGGAGTGATCATTTTAAACTTCACAATAAATAATTGTGTATGAGCAAGTCAGACATGGGAACTAATGAAGAACAATCAGGATCAAAAGAGGCTATGATGGTTCTGATTTCTTAAACAAGACTGGTAAAGTAATCAGTTCATATTATAGAATACAGAAGATGACAAAGGAAAATTCAAAGGTAATCAAAGAATGCTATTATGCTTCCGGATAGTAAAATAATATAAAATACAGTAAATGCACATCTTAATATAAAGAAGTAGATAGAGCAAAAATTGAAGTGTGAATATCTTGTATTTTTAGCGGGATGGGGGAGAATATTATTTCTATAAGAGATAATTTTAAATTAAAAAAATCTAATTTTGATATTATTAGTGTTGATAATTATTCTTCTGCATGTATGTTTGTATACAAAACATAAATAAGGTCAAGATATAAAAAGATGTATGGCATGCAAAATACAATGTGACGACATGTTACCTATCTGCGCTATTCCGAGACCACTCATTATGACTATGAAATGTGAAATATGTTTACAGTTTCCTACATATTTTTCACAATTAATTAAATTCTTTTTGGTGAGGTTGGATTTTTTTAGGCCTTAGGGTCATGAGATTGTTCCATTCGTAAAACACGGATTTACTAATGACTTACTGATAATTTGTTGTTAGTCAGTCAGTGAGTCAATCAGAAGAATGAAGTTGTATATCTACAAATTCATATTTACAGTATTGACTTTTTTTTGGACATTTGTTTGAAATGTTTTATCACATCAGTTTATTTATTCTGTATTATGATCATTTAATAATAAGTATTTAGAAAGTCAATCTAAAAAGATATTAAGGTCAAATAAGAGTTATGCACTGTAATGATAATTCTCAGACTAAGAAATTATGGAGGAAAATTGTTCTTTTGATGTGTACCAATAACTAGAGCTGCTTATAGCTTCTTTACAGCTTTTTTAATGCATTACTTAATGGAATGAATTGAAATAACAACCCGGTCACTGCTACTGAAGTTAAAGTATGGGCTGGCATTAACTTTGTGCCATTCAAAAGAAATGTATTTATACTCAAAATAGCCATTTCAACAGCTTTCATGTCCACTTTTAAAGAGCTACCCATAAATAATGCTGGGTTTGTTGCTTCCATTCACATTGAATCCCAATGTAGTGGCTGTGGCACTTGAGTCAATCCACTCATGGCAATTCTTGCGGCCGGTTGCCTGAATAAATATGCATGGTTAAGTGATTCCAGATGTTTAAGGGCTTTAGGGGATCAGCTTTAATGGATTGGGATTATACAGACAGTTCAGAGACAATCGGGTATGTTTAGAGGTGCTCCATCATGCTATCTGAACTGAACACTACTCGTTCAGTGAAATTGAATGTTATAACAGTTAGTAGTGAGAAGTCAAGTGAAATGACACCTTTTATTGGCTAACTAGAAAGATTACAATATGCAAGCTTTCGAGGCAACTCAGGCCCCTTCTTCAGGCAAGATGTAATCCTGCTAAGGAAAGTGGTGCAATTTTGAGGAACCTTGTGTAGCTCTGCCCTAGCTGCTACTAACACTGCTATCTTGAAAATGTGTTCAACACTCTTGCCTAGACTGAAGGATGTCACAAATCTCCAAATGTTAGATTCATGAATTTGACTTTTACCTGTAAATCAATATAAATACATATAGTGTATAACCAAGCCTTTATGGTGACAACATTCAACAACATGTCTGCTTGGAAGATATGATAAATGCATATGCTTGGTCTGAATTTCTAAATTATTCTACTAGCTGATGTTTAGTTGTATCACCTGAGCTGCAATATGCAGCCTGCACTGAAGAAAATCAGGGGAGATCATATGAGCTCCAGGGCTGGCGCTATTAAATTTAAAGGTTGTAGACAACTGACACAATATAGCGTTTGCAGTAGACTCCACTATTTTGAGAATCAGTTCATAGGAATTCTTAGTAAGTGTTGCTGTAGTTAGAAAATTCCACACAGCAGTTCCAGCTATCATCTCCAGGTCTTTATACTTTTCACAAAATCTGGCATAATTCACAAGTGATGAATTGTTTAGATTGAATATGTAGATTAATGATAAAAAGTGCATTCGGTATCAAGGTAGAACAAAGCATTTTAAAGAGCTAGCTGTGGGATAATTTGTGTATAATACTGTTAAGTGTTAGGGGGTAATGTAGGCTGTGGGTGGAGGAATGCTGGAACGGAACTGGAAGGGAAGGAGAGGGAGGAGCAATGACGTGGAGGAGGAAGTGCATTGGTCTGTAACACTTATCTTTGTTAAATAAAAGTTATCAAGTTCTCACAGCAGAGTCAAACTCACTTGTAAAACACGACATGGTGTCAGAAGTGATCCGGCTGTGATGAACAAGTCTCCAGTACTAAAAATTTCTCTCAGACAAATAGGCATTGGAGAATCCGCAAGAAAAGATTGGTAATCAGCGCTTGTAGGGGTCAAAATGTATGCCAGAGCACGCCAGCAAATCACACAAGCTTCAGGGCCGTCCGCAACATTCAGTATTCAGCCACCAGAGCCTTTCGATTTTTCCATACCCAAGGAGTGGCCAAAATGGATACGGCGTTTTGAAAGGTTTCGCCAGGCAAACAACCTGCATGCGTTCCCCGAAGAGACTCAGGTGAATAAGCTTATTTACTGTATGGGTGATGAAGCTGATGATGTTTTAAGGAGCTTCAATTTAAGTGAGCAACAGATAAAAGAGTACGCGCATGTTAGGAACGGCTTTGATTATTTTTTTATTATTAAAAGAAACCTAATTTACGTCACTTATGAATGCTCAAGGATCAATATGTGGAAACACAGCTAGACCAAAAACGTTGATTCTTTTGTCACTGCCCTATATGCCTTAGCAGAGCATTGCAATTATGGGCTTCTGCACAACAAACTTATATGCAGCAGGCTTGTTGTTGGATTGTCAGATTTAAGTCTCTCAGAGCGAATGCAACTCGATAAAGACTTAACATTAGACAAAGCAATTAGAATGGCAAGGCAATCAGAAGAAGTTAAATGTCAGCAGAGTACTTTGCGTAGTGACTGTAATATTGTAACAACAGGTGCCTGCTCTATGGAGAGTGTATTTATGGGCAGCACCTCTCATAATAACGGAAAGTATACCAAGTTCACACAGAACAAAAGTGCAGCAGAAAGCAGCAGTTGCCCTAAATGTGGAAGATGCCTCTCACACCCAATACAACAGTGCCCAGCACTGGATGTAAATTGCCTCCTGTGTGGAATAAAAGGGCATTTTAGACATAGGTGTGCCACTCTGAAACTGTGCATGAGGTCACTGTGGAAGATATCATATTCTTGGGAACTGTCTCAACTGGGGGCGATCCCTGGATGGTGGATATTCAAATATTGGACTCCACAGTTAAATATAAAATTGACACTGGGGTTGATGTGACTGTAATTCCATCATATTTCAGTGAAGTTTTTGCTTGTACATCTAAGCCTGCTTTGAAAAATGTGGTGAAGCCTCTTCTAGGGCTAGTGTAGACACCAACAGATGTAATCAGCGTCACAAGCCTCTTACTGAAGAAAGGAGAGAGAGATAGTGGAGGATATTTAAATAGTTCAAAATCTCCACACAGCACTGCTTGGAAGACCAGCTGTCACAAAGCTAAAACTGGTAGCACGCCTTGATAGCATTACTTTGGAGACCCTAAAGAGACAATATCCAAAATTGTGCAGTGGTTTAGGTGTCGTCCAACAGCCATATGCTATTAAACTAAAGCCAGGTGCATTGCCCTTTTCCCTAAAGACACCAAGACGGATTCCACTCCCTCTGATGCATAAAATCAAAGAGGAGCTCCAAAGGATGGAAATCATGGGAGTAATTAGCAAAGTGGAGGAGCCAACTGACTGGTGTGCAGAAAGTCCCAAAGAAAAATGGTGCGATTATTTGTTGATCTCACCAAGTTAAATGAATCAGTGTGCAGAGAAAAATACATAGTGCCCTCTGTGGAACAGACTCTTGGCATGTTAGCAGGTGCAAAGTTTTTTAGCAAGCTTGATGCCAATATGGGGTTTTGGCAAATCCCCCTGACTAAAGAGTCGGCTGAAGTTCACAACATTCATAACCACTTTTGGGAGGTATTATTTCAATTGCCTTCCATTTGGCATTGCTTCTGCACCTGAACATTTTCGCATGGTCTCGGTCATCACAGAAGGACTGGAGGGAGTCACCTGTCATATGGATGATGTGCAAGAAGAGCATGATACAAGACTGCACACACTATTAAAAAAAATCCAGGAAGCAGATATCACTTTGAATATTGAAAAATGCAGTTTGAATAAAAAAGAGGTGCAGTTTTTAGGTCATATTATCTCTGCTGATGGGATTAAACCAGACCCAAGCAAATCAGATGCTATACTTAAAATGCAAGAGCCTTCTAATGTCAGTGGGCTAGGGAGTTTTTTGGGCATGGTAAATCAGCTTGTAAAACTTATTCCTTGCTTAACAGAAAAAGACAAACCACTGAGAGACCTGCTTTCTAAGAAAAATCACTGGGTTTGGGGATTAGACCAAGTCAAAGCTTTTGAAACTCTCAAGGAGGAGCTCTCTTCAGCACCTGTGCTGGTAATGTATGATCCAAACAGAGACATCTGTGTCAGTAGATGTCATTGTTTGGGTTAGGAGCAGTCCTTCTGCAGAGATGTGCAGAGGAGTGGAAGCCTGTGGCATACGCATCACGTTCACTCACACAAACAGAGCAACGATATGCACAGATGGAGAAAGAAGCACTGGGCCTGACATGGGCATGCAATAGATTCAGAGACTACATAACTGGGAAACACATCATGATGGAAACTGATCATAAGCCTCTGCTGAGCCTTCTCGGAACTCAAGCATTGTATGCTCTGTCACCAAGAATTCAGCACTTCAGGATGAGATTGATGAGGTACTCTTATTCAATTGCTCATGTCCCAGGGAATAGTCTGTGGATTGAAGACACTCTGTCATGTGCACCAATCAGATGGGAAATAAATCGTGAAGAAGATGAATTCATGGAAAGTACCGATATTTATATTGATGCTATTATAAAACATCTTCCAGCCAGCACTGCTTACATTGAAAGCCTAAGGGAGCATCTTAAAGCTGACAGTATCTGCTCCCAAGTTATGTCAATGTTTATAGAGGGATGGTCAGACAGATCAAAATGTACTGGGCCTTTAAGTCAGTACTGGGCTCAGTGTGTTTTCCTTACTGTTCAGGATGGATTGTTGTTAAAACGGCCTAGGCTGGTGATACCTTCCACATTAAGGATTGATGTGATGTCTAAGATCCATAAGGGACATCAAGGGGTGGTAAAGTGCCGAGAACGTGTCCGTCAGTCAGTGTGGTGGCCCGGCCTCAGCCGTCAACTCAATGAGCTTGTACAGAATTATAGGACATGCATAAAAGAAAGAACAAATCACACTGAACCATTGATACCAACCGACTACCCAAGCAGACCTTGGCAAAGACTTGGCGCTGATTTATTTTCATTAAAAGGCCAAAACTACCTACTAGTAGTGGACAATCATTCTAGGTATGTAGAGGTTGCTCACCTGAGTGCCCTAAAATCTACCAATGTCGTAGTTCATTTGAAGTCTATTTTTTCTCACCATGGCATACCTGAAACTTTAATCTCAGATAACGGACCACAGTTTTCTGGCCTAGACTTTGCAAGATTTTCAGAAACATACAGATTTAATCACGTGACTAGTAGCCCAAACTTTCCTTGCAGTAATGGTGAAGCAGAGTGAGCAGTACAAACGATTAAAAATCTACTGCAGAAAGTTAGTGATCCATATTTAACACTGCTTGCCTACAGATCTACACCTCTACACAATGGGTACAGCCCTGCTCAGCTGCTTATAGGAAGACGATTCCATACTACTGTTCCTGTACTCCCACATTTGCTGAACCCCTCAGTTCTTGATGGAGTCACAGTTGCTTTGTGGGAAAGGGAAAAGATGATAGCAGATATGTAGATCTTTAACAAAAGGCTCAATGTCAGAAACCTCAGTAAGTTGCTAGTTGGAATTGATGTCTGGGTGACTGACTCTTACTTATATGGAACAGATGTTCAAGAGCATTCAACCCCCTGATCATACTTGGTTGATGTGCCTCATGGAACAATACGCCACTACCGTTGTCACCTGATCCCCATGCAGCCACCTGCTGCAGAAAACATGGATGCCACTCAAGAACAAATAGAGGTGCTAACACCTTTGCCTTCCACTGCATCACCAATGTAAGAAAGTAATGTTTAATTAATCCAGCCCTCAACACCAAGAACCAGATGTGGGAGAGCGATAGTTAAGCCTAAGAAACTAAACTGATAAGGACAAATAAAAGAAGTGAAAATTTTTCTAAACTGAAATTATTTATTTGATGTTAAATATTGTTTAAGGAAAAGTGTTTCTTCTAAGAAGGGGAAATGTGGGATAATTTGTGTATAATACTGTTAAGTGTTAGGGGGTAATGTAGGCTGCGGGTGGAGGAATGTTGGAGGGGAACTGGAAGGGAAAGGCAGGGAGGAGCAATGACGGGGAGGAGGAAGTGCATTGGTCTGTAAGACGCTATCTTTGTTAAATAAAAGTTCTCACAGCAGAGTCGAACTCACTTGTAAAACACAACACTAGCTTAAAGGGTAAGTATGACAATATCAAGTTACAAAATTTATGCATGGTGTAGTATTTAGTTGCATTTGAGAATTTAGTTAAATAATTTGAAATTTGGTGCTTTTTACATTTTATAGTTAATTCATCAAACAATTAGTTGTAACATTTCTGTTTATGAAATATTTTTGTTAAAATAAATCATATTGATATGATAAATACAATTACATAAATTTGTAGAATACAGTAAAAAAAACATTATTTAACAACTCTTTTCAATATCATGTAGTTAAAATGCAGCCCAGTACACTTATACTACCTCAGTAGTGTTCATAGACAGCAGAACGCAATTCAACTGACGTAAAAATGGCATTGATTAATATGTTGTTGTTAGCTGTGGATAGTCTGTGACTAAATGTGGCTCAGATTTCTTAAACACACTAAAAAGAAGAAACTGATAGAGAGTTAAAAGGTGAGAGGTCAGGAACTTTTCTAAGAAATTTTAGTGTCAAAGAAATATCAAATTATCATGAAATATATATATATATATATATATATATATATATATATATATATATATATATATATATATATATATATATATATTTAAAGTTAAAATTGTAAAAGTTTTTATATTGCAAAATGAAAAAAATAAATAAAAAACCCCAACAAGTGTTTAGTGCTGTAAATACAACCCCGTCTTTCCCAGTTACAGTAACAATGCCATCCATCAAATGCCAATATATCAGTAATAAAGTGAAAGTACAAAAATAAATAAAACTATAAGTGCAAAATAAACAATACTTTCACAAAATCAATATTACCCCATCTCTATATATATAAAATCCAACATCTGTCTGTCTGCATGTCTGTCCGCATTTCAAGAGAGAACTACTGTACTTAACAGATGTAGATCGGGTTTTTTTCTATAATTTGCTTGAACATTCCAGTTGATTTTGCGACTTCTCTCATCATGCTAAGAATCATAGTTTGCTTGCAGTAGCGTTATATTCGTGCTAACCCGAGACAGAGGCTGCAGGCCAAGGGGAGGTGGAAGCGTGACATCAGGAGTGGGGATTCAATCTACCTCTGTGTTTTGGAGTGTACCTTGCCTCCGCTTAGCTAGCGATACCTGTTTGTTTATTGATTTTTAAAGTTTGTCCTGTTTCACTGCTACGCGGGCAGAGCCGTGGGGAACAGCTAGTAAAAGGATAGATGCAACTGCACTACATTCCTCATTTAGTTATTAATATTAGTTAAAACCCTATTATTCATTAAATTTATCCTAACAACTAAGAACTTAGGAAAGAAATTAGTTATTGCATAATGGGGAATACCAAATGTGATACTAATCAAAGTTTTTATTTTCAGTATTAAGATGCTCAGCAGCAAAAGCAGCTCTTCAGGTACAGATAAGATGAGACGACCCCCAAAACAGGAATGGTTTAACAAGTGGATGCCACTGACATTTTTCCTTCCTCATGTTTTCTGTTTTTTCACTAGTTTTGCATTTGGCTGTGGTCAGTGTTACTACTGGTAACATGAGGCGATACCTGGACCCTACAGAGGTTGCACAGGTAGTCTAACTTCTCCAGGATGACACATCAATACGTGCAATTGCCAGAAGATTTGCTGTGTCTCACAGCACAGTCTCAAGGGCATGGAGGAGATTCCAGGAGACAGTCAGTTATTCTAGGAGAGCTGGACAGAGCCATAGAAGGTCCTTAACCCATCAGTAAGACGGGTATCTGCATGTGGTTCACCCCCCATCCGCCAAAGCAATCGACAATACTGCACAATATTTTTCATATGAAAAAGTTTGGGAACCCCTCTTAATTCTTTGGATTTTTGTTTATCATTGCCTGAGCTTTCAAAGTAGCAACTTCCTTTTAATATATGACATGCCTTATGGAAACAGTATTATTTCAGTAGTGACATTAAGTTTATTGGATTAACAGAAAATGTGCAATATGCATCATAACAAAATTAGACAGGTGCATAAATTTGGGCACCCCAATAGAGATATTACATCAATACTTAGTTGAGCCTCCTTCTGCAAATATAACAGCCTCTAGACGCCTCCTATAGCCTTTGATGAGTGTCTAGATTCTGGAAGGAGGCATTTTTGACCATTCTTCCATAAAAAATCTCTCCGGTTTCAGTTCAATTTGATGGCTGCCGAGCATGGACAGCCTGTTTCAAATCATCCCATAGATTTTCGATGATATTCAAGTCAGGGGACTGTGACGGCCATTCCAGAACATTGTACTTCTTCCTCTGCATGAATGCCTTTGTAGATTTCGAACTGTGTTTTGGATCATTGTCTTGTTGGAATATCCAACCCCTGCGTAACTTCAACTTTGTGACTGATGCTGGAACATTATCCTGAAGAATTTGTTGATATTGGGTTGAATTCATCTGACCCTCAACTTTAACAAAGGCCCCAGTCCCTGAACTAGCCACACAGGTCCACAGCATGATGGAACCTCCACCAAATTTGACAGTAGGTAGCAGGTGTTTTTCTTGGAATGTGATGTTCTTCTTCTGCCATGCAAAACGTTTTTTGTTCTGACCAAATAACTCAATTTTTGTCTCATCAGTCCAAAGCACTTTGTTCCACAATGAATCTGGCTTGTCTAAATAAGCATTTGCATACAACAAGCGACTCTGTTTGTGGCGTGAGTGCAGAAAGGGCTTCTTTCTCATCACCCTGCCATACAGATGTTCTTTGTGCAAATTACACTGAATTGTAGAACGATGTACAGATACACCATCTGCAGCAAGATGTTCTTGCAGGTCTTTGGAGGTGATCTGTGGGTTGTCTGTAACCATTCTCACAATCCTGCACATATGTCGCTCCTGTATTTTTCTTGGCCTGCCAGACCGGGGTTTAACAGCAACTGTGCCTGTGGCCTTCCATTTCCTGATTACATTCCTTACAGTTGAAACTAACAGTTTAAACCTCTGAGATAGCTTTTTGTAGCCTTCCCCTAATACCATGATACTGAACAATCTTTGGTTTCAGATCTTTTGAGAGTTGCTTTGAGGGTAAGTACAACTTGAAATTGACCACCTTAAATACCTTTTCTCATGATTGGACACACCTCTCTATGAAGTTCAAGGCTCAATGAGCTAATCAAACCAATTTGGTGTTGCAAGTAATCAGTTTTGAGCAGTTACATGCATTCAAATTAGCCATATTACAAGGGGACCCAAATTTTTGCACAGCCTCTTTTTCACATTTGCTTTAATTTCATACAACTAAATACTGCTTCTCTAAAAATCTTTGTTCGCAAAACAACCCAGTACTCAGGTGTTCCTAGGAAATGAAAGACATACCACTGTTATCTTTTTTGTTGAAAGTAGAGTATATTATTATGCAGGCTGAGAGGGGTTCCCAAACTTTTTCATATGACTGTAAATAAGTGCAAGAGGTGGGGCAAATATAATAATAGAAGCTGTTATTGTTAATAACTTATATGGGAATGGAAATATTTTTGCATTCATAAAATTGTTAGGTGTACTGCTTCCCTTTCAGTTCTTTAATTAATAGGTTTAGCACAGCTCATGATCTATAAGAATAAAAGCTACACCTCTTTAAACCTCCAGCCTCTTCCCTGTATGTTTGGCTACAGGACTGCAGTTAAATCGCATCTTACTTCTTTACTTTTATATTAATTCCATTCATCATTTCTGAACTTGCTTTTCCTTTAAAAGGTTGCAGGAAACCTGTAGCACAGACACAAAGCAGGAGCCAACCCTAGATGGGCTGCCAGTATATTTCACATGCCACACTCAGCCAATTTAGAGTCACTTGTCAACCTAAAGCTACATTAACAAGAGAGGGGAGAAAAACCCTGCAGACCCCAAGAGGGTGTGTGAATGCCACACAGATGATAACTATGTGGCCATTCAAAACCAGGTGCCTTGAACTGTAAGACAGAAACATTAACCAATGTGAACCTAAAACCCATCCATCTTTGTAGTTAACCTGGATAATTTGTACTGTTACAGGATAGTAGAGCCTGGCATGGCAGCATTTGCTGCAAAACATGAACAAGGATGGGATACCAATGCACTGCTGAACACTCACTCATACAAATAAGGGTATTCTTTTCTAAAGCTGATAGAATGAAAGCAGATTGTCTCAAGCAGAACTACAGTAAGCCACTGCCATTTGTCAGTTTACTTTTACTTGTGCGACATTATGCCTGAGAGAAGAAGGGAGTAAACTGTAATGGTCTAGAAGTTTTTATAGCAGTCGTAAAACACTGCAGATTTAATTTAACAAAAACTGAAAGCAATTGTGAAAATGTGTTTTAACATTTTCTTTTTGTGTTGCACATTTCTGTGGCATTTATGTGCTGTTTTGAAGAATAATTAACATTTTTTTTACAAGCAAAAACCAAAATAACATTCTACCTAAATAAACCGATGACTCAAACTGAATTAAAGGACTTACCCAACCTCTGTTTTGAAAATACACCTCTCCTCCTGGGTTTTTCAGTAAACTGCGTGATGCATTTTAAAGGAATTACTTTGTGACAACTGCAGTCTTAGTAATTACTTGATTATGGTAGTTACGCTAAAGCTCTTTTATTTTTAAGACACACAGTATTTTGCCTTAGTAATTTTAGCAGGGTAAGGGTGGTGTGAAAATGCTCCATCCTAATATGTTTTCTCCAAAGAAATAATGGCACAATAATTCAAAGTCGAGAGGCCATGACCTGTGACCTGCTTAATATTGTTGCAAGTAATTCTCAAAGGCCGACATACCCTGAAGCTTTCAGTCTGGTCAGCTTCATCATGAAGTCATGAGCCATAACAAACGTTTTCCTCTCAAATCTGCCCCATGTTTTTTTTTTTTTTTTCTTTTTCAGAGACAAGTCCCTGGAAAACAAAGAAGAGTTTCAGAAGTAGTGTCAAACAGCCATAACAGAAAAAAAATGCTTGAATATTACTTTAAAGCAAAAATCATATTTAAAAATTACACCACTAGGCAATAATATCTGAAATTTTTAATGTTAACAAATAACATCAATTAATAATGAATTAACCATTATTAGCAACAATATTCATATACATATTCTGATGGTCCGCACACATGTGCAGGCGTCCCAGTCAGGATGGTTTCCAATCCCATACCTTCGCCAAGAGGCCAGTAGGATGGAAGGACAAGGGGAGATAATCTGACAGTGTTACAAGATAGATGGCAGCATCCCTGGACGACGTTGCCAGCAAGGCACACTGGCAACTGGAGTCTGACTGAGCAGCCTTGTCATGTGTCATGGGTGCCACCAGGGGTTACTGCAGGGATATGTGATCCCTACTCTCTGGGACTTTTGATTGAGCCGGTAGTACTTCCATCAGGCTATGCCCTGCCACCAGAAGAACTCTCAGGTCCAAGATAAAAGAAACCACCCTGCCACACCTGAGCAAGTCAGCAAGACAAAGCTTGTTGTGAGGTGTGGAGGAGAAAGAAAGAAAGAAAGAAAGAAAGAAAGAAAGAAAGAAAGAAAGAAAGAAAGAAAGAAAGAAAGAAAGAAAAAGGTGCATTTTGGAAACCCATTGTGAAGGATTTATTTTTAATAAATCATTTATTTGAACCCAGGACATGTGTCTGTGTGGTGGTGTCTGAGTTTAGGGAGACTAAAGCGCCCCCTAACAGTCACAGTATACACAGAATATCACCAGTTTAGCTAACACCTTTGTTTTGAGGAAGTGAAAAGAAAATCCACACTGAAGAATGGGTAAAAACTCCACAGTGACAGTGATCGGAACCCAAGTCCCTGGAGCTGTGAGGCAGTGCCGCTAACCACTATGCCACCATGCAAAATTCACTGCTTTAATTAGCCCAGAAGCAACACATGGTAGGGTAAAGTATTGCAATTCTTTGCTGAAGTAATAATTCTGGATTTTCTTTTAAATGTAAAGAATCATATCTTTTAATTCATATACGTCAGTGTGTTTTTGAAACAGACCTTCTTGCACATGGTCTGTCTAAATGTTTTCCTAACATCAGATTTAAATCTTCACTAATTAAAAAAGTAGGTAGCTAGGAGCAAAACTCCATCCCAGCCTTCTGCTTTGCAGGTTTAAAAATTATATAAAAATGAATGAATGCAAGCCATCCTCATAATCATCACCATTTCAGAAAATATGAAAAGCCAACAATGATAGAAAATAATAAAGAGGGTATTATGTTATAATGCTGCATGCAGCTACAGGCAGATTATTGTGAGCACGAGGAGAAAGACATTTGATCACTTAAAGGGGAAAAAACTAAATATTGACAGAACATTAGAATAATCATGATGAGAGCAGGCCATTCGTCCTATTCACCTTGATTATCCAAAAACACATTGAAATGAGGTCTGAAGCTCTTTAAAGCCCTGCTCTCCACCACACTACTTTGAGTGAAGAAAATCTTTTTAACATTTGTACAAAATCTGCCCTTGACGGATTTCAAACCATGCATAATTTCAAGTTTCAAACCATGTCCCTGTGTTGTTATTACATTATTTATTTTAAAGTAACAACAGGGATCCACTGTACTGTACACTGTCCACTGTATTTGTAAACATTTTGATCACATCATCTCTTAATATTTGTTTGCTTAAAGTGAAAAGGTTCAAGTTCTTCCATATCTCCTCATAACTCATACCTGCTAGTTCCAGATTCAGCCTAGTTGTTCTTATCTGGCCTTTTTTCTAGTACTGCTATGTCTTCTTGGTTTGCTTATGTACAATGTTTTGATTTAGTCATGAGTCCACTATGACTCCTATGTCCTTCTCATAAGCAGCACTTTCAAGTTTCTGATCTTCCATTATGTATTCAAAACCTGACATTTTTACTTTTTTCTGTAATACTTTGCATGTACTTACATTACATTTTATCATCCACAAATCAGCTGAAGCCATTATGCTGTTCAATTCATCATCAATTTTGCTGATTCTGCAATATCCACCCTTCCATCTAGTTTGGTATCATGCCCTATCTTAAAAAGCTTATTCATTATATTTATATCAGCTAGAGGGCTCTGCCCCCTGCTCATTTCGCTCACCAACCCCAGTGCGGGCCCTACGTGCTAGTCATTTCCCAGATCTGCCGCTTGTGACGAATCGTGCTGCGCTTTTGGATAAACATGAATATCAAATTCTATTTTTGATATCTCCATCTTTCGAAACTATTGTACTACTACAATTCGTCAAATATTGGTTTATTATACAGTATTTGCGATCGTGATCTTTCGGATTCACGTAGAAATCCAAGAAAACTGCTTTGTCCATGTTTTTCAGATAAATTTCATGTAAAGTGCGATACTTTTGGAGGTATGGATTTGTATCCATTATTGGCTGTAGAATTTCTAATATGTCTGATCGTTTAACTCTTTTGATTCTATGTAACATCGCTTCTCCGTGATCATAAATATAAACCTGACCAAATTGTGGTTTCTTTGAAATTAAACTTGTAGTAACTTTAATTGGCGTGGGATCACAGATTCTCATAGCGTATGGTCCGGAATCGTGTAAATGTACGTTTTGAGCATTGAATGATGCGAACGCGAACAGATTATTGCAGATTCTGATATTTTGCCTGTAGTGTTTGTAGATTTCACTTTCACCAAACAACAAATCTTTTATTTCTCGCTGATATGCCTCTTTATTGGGAAGAAACACTACTTTTCCCTGATGGCAACACGAATTAGATGAGCTACAAGTCTCCGACTTAAACTTTAAAGCCAAACAATATCTACATATTTCTCTCATATCACCTACGTCCATATTTTCAATCTCTATTCACTGTTCCATTATTTCACTGAGTAATAATTTCCTAATGTGATCTTTACTATCATTTTTTGAGACTTTTGAATTTTAGTACTTTCATAATCTCTAACTTGCTCTGCATGTGTATCGCTCCAACATTTTTGAACCTCCTTACGACGTTCTACTTTGTCTTCTACTCTTTGTCTTTTCTTCTTCTACTGTTTGTCATTTATTTCTGCCCCCGCTTGGACCTGTTAGGTTTTCAATTCATCTCTTGGCACAAAGTCTTGTCTCATTGGACTTGAAATTATCTCTCTGAAAATGTCTCGTCTCGTCTCTCTGAAAAACTCTCGTCTCCTCCCAAGATTTTTTTTATATAATAGTGAGATATTGTTTATGTATATTAAAAAGAGCAGCTTCCTGTGTTTGAGCAAAGGTGACACACAGGTGACTTGAATTCCCCCTTCCCACGTATCTTTCATGTGATACTTTATCAAAGGCTATCTGAAAATCTGATTTTACTATGTTTTTGGAGTCCATAAACAAGCTGGCAAGTAAAGTTCAGTAGAAGTGGACAGTATGGTATAGTAACTTGGTTCAGTTCTTGTCTCTAGCTCATTGTATGACCATGAGCAAGTCAGGCAAAAAAAATATATGCAATTGTAATTTATCTTGATTTTGGAAGTCATGGGTATATGGGTTATTGTGTCTAATCAAAATTCAGAGCTTCCTAAACCATTCATTCATTTACATTTCTGATTTTAACAGGTTTATATTTGATTATATCACTGCTACACATGTCCAACAATATAAGGGAAAGCCTTGTCTTTTCATTATATTTTTATTATATGTAATTGTAATACAGCACAATATCCTATATGTGTTATATATAATATATATATTTTTGCACATACAATATTAGGAAATATAAATTGCATTAACTATCTGTAAAGTGTCTGTCTTTTATTGGTTGTCCCCACTAGGGTGCAGTGGTGTTGTGGGAGCCAAATAGAACTTCTAAACAGAAGTCATATGATCAAGAATGATTTTTAAAAAGAGGCACTGGGACATGCCTTCAGGACAGAGCGAGATCCCTTCTGAAAATCTGAAAAATCACAGACATGCTTCTAGGACAGCAGTTGGGGGCAAGTTCCTAATACCTTAACAGTCAAAGACATTGGCTTGAAATGAATGGTTAAGGCCAATGAGGTTAAAAAGCTTGATTTCTATATCTTTGTGTTCTTGTGTTTCTTGAATTACTGTTGCAAAGACAACTATATATAAATGAATCATAGATTGGGCCTGGTTTAATTTATGGAGGTTTCTGCCTGGCACAACACTTTACCTTGATCAGTTTAACAGTGTCAAAGCTTATAATTTTACTTATGAGCCTCAACCAAAATGATCCATGTAATACCATATAATTATATTTTTCTAATAAAATATGACATAGTAGTTTAACAGTTCAACAAAGGCGAATTATATTGTAATTCGAAAGACATATTTTGCTGGAGACTTCATGATACACTTACTAGTTTTAGATTAACATTTTCTTTTATTCTCCACATATTTTGCATTTCTTTCATCTTAAATTTTATATTATTAAAAGTGTACTACTTGAAAACAGATGGATTGTCTTTTCAATGCAAAAAACTAAATCTAAGCAATAGCAAAGTATTTATATGATGAAATTAATTTTTTTCTTTATTGTAAGAATTATTGACTTATCAAAAAAATGTGTATAATTATAATTATTTTGATTACTTTAAGAAATCTTGTCAAGTACATT
Source organism: Polypterus senegalus (assembly GCF_016835505.1). NCBI lineage: Eukaryota > Metazoa > Chordata > Cladistia > Polypteriformes > Polypteridae > Polypterus > Polypterus senegalus. The sequence goes on along the minus strand of NC_053156.1, from coordinate 210,471,550 downwards.
TTTCTTACCCCATTGGCAGATGTTTTTGCTAAATAAAAGCAAAACAATTCCCATTTTAATTTTTTCGTTTAGTTTTTGAATATGCAGTTTGTGCAAAGTTCAGTGTTATCAAATCTCTCTATCTATTGTGGGGTTTACATATTCACCTTATGTAGGTGCAGGCTAACTGCCACAGCCTACAGCTGACTCTGGTGTGAGTGCATGTAGCCAGAAATTGACTGATATTTAGTCCATGGCTGGCTTCCACTTTGTACTGCTCTGCTCTGATATATTCTGAACTCCTATGGGTCAGCACTGGAAAAAAAAGATCACGTGAGATGAACAGGCAAATGGAGTTGGTCATTACACTTTATTCTAGGCCTTACCCAAAATTATATTAAATCCATAACATTCTATGATCTTTACAAATTTCCACACCAGTGTTACATTAACTGCAGGAAGGCTGATAAAGTTATCTGAAATTCATTTTGTGCTGGAAATGGCATATAAGTTGGTCTTAAAACGTGTAACATGCTTACTGTAAATGATAACTGAATAACTGGCATTGTCTACACAGTAACAAGGGATATAAAAAACCAATAAAATTTTATACTGTAGGTGTTATAATATATGAACAGTCATATTCATCTGGGATGATGAATAATATCTTCCCTGGCAGGGAAGCCATAATGGATGTTTGCATAAGTGGAGGTGAAGCCTGGCAATCATATAATAGAAGGACTAGGGAAGATTGATTGTCACTTTATCTTCCAGGGTGAATGGAGGAGGCAGTGCTACTCTGGTATGGTCCCAGTTTGGACTCGCGCAGGGTTCCATGGGACCTGCAGTAAAGAAGGGCAACACTGGCAGGGTACCTGGGTGTCGCCAGAGGGCGCTCTTGGGAGAAGTATGTCAGACTTTGGAGAGCTTCTGCATGACCCGGAAATACTCTCAGGACCAACATAAAAGGAGCCAACTCACTTCATTTAGGTGAATCAGAATTGGGAGGTGGAAGGTGGAAGCAAACAGAATGACATTTATGTTATTGGATTATACAGTGTGTAATGGCCGTAAAGTAACTCAAGGTATTCTTGTCAAATAAAGTAACTTTGTTTAACTTGGAATTGTGTCTATGGTAGTTGTGTCTGGTATTCGGAGGCCAGTGCCACCCACAATACATTTACAGAAAATGCTACACAGATACTGCATGTACCTTTAATCATTCTGAAAGGACAGTTACAGTTCTGACCCCAAAGACCCCCAAGTACCTCCGTATTCATTTTGGGAATGTGATGTATTATTACAAAGGATAAACACTAAAATTCCACAAAACAATTCAGTTGTTTAATTTTCAGGTAGGTACATATTACTGGTAGATATTTTTATTAGATTATTCTCAAAGAAACTACGTTATAACTGAAATCAATATGACTCTGTGGTTTGTGAGCTTCAATGCTTTATACACACGCTGTATATGCACAACAGACCTGTTTCTGTTGGCGGCCCTCAGGGGGCCCAATCAGTTAGCTGGGCCTTTCCATTAATAATTTATTAAAGAGGAAAAAATACTCTTTTGTATAAAATATACATACAATAAATACTTGTATATTCACAAAGAACTCAATAGGAGATTTTGTGACTGATAAGCACCCTTCTATCAAATATGATTACATATCATAGTAAAAATGATTAACTGGCATGAAGAGTAACTCAACATTACCTTCAGCAAGAGGTTGTGTGCACGTCTATAATCATTAATGTGAACCACTATTAATTACAAAGCAAAGTACATCAATTCATAAAATTATAGTTATTGCAAAGGCCAGACATCGCCCCTGGTCCTTAATTACCTATCTACTTGATATATCACTAGAAGATCCTCATATTGACAGCAAAATTTAGCTACCAAGTGGTAGAAGCAGGACTTGTTTGTGATGAAGGCATCAGTTAGATTGGGGCTGAGAAATATGTGCCAAGTTCCATCACTGTAGACACTGTAGACAAGTTGTACTGAATAAATACTGAGGCATCTCCATACTGGACAAATATTTACTTTGATCTCTTTTTGTGCTTTGTTGCATGGCAGAGCATGTCCTGCCACCACCGTGTTTTCTCTTTTACTTTATACATATCAGTCTGTCTTACTGATACACTGTTCTGATGTTGAGTGTCTTATTAATGTAGTCTATACCATTTCATTAAAATTCAGAAAAACTAAAATGAGATTATGGGCTAGTTTTATTATTATTTTGGTGACCTTGTCTTAACACAATTCTTCGATTAACACTGCTGTGCGGCATCTGAGTGAGATGTCTGCTCTGTTGATGTGAGCTCGTTTGCTGCTCAAAGTGGTACTGATCTCTTGTTACATATCTTTTCAAATTAGCACTTGGTTGTTTAGCTTATCAGAATCTCTGCCATTTATTTATTTTGTATTCAATGTTTTGTTAAAATGGTACAATAGAATTTCACTTTACTTAAAATTGGAAATTAATACTGGCAGAAATGCAAAGTCCTGTCTTAACATGTGGTCTGGGCAAAGGTTCTGATGCTCAGCTAACACATATATATATATATAGATCTGGGTTTGCCACCCTGTATACTTGAAATAAGCAATGAACTGCAGCAAAAATGGTCTTTACAGATGGAGTTCAGAATAGAACTGAATACGCAGAGTTAAGATGTTATTTATATAGTGAGTTGACCGGAAGTAAGATCAGGAGAGCCAGAACAAGACATGAGATTTTTGAAGCCAGAACAGGAAGCAAGTTCAGAACAGTCAGGTGGGATTTCCATCCATCAAAGGCATTAGTGGACAGCACCTCCCCCTGGTCCGGTTTACAATTACAATTATTTAAGCCCCTTAGCTGTCTCCCACGCCAATGCAACACAGTCCCCTCCTCGATCCAGACCCATTGGGTCAGGTGGCCCAAACCGAGGGGTTGTTATCCAGCAAAGAGCATTGGCATTGGTGTGGAGAGATCCTCGACAATGAATGTGTGTAAACTTGTAAGGCTAGAGGTCCAGAAGCCAACTTGTGACACGTGGATTCAATTCCTTGTGTGCTGTCTTGCATTGGAGAGGGGCATGGTCGGTAACCAGGGAAGACTCACAGCCTAGTAGGTAATACCTCAACTGGGTAACTGCCCATTTGGTCTCCAGAGCCTCTGGTTCCACTGTCGCATACCTGCCTTTCCACAATTTCAGCACATTGACATGATCAACTCTAAATAGTTTAGAGTAGGAGGTGGGAACGAGGACCATGACACAATCTCCCAGGTGGAATTCCTGAAGAGAATTCCCATGGACTTAATAGCAGGCCTGTGCTGCTTGTGCCTTTTTCATATGTTTTTTAACAATGTGTTGAATTTTCACAAGTCTATCACATAATTGCACAATATATTTTAATATATTTGTGGAAGGGAAGGCCTCTTCCTCACAACCTTCTTTTAAGATGTCCAATATGCCCCATGGTTACCACCCATAAATTAATTCAAAATGGGAGAAGCCTGTAGAGGCCTGGGCAACTTTCTGTTAGGCAAATAACACCAGGAGAAGTAACTGATCCCAGTTCCTCCTGTCCTCACTGACTTTGAGTAACATCTGTTTGAGGGTATAGTTAAACTGCTCTACTAGACCATAGGTTCCCAACCTTTATTGGGTCAGAGCCCACGTTTTCAAAGAGTGATTCGATAGAGCCCCTTTGGGTGAACTATACAATATATTGAAAAATAAGGACAGATTTTTAAAATTATTTTATTAGAACAATTTAACAATATTGGTGTATTGCTTAAAGTTGATTAAAAAATAAATATAGTGAGAGGGCTGAGCTTTGTGTGATGACAATAATTTTTCGATAGTTGGTGCAATTTTTGTCATCAGAAATCTTAAATTGCCACATTCCACTATTCACAATCTTTTTCTTTTCTTTGTTAATAGATTGTTGATCATGCTAAATCCTCTTTCAGCTAAATATGATGATGGGAGACTTGTAGATCATCTAATTTGTGTTGCCATCAGGGATAAGTAGTGTTTCTTCCCAGTGAAGAGGTGTATCTGCAAGAAATAAAAGATTTGTTGTTTGGTGAAAGTGAAATCCACATAAGCGAGTGACAGAGACGTGAACTTGCTGGCGCATAGTGCAGGGCGGGGTATGGCGAGCGAAGCCCCCTAGTTTTTAATAAGTAGGTCCACGTAAGTTTTTCTTTGAATGTGATCTGTAGGTACCACACTGTAATTTTAGGTTTACATTTGCTCTGAAGGAATTCTGAAACAATCTGGTATTGATAAAAAACTTCTCATATATTTGTAGTAATGTTCAATGAACCTGTCAAAACATGCATAGATTCGGTCCTCTGCACGTGCGTTAATCTTGAAAGGACTTGCATGATCTGAGAATGCAAGACTTGTGCAAACTTGTAAATATAATGTAACAATACCGACTATTTAATCCGGATGGGTCTTTCTTAATGGACATTTTGAATATTTGGTTGAAACATGCGTTCGATGCGTTGCGAGTACTGCCCAAGGGGGGGCGGCGGCTGGTCCCCAACACCCCTTAATATGTCTTGGACCAGAAATGCCCCCTTAGATTTCTTCTTTGCTCACCACTGAGTGGTAACAACCATTGGGAACCTTAGTACTAGACCATCGGGTTGGGGATGATATAATGAGGTCTTTAAATGTTTAATTTTGAGTAACTTGGCCACTTTCCTGAATGTCTCCAAGGTGAAAGACCTCCTTGAGCTTGTGGACTTGCACAAAGACCCTTACTACCTTCTGTGCAATGTTTTTAGTAATGGCTGTACACTAAGGAACAGCCTCGGGATATCGGGTAGCATAATCAGTGAGGACTAAGATGTACTTATGTCCTGAAGCAGAGGGTTCAAGAGGTCTCACAATGTTGACCCCTATGTGTTTAAATGGGATGTCAATAAAGGGAATGGGAATTACAGGAACACAGTCCATGTGTTCAAATGGGATGTCAATAAAGGGAATGGGAATTACAGGAACACAGTCCATGTTAGGAATCTGTCACAGTTGACACTCCGGACAGGAAGCACAAAAGCAATGGACCTACTCATAATCCCCGGCCAATAAAATCAGAGCTTAACACACTCAAGGTTTTTTTTGATTCCCAAGAGGGCACCTAGGATGTGAGTGTGTGCTAGCTCACAGACCTGCCTCTGGAAGGTCAGCAAATTTCTGACTGATCCCGAAGTAACTCCTCTGGACATTGCTCAAACATTGGAAGAACTTCCACAGCGGTTGAAAGGATCCCTCTGCCTCACCTCACCTCTGGGAACTGGTGTCAGGAGGCAGAGGGCAATATTTGAACAGAGAAAGAGAAGTAGGAGGAAGAGGAGAAAGAGAAAGTATTCATCATCCCTGCATGTACTGTGCTGTGTGGAACAGTTCTCTAGAGTACCTGTAAAGGTATTTGGGAGAAACAAACTCATTGCATTTGAACCTATGACAGTGTTTGTGTCAGTTGTGTCCATGGTTGGGGGTTCAGTGATGCCCTCTATCATCTATAACATATATATAGTATCTGAAGCTATACTGTGGAGGTAGTGTAAGGCTGCATCAATTTTCATCTTCAAAAGAAAAAAAAAGTGAATGGTTATTTCCACACTGAAAAAGAAAAAGGTTAAAGACACAAAATTTTTGCTCTATAGCCTTCATCAGATGTATATATACTCTCAGTGTCTATCTTTATTTATCTATATGTAGTGTCAAAAGGGGGTGCTTGTGAGATTTTCTCTAATGTAGAACAAGTCCAAGGTGGTTTAGTTTTTAGTAACAAAATAATTCATATAAGGGAGGAATGATTCCGAGGTGAATACGTCAAGTGAAAAGTAAACAAGAAAGCATTACGGCTGCAGGCCTTATAGGCCTTTACCAACAGGTTTTGATCCCCTGTCTATAGGATACAATGCCTACAGCATTTACAAACCACAACAATGAAAAACAACATTCCCCTGAGCTCCTCTGCCTTTATTTCCATTATTTCTGACATCTGTTCCTCCCACCTGTTGAACTCCTGCCAAATGCTAGTTCATTGCACCTGTGTTCAGAAGGGGCCTTTAAGTCCTGGCCAAGAACTACTTCTAGGTCAGAAATGAACTAAGAGAACCCCTGAAGTCATCATCCTTGAGCACCTCCCATTGGCCCCAGACACCTCTACATTCCCAGTCTGAAATTCACCTTCAAAGGGTCTGGCCAATGTCTGTTAAACTAATCACATGACAAAATCACCTCAGGATACCAAATTAGGACCTCAGCATAGCTGTGCAACGGGTGACACCTCAGCACCACACTAGTTTAAATGGAATGGAACAGTGTGAGGTTTTTAGCCACATTTTTGCCACTTAGCAGTATGGGAGACTTATGAAACACTCTATGAATTCACTGCAAAAAATGCATATGAAAAAACTAGACAAAAAGACTTTAAATGGGAGTTGTTTTGCTTTTATTTACTAAAAACATCTACCAGTGATGTAAGCAAAATTTACTTGACTAGATTGCTTAAAGTAAAACTAATAGATCATAATACAATATATATGTATGTATGTATATATGTATATATGTATGTATGTATGTATTTATTTATTTAAAGTCAATAACTCTTACAGTAAGAAAAACAAGATTTACTGTCATGATTTAAATACGTTCATTTGCTTAGATTTCATTTTTTGCAGTGTTGTACTTAGTGGGGTTGAGCACCCCTTTTGGTGAGAGTTTGGGGCCACCATGCGTTTTTTCTTGTAATTGGCATACCCTATGAAGCTCAAAGACAACAGCAAACAGCATATTAGCCAAAAATCTGTCTTAGGCAGTGTATTGCATTACACTCTGAAACACAGAGACATACACAGACCAAAGCAATTAAGAGAAGCCAAAAAGCCATGTGGACACAAGGAAAACACATAAATTGTACAGGAGGTTGTTACCCAGGATGTAACTGTGACTCTTTGAGAGAGTAGTTTAAATTACTATACCACACAGAGAAAGACCTACATGCATCAATGAATGCTAGTTAAGAGAAGTTAATATATTTAGACATAGAAAGGAGAAGAAGATCTTTGACCTTAGCACAGGTCTATTTTTAAGGCACATTTCAGATTCTTTCAAGCATAAGTTTAGTAGTCTGAAACCGATCCTAATTTGCATGTCACTGATAGTTTTTGCAGTGTGATGTAGTGGTTAAGGCTTTGGCCTTCAAACCCTGAGGTTGTGGGTTCAAACCCTGCTACTGACACTGCGCGACCATGAGAAAGTCACTTGACCTGCCTATACTCCAACTGGAAAAACAAAACAGAAATGTAGCGGATTGTATCATAAATGTTGTATGTCGCCTTGGATGCAGGCGTCAGCCAAATAAGTAAATGTTTGTTTCATTTCTCCCTTCTATCTCGCTGTGTGGCATTCATGTGTTGTGGATCTCACTCTAGAGACAACTTCCTTCCTGCATGAGTTCAGCTGTGCTACTATTTGTGGTGTAATTAGCTGTCTGTCTTATTGACTGGTTTGACTCATTTGTAGTCGACAAAAGTAGATGTCAGATGTTTCCTCTTGCTGGATTCCACATCCCTTTTCCTTCGAGTCAAATAATTATTTTGGTAATATACCATTCACCCGTCAAGGAGATAACGTCTTCCTTGGAATATTTTATTCTGAGTTCAGCATCTTGATTATGGCTAGAGGGAAGCTGCATGCATTGGCCGTATCACTTTACTTCACTTTTTATTGACTTGACTAGAGGCCAGCTAAAATGATACCACATGCAAAGTATCGTGCTCACGCTCCAAGGCCACCATCCAGGTTCATTTACACTATTCATTATGTTAGGTTTGGGTGTTATTAATAAAACGCTTCTTGCAGCCTGCTTCCAATGTTTCGCACTTCTGTTCTTGAGACACCTTTCAATCAAAGCTACCTAAATGAATAGTCACGGTACTGAAACATAAAAGATGTGCTTTTGAAACTTTACTTTCATGTAATGTTGCCTTTTGTTAATTTTTTAATCTATGGTAAGTTGTATAGTTTTAGCATACTACACATACAGTACATACACATTTTACATATAAAAGAAAAAAAGTTATTATTTAAGTGCACGGCATGCCTACTGGCAAGGTATTCCCAAATCCTGAGAGATTAAAGGCAAAGAAGTGTATTGTGAGTCACAAACCTACTACGTTTATTGAAGTTCTCAGTTTACAGTATTTAAAAATAAAATAAAATCATTCATGGATACCTCCTTATTGAACCATCCCAACATTTTAAAATTTAGTTTCTTATAGCATTTAAAATAAGCTGCAATCTTCAAAACACCCTTATTAGGTCACTTCTAATTTGGTCCATATGTTTATTGACCCTTTAGAGCCAAGTAATGCTTTATCTGTACTTTGTCTTCATTACTTTTCTTGCTTCACTTCTGCTTTCTCTGCCACCCAAGGCCATTATAATTTTACTGTTCCCTTCAAACAATATGCTAAATTTTGTAACTGGGATTATTTGAATTCACTAAGCTTTGTCCCAGACTGCACCAGTCACAGTCACACATCGATCAATGCTGCTGTTCAAGGTAAGTTTCACAGATGCATGTTTGATTCCTGGTGTGGACAATGTATGCACGGAGTTTGTACATTCTCACCACAGTTATGTGGGGTTTGCCTCCTAAAAGTCATACATGCTGGTTATTTGCCTAAATATGAACGATAGAGTGTGCTCTGTGATGAACTGGTGGCCTAGCTGGTGGTAGCTAACTTGCAGCCAATATTTCAATAATAATCTCCTAGTCCAATAACCTTAGTATTGGTAAGAGAATAATCAGTTGATAAATGAATGTATAAAGTAATCTAATGTAATGTTTAGATTGGAGCATATTTGATATTCATATATCAATGAGGTAAAAGTATTAAGAAAACAAAATGACAATGTTTCCAAAAAATACACTACCTAAGTATTGTTCTGCCATCTGTAAGTCTTTTTCCAGGCATCTATTATTTTGCTTGATGTTAGTTTTCACCAGTGGAGTGAAGTTCAAACATATTACAATAATACGTTTTTCCATTCGCTTATGTGGCATGCAGTGGCCGCCCCTATAAATTTAGACATTGATGAGAAGGTTCCCAGATTCATCCCAACCACAGATGTTTTCAGTGTTACTGATAAGAACACTGGGCAAGGAGAGTTTGGATTACGATTGAATCTGAAATAACGTTCAAGATCATTTCTAAAGATCAGGCTCTGGAAGACAGCTAGGAATATACTGTATAGTAGAGCATTAGAACTTTGGAACAGTTGTGGCAAGAACAGGCCATTCTACCCCGAAAAGCTTGTCCATCCTATTTGCCTAGAGTCTCCAAAATAACTATGTTTTCTTTTCTGATATGACTGAGAAACACATGACGTTTTACAAAATGAAGTAGTATACTGTAATATTAAAAGTACATGATACACCAAGGAAAACTGGACCAAAAAAGTTTCAAAATAACTCACTAGCTTACCACACCTCAGTCATCTTTCAGTGAGCAAGATTCAAAATTAAACAATCCCAAGGGATTTCTGAGATTCCATTACCTAGTGGACTTCAATAATTCATCCATTTAATGAAAAATAAATTAGATAAATTCGTCTGTTAGAAAGACTTCAATATCAGAAATCTACACATCTACAATATAATAAAATACTAACATCTCACTGTGCGTGTGTGTGTCTCTCCAGTCCCTCCCAGCAATCTGATTGGTCAATTTGGTTTCTAGTGTGATTAGCCACTTTGGCTTTGGGGACGCAATCAAGAAAGTGTGTGCGTGAGACACACAAGTAGAAACTAAAGTGTTGGAGCAACGCTAAGAGTTGTTTTCAAAGTGGGAAACAAAAGCAGACAAAGGAGGTGAGCAAGATGCCTCAAAATGACAGAGTCTGAGAAGCACGCTTTACAGGAATATGCTCAACCAAGGGATTGTTTAATACAACGAACTAAATAATGTCTGGCAGGCCTTTTGCTTATAAAGCAGTCTTTCTGAACTGTTGACTAAAGCTTCTTGAGAGCAATTATATAGAGCCTCCCTAGCTTTGTAAATTAATTTTAGAACTTAACAATATTACTTGAAATGTAGAAAATGTCGTAATTCAAAAAAACATGCCATTCTTGACAGTCTGTGCATTATATTGACTGCACTTTAACATAATTTATACCAACATACAGTATATGTATGAGGCAATTTATTTGTCCCAACATTAAAGCTACAGTACTTTGTGCCAGGATTGGACAGATGAAAACACAACTTTTGATCATATCTTTATTAAAGTGCACAAAAAAACCAACGTCAAATCAATTCTTTCTTTATGGTCTGCACTGCTTGCGTGTGGCACTGCACATGAGCACGAGGCCAGAGAGGAATTGAAAGCATGTGTAGACGAATCCTGCCCCGGGGATCACATCGCCATTCACTATGATTTGCCAATGGTGTGAAGCTTACAGTCCACGAGGTGTGAGGCAGCCAAGAGGAGAGGCATCCTGCTGTTCATAATTTTAGAGAACATCAGAAGAACACTGACAGCATAAACACACATAGAAGGATTTGTCAGGTATAGAATGAAAATTACATCCAGGGAGGTCCCACACAGTATACCAGTGTATCCACTTCTTCCCCCATTATTCTAAGAGTCCAGCATTGCTGATAGAAGCTGAAATATTCAGGCTTTAATACAGTAATAAAAATAGTATGTGATCTTTCTTTATGTTTTTTCCCTTTCGCACACCAAAAACTCCTCATAAACCTCTTGGGTAGGCAGCAGACTCTCTATCTATCTAACCATCTGTACTGTACATATTGTAATGGCTACCCAGATGATACAAGTGAGGCACGCACCAAATGTAGCTAAGCCCCAAAAAATATTGTGAACAAGCAGCACTGAAAGTGAAGTGTTTACAGTAATCTTTCCTGTTGTTGTGAGCTACAAAAAATATGCCAGGCTTTACCCTGTTTCCTTCTCCCTTCCAAGGCTATACTCTTAACTGAGGTGATCATAAAACATTTGCTCCTGTCTTATGTTCTCCGCAACACTAACACTGTGAACCGCCACAACTTCTACTTATTCTCTCCATGTGACAGTCTCCAGCCATCTTCTTTTGTCCTCAAAGTTCTCAAAAGAATACTTACCTCACCCCTTCATCATGGTTTTATTAGTTGAGACTCTAGCCATGCCTATCCTGCAAGAGCCAGCCGATTTGATATATCCACTAACCTCAGAAGACTGGCTATTTGCTGTTTTTATGAGAGTGGCTGGTATAATAGCCAATGTGAAAGTGGACGTCTTGTGCCTATTGGAAGAAACAGAAAGTGGTTACTAACACATACTATCAGTCAGGGCTGTGGAGTCGGAAACGGATTCGGAAGAAATTATTGGACTACTAGAGCTGGAGTCTGGCAAAATGTAAATTGTAATATAATGTACTCAGATTTCCAATTTCACATACACTGATTGGGTTAAACTATATTTTCTTCTAGAAAATTGAAAAAATAGCTTCTAGTTTAATTTTGTAAGTGTAGTCTGATGTTTAAGGTTATTCATTCTTTGTTAGCCACAAACAGCATTGCTACAGCCTTTAAAACAGAACTTAAAAAGTTAGAGTGCTTAAAAGTAACCTGATGTTTCACACTGGCTGTGTGCTTCCAATTGACATAGTAAATTTATTATTCTAATGACAAATAGATGAGTTGGAGTCAGATTTGTAGTCAGAGTTGGTGGTACCAAAAATTGAGGAGATGGAGTAGGAGACGGAGATGGAGTTGGAGATGACATTACCATAAATTGAGGAATCAGAATCTGAGTTGGAGTCAGTGGTACCTTAAATTGAGGAGTCGGAGTCAGAATTGGAGCTGAAGGTTGTGTGTAATGACTTCACAGCCATCTGGTAGTCACCAAATGTGCCTCCACTAAGGAAATCACAATAAAAAAATAGTGGGTCTGTTTTCTGAAATACTGACAAATCTGGGAAGCCACTTCACTTCTGAGTTGTTTAAATCATTACATTTTTAAAAGTGAAGCATCTTTGTAGTTGTACATTTGTTGCCATTCTCAAAATATAACATTGCCTTTCATTTTTAAATATACAATAAATATCTAGTTCTTTGATGACTTATTCATTTGTTCGTTCCTCCTTTTGTTAAATTCATGACCGGGTCTGGGAACTTCATTACTACCCCTCTGTCTTTATTCACTCGATTTAAAAACCACAACATCATCTGTGTATCATCCACAGACTGATGGAACAATGCAAAAACATTACAAGACTGTAAAAAAATATTTTATGTAAACTAATGCAGTGGGGATTGAGATCAGTTTCTGTTACTCTTCCTAAATGAATATCAGATGGAGCCAGAAGTTTCATTCAGGTTTTTTGTGAAGTACTGTTTGAGAGACAACTAAGATAGCTACATGTGAAGCTGATTGCTTCTGTGTTCTTCTAAAACTGTTAGAACCCTGGAAGGAATCACATGAGGTTACCAAAAGGACAGATGTGGTACATTAAATTGTATTGTGGTATGATAAGCACAAAAGGAAAAAGCTCCATCTTGTTCTCAAATATGGGAGCTTTGTGTCTTATGGGGACCAATCTAATTGGTGCATTACAAGGACTAGAGATTGCATTACTCTTCCTTCTGTTCCCAGAACAGAAGAAGTCCTGCCCACAGGCAGTTAACATCACTTCCAATACAACCTGACTCTGCCTCTTCTGCCTCATCCTATTTAAACAAATGCCCTGAACTACATCACATTGACCACCATTTCTTTTGTCTCCTTATGACAGTGACAATATTTTATGCCCTTCGACTCACAGACTCATAAACTGAATGCACTATCTCAGCAATTTTAGTCTTCCGCTAACCGTTCACCCTACCGGGAAGTCGTTTACTCTAAACCAGACCAAATCACAGTAAACTGTTCATGTCACGTGATTCCTTTGGCTTTTATTTGCTTCTGTATTTATCTGCAGATTCACATACGTGAATAGAACAAGTATCCTTGCCTCAAGAAAAATAGTACCAGGAATAGAAGATTAAATTATTATTTCCAGATCCTTTTTTTTGTCAAACACATTCAATGGAAACGCAGAAGGCATTTTTTTATACAAAACTCGAAGAGGACAAAGTCAGTAAGTTTTGGGCTTTAGTTTTCTAGTGGCGCTTCATGCCCGATTGCCTCTATTGTATTGTACCCCTGCAGATAAGATATTTTTAAAAATTTTTAGAAATTGCTGGACTTTGGACCTGGGTTCGCATCCCGGGTCCTCCCTGCGTGGAGTTTGCATGTTCTCCCCGTGTCTGTGTGGGTTTCCTCCCACAGTCCAAAGACATGGCAGGTTAGGTGGATTGACGATTCTAAATTGGCCCTATTGTGTGCTTGGTGTGTGGGTGTGTGTGTGTATGACCTGCGGTGGGTTGGCGCCCTGCCTGGGATTGCTTCCTCCCTTGTGCCCTGTGTTCACTCAGATTGGCTCCAGCAGACCCCCGTGACCCTGTGTTTGGATTCAGTGGATTGGAAAATGGATGGATGGATGAATGCTGGACTTTGGAACACAACTTCATGTGGCAAATACATATACAGTAATCCCTCCTCGATCACGGGGGTTGCGTTCCAGAACCCCCGCGATAGATGAAAATCCGCGAAGTAGAAACCATATGTTTGTATGGTTATTTTTATATATTTTAAGCCCTTATAAACTCTCCCACACTGTTAACATTATTAGAGCCCTCTAGACATGAAATAACACCCTTTAGTCAAAAGTTTAAACTGTGCTCCATGATAAGACAGAGATGACAGTTCTTTCTCACAATTAAAAGAATGGAAATATATCTTCTCTTCAAAGGAGTGCCCGCATCAGGAGCAGAGAATTTCAGAGAGAGAGAGAGAGCGCTCGCAAGAAAAGCAAACAATCAAAAAATCAATACATGCTTTTGTGCTTTTAAGTATGCCGAAGCACCGTGATAAAGCAGCATTTTTTAGAGGAGCGTCCGTATCTTCTAAGCAAACAGCCTCTGTGCAAACAGCCCCTCTGCTCACACCCTCCGTCAGGCGCAGAGAACGTCAGAGAGAGAAAGAGAGAGCGCGAGATTAAAGCAAACAATCAAAAAATCAATACATGCTTTTGTGCTTTTAAGTATGCCGAAGCACCGTGCTAAAGCAGCATTTTTTAGAGGAGCGTCGTATCTTCTAAGCAAACAGCCTCTGTGCAAACAGCCCCTCTGCTCACACCCCCTCCGTCAGGCAGAGAGAGTGAGAGAGATAGAGAGAAGCAAACAATCAAGCACCACGCGGGAAGCATATCTTATATCATTGAGGAGTTTTAGTTAATATGTAATACATGCTCTGATTGGGTAGCTTCTAAGCCACCCGCCAATAGAGTCCCTTGTATGAAATCAACTGGGCAAACAAACTAAGGAAGCATGTACCATAGATTAAAAGACCCTTTGTCAGCAGAAATCCGCGAACCAGCGAAAAATCCGTGATATATATTTAAATATGCTTACATTTAAAATCCGCGATAGAGTGAATCCGCGAAAGTCGAAGCGCGATATAGCGAGGGATTACTGTATACCATGTTTGTGAAGAAAAAACTTTGACTTGAAACATATGGAACATAACATTTAAAAGACCCTGCTTTCCCTTTGTCAATATAATCTGAACTAACATTTGCTGTGCAACTCAATATCAAGGTCTTTCTTAAGCTAAACAACACATTTCTCTTGTGATTTGGAGTAAATTGTGTGTTCTTCATATTACAAAAATGATGGAATGGTGCTAAAGAAAGTATAGAGAATATCTACATTAGTAGACTTCTTCCAGGACTGTGAGGTGTGCTCTGTTAGAAGAGACTGCAGGAGCTCCTTCTCTTCAATTTAAGCAAATGGAGATTATGAGGTGACAAAATGGAAGAGTTTAAAATGAAAAGGATGGATGCCAGGTTTTACTTTACAAATAATATCTTCAACAAATATAGAAAGGGGTACAAATGGAAGCTGATTAAGGGTATTTTTGCATGCAGAGATGTGCAAAACAGTGCATTGATTTTGTTTCATATAAAAGAGACAGAAGGATTCGATTAAACTATCAAAATTCTATTGAATTTATTGTAAATTTTGCTTTACTCTTTATGTTTTTGGTGTTTTGTTTCTTCATTTTATTTGCATTTTATTTGTTTCTTGTTGTTAACATTGTGGTGTATTTGTGCTTCTTAGTGTAAATTTATGGCAGTAAACAAAGACAACAACAACAACAACATTTATTTAGATAGTCACGTAGACTTCTGGCTTTTAGTCCATCAATGTTGGAGCATCATGATGCTTTGAGTAGGTGATGGTGGCACAGGCCGCCACCACAAAAAAAACGGAAAAAGAAACAGAACAGAGAGTAAGGGTCAGTATGGATTTTAGAGCCACCATGAATAGTTATTATGATGAATTGAACATACAGAGTATCAGGATTAAATTAAGGTGAAGTTATGAAAAGGCCATGTAAAGTAATGTGTTTTCAGCAGTTTTTTAAAGTGCTCCACTGTATTAGCCTGGAGAATTCCTATTGGCAGGCTGTTCCAGATTTTAGGTGCATAACAGCAGAAGGCCGCCTCACCACTTCTTTTAAGTTTAGCTTTTGGAATTGTAAGGAGACACTCATTTGAAGATCTAAGGTTACGATTTGGAATATAACGTGTCAGGCATTCCGATATATAAGATGGAGCGAGATTATTTAAGGCTTTATAAACCATAAACAGAATTTTAAAGTCAATTCTGAAAGACACAGATAACCAGTGTAGTGACATCAAAACTGGAGAAATGTGTTTGGATTTTCTTATACTAGTTAGAATTCTAGCAGCTGCATTCTGCACTAGTTGCAAGTGATTTATGTCTTTTTTGGGTAGTCCTGAGAGGAGTGCATTACAGTAATCTAAGCGACTGAAAACAAAAGCGTGAATTAATTTCTCAGCATCTTTCAATGATATAAGAGGTCTAACTTTTGCTATGTTTCTTAAGTGAAAAAATGCTGTCCTAGTGGTCTGATGAATATGTAATTTAAAATTCAGGTTACAGTCAACAGTTACCCCTAAATTAAGACAAGTAAGCAAAGTTTATTTTGTCTCTGCTGATTGAATTATTTTATAACTGTGATGTAAAGAGTGCTTGTCCTTATTGAGATGGTGTAGCTTGAGTAACAGAAGTTGAATTAATTAGATCAGATTAGATTAGATTAGATTAGATAAACTGTATTAATCCCAAGGAGTAATATAGATGCACACAGCAATAGAAACATAACAAAACAAGGATATACACTCACAAGAGTCTAAAGTGTTTTGTTAGAAAGTACAATTTGCTCTTCTTCTTGTACAGTGCCCCTCTAATGCCATTCCAGTTTTTTGTTTATGCTAATCTCCAGGTACTTGTAGCTCTGCACCACTTCCACATGCTCCCCCTGGATGGTGACTGATCATAGAGGCTCTTTGGAACACCAGATGTCCACCACCAGCTCTTTTGTTTTGCTGATGTTGCGCTGCACCACAAGATAAAGTGAGAGGAGGAGTTTGACTCCATATTTCCCACAAAGCCTATCAAGCACCTAAAGTGGTGACACATTGCTAGTTATTAGCATGTCACATTTATACATTGATCCTTCACGGCTGTGAGATTAAACTGCCTAAGGTGGTAGAAATTTGTGCTATAATACATTCTGGACTGTGATTGGGAATATTACGGGAGAATTTTATATCTATAAGGTTGTATTGATTCTTTCATTAATGCCTAGTCTATTGTGAAATATATTATGTTTAAAATTATCAGTTATACCTTTCACCTGGAGATGTTGTTATAGGTTAATAATAAATAGAGTAGAGATGGGTTAATTAACACAATAGATCGGTAATACTGTATGCTGTTTCCATAGTTGGTGGATGCCCTATGTCCATATTTTGGATTGTAAAATTTCTTGGTAATTACAAGTTTAAATTTGTTAATGCATAGTTTCCTTTTTGTAATAGTGGTTTTCTGTTTGAAATGCTTTTGAGGTGTTCTTCTCCAGTTGTGGTCCAATAAACGTCACTTCATTAAAAAGTAGGTCAGATAGTTCCGAAAGTCATTCTTTATGGTGGGAGTACTGAGGATGCCTTGTATCAAGCTTCTGTTACTTAACAAATAAAGGTTTATCATTGCTTGGGCCTCATCTGAGGGATGTGTCGTCGTGGTAGAGCATATTTAAGTAAGCTCACGTTTCTTTCTAGCACTTGATTCCTAATCTCCTGGGTTCTCAGGTCAATTATGCTTTTATGCCATTTGGCCCTTTAGATTACAATCTTTTGCACTGCCTATTTGTTTAATGATATCTCAGGTTCCTCCGTCCACTGTGTTCATGTCACTACGGCCACACAATCCTGCTGTGTCTACAAAGTCTCGGCTCTGCTTACTAGTTCTCCTTCTCACATTCCCTTTCTTAAAGCAAAGTGGATTAACATTTCTCCAGGAGTTTTTTGTTTGCAGAAAAAAGGACCCCTTGACACATATTCGGATTCAAGATTCAACATGTTGTTTTTTAACTAGGCAAAGACTTGTTGAATACAGTTAGCAAAACACAGGTTGCATTCCTTCAACGCACTATGCCATTCATCTGTTTCAAGTTTCACCTGACACTGAGGTATACTTAATATAAAAGAGCGACGCTCTTCCAAAGGACCCTAAGGATGTATTTCTGTACAGGATAGACATGACGGCTGTCAGGAGTAAGAGAGAAGAGTACAAAAAAAAAAAAGAAACCTCTACCATGCTTCCGTTGTCAAAACAATGATAGCTGTAATTTTCTGTCTATTTACAGGAAGCATGCTGTTCCTTCCTATGCTCTCCCTGTGGCAGAAAATAGACAAGTCAGGAATACTGATGAGTTGCTGACAGATTATATTGTGTGAAGGTTGGAAGTTAAGGCATTGTCCTCTCCTATTTTTAACTTTTTTGTATCTCTTTATAACCTCTTCCATCTGTTTTGACTCTCGTTATTCCAAAATTACAACATAGGTTATTACAAAAAAGCCTGGGAAATCAGTGCTCTCCCAATCACTTGTTTAGGGCACTCCTTCTTTACAGTTAGGAAGATTTCATTAAAATCCTGGAAGTCCCCACCATTTTTTTTGTGCATACTTTTTTTTGGGGGGGCTGAACATATTTTTAAGAACATTATAGTGTACCACTTTTTTGGTTACCTGAAAAACATATTTAATCAGTATTTATTGTATTTAACACCTATACATCTGGAATCCTGTGGAATCAACTCTCGGCAGCAGCCAACAGGACAGGTACTGTTCTCATCCCTACAATCTTCGCTGTCATTTCCCTTACCTCTTCATATCTTAAATCATTCTTGAGGCAGATTGAAGACTTAAGTGCCAGCTTAAGTGAAAAATTAAGGAAAACACACTAAGTAATTGCAACACAAACACTGACTTAATCAGTTTTAACGCAAAAAGATGCCAACGAAAGAAGAGAAGAAGCGGGCTGATAGGGTAAAGAAAAGAAGAGCTGCTCATGAAGCAGCAAGCACATCAACCTTCTGAGCAAACGAATGCTAAACTTACAGAGACAGAGTATGAAAACTATGAATTCATAGTAGTGTACCGTTACTGTTATTTCATATAAAAATATTCTTCTTTCAAAAACTAAAGCTATAGCTTGACATTATTAATTCATCTATCTACTTTGCCCATAAAAAGTTTTCACTCCACTTGGAAGTTTTAATATTTTTTTACTATGCGTCATTAAACCATTTTTGGATTTAATTTGGCTTTATTGACATTGATCAACAGAAGAAGACCCTTTAATGTCAAAACACAGAATAACTGATCATAATAAGTATTCACCCTCTTTAATATGGTACACCTAAATTATCAGTGGTGCGGCCAAATGGTTTTAGAAATCACATAATTATTTAAATAAAGATTGTCTGTCAAAGGGTTTTATTGATTTATAGTTAAAATGCATTTTATCTGGAAGGTTCATCTTGTGGTGAGTCAGTATTGTGGTCTAACGTACACAATGAAGACAAAAGAAGACTCATTGCAAATTCATAAAAAGTCAGGTTATGGATACAAGAAAATATCCGTTACTGAAAATCTCTTAAAGTGCAGTTAAATCAATTACTAAGAAATGGAAAGAGCCTGGTATACCTATAAATCTACCTAGAGCAGACAGGCTGACCACACAAGAAGACGACTAGTGATGGGGCCACCAAAAGACCTATGACAACTCTGAAGTAAGTACAAGCTACAGTGGGTGAGACTAAAGTGACTGGGCACCACATCTATTGTAACCAGTTGCAGCGTTTTGGGAGAGTGGCAAGGAGGAAAAATGCATAAATGCACATAGGAGAGCTTGAAATCAGCTGGAAAAAGGTAGTTTGGTCTGAAGACACCAAAACAGAACCTTTTGGTCATCAAACTCAATGCCATGATTAGCATAAGCCTAACACTGCATTTTAACTAAGATGCACCGTTCTCACTATAAAGCATGGTGGTGACAGGATAATGCTGTGGGGATGACTCTCCACAGCAGGCTCTGAAAGGCTTGTGAAGGTACAGGGTAAAATGAGTGCAGTAAAATTTGGGACAACATGGAGGAAAGCCCTGTGCAGTCTACCAGAAACCTGCACCTTGAGACACAATTTGTTTAACAGCATGGGAATGACCCCCAGTATAAAGTCAAAGCTACACAGAAATGGCTTAAAATGTTAATGAGTGGTCGAGTCAGAGTTCACATCTCAAGCCAACTGAGAATTTCTGGCTGGACTTAAAGTTGTTCAATCATGGTCCCCATTCAACCTGACAGAGCCTGAGCTGTTTTAGAATGGGGAACAACTGTAATGTCCAGATGTGCAAAGCTGATAGATACCTGTGCACACAGAGTCTAGGCTAGAATTTTTGCCAGATCTACTAAATGCTGACTTGAAGCGGATGAATACTTATGCAATCAGACTTGAAGCGGATAAATACTTATGCGATCAATTATTTTGTGTTTTATATTTGTAACTAAGGGGTTCACCCCCTGCTCACTTTGCTTGCCAACCCTCCCAGCCTGTGCTATGCGCCAGCCACTTCACATCTCTGCCGCTGAAGAGGGGGGCTGAACGCACCCCAAGGAAACATGGTCACTCCACCCTTTTAAATGGTGATACAATGGGAAACAAATACATATTTTTTTTACCTCCTCTTTGCTCGATCAGCTGCTGGCTTGCTGCTGCTGCCTTGTCACGTGATCTGCATCTCGTGCGGCGCTTTGAATATTTAAAAGCCTGTACAGCAGCTGTCCTACTCTCTGTCTTTTATTTCTGGCCATGGGCGTGGTTAAATCTCTTGGCACAAAGTCTCATCTCGCAGGACGTCATTTCTTGATATTTTTTAGTTTAGAATTTAAAAATGAAATAAAAATCTGAAAATCTTACAACATCACATTAAAGTTCGATACATTCTGAAAAGAATGATACCAAACATATATATGCAGGTTTTAAAATAAGCCTAATTTAAAGCGTGACAAAAAAATGTGACACAAAAATGTGACATAAAATCATTGCACAAAATCGTTGTACTTTTAGGCTTATGATTTTTTATATATATAGAGTAGATACATTTAGATCACTTTGGAGAGATTTGTTTTCACATTAACATCTGTGGATCAGTGTCAAAAAAATCAAATTCACTGAGAGTCAATATTATATAATTAAAATGTGAAAACTTCCAATGGGGGAGGGGATGTGAATACTTTTGGTATGAACTGTAACATAGTGTATTGCCTGATCTGTATATGGTTTGTCACATAGCGTAGTCATATCCACATAAAATCTCAGTTAGATCAGATCAGTTTAGCTTTGTCCTGGAGTTGTAAGGCAACACTTTACCTTTAGCATTGCCATTTCTATTTTGTTGAGCAATGTCACCTTTTTCATAGCTTCATGGGTTACCGGCTTATCCTAAAAACATGTTCCTGATGGTACATACTGTATTCCCATGAGTATCGTCCTCAAATTTTCTTAGTTGCTAAGCTATATTTTCCCTTTACTATAGGGTGAATGAGCTAGTCTGTATTGCAATAACCTAAAACAGAGAGACACAGCACACCAGTTAAATAAAATGTTTTAAGTCACCATAGATAGAGGGTAAGACTTCTCCAAATGAATAAATATATACTATGTAAGAATGTACAATCAATCATTGCACAATACTAAAGAGTATATGTTCTTAATCATGATCAGATCTGTATTTGGAGTAGGAGAAAGTGAACAATTTCTACACTGTGTGAACGCTGGCCCCGGCACAGACAGACGGACAACATTGTTTCACCACACACCATTTATTTTCACCAATATTATTTACAAAATGGCTCACGTGCACCCCCAGTGCCTTCTCGCACCGAGTTCCCCAAAGTCCAGGCCCACAGTCTTTTGTGCCTTCCTGGCCGCCTCCAGTCCTTCCTCTTGCTCAGTCCACTTCCACCCGACTTCCACTCCATGACTGGAGGGGCGCCCCTAAATAATGCCCCGGATGAGCCCCAGGTGCTTCCGCCATCTGTTCCTTGGCCACGCCCCAGCGTGGCGGAAGTGTCGGCTGCCTACCTGGCAGCTCTCCGGGCGCCACATAAAGTCTTCCCCCCGGCACTTCCTGGTGTGGCGGAAGTGTCGGGTTCCCGGATAATTAGGCACTGGGGCGCCGCCTGGCGGTGGCCACGGTCCCTGCAGGGCTGGGCTTCCATGCCCTGTACCGAGGCCCCTGCCTAACCAGGACGGACGCCCCACTCTGTCTGGAGGAGGCACTCGCCTCCTCACGTCCTCCAAGGTGTCCCGCCGGGCTCCAGCCCCAGCCGCGACCGTCGGGATAAACCGGCATCGGAGCGCCGCCTGGCGGTGACCACGGGCCCCTACAGGGCTGGGCTTCCATGCCCTGTACCCGTGGTCCCCCACAGAACCAGGACGGACGCCTCGCGTGTGGAGGAGGCACAAGCCCTCCTCTCGTCCTCCAGCGCCCCGGCCGGGCTCCAGCTCCGGCCGGCGACTGCATGGGATCAACCGGCATCGGGGCGCCGCCTGGCGGTAACCACGGGCCCCTACAGGGTAGGGCTTCCATGCCCTCAACCCGTGGCTCCCAATAAAACCAGGACGGACGCCCCCTCGCGGTGTGGAGGAGGCACAAGCCCTCCTCTCGTCCTCCTGGGCGTCCCGGCCGGGCCCCAGCCCCGGCCGGGGACCACAACTGTAAGAGAAAAATGTACTTGAAACTGCTTGTCTGTTTAACTAGGACATCCTGACATTTGTCCCAATACTTTTAAATTAAGAAATTAGATCAAATGTAACATTTAACTTTGTTTTGTTCTCTGATACCAGTTTGCATATAAGAAGTCTTACTTTTTTAGCCAGGTTTTTATCCATGACTGTTACTGATTAACTATTTTGGGGCTTTACTTAATACAGAGGTGTGATTCTGGACAAAACCATGTATCTGTATGCTGATTGGTCTGTTGGAAATGCTTCAAGGACATTATATGTAAATGAACCTCAAGGACTAAAATAAGCTTTCTCTTGGATTTCTTCAGTCTGCCACAATGCATTGAACAAGTTATATGGGGCACAACCTTTTGGTATAAATAAAAGATACCAATGTTTGGAGCTCATTTATAATAATGGTTCAAGACTCTTTTTATTTACTAAGTATTTCCACAACAGCACCAAACAAGTGTCATGGTAAAAAAACTACAAAAAAGAAAAAAAATCTCTTAAGTATAGATATAGTTAAATTATCCACAGTTTTCCCTTGTTCTTGCTTAACAAAATAAATCCCAGATTTTAAGAAATATTTCTTTGAATATTTGCTTGCCCCTCCTAGAATCTGTCCAGACTCAACTTCATCCCCTTATTCCGTGTATTTCATGGCAATCTAAAATTACTTCATTGAATAGCATATATTCCATTTAAGGCTGATTACTTGTCATTTCTGGATTTAATAATTAGGCACATATTATACTGAAATCATACAAAAATAACGTAAGGTAATAATGAAGCTGAGAAGAAAAACTTCCTACATTGAATGGTCACCCATATTTTACACATTAATAAATTATTAATAGCATGTTTTAAATCAAATTAAAAAAAAAAGAAAAATCTTTGGTACACTCCTCATATTACACATGTTGCATCTTGCTTCCTTTAGTGTTAAACTCTGTTTGAACTAACACACATCACCTTAAAGTGATAGCTTTGTTTCACCATATAATACATGTGTTAAACCCGCAGTGCATAAATGAAGTTTTTTCTTTATGTCAAATCTGTTTGAAAACAGCTCATTAACATGGGATGCACACAATAATTCCTTTTACGACTATCCTGCTGTCTTTCCAGGGCACATCAGGCATTCTCAAATGCAGGAAGAGTGTTCTGGCTTGGCTTTAGACAAAAGGTTTTTCACATGTACAATGTATTATTTCATTGGCATTTTATAGTAAAACTAGCAGAATACCCGCGCTTCGCAGCGGAGAAGTAGTATGTTAAAGAAGTTATGAAAAAGAAAAGGAAAAATTTTTTAAATAGCGTAACATGATTGTTAATGTAATTGTTTTGTCATTGATATGAGTGTTGTTCTCATATCTATATATATATATCTATCTATCTATCTATCTATATCTATATATATATATCTATATCTATACAGTATATATATATATTTATATATATATATATATATATATATACAGTATAGCAAAATGCAGCGGAGAAGTAAAAAGAAAAGGAAACATTTTAATAATAACGTAACATGATTGACACTGTAATTGTTTTGTCATTGTCATGAGTGTTGCTGGCATAATATATATATATATATTGTGGTGGTTTGCCGGCATTTCACTCTGGCCCTCAACCCCAGGCCGCCAGGAGGAGCTCTCCCGACAGCATGATCATGCCCCGAGTTCCAGCAGGGCATCATGGACTAGTGTTTGTACACAGCCCTGCTGGATACCTTGGGGGCCACCAGGCGTCGCTGTAGGGGGGCTCGTAGGCTCTTATATGCCCTATAACCCAGGAGTGCGTCACGGTCACGTGACAGGAAGAAACGACGTGCTCCCGGGTTGAAGAAAAGGACTATTTACCTGACCCGGAAGGAATAAGGACTTGTGGACTGTTGGGCAGGAACACCTCCGGGTCAGGGAATATAAAAGGACTGTGGGAGCTCCCAGACGATGAGCTGAGTTGAGAGGCAGGGTGGCTAAGCGTCTGGGAGTGGAGGATTGGTTTATTAATTATTGTATTGTTTATTGAGACTTGTGGATAGGAGTGTGCTTTGTGCACTTTATCTATACTAATAAAAGGCAAAGCCCTCACTCACTCACTCACTCACTCACTCACTCACTCACTCACTGACTCATCACTAATTCTCCAACTTCCTGTGTGGGTGGAAGGCTGAAATTTGGCAGGTTCATTCCTTACAGCTCCCTTACAAAAGTTGGGCAGGTTTCATTTCGAAATTCTACGCGTAATGGTCATAACTGGAAGCTGTTTTTCTCCATTTTACTGTAATGGAGATGAGCTTGAACGCCGTGGGGGCGGAGTTTCGTGACATCATCACGCCTCCCACGTAATCACGCAGTACATAGAAAACCAGGAAGACCTCCAAAAAGCGCTGAAGAAAACATGCATTATATAATTGAGAAGGCAGCTAAACAATAAGAAGCGGCGAAAGTGACATATACAACCATATTCATGAGTTCTGCTACTTCGGAAACAAAGCACGATGTAAACCTACACTTTAAATTAAGTTCATAGACAGGCTGCGCTGGCGTTTGTAATTTAGTGCCTGCCCATATAAGGCCATCCGTCAGCGCAATCCAATAGCAAACTCCACTAAATATTCACGGGTGAAGGACTGTGCTTATGCAGAGGAAGATGAGATGGTCAGGGTGGTGTTTGACACAAACTCAGCGAAACTGCGAGAGAAAGTTTTAAGTGCCAGGACTAAGGTAACATTAAATACAGCCATGGACATAGCACGAGATGGCACCAGCACAGCTGGGAACCTTCGATGCATGTACACCGAGTGGCTCACGTGAACTGGCGCAGTGCACAGATAAAAGCAACAGTTCCAAAGAGCTGAACAAAACCGAATTACACAATTGAAAAGGCAGCAAAAATATGAAGCGTCTGATACAAGCATATTCATAAATCCAGCTACTGCGGAAACAAAGCACACGTGGAAAAAGTCAATGTCCCGCTAAAGGAAGACAGTGTAAAAAACCCGTGCATGCAGTGTGTCAGGTCTCAGATAAAGAAGAAGCGAGCTGTTTATTGATGCAGTAAGAAACGAATCGATGAATGAAACCTGTCATCTTTACAACGATTGACAAACACGGAATGTAACTTGAACACAACACATCCTACAAATACGAACCTGATTGAAAGAAATAATGATAATCAAATCCTTGATGACAGCAACACTCAGTAACACTCACAAAACAAATACTGTATATTGACAGTCATGTTACGTTATTTTTAAAATGTTCCCTTTTCTTTTCTAGCTTTTTAACACACTACTTCTCCGCTGCGATACACGGGTATATATATATGTATATATATATCCCGATCTACATACTCGAATAATGGATACTTTATTCGCCATCAATGATTGTTTTGGTAAAGCCATACTCAGTGTATTCATTAGATGAACGGTAAAAAAGTAAGAGCGAGGGGAGGATGACTTATTGAGGCATGCAGGCTGTAGTGCGTCAACTCTATCTGAATTGCGCGATCACATTTGAAAAATATATCTTTTCAAGTTCTATTTAGTCCATATGTGTCAAACTCAAGGGCCAGGGCCACATCCGCCCGGCGTAATTATATCCGCCCGCGAGATCATTTTATATACTGTATTATTGTTATTAATGGCCGGGTATATGAAGCGCTGGTAACACAATAAACTACAGATCCCATAATGCAGCGCTTCAGCTGCCTTGCCAACACTTACCGTTAATCAAGTCTAGCTTATGATGCTGCAAGTTATTGCGAAGCTAGCTCACACGATGCTGAAGAGAAAAGTTGATTCTGAAAATAGAGCCTTTAAAACCGATGGGAGGCTGAGTATATGTTTACTGAACCCGTGTGTCTCATTTGTGGAGCTAATGTGGCTGTAATTACAGAATTTAATCTAAGACGGCACTATGAGACAAAACATCAGGGTAACCTGAATGCAATGCAGAAGATACAGAAAGCAGAAGAATTAAATAAGAATCTGACACTTCAGCGGACGTTTTACCGTGCACAATCACAAAGTGATTTCAAGTGAAGCTGCTTTTATGGGAGACACAAATGCACCAGTGCAACTTGCCCCACTTTCCCTGTTGCCAAGTAATGTTAAACCAAGTCGTCACTACGGTGTTCCCAAATCGCACTTTGCTGATAAACTGAGCGCACTGAGTTTGCACGGCGCTTTGGTGACTTTGAAGAACAAAAAGTCCGTCTACATGCGGCTCGAACCTTGTGCATGTTTGGTAGCACATATCTGTGTGAGAAGCTCTTCTCAGTGATAAAGACTAACAAAACAGCACACAGGAGTCGCCTCACTGATGAGCACCTGCAATCCATCCTGAGAATCTCCACAACACAGAACCTCACACCAAACAGAAACGAACCTGTTGCCAAAAAGATGCCAGGCGTCCAGCTCTAAAATGACATATGAGCAAAGACAACTGAATGATTTGATTTGTTATTGCTGAAAGGAACACATTTTATTTATATTTCCAGGTTTTGTTATGCAGCATGTTCATATTTGAATTTGTATAATTTTGACAGGATATATTTTTATGGAGAGCAAAATCTTTTGGGATATTTAAAATCTAAGTTTATTTTTATATAAAATTACATAAGAGTAAAGAAATTTGAATGTTTGTTCTTTTAACGTTTACTTTATTTCTAACTTGTATAATTTAGACAGGATATATTTTTATGGAGAGCAAAATATTATAAGTTGTTTAAGGTTTGAGTTGATTTATTCAGGAATAATATTCCTGTCTGTTTTACCATTCCTACCAAAGATATTTCTGTCGACTAAATAAAAATTCCTTCTATTTAAAATTTAAATAGAACTTGAACAAATACGATAGTTCATAATATCCACGCAGACTTGCACGTAAGAGCGGGAGTTATCCGTTTTAACAAGCAGCGTATTGCACTGATACTGAAATAGCTGTGTGTGTATATATGTATATATGTATGTATATGTATATATATGTTTATATATGTGTGTGTATGTATATATATATATATATATATATATATATATATATATATATATATTTGTGTGTATATATGTGTGTGTATGTATGTGTGTATGTATATGTATGTGTATATATGTAGATATATATGTATGTATATACAGTGGAGGAAATAATTATTTGACCCCTCACTGATTTTCCAATGACAAAGAAATGAAAAGTCTCAGAACAGTATTATTTCAATGGTAGGTTTATTTCAACAGTGGCAGATTGCACATCAAAAGGAAAATCGAAAAAATAACTTTAAATAAAAGATAGAAATTGATTTGCATTTCATTGAGGGAAATAAGTTTTTGAACCCCTACCAACCATTAAGAGTTCTGGCTCCCACAGAGTGGTTAGACACTTCTACTCAATTAGTCACCCTCATTAAGGACACCTGTCTTAACTAGTCACCTGTATAAAAGACACCTGTCCACAGAATCAATCAATCAAGCAGACTCCACACTCTACAACATGGGAAAGACCAAAGAGCTGTCCAAGGATGTCAGAGACAAAATTGTAGACCTGCACAAGGCTGGAATGGGCTACAAAACCATTAGCAAGAAGCTGGGAGAGAAGGTGACAACTGTTGGTGCGATTGTTCGAAAATGGAAGGAGCACAAAATGACCATCAATCGACCTCGCTCTGGGGCTCCACGCAAGATCTCACCTCGTGGGGTGTCAATGGTTCTGAGAAAGGTGAAAAAGAATCCTAGAACTACACGGGAGGAGTTAGTTAATGACCTCAAATTAGCAGGGACCACAGTCGCCAAGAAAACCATTGGAAACACATTACAATGGATTAAAATCCTGCAGGGCTCGCAAGGTCCCCCTGCTCAAGAAGGCACATGTGCAGGCCCGTCTGAAGTTTGCCAATGAACACCTGAATGATTCAGAGAGTGACTGGGAGAAGGTACTGTGGTCTGATGAGACCAAAATAGAGCTCTTTGGCATTAACTCAACTCGCTGTGTTTGGAGGAAGAAAAATGCTGCCTATGACCCCCAAAACACCGTCCCCACCGTCAAGCATGGGGGTGGAAACATTTTGCTTTGGGGTGTTTTTCTGCTAAGGGCACAGGACAACTTAATCGCATTAACGGGAAAATGGACGGAGCCATGTATCGTGAAATCCTGAGCGACAATCTCCTTCCCTCTGCCAGGAAACTGAAAATGGGTCGTGGATGGGTGTTCCAGCACGACAATGACCCAAAACATACAGCAAAGGCAACAAAGGAGTGGCTCAAGAAGAAGCACATTAAGGTCATGGAGTGGCCTAGTCAGTCTCCGGACCTTAATCCAATAGAAAACCTATGGAGGGAGCTCAAGCTCAGAGTAGCACAGAGACAGCCTCGAAACCTTAGGGATTTAGAGATGATCTGCAAAGAGGAGTGGACCAACATTCCTCCTAAAATGTGCGCAAACTTGGTCATCAATTACAAGAAACGCTTGACCTCTGTGCTTGCAAACAAGGGTTTTTCCACTAAGTATTAAGTCTTTTTTTGTTAGAGGGTTCAAAAACTTATTTCCCTCAATGAAATGCAAATCAATTTCTATCTTTTATTTAAAGTTATTTTTTCGATTTTCCTTTTGATGTGCAATCTGCCACTGTTGAAATAAACCTACCATTGAAATGATACTGTTCTGAGACTTTTCATTTCTTCATTGGACAAACTTACAAAATCAGTGAGGGGTCAAATAATTATTTCCTCCACTGTATGTGTGTGTGTATATATATGTGTATATGTATAGATATGTATATATATATGTTTATGTGTGTGTGTGTAAATATATATATATATTTATATATATATATATATATATATATGACAGCAACACTCATCACTCACAACAGTGACAAAACAATTACATTGACAATCATGTTACGTTATTTTCAAAATGTTTCCTTTTCTTTTTCATTGCTTCTTTAACACACTACTTCTCCGCTGCGAAGCGCGGGTATTTTGCTAGTTATTATAATAAATATCATCATTGGACTTTTACCTGGTGTCTGACGTATAGTCTGAGGGTACAAGGGTGCGAGGAGCGCCCTATTCTGTTACAATTGGCGTAGTCGGCAGGATTCTCTGGCCGTCAGTTTGGCAGAGGACCTGTATTTAAAAAATTTATTGTGGACAGAATACCCCGGGAAGACAACATCACGACACACACAGGAAAAATCGCCAGAAACCTCACCTTTTTTCAAGTCCGTAATGGGGAAAAAGAAGACAAAGCAGAGTGCCAGCCACAGCGGAGGTCTAAAGCATTGCCTACGCTCAAGATGAGCCATGGAGCAGCTACGCCTTTCTGGAGAAATGTCCGGAAGAGGACGTCTCCGACGAGGTATGTGCAGGGAATGTACTTTACAATCTTTTTAATGTAACACATGATGTCCCATGTACATACCTCCCAGATGTCCATCCGAAGGCTCTGTGGGAGGCAGAGGACAAACCTGAAGGCGATGGCGCACTCTCGTTCAGGCAGCCAGGTAACCCTAAGGACTTACGCATTACGGGTGCCGGCGAAGGACACGTGACCCACCCCGGAAGATTATGGGAAGGAGAAGGTCCGTGTTCAGCTGCTTGTGGCTTCTCCCAGGAAAAGACGGACTTGATTTTTCCGAAGGGGAAAGGGGAGGTGAGCGAAGCACCGCTCAACCCGAGAAGGTAAGGAGGGCCGGGAAATGGCTGGTCGATCTACCGACAAATTAATACAGGCAGATCGCAGTCAGCCAAAGATGGCGGCCCGGTCCTTGTCCGTAGAGAACTCCAATTCCCAGAAACCCGTGCGGAACCCGTCAGAGCACGTGCCGACAGCGGGCGTGTTAATTGGCTCCCGGCCGGACGGTAGGATGAACCAGGAAGTAACCCTATCTCCGGCCGAATTAACTAACTGTTTTGACGTGCGGGAGCTTGAAAAATTAATAGAGCCCGTGTGGAGTATTTTGCAGACTTTGGAGGCGATTAAGAAGATCGTTGGGGACTTGGGAGCAGCAGCTGAAGCGCCTTTAAGAAAGGTGGATGGATAGTTACGGCGATTTGGTCGGGAGTCTCCCCTCATGATTGATTTGGTGGTACAGGTGAGTTTTACCGGTACCGTACAGAATAAGGGGACACAGAGTGACACGGGCCCGCGGTTAATTAGTAGCGGGTGCCAAGTCACTACGAGCCCTACAAACGAATGTGGTGTGATGACAGAAGGGGCGGTGGAAGCACTGATCGTACCAGAGCAGCTGAAAAGTGCTGTCTCTCGGAGCGATGCGGTGCTGAAGACGCCGCCTCTGGTTTCTTTTCGACGTGCTCCCGGGTTGAAGAAAAGGACTATTTACCCTGACCCGGAAGGAATAAGGACTTGTGGACTGTTGGGCAGGAACACCTCCGGGTCAGGGAATATAAAAGGACTGTGGGAGCTCCCAGACGATGAGCTGAGTTGGGAGGCAGGGTGGCTAAGCATCTGGGGGTGGAGGATTAGTTTATTAATTATTGTATTGTTTATTGAGACTTGTGGAGAGGAGCATGCTTTGTGCACTTTATTATTATAATAAATATCATCATTGGACTTTTACCTGGTGTCTGACGTATAGTCTGAGGGTACAAGGGTGTGAGGAGCGCCCTATTCTGTTACAATATACTGTATATATATATATATTGTGGTCCCCGGCCGGGCTCCAGACGTGTGCCTCCTCCAGACCGCGAGGGGACATCCGTCCTGGTTATGTTGGGGGCCTCGGGTAAAGGGCTTGGAAGCCCAGCCCTGTAGGGACCCGTGGCCACCGCCAGGCGGCGCCCCGGTGCCGGAATATCCCGTGTGGTACCCAGGCCGGGACGCCCAGGAGGACCGGAGGAGGGCTTAAGCCTCCTCCAGACCGCGAGGGGGCGTCCACCCTGGTTATGTTGGGGGCCTCGGGTGAAGGGCTTGGAAGCCCAGCCCTGTAGGGACCCGTGGCCACCGCCAGGCAGCGCCCCAGTGCCTAAATATCCCAGGACCCCAGCACTTCCGCCACACCAGGAAGTGCTGGGGGGAAGATGACAGGGGACACCCGGACGGCTTCCGGGTGCACAGCCAGCACTTCCGCCACACGATCAGTGCTTCCACCGCCCCTTCTGTCATAAACGAATGCCGGGAAGCAGCCTGAGCCCATCAGGGTTCCCATTTAAGGGGCCGCCTCCCTCCAGTCATTGGTGGATGTCGGGTGGAAGAGGACAGAGCTGGAGAGAGGACGGGAGGTGGCCAAGAGAGAGGCACATAGACTGTGAGGCCTGGACATTTGGGGGAATGGTGCTGGAGGCACTGGGAAGTGCACTAAACTGTAAATATAATTGTAAATAAACTGTGTGTGGTGGAACTATGTTGTCCGTCTGTCTGTGTCCGGGTCCCAGTCCACAATACATATATATATATAAATATATACATATATATATATATATATATATATATACATACATGTGTACATATATACACACACACATATACTATGGGGTGCCAAACAGACAAATAAATAGATTTTGTGAATATATGAAGTCGGCGTCAGAATATATAAAGTCAAATCTTGAATATATAAAGTCAAAAGTTGAATATATAAAGTCATCACTGGAATATATAAAGTCAAAACCTGAATATATAAAGTCAGCGTCGGAATTTATTGATTGAAACGACTCTGAACTGAACTAATTGAACAAAAACGTATTCAGAAAAATAAATTAAAAAAACACTGTTCGGTTAATGTTTTGAAAATGATGCATGTGCCCTGCCCAGGATTGGTTCCTGCCTTGAGTCCAGTGTTAGCTGGGATTGGCTGGCTCCAGCAGACCCCTGTGACCTTGTGGTCGGATTCAACGGGTTGGGAAATGGATGGATATTCCAGCGCTTACTTTATATATTCCAACGCTGACTTTATATATTCAAGTTTTGACATTATATATTCCAGCGCTGAATTTATATATTGAAGTTTTGACTTTATATATACCAACGCTGACTTTATATATTCAAGTTTTGACTTTATTTATTCCGACAGTGACTTTATATAATCAAGTTTTGACTTTATATAGTTAAATGTAGTCATCATTGCATAACTTTTTCTTTACCATAGAAATTTAAAGACTAAATTCAACTTCCATTCCTAACAAAGATATTTCTGGCGACTAAATAGAACTTACTTATATCCAAATTTGAGCTATTGAGCTGTCGCCTGCCTGCCTGAATAAGTCACCCTCGCTTCGCTCTTACTTTTTTACCGTTCATTTAATCATGGCTAGTGGCGGAAAAATTATAAAATGGAAGGAGGATTACACTGAGTATGGCTTTACCAAAACAATTATTGATGGCGAATCGATTATTCATAAAGCTTCAAATGGTGATCTGTTTTCTGTGTTAACCTCATATTTTTTCATACTTCTCAAACCAAGGGGGTGCGAGGTTAAAATGAATCGGGAAGCGCTGATCAATGTAATTGGTGTACCAGGAAATCATGCATTGAGAGAAGTTCCCCTTTGCTTGGAATGCAAAGTGTGATTAAATGCGTGATTTTTTAACGCGTTATGGAGCACCGTGCATTGAAGCTTCACAGCTGTGCTTGTGCTAAGAAAAGGAAACATTTTAAAAATAACGTAACGCGATTGTCAATGTAACCTTTTGTAAGTAGTGCCTGGAGGATTCAGTGTGGAGAAACTGTAGAGACAGCGTGTGTATTAACTTGTGGATTTTTCTGTGAGTATTTGGTGGTAGCGTCACTAAGTCACTTCCGTAACACTGCGTGCGTTAGCTGCGGAGCTCAGCTCAGAGTGAAATGAGGTGAATGGGAGGGGAGATGATGACGTGACTCCCCCACCTGCCTGAACTGTCAATCCCCCACAAACACAGTCTCTCAGAATTTGCATAAGCACAGCCCTTCACGTGCAATTTTAACTTAGTTACAAAGTGATCAAAACTCTCGTTTATATCCTGCGTCCTCTCATTAAACTTGTATCCCACATTAGTCATGGGCATGACAAACGCCAGCGGCAGCCTGTCTCTGAACTTAATTTAAACTTTAGGTTTACACCTTGCTTTGTTTCAGAAGTAGCAGCACTCATGAATATGGTTGTATATGTCATTCTCTCGCTTCTTATTGTTTCGCTGCCTTCTCAATTGTATAATGCATGTTTTCTTCAGCGCTTTTTGGAGCTCTTCCTTGTTTTCTACGCATTGCGTTGACAGTCAGTTCACGTGATTACCTGGGAGGCGTGATGATGTCACGAAACTCCGCCCCCACGGCTTTCGAGCTCAACTCCATTACAGTAAATGGAGAAAAATAGCTTCCAGTTATGACCATTACGCGTAGAATTTCGAAATGAAATCTGCCCACCTTTTGTAAGGAAGCAGTATGGAATGAGCCAGCCAAATTTCAGCCTTCTACCTACATGGGAACGAATTAGTGATGAGTCAGTGAGTGAGTCAGTCAGTCAGTGAGGGCTTTGCCTTTTATTAGTATAGATCTATATCTCTGTCTTTGTTTTCACTTATAGTCATTAGTTTTAATAATGCACATGTGCCTGTAAAATAAATGTGTTTTTCTGTCTAAATTATTTCTTGGTAGTATGTAGTGTAGGCATTATGTGTATGCAGATATTCTGACTACACTGTTTGCTCAATAGATTTTGTGAATTATTCTATACCTGCATCTGTTCACAGGTGTATTATAGGAACATGCTAAATTTCTTTGCAGTGCAACCTAAATTATAATTAAGCAGCATGCTGGAAACTGAGAGAAGACATACTGATTATAGACTGACATGAACTGACGTCATTCTTGCAAACGAAAGAGAAGTGGCTGAGAGGTTTTATGTTTTCTGTGTTGTGAGAGTTTATTAAAAAATACATTTTGCTCCTAAAATCTTTTGGATGCCATTAAGGAGCTGTATGGGAATTTCTAAAGCGTTTTTTTCCCCTTAGAAGTTTTTTTTTTTTTTTGCTAAAAGTTACTTGTTACTTGTACTTGTTCTTGCCATTTGTATTCACAATAGCATCGCCGAGGCAGAGCAGTAAGCACCAATAGCTGACACTGGCATGTCTGTAATTAAATAACCAGAGTCATAGCGACGAATAATTATAAGTAACAGAAACAACATTAGTGGGGAAAAAACAAGCCTGTGGCTGACTTCAAAGTGGTAAATAGAAAGCAGTATGTAGGCAGGAGAGTAGCATAAGGCGCCAATCAGGCACAAGTGACTGTAGTAGCAGACAAAACAGTAAGAAATTAAGTAGCAGAGGATATTCAGTAAGCAAGTTTTTTCTAGATTGAACACTTCTTAGCAGTCAGGAAAGTAGAGCAGTTAAGAGGGCGACAATGTAAGGAAATATTAATTCAAAGGAATACTAATGGCGTGAGTGGAAAGCTTTTAAGTAAGGAATAAGAGGAGCAGAAAGGTAGGAAAACAGAGAGATAAAATTAAAGTGAACCTCATAGAAGGACAAACAGAAGTTAGTTGAGAATATTACAGGAGTTTTAGGGGTCAGAATGTTTGAAATAATTGCAGCAGTTCTTTACTTTTTTTTTTTTGCTTTAAATTTTATTTAGTTTTACTGAAATCAAACAAATCACCAAAAAACAGATAATATTTACACTTGAGTTCTTAAGGAGGTTAGTACAAAGTACAAAATATAAACCCTTGATGCATATTCCTAAGAAGTCTCTGTGCACTGGGGAGATTCCAAAGGAGTTGAAAATTACAAATATGATCCCGTTATATAAAAACACACAGATAAATTAATGGAAAGAATTATTGAGGATAAGATTGAACAACATTTGGCAAGAACAGGAGTTTTACTGAACAATAAAATGGGTTCAGAAGAGGAAGGTCGTGTTTTACCAAGAAACAAATGGGTATGATCAAAGTTTATTATTTATAATAATATTATTTATCTGGCATTTCAGAAAGCATTTGATAATGTCCCACACAAGAAAGAAGAAATGGAAGTGGAAGCTCTAGTTATTGTGTGTGGATGGGAGTAAAATTGGCTCAGACAGGGGAATATGGTGTGAGGAACCTTATCAGAATTGGCTGATATTAAATGTGGTTTTCCACAGGAGTCAGTGCTAGGCCTGTTGCTATTCTTATTATATATATAAATAATTTGGATAGAAATACACAGTAAGTAACTAGCTGGCTATTAGTGCAGATGATACCAATCTAGGTGGATTGGCAGATAATCTACAATCCATTGAGTCATTACAGATGGACTTGAACAGCATACAGGCTTGGGCATATTTGTGGCAAATGAAATTTAATATAAGTAACTGTAAAGTATTACATATAGGAAGTAAAAATGTTACGTTTCAGTACACAATGGGAGGTCTGAAAATCGAAAGTACACCTTATGAGAAGGATTTATGAGCCATAGTTGACTCTACACTATCAACTTCTAGACAATGTTCAGAAGCCATTAAAAAGGCTAACAGAATATTAGGTTATATAGCACAATGTGTGGAGTACAAGTCCAAGGAGGTTACGCTCAAGCTTTATAACACACTGGAGTACTGTGTACAGTTTTGGTCTCCAGGGTTACGAAAAGGACATAGCAGCACTAGGAAAAGTCCAGAGAAGAGAAATTAGGCTGACTCCAAGGGTACAGGGGATGAATTATGGAGAAAGATTAAAAAGAGGTGTGCCTTTTCAGTTTAAGCAAAAAAAGATAGAGGTGACATGATTGAAGTGTTTAAAATTATGAAGGGAATTAGTACAGTGGATAGAGACTGTTATTTTAAAATGAGTTCATCCAGAGCATGGGGTTGCAGTTGGAAGCTTGTTAAGAATACATTTTGCACAAACATTAGGAAGTTTTTTTTTACACAAAGAAACATAGACACATGAAATAAGCTACCAAGTAGTGTTGGAGACAGTAGGACTTTAGAGGCTTTCAGAACTATGTTTGATGTTATTTTAGAAGAATTACCTGGACAGGACTGGCAAGCTTTGTTGAGGTGAATGACTTGTTCTAGTTTAGACTGTTCTAATGTTCTAAGCAGTAATGTCTGATTGTGACCATTTTAGTGGAGGAATTTTGTCCATTCAAAATCTGGAAAGTTAGATAAATCTGCAATATACAGTATGTGTTATTAAAAAGCCTAAAATTGTGCACAGCAATATAGAGTGAACTTCATGCTTGTAATATTTTTTAAAATGTATTCAATGCATAATGGAGGGTGGGCGGCATGGTGGCACAGTGGGTAGCTCTGCTGCCTTGCAGTTAAGAGACCTGCAAGCTGTTTAAAGAAAATTAGAAATGAGTCAAATGACATTGAGGTGAAAAAGGAGAAACATAACATAACACAGGGAGGCACAGTGGTAGACCTGGGTTCGCTTCCCGGGTCCTCCCTGTGTGGAGTTTGCATGCTCTCCCCGTATTTGTGCGGGTTTCCTCCGGGTACTCCGGTTTCCTCCCACAGTCCAAAGACATGCAGGTTAGGCGTATTGGCGATTCCAAGTTGTGCTTGGTGTGTGGGTGTGTGTGTGTGTGTGTGTGCCCTGCAGTGGGCTGGTGCTTTGCCCTGTGTTTGTTTCCTGCCTTACGCCCTGTGGATTGGCTCCAGCAGACCCCCGTGACCCTGTGTTTGGATATAGCGGGTTGGATAGTGGATGGATGGATAATGGAGGGTTTATCTTGTGCCTGTTTTAGAACATATTTTTTATTGTTTTTTATTTGGTGTGCAAATACAGTCCAGTAATATCATCTTGTATCACCATCAGTCTCGTACAAGATTATGCAGCTAGTATGGCTGGCTGTTTAGTATACAGCCAGCCATATTTGCTCTCAGATGAATCAAGCTGTTCCTTAGACTGGATAGCTAGGCCTATTATTTACCCAATCTGTGGCAAAGCTGCAAACACAATACTTCTGCTAAGGGAATAGAAATGTAGTGACTTTGGTTAAGCTACTACATCTAGAAAGTGGGTAAGAACAGTGTGGAGAGTGCATGTTATAACCTGTATTTTTAATAATCCCTCAGTCTCGCAATATATGCAGTCATTTAGTAAACTAAGTGTTTCTACCTTCATGAACTTTCTCTTTTAGTAATGCCAAGACAGCATGTAGTTAATATGATATTTGAGAGCTTGGGACAGGTCTAAGAATGAGTTCTTTATAATTAAATCCTAAATAAGGCCTCAATTCAATACTTTGTTGAAGCCCCTTTGGCATCAATTACATCTTCCAGCTTTTTTGAATAAATCTCCACAAGCTTTGCACAACTTGAATTAGGCAGTATATCCCATTCTTCCTAACAAATCTTTTCAAGCTCAGTTAAACTAGATGGGAAGCCTTTGTAAACTGCCATCTACAGGTCATGTGTTCTAAGGGGTCTAAGTCTGGGATTTGGCAGGACTCCTCAAAGACAGTCAGAGGTATGTCCCAGAGCCACTCCAGCATTGTCTTGGCTGTATGCTCCATGTCATTGTCATGCTGAAAGGTGAACCGTTGTGTGCACTCTTAAGCAGGTTTTCTCCAAGGGTCTTTCTATATTTTTTTCATTCATCCTTCCCTCAATCCTGACCAGTCTACCTGTCCCTGCTGCTGAGAAGAACCCCAATAGCATGATGCTGCCAACACCATGCTTCACCTTAGAGATGATATTAAGCATGTAATGAGCAATGCCTGGTTTTCTCAAGGCAGTGCTTAGAGTTCTGCTCAAAGAGTTTGGTTTTTCCCTTAACAGACCAGAGAATTTTTTTCCTCATGTCCTCAGTGTCCTTTAAACGGTCATATGCTTTTTACTCAAGAGTGGATTCAGTCTAGCCCTACTGTCATAAACACCTGATTGATGGAGTGCTACTGAGATGGGCATCCTTCTGACAGGTTCTCCCATCCTAGCAGGGGATTTCTCTAGCTCTCTTAGTTGGATCACCTTGTTCTCGATTACCACCCTGCCCAAAACGTGGTTATTTAGTTTGGCTGGATTGCCAACTCAGAAAAGAGTCCCAGTTGTTCCAAACATATTCCACACCACAATTAATTAGACTACTGTGCTCCTAGGAACACACAGGGCTTTAGAAATGATTTTATACACTTGCCCTGGTCTATGCCTCACCGCAATTTTATTGCAGAGGTCTACAGAGAGTTCCTTGGACTTAATGGATTGGGGTTTTCTCCTGATATGCAGAATGAATTGTGGGACCTTATATACATAGGTCTGTGCCTTTCTAAATGATGTCCAGTCAGGTGGATTCCAATCAAGTTGTAGACACATCTCAGGGGTAAAGCCACAATTTGGAGTGCCACAGCAAAGGTTCTGAATCTATCCTTATATATAATTTCATACTATCCGTATGTATGGTGTTCGCGTCAAAACCCCGTATATATGGTGTTCAAGTCAATAGCTTGTGATACTATCCGTATGTATGGCGTTCGCGTCAATAACCCACATGTATGGTGTTCGCGTCAATACCTCGACTCAATACAAGTTAGAACGATGCAGTGGGACTTTGCCTCTGTAGTTAGAAAATAACGTGGCAATGCGGATGCAGTATTGCATGAATGGCTAAGAATGTTTGAATGCTTCAGTGACGCCCCTGGATGACCGAGTATAGTAAGTCAGTGTTGGTTCGAGCTGATAACAGTAAGTCCATTGGTTTTTGGAGCGTTGGTTTGGTGGGGCGTACTTTCCAGAACTAACTTCGTCGACTGACTTAAACCATTTGACAGCTCTGGAACCGTAAGAAATTTAGAACGTATCGCTATTTGCTTGGTACGTCGAAATCTATCTTTGGGCAGTTCGGTTTTGGCATTCATCCTTCTGACATCTATTGGCAAACTGAGTAATGACGACTGGGTATTAACAACGGTCATTGTTTAAATTTTAGCCGATCTCAGATCTAAAATGACCACGCCAACATAATTATTACTCCGACTCTGATTAGAGTCGTAAAATATGGTTTGTTTTGAAAATTTGTTTGCCAGAAAAAATCAAAAGAGGAGTGCCGAATAGCTGAGTTCATGTCTCGCAGCCCCGTTTAAACAGGAAGCTCTTCATTACATCGGCTGAAAAGGTCTATTTTAAGCACAAATCACTGCCATGATAACAAAATTATTTCAAGGACTTAAAAAAACAAATTATTCTTTGCAGAGAAAGTATGGATTTCACAAACAGAATTTGTAGCCCGATTCGATAAGGCTCCCAGTCGCATGGCAAGCAAGATGCATAATTGCTAAGGATGGAAGAGAAGGTAATGAAGGTAAAGAAAGCAATTACGATCGAAACGAAGAAGGAAATTGTGCGGAAATATGAGAGTGGTGTTCATGTTACCGATCCTGCTAATACCGTATTTACTCATGTATCACGCACCCTCAAGACGCGCACCCTAATTTTTACAAAGAATATTGCGAAAAAAATTTTGCCCCGTGTACGATGTGTGTTGTGATTGTATAGGAAGCGTTTAGAGAGAGAGCAAGCATTGTCGTGCGAGTGCGTGAGCAAGCTTGAGAGAGCGTGAGTGGGTGAACAAGTGAGCAAGAGAGAGAGAGAGCACGAGTGGGCGAGCAAGCAAGCGAGAGAGAGAAAGCGTGAGTGGGTGTGCAAGCGAGCGAGAGAGAGAGAGCGCGAGTGGGCGAGCGAGCCTAAGCAGAAAAAGTTTCCTTGTGTATGACGCGCACCTGATTTTCTAATGCTAATTTTTGTGAAATAAATACAGTATGTACAGCATGTCGAAATCCACCATCTCGATAATTTTACAAAGAAAAGATTTGCATAAGGAGGCTCCTTCTAAACAATAACCACCTTCCGTTTCATTCTCCTCCTCCTCCCTTCCTGCAGCCCAAAGATGTTAAATTAAATGGTGAGTACAGTATGAAATTGTTGTTTCTGGTAGGCTAGGCACTTTTTATAACTTTTTGGTTAGTACATTAGAAAAATGATTGGTGTTTTGGTAAATTATGCACATTATACAACCCTTTTTTATGAAAAGGTTAAATAAGTGTTGCAGTAGGAGGTTCGGAACACATTATGGTTATTTCCATTATTTCTTATGGGAAAAATAGTTTTGACTTACAACCAACTTGAGTTACAACCAGCCCTCGCGAACGAATTGAGTTCGTAAGTCAAGGGTCCACTGTATATATATACTAGCAAAATACCCGTGCTTCGCAGCGGAGAAGTAGTGTGTTAAAGAAGTAATGAAAAAGAAAAGGAAACCTTTTGAAAATAACATAACATGATTGTCAATGTAATTGTTTTGTCACTGTTATGAGTGTTGCTGTCATATATATATATATAGATATTGTAAAAGAGTGAGGAGGAGACAGCAAAAAGGTTTGGGGTTTTCCGGCCCCGTATATTGTCGATAATCCACAATATTCAAAAAATAAACGGTCAAAAATATAAACAAAACTGTTCATATGCGCGACGCCTTAGCATGGCGTCGGCGGCCATTTTAAAAAGGAGGAGCCGGAAGTGGAGGAATGCTGGGAAGGAACCGTGAGGGAGGATGGGATTGATGACGTCAGG
Organism: Polypterus senegalus; assembly: GCF_016835505.1. Lineage (NCBI taxonomy): Eukaryota > Metazoa > Chordata > Cladistia > Polypteriformes > Polypteridae > Polypterus > Polypterus senegalus. The sequence goes on along the minus strand of NC_053156.1, from coordinate 210,430,777 downwards.
AAAGATGGCAGAGGAAGGGCGGAAGTAGACGTGGTGCGGGCAAAACCCGGTCTTATGGTGGCGGAGCGTCTTTTTTTCTCTAAGGAAGCATAGGGAGAAAGTTAGTACCCCACCATTCCCTGCCGGCGAATGTCTTCCCAGGTGTGTCAAGATCCTTCCGCGGTCTCCGACTCGCGCGTGCGTGACAATATATATATATATATATATATATATATATATATATATATATATATATATATATATATATATATATATATATATAAAGAGCTGGAAGAAGTGGCGGGGAGAGGGAAGTCTGGGCCTCTCTGCTTAAGCTGCTGCCCCCGCGACCCGACCTCGGATAAGCGGAAGAGGATGGATGGATGGATATATATACATACGCACATACATATATACGTACATATCTACATATTTACACACACACATATACATATACACCTATATATATACATATATATCTATATCTCTATCTATCTATATTAGATATATATATCTATTGTCACACACGAATAGGAGACCGCGGACGGACCTTAAACCACTTCGGAAGACGTTCGCCGGCAGGGAGTGGCGGGGTACTAACCTTTCTCCTATTATTTCTTCCAGGAAAAAAGATGCTCCGCCATCATAAGCCTTCTCGCAGTACGTCTACTTCCGACCTTCCTCCGCCATCTTTCCTGACGTCATCAGTCCCATCCTCCCTCACGGTTCCTTCCCAGCATTCCTCCACTTCCGGCTCCTCCCCTATAAAATGGCCGCCAATGCCTAGAATGGCGTTGCGCATATGAACATATTTGTGTTTACGTTTGACCTGAGTTCGTTTTTTTCATTGTGGATTGTCTACAATATAAGGGTCCGAATAACCCCAAACCTTTATGCTGCTTGTTGTTGTCTCTTTTACACTATCTATATCTATCTATCTATATAATCTATATCTATATCTATATAATCTATATATCTATATCTATGTAATCTATATCTCTATATCTATATCCCTATATATATATCTATATCTATATCTATATTTTTTTTTTGGAAGGTTTTTCTTCACACAAAGAACCATAGACATATGGAATAAATTACCAAGTAATGTGATGGAGTGTAGTACTTTAGGGACTTTCATATCTAAACCTGATGTTTTTTTCTACAATCTAAGTAAAATAGGATGGATGAGCTTGTTGGGTTGAATGACCTGTTCTCATCACAATTGTTCTAATATTCTTAGACCCTGTATTTAGAAGGAGGAACCTTGTTGAAGTGTCTGAGTTCCCATTGCGGATAATCTTCTTTGAGTTCACATTGTGGATAAACTTTCAAAGGGTACTGGGGAGGACAACCAATCAGACCCTTTCCAGTACATCTCTGCAGTTAGGAAAACATGCAAGAACATCTGGATTTGATGATTTTGTCCTAGAACCTGAAAGCTATTATGTTGTGGTATGTGAAGAAGTAGGGGTCACAGTTTAAAAGGACCTTCATTTCTTTTGTCTAGTGAGCTTAGATTTTAGAGGAAACTGATGACAATGGTTCAGCTGGCCAGAGGAGGGAAGGTGAGCTGGAGTTTTGGAAAGTGAGCAGGGAGAACATAAGTAACAGCGTAAACAGGGATTACAGGTGTTTAATTAGGCCTGGAGGGCAGTGGTATCTATTATTTTTTACTTTTCATTCATGCAGTATTTTACTGTTCCTCTGTATTATTTTTTCTTTCCCTTGTTAATTGTGACAAGTGCAGAGGGCGTAGGAGCCACTCAACCAGACACAGACAGATGCAGGAGGCACTTATAAAAACACAAATGTTTTTATTTTTCGTCACCACGTGAAAAACTGCTTCTCCATTTCCCACAGGCACAACACAGTTCCAACTAAGCCCAAACACACATGTTTTGTTTTTCTCTCTCTCTCTCTCTCTCTCCTCCACTCCTTCTCGGCAAGCTTCGTTTCACTCCTCCCGACTCTGGCTCACCAAGTACTGTCTGCTGGCCCCTTTTATAAAGCCCCCGTAAGTGCTCCAGGTGCTCTGATGTATTTCCGGCAGGACTTCTGGATGTGGTGGAAGAAATGCCCATAAGGGCTCAGCAGCTGCTGCAGCACCCCCGGCAGTGCCCACAGATCCCAACAGGGCTGCACCAAACTCCAACTTCCCATGGAGCCCTGCGGGACTCCTAGGCGCTGCTGCAACCCAGGGGGCTGCCATCTAGCGCTCCGGGGGAGGTAACACTCTGGCCACACTTACTCCCTTGGTCCTTCTAGCTTGGAGGTGTCCCAGCCAGTCAAGGGCCCTGGCCGTCCGCCACATAATAAAGCATATTTGTTATTTTAAATGTCTTTGTAGAATTTTTTTCGGGTTCAGGGGAATCCTCAAAGCACCACTACATTCAACAAGAGGAATCTGTCATATAACTCAGAAGTATGGCATAAAGGGGCAGTGGCCTCCAAGAACACCAACAAATCAATCCAACACCTTCACTGGCCAATCCACAAGAGGGCCATTTGCATTTACAGTTCAGATTACAATATATCTTAAAAATGGGAGAGAAACCATTAAAACTTTGAATGAAGTGTAAATCTTTATAAATGAAGTGTTTATTAACAAAAATAAAGTAATAGAGGAAAAATGCTCAAAAGTGCACAAAATATGTGCCTAAAAAGTTCCAATACATAATCCCAAAGACGTAATCAAAGAATAAAAGCTTAAAAATCACAAAAGCCAGTAAATCCAACAATGTATTGAATGATTTGAATCAAATTGAGTTAATTTGAATATCTTTATTGTCATTGCACAAGTACAACGAAATTGGATGCCATCCTATCAGTGCAAAACAGCAAGAAATTGTATCGCCCCAAAAAACATATAAATATGGAGATTTATAAAAGAGATTCTAAAAGTGGAAAAGCAAAGCAAACATCATATTACTCATCTAGACATTTTTTGGCATTCTGCTGGTATTTATTGCATATTTTGTTCCCTTTAAAGTTTCATTGTGTGAACATCATTTAGTGCAGTCACGGCCTTTGGGTAAAAGCTATTTTTTAGCCTATTTGTCCATGTTTTTATTGTCTTGAAGCATCTGTCCGAAGGCAGTAGTTCAAACAGAGAGTACCAGGGTGGGATGGATCTTTAATTATGCTCCGAGCCTTTTTGAGGCAGCGGGAACTGTAAAGATCTTCCATAGATGGGAGAGGACATCTGATGATCTTCTTGGCAGTGGTGATGAGTGCTTTTCTCTCTGATGCAGTGCAACTCACAGACCACACACAGATGCAATAAGTCAATATGCTCTCTATGAAGCAAGAGTAGAAAAACTACAAAGAGCAGTCTAGCATAACTCCCCTGCTGCTCTTACTGGGATAGGACAGTATTGAAAGTTGGGCTATGGCATCCTCTGTAGACCTGTTTGCCCTGTAAGCATATTAGGGTGTGTTTAACATTGGAGGAAGGCTTGAAATTATGTGAGTTTGGACCAGTTTCTCAAAGCACGTCATGAACACAGGAGTAAGTGCCACATGACGGTAGTCATTTAGGCTGCTGATGGTAGACTTTTTTGGCAGTGGAGCTATAATAGAGGACTTCAGGCAAAGTGGAATAGTGGACTGGGATAAGAACTGGTTGAGGCTACTGGTTAAGTTCTTGATGAAGACCCCAGCAAGCTGATCCATGCAATCCAACAGCACTCGACCACAGATGGCATCGGGTCCAGCAGCCTTCCTCGGATTCACCACCCTCAGTGTGCTCCTCCACCACAAGGGTGTGGCTGTTGTGGGCTGGAGAATGTGATGCAGCTGTCTCTGGTGACTTTACGTCAAAGCGAGCAAAGAAGTGGTTCAGCTGCTCAGCCAGTGAAGTGTCACCGTCAGCAGCTGAGGGGCTGCTGGATTTATAGCTGGTGAAGTGCTGAACTCCCTGCCACAGCTGCCTTGTATTGTTACTATAGAAGCAGTCCTCAATCCTCCTCTTCTAAGCTGCAATAGTTTTTTTTATACCTTTTTTCAATTTGGCTCCAGCAGTGGTGTATTGTGCCCCATTACCAGACCTGAAAGTGTGTTTCTATCCCTGAGCAGGCACTAGGCTTCTTTTATCATCCAGTGCTTCTGATTAGGATAGACCCAGATGCACTTGTCTATGGTAACAGTGTCTGAGCAGAACTTAATATAGCCCAGAACAGTTGTAGTGGACTTTTCCAGGTACTCAGAAATATTGCAGTTTGTTCTCTCGGAGCAGTCCTGTAGCTGTTGAGAAGCCTCTACAGATCACATTTTAATATTTAATATCTTCCTAAGGGGGGTATATGCTGGAATTAAAAGCAGGGACATGTGATCAGACTATCCCAGGTGTGGTACTGTATGATACTGGGTTAGACCTTGTCCAGAGTATTTGTACCCATAGTAGCACACTTAATGCGTTGATGATTTTAAATCCCCATGGTTAGTCCCCCACTATGATGTGAACAGCCTCAGGATACAAACTTTCTTTACTCCTAATGGCATTATATAAATAACCAGGAGCCAAGTTAGTGTTTGGATCGGGTGGAAAATACACTGCAATTACCATGACTACAGAAAATTCCCAGAGAAGATATATGGGCCTGCATTTAACAGTCACAAACTCCAAGTCCAGTAAACAGTGACTCTGTACAGTCTTAGTGTTAGTACACCAGCTGTTGTTGACATACAGGCATAATACCGCCCCCCAGCCCCATTGGAGTCTCCGTTCCTGTCCTGCTGGCATACTGTGCGGCCTCCTAACTTGATAACTGTGTCCAGAATGACTGAGTGAAGCCAGGTCTCCGTGATTAGCAGCTGTCCTTAACAATGTTATTTGCTGCAACCTGTAGCTTCAATTCGTCCATTTTATTTGCAAGGGGTCTTGTGTTAGCGAGAAAGATTCTAGGAAGAGGCCACTTTTGTCACTGCCTCCTTAGTCTTGCCAGCACACCAGCCCTGTAGTCCCACTTCTGTCTCCTGTCCCTGAACCATATCCATTTCCTTCGTGTGGGAATGGTAATCCACGAGGCACGCTAGCGCCTGGCTATGTCCACCGGGATATCGTTGGCTCGGAGAAACTCATCTGCAACAATCCACTCGCTGCATAGTCCTATTTTTAGAAGATCATTCCAACTGTAGAAATTATTCACCTAGCAGAATTTCATTATGCCTGATAGTAATACATATGAAAACAGAGAAACAAAGCACTGAAACGAAAAGCACCGAGCTGCTGCATCTATGAATCATATGACTATAAAGCCAGATTGAGGACCCATTTCATGCTATTCCACCCAAAAAGTATACGGAATGGAACCACAACATTTAAAGAGATGGTACGTAAGTCCTAAATCATAAACAAAACTAACAGAAATGACATAAAAATTAGAAAAATAATAATTCAAAAATAAAAACATCAGAAAAGCAGAAAAGGCAAGGAAACAACCCTGGCTGTAACACAACAGAATTATGCTGTTGGCTTCTTTATAAAGACTCTTTTTGCCCTTCTATTAGATGTTGCTCTAATTGTTGCAATACTACCCAAAAGTGGACATATAAGCAGAGGGACATCAAGAGAAAATCATCTCCTACTTATTACTATGCAGTGTGATTATGAGGCCAGTAAGGGGTGGGATTGACTACACTCCTGGCTCACAAGACCTGATATAAAAGGCCACACAGCACAAAGGAGTTTGGCGCTTACTTGAACAAAGCAACAGGAAGGGGAGACAGAATAAAAGGCTTCATAGTGAGATAAACAGCATTTGGATTGTAATACTGGAATGGTAGGTATGCAAGAAAGCAATCACACTTGTTAGAGTCGAGCATAGTTTGTTTAGTTACCTCAATGAGGGTCATTTAAATGTTAAATTAGTTTGTGCTTTCTTTCTTCCTTATGCAACATGCCATATGTGTGTATTGTTCAAGAAAGTCAATAAAATAATACAAAGTAATATTCCACAGCAGGGTCTATTTTTGTACTTTATTTTGTTTAGTGGGTACAACAGACTTCTGGCAGTTATCACAACAACAAGTAAATAAAACATACGTCTCTTTTTAAATCACCAAGGCAACATGTAATAGATCCACTGTATTGGAATCCTCTCAGCTGCTTGCTCTTGGTTCTACAGCAAACTACTTGCCAAGTGGAGCTTTGTGTGAATGCTGATGCCGTGGAAATCATGGCAAACAAATAGCCATCACTTGTGCTACCATGTCAGGGCATTGTGTGTAAACGTTGTCAAACAGCAGAGGTCTCTATTCCTGCAGACTGTGTGAAAAGAAGAAGGTTAAAGAAGGGGCAGGTGACACATGAGGAACCCAGAACCCACAAGACCAAAACTGTGAAACATGGGACGTCAGCTGGACACAAGGCAGGTCCGGCTATGCTTGATCCCTTTGTCTTTTCAGGAACAAGCCACTTCATTTAATTTATATAACAAAATAAAAACAAAAACATGTTTTAATGGGAGAGATGTTCTGGATGTCTTATATATTTCCAAAAAAATGCATTAATTGATATTTCTAGATGAATAGGCTACAATTTTCTTATAAAATAAGGATGAGATTGAGCTCATACGTGAGTTTTTCTGAACAGTCAGCATTGGTTCAGAAGGAAGTCATGTTTTACTAATAGGCTGAAATTCTATGAGGAAGCAAGAAAAGGGTATAATCAAAGTGGAGCTTACCATATTACTTATCTGGGCTTTCAGAAAGCTTTTGAGAAGGTGCCACTTAAGAGGTTGGGCATCAAACTAAATGAAGTGGGAGTTCAGGGTGATGTTTGTAGATGGGTACAGAAGTGGCTCTGACACAGAATGCAGAGAGTTATTGTGTGAGGAACCTTATTAGAATTGGCTGATGTTAAGAGTGGTGTTCCACAGGGGTCAATGCTAGGGCCGCTGCTATTATTAATATATATATAAATGATTTGTATAGGAATATAAGTAACAGTATAGTTATGTTTCCAGATGATACCAAGATTGATGGATTGTCAGATAATCTGGAATCCGTTAAATCACTACAGTGGGAATTGAACAGCATACAGGCTTGGGCAGATTTGTGGCAGAAGAAGTTTAATGTCAGTAAATGTAAAATATTACACATAAGAAGTAAAAATGTTAGGTCTGAGTACACAATGTCAGGTCTGAAAATCGAGAGTATGCCAGAAGGATTTAGGAGTCATTGTGGACTCTATGCTATCAACTTCCAAACAGTGTTCAGAAGCCATTAAGAAGGCTAACAGAATGTTAGATTATATAGCATGGTATATACAGAACAAGTCCAAAGAGGTTGTGCTCAAGCTTTATAATTTATTGATGTGGCCTCATATATTGTACTGTGTACAGTTTCAGTCTCCAGGCTACAAAAATGATATAGTGACTCTTGAAAAGGTCCAGAGAAGAGCGATTAGGCTCATTCCAGGGCTACAGGGGATGAATTATGGAGAAAGATTAAAAGAGCTCAGCCTTTTCAGTTTAAGCAAAAGAAGATTAAGAGGTCACAGGACTGAAGTATTTAAAATTATGAAAAGAATTAGTACAGTGGATAGAGAATGTTATTTTAAAATTAGTTCATTAGGAAAAAGGGGAAGCAGTTGGAAATTTGTTAAGGGTAAATTTTGCACAAACATAGGAAGCTTTTCTTCGCACAGACAGACAACCATAGACACTTGGAATAAGTTACCAAGTAGTGTGGTAGACAATAAGACTTTAGGGACTTTCAAAACCAGAACTGCTTTTTTAGAAGAATTAAGTGGATAGGACTGGGGAGCTTTGTTGGACTGAATGGCCTGTTCTCGTCTAGAGTATTCTAATGTTCTAATTCACCTGACATACAATAAAGTGCTCTGCTTATGACATGGACAGCATTTCACAAAGTTCCTCTTCCCGGGGTCAGCTCTAATCTAAAGCTGAGACATATCCAAACCGCCCTCCTTGTTACTCTTCGGAAAATTAAAATATACCCTTTGAGTGTATCATGATGTGTCCACTGGAGTCATTTGCACATACACACAAATATATCTTAGTGATTGTTGATTATACCAAAATACATTCCACTTTCAGCTGCCAGTTTATAAACAATCTCCCAGGACCTGGTGGAGATGTTTCAGATGGCATTTCTTAAAAAGATCCTGATGGACCTCAGGTGGTCCTTTATGTTTGAGATACCTAAAAAGACAGACAAACTACCAAGTGTTAAGCATATCAAAATGTTTGCTTATCAACCACAGACTGATGAGCTGGCTGTGCACTTTAGCTAGACCCTTAAATAGATGCTGAAAAAACTTATGTAACAGACGCGAGAGGCAGTGGATAACTACTTCCTCTCATATTGTTTGTATTTCATGAGGTACCAACAACAGTATACATTGCTGTAGGAAAACACCCCAGAAGAAACATTCACCTACAGTATTTAAGCAGTATGACACCCAGACTAGCGTCCTGGAGTTTATCAAGAAACTACATGAATAATTTGAAAAGCTGAATCTAAGAGTGAGAACACTTGGAAAATGCTCAGCGAATGCAGGCTCGGCTTTACATTCACAACACCATTTCATACAAGTTTGAGCCGGTATAGTGAGTGATGCTGCTTATTTATACCTCACATTCCAAATTCCTCCCTCCCTGCCACTTACAGAACAAGGTAAAAGAGAGACAGGGATTGGTTAATTACATAGAAAAATAACTTAATAGATGACATTAAGAACAGACATACCTCATGAATTTACTAAAATCCTGGAAGACACAGGGTGATCCTCCTTCAGTCTGGGGGTTGGGTTGGAGTGGGTGTGGGATCCCTGTCTTAATTCTTGAATTCATTAAACTTCAGCTACCAATTTTCTTCCTCTCAAAAGCACCACTTACTGGAGGCCTTGAAGAACAGGAAATATCATGAATTCAAATCTAACTCTTACCCACCCTACCTTACGCAATATCTGCATCATCTTATGGGTTACACATCGATCAGCCACAAAATTAAAACCACCAGTCTAATATACTGTGTAGTTCCCCCTTATGCCACCAAAACCACTCTGACCCATCGAGGCATGAACTTCACTAGGCCTCTGAAGGTGCCCTGTGGTATATGGCACCAAGTTGTTAGTAGCAGATCCTTTAAGTCCTGTAAGTTGCAAGATGGGGCCTCACGGATTGAACATGTTTTCCCAGAACATTCCAAAGATTCTTGATTGGTTAGAAATCTGGAAAGTATGGAGGCCAAGCCAACACCTCTTTGTCTTGTTCCTAAAACTATTCCTGAAGTGTAGCAGAGTGCATTATCCTGCTGAAAGATGCCACTGCTATCAGGAAATACCATGATTTGCCACACAGGGGTCTATATAGTGTATGTGGTCTGCAACAATCTTTAGTTAGGTGTTATAAATCAAAATAACAAAATAACATTTCCCAGAGCATAACAACACTACCTCAGCTGCCTTGCCCTGTTCCCATAGTGCATCTTGCTGCCATCTCTTCCCTAGGTAAACGACTCAGATGCACACACCTGTCCACATAATGTAAAAGAAAACATGTTTTATTAGACCTGGCCACCTTCATACATTGTTCCATGGTCCAGTTTTGATGGTCTTGTGGCCACTGTAAGTGCTTTTGCCTGTGGACATGGGTTAGCATGGGCACTCTGATCAGTATATGTCTATGCAGCTCCATACTCAGCAAGCTGTGATGCACTGTGTGTTCTAACACCTTTTCCTCCTGGCCAGCATTAGGTTTTTCAGATGTTTGTGCTATAGCAGTTCTTCTGTGTGATCGGACCAGACAAGATAGCCTTTGATAACCATTCAAGTCAATGAACCTGCTGCCAGTTCACTGGTTGTCCTTTGACACACCGCTTTTTTTTAGGTACCAATGACAATGTACCAGGAACACCAAACAAGACCTGCCATGTTGGAGATGCTCTGACCCAGTCATCTAGCCATCACAGTTTAGCTCTTGTCAAAGTTGCTCAGATCCTTCCACCTTTAAGAACTGAATGTTCACTTGCTGTCCTAAATATCCAACTCCTTGACAGATGCCATTTTAATGAGATAGTCAATGTCATTCACTCCATGTGTCAGTTGTTTTAATGTTGTTTAATGTTATATATATATACTATATATGGATAATTTACAAAGTATTTCATATTTGTATTTTTGCAGATTCTGCTAATTTTTACGTTCTCATTATAATTTCTAAATATATTATTTTAATTACATTTTTAGCATAGATATTCCAAGTAACAGTGCCAAAGCCATGAATATCTAAATAAGTTCTTAAGTGAAAACTGAAATCCAATAAAACATCTTGTAAAAATAACACAAATTCCATATGTCAGAGACAAACTATTTCAAAGAATGACCAGAACATAAACATTTCTGTAAAAGTTAGTATTCCCAAATCATATTAGTGAACAAAACATTAAGACATATTAATCTCTAATACTGTACAGTGTCCTCTATAAGTAATGGGACAGTGAAGGAAAAATACTGTACTATTTTGTTTTCATGATTAAAAAATTCTCAACATCAGTAATCTGGCAGGTCTGCAGAAAAAGACAGCATTTTAGCCTTTTTAAACTTTAGTCTATGGTTTGGTAGTACTACAATATCTCAAAAATGCACTCACTTACAAAGGGCAATCCATTTAAATTCAGCAATTCACCCATATTTATGTATATGACGTTTCACAGGTGGTAGTATTTAAACTACTACGCGAAAAGTATTGAAAATGGCATCACTGTGTAGCCTGTGAATGGAAGTAATGATGTGCTTGACTGGCAACTCCTGCTATGTTCAATTACAGAATGGTGGTGAATCAACTGTCATTAGAGCTGTGTGTATGTTGTGTGCATTTATACTCTGCAACAAGCAGCTATGCGGTGGTGAAAAGAAGGATTGCAATTCAGTATGGAGGCAGTGGCCCTAGTGTGCTAGCCAAGAATAAATACAAAATTCGACATTAGCGTTACTATTTTGCAAGCGAAGAGAGCAGGTAGGCCCAGGAGTGTGTGTACCGATGCCAACACAGCTGTTGTGACGAATGCCTTTCAAAGTTGGGTTCTTCTTCAGGTGTGTACTGATCTCGACGGCGCATTGGTGGACCACACCATAGAGAACAGGGGATGAAAAAACATTTAAGGTTCTTAATGTTCATATTCCATTATATTATTTGATAATAACATTAGTAGTTTCCTGACAATCACGCCTTTTCAACAGAGGTGGGTAGAGTAGCCAAAAATTGTACTCAAGTAAAAGTAGTGTTACTTTTACAAAAAATTACTCAAGAGGTAATAAGTACTTGGTGAAGACTACTCAAGTACTGAATAACTATTTGATCATAATAAATTATTTATTTTTTAGAAATGTTGTAATAAGATAGAAAAAAATATAAAATAATGTATTTCCAAATGAGTAAAAATAAATAACATCTTTACAAAATAAAGATGCACAAATAACACAAAGTTCCAAATCTCAGTTTTTCACAACAAAGCTTTTGAAGCCATTACTGTACCTACAGTAGGTAACATGTATGTTTCAACAGTGCAAACTACTTACAGTGACAACATATACTGTACACCAGGGGTGCCCAATATGTCGATCACGATCGACCGGTAGATCAGAAAGGGAGTGCAGGTAGATCACATTGCATTCAAAAACATTTTTTTTAAATGTTAGTCTATCATATATCCTTCTTATGGCATTTGCCACTTGATTGACATAAAGGGTGGCCAGTCTGAGATCTCTTTTCTTCTAACACACTGTTCATCCCGCAAGCATGATCAAACACGCGCGCTGCTGCAAAACTCTATCTAAGTGATCTAGTTAGCCTTCCAATTTATATTGACTAAAGAAGAGATTTAAAAAAAAATTGTTGGTTATGGATTGGATGTGGAATTGGAAGAGGATTTTTTTCTCGCACAATGTCATGATCGAAGTGTGTTTGTCTGATCCGTCAATCTATCATTGCTATTCCAAAGAAGGAAAATGTGGAAAGGCACTTTTGAACTGTTCTTAAAAATTACGAAGCTGACTTCCTTCCGAAAAACGATCTGAGAAAGAGAAAGGAGAGGGAGCTAAAATCACAGTTAATCGGACAGCCATCATTTTTCACTTGGCTGAATTCAAAAGAAAAGGCAAACACACCGAAGCATCGTTCCAGGTGAGTCACTCGATCATTAAGCAAGATGGAGAGATGATAAAAGAGGCCTTCATTGAGGCAGATGGGTAGGGAGAATTTCCTGCTGAAATTTCAAGACTCCTGGCTGGAGAAAAAGGAGTTTCTCCTTGTCATTAAACATGCAGAATAGAACCAACTTAATAACGATCAATGGCCGCTAGACTTGGCATTTTTTTTCCGATCTGATCAACATGTTGAATGAGCTTAATTTGCAGCTGCAAGGAAAAGAGAAAACCATGGTCAATATGATTAACTCAGTTAATGCTTTCAAATGAAAAATGCAACATCTGTCCTCAAAACTGCAGCTCCTTTATTTGGGGAACATCCAAAACCTCGTGTCAGAGGTGGAGACGCAATGGAAGGCATGTGCTCAACTTGAGAGCATATGCTACACAGAGCAGATTGAAAATTGTCTGTCAGACTTTGACAGATGGTTTCAAGACTCAGCTTTACTTGAGCCAATCGCTACATTTAAGTGCTATCCATTGTCACACACGTGCGCATGGGGGGCAGCTAAAGGGCTTGAGTAAGGGCGGTTCTGAAGCATGCCGGGATGTGGCAGAGTGCACTGACTCTTTTTCTCCCTTTCCTGTAGACCATTCACGGGAGATCCTACCTGGCTCTCTTGACGTCACTTCCAGGACTGAGCCAATGGAAGAAGACCTTGCTGGCCCCGGCCCCTGTGATGTCACGTTCGGACTCGAACCAATGGCTGAAGCCCGATCCCTATGATCTCACTTCCTGTCTTCCCCTTTAAAAACCTACACCTTTTCCCTAGTCCCTCAGTTCTGTCTTGGACTTGGTTGGGTGCACATCAGTGCAGTATTCATTTAAAAATGACTTTTGCAGCCAGGAAACCAAATTATACGGGTGGCTGCCCCAAACCTTTCTATGACTCTGTGTGAGTTTTGTGACACCATCTAGGGAAGATGTTGAGGGTGATTTACCCGCATCAAAAACTGCAACACTGTTTCACCTAAAACTCGTCTACAGTGGAGATTTTGACACTACAGGATGACATTCAGCTAAAGTATGGGGCTCGTGGACAGTTTTAGAACTTACTCACAGAGGAAAAGTGCCCAAACAGGAGGACAAGTGCTACCACCTTGACTGCATTATTTACTTACTCTACTTATTTATGCGAGTCAGCCTTTTCCCACATGAAGATTATTAAATCCAAATACTGTAGTGAACATAAATGTATTGAATTGTTATTGTGCCATAAGGGTTATTCAGTTATGCAAGGTACGACAACATATATTTTATGTATAAAGTATATTCGGTATATATATATACTAGCAAAATACCTGCGCTTCGGAGAAGTAGTGTGTTAAAGAAGTAATGAAAAAGAAAAGGAAACACTTTAATAATAACTTAACATGATTGACAATGTAATTGTGTTGTCATTGTCATGAGTGTTGCTGGCATATATATATACACACACACACACATATAAACATATATATACACATCATATATATATATATATATACATACATATATATACACATATACAAATATAGGCATATATATATACATATATACACATATATATATACACACATACATATATATATATACACACATACATATATATATATATACATATACATATATATACTCAGCAAAAAAAGAAACGTCCCTTTTTCAGGACTGTGTATTTCAACAATAATGTTTTAAAAATCCAAATAACTTTACAGATCTTCATTGTAAAGGGTTTAAACAATGTTTTCCATGCATGTTCAATTAACCATAATCAATTAATTAACATGCACCTGTGGAATGGTCGTTAAGACCTTAACAGCTTACAGAAAGTAGGCATTTAAGGTCACAGTTCTAAAAATGCAGGACACTAAAGACTCTTGTCTACCGACTGTGAAAAACACCCAAAGAAAGATGCCCAGGGTCCCTGTTCATCTGCGTGAACATGTATTAGGCATGCTGCAGGGAGGCATGAGGACTGCTGAAGTGGCTAGGGCAATAAATTGCCATGTCCGCACTGTGAGACGCCTAAGACAGCACTACAGGGAGACAGGAAGGACAGCTGATCATCCTCGCAGTGGAAGACCACGTGTAACAACACCTGCACAGGATCGGTACATCCAAATATCACACCTGCGTGACAGGTACAGGATGGCCACAACAACTGCCCGAGTCACACCAGGAACACACAATCCCTCCATCAGTGCTCAGACTGTCCACAATAGGCTGAGAGAGGCTGGACTGAGGGCTTGTAGGCCTGTTGTAAGGCAGGTCCTTACCAGACATCACCAGCAACAACGCCGCCTATGGGCACAAACCCACCTTCACTGGACCAGACAGGAGTGGCAAAAAGTGCTCTTCACTGATGAGTCACGGTTTTGTCTCACCAGGGGTGATGGACGGATTCGTGTTTATCGTCGAAGGAATGAGCGTTACACCGAGGCCTGTACCTTGGAGCGGGATCGATTTGGATCGCTGGCTAGGGCCATTCCCCCCAGAAATGTCCAGAAACTTGCAGGTGCCTTGGTGGAAGAGTGGGGTAACATCTCACAGCAAGAACTGACAAATCTGGTCCAGTCCATGAGGAGGAGATGCACTGCAGTACTTCAAGCAGCTGGTGGCCACACCAGATACTGATTGGTACTTTTGATTTTGAGCCTCCCTTCATTCAGGGACACATTGTGAAACATTTTTAGTTTATGTCTTATGGTGTTGACTCTTTTAGTGTTCATACAAATATTTACATTTACATTACATTGTTTACTGATAGTAAAAACAGTTGAAAGTCAGAGGGCGTTTCTTTTTTTGCTGAGTATATATACATATATACACACACACACATATATATACATATCTACATATATACTGTATATACACATATATATACAAATCTACATATATATCTACATATATATATTAGGGGTGGGACTCGATTAAAAAAATTAATCTAATTAATTAGAGGCTGTGTAATAATTAATCTTGATTAATCGTATGTAATCAAACATGAAAATTTGCCCCAAATCGCAAATGTTTTTTTTTTTAATTTAAAAGGGTTTTAGTGGGCGACAGAATCAAATAATAGACATAGACATGAATATTGTGAACTCAAGCTCTTTTAATTTCTGAAAAAAAAGTGCTTTTAGATAGAGATAGATAGATAGATAGATAGATAGATAGATAGATAGATAGATAGATAGATAGATACTTTATTAATCCCAAGGGGAAATTCACAAAATTCACAAAAAAAACTGCATTTCAATTCAAAACAGAAACAAAAATATTATCCCTGAATAAAATTGGGCAGACTTAAAAATAAAGTGGTACTTTAAGTACTTTAAGTACTGTACATTTTCAGAATGGTATTGTCTTTAAATAATAATAACCAAAATTTCAAAATAAAGTGCAGTTTTTCTTCTTAAAAAAATAAGTCAGAAACATAAAAGGTAATTTGACCAGCTTCATCTTTAAACTCTGAGTAACCTCAGACAAAATTATTTTGTACATTAGGCTAAAACAGTGTGATCATTGAACATTTTGTAATTAGATGTATTTAGAATTACTAACGGTCACGGAAGTCCAATGATCCCCAGTAAGAGCCACAAAGTCAGCTTTCTGTAATGCATCTAATTTTGCTTGCTTTTCAGGGTGCATCAATGTAATCGATTTACAGGGCCGCTGCTGGCCAAATGGGTGCCCTAAGCAGAAATTTACTTTTGTGCCCCCTTCCCCAAATATTACGGAAGTAAACATAAAATAATAAAAAAAACACCTACTATAGGGGCCAAAATAGAACTTTATTTAAATAAAAGTAAATACATAAATAAATTGTATCATTTATAAATTACAATTGTAGCTCTACAGCAAAAAATACAAACTAAAATTACACTTTAAATAAAACATTTATATTAAATAAAATAAACAATAATAAACTGAAATAAAATCAACACTGTCATCTGCTGGAGCTTTCCAAAGTTCAAGATTTACAAAGTCACACTTCTGCTTTTTCTTGAGGCAAAGTCGTAAATGAGCTCTTCATATGATAAAGCCTTTGCTAATTCAGAGTTGATGCTGACAATTGCCAGACCACTCATGCGCTCTTGTGCCATAGATGAGCGCAAGTATGTTTTGATGAGCTTCATTTTAGAAAAACTTTGCTCAGCAGAGGCAACAGTTACAGGGAGCGTCACTGCTATGCGCAGAGCAATCCAGAGATTTGGGTACATGCACGGGCTTCATCTTGGGCTTTTTTCTTTCATTTCGGCGCCGGAATGTTGATGTCTCTTTCCAGGAGCAGGCATATTGTTCAATTATTATCATTTTTGGCCAAATAGGCAGCCGTAACAGAGGTGAGGGCGCGCGCGTCATCACGTGTTCTTAACCTACTCTGCGTTCACTGTAAAATGCAATATATACGTTTATATTTTTGTTTATTTGTATATGTATATTATGAATATTAATTTATTATTATAATATATAAAAACAATTTTTTTGAGCAGCTGGGATGGTGCCCCCCTGGGAGTTGGTGCTCTACGCAGACTGCGTACTCTACGTATAGGGAGCGGCGGTACTGTCGATGTACCAGGAAATCATGCATTGACAAAAGTTCCCCTTTGCTTGGAATTGAAAGTGTGATTAAATGTGTTATTATTTTTAACGCGTTATGGAGTACATGCATCAAAGCTTCTCAGCTGTGCTTGTGCTAAGAAAAGGAAACATTTTAAAAATAATGTAACATGATTCTGCGTTAACCGCATATTTTTTCATACATCTCAAACCAAGGGGATGCGAGGGTAAAATGAATCGGGAAGCGCGCATACATACTCAGTGCATCCCCTCTCGGGAATCAAACCTCAGATGTAGGCGCTAGAGGCAAAGCCTCTACCATTGCGCCATGGCGTGTGGCTTGTCTATTTGAGAGTATGTAGATCAGGGTATATATATACATATATACATATATATATATATATATATATATATATATATATATATATATATATATATATATATATATATATATACCTGCGTTTATAGCGAGAAGTAGTGTGTTAAAGAAGTTATGAAAAAGAAAAGGGAACATTTTAAAAATAAGGTAACATGATTGTCAATATACAGTAATTGTTTTGTGAGTGTTGCTGTCATCAAGGATTTGATCATCATTAATTCTTGCAATCAGGTTCGTATTTGGAGAATGTGTTTATTTAATGTTAGCTAAGACCCGGCACTTAAAAGTTTCTTGCTACGGCAATTTTAACTCCGTTACAAAATGATCCAAAGTCTCGTTTATACCTCGTGTCTTCTCAGTAAACTTGTATGTCGTGAATACCGTCATTCGCCGTAGGCATGACAAACGGCAGCGGGAGTGTGTCTATAAACTTAATGTAAACTTACGGTTCACGCCGTGCTTTGTTTCCGCAGTAGCTGCACTTATGAATATGCATTGGCCTCGCTCACTTTGTGCAATGGAAAAAAATAAAATGTAGTCTATAAGTTATTAAAAGTAAAACATTAACGTTTTGTTCAGTTTCTTGCTACAGTAATTTTAACTCCGTTACAAAGTGATCCAAAGTCTCGTTTATACCTTGTGTCTTCTCAGTAAACTTGTATTTCGCGAATACCGTCATTCGCCGAAGGCATGACAAACGGCAGGGGGAGTGTATCTATAAACTTAATATAAACTTACGGTTCACGCCGTGCTTTGTTTCCGCAGTAGCTGTGCTTATGAATATGCTTGTATTTATGAATACGCTTGTATGCATCACTTGCTTCATAATCTTTTTCTGCGTTCTCAATTGTGAAATGGCATTTATTGTTCAGCGCTGTTTGGAGGTCTTCCTTGTTCTCTACGTACTTACATAGGAGGCGTGATGATGTCACACGAAACTTCGTCCCCCACGACCATCCAGCTCAACTCCATTACATTATATGGAGAAAAATACCTTCCAGTTATGACCATTACGCGTAGAATTTCGAAATGAAACCTGCCCGACTTTTGTAAGTAAGCTGTAAGGAATGAGCCTGCCAAATTTCAGCCTTCTACCTAAACGGGAAGCTGGAGAATTAGTGATGAGTCAGTGAGTCAGTCAGTCAGTGAGGGCTTTGCCTTTTATTAGTATAGATAAATATATATATATATATATACAGTATATATAATTTTTAATGTAGGTAGATCATTTCGACCTGGTCATTTTAAAAGTAGCTCGCAAGCCGAAAACAGTAACAGAATACTGCATATTCAAATGCCCTTCAAATAGCACAGATGACAGAAAATAACATTAGAACAAGGCAGCTTGTGCACGTGCAAGAAGTCTCACTTTACCTTGACTGTCTGTGTCTGTGCATGTTTGGTTAAAACATGCTTGTTCTTTACTCAGTGAAGTAATAGTTAAGCTTCAGCAGGAGTTGGCTGTCATTTTTCATGTACAGTATTCTTTCTTTCCCTGTCCGCTGTCTGTGAGGAATTTGTGCCACTAAGACGTGACAGTTTGTTTGTGGTCATGTGACTGCATGGCTACGTCTGATTGGTGAAAGGGAGTCTTTTGATTATTGTTGCAACATCTGATTGGTGAAACAGTCATGCAGTAGATCCACCGGCGGATTCTCTCTGGCAAAAATATAGCATACTGTATCCAATGGAAAAAAGTAACAATTTGAGTGTTGCCCAATGTAGCGGAGTAAGAGTAGTGTTTCTTCTTCACAAATCTGTTCAAGTAAAAGTAAAAAGTATGGTGCAGTAAAACTACTCTTAGAAGTACAATTTTTTTTAAAAAAAAGTAAATGTAATGGAGTAAATGTAACTCGTTACTACCCACTTCTGCTTTTCAATCATATACATAAATATGGGCCACTCTGTATATCTAGTAACAAGTGAGAGGAAAACTTGAGCACTCAGAGTACTCCCACACAGGCACAGTGACAATGCAAAAACTCAACGTAGACAGGGGCAAAGTATAAGATCCAAACCCAGGACTCCACACGGTAGCATTACTAACCACTTTACTATTATACCATCCCACATTAAATAGATGTACTTTTACATTTTAATTATATGAATGTTTAATATGATGCAGATAGGATTGCCATGAATGCTTTTTTTAGTTAGTACATTCCAGTCTAGTAATTGTTACACATGTATCAGCTTTATCAATGAAAAGATGTATTTGACCATTCAATTACAGGTTGTAAGAAGAGAACAAGCATCTCGGATGAGATGGAGAAAAATGCATTACCCAGATTGGAGGTCAGTATGCAGGCCAGAGGGACAGGAAAATACTTTTGTACCCTGCCAGTATGAATTAATAAATGGACAAGTGGAAGCCAGTTGTAGATAGCGGTTCCAACCCCCAAATGCCAGGTGGTTGTGGTCTTCATACAAGAACCCAGGTGGGACAAACCTAAAGGTGCTTGGGAGATGGAGTCCAGAAATGCAGCCCTGTGGTTTATTAATTCCATTTATTAATTAATACTGGCCGGGTTCAAAAGTATTTTCCTGTCCCTTTGGCCACTTTGTCTGCATCGTTGTACTGGCCACTTCTCCAGGTAATATATTTTTCAACATCTCATCCATGAGGCCCGTTCTCTTCTTATAAGGTCTACACATTTTTCTTTGTTGAAACAGTGTTTAAACTTGTCTCTACCTGGTGTAGTGTGTGCAGCTGGGTGGCAGCTATTAAACAAGACCAGTTCTTGTAGTCCTTTTCCTGTTGATTTTATTTCAACAGTATTTTAACTAAGCTCACTTACTGCTTGTCAAATATAAACAGATGCAGGCGCTGACATTCTAACATTTGTTCTCTTATGGCAGCTCTTTCACTGCATGGAGATGCTTCTAAAGGAAACAAGCCCTTGAGGTGATGGGTGGTCCACTTCATAAAGTGTGCATGTAATGGATATTCTCTGTTTTGCATACGATGCTTTGTGCCAAGTTTCCAAGAACTGCAGCTCTAAATGAATGAACTAGTGTCACATGTGGGTGCGTTTACAGAACAAGGAAGACCATAAAAAGATAAACTCAAATATCCATGCAGCTTGACTTTCTTTTGTCGAAATTCAGCAGATGAATTGCACCCTGTTGCAGAAAAAACAAAAAAGTGATGACTGATCCTCATATACAAAGTTTTTAGCTTTTGTGATCCAAATAATGACCAAAACTTACACAATCAGACATATATATGTAGTTCAACTAACTGTTCATGTTTTGATTTGGAATATCTTTGTACATATTTATTATAAGCACAGCATTATATCATGTCATTTTCTAGCCATCATGATCCAAACCAGGGTTTCTTAAGGGGGTTGGAGCCTATCCCAGCTAGCACAAGGCACGAAAAAGCACCCTGGACAGAGCACCAGTCTACCACAGGGTGAACACACACACCAAGCACACACCAGGGCCAATTTAGTGTCACCAATTCACCTAACCTGCAGGTCTTTAGACAGTGAGGGGAAACCCCCACAGGCATGGGGTGAACATACAAACTTCATGTAGGGAGGACCTGAGACACGAATTCTGGTCTACTTACTGCAAGGTAGCAGCGCTACTACTGCACCACTGTCACCCCTATTAACAGTGTGCAAGTTAGGAAACATATGAGCCTTTTTAACATGATATGAAACAATTAAAATTACCAGTAATTTGTTTCAACACCAAAAAGAGAGTCTTATTATTTTGATGATAATTTTTGTTAGTAGCAGAATTAAAATTTTGTATGCTTTTAATAGCTGATTTACATGGGATACCTAATTTAAAATGTGACCATTACGGGTTGCAAAAGACCTGCTCTTAGATTCATTAGGTTGGTAACACAGCTTCTAGATGCTAGTTTTTTCATTTTTCAGATTAATTTACACAATGGCAAATGCTTCAGTTACCTTTTTGAAGCAGTCTTACAACTGGGCAAATTCCAAATTCAGCTTGAATCCCTTAAGGTGTTAATTTAAATTTCAATTATGCCCAAAATGTCATTACTACACCTGAGCATATTTTGAGAATATTTCTACTGTACTTGAGCATAAAATGTTCTGTCCTGTTTCAATTATGCTTCACTACATTGTTGAATTGCATTTGGCTGCTTTTACTCCTTATTGTTATATCTTCTTCTTCCAGACTATTGAAAATATTCTACAAAAGAGAACTAAATTTTGTTAAATAACTGTTTACGACATCTAAGTGCTTTTGATATTATGCCTTTCACTGTCACCCATGGCATCAATGGGACAAAAGTGCAACATCTCAGAGACTCATTGCACTGAAAAATTAAACTACTCCACTATTTACAATTTGTATTTTTCCCATTCAATGTTTTCTTGGTTTTACTGTTTAATTGGTTTATATTAATGTGTGTTTGTAGTTTAAAATACATAGCATATGTTGAATCTGTTAAACAGGTTTTATTATATTGCTTATACTATTCAGGGGACACACTAAAATTTCATTGTACATCTGTGCAATGACAATAAAAGGCACTATATTCCATTCTGCCTCACCTAGGCTTCCTTCCCTGAATGGTGTTCAGATTTATGTTCTATTTTATCTTTGTTCATTTTTGATTCTTTTGTATGTATTAATTTTATTGTTCATTTGCTATTGATTAAGTTTCAATCTCTGGGCTGAATCCTTTCCATGTTAATTTTATCCTCACTCCAGATCTTCACCTCTTCCATCCTGAGACAAGCTTGTTGTTATATCTCAGCATTTAAAGTCCTGTTTTATGCCTTTTTTGTTCTTTGTTGAGACATTTATTTATGTTAATGTTAATGCTGTTAATCTTTTTATGTATTTTCTTTACCTGTCTTATGTTTCATGTGTTTTGTGGGTTGTCCCCAGCATGCATTTCATTCAGGTCACATTTTTCAGATGGACATGTGAAAATCCAATGAACACTCAAATCTGAAGCATGAAACTGGAACTAATTTAAGGGATCCAAAAGTAAGGCTAATGAAAGCAGCATTTGTTTCTATGATATAGTGTAGTTCAATAATTTTCATTTCACTAATCCTCATCAGATGAAACAATCACAAAGGAAGAGAAGAATAATTTGCAGGTACATTTGAACTTACTGTAATATGTGATAGTCTGGAGCCAAATAAAGTAATATATATTGTCACACAGGTCCGCATTGGTGACAGCATAAAGGCTGGAAGGTAACTTCCTGCCGGAACACAGGATGACGTTGTTTACTAACAACTTGTCTCTTCTTCCCCTGCAGACTGAAAGATCGACGGCTTTAACACCATAGGCGTCAATTCCAGTGTCCCGCTAACTGGACCTGTCTCTTCCTGCCAGAAGTCCTTATTACCAAAAGGTCTGCCATTTTGAGTCAATCACTCTTGATACTTGCATCTGTGAAGATGTTTCTTTTCTTTTGAACATGTTTATAACCCACATTTTGTTTTCAATTATGTGGAGTTTGCCTCTTTATGATTGTTTGTTGTTATTCATATAGAGATAAATAGCTAGTTCAGTTCAGTTCACTTTATTATATTGGGTGGTGGCTTTAACTGACAGCAGACACAAAGCGCTGTGACAGGTTCACTGGTACATATAATTACAAACTTTACAGGTCATCAGTTACTAAATGAGTACACAAACATGACACAGAGTTGTTTAAAAATACAGAAAAAGAAAAGGGAATCAAAAGTGGTTAAAATTAAAGGAGCCCAGCAATATCTGTCCATGAATTAATTCTCTCTCTATGGCTAGTTGACAATGGATGAGAGTAAAAACAAAACTCCAAGCAGCAAGAAAATAAACTTCTAGGGTATCCAAGGGGAATTATAACAAACAAAGTCTGACACAGTCACAGTCCAGGAGACCTTGGTCAACTGGCTGACCACCCCTTGTTGGCTGCTCTACAGTAGAGTCTGTTCTGAGTCATCTAACCTAATGACAGAATCTTTTACACCAATTGGTTCCGAGTCTCCCAGTATCATAGATAGATAGATAGATAGATAGATAGATAGATAGATAGATAGATAGATAGATAGATAGATAGATAGATAGACTTTTTATTTTTAAAAAATTGTCATTATTGTAACTTACACAAAAAAGATAAATTGGGAGTGGTCTCCCCTAGACTTTCTAGTATACTCAGATATGGGGATAGATATATGAGGAGTAAACAGCAAGACAATGATTATATTGTTATATTTTGTACATTAAAGAACCATCAACAACAAATTAAATCAAACTGATAAGATATTGAAAAATTGCTGTAAAAGTAAAGTTAAATAAATCAGACTCTGCAACTGCATGAATAAAAAAGTATAACTTCCGGTTAGTGGAAATAGCTTAAAAGTTGATAGAAATTTATGTTTTGTACTTAATACTTGTATGCAAAATTTGGTTCACCTAACTGAAAGCGTACTACAGTTATTGTGTTTACATACACACACACAGACAGAACACAGACATAATTCCAAAAATGGTATTTTCGGACACAGGGAAGTCTAAAACATCAAGATTCATCAAAATCTCAAAATCGAATTTTTGGACGATTATAATACTTTCCCTACGAGAAAGTAAATTGGACTCAGGGAGTTATAAAACATCAAGATTCATCAAAATCTCAAGGTAGAATTTTTGGACAATTACAATACTTTCCCTATACTTCATATACGAGAAAGTAAAAATGGATGCATAACATGAAAAATAAACATGAATCATAACAAATTTATATGTTGGAAACACAAATTCAATGAAATTACACAATAATAAACATGACCCAAATAAGTGAACATCAAATTAATTCAGTGCTCCCCAGACTCCCTAGATATTTTTTAAGTACATTTATAAGTAATGAGGTTTGTAATTCAGGATACAATTTTTGGTTTTTCAGTTTATTAAATAAGACTCATAATATTAAAAATGTGTATAAGCTGTAGTTTTTAAGTGAATAAAGTGTGTGATCGAGACTATAACTACAGTATAGTTCTCCTAAGAGAAAACCACTATTACTTGTGATTGTGAGTAGACAAATAGCAATTAAGCAAAAAGTTTGGAAGAGCTGTCAGGCAGGAAAACAGATGATATTTTCAGGGGAGTTGAGATGCCGCTGAGGCTGGCTTCCTACAAGAGACAGAAAGAGTGGGCTTACAAGCGCTTACAGGTGAAAGTTTTAGATGACACTGTGGGCCAAGTTTGAGACCACTTCAGAAAACAGGTACGTTAGATTTGCTCTTCTTCTGAACCAATACATAAACAATTAATGGGAAAACAGTATGTATGAACAGAGTGTTCAATACTAGAATGCAAAATAGGTAAGATCTCTGGGAAACTTTGCAAATGCATAGAAAAAAAACCAAATGTTATTATTTATTGGAATGTATATGTTCAAGCTCAGATAAACTAACCAGAGTGTATGCACTTGTAAAAAGATGTGAAATAATGGATTTATTTTATATCTCAGAATTAGCTTAAAATAAGTTCATAACAGGAGCTAGCTAGACCAAGTGAAATTCTCAGATGTCCAAGCTTTTGACTGATATCTTTTACTAAAAGTAGTCATCAAGTCATGGCATAAAATAAATCACCTCTTTTGGCTAGACACAGACACCGTACAGCTTTTGAGAGAAACAGATGATTTATAGCTTTTAATATAATAAATGTGAAACAGAGTGATATGAGCAAGAGTGAAGGCATAGACATTTCTAATGATGCACTAAACTATCAAGATGTCAGAGGAGAAAAGTACATCAAGAGCAGAAAGGCCTTGCAATAGTGCATACTTTTAAAGAATGCCTTAGTTAAATTAAGAAAAACACACTTTGAAAATTACACTGACATCTTTCTCTTGGTTATACTGAAGAAAAGCCTGCTGTATAGATATTGACTTTAATCATTCAGGTTGCATGTTTTCTTCTACTCTTGAATTCTAGTATTTTATGTCCCGTTTCTCTGCAAATTAAATTTGGTAATGATTAAAATAAAAATAAGTAATGATTAAACTAAAGTCTGAATATTTTCACACTGAAACTTCCCTTTTTTAATGATATCATCTACCCAAGTCATGAACGTAATAGTGAGTGATTCAGTATTTCTTCAGCTCTTTCAAAGGTAGCCATCAGAAAACTAAAGGATAATGTTAACCTGGCAGGAGAACTTCCTGACCACTTTCAGAGTAATTGTCCAGCCCTTACCGAGGCAATGATGAAGGAACCAAGGATGTAAGTGAAAGTAGCTAGCCTCAGCCATATTTCTAATGTGTTTAATTTCTGCAGCCCTTTCAAAGGTAACGATTGTGAGAGCTTAGCAACCAACCCCCTCATTCCAACCCCAGAACAGCTGTTGAAGTGGCCCTTGGCTTTTGCTTAGGTAGTCTGAAAATGTATCCTGTTCAGGGGTAACGATTTGGGATCCCCGACTGGAGTTCGGCTCATGAGCGGAGTGACTTTTGGCCCTTGGTGAGATATTGAAGCTGAGATAGGCAGCCTTGACCACTGTTTTGTGTGATGGGAATGAGTGATGAGTGAATATTAAATAGGCAGGTATTGTGTCGTGTACATGTAAATTAATGCTAATAATCAGTGCATGCTCCCAGCCTAATTAAGGTATTTCCAGTATTAACTTGTCAACCAATATAAAAAGATCCTTTAAAGTACCTGTATCTTTCTTGAACACTTTTACACGATAATATTGTAATAAGGAAAATTTATTTTTAGTCTGCATTTAAAGGGTAATTTTGGTATTTTTCAAGTCAAAATTATTTACTCACAATTGATGGCATACATTAATTTGCCACATAAAATTGTATTATAAAGTGAAGCATTTTTTATAGGTTAAAAAAAACGCTATGCTTATAGGATCTGTCCAAAACCTTTTTAATTGGCAAAGCTTAATTTTTATTTATTTATTTTCCCTATGCTCTTGGCTCTCAGCTCTTTCTCTTGGATGGCGGTTGAACGCTTGCTTTGTTAGGTTTTAAAGTTATTAGTTTGCTTAAGATCTGTAAATTTTATTTGCTTGATTGTTTCCTATGTTACTTTATTGAAATCAAATTATTAAATAAAATGTAAAAAAACATACTTAGCTTGTTCTTGCGTTTTAAAATGGGGGTGGATGGGACTGATTACTACACATGAAAAATTGAGCCTTAAAACTTACTGAATACATGCACTTATAAGCAGGAAAAGGTTTAAATTTAAGGAAATGTGATTGAGAAGAAATATATGAAAAATACCAAATAATTAATTAGTACTTTAAACAATGGCAAGTAAACATTTGTTTTTAAGTGTCATAGATAGATAGATAGATAGATAGATAGATAGATAGATAGATAGATAGATAGATAGATAGATAGATAGATAGATAGATAGATAAACAGTGATTTTTAGAGGCACCTAAGACATCTATTCTGTAAAGTTTTAAATTCAGACATGTTGAATACTTTTCTTCAGACTGTTTTTTTATTTTTTTTATTATTAGTAGAGCTATTAAACACACCAAATATCTAACTGGCCAGATAAAGGTACAATCTCCATCCCCAGTTATCATAATGGTGCCCCCTTTAGTATAGGTATTTAGCATTGGAGCTTCTCAGAAGAAGATTAAATATTTCTGTGTTCACAGACACCCTTTGTTTCCTATCTGGGCTCATGTGGTTGGATAGTGCAATCTTTATGCCGTTTCCTCTGACCTTCCTAGATTGTGTCTCTTCTCAGGAACCACCAATTATTCCTCTTAGGTGTGTCCTTTGTTACATACCTATTAGTTCCTACCTGCAAAGAGAGTTCTTAATCCCACTTCTTGATTTATTTTTGCTCTCAGCTGATTTTACATGGGGATTCCAAGCAAACAGTGATAATTGTACACATAAAAAAATAAAAATATAAAAAATAATCATACTAAATAAATTTTAACAAATAAAAACAAAGCCTAAACATCTTGCTTCATTATAACAGTTTAGATTTCAAGCTAACACTAAAGCAGCTTGACTCTGTCTGTTTTCAATAAAACATCATGCACTTTTGCAAAAAAAAAAAAAACAATGAATACTTTTTTAAGTCGCTCAGAAAAGAGTTAGTCATCATAAAATGAAGTGTAATTGTATCTTTGCCCGTTGTCAGCGACCCACTTCTCAGTTTTGACTTCTAGATAAAGAGAAGAAAAGGAGTGTCTCACCAGGCTATCGCCCTTTCAAGGTCTGCTCCCACGGCTTCATTCCTGACAAAGTACAGTGTTCCCAGCTTGCTGCCAACCCACAGGGTTGAAAACCTAGCCCCAGGCCACAAGTCTCCCAGCACCACTGAAAGAGGCTATCCTGTGCTTCCTGCTAGGTAACAGAGAGCACCACTGTCTGCCAACTCTCCTGGCCTGGACCACCAGTTTGCATAATGCGGTGACTATACAGAGGCCTTTTCTCTCGTCTCTTTTAGAATCCCCATAATACAGTTCAAAGGAAGGGCTGGGTAAATGTGAAATTAAGAAGGCAGCTGAGATAGCCACAGCTGAGCGTGCCCTTACAAAAGACCTTCAGACCTTGTAGCAGTTGAATGGTTTTGTCTGAGAAGGAGAGGCTTTGCAGCACATTGATTAAAACCACACAGAGCTGGTCTGCCTGGCTTTTCTTTAAAAGACACGATTTGTTGCCACCTCGTACAGTGCACAAGCTGAAAATCAAGGTTTACACTCGGCGTATGAAGCCTTTGCTTTTGCTATTAATAACGAAAGAAGACAGATGTGTGAACAATTATATTTCTCCCAAGGGATACTGATTTATTTGCCTTCTAAGGCGTCTTCTTTTTCCCAGCCTTTCTCATGCGCACATACAGACATTTCACTCATAATTCCCTCCCTTGTTTTAGGGCCTTGGATTTATGTCACTTGACTGGTGTTTGTTGCCATTGCCCCACAGCTTTAACTAAGTGTGGGAATGCATTTGAAAAGTAAAACATTCTTTTTTACAAGTCTCTTGCTCCCTGAAATAAATGAGCATTTTTGTGAGAGTGTGTAAAGGAGATTGAGAAATATAGTGTTAGTATGAAAAGGCAAAAAGATGGAAAAAGTAAAGTTATTTTCAAGTATTCTGTTTGAGTTTTGAAACCATTTTTGGTTGGTTTTTTGGAACCTTTGCTGACACACTGGGTTTGTCTTTCTTACATCAGAATTTTTGCATAATAGAAAACGTCAGTTTGGGCTCTCTTCGGTTTTAAAAGATCGTGATGAGTGAAAGGGAACCTCGAATTTCATGTTATTGTGCTACCTTGGAAACTTGTGAAGGAGTGCAGTTGGACCACAGTTAGGGAAGTATCTTAGCCTGGGCCCAAAAGATAAATGAAAACTGTTATTTCAATAAGTTAATATGGCAATATTGCAAAACTCATATGTTAATAAGTTTCTTAGAGTGATATAAAATGTCCAACTGGTGTGCTAAATGTTGTAGAAGGAATGAGCATCCTGGAAGTATTTTAGAGCATTAGAAAGATGGTGGAACCAACAACTTTAACAAGAGATGAAAAGGCATTCTGGCTTAAAGGGGGTAGCATATGTTACCTAGCCAACCAAGCAGAGTACATGCTCTTCTTCCAAGGGTGAGGATTTAAAATCCATTTAAAGTCTTCCACCCAATTAGGTGGTAGCACATGGTTGGCAACTACAGTAGGTGGAAAGAGACCATTTTGCCATTAAATGTAGGTCGACTGATAGGATCTAAAGATGCAGGGACACCAGGACTGCTAAGGGATTTCCCTAGTGTCAATGTAGCCAAGGTGGGGATTGTAATTTGAATGAGACTGTACAGAAAATAACAGAATGTTGCCATCAGAAAATAAACTGTCGAGTATATGAAAAAAAATCAAGTCCATTAACAGGCAGGGGTAAGATATCAAATGAAACAAGAAATGAATAAACAAAACAACAAATATAAACCAGAATTTACAAGTGAAAATATTGTAAAATATATAAATAAATAACCTTGTTTTAAGTTTTGCTAACCTGATCTGACAGAGATGTTGATTTCAAAGTGAATGTAATGCATGGACACGAGAAGCTGAGAGCTGCCATCTTATATAGATGTGATTCCAGCCACATCAAAACACAAACGGGAAGCTGGCCTCAAAGAAAAAGAAAAAGAAAACTAAAAAAGCCAGACCAGCATTTCACACAGGACTAAATTCCCAGAATAGGCCTCACCCCAGGTTTACAGGTTTATACAGTCATTACTGTCATGTATACAGTGTTGTAAGCAGGAGTCTGACACATTGTAAAAAGGGACTGAGGCTTCCAAAAGTGCACAAAAGCAGGACGTACATTAATTGACAAGGCCAGAAGAGGCTCACACTTGACCAGCTTGCCCGCAACCACTAACTGCAGTCTTATGCCCCAGCAAGCCCTAAAATGGGGGAAACTAGTTTTTAAATGTCAAAATATGTCTTTATGTCCCAAAATATTATTAATGCTTTATAAAAGGGGAAAAAAAGCATTAAAAACTCAGATTTGTAGTAATGAACCAAAGCAATGAGTCTTTTTTAACGAAGGATGTATTAAGAAATATATGAAAACAGAGAAAAGGGAAAAATAAAGTAAGTACCAATATACAGTATAATGCAAGAGCAGAATCCAATAATCTGTAGCATAAAATATCCAGTAACATGAAATAACAGTATTCAGTTTTAAACTCCAACATAAACTTAACAAACCATTAATGATCATTCTTTCTGACTTATAAAGCCAGAGAGAAAACCCAACAGTAGTGACAACAGGGGTGGCTTGGATAAAGTGACAGTATTTGTGATTTGATTTTTTGTTTTGATATACTTTAATAATCCTTGAGGAGAAATTATCTTTTTGCATCACCTTTTGGGGGTCAGGGCACAGGGTCAGCCATTGTACAGTACCCCTGGAGCAATTTCTTCAGGTTAAAGGCCTTGCTCAAGAGAGCTCACTTCTGGCAGTGGCGAGATTTGAACAGGCAACATTCTGGATACCAGTACAGATCCATAGCCATCACTCCGGAAAAATATACAGTGTATATATACTGTATTATAAGGTCCAACACAAAATAAACAAGTCTGTGTCTGTAACTCTTTTTATTTAACATATTAAGAAAATTAACTACGATCACCTTCAAAATAGTTCCCTTCTGAGTTGACACACAACTGCATACTATGCTGGCAACGTTCAAAGCAATTCCACAGATCATTTTCTGAAAGGCTGTTGAGGATCTCCATAGTTTTTGCTTCTACCAATAAAAAATGGCTCCGTTGAGCATTGAATTGTGCCTTTCAAAAACATGTACACAAGACAAGACAATCTCTTCACTGTAATCCTAAATTGATAATTGAAAAGTTTATGTTGTGGATTTCTTGAATTTCACAAGAAACTTGATGTTAACTTGCAGTTCAATTTGGCACTCTGACATTTTCTGAATGAGGGTAAGAAAACGTGTATATGTGAACATGTACTCGAACTGAGTGAAGCGATCAAGTTCAGTCTTTTCTCACTGTAACATGTTAGAACAAGTTCTGTAACCATCTCTTTGTTTCTCCCCTCCGACTCTTGGTTCCCGAGCTATAGGGTTAGTCTCATTTTTTGTATGTCGGACTTCGTATATATATACAGTATATATATCCATCCATCCATTATCCAACCCACTACATCCTAACTACAGGGTCACCAGGGTCTGCTGGAGCCAATCCCAGCCTAGATAGGGCATAAGGCAGGAAAAAGACCCTGGGCAGGGTGCCAGCCCACCGCAGGGCTACAGTATATATATGATCTACAATATATATATATATATAAAATTCTTTTTGCGTTTGAAATGGAAATTACGTATGACCACAGAACATATTATAATGCACTCGTGTACTCGTGTTTGAAATGGAAATTACCACAACAGTCAGGTTACACAGAGAAAGTGAGACAGAAGCAGATCGAGAGAGAAGGCTCACAGGCTCGCTGATCAACGTATACAACAATCACAAATGAGGGCCTCACAAACATCTGAACAATGTGCTGAACAGAATCGAATTCGACGGATGCTGTATTCATAGGCTACCATGTCACACAGGCGTAACGGTCTGTATATGGAGGGATTGAATTATAACATTGAAAAAGATTATTGCCTAAATCCAAAAGTTACAATAGGAGAAATGGACATCATGTGTGAGTACTGCCAAGCACAGAGGGTTAAATTTGAATCACGTGGGATGTGTTGTTCAGATGGCAAGGTGAAATTAACACCTTTAAGCCATCCACCTGAACCGCTGTTGTCTCTTCTTTCTGGCGCAAGTCCACATTCAACTCAGAACATTAGGAAATACAATTTGTGTTTTCAGATGATATTGTTTGGCACCACGGCTGCTACTGAGTAGTCTGGCTTTAAGCCGACATTTAAAATGTGGGGGCAAATCTCTCATAGAATTGGGTCATTAATGCTATTGCCTCATGAGAGCCACAAATTTTTCCCTTCCACTCAGCCACTGGGTAATCTACTAGTAATGAATAATAATCAAAACTAATAAACACTGAAACATGAAAAATAAATATTCCAAGTCAACAAAAACAACACAGAAAGAGCAGAAAATAAATACAAGCCATGGAAAGAAACCATAGATGTAAATTAACAGGAGACCGAGTCCCAAACTCAAAGAAGAGGCTTCTGGCCAGCACTTTTAAACATTAAAAACTGTAAAGTTGATAAAAATGTCTGCAATAAGAATGAGAGGGAAACCATGCAACCTCTGCTCCCAAAGAGCAACAAAACAATGTCTCTTAATAATAGTTTAACAATTTATTTAAAGAAAAGAAATAACAAAGAGGCAAGGTAGGCACACATAGGTTTGGCTTACATGCAAAAACCTAAAGCAAACAAATCCAAATCAGAATCCAATAAGCAGTACCTTAGGGTGAATACAGGGGTCAAATGTGTTATTATCATGCTTTTACACCCGGGTGCATAATCAGGTGGCCTTGCCTCTGTGGGCTTCACATACATAACGCAGGGCAGACAAAAGATAAAAGAAAACTAAGATGTAGGAAAAAAAAAATTATAATAAACAAAACATGAAATAAATAAAATATATACAGAACAAAAGCAAAAAAAAAAGAAATAATAACATAACACAGAATTATATTTAATTAATACCAAAAAGATCAAATTAACAAAAAAAGCAAACTTAACCCTTAAACTGCCACATACTTCGGAGGTTAATGCACCCCCAGACTCCAAATACTTTTTTGCTGAACTTTTTAAGGAAATGTCACAATTCACTAAGAAAAAGTGAAATTATAAAGGAACACATTTTTTTTCATGCAAAGAGCATCACAATTACTGCAAATCTGATCATTTTACACACTACCAATGAGCTGTAAAAACTATAAAAAAAAGCTACTGCAACAATCTTTTATTATATGTACAAGGTGCAACTGATCCCATTGATGAAATTCAGTAAATCACCGAGCCAACTGTGCTTGAAATGGCTGCACGCAAGCACACAGAAGTCAACACAGATGCTTGCAGGCTAGTCTAGTGCAGCGGCTGAATCCCAGGGCTAGTGATGCTGATTCGCTACGGGTCGTCAGTGGTCATGAGCTGGCTGCTCAATGAAGGTACTGCACTGACTGATCAGCTACTATAGCCGGCTGCAGCATTCAACGAATGTATGTCACCAAAACTATTCAGCTCCGGCGTGCTGGCAAATTATAGCCGATTGCAGCAGTTTAATGGTTAAGCCAGCGAGAGAGCACTAGAACCATAACATGATAAAATGCGTCACGTGAGTGGCAACAAGTGTAGCAATGGTCACAATAAGGCTGCAGTCTTTCAAAGACTGGCGGTAAGCATCCAAAAATCTCAAAATGGGAAATTCATAATAGCGATTAAAAAAAATAAAGAATAAGAAAAAAAATAATAAAACAACCCAAAAGGGATAAAAAATAGGATGATTAATATCCAGATTCATCACACTTGGAAGTGTTTCTAGAACTTACTTAGAAGAATCTCCAGCTCAGAGTCTAGATGCATGACCTGAAGGGGAGTTAGGATAAAGATCTTCTTTCCTTTAGGATCTGACTTAATTTTTGAAGTGTGGGACATAATTTTAGTACAGTTGGCAGGAACAGATAGTAGACAAGTAATGAAATGCAAGACTAAAATACTTGAAGCTTTATTTTCAGCTGCTAAATATATATGAATCACAGTTTTTAAAGTACAACTCTGTTTTAAACTTCCTCACAACAGATAGTATGCAGACAAGGGTACACACTACTGTCACATAGTACAATATATCAAGAGTGGCATCAGCGGACCATCAATGGGGCAGTCCAGAAGAACAGTTTAGAAGGAAGCTCCTTTATACAGGTATACAAAATGTAAAAACCAAAGCAACATCTGGAAATTTAACTCCATCCATACAACCATTTTTTGTAAATTTTATTCACTTCTTTTTGTGTTTTTTTTCATATTATGTTTCCTCTCATTTGGTGTTTTGAATGTAGCTGAATTAAATTTCATAAGCCAAAATTGCTTTAGAAGTGAGTTTCAAGTTGTTGAATGATTTTTCATATCATTCTCATGTAACAACTTTAGTTTAAAATTTCTGGAAATTAACATAGCCCAGAATTTTGACTTCTTATCATCTTCTGGTCACTATTCTTTAAGGTCTGCCTCAAACTTACCTTACGCAGAACAATCAGGCATCTATGGCAACTGCTAAGCTGACTGCGCTTTAGTGTCTTGCTGGATCTTTACCATTGTCCTCCCAGACCACCTTTCTCTCTGTCAGCTTTCTGAGAAAACCATTTCACACATAAGTAGTACCACCCAAGGATTGCCTATATTTTTGCACTGTCATGATGAAATCTGTTTCCTCTATTATTGAGAGTATTTTTCTTTTCCCAGAGAGAGAAAATGAAAGATTATTAACTTGCCTGAGAGGCACTTTAAATTTTCAAAACACTTTCACTGTTTTAACTGGGGAGAAGTTAAAAAAGTTTGCTCCAGTAATAATGCTAAAATAAAAAAAAAACAGCACGTTTGGAGCTAAAAACATCTTCAGTTGTCTTGTGTACTGCCTTACAGAGTACCCCCTAGTGATCACAACACATATACTATATATGCAAAAGAAATTTGTCATTACTAAATATCACACTCCATATCAGGTCACACACTTGAGCTGTCTAGAAAGTGATGTTTTATCTTAATTCATGATGGTCTATTTTCAGTATATCAGTGCTGTCAGCACCATAGCAGTAGCAGTAGGTAAAATGTCTTGGGGACCTGAGCAGATCAGCATTCCTGAGACCTTCACCTTTCATCCATCCATCCATTATCCAACCCGCTGAATCCGAACACAGGGTCACGGGGGTCTGCTGGAGCCAATCCCAGCCAACACAGGGCACAAGGCAGGAACCAATCCTGGGCAGGGTGCCAACCCACCGCAGGGAAATTTAACTCATAAACAAAAAAAATCTAAATCCTGAATTAACTTGTTCCCTAACTGTGTTAAATCCTTGAGAGTTTTTAATGGAAAGATTGCACAGTAGAGAATGAGTGAAACTCTTCTATAGTGGCAGCACAGTGATGTCAAAACTTGCAGCTATCACTACCATATGACAAGCATATGCTGTAATCAATGTGATGGTGCACATTAAGAAAATACTCTTACAAATGGCAACAATAAAGCAACAGAAAAATACAGTTAAATAAAAACAAGAACAATAAAGATAACTAATGGAAAATACCATGAAGAATGTGTCAGGAAAATCCCCTACGGGCTCCTGACACCATTCACATTCTGAGATGAATATTTATACATTTTAGGACACAATAGCCATACGTCAGACACCTCAGGTCTTTGGTTAGATCACAGTCTTAACTGACATTAAAAACAAGCACAAAAGTGACAGGTGACCTATAAAACAAAAAATGTAGATTTCCATGTTTCAGTATATTGGATAATATGACACATATCTGGCAAAGCTTTTATCGAATTTAGGCAGGACTTGGCTGACACTTTGAGGCATACATTCTGGCAAGTGTCCCTGAGGACTCATCTGACCTGACTTAATACTTTGTGGCACAGGATATAATTTTAGTGCTGTGGGCAGTAGTGGGTGAGATTAAAGTTCATTCTGTGTTAAAGTGGTCAGGAACAGAATAAAACCTTTCAAGGTTAAGGTTAAGATTAAAAAAAATCAGTCCCATGCAGTGCTTAAAGTTAGGGTTCAGTAGGGGCAGGACACAATTTAGAAAAAAAGAGATGGAGGTGAGAAAAGAAAGAGTTTTGGTGTCGCTTAGCAGGTAAATATGTGGATAAGAAACCCAACTTGGTAAACAGGGTCAATTAGTTGTGTAGCTTGGTCCAAGTAGGCCGTAGTATATATTTTTATTTCTGTTATTTTTCTTTGTTATTTTTGCATTTTTCATATGTCGACCCCTCATTTGTACAGTCTTTTTTAAATAAACATACCTTTGACAATAGCAACAATTCACATTTCTGTGTTTTCTCATTATTCTTATTGTATATTATAATGGATGGCACACGTGTACTGGAATCCTGGCCAGGACTGAACAAGGATTCTTACCTGTCTGGAATGCCAGTGCAATGGAAGGACCTGGGGAGATTACAATATATTAGATGGCAGCCTCCCTGGGTTATGATTCCTACAAGGACACCCGCAGGGCATGCTTGGACAAGTAGTTTTCTGGGACAGCCTTGTTGAGTTCCATGGGGGCTGCCAGAAGAAGCTGCCAGGATTCACAATCCCTACTTTCAGAGGGTCTGTTTGACACAGAGGTGCTTCCAATGGGCTATGCCCTAGCACCTGAAGTACTCCCGGGTCTAAGATAAAAGGAGCCACTCAACCTCATCCAAGTGAATTGGAGTTGGAAACAAACAAAACTTGTCAGGGAGGAGTTGAGGTGAAGACAGAAAAAGAAAGAGGGAGAGAAAGAAAGAAGAGAACTGTGTGTTGCTACTGTTACAGTTAAGCCTTTTGTAAGTTATTAAGGCATAATAAAACATGTATTTGCACCCGGGACCTGTGTCTGTGCAGTTGTGTCTTGGATTTGGGGTACAGAAATGCCTCCTAGTTGTCCCTATATTTGTGCACATATTGTATATCAGGGGTCCTCAACTCCAGCCCTGGAGGGCCCCAGTGGCTGCAAGTTTTCATTCTAACCCTTTTCTTAATTAGTGACCTGTTTTTTTTTTAAGTAACTTCTTTTGAATTAATTTTAATTGACTTGTTCTTTAAAACTCAGACCCCATAATTGTTTCTTTTTCCTTAATTAGCAGCCAAACAATAATGAGATACACAATGAATCAAAAACAGGACCAGCAAAATGTGTCCATCATACAATTTCTGAAAATAACATGCAGGTTAGGTGTAATGGCAATTTGAATTGTGCCTGGTGTGTGTGTGTGTGTTTGTGTGTGAGCACCCTGTGATGGGCTGGTGCCCTGCCCGGGGTTTGCATCCTGCCTTGTGCCCTATGTTGGCTGGGATTGGCTCCAGCAGACCCCCGTGACCCTGTAGTTAGGATATAGTAAGTTGGATAATCGATGGATGGATGAAAGGTGAAGCTCTCAGGAATGCTGATCTGCTCAGGTCCCCAAGACATTTTACCTACTGCTACTGCTATGGTGCTGACAGCACTGATATACTGAAAATAGACAATCATGAATTAAGATAAAACATCACTTTCTAGACAGTTCAAGTGTGTGACCTGATATGGAGTGTGATGTTTAGTAATGACAAAATTCTTTTGCATATATAGTATATGTGTTGTGATCACTAGGGAGTACTCTGTAAGGCAGTACACAAGACAACTGAAGATGTTTTTAGCTCCAAACGTGCTGTTTTTTTTTTTTAAATTTTAGCATTATTACTGGAGCAAACTTTTTTAACTCCTCCCCAGTTAAAACAGTGAAAGTGTTTTGAAAATTTAAAGTGCCTCTCAGGCAAGTTAATAATCTTTCATTTTCTCTCTCTGGGAAAAGAAAAATACTCTCAATAATAGAGGAAACAGATTTCATCATGACAGTGCAAAAATATAGGCAATCCTTGGGTGGTACTACTTATGTGTGAAATGGTTTTCTCAGAAAGCTGACAGAGAGAAAGGTGGTCTTGGAGGACAATGGTAAAGATCCAGCAAGACACTAAAGCGCAGTCAGCTTAGCAGTTGCCATAGATGCCTGATTGTTCTGCGTAAGGTAAGTTTGAGGCAAACCTTAAAGAATAGTGACCAGAAGATGATAAGAAGTCAAAATTCTGGGCTATGTGATTTTTCAGAAATTTTAAACTAAAGTTGTTACATGAGAATGATATGAAAAATCATTCAACAACTTGAAACTCACTTCTAAAGCAATTTTGGCTTATGAAATTTAATTCAGCTACATTCAAAACACCAAATGAGAGGAAACAAAATATGAAAAAAAAACCACAAAAAGAAGTGAATAAAATTTACAAAAGAACACATAGAATAACACTTGACTATCTTTAGAATGTACTCTACAAAAGAGGTCTCCGAAGATTTGCAGGAGGTTGGAACACCAGGTACTACCGGGTCAAAATGAATTAAATCTAAATTAAATGTATCTTTAAAAAAGTTTATTCTGGCATATTGCCATAGGTGGCAGCACATGATCCTCAAATGGAAGATGTGAAATATTTTGCCCTTTTAAGTAGGACAACATAGAGATATCTCTCCTTTAAGACAAAGATTTCTGTGCTGTTAATGAGCCACAGTCTACCAGAGTGATGTGAGAAAGTGACTTTATAATGCCATTCTACTCTTGGAATTGATCTCATAAAGGGATTTAAAGTACAATGTACCTGAAGCAAAATTCTTTAATATGTATATGTATATTTTGTTTGTGACTGTTCTTAAATAGTTTATTTAGCAGTAAGAATCATTCATGGGAATGCACAGTAATTCTGTTGTTTTCAAAATAATGACAGTAAAGAAATCAATCAATCAATCAATCAATCAATCAATCAATCTATCTATCTATCTATCTATCTATCTATCTATCTATCTATCTATCTATCTATCTATCTATCTACACCAATGAACTGAAACCAGGACAATATACACCATCAGCATGGCACTGCCAGATCTAAACACTAGCGTGGTGAATTGCTCACATAATAAAATGACTTTAGCTGCAGGTGGAAGTCCCATTTTACTTATGGTGCTAAGCAGAATTGTATTGCAGTGCAGCAGTCTAGTAGCCAGCGAAAGCACCATGAAGAGGCTGTCTGTTGTTACGGTGGTCATCGCTGCTCTTGTGAAAAGAATGGAGATAAACGCCATCAACTCAGAGAGGAAGAGTCATGTTTGTTGTACCACATGAACGTCACTGACAGAATAAAACTGAATAATAAAAAAGGTGCTAACTTTTACAAGCAGCCAAAATTTAAATCGGGTGTTACAGACTAAAATCAAATTTATGTTTTTATTTTATTATAGTAACTAGCAAAATACCCACGCTTCGCAGCGGAGAAGTAGTGTGTTAAAGAAGTTATGAAAAAGAAAAGGAAACATTTTAAAAATAACATAACATGATTGTCAATGTAATTGTTTTGTCACTGTTATGAGTGTTGCTGTCATCAAGGATTTGATTATCATTATTTCTTTCAATCAGGTTCATATTTGGAGGATGTGTTGTGTTCAAGTTACATTCCGTGTTTGTCAACCGTTGTAAAGATAACAGGTTTCATTCATCGAAGTGTTCACTACCCAAATTGCTACTCGTGAATCTAAGATGTTTAACAAGGCATTCCCGGTATTAACTTGTGGATTTGCCTGTGAATATTTAGTGGCAGCGTGTCTATGAACTTGTGGAACTGCCTGTGAGTATTTAGTGGCAGCGTCTCTATTAAGATGTGGATTTTCCTGCGAGTATTTAGCGACAGCATGTCTATGAACTTGTGGATTTTTCTGCGAGTATTTAGTGACAGCGTCTCTATGAACTTGTGGATTTGCCTGCGAGTATTTAGCGACAGCGTCTCTATGAACTTGTGGATTTGCCTGTGAGTATTTAGTGGCAGCGTCTCTATGAACTTGTGGATTTGCCTGCGACTATTTAGCGACAGCGTGTTTATTAACTTGTGGATTTTTCTGCGAGTATTTGGTGGCAGAGTCACAAAGTTGTTTCCGTCTAGCTGCATCAGAAAATGTACCACGACGTCTGACACGCCTCCTTTTTACTGTTTTCTCACAGCTTGGATTGCTGCTGTCATAATCGGTTTGAGTTTTCGTGGTTTGTTTCAATTACGTTAGTATTTGCAGGACTTGTTGTGTTGAAGTGACATTCGGCATCTGTCAAGCGTTGTAAGCATACAACCACCTTCATCGATAACTTCGCATCCAACTTTTGAGAGTTGAAACATTCATAAATATCAAAGTGTCCACTACTCAAATTTTCACCTGTGAATCTAAGATGTTTAAGAGGCATTGGTGGTTCTCCAAAGGTGTAAAATATTTGGCCATTGCATTACTCTTGAAAGCGACAACCGAACAATTCAGCGGCAGCCATCAACTCACATGCAGAACCATAGGTGAAGGGCTTAAGCATTTCACTCTTATAGTGCTCCTGTGTAGTATAATTATCTCTTGTACCGTCATTAGTCCACACCTTGAACCTGTCCCAGTCATTCAATACATAAGACACAATGTTCCCCCGGATATCAAGAGTGAGCCTGATATGGCTGTGCAATATGTAACACAGAGAATGTAAAAGGCAGGCGGCATCTCCGGGCATGGAAACCACTCAGTAAGTGACAGTTCTTTGATCGATGGTGATCACCTCGATAGACATGTTAATGGGGGTACGGTTGGAACGGTAAAAGAAATGGGTACCTGTAAAATGTAAACTAAGTCTAAAATACCTACACAATAACTATAATCATAATAAACGAACAATAAAACAGCAGAGAAGCCATGGATTAAATAAAAAGGCTGCAGTTATCAGCACAATAAAACAGCTGCTTGCTGCTTGTGCTGATCAACACATTTGCAAAACAGAAGATGCTGATGAGGAGAGGTGTGAAGAAATTTAAGGTGGTCCAAGATTACAAGTTTTTTCGTAGGCTTCAGGGATTCTAGTGTTAAGGAAATATTTTAATCAGAACCCATTTATTTACTACTAAAGCACTATTTTATTGTTTTGGGTTTCGTTTTAGTTAACATGTTTATTATAATTCAGAACCCTTTTTTTAGTTTTAAACAGCTACATTAAAGTTTCATTTGTTACCAGATTTTTTAAACACCCATTGTGAAATAATCATGAAATGTTTAATTCCTGTGTGAATACCCATATTTCCGGAGTGAAGGACGCCATCCAAATGAGAGTGTATGTAATTCTTTGATCTTTTAATTGGTTGTTTTCAAATTTTTCAGGGAATGCAGCTCTGTGCATCCAGACACTCCCACATTTATAGCCATTGAATTAGTATTGTTTTAGCAACTATCTGGCAAAACTGGCATCAAACAGCTCCATGATCGCTATGTTACAGACACTGCACTTATAGCACTTCAGCTGCATCTTCAGGCTGCTGCCTGGGTGAAAGGTTACCAGCGAATCTCTCAGGACCAGTTAATAGTAGATATATGAGTTGCCTCTGAGGCAAAGAGGGGTGGGCAAAGGGACAAAGCAGCTTCGAAGTGCCAGCAAAGTGGTCACTAAGTGCCGTGTCTGTGAACACTGATCTTTTAACTGCTTTTTTACTGGCTTCACTGGTAGTCCCACCCTTTCGGACAGTTGACCAAATGTATGAAATATAATGTGTTTTTGGTTAGTAAGATAGAAGTGTACCATGACATGTTTTTGGTTACAAAAAGTGTGTTACCAAAGAAAAAAAGTTGGAAAATACTGATCTAGACAATAGCATGAGGCTAAATTTATTTAGCAGGCTTAGTAAAGTGACTCAATTTAATCAGAAAGTAATTGAGAAAAGAAAGCAGTGCAAAATTAATGT
Source organism: Polypterus senegalus (assembly GCF_016835505.1). NCBI lineage: Eukaryota > Metazoa > Chordata > Cladistia > Polypteriformes > Polypteridae > Polypterus > Polypterus senegalus. Next base: position 210,389,728 of record NC_053156.1, on the reverse strand, counting down.
TCAAGGAAATATAGGTATCCTGATCGTAAAGGTAGAATAAGATTTAGGCTGAACTTGTCCTGTGGGTATAGTACAAGACAGGTTGGGGGGTATGTTTTAAAATGTTGGATGTCTATGGATCTTATAATGTGCATTTCTGCACTGGTGAGGTAAGCCTGGCAAACTTGCATAGGACTGGGCAGACTGGCAACAAGTCAGTCAGTCAGTCAGTCGTTTTCCAACCCGCTATATCCTAACACAGGGTCACGGGGGTCTGCTGAAACCAATCCCAGCCAGCACAGGGTACAAGGCAGGAACAAACTCTGGCAGGACGCCAGCCCACCGCAGGGCACACGCACCCACACACCAAGCACACACTAGGGAAAATCTAAGATTGCCAATGCACCTAAACAGCATGTTCCTGGACTGAGGGAGGAAACTGGAGCACCCAGAAGAAACCCATGGGGTGAACATGCAAACTCCATGCAGGGAGGGCCCGGGAAGTGAACCAAGGTCTCCTTCCTGGGTGGCAGCAGAGCTACCATTGTACCACTGTGCTCTGGCAACAAGTGTACAATAAAATTATGGTGGGAATGACTCTGTGGGTGTGGTAAATGATAAATGCAAGACTTGAGAAGAATCAGAGGACTAGTGATGGAATAAAAGGACAGAATAAGATCTGGATGAAACTTATGCTATGGGTGTGTTATGGGACAGACATAAGTGCATATTATTGGAAGATTACGGAAGTGGGGTGCAGATATTATGGTGTGGGTTTAATCAGAATGGTGAATTGGACAAGTTGGGAGAGGATTGGGCAAATTAGCAACAAGTGTGTAAAATTTAGATGGCAGGTTCACCTGATCCTTTACACATCTATAGGGTAAGTTATTGGAAGAATAAGGAGACTGGGAATGTCATGGACTAAAGTTTTGGAGAACAGTAGAAATAGGAAAGCTGGCAACAGAATGGGCAGCACGGTGGAAAGGGTATAATTAATTTTTGCTTGGATATGTCCTATGTGTCTGGTACTAAACAAGCCAAGATGTGCATTAATTTTATGATGAGGACCACGATAGCATGTGGAATGACCAGACAGATAGATGTGAAAAGCACTATATAATAGATTCAGTTTGTCCCCCGAAAAACTGCACCCCACCAATTTTTTTAACTAGCCATCACTTTTCTCCACCTAATGTGGTCTCATTTAAACCTGTATCCACTGTGGATCTCCAAGACCAGAGTTGGGTACCCCTATCATATTCAATGAATATAAACTTTACACTCTCACTCACACGTCTAGTTTTCACCTTTCAGTTTTTTCTTTCCATACCTCACATGTTTTTGGGTCCTGATTGGGCAATACGAATTCACTAACCTTCTGATAATGCCATTCAATTAAGACCAACTTTTGGGATCTTACCTTTGATGTCTTGAGACTCCTTTTTCTTGTGTTTTATTTCTTCCAAACAGAATTATTCCCCTTTCTCACTGAATTTACAGGGACTGCCAGTGCCCCAAGGAGGGTACATTCATGCCATGTGCTTGATGCTGCCAAGATAGAATCTGTTTGCTACAGGATTAATATGCATCTGAATATGTCTTGAGAATGCCCTGCACTCCAAAACCAACATAAGAGAAAGGCAAATGAGGACTGTAAATAAATCATGTAAGTTAAGGTTATTGAAGATTCCCTGTCCAAGCAGTTAATTACACGTATATCTTTAACTTCTTTATCAGTTTGTTTACCCCTAGAAAATCATGTCAAAATACTGAATATTTTTAAACAAAAAAAACAAGAAAAGAAAGCAGAATGTCAAACGCCAGGGGTCTCATGTATAAACGGTGCATACGCACAAAAATGTTGCCTACGAACGTTTGCACACTCAAATCGCAATGTATAAAACCTAAACTTGCCATAAAGTCACGCACATTTTCATGGTAGCTCCAACCCTGGCGTAGGCAAGTTCTCCGCTCAGTTTTGCAAACTGGTAGTACCCAGCATCAAAGCAGTGGTACTGTTCCTGTTTGGCTACCCTTTCTTTTTTAGATGCATATCACTGACGCGGCTTTATCATATACACTGAAACTAACTGCATATTGTTTATTTGTTTAAGACATTTCATTGTAATTAACCTGTAACTATAAATTGGTCCAGGGAATAGCCAAAGTATTCTAAATAACATAGCTTCTTTAGTGTTGGTACTCTCATTGCATCTTCTTTTTTTTCTTTCAGCTGCTCCCATTAGTGGTTGCCACAGCGGATCATCTTTTTCCATATTATTCTCACTGCACCACTCGGAGTATTTATATCACTGTATCTGAGTGGGGAATCACAGATCTATAGCAGCTGATCGGAAAGAGAATTATCGGGATACAGCATCAAGCACTCGTTGCCTCAGCTATGCTGTCTATTGAACTGCTCTCACACAACAAACGCTTCAGAGCCTTTCTTGTACAGACCTCGCGGTTCAGAAACAGTTTCATCCCAAGATCTATAATTGCACTCAATCAAGTACTTCTTGCAGAACTGGAAGTTGGCGTTTGCACGGATTTATGCATCTGGATTTTTTTGTGCGTGCGAACATTTCCGCTTTTGTACTTACGCCATGTGATAGTGTGAATTCTACGCACAGCATTATGCATGAGGTCCCAGGAGAATGAAAGTAAATAATGTGCAAGGAAAAGCACAAATTGAGTTTTGGTATCTGAAAGGCAGATGTACAACATCAATTTGGATGACTTTTTTACCTGCCACCAATTCATATGTCATCAGCACCAAGTCTCCTACTGAATGCTGGGAGGTTCTCATGGATACAGGAGACGCAAATAACACAAAGTGGTGCTTGTCAAGAACCAAGATTGTGCCGTGGTAAACAAAAATAACTATAATAACACACATTTTGCCCTTGCATGAATGACAGTTGCTGTGAGCAGTGCTTAGAAGTTTAACATCTTTCTTGTCCTTCCATTTGATCGTAATCATTTTGCTTTTTTGACATGCACTTACTTGTATCTTGCTGCAGCTTGACATGACTAAAGTCAGCAGGTTTCATGGCGCTTCAGTCATACAGTGCCATATGCATTAGTTTTACTATCCATGTCACCATCTGATGACCAAATCATATTGTAATCACTTTTGCTTGATTTAACTAATTGTTCAGTTTCAGTTTGTTCTAAAACTGTCTTTACAGCTTCTTGTTTAGATCCTATTGTGTTTGGTGGAGGGCTCCACCCTACTCATGAATATTGATGAGTCACCTTCGAGTGGCAAAATGCATACAAATATTAATACATTTTTTGCAATATGATGTTATTTTTTCCACTAGATGGTAACAGAATATTCTCCCAAGAGTTATTCAGGCTCAACACTGTAAAAAAGGATTATTACACACCACCCCAAGTATAACTTGAACTTAACTGCAATTAGACAGAATTCCAAGCCTGAGTGATGCTAGGGGTTAACACCAAGGAGATTATACTAGGCTCATGGGTGCAACAGATCATGGAGCAAGCAGAGTGCACTTTGCCCTGGTAATCTTGAGAATTTAGAAAGTATACTTCCAGGTATAGCCCTGACCTTGAGTTTAAGTTGCCAGAAGCAAACCAGGCTTTGAGGTAAATAAAGGCTCAGATGAAGTGTAATGAGAAAGCTAGGAAAGTAAATGGTAAAAGGGACAGTTAATATCTTATGTTTTAAAGGAGGGAAGGTGCTCTAGTCAAATAATTTATTCCAGTCTGTTAGGACTGAAGCCAAGCCTAATGGAGTCCATTTCTGTTGTTCTGCTATTTATGTATTTTATTTTTTAACTATGCTTTTTGTAAATCGTTCCATTTGTTTTGATTAAATAGATTTTTTGCATCTTCTTAACACATTATGATGATCTAATTTCCCCTGAAGTGATGCAGAATGTGTGGGTCATGAAAGTTTGGTGCTCATTTAGGAGAAATAGACTGGTGTTGCTTGGTGGTTGATTTATAGTGATTCATATGTATTAAATTACATTACATTTTCTTCCATACATAATTCTTGAATTCTGTATTATAATGTTCATATTAGAAAGCAACCTAACACTGGTCTCAACATTACATTCAGGCTGCGTGCACATACAGTATCTCCACAAAACTACAAGCAGAAAGCCCTGCACAGATATTCAAAATATGTAGACTTCATTATTAGTGAATTAAAGACAGCAATTCATGCATATCAAACCAACAGAATAAAGAAAGCATAATATCTCATAGGATGCAAACCAGTGATCACAAAGTCTAAAATTTTACATCAAGCCAGTTAGCAATGCTACTATACTATGTTACATTATAGTTTACAAAAAAAAAATTTAACTGGAAGTGTAGTACTTATTACCATCTCTCTGAAAGCTGTGTTTTTCACTTCAAATAGTTTTGACAGTCTGATATTTTAGGTTGACATTGTCTTGAGAATCATAAGCACTGGATATAATTGGTTATATCTTATCTGCGCTCAATAGAACTGATGTGATTGATGATCATACTGTTACAGAGAAAGTATTCAGTTTACAGTATGTTTTTAACAAGGAATCAGGAGAGAAGTCATAGACAAAAATAAACAAAGGTCTGATTTGCTAGTCAATCTTATTTGTCATTAAAGTTTAAATCCTAATCCAATCTGCAATCAAAATTTCAAAATTCCTTATTTGATAACCTTGTAGACTCAATTGATCATAGAATGCAATGGAAAAGGTTGAAGGTATATCCGCAGACTGGGACAATCCATTTATCTTTATCTGTTGTGAATGTGACATTATGTGCTGTGCACTTCTAGTCATATGAGTCTAGTAGCAACTGTCAACAAAAGTGCCTAAAAAGGGTGAAACAAAAGGACATCAAAAAAGAAGCAAAAATTTTTATCATAATAAAAGTCCTAAGGGAACAAAAACACATAGAAACTGCATCATGACAGTTACTTAGGGCATGCAACAATGTACACAATGCAGCATCTGCACAAGATACTATTCAACAAATTTTAAGTATAATTAAGAACACACTAACATTTCAGCTAATTAAAGGGCTTGTCCTCAAAAATAACGTTATATGTTCAGCACAGATACTGTGTACCTAGAGGGTCACTGCTCTGTTACAGTAAAATAAACACTGTTGATAGTAATTCCAAAATTATCAGAATATTGGAAAGACAATGTTCCAGCTGTTGAGCGCTATTTGGATGTGTCCCAAAAGATGACTAGGCAAATGAGCGACAGATATAAAAGTGAGGAAAAGAAGGGGAGGAATCAAAACCAGTATCAGAATTCACTTTATTGGCCAGGTACACTAATGTGTACTAGGAATTTGTCTTCATAGTATTGGTAAAATAAGTATGACATAGAATTTAAAAGACAAATACAAAAAGATAAAATATAAAATGATAAATTGCAAAATGGTATAGTATGATGCAGCATTCAAGGGCAATTCAAAAAATAAAGAGATAGTAGGATTAAAATTTCCAGGCAGTCTAGTGTGCAGGTATACATAGACACTGAGTAGAAACTCAGTCCCGATTAGTAACAATTACTGCACATGGAAATAGGTGATGGGTTGTTTTAACTTTCATGGCACAAAGACTTTTGCTGGAGGGAAGTCTTTGGAACAGGTGATGCCCTGGGTGAGTTGGAGTAGAAGGCAAAATTTGGTGTGAAAAATACCAATGAGAACAATAAGTGAATCACTTCAGAAAATGAGTTTAGCCTCATCTGTTTTGCCTCTTGCTATGAACTCAAAAGAATGATTAAGAGGGCATGGAGAGTCATGAGGTTGCTGGAAAGGGATCTGTGGTGCTCTCTATATCATTGCAAAATGACAAAGATCCAAGTATTTAGAGTCCTGGAGTCTCATGCATAACTCCACGCGTAGAATTCACACAAAAACATGGCGTACGGACAAAAGTGGAAATGTGTATACGCATAAAAAATTCCAGATGCATAAATCTGTGTGTTCACCAACTTCCACGTTCTTCGACTACATAAATCCCGGTCAGTGTGAAAAGTAACGCACGTGCACAGGCTTGCTGCCACTCCCCAACTCCTCCCAGAATTTTGCCTCTTTGAATACGCAAATCAATATAAATAGCCCTTAAGCTCATTGTTCTGTGAAAAGGCAATGGCAAAAGCATCGGGGAAAATAGAAGAATTTCAGTGAATACCAAGTGGAGGCAAAGAAAAACTTATTATTTATTCAGTGGTATAAACAACAAAAGGAAATTGATCGAGTGACATGGACTGTCAGAGAAACTCGAAAGCTCAAGTTCACAAAGTCGCACAGTGCCTGAAATAAAAAAGAAGTTGTCAGATATCAAAGTCTCAGTGAAAAGGCAAGTCGTAGCCCACCATCTGAGAGTTATATGGAAGCTTATTAGGGTACAGAGAAAAGAAAAAAAATTAGGGACACAGTGGGAAAAAAGCTTAAAATGTCAACTTTAATCTTGGAATTTCCACTATAATCATGTAGTTTATTTTGTCATTAAAGTAGAACGTCATAAACGTCGTCTTAAAATCATTCAATTTACTAGTTTATCAAATCTCATTTTATCTGTATAATGTAATCAATATATTTTGCTGCATTTCATCTTAAAATGATATCGTCATTATATGTAAATACGCACTAAAGTGGCTCAAGTTGTGCAATATTATAACTGTATCGCAAGTTTACAGTGGGGTAATTGTACTTATAAGTACAAACAGTTCTAGAAGAAGCACTTGATGGACTGATTGATTGCGTTTATAGTTCTTGGGATGAAACTGTTTTTGAACCGCGAGGTCAGTACAGGAAAGGCTCCAAAGCGTTTGCCATATGAGAGCAGTTCAAATAGGCAGCATGGTCGATGGAGTGTGTGCTAGATGCTGTATACCAATAATTCTCTTTCCAATCAGCTGCTGTAGAGCTGTGATTCCACACTCAGATACAGTGATATAAATACTCCGAATGGTGCAGTGAGAGTAATATGGAAAAAAAATGATCTGCTGTGGCAACCCCCAACGGAAGCAGCTGAAAGAAGAAGGAGAAGAAGATGGTGCAGTTAGGGTAACAACGCTAAAGCAGCTGTGGTATTTAGAATAGTTTGGCCATTCCGTGGACCATTATATTCCATCCATCCATTTTCCAACCCGCTGAATCCAAACACAGGGGTCTACTGGAGCCAATCCCAGGCCACAAGGCAGGAACCAATCCCGGGCAGGGTGCCAACCCACCGCAGGACACACACACCAAGCACACACTAGGGCCAATTTAGAATCACCAATCCACCTAACCTGCATGTCTTTGGACTGGACAATATGCGGTTAATTTCAGTGTACAGTATATGATAAAGCCGTGTCAGAGATGTGAATCTAAAAATGAAAGAGAAAGCACACCAGAACGAAAGCACTGCTTTGACACTGAGTGCCGCCAGTTTGCAAAACCGAGCGGAGAATTTACGCACGCCAGGATTTGAGCTAGCGTGAAAATGTGCATGGCTTTATGCCAAGTTTAGGTTTTATACATCACGATTTGAGCATGGAAACGGGAGTATGCAACATTTTTGTGTGTACGCACTGTTTATACATGAGGCCCTTGGTGCTTCCTGTCTTGCTGTATGGTTGCGAGACAAGAACGCTATACAGTGACCTGAGATGAACACGGGACTCCACACTACAGTGTCTCTTCAGAGAATCCTTGGGTACTGCTGGTTTGACTTTTTGTGATTTAAGTGGTTGCTCACAGAGTCCCAAATGAGGCACATTACTTGTATTGTGAGGGAGCGTCAGTATTGGCATTATGGCCGTGTGGCGCGATTACTTGTTTGTGATCCACCTCACAGGATACTCATTGTTGAGAACCCAAGTGGCTAGACAAGGCCAAGGGGACACCCACGTAACACCTGGCTGTGGCAGAGAGATGGTCATTTCTGGAGGGTGGGACTCTGCAGTCTCTTGCCTTGCTAACCAGGATCCTGAGCTGTTTATCGTGTGTTGCGTGCTGTACCAATGTATGCTCACCAACCTGACCTGACCTGAAGTAAGTCAGAAGTTAAACCTAGCAGATCACTGGTCTATCACAGGATATATACAAATAATAAGAGATAAACCCAAACTCACATTAGAATAACCAATAACCTTAAATATGCTAATATCCAAAAGTTTTGAATCAAACAGGAATTTTCATGATTTTATAATACAGCCAAAACTTTACAAATATTCTAGATCGCAATTTCTGCTTATATTTAGTGATGTATAGTATAATTTATTATTCACTAATGACTGCATTTTCAGCAGCCATTAGTCCAGTGTAATAATGTGTAACATCAAACTACTAAGTGATCTGTCCTGGTCACAGAAAATGACGTACAGTCGCATATAATGGTATGTGGTGCTAATCTGAATGTATGTGGCACACATGCAATATTAGCTCTTGCAACCTTAAACTGTCTGGTGCACAGGCTATAGTAAGTGGTGAGTATAAGATAGTGAATGGTGAGCATTAGATGGACACCATATGGTGGACACCAGATTGTTTCCTAGAAGAAATAAAATTACACCACACCCCTTTGTAAGAGACAAAGCTATGCTCTGAAAAATAAATGTCATTGTTCAAAATGTTTATCTTGTATCTCTGTTTATTTTAACCATTTCACAAGAAACCCTTGGGCCGGGGAAATATGTAACATATATTGAAAAGTGATAAGCTATTTAAAACAAATGTTCTGTTTTTGGAAAAAATGCCCCATCCCACAATAGAGGCTGGCTACGCCCATACATTACAACTGTAAATGAAACAAATTTTCAGATAACTATTTCACTTACTGAAGAAAAAGTGTTCTCTGTACTGCTCTGAACATTCATTGGTTTAAAATTAAATCTGACGCAGTGTGACATTTGGACTGAAAAACTAAAGTTTACAAAAACACAGCACTTTGAGGATCATTACTTTGCTATAGTCCTATAGTCTGTGGTTGGAAAAAGAAAACATCCAATTCTGCATTAATGTGAACACACATGAATTCACTAAATGCAAATGTCAATTCCTACTTGTTTGACAGTATTAATAACTACATTTTTCAATAGATTGTTTCATTTAATAGAAGCAGACACTTAAAGATAAAACAACATATTGAATCAAAATAGGTAAAATAATGTGAGATTTTATATTATTTTTTGAGTAGAGCTAAGTTTTAACAGTCTACATTATTACCTAACATTCTCAGACCCACTTGACTCAAACCACAGATTTGTGAGGGACTAAAGTTTATGCTAGCAACCCTGAGTACAAGCCATGAAATGCCCTTCACATGACACCAGTACATTGGCAGGTCCACTCATGCAAAAGTTTAGACAAAAATTTTAGTGAAAAGGCACCACGATAAAAATTGATACTAAAGAAGAGTTACTCAAACATAAAACAGGGCAACAGTGCTTTATTAATATTTTTTTGCTTATCCACCAAAATGTGGAGTGCATTCGCATGGCTACCAATGGGTTCTGCTATTAAGAACAATATAGCCACAGCCATTGAAAAATAACAACGCAAGGAAAAAGCAAACACAAGGAAAAGCAAACAACAAAATGGTGGAAACATGACTTCACAAATATAATGTGAAATTAATTTCACACCATGAACTATACAAATAACAATAAAAATAGAGATTCATACCCAGGGAGGTGGATTTCTACAACAGTTGCTCTAACCACAGTGCTATAGCGCCCTCAATCTAATATGGTATATTGATGAATTTATAATGACATTGAGTGAGAAGTCAAGCAAAATGATACCTTTTATTGACTAACTAAAAAGATTACAATATGCAAGCTTTCGAGGCAACTCAGGCCCCCTGAAGAAGGTTAGCCAATAAAAGGTGTCATTTTGCTTGACTTCTCACTACATTCATAATGGCTAACATGGTAAAACATGCTAGTACTAATGGCATTGACAAATGCTTTCCAAGCATGTCACTGATTTTTGTCCTATATCCATCTCTTTTCAAACTCACATGATGCATTTCAGGGTTTGGGATATATTTTATCAAATATGTCAATCAAAATGAATGCTCCCTCTCACGAGCAAGTTCCCATAAAACCTGCTTCTCAAACTCTGTCATTTCAACGCCTCACCTCCCGTCCACTTTAATACTTTTTTTTTGAAGGGGAATCCCAGTAAACCTCCTATACCTTTACTCCTCCTTGTGTGTCTCACACTCACACTTCTTTCGATCACATCACTAAAGTCAAACTGACCAAATAAACCAAACCAGACTGACAAATCAAATTTCTCAGAGGAACCAGACACACACACAGACCTTAGCATTTTATTACATAGTGGATATATATACTGCATCCAGTCAGGTCCAGAAGTATTTGTACAGTGACACAATTTTTATAAATTTGGCACTGGACACTACTAAAATGGATTTGAAAAAAAGCAATAATTTTGTGATTGAAACATAGACTTTCAGCTTTTATTTAACAGTTTTGCCAAAAATATTGTATGAGCCATTTTTAGAATGACAGACATTTTTTTACATAACCCACTAGTGACCACATGGGAGTGCCCCAGAGCCCCAAACACCAAACTACTTTCAGAGTAAATATTTTTTTATCAGTTAACAATACCTCAGTAGACTCAGTCCAGCACAGTACATACATAATTGTTTTCCCACCTATCTTTACTCCTCCATAGTAAGCATTATTCAGTTTTGTATATATACATTGTAATGGGCAGCCACTTTCTGGCTGGGATGCCAACAGAGTGGAAGGACCAGTGGAGAGGGCATTGGTGAGGCAATACCTCCCCTGGGCCACTAGACAGCAACCCACTTGGGCGCCCGCAGTGCATGTTCAGAGCTGGAGTTTGATGAGTGGCCACCAGGGGGAGCTGCAGAGCCCTATAGAGGACCTCCAGCACACCTGGAGCTGATTCACTCCATTGAATGGCCAGAGTTGGGACAAAGGAGAAAGCCTGAGGAGGAGTGGAGGGATAAAGAAAGGTGTCAAGAAGGGACTGTGCATTGGTGCTGGTGATTGTGCACTTTAAGCTGTAAATAAACAGGGTGTTGTATTGAACCTGTGTCCTTGCCTGTGTGTGTCCGGATTTGGGTGGCTGTATGCCCCCAGGTGCCTTCACAACATAAAGTGAGTTTTGTACATGTACAAAATCTATACATTGTAATTTATATGCCTACTTATAAACTATGAAAAAAATTGTACATTTTTGAGCTGGTATTAACAATAGACTTTTTAAAGTACAGTGATGCAATTTAATACTTTAATGTCAGATTCAGAATTTTCAGTGTTGCCAGGTTCCTTCTTTGCCAGTGGTAATGTTTTACCTTCAATCTCCATCTTTTTAGTTGTTGATTTCTTTATATTAACTTTGTCTTTTTCCCTTTTTTTATTTTTGCCAAGGCCACTTTTCCTTACATTAGGTAGCTGTTATCAGCCACATGATTGCCTTGACAAGGCAAAAATGAAACGTCAAGTGTTGGAGGTCAGGAGTAACCGGAAACATCTTATATGGTCGGTCAACTCATGAAGTGAGCTGAAACTCTTATGGTGTTAAGAAGCATGAAGAATGTTATATTTAGCCTTCAAAAGTTACCATCAAAAAAGGGTCTGTCACTTAATAAATAAAACCCTAAAGCCTGATAGTAATTGTAGCGTATGGCAAAAAAAAAAAAAAGATTAAGTCAACAAGAAGCCGCCTGAAAAAACAAACAGGACTGATGAGAACAGTACTTTACCATGAAAGCCTCATTAGTATCCAGACGCAGTGCTGTTTCTGCTCTCCTACATTCCCTTTACGTCAATAACAGCTTGTCTCCCAGACAGACGTAATACTCCAGCTGCTGATGGACTGAATTTTCTTCCTTTTACACTAGTTGTTTTTTCTAATTTTCTTCTTTTTTATTTAATTCATATTTAGAATACATGGGTGTAAATGAGAGGGAGGTCAGAGGAATGGTGAGGATGCAAGGAGTAGAGTTGGCGAAGGTGGATGAGTTTAAATACTTGGGATCAACAGTACAGAATAACGGGGATTGTGGAAGACAGGTGAAAAAGAGAGTGCGGGCAGGGTGGAATGGGTGGAGAAGAGTGTCAGGAGTGATTTGTGACAGACGGGTATCAGCAAGAGTGAAAGGGAAGGTCTACAAGATGGTAGTGAGATCAACTGTGGTATATGGGCTGGAGATGGTGGCACTGACCAGAAAGCAGGAGACAGAGCTGGACGTGAGAGAGTTAAAGATGCTAAGATTTGCACTGGGTGTGACGAGGATGGACGGGATTAGAAATGAGTACATTAGAGGGTCAGCTCAGGTTGGACGATTGGGAGACAAAGTCAGAGAAACAAGATTGAGCTGGTTTGGACATGTGCAGAGGATAGATGTTGGGTATATTGGGAGAAGGATGCTAAGGATAGAGCTGCCAGGGATGAGGAAAAGAGGAAGGCCTAAGCGAAGGTTTATGGATATGTTGAGAGAGGACATGCAGGTGATGGGTGTAACAGAATAAGATACAGAGGACAGGAAGATATAGAAGAAGATGATCTGCTGTGGCAACCCCTAATGGGAGCAGCCAAAAGAAGAAAAAGAAGATTTGTATCAATTGTCATCGTAAACTTATTTATTTATTATAGAAATAAGGGTAAATGTTTGGTTTAGGTACTGCAAAAATGCATCTTTTATGTCTATCACTTAACAAGACGTTAGCAGACACTTCTTTGGGTCTTCATACCACTTACATAGCATCAGTAAAATGATTACATTGATTAAGTTCAGGTAGAATCATAAGATTGTTTTTATTTCCTGTGTTTGCATGGATTTTTCTCCACGTATCCCTGCAAACACAGGAAAATAGATAGATGGATAGCCTGATTTTCTTTTTAAACGATGACAATATTTAAATTAAGACAGCACTACACGTTTAAATGAGAAAGGCAGCATAGTGCCTAACAGATACCAGGATATTGTTTCAGGTATCAGCCCAGCCCAGATTTCCATTATCCTCCCACATCTCAAAGACATGCATGTGGTGTTAATTCTTGCCTCATGTGTGGTAGTGCCAGTATGGTCTGTGCCTCCAAGTGAACCAGTAATGGAAAGAAATGGGTTCAGAAATGTATGAATGAATGAACAAGTGTAGGTAAGTTCCCCCTTCTGAGGTGGGCTGGCACCCTGCCCAGAGTTTGTTTCCTGCCTTGTGCCCTGTGTTGGCTGGGATTGGCTCCAGCAGACCCCCGTGACCCTGTAGTTAGGATATAGCGGGTTGGATAATGGATGGATAGAAGTTCCCCCTTGGCCTTGAGCATCACTGTGACTGGAGACTTTACTATTTTGTTATTAAAAATAACAAAATTGGAATAAATTTTAATGGTTTGCTTAGTAAAATATTTAATGACTACAAGTAAGATGAAATATGATTAATATGATAATAATTAATTTATGGATAACCTCTTGTATTCATTTATTGTATAGGAAAAGTAACCAACAAAATGTAAATGTGCACTCTTAATTTCGGGCTACACAGATACAGTATGTTCCATGTGAATGAATATAGAGTAAGCTGTTAACGCACATCAATAATTTTGTTCAAACAAAAACACTGTATACACAGATACATGCATTCATATCAAACACTAGCTAAAATTCCCAGCATTGCACAGGAAGAAAATAGTGTTTTGTTTTTCTTTAATTGTTTGAGAAAAGCACAATTAAAAAAACACGACTTTAAAAATAAATTAACAAACAATGAAGACTCACTTATGTGCTTGTCTTGCGGTCTTGTATGTGTGTTATCATCCAGACGCTCGGAACCGGCCAACTCTATTTAATTTCAAAAGCAACAGGGGTGCGGTGGTTTTCAAACATACAGAATGCTGGCAGTCACCTCCAGTTTGTCCTCTGGTGGTCGTTCCGAGTGTAAACTGGATGATAATATGCATTCCAGACCGCAAGATTACTCCCACTCTACCAGAAGGGGGTGGGTTAGGGTTGATTTCACCCAACAGTATTTTTAGTCGACCAATGAGAAACATGTGTACCAAGTTTCATGAAAATCACTCCAGCTGTTTGGAGGTGATGCTGGAACATACATGCAGTAAGTGAAGTTAGACAAGGGGTCTAGATCTTCTTCTGGGTTTGCAGCTTCAAATCTGTGAAAGGAGAAAACAGACATGTGAACCTTTCACCTTCTTCAGTGAGCTCATGTGAATAATCATGCTTCTGACAACACCTAACCATGCTTTGTCTGCTTATATACCAGACGCTATTGAGTGATCTCCTGAATCACTACCAGCACTTCATCGAAAAAACATGTTAATTGGTACACAGAGAGTATCAATTAGGAAAAAACAAGGAAGAGGTAAGGCAGAAAGGTTTTGGAAACTCAACTCAAAGAAAATACAGTATGTGCAGACTTGTAGATTACAAAAAAAAGATGACTTGGAAAATTTAATGATATTTTATTAGAAGTGTCACAGACAATGCTTTGCATACAGTCCAAAAATAGTTTAGTTAGTATGAAATGTCACACTAGTGCATCAGAGGAACACCATCACGGCTCGTCCAAATTATGTAATTCTCTGCCAGAACAAAAGGGGGTGCTGTTGCTAACAGCATCATCTTTTTTCTCCTCCACAGCAGCTAGAAGTTGCCGAAAGAGAGCATCTACTTCTGCCTTTTCCGCCCTGAGAGTTTTAAGAATCTGATTTCCCCCAAATGTCTGCATCTCATTTGTACCCGGATGCATTGAAGATGGTGCTCCGACTCTTATAAGAACCAATTTAAATAAAGTTAGTAGGGCTGTTTACTTATGTTTAACTTTGGGCACTTTAGCCATTTTTTATTTGCTGTTTACTACTGTATTTAAGAGGGACAGCCCAGCTAGCATCCTTACACTTCATACAGTTAACCCTGTGTTCCTTCCACCCATCCACAGATAGGACAACGTGTTTTATTTTACTTCAAGATAAACATGGTAATTGTGAAAAGTGTTTCAGAATTGCAGCAGAAAGTATACTCTTTATTATTATTTATTTTAAAAATGGGTGCAAACAGGAAATAAAAGAAAAAAATAGGCTTTTGGTAAACTTAAAATTATAACCTCATTTATCAATAAGCAGCAATCATGCTACCGTATGATTCCAACGGTCTGATCTGTTTGCTGACTCTTATTTGAGTGTACCAAAAAACTGAAAAAGTGAAACAATGTGGTTTTCACACTTTGTGAAGTCTTTGTCCATATTTTGATGCCAAGTCACGATGGCAGTTGATATTTGTGGTTATCTGGCAGAAATACAGGAGCACTACTTGGGATTGAGATTTGGAAAAATCATATTTTCAAGTTAGTTTAGGCTTCATTTCAGAAGCCATAAGAATTCTTCAACCCAGCTCATACGCATATTTTCAAACCACCAGCTCCTTTTTCTTTTAACCATGCTGCCCTGGGGAGTAGGCCACACTGGGAATGTTTATACTTTGACAGACTGCTAGTTGGCTATCAGCCATCAAAGCAGCCTGAGCCTGTGTAGTATATAATGGATACAAGGCAGAGCAGGAGAACTGAAGAAAGGAGAGAGCACAGAGCATGCTCTATTACTTGAAAAGGAATAAAACATTAAGTAATCTTGTTGGCTTGCCTCCACAATGCCAAGGACCTCAACTTTCTAAGGAGAAGGTCTCCAGCTGGGCACACCATGTTGTAACGGGGTCTAACACACCTTACCGATTCCTGAATTTACCCTGTGATATGTAAAAGAGTTGCATATTATCTCTGTGGGTGGCCCTGTCTTTCTCTTTGCTCCTTGACAGAGCCTTTCCACATCCTGTACCACCCTGTCACCATCTTTGTATTTGGCAAATTCTTACCAACTGGGCAGCCACTTGCTGAACAAACAAAAATAAATCTGCTATGGCCAGAACTGTCGAGCCAAACTATTGCACAACAAGGTTAGCTTTTTCAGACAGCTCAAGCATCACAGACTAAAAAAAAAACTGTGATATTCATTAAATATAAGTCACTTGTAGCCGTCTTGTTAGACCCTGGGGCTGGGAGCCATGAGAACAAGTCTGTGGGAAGTTCCTGCTGGAGGTTCGCCAGAGGAGGCAGCCCTTTTCGCAGGACCCCTCGCCTGCCATTGCTAACCTTGTAGCCGTTCAGCACCACACTGGCTGTGCTCCTGCCTCCCTCAGCTTCTTTATTTTTTTTTTCCCTTCGAGCTCCCTGGGGCTGTCTGCTCAGTAATGCATGTGTTCTGCCAAGCCAACATGGCCTGCTGACACCGTTCAACAAGAAGTGAGTCAAAAATAGGAAGTTGAAAAGACTACTAAACAAGATGGAAAGGCGCTGACCTCATCCTGAACTTTTCAAAGTTCTGTCTGGCTGGGGACACTGAAATGGTAATCTTCTTGACATAACGACTTCTGGTTCTCATGGCTTAATTTTCAGTTCTCATATGTAATAAAGACTGCATTGACTTGCGCTTCAAATACACCCAGTCATGCTTAAGATACAGTAAGTGTCTGACAGTAGCATTCATCATGCATTCATATTAGTACTAAAAGTAGAAAAGAAAAAATTAAATAATCACATTCCCCCAACAGAGAGGTGTCTGGGAAGACATCACAATTAAAATATAGTAAATCTGTCGCTCCTAGTTAGTACAATGGTGTCCTTTGTCATTTACCACCAAACATTTCTTTAAAGACAAATTTTATCAAGTAAAAACAGCCCACACACTAACTCTAATACTGATTCTACTTAATTAAGGTCAGGGTCACAGAGGCATGAGCCTATTCTAGCAGCATCAGACACAAGGCCAGAACCAGCATTCCAAAAGGAAGCCCTTCCATCACGATAGACACATACATGTATACTGTCACTTCTTCATATTAGGCCAGTTTAGACAGACAGACAGACAGACAGACAGACAGACAGACAGACAGACAGATAGATAGATAGATAGATAGATAGATAGATAGATAGATAGATAGATAGATAGATAGATAGATAGAGTGCATCCAGAAAGTATTCACAGCACATCACTTTTTCTACATTTTGTTATGTTACAGCCTTATTCCAAAATGGATTAAATTCATTTTTTCCCTCAGAATTCTACACACCACACCCCATAATGACAACATAAAAAAAGTTTACTTGAGATTTTTGCAAGTTTATTAAAAATAAAAAAATTGAGAAAGCACATGTACATAAGTGTTCACAAACTTTGCCATGAATCTCAAAATTGTGCTCAGGTGCATCCTGTTTCCCCTGATCATCCTTGAGATGTTTCTGCAGATTAATTGGAGTCCACCTGTGGTAAATTCAGTTGATTGGACATGATTTGAAAAGGCCGACACCTCTCTATATAAGGTCAGACAACTGACAGTTCATGTCAGAGCACAAACCAAGCATAAAGTCAAAAGGAATTGTCTGTAGACCTCTGAGACAGGATTGTCTCAAGGCACAAATCTGGGGAAGGTTAAAGAAAAATTTCTGCTGCTTTGAAGGTCCCAATGAGCACAGTGGCCTCCATCATCCGTAAGTGGAAGAAGTTCGAAACCACCAGGACTCTTCCTAGAGCCGACCGGCCATCTAAACTCAGCGATCAGGGGAGAAGGGCCTTAGTCAGGGAGGTGACCAAGAACCCGATGGTCACTCTGTCAGAGCTCCAGAGGTCCTCTGTGGAGAGAGGAGAACCTTCCAGAAGGACAACCATCTCTGCAGCAATCCACCAATCAGGCCTGTATGGTAGAGTGGCCAGACGGAAGCCACTCCTTAGTAAAAGGCACATGGCAGCCCGCCTGGAGTTTGCCAAAAGGCACCTGAAGGACTCTCAGACCATGAGAAACAAAATTCTTTGGTCTGATGAGACAAAGATTGAATTCTTTGGTGTGAATGCCAGGTGTCACATTTGGAGGAAACCAGGCACCGCTCATCACCAGGCCAATACCATCCCTACAGTGAAGCATGGTGGTGGCAGCATCATGCTGTGGGGATGTTTTTCAGTGGCAGGAACTGGGAGACTAGTCAGGATAAAGGGAAAGATGACTGCAGCAATGTGCAGAGACATCCTGGATGAAAACCTGCTCCAGAGCGCTCTTGACCTCAGACTGGGGCGACTATTCATATTTCAGCAGGACAATGACCCTAAGTACACAGCCAAGATATCAAAGGAGTGGCTTCAGGACAACTCTGTGAATGTCCTTGAGTGGCCCAGACAGAGCCCAGACTTGAATCCGATTGAACATTTCTGGAGAGATCTTAAAATGGCTGTTGCACCGACGCTTCCCATCCAACCTGATGGAGCTTGAGAGGTGCTGCAAAGAGGAATAGGCGAAACTGGACAAGGATAGGTGTGCCAAGCTTGTGGCATCATATTCAAAAAGACTTGAGGCTGTAATTGCTGCCAAAGGTGCATCGACAAAGTATTGAGCAAAGGCTGTGAATACTTTTATGTACATGTGATTTCTCTGTTTTTGTATTTTTAATAAATTTGCAAAAACCTCAAGGAAACTTTTTTCACGTTGTCATTATGGGGTGCTGTGTGTAGAATTCTGAGGAAGAAAATTAATTTAATCCATTTTGGAATAAGGCTGTAACATAACAAAATGTGGAAAAAGTGATGCGCTGTGAATACTTTCCGGATGCACTGTAGATAGATAGATAGATAGATAGATACTTTATTTTCACAAGGAAAATTTAAATTCTACATATAGTAATAAGGACAAAAAAGAGTCACAAAATGTTTGGGAATGGCCACCCCATGTAATTAATAGAAGTTGAGGAAAAAAATAAATATGTCTTTGCAGACAGAAGTCCAAAATAGAATTGACTGACATGTTGAAAGTTTCTCTATAAACATGGCTGAATGGAAGAAAAGGTAGAGTCAGGGAAGCCAGAACAGGAACAGACGTGGCAGAAAGATGGGTTCTGGGAACTGTATATGAAGTTATCAGAGGGTGCTGGAAATGAAGTCAACAGGGGCCAAAACAGTGGTGATGTGATTAAGAGGCAGGGTTTCCGGCTGGTCTTCTGAAGGGCAGAAGGAGAAAGGACCAGGTGACAGTGCCAACTCCTGGTCTGACTGAGAAATAACACCATTTAAGACTGTAACCCATCTCCCATGCACACGTGTGTGTGACTACACATCACATGTAACTTTTATTATTGCTTCTGATCTTCGTCCTCTTCATCTTTGGACTAGCAGATCTTCCGATAGGGTAAAATAGAGCTTTTTAGGCAGGGGTGGTAGCATTGCTTCCAGCTGAGAAAGTATATTTAATAGATCCTATTTTACATTCAAATATGTTATAGATGTAGGTGGCCTTAAGACCCTTTACTCTCACTCATCTCTCCAGTTTGCAGCTTGTCCAAAATGTAGTTCAGATGGGCCTTAGCTCTTTCTCTGCTGACAGTAGCATCTCTTGTTAAAAATGTATAATCATAATCCAGAGGACTTATTTTACCATTAATAATGAATAACATTAACAAGATTAATAATTGTAAAAAAGAAGAGTGAAAGAAAGAGAGAGAGAGAGCAAGCTTCTGTAAAGGCTGCCACATGATGTGGTGCCCAGAGATAAAAAATAAATAAATAAATACATTTTAGAGTTTACCAATTTACTGCCAGCAACATAGGGAAAAACATACAAACCCAACAACGTACCCAGGCTAGTTCACCTTAAGCATTTGAGGGACCAGCATTAATCACAGCTTCACCATGTCACCTTCTAAAACCTGCAGAAGTATTATGTATGTCTGGATCCATGCAGCATTTTTATCAGATATTTGTGTACAAGTAAATATTCTGCCATGTTATATACAGATTACACAAAATAGGAATACTAGAGGCCTCCAAAAGCTTAAAATATTAGGTGTTAACCTCTGTGGTGCATGGCTATTTTGATGGTACAAGCCTCTTTTACCAACAGCCATGTTTCACATAAACCTGCCTTGTGTGCAGCAGAACACATTCTTGTAGTTATGTTGTTGGCAGGGTGTTAAATATAGCGGTGTCCATACTGTGGAATAGTGTTGTTGAACAAGTAAATGGAGCCCAGAGTAAATAGATTCATGGGAGACTAAAAGGGTTCAGGTTAAGGACTGTCAGCCCTGATTTCACTTGCCTTGTAGGCATGGCTGGAACACTCAGGGTTGATTAACTAAACAACAGAAGACAGCAGCACACTAGTGATCTCATTTATAAACCTTTGTGTGGATTTGAGTGTGTTTGTATACATCAAGAAGCAGGAAACA
Source organism: Polypterus senegalus (assembly GCF_016835505.1). Classification (NCBI taxonomy): domain Eukaryota; kingdom Metazoa; phylum Chordata; class Cladistia; order Polypteriformes; family Polypteridae; genus Polypterus; species Polypterus senegalus. The sequence continues at coordinate 210,369,494 of NC_053156.1, read as the reverse complement.
GACAGTTTAAAAAAATTAATATTCATGAAACCTGGCATACACACTTTTGTACACATTTTGCCCTTTATAAATCATAATCATCTTGAAAATGTGCATATGTGAACATGCCTCGAACACCTACCCGGTCACAACCCTAAAATAACCATATGTAGTTTGGACTATGCTAGTCAAGCTTGTATATATGTTCTCACAACTCTGGAGAACTTCATTGGCTGGTAGAGCAGCATCCAATATGATGCTTTCCAGACACCACCACCTGCATTTGAGAAGTCTTATGGTGCGCTCCTCATGGCATTGTAGCACCTCTTCTCTGCACTGAGGTGGTGGGTAAAAGGCAAAAGGTACCAGCGTTTGAGTCACTATCAGTTGGCACATGTAGTGACATGATTGCTGTTTGGTATCAATAGTATAGGCCATATGAAATACTGAGAGTTCAGCTTGTTACTTACCAACAAGCCAGCCATCACATACAGAACCATCAGCAAGTCATTTGCCAATGCTACTTTGCCTTAAAATAGATGAAGCATGGGTTGAACCAGGCCACTGAGCCATGTTGTGTGTCAGTCTAATCTCAGCACACAGATGACTTATACATTAATGGAATGTATCTGCTTATGGTTAGCAAATGCAGCTTCATTCTCACAAGCTGCCCATTATTGCAATATGAGTGCACATAATTGCCACAATTATGTTTGGAAAACTGCACACTGCTGCAGATTGTTTTTTTGTGTGGACCTTTACATCCATACCATACGGAAACAGAATGTAGCACATTGTCAGTCGATTTATGGCTAGCACAGCAGGCATGATGGAGCTAAAGCTTGGTTGTAATATTTGGCAGTTCCCTCTTGTAGGAGACAAAAATTGTTAAAACCTGCATATGAATAGGTATAGCCCAATTTCGGGCTGTCTGTCTTTCCAGTTCTGGGCCCAATTAAGCACAAAAGTTCAAGAGAATAGATCTTTGAAGTCTAAATTTGCTTCTAAACCAGTCATCATCATGGGGAAAAAATCCTGCTGGTCCCTAAAAGCTCATTCCCTTAGTATACGATCATTTGTATAGTCCTCAAGCAGCAGCTAACAAGCAATGTCATGTCAATGAATAGGCTATAGGGCATGAGATTTATAGCTTTCTGTATGCAGGGAGTGAACCACAGTTGTGTTTACCTCATACAATAATTGACAGCAAGTAATTTTGCATTGGTTTCTAATCCTCAGAAGTAACAACTGGTAGCTGATATAAACTGAGAAAAACGCAAGTAAATTTTTCAGTGCACATACACTGCATTGGCTTTCTTAAAAGGCATCTACAATAGAGTATATGCATCATATTCATCACTTTAGTGGTTTAATATATTCATCATGTCAACACACAGTATAACAATCACTTGGTGATATACTGTAACTACTGGTGCATGAGTTGTTATTTAGCTGGTATGGCTGCATTTCATTATTTCATCAAGGTTGTTGTCATTTCCCAGTCTGTCCATGGATACATGGGTCAGAGTTGCTGTAAATATATGCAAGGTCTTCTATCAAGTTTTCTTTTATAAATCCTGACTTTTGTGTGGAATGATGCATATGACAATTTAAAGGCTCTTTTTGTGAGCTTCTAAGTTTTAAAAATCTGACCCCAGGATAATACTGGCAAGTGTCTGGCCTTCCAGTTGAAATGACTAATTATGTTACAGAGATGGTATCTGTGTATTTTGCGGAAATATGTGTTGTTGAAACAAGATGGTGGTACACCCTTGGTAAACCCCATTTAATAAAACAAGTAACAGGAATAAAGAGAACAAAATTAATCAGGAGTGCAGGTCCAAACCTGTTTCCACCAAAAGACTTGCTCTACAGGAGAGCTTTTATCAATGGGAGCAACATCAACTTCCAGTTATCAGCATTCCTACATAAGGGAAGGACCGGAAGGTGTAAGGGTTTTGAATAATTGGGCGGAAGTGACTTCATGCATCTGGGGTCTTTTTCTTATTCATTCTAGGGAAACAAAGGCCCAAGGTTTTATGACTGTGTGTCATACATTGAAATGCTTCCCCGTGATATTTACCTGACCTGAATCAGAGGCATGATACCGAAGCTCGTGTGTGTGACATTGTCCTAAACGCAAATACCCCAGTTCAAATGAAAATATAAAGGAATGAAGTAAAATTGTATATATGCAAAGGTTTATAATAAATAATCTATACATCTATAAAGCACAAACTCTTTTTGATTATTAGTTTGTTTATTACAGGCAGCTTTGCGTTTCAAGCCACAGATTTGAAATTTGGCACATAAGTACTTCTTTCCATGTTTCCATATTTTTGATATATAACTTTCAACTTTGTCCCCTTGAGGGAGTGGTGGCGGTTGGCGTGGGTTCTGGCAGAACGGTAACAAATACTACACTGCAATAGAGCAAAAGAGAAACAGCCTCACAGAGGTTGGCATGATGGAGTAATGGTTAATGTGTTTGCCTTGCAAATAAGAAATCTGAGTTCAATTTTTGCCCACTACATTTAGCATGTTCTTTGATTAGGCATTACTTGTAACTATTTGTCCCAGGGCCTCAAGCATCTCTTGCCATTACACGAATATCACTGTTTCTCTCTCATAGTTGAAGATTGGCGAGGGTAGCATGAGGTCAGAATGAGTGATCATATCTTAAGGCTTACTCAAATCTTATAAGAAATTGGAGAACTTGGATGTGATCCAACGATAGGGTAGCAGCAGCATACAGGCTGTAATGGTGGTGCAATGGTTAGAATGTTTGTCTTAAAACCAAAATTCCTAAGTTTGGTTCACACCAGTTACATTTAACTTCTTTAATCAAGCATTTTCATCAATATTTTTGCCAGGGTCCTAAGCTGCTCTGTGCTCTTAAGACTTAAACTGAGTCTCAGAAACTGAACCCCAGGTGCAGTGGTAAGGATTTTGGGCCCTCATCACCAGTTGTGTTTTCTATTGTATTTAGACCTGGCAATAGGTATTGGCCTACATTGGTTGGTTGAGTTAACATATTATTATTACAGAGTGTCACGCACGTTCGAGTAGGAAGAAGCTGTATGGACCAAATGATGGTAATTCCATCCCAGGCCAGGGAGTGGTGGGATGCGCTAAACCTTATTCTGTTGTCTCTGCAGGCCAGATGCGGGAAAGCCTGTCTGACATCCCTGAAGATGTAATTTCCAGTTCCAGCGTCTAGGAGAACATCACTTCCGGTACTGGCACCTAGGAGAATGTCACTTCCGTTTACGGCATCAGAAGGAGGTCACTTCCTGTTCCCGTATATTGCTTTCGGTCTTAACAACCAGTCATCAGTTCTTATTTGAACTCCATCAAAGATACATCAGTCTTATTTTCAAAACCCATTGGTCCCAGGGATAATACATGGGTGGCTGCCCCAAACCTTTTTGAGTTTGTCGAGTCTAATCTTTTCACAAGAGATAATGTTGATGGCCATAATGATATCATTTGTAGCCTTACAGAATTTGTCATGTCTGGAACTGGCTGTTTAGAGCACCAACAGGTGCTGTACTGTACTGAACTATATAATACTTTTGCTTTTCTCTATTTCAACAACCTACAATATATGGGGTGTATATTGTGCATCAACAAAATCCAGCACAGTACCTTCCATTCAACTTTAGATTGGACAGTTTCAGTTTAATTGAACTAATGATTGTGGTTTTTGAAATATTCTTGTGGAAACAGCAGCCAGCGATGATCTTGTCATTTCTCACTTTGTGTTAATACAGGGTATGCTACCTCAGGGTTTTGCCGTATTTGTGCTTTATTATTGAAAGAAGACTATTGTGGTTTTGTTTAAATTATGTAGTGTTATCTACTCATCTATTAAAATGAAGTTATTAGATTGTGTCTGATGTCCTGTAAACGCAAATAAACATTGGCATTTGGTGGAATACTGCGCTTTCATTCAATGTGTCTGCAGGTTGGTTCTTGCTGGTGGCAGAGGTTGGTGGAGGGGACTACTATACCTCCCTAAATAGTAATGTTTGCATTTCAAAGGCAACATGTCTTCTATATATCGTGAAAAGAAGGAATCTGGTTGTCTGTAATAGTCAATGGTGACTTCACTACGTCCTGCGCTGCTTTATGAGCAATGGGTTAAAGTGCAGCCAGTGAGGATTGGACTGCGCTATGCCCCATTGAAATTACTGAGAACAAATGGAGAAATCTACGCTTTCTTTAGATGTCTTGACAAGCGGCCCTTTTCACAAAAAATGCATGACGCATCAATAAGAAAACCTACTTCCTGTTAGTGTTTCCTAACACTTTCAAAAATCATTTTAAAGATTTAAGCAGTATTGTTGAAAAGCATTCCACCACAAAAGCATCAAAGCCAGAAAAAGGTTAGATACTCCAGATTAGTGGGACAGTTTTTTTAAAGACAATTTTTGATATTTATTCACTATAAATCACACACCACCTCCTCTTCTTTTACCTGACAGCTTTGTTTACTCCATAAAAATGGCAGAAAAAAACTAAATCACAGTGCCTAGTGTGATGCCTGCAGTTTCTAATGTCTCTTTGTAAAGTCAGTCTTGCCTGGATGTCATTTAGTTTATTATCCAGCAACTGCACCTTAGCCAGAAGGAGTTTGGTTGCTGCTGTGTTTTGCTCTCATCTGGATGCCCATCCTTTGCACCATTTTCTAGCTTCATGCAATCATTCTCATTTGCATCATACCAGTTGTGTCGGCTTCTGTCTGATGACAGCAGGCTAAAAGTCAAATCCTGATTACTGGCTATGATGATTAAAAAGGTTTGTCAAACATCTATATATATAATTCACTAAGACAAGACAACCATGGAAAGCACGCCGGAAGGGGTGTGGATTCATTAAGCCGCCGACAAGTGAGACACATATGGCGCACCCAGGAAGGAGCCACGCCCACCAACCCCAAGACCATTGGATATGACGACAACTCACAGAGCCACGCCCACCAACTCGGACGCGACGACACAGAAAAACCGGCCTCATTTATATTCATCTGTCGTAGAGGTCACATACAGCTCCGACCCACGTTGACTCTTCATAGAGGTATGTTTCTCGCGGAGGTGAATCGCCATATGCAGCGTGTCAAACGGTTTGCGAGGGGTATCCCATGGGATCCTTAAAGCATTCCTTTACAACTGAGGTTAAAACACAATGAAGTGAGCAGTCTTTAAAATACGAGTTTTCGATTACGACGCACAACCGCGTGCATTATAGCAAACTGTTTTACACGCTGCATACAGCAATTCGCTTAGATGCTCCTGCACTTTGTACACAGCCCCCTCCCACCTCGCTACCACCGTGGTCGGGTGTCTTGGTGGATTATATATAGAAAGGCAGCCAAAACTGCACAGAGCAATGAAAAGTCTACGTGAGTCACAGGTGCATCTGGACTGTGCAAAGACGACAACGACTTGAGTGACGAGTTGGAGGTAGGCACATGAGCAGGCAGTGTATACAGAACAAGAAATCAGCAGACTAGCATGACGGAGGGAGCGGAGTGGACGTCCTTCTCCTTTCCTCCCGTTCCACCCTCTGCGCCTGAGCGCCACACGAACGATTGTGTGTTGGTTTGTTCTGTGCATTGGTTAAAACCCAATGAAGGAGGCAGTCTTTAAAAACCAATAAGCCCTGTGCCTCTGTTTCAATACTGTCTCACCTGCTTCACCAATGCAGGCCCTGCAACAGTCGAGACGCTCTCTCGGCAGCTGACCTTCTCTGTGCTTGACCGGTTCACACAGAGGCACCACATGACCAGGCGGTGTGTATGCTTTGAGAACAAGGGTGGATGCGACAGGACTATCTAAGAAGAGGCATGTTTGTCATGGATGTAAATCGCTGTATGCAGCGTGTAAAACAATTTGTCGCGAATATGAATCGCTGTATGCAGCGTGTAAAACGCTGTATTGTATGTTGCCCTCTCCAGAGTTGGATCTTTTCATTCACCTACAGTTGTATACACAATGAAGTGAGCAGTCTTTAAAAACTAAGTTTTTGGTTACAACGCACGACCGAGTGCACCATAGCAAACTGTTTTACACGCTACATACAGTGATTCATATAAACATGCGTCTTCTTAGATGCTCCTGCACTTTGTACACACGCCCCTCCCACCTCGCTGCTACCATGGTCGGGTGTCTTGGTGGATTATATATAGAAAGGCAGCCAAAACTGCACAGAGCAATGAAAAATCTACGTGAGTCACAGGTGCATCTGGACTGTGCAAAGACGACAACGACCCGAATGACGAGTTGGAGGTGGGCACATGAGCAGACAGTGCATACTGGATGAGAAATCAGCAGACTAGCATGACGGAGGGAGCGAGTGGACGTCTTTCTCCTCTCCTTCCGTTCCACCCTCTGCGCCTGAGCGCTGCACAGACGATTGTGTGTTGGTTCGTTCCGTACATTGTTACAATGTTGCTTTTCTTGCTGATTTATTACATTACCGATTTTTCAAATGTGCTTAAAAATTATTAAAAAACCGGCCTGATTATGCGGCGTATGGTATGCCGCGGGTTGGCTAGTAAGTAATATTCTTGTGTTTGTGTCAGTTTTTTCAAGACACTTCAGTTTCATCCAACAGCTCAAAGACAAGTTGCTTTTATATACTTGAGTGGTATTACTTTCTGTAAGACATAGGTTGGCTATGCCTTGTAATGAGACTTAGTCACAAGCATAAAAGTTTGGGGAATATAAATCCAGCATACTTGTGGACAAATAAGAAAAACATCTTTACAGGCACAAATTCAATGCAGAACTGAGGTGAAACAAGATGGGGGCAGATTTATATAATGGGAACAGGAAGTGGCAGGGACTGGAACTGATGTCATCATTAGGCAGGATCTTGGGAGGCAGAAGTGACGTCTTTAGGAGGCAGGTTCTGACGAGGTTCTGCAGAGGGAGAAAAGCAGACAGCGTTACTGGAGAGTGCCAGTATGGGCTGAAAAAGACTTTTGAGCCCGTAAACTGTCTCCCAGAGGTGGAACTTTGACCGCAACACATTGTGATTCTTTGACTTTTGAAAGTGAAGTAATGGAAGTATATTTGAACGTAACCTTCAATTTATTGGACTTGTTCTCAAGGCAGCTGGGACAATTTCTTAATGTTTGGTCTGTACTGCAAGCCGGATACAGTCCTTCCAGACAGATTTAGACAAATGTTGATAAAAGTGGATATTTTTTTTAATGTTAGCACTGAATAAAAAAAAACTCTAAACAGCATTATTAATTCCACAATAGAAGAGTTATAAAGGTGATCTTTTAGTTCCCTTTCTTTATCTCTCTCTAATGTGAAGCCTTTCCCTCCTGCCTCCCGGTTGACATGGACTAGCAGGCATGTCCAAGTTTGGGTTGAACAGTGTTATGTCAGTGAGGGCATAGTTATTTTGAGAGAATGGATTAACCTGAAAATGCCACAAATGCTAAAAGAATACAACATGGCCTGTTTATTTGTTAGAATACAATGGTGTGATGTACAGATGGGCAAACAAAAACTATAACGACAATAAATAAAAATGTATAAAATTTGGCCAACCATCTAGGCCTTGCTAGTTGGGGTTTCAAATCCTACCTACCTACCAGGGTGTCTTACCTTTTCCCTAATGTAGAAGTAGCAAGTACTCTCTTTTCTACCCCAACTCTTTATCTCTTTCTCTCCCTTTCCCTTTGTCACACTCTTTCATATGAATTCTGCCAGTAAGCCTTTGCTCCAACATCTCCTCCTAAATCCAAACTCAATCAGCCTTCTCCACAAAAGGCAACTTAAATTTGTTACTATTTTCAGTCGCTGTCATCTCCTGGATCGCTTTAGGGGACTGGGGTTAGCCCTAAGTATGCCATAGATACACTGGGCTAGAACCTCCTCCAGTAGATACCATAGTATCCCTGCATCCATGAGTCTTCCACAGCTAGGCATTCTGTGCAGCTCCTAAGCTGCTCACTCCTTTAAAGGGGTACTACTGTACCATCCTGTCCCATCTGCAACTGTGTGTATTCGTTATGCTCTGTAGGTAGAATCAGGTTATATTTGGTACTGTATATGATGGGACACTTCTAGTGCTTCAACAAGTAATTAGTAGTTCCCATCACTACAACTAGATAATTAAATATTAAATAAATGTAATCTTAAAAAGGCATGTACTCAAAAAACTTTGTGCTCCTCATTTCATAAGTATTAATAAATAAATAACAGAGTAACAATGCATTTTTAAAGAAAGGACCAGTGCTTATCAGTGTTTTTACAGCACTGATATTCAGGTGCTATTCTTTACCAGCAGGGATGAAAACTTAACATTAGGTTTTTTTGGCTATGGAACCAACAGCTTCTCCAGAAGAAATCATTTAATACTTGAGTCATAACTACACAGAAGAGCATACTACTTACACATATGAATCGTGACCAAGGGCATGAGTACATTTGCTATGTAATATCTTATGGCAACTCCAGTAAAAGAAAAACAAGCTAATCTCTAAAGTAACTATGTGAGAGTCTGCGGCAGAAGTCTACACTAAGGCCTTGTGTTTAGTAGCCAAGAGGGAATTTGCTGTGGTTGAAAGGACAAAATGTAAGAATTAACTGTGAAGTGAATGCCTGAAAGGCTAAACAGAAAAGTAGTCAAATGGACATGCAAAAGTCAAAATTAAAAATAAGAGGAGCTTGGGGGTTGATTTGTTTCGAACCTAGTTTTGTTAAACTTGACTTGTTTGTATGGAATGTTATTTGATTTTAATAAAATCAATAAAATGAAAGATAAATAAAAAAAAAAATTAAATTGCAGGAGCTGATAGGCAACAACAGTAACACTAAGCAAGCTGAAATCAGGAACAGATAGCAAAAATGTCCTAATACTAACTAGAATGAATTACAACTTAGTTAACAACTTAATCTGAAAAACTCAGCACCCACATAGTCTAATTTTGTGGAAACGTGGCACGCTTATTCCTCAGTACAATTTGTCAAGGCAACTCAGTTTTCATTGAAATGTCTTGAACACATCATGCTGTACACAGTTTTGAAATTTCAAAATCTCCCATTGGAAAGTATTGATGAATTTACAACATCTATCTTAAAACGGAGAAACGTTCTGTATGACTTCAAATACTTATTTTACTGTTTCAATTTTTCTTTGAGAGCAGTTACTCCAACTTGTATATTTTGTATATGTTTCTCTTTTTCAACTCCAATAGCCACTATTGACGGCAAACTGATCCCCAATGCAAGTTAATGAAACACCAGCAGACTGCGTGCACTGGTAGGAGGTCATTGTTACTGGCTGCTAGTGCACGCACAGAACAGCAATCCTCTAACAGCACGTTCAGCTAGTCACATGCGGCTGCATCAGCAAATCGATTCTGCATTATGAAGCCTTTCCAGTGGCATGAAGAAAGCTATTCCATCAGCATCTCACTCCTTCCCAGTGTTTTAAGTCAAAACAGGTAAGTTAAATGATCTTCCAAGCCATTCAAATATAAAATGCAAGCAAAGACATTAGCATTTACTCAGTATTTATCTTACATTAAACCAAACTCACAGCTTCATTATCTGCATATTATAAGGATTCATTATTTCATTGCCACGGAGAAGTCAAGCAAAATGGCACCTTTAATTAGCTAACTGAACTGCTTACAATATGCAAGCTTTTGAGGCAACTGAGGCCCCTTCTTCAGCAAGGTTGAAATGTAAGGTTTTCTGCCAGTATAGTTTATGGTGACCAGACGTCCTGGTGACAGGAACAGTCCCGATTTCAGGCTATGCTCCCCATTTGGTAACTGAAGAATGTTAAAATGTCTCATTTTTAACTGGCTGCCTCCATTGCATCACCAAAATCAAAACATTTACAGTACATCCTCATTATATATTTAGCACAGAGTGTACGAGACCTCAAGTGGGACACTCCATACCCACCCATACCCTCCACGCACCCGATGTAATATGCATATAATAGCACAGTTAAAAAACTAATGGGAAAAGCTTGATTAAGAATTTGCGTTAAATTTGAAAAGCATTGTGAGAATGACCAATAAGAAGACAAAAACAGAGTACTGCCATTTACTTTCTTCCACATCAACCACTGTGTGTAATTATATGTGTTTTTGATCCTTCTCTGAATTGGAGATACAACAGGAATAAAAAAAAATGAGGATAGGTTTATGTGGGCATACATGCTATACAAGAGTGCCTGTTTGGGACTTTGAAAATCTGGTCACCCTATAATTTATTGGTCGAGTGCCACATTGACCTGATATCAAAATGGTCAGGCACTGTAATAAACTTTGCCTTTCACTTCTGTTTTTCCTTACCATTTGTCATAACTAAATAGCTTTGCAAGGCCTATTTCATGAATATTACAACAGCCAGACGTGCTCAAGGAAATAAGGAATTAATTACAAAAGTTTTTTTTAGGTTGTTGTAATTACCAAATGCAAATTGTCACTGTATGTGAATATATGTGTGTGTGTGTGTGTGTGTAAGAGAGTGTGATGAACTAGAGTCCTGTCTAGGGCTATTGTTAGGTATTTGCAGAATCCTGGTGGCATAATCTTTGGTTAGCACAACTCTGAAACGGACTGAGAAGTTTCTAGAACCTACCCGCCGAATTCAGACCATTAAGGTCTACTGTGTCTGCACAGCCCTTGAAGGTACCTGAGTGTTACACCATACTAACTTGTTTTATTTTGTATCCTGCCATGTTTCATACTGAAGGCACCTTAATAACAGATGCCACGTTGACAAAAGTCATGTGGCTGACAACCAAGCGTTATGGCTGTAAACTGAAAAAAACACAAAGTATTAGCGTTTGTGCAAAACTAAAATAACATTTTAAAACTAATAATTAATAAAAGCAAGCATAGAATTTCCACATACAAAACATATTCACCATTTCACAAGCATTCTAGATAATTATGACATTGTGTCATCCAGATTATAATTGGAGGTATAGAGCCTGCCACTATGCCTATTCCAATCAGAGACTGCATGGCTAGAAAAATTCTATAATTAAAGATATGTAGATTGATTTTCTTTTGTTTAAAAACTTGTAAAATAAAATTTAACAACCTTTATATACACATGTTTGGGAATACCACCTCTCTTCATTTCTTTCCCAGGGTCACCTCTGGACCAAATTTTAGATATGAAACAAGAACTTCCTCTAGAGCAGGGGTGGGCAAAGTCGCTCCTGGAGGGCCCCAGTGGCTGTAGGTTTTTTCTCCAACCCAATGGCCTAATATGGAGCACTTATTGTTCAAGTAACACTTCTGCTTCATTTTAGTTGTCTCGCTTTTTAAGATTTTGAACTCTTATTGCTTATTTTAGTCTTAAACAGCTGTATTCACAGTTTTTGATTGCTCCTTATTAGCAATAAGATGCAAATGACTAAAGAAAGCAGCAGTTCTCCATTTAGCTTGTTACCATTTTCACATGTGTATTTATCATCCACTATTTGGTTTAATTAAATACTTGGAAGGAAAGTAAAGAGAAAAAAGTGGAGGACTGAGAATTGCTCCTCTGTTTTAGACTTCAAATCATTTAGATGATATCCTTTGAAAGGAACAAAAGATCTAGGATATGAGAATGACCTGACGTGGTAGAGTTAAAGCACTAACAAGTAATAAAATTTAATTATTGGCAAGGATTGTTTTCTAATTAAGCAATTGGGCTGGATCAAAAACCTGCAGCCACTACGGCCCTCCAGGACGGACTTTGCCCACCCCTGCTCTAGAGGCTTCTCCCCCGCATCAGTGTCCCAGTCCCTCTGCCCCTGAGCTCTGTGTAGACCCTAAAGGAACAGGTCTGTTATGTAGCCCCCAAGCTGCTGGCTTTCTGATCCCATTTAGAGACCAGGTGCTCCCCATTGGTGATGGGTGGGAATTGTTAAATTGAAAGTATGCAACCGTCCTTGAAATTAACAGGGGGCATAAGTGGGAATATGCTGAAGATAAAAAGACTTTTGCTTCCCTGCATAATTGTTTCCATTGAAGAACGTTTTACTCATCATGGTCAAACTTACTTTACAGCTTGCCTGTGCACTTTTCCTACTGAACACTTGAATGCAATTGATTGCACAGATTTCCTGTTTTACTGGATGTGACTTATGAAGGGTAAATAAAACCAGGTGTGTTTAACATAAAAGTATAAACCTGAAGAAATAAACTGTTCATGATTTGGTGGGTTACATTGTTGATACAGTGAAGGACACCACCTTACACTATGGCCGAGAACCTGACAGTGTACTGTGCATGAAAACTCAAACATAGATGCAGGAGTGCAGTTTCCAGTTCTGATCAAATAATAATAAATACAGTAATATTATTTCATACTTGTTACAGTATTGCTTTGAAAAGTCATTTAGAAAGGGAAAATGTCTACACCTGACCAAAAAATAAATTCTCTTCAAAAAAGAAATAAAATAATAGATTCCATAAGTTAGAGGTCGGCAAACATTGCTGCTTATAATAATATATCTAAAAATGTACAGTATTTAGATAAAACAAAATATTCTCAAGGAGCAAATCCTGACAAAGAAACCTATAACACACATCAAAACATTTTCAATCTATTTTTATTTTATATAACATCTTTTACAGAAGCAGCATGTTGGCATGTTTTACCACTGAGCTAAGCACCAGTTCAGTCACTCTCCATTTCAAGTTTGCACATTCTACAAGGCTGACTGATTCTTCACTTGAAATTGGCACAAGTGTTTATATGAATTTGTCCATATCTTGCGACTATCATCATGTATTGGAATAAACAGGTCCAAAAATGAACATGTAAATCTTTCTTCATTAAGTGCCTTCCACACGAATATAATTCAAAACAACATCATTATTGAAATACATAATAAATCAAAAGGATTTATTGAAATGAGGAGGGAAAAAATGCAAACGAATTAGTATAATGTATACAGGAGTGAGAGATAAAGAACACAGAAGAGATGTCATCAGTATGGTAAGCACAAGTCACCAGTGTTGTGCAAGTTCACACCTCACAAGAACTAGCTCAAAGTTCAGTTCACACAGATTAAAATGAATAAATTCTCGTTCACAGTTCACCATTTCAATTTTTAACTAGTTCATGTTCACTTCATTTTGTATTTTTTAAGGAGTGAGAATAAATGACCCATGATTTTACTTTTTTCAATTTTGCATGCCTTATATTAGGCTATTACAGTATTTTTGAATAAAATACAATAAGTGTGAAAACGTCTTTATTTAAATACACTTTATTGAGTTATACCCAGCAACAAACACATATAACCATATATGCTAATATCCTCCTGGTCAAAAAAGACATTAAATGGACATATAAATTACTGCTCTATTTCCAACCATGTGACTGTGGAACCAGCGTGTAGGTGAACTAACCTATTACACTGCCGGTTAAAATTCATGTCGCATATTGCATGTCCAATTGGGAAAAATATAAAGTGGCCCCGCGAAGTACAACGTCTTCTTAAAAGCGAAAGTGGAGCTTCGCCGTGTGCTCGTGTCAGTGGGGGTACAGCTTAAGCACAAGCAGGCAGACACAGATGGAGGCTATTTGATTTTACGTTATTTTTTCCAAATACAAATAAATGGCAAAAAAATTTGTATGAAATACGATAAATATTCGTAAAAATCTACTATTTGTGCTTATCTGAATACCATATTCAGATTCGGCTCCACCCCTACATTACATGGTAACATTTAATCTGGACCTAAACCAGAATGTCACATAAAACTGAACTAGCTCACGTTCAAGATCTTCACTTGCAAATACGTTACGTTAAGTTCACCATTCTTAGAAAATTGAGCTTGTTCAATTAATGAGCTCTTTTGAACTACTTCATGCACAGCAATGCAAGTCACAAAAGAATTTTTGTGAAAAGAAACCAACAAGATATAGCCAACTAATTGTATTCCACTCACAATGTTAGATCTAAAACCTCATAGCTTGGTACCAGTTAAGTACTTGGTACATCTTTTAGAGATAATTCATCTGCTAATCTAAAGCAGGGTGGTCAAATTTCAATGTTGGGGGGTAAGACTGGCTGCAGGTTTTCATACCAGCCATTTTCTCCATTAGTAATCAAATACTGTAAATAGAAGAAACCTATTTTCTCTAAATTTTATTAGACACGCTTTTAAAGATTTAGAACCATTTTTTTCCTTAATCAGTAGTAAAACAATATATAGATGCAAAGGAAGCCAAAGGATGACTGGCTAACTCAAGGGTCCCAAATGTAATTTCTGGAAGGCCACCAATATCTTAAATTGAAGCCAATTCTTCTTTTGAAACACATCATTTAACTATATGGATTTTTACCTCTCTAATGCACTCCCACATTTCCAAATCTGCTGATTTTGGAATATTTTTCTAACCAGAGGTGATCAATATGTCTGCAACGTCTACTTTTTTCTTTCCAAATATTATATTGAAGGACACGTTGGAGGAAATGTGAACAAGTTATGCTATTGCATTAGAAAACCCCCCAGACAGTTTTCCTTAATATTACTGAGACACCTATATAACCATCAGCTATTGATTTCTCCATGATATAATTAATCAGTTACCTAATTAGCGAACTGTTAACAGCATCATTATGCCATGTTTCAGTCTGGTGTTCAAAGTCTTATGTGTGTCTTTTGTTAATTGTTGTGCCATTCATTTATTTATTTGTTTGTTTATGTTATTGTTGTTTTTGTTGATTATGTCCATTATTCTTTGTCTTTGATAGTGTCTTTAATCTACCTGTGTTATGTCCCATGTGTTTTGTGGGCAGTCCCTGAAGAGGTGAGGCCACCTGCCAATCATGGTCAGGAACTGCCCTCTGACCTATAAATCTGGAGTGTCTCCCTTAGTTCCTAGTGGTTCATTGTAAATGCACTCTAGAGTGCTTGAGGTATTGTGTCTGGCTGTGCTTTGTGCTTTTCTTGTAAGTTTCTGGGTTTTTAAACCTTTGCTTACATTAACCTGTGTTTGGGATATGAGAGAGAAGCCAGGTCTTCAATGCTGTTATCTCCCAGGCAGATCAACATGGTGGAATTGTCTCATAGCTAAATATAGTTATGGCATTTATGTAAAAAAAAAAAGATATTGTACAGAAATTGCACTACTTTTCAAAAACTTACATTTTTTTGCAATGTTTTTGTAGCCATTTTTTAAGATGGCACAATCATTTAGTTCAAATATGGCCACTAGTAAAATGTGTTGTAGTAAAGAGTATAGAGATATAGAGCGTATAGAGATGGTGTAGCCAGAGACACAAGCAAGACTTGGTGAAACAGAAAACGGCTGGTGGAATGGCCACAGCACAGCCCAATTTTTAACATTATTTAATTAGATGACGTGTGCTCTATAATGAAAAAGCTGTCTCAATATCACTTTTGTTTTATGCAAAACCATAAGCCTTTATCATGATTAAAGAAAGGCTGTACAAAGCTGGATAAGAGAATTATGAATCTTATAAAGGAAGTCATTTAAAATGAAGGCAACAAAAGTTGGGCAAAACAATTAGCAGTAATAAGTTACTACTTAAGAAAGTGGATGGAACAAGAACCAGCAACCCCTGTGGTCCTTTAGGACCTGACTTTGACATCCCTGTTTTAAAGCATGAATATACTGCCAGTAGAATAATGACCCAGGAGTTGATATCTCAAAAGCACCTTCCAGTGCTTCCACAAACATTACTGTGCAGCTACTGTTAGGTTATGGAAATTTAACACCCATTCACACCTAAGCATCATGGATACAGAGGGCACTGCAGTTCCTCAAACCAAAAACAGAAGTGTAGTTGCATAGTCAAGGCTTCAATAAATGTGATGTTTTATTAAATCCAATACCTTATACAGGTTTAAATCCTCCTTAAACAGACTTTTTCCACAAAAGCTCCTCCATCTCTTCTCTAGGCAAGCTCTGTCCACCTCCTCCTGACTCATCTCACCTGAATGAGACTGGGTGGACTAGGGAGTACTTCCTGTGTCAAATGGCTACAGCCTGGAAGCACTTCTGGGTCAAGCAGAACCTCCTTAAGTGTGCACTTTCTTACAGCTAGCAGAATCCGTACACTGACCACCCAGACTACATCTCCCAAGGTGCCATGCTGGAGCATGAATGGAAGCTCCACCTGAGGGAAGCTCCCACCTAGTGTAATGGGGTATTATATTACCCTCAGTGACAGTCCTTCCCTGTCCTTTTATTTTTCCCCGGTCAGGAAAGGTACTGCAGACTAATTCGGTTAGGATGCCTGTCCATCCAGCTGCTGTCTCCCATCCAGGTAAGGAACTTTCCTCCCTCTTGGTTGGGATGCCTGTCCATACATCCTGGTACTTACAGCATTTTTCTAGCATTTTAGCACTGGACCCAAACACTGCTAAACTGCTTGTAAAGTCAATTCACTATTTTCCAGGATACTGTTCACACTTCTGCGTGCAGCAGTTTCTGAATGTTATCAGCTAAAACAATCTTTAGACCATCAAGCAGACACACATCTGCCCAAACCCAACACAGACAAATGGACAGGCACAAGTACAAACACACACTTTTATTTTTCTTTTTTACTCATTGGGAAACACCATCCCCTGTTTCCCACAAACAGATTTCACTTCTCTTTCTCTGTTTTTCTTCTCCACTCCTCGTGGCAAGCTTTGTCTCCCTCCTCCCAACTCTGGCTCCCCGAGTAGTGCTTGCCCCTTTTATAAAGTGCTCCAGGTGCTTGTTGACGCATTTCTGGCAGCACTTCGGGGCGTGGTGGAAGAGCTGCACTCCAGGGCACAGCAGCTGCTGCAGCACTCCCTGGCTCCCAACAGGGCTGTATCCAACTCCAACTCCCATGGAGCCCTGCAGGAGTCCGAGGCACCACTGCAAACCAGGGGGATTGCCATCTAGCGTTCCGGGGGAGGTGCTGCTCTGGATATGCTCCCTCTCCAGGTCCATCCAGCGTGGAGGCATCCCGGCCGAGCAAGGGCCCCAGCCGTACGCTACAACTCCTTCCACTGAAACCAATGGTAACATCTCATAAAACACTGGTAAAAGAAATCAAAGTGCATTTTGGAAGTGTTTTACCTCAAGCAGCTCATTGAAACTTATAAAAAAGAAAAATTTGGTGTTGTTGTGCATGTGTGTGCTTCAGTTATCTTTTGACAGCTATAGTTTTAATCATGTTAAAGTTTAGTACAGATGTTTTAACATATAAGCAGAGTGGTAGCACACATCTCTTACTTGTTCCTTTCAGCACCAGCACCAACCCATTTCTGGATTGATTGTATTAGTAAGAGTGCTTAACTGAGTATTATTATCAGCATTTACACTGAATATTGAAAATGTGTCGGTCATACTTTTATATTAAAAAAATATGTTTAGTCATTCTTGAAGTAAATAACATCCATCTTCTTTTACTGTCACTAGTCCGAGCCCCGGATAAACGCTTCCACTGCACCACCAGATCACACTGTTCCAAAATATCTTATGCAAATAGTTGAATTAAAACTAAACAGATACTTTAATAATAGGTTGCTGTTGTTGGATTGTACACAGCATACTTTTTTCTGCTTGTGTAACTGGTTTCCACTTCCACTGGTTTTGATACTGGTTAACACTCAAACGTTCTGTGTTCTGATTTGTAACGTGTCGTACAAACTGCCACAAAGGAGTAATGCAACTGCAATGGATTCCTTTATTTCTTGATGTGTTTTTATTTTTTTATCAACAGGCTGAACTGAAATGTTAAAACTTAGAACATAAAAAGAAATGACCGTTAAAGCGCTGCATTTCCTCCTGTTAATTAAAAAAACATGTGGAAAGGCCATTGAACGCTCACATTAACACAAAACCAAAAATAATAGAAAAGCATTCAAAATGTTTCAAAACAACCGTCCACTACAAAGATCATATTATTATTGTCACAAACAAAGAATTTAACTCAAGCAATTTAAAATAATTTAATTAACTGTACTATACAGAGAATAACAGCGTTCTTACCTCCTCTTACAGTAACACAACGAACACTGGGAGAGGCTCACACAGATGATGTAACATTAATACAATAAACAGAGTAGGGAAATATAACAGGAACACAACAGGAAAACATACAATATAATTAATGTTATCAGGATTTGGTGAAGCTCCAAATAATTAAACTTAGTATTTTACACACCTGTTACACTTGGATGGTGTGATTCATCTCTGCACAGAATCGTCATACTTGCCATCACATTTGCTTTCTGCCTTACACCCATTGCTGCTACGATAATCACTGGCTCCCAATGATCCTAAACCGAGTGGCTTAAATTTACTCCTTTGCATATGAATGATTACATGTACATGAATTCAACATATGTTCAGTTCTTCTGAGCTGAATACCGCTGTGCATGATAATCCTCTCTTAACTGTTACTAGACAACCAGATCACGTGCTTGAATGATGCTGTACTGACAGTAACAGACGATATATTTTTTTCACATGTCACTACTTACATGCTTATCCACACCCATGTCTAATCCTATCATTTTTCAGGATGCTTCATGTTTCAATAAAGAGTCCAGAACTGTCCTCTCAACTCTCTTTGCTGTAGAACAGAGTCAATCTTATAATTTGTGCGATCATGATGCTCATGACACCTGCTTTTCAGTACTATGATAGTCAGGATTAAAAGCATTAAAGTCATAAACGACATTCAGGAAACACAATAATTTTCTAACAACATAACAACACCGCACAAAATGAAAATAATGTCAATCATATTTTCCCTGCAAAACACTTCTTTGAAAACACTGACAAATATTTTGAAAAAGCTTGAAAAAATGTAAAATGCACCTAAGAAATGGTAACAAAAAAGCATGAAACACAGTTGGAAAACACTTGCAAAAAGCAATTAAAAAAGCATGAAAAATGCTAAAAAATAAAAATTCATAACACTCAAATATGAATAGGCCCTTACAAACTGAACTTCACGAAATGGAATTACAATTTTTTAAGTAAGTATATGATGCCCTGGTAATTCTCGAAAATGCTCAAAGTTAGTCAGCAAAGTTAAAGTCATGGTTCTAAAATAATTTGTCATCTGTGCAGATTAAAATGGAAATATTACTTGTATATCGCTCACAGGCTGGCAATAGAGCAATATCAACAACAATGGATCTTACGCAATAAATACAATTTCAGAAGATGTTTATAAGTAACAACTGTAGGGTTACTCAGTTGTTAAATAGACTTATGACCTGCGTATAAAAACTATCCCTGAATCTAGAAATGTAACTGATATTAATGGTCTTGAACCATTTACCAGCTCTCATTTCATTTCTGATGCTACCAATAGCGGAAAGGCTCACAAGCTGGAAGCTATGGCCCTTGCTTAGTGAGAGGTGTTTTGTCTGGGGTACAAGTGGAGCAGAACAGAAGCATGCAAGTCCAGAAGCAGCTGAAACTCAGGAATGTTCTTCAGATTGATAGCCCTTCTGCTATACAGGGGAATGTAATAATCCTCCAACAAAATGTGAACCCAGAATTCAATTACCATAACATTTTGGCGTGAGTATACTAGGGTAAGTCAAAAAGTATCCACAGTAATGTTTTACCATTTTTGAACTGTTGACTGAAGCAGTAGTCTGCATAAGTGTGTGAGCTTTGTTTTCCTAAAGTTGATGCGACTCAGGTACAAATTGTTCTGATTAATTGTTGATGTGTTTCAGGCATGCGCATCAGAAGTTCATCCTCTGAATTCCTCTGAGAAATGTGGTACCACTCCGAACTGAAAAGGCGCGTTGCCGCTAACAGTTTTGTCTAATTTTTCCTCCACAGTTCAGAAAAAAACAGCTAATTACTGCAACTAACTCCACCCCTTCCAGGTCCTTGGGCCATAAAAGCCACTAGAGCAAAGGAGTCCTCGATCACCTGAACATACAGTAGATGCAGCAATTACAGACGACCCCCGAAATTTGCAGGGGTTATCTTCCTACAGCACCTGCGAATTGTGAAAAACAGCAAATTTTGGATGTGGTCGAAAAAATGACTATTTTTATAGTTTAAACCCTAAATATGCCACCAAAAACACTTTAATTTCATTTCAAACTCAGCTTAATACATTTCCCTAAAATAAAGAATGTAAAGGTAAACCTTTATACTGTACAGTACTGTACTGCTATGTCTCCCGCGGTGCTAGATTGTAAAATACCGATGTTACCCGTATATGTACTGTTCCTAATCTAAGATCCTGAGTTGGTTTGTCATGTGGTGGGTGTGGCAATATGCTGTTTCAGCGTGTGCTTCTAACCTGTACCTGTAATAAAAATACAGTAAAATGTACAGGTACTCACCAATAATTAATGATATTGATTGAAGATGATGATAACAACAACAACATTTATGTATATAGCACATTTTCATACAAAAAAATGTAGCTCAAAGTGCTTTACATAATGAAGAATAAAAGAATAAAAGACACAGAAAATAAAATAAGTCAACATTAATTAACATAGAATAAGAGTAAGGTCCGATGGCCAGGATGGACAGAAAATGATGATGAATTAGCTGTGCAGTACGATGAAGGTATGTAATGAAGATAATGACTGCACAGCAAAGCAGAGGATTTATATCTCCTCGGGTGGCTACTGCAGCATAATTTTTGAATTTCCAGAGCAAATCCATTAGTTCAACCTTCTCCTGGAGTGTCTTAAACTTCTTCTGGTGCTTAGGTTCATTGCCAGAAACCTTAGAAGGTGCAGGGTGTTTGGGTGGCATATTAGGGCTTTAAGAAGAACAAAATGAAAAACATGAAGACACTCAGTGAAGCACTCGAGACAGCTACACGCGGTAAACTGTTATGATGCGGCAATGCTGGGCTGCATCTGCCAAAGATGCGTCACAGGGCAGCAGCCAATCAGCAGTAAGGAGAAATGAATAACGCTCTCGGATTGGCTACTTTACCTTTCCCGAGCCGCGTTTTCCTCTACGGTTACTCAGTGTTCTCTCTGCAGTACAGTTTTGCCATAAATAAAGCCATAAAAAAACTGTGGAGCATATTTGCGGTTTCCGCTAAGAATTATTAATTAGGTTCTAAGGAAAAATGTGCGAACTATTTAGGCTGTGAACTCTGAGTTTGTGGGGGTCTACTTTATATTTGTTCTAGCCACGTTGCTTTTGTGTCGACAGTTTTGTTTCACTTTCATACCATTGACCATTTGTTTTTGTTTGAGCCTTTAAGTACATGGTAACAACCTGGTTGGCACCCCGCAATTTTTCTGTCATACCCTCTAACAACCACATGTGTTATACCACTGTTAACATGGCTGCTCACCTTTTCATTCGCAGAAAAAAGCAGCCATATGTTGATTTGCACATTTTATGGTTTATCAGGAGCACAAATCATTCAGTGACTTTCAGCACAATATGGAAATACATTTTTGCCTCAATGAAGTGGCCACAAATAGGTTGAACCTTCAAAAGTCATAAATAGAGAGCGATCAGTTTGGAGGTTTATGTCCACTACTTTTCATAGTATCGAACACGCTTGTGCTGTGGTTTTAGCCGACATATGTGTGGCTGTTGGCTAAGTGTATTGAAAAATGATTCAGAAGTAAACTGGATACCTTTTTAGCCTGATACTCACAGAAATGGTGAATAGCTTTCCATTTTTTGGTTACTGTTTATTATAGGCATATTTATACAAACATTCAAAGTCTGCATTTGGGTCGATGGAAGGATTTCTCGTTCACAAGTAGACATTTTGGGACGCTAACCCTGTTGTCCCCGTTTAATCAAATGAAATCAGCAAACAAAGCATTCTATCGATTATGCTAGAAATAAAGAGAAAAAGGGATTCCTTAAGGTTAGAAACCTCTCTTGAGAGAAAATGCAGTTTTATTCACTTAGTTAGGAGCTCTGTTGTGTAGTGAGCTCTTGTATTTAGTGATACCTCAATCCAAGGACAATGGGATATATAACAAGGGACAGGGAGGGGTAGAGACAAATACCCTCACTGGTTGTCTTCTCAACACTTGCTTAGTGAGAGGTGTTTTGTCAGGGGTACGAGTGGAGGGAACAGAAGAGAATAAGGTTAGCGGCAGTGCCCACTCTTGACCCGGGGTGGTGATACACACTTCAGACATGCACCAGAAGATGATCCATTGATGCACATGTGTGACAGGGCACTAATAATAATAAAACATACTGACTTTAACTAAATGATAGCTTTCAAATTATTTTTCGACCATGTTTATAAACAATTCTATCACAGCTTCAAAGTCTGGCATGTCAACTCGCCCCATGTATTATGTGCTGATTCAGCTCATTCTTGCTATATGTGCCTTTTTTCAGGTTCTCTGGTTTTCCTCTCATATTGCATAGATATTTAAGTTAACTGGTGGGCATGTAAGTGTGCGCATGAGTGTGCATTGTGATAAACTGATGCCCCATGCAGAGCTGATATACTCCCTTGGCTCCCTTGACCCTATAGTATATAAAGTATAAGCGAGTGACTCCACAGAAATAGCCTTCATTAACTTGTATGGAATGGCACATTTTAGGATGAGATAATGATCCTTTATGATTACAGAGAAGATTCTATGGTCTAAAATGTAACAGTGTTGTCTAAATCTTATGATGTATTTAAAAATCCATGGTTGATCTAGTTTACAGAAAAGCATTTGGCCAAGTGCGAGGTAAACAAGTGCATTCCTATTCATGTTCTGTTTACTGTTTTTCCCTACCAATACCACCAAGAAATTGGTAATTACTAAAAGTATATGTTTTGGAATGAAAAGATAACAAAGGGTACAATGATATGCTGAGGAAAGCATGAAAATTAAAGCTGTGTGCCAGTAAGACATATGATAAGAACTTTTGTCTTCCTGAATTAGAGTCTAACATATCTTCTCAACAAGGCTATAGTCAAATAAGCAATATGTATTTTTTAAGTTATTAAGTAAATATATCCAAAAATATTCATACATTCAAAAATTTGCTAATTAGACAGCAATTATTTCTGTTTTGAGAAGAAAAACAATCCACTGGGAGGAAACATATCCTGCATGGCCCTGCAGGCACACCATTACGTGTTTTTAGAATTCAACTGCTACATACAGAAAACGAGTTTATTTATCCTAAGCAAATCACATGAAATGCTCCTGATCAGCTATGAAAGTAAAAAATATTTTGCTTTTAATTTCACATTGAAAGTTGCTCACATTAATATTTGCACAGTGCCTTGCTCTAAAAGCTTAATACTACAGGAAACCAGATTCAGTAGCAGTCACTGTCTTTGTGGAGTTTGATGGCTTTCTGTGTGATCATATGGGTTTTTATCTTATGGCCAAGCATACTAGAAGAATATGTGACTTTAAATTTTTCCCATTGTAAATGTGCATCCATAATAACTCACTGAACATGTAAGTTTTCACAGTATGGGGCTATTGAGAATCAAGGTCTTGTCATTATATGTGTAAAAATTCATTTCAATTCCACTTGTTTAATTGTGTTGTTTACTGATTATAAGCTCAGAGCATTTATACACATTACAAAGGAGAAAGCAAACCGTGCAACATTTATGCACTTTACATAAAGTCATAAATTATGTTACCCACAGTAATGTGGAATAATCACATAAAAAATAATGAAATCCCATTTTCTGTTAACATTATCTTCATGAAATGCTCAGTTGACAATGTAAGCAAAAGCTTCAATCAACAAAATTCTGTGATATCATAGATACACTGCACAGTGTAATAAAGTGATTTTTCTTTTGTTCCCAAGCTCCAAACAGCTTTAGAGTTCAGGGTGTAAGTGTGATTGCTTTCCATAATATGTCAGCAGAAGTCACTTGTTAGCTTCTACTTCATCTCTCTTTCTTGGAGCATCAGGGATATCCATGTAGATGTTCCTGGGATTCACAAAGGGTTTTGATCTTTTCACTAAGGCAGGGGTAGCGATCTCTAGGCCTGAAAGGCCACAGTGGCTACAGGTTTTCATTCTAACCCTTTTCCTAATCAGTGACCAGTTTTCCCTTCTAATTAACATATTTTCCCTTCATTCTAATAGCCCTGTTTTTGAGCAGTCAGTCCTCTGGATTGATTCTTTGCTTCATTAAATGACATGTATAACGAGCCAACAGATGACCAGCTAAATTGGAGCTACAAACACCAACCAATTTCACTCCGACCAGTTTTTGTACTGAGAAGCCGATTCTTGCTGTTAATTAAGCCCATTATTTAATTTCATGGCTTGTTGATGCTCTCATTCTGCCACAGCAGACATTTCCAAAACTGTTGATTTTGTTTTTTCTAAGAACACCATCAAAATGTTTTGGTGACCTGACAGATCAACCTTACTGAAAACTTCACGTTTCTTTATTTTCAGATATAGTCCGTTGAGCACAGTTGAGCTGGTCATGTGGCGGCTTGTTTTGTGTCTCATTATTGTTTTGCTCATTAAAGAAAAAGAAACAACTAAGGGGCCTGAGTCAAGTTAATTAAAAGTAAGACAAAAGAAGTTAATTAGCAGCAAAAACTGGTCACTAATTAAGATGATGGTTAGAATGAAAACCTGTAGCCACTGTGGCCCCCTAGGACCGGAGTTCGACACCCCAGCACTAAAGTAAATACTCAGAGTTGCAATGTGTGGTAACTGTGAGCTTTAGGTCATTAAGTAAGATATATATTGTAGTTTTGTTTTATTATTTGTTTTTTACTTAATGCTCTATCACTACAATAGGCAGGAGTAAAGTTCAATTAATATTCAACACATCACTGTGGTCTGTATAAGCTTTGTATTCAAATACATAACCTGTGGAATATGGGGTCAAAGAAGAAATTTTAAGACATCAACCAGGTTGCCCCATTTAATGCTTTCAAACAGAAAATAAAACAATAGGCAATGGTGCTGCAAACTGAAAACATAACAGTTGCTTTTCTCTTTAAAATTAATCGTTGCTCGTCCAAGTGGTTTCTTCTTTTCAGTGGAGCTTCCTCTCTGCAGTTAGGTCTGTGCCATATTTCAGCCAGCGTTTCTTCCTTGGCTGGGGTTCAAACTCATGTTTCTTGTCTGTTTTGTTATTTTTGCCATTTACTTATGTTAATGCCACTTTTGTTTATTATTCTTTGTTTTTGTCTGTGAATATAAAATGTCTGTGTTATGTCCCATGTGTTTTGTGGGTGGTCCCCCAAGAGACGGGATCTACTGCCTATCACAGCCTTCCACCCTATAAATCCAGAGGGTCTTCCAGAGTTCCTGGTGGCTCATTCCAAATGTGTAGGGAGTAGAGTGTTTACTTCTGTTTTACTGTGTTTTGTACCCTTTGTACAAAACGTTGTTTTGGATTTTGTATTGGGACTGTGTTTGCCTTGTACTGCCTTCCCTTTAAGCAATTCCTTTTGTGCTCCACGGAGCTTCTTGGGTTACTGAGCATTTTTTGTTAAAAATAAATCTTTTAATTTATTAAGTTTCTTTAAGGGCCTTTTTGTTTGTAGTCTAGCAATTGCCCTTAGTGGAAAATTATGGAAGTATATGGAACTTATTATTATGTGGTTTTGGGACTCCCAGTTCTTGACGCTCTGGTCAAAGTCAGACACCCTTCTCTAGGGCTTTATAGGAATTCACTCAGAAAGGGCAGAGTCAGTTGCCTGCAGTGGGCATTTTATTAGAGTTGTGGAGGTAGAAACAGGTGACAAGGTTAACAACAGCACCCCCGACTCCCCACGCTTTGGGTTGGTATTACATACCTCAAGAGACCCTAGAATGTGACCCACTGATGCGCATCTGTGACACCTTGCTTAAAAAATGTATATAATATGCTACCGTGGCTGTTCGTTTGTCTGAAATTTTTTAATTGCCTGTAGCTCGCAAACCTATTGACCTATTGACTTGAAATTTGGTACACATATACTACGTAACGTCTACTATCTGCTTTTCAGGGTGATGATTGACCTCCAAGGTTATTCCTCTCTTTATTTTTATTTTATTGTAGAATCAACTCTCGGCAGCGACCAGCAGGGCAGCCATGCGGCACATGCATAGGGGCGCCGTTCTCATCCCTACCACCTTCGCCATCACTTCCCCTACCTTTTCTATCTTAAATCATTCTTGAGGCAGATTCAAGACTTAAGTGCAGCTTAAGTGAAAACTTCAGCAAAACATACTAAGTAATTGCAGCGCAACCACTGACTTATTAAGTTTTAACGTGAAAAGATGCTGACGAAAGAAGAGAAGAAGTGGGCCGCTAGAGTGGAGAAAAGAAGAGCTGCTCAGGAAGCAACAAGCACATCAAACTCTGAACAAACGAATGTTAAACGTACAGAGAAAGAGAATGAAAACTATGAATGCTCAAGTCAAGTGTATTCACTGCACGTTATCATGCAGTGTGTCGTTACTGGTTCTTTTATAATAGAATAACAGTGTACATTTTGCATATATATTGTGCTGATTCGGTCAGTGAGAAAGCATTCATTGGGGTGTGCCAAGAGAAACTCTGAGAAAGTTCTCTTTCCAGAGATTTCTAGCAAAAGGGTACAAACTCATAGTTAAACACTGACTGGTTTACTTTAATAAAACAATATTATCTCAAAGTTTAAAAAGCCTTGCTACACCAGGCAACTGCTGAACATGCTTTAGCACCACAATCATTGACCTGCTTTACACTAGGCCTTTTGAATTGCAGCCCTCTATAACTGTTCAACCTCCAAACATTTACATGCTTCATCAGCACTTGGAGAACATAACTGCCAGAGCAATGAGAGCACCACAATTGTTAAAGAGAGAGAAAAAGAAAGACACAGAGAGAGAAAGTAAGAGAGAGAACATCCTAACTGGAGTCATTCTGCTGATATTCAATGGGTTATCCCAGTAGGCTGTGGGGTGTATGCTATTCTTTAATACAAGCTAAGTATACAATTTGACAAGCCATATTAACAATTAAAGATGCATTTTAAGATATATGGGGATGGATTTAATGAGCTACAGATATCTGAAGAAACGACCGGTCCAAGATATCGTAAGCACATTTTAGGAGGAGAGCTAGACGGAGGTGGAAAGAGGACAAGTTGCAGGTTTCTTTTGAAATCTTGAGAGAAAGTTGGTGTTGTTATCAGAAAGTTTTGAAGGCTGCTAGATAAAAAAAATTCTAATGTCATTGTCTCTAACACTCACAAACCTTTTTAACACACTGAGCTCTGTTCTTAATGTTCATGA
Organism: Polypterus senegalus; assembly: GCF_016835505.1. Lineage (NCBI taxonomy): Eukaryota > Metazoa > Chordata > Cladistia > Polypteriformes > Polypteridae > Polypterus > Polypterus senegalus. The sequence continues at coordinate 210,342,327 of NC_053156.1, read as the reverse complement.
ACCTGTCTATCTGGAAGCTTCTAGGGAAACTTATGACAAATTTCTTCACTTTTTTTTTAAGAAGGTTGTAAGCACTAGGGCCCTCATTTCACCACCTTCTCATGATCCATCCATCTTAATATCCTGTTTGGCTGTGTTTGCCCACGTTCCAATATGAAGCCATCTGGCTCCCCCCTTGATGTGGTCACACCTTGACTTCTTAAGGAGGTCTTTTCTACCTTGGGTCCTTCTATTCTTACTATTATTAATAGCAGTTTAACCTCTGGTGTGGTGCCTAAAAATTTTAAACATGCTATTGTGCAACCCCTGCTGAAAAAAACAGGTCTAGACCACTCTGTTATATCAAACTTTACACATATTTCCAAGCTACCTTTCTTGTCAAAACTGTTGGAAAAAGTCATGTACACCCAACTGAAGTCCTTTTTGGATGAACACACAATTCTGGAAGTGTTCCAGTCTGGGTTTAAAACATACCACAGCACTGAGTCCAATCTGTTAAAGGTTTTTAATGATATTCTTTAAACAGTGGACTCTGGTGACAGTGTACTACTCATGCTTCTGGATTTAACAGCTGCCTTTGACACTATAGACCAACATTAGAACATTAGAACACTCTAGATGCGAACAGGCCATTCAGCCCAACAAAGCTCGCCAGTCCTATCTACTTATTTCCTCCAAGAAAACATCAAGTTGAGTTTTGAAAGTCCCTAACGTTTTACTGAGACAATGGAGCAGGATGGAGCAGTGGTTTACGTCTTATCTCTCGGATAGACGTTTTTGTGTCAGCATCGATAGTTTTACCCCCATCTCTGCTTCCCTCCCCTGAGAGGTACCACAGGGCTCCAACTTGGAACCTCTTCTGTTCTCCTTGTACTTGCTGCCATTCAACACTATTTTCCGGAAACAAGGTATTTCCTTTCATCTTTGTGCAGATGAATGTCAGGTTTATTTCCCTCTGAAGCGCCCTTGTTCATGTTCTGTTCAGCCCCTCCTTGACTGTCTTATTGACATCAGGAGTTCGATAACATTACATTTTCTAAATTTTAATGAGAACAAGAAAGAAGTCATGTTGATTAGACCCAATGGCACCAGAGGGGACCCTGCATTGGCCTTTTCAATGTGGCTCAATATGAGAAATCACAAATTTAGGTGTGAAAATAGATTCCATTTTAAAACTTGATAGCCATATGAATGCAGTGGTAAAATCTTGCTTTTTCCAGTTGAGGCGGTTGTCAAAAATCAAGCCTGTTTTGTCTAAAAACAACCTTGAAACAGTGATACATGCTTTTATAACATCTCGTCTAGATTATTGCAATGTGCTTTGTTTTGGAATTAGCCAGGCCTCCATTGCTCACCTACAGCCGCTGCAAAATGGCACTGCTCAAATTTTAACTGGTACAAGCAAGCTAGAACACATTACCCCAATTTTGGCTTCCTTTCACTGGCTTCCAGTTCATTTTTGAATCCATTTTAAAAATTCTTTTATTTGTTTTTAAATCCGTTAATGGTTGTGCCTCATTTTATCTGTTGGAACTGCTGCACCCTTATACAGTATGTACCATCTCACTCTCTCAGGTTAGCAGACCTGATGCTTTTACTTGTCCCTAAGACACAATGCAAACTTTGAGGTGATCGGGCTTTTTCAGTTGCAACTCCAAAACTCTGGAATGATTTGCCATTGCACGATAGGCAGGCTCCTTCACTTGCTGTCTTTAAATCCTATTTAAAAACACACTTTTACTCCTTTAACCAGTGTGAGATGTTGACTGGGACCTTAGTTGAATATCTGTGTACCTTTTTTTTATGAATTTCTTCAGCTTTTATGTTTCTGTTTCTTTTACCCCTTTGGTTATTGTGTGTCTTATATGTTGGGTTTTATTGTACATCACTTTGGTCAGCCCTGATGTTGTTTTTAAAGTGCTTTATAAATAAATAAATATTTCAAATACATTTCAATGTATCATGAAATGATACACTGTTCATTCTTAGATATCTCAAATGCGTTTCAAATGTAGTTCAAGGTATCTTGAAACACATTCCTGTGCATTTTGAGATAACTAATATATTTTGAGAAATCTTAAAGTAAGTCTGGAGGCCCTTTAAAATATCTGAAATGCAATTCAAGATATCTCAAAAATCATTTGCAGTAAAATGTTCCATATGAATTCTTGTCTATATTAAGATTTCTTGAAATGAATGTGAGATATCTTGAATTGCTTTTGAGATATTTTGAAATGTGTGGCAGATATCTGAAAAACTATTTTAAGATATCTGGAAATATATTTGTGATATCTTAACAAGCACTTCATATATATCAAAATCATCTGGATGTTATTTCTAGACATCTGGAAATGTAACCAAGCTATTTTAAAATGTATTTCAGATATCTTCATGTTGACTCATGTTTCAGATATCTAAAATACATTTTTAGATATCTCAAGTTAATTTCATGGTATCTTAAAATTTATCTCTGCTCCATTTCAGATATCTTAACATTTATTTCAAGATATCATTAATTTTACTTCAAAATATCTTATTGCATTTTAAGCTGTCTTTAAAATGTCATAAACCTCTTTCAAGATATTAATTTCAGATACTGTACAGATTTCTTACTTTCTACAATACAATACAACATATCCCAATTAATTTTACAGAATAGCTTTCTGTTCATTTTTACATATCTGATATGCATTTTAAGATAAAAAGTAGACAGTCCTTTTGAAAGAAAATAATTTTTTACAGGATTTGCTTTGATATATCTCAGAATGAATTTCAGGTATCTTAAAATACATACTTTAATTTAAGATATTTGAAAATGTATTTTAATTATCCTGAAATGTCCAGAAAATTATTTTGACGTACCTAAAAATGTATTTGCCATATATTGAAGCGAATTTGTGATACTGTATCTTAAAAGAGTTTCAGATATTCTAAAATGCATACAACATTAATTTAAGATATCGGTTATACTGAAATGCCCAGGAAATCATTCTGATCTGCATTTTAAGAAATTTGAAATTTATTTTAAGGTATCTGTAAATGTTATTTGGTTTCCTATAGTACTATTATTTTTTATGCTCTGATTTTTTTAATTGTTGTTGAGTTATTTTGTCAATATAGTGGCTTTCAGCATTCATAAAAATAATGGTTCTCTAATGGCACTATATGGTTCTTTACTGGGTTGTGAGGTTCCTCATTGAACTATTGCTTGACATAGCACCATATGAAGCTGGTTATTTATGCTTTGAAAAACTTCCTCTTATGTATAATAGCCAGAAATTTTTAATGTTTGTAGGCTACCTAGTAACACATTAACAGGTGAAGAAAACCTGAAATTAGCCCGTATGCAGAAAGAGCCCTTTTAAAATAATGACCCATTGGTATTTCATAAATCTATTACCATCTATTCATGGTTATTTACTGTATGGAGTTTGTAACAGATTTTAAAAAATAAAAGTTCTTTCTGGAACCTTCATGTGGATGGGACTTTTGGGGACTAAAAATTATTTCCCATTGGCATTGCTCTGAAGAACCACTCTGGCATCTTTATTTTTAAGAGTGTACCTTTCCACAGTACAATTTTCAACACTGAACCTGGTCCATTCATGGAGCTAACACTCAATGCTGGACGCAACCACCATTTTGTATGAAAATGAGAGCTACCATATTGATTTTCAATTATCATTATGATTGCTGGTCATGTGATCAATGCCGTTTGTTCATTACGCTGACACTATTTAAACTGGCGGCGCAGAGCTTAATGAGTCATAGCTTTGGATCAAAGACACTTCTTCAAACTAATTTTTCTATTTTGTTGCAGTTAGTAAATGATAGGGAAATTAGAACAGCAGTAAGGATTTTCTGACTTTGATTTTTGCCATATTTGCACTGTCAGTTTCTTGTCTCCTTGGTTTATGACCGAGCCGCTTTTCGCAGTTTTCATTATAAAATTCCCCATCTCCCAAACTAGTCACTCACATTGCCTTTTTCCTGTTTTCTAATGGCTAGACATAACATAACTTACGCTGGTGGTATAATATGTTGGCCACAGAGCTTTATGAAGCATCCTATGGTCAAAAAAGTGAAACCAGTAAGGACCTGGATGTGTCTATTGAAAGGTAATCAGAAAAGGGCACCATCGCCATCATTTTTAATTAAACCTGAGATCTGAAAATAAACTGTTGTCAGGGACAGACTTTGAGGGACAAAGAGAATAGATACAGGATTTAGTAGGATGTTTTGTAACTGAGAATTGGGTCAGAACCCACTTCTTAATTCTAGCTGGCTACACTTTTATTTATTTTAGTTACTCCATGTGATCATCCCTTCCATGAATTAAAAATACTTTTTTACTACGGTAATGTTTGCTGTGGTTGAGAAAGGCATCTAATGATATGCAGTTCAATTCACAATTTAATTAACACTGAGTATTCACAGTGTAATGACATTCTTGGAACAAAGTCTCTGTTTCTTGTTGTATATTTTACAAGTCTACCAAAAGAAATCAAGATGTGAAGGCTGAGCACAGATTAAAAAAGAAAGCAACATTCCATGTGATGAACGTGTTTATTCTAAGGTCACTAAATCTTTCAGCTCTGCCATCCCCAGCTAAGCACTGCCTCCCCCTGCGTTGCTCCTCACAGACCACTAAATGCCAATATAGAAGAAATCCTTCATTTTAAAGTTTGAAACATGGGAACTGAAGAGTTGCCTTGTGTTTGAATATGCCACAGAAATAAGTATTGCCCAACCACCTTTCCACTCCCCTTCCTGTTAGTTTCCTAGATGAATGCACTTCTTTAACAAGAGACTGTGCAATTATATTTTTCTGCTCCCTTAATGCAATCTGACCAAACCACAAAATTACTCAATGTTTTTATTGTTGTTGGATATTTTTTAACAATGCCTGGAATCAAAACTGGGTAAAGATTTTTTTTTTTGTAAACCTAACAATACCATACTTAGAGGGAATCTAAACTAGCTAGCTACTGCTTTATGTTTAAAAAGCACTATAAAAAAGTGTTTTTCTTCTTTTCAAAGAGATGTATTAAGCCATAATGAACATGTCACTCAAACCAAGGATAATAAATAAAAAAATATATATAACTGTGACTCTTTTTTATTCTTTGTGTTTTTGAGAATATTTTAAATGTTGTACAGCCTCAGAGGATAAAGAACTTTCTACACTTGATGGCCAGGGGTCTGGGACTCTGGTCTTCTCAGATTTTTATCTTGAACTATTATTCTCTAACTCCCATCATTGTAGGTGTTCATTCCTAAAGAGATAAGGCTGCAATGCACTTGGAAGAAGAAAGTGGGACTTATGTTGGGCTGATTCTGGGTTCAATGGTGGGTCTAACCTTTATAGAAAATAACATTTTGACATAAAGGGGCATAAAGTTAGAACTCTTATAACATTTCAAGTTACTGAGGGATTAATTTACACTTTTGTTTTTAGTCAACTATATTACATTAATGCACTAATAATAGGACTACCTAAGAAAGATGTCAATTGGTTACAGTTAGTTAAAAGAACATTGACCATATCTCATCCTTTTTTAGCATTGCTCCATTGGTTACCTGTGTTGTTTAGGATCAATTTTTTAAAATATTATTAAAAGTAGATTTTTGACTTCCAATCCCCATACATCCTCAGTTGTAACATTAAATCGTCTAAGAGTAGCTTGCTTATTATTCCAATAGGTAGCTAAAGAGATAAGGCTGCAAGAAGTGGTGAGATGTCCTTCTGCTGTTATGCACCAAAATCTGGAATATTTGATCAATAGACATATGCCAGGTTAACACCATGGTAAATTAAAAGAAATAAAACTACTAACAACCAACTTTTTAAATTTGGCTTTTTCATAGCTGTGTTTTAGTTCTACTAGAAAGATGGATTTGCAACCATTATTTACCTGCAATTTCTCTGCTCTCTTTTCCAGGTTTTCTGTAGTGGCATTTTGTGTCACCACCACCTGATCAGTTAATCCTTATACTGTGCAGTCACCTGATGTTGGAACACGAGTGGATACTCCAGCTGTTGACGGCACATACTGAATCAAATCTTCTACAACGAAACTTAAAAAAGTATAAGTAAATTCATGTTAGGTCAAATGCCCAGTAGGGCTGGGTGGTGTTTTGTCCTTAGAAACCCTGCAGATTTGTTTTCTCCAGCATCTTGCTGAACAAAAATAAATGGATATTGATTCCAGGTGTCTACAGGTCAGAATTATGACATCATCAAAGAATATTATAAAAGCGATGAAAGCTTATAAGGATTAATTATTGCCAATAATTACATTAAGAATGCTGCTTGCAGATAATGTTAATAGAAAGCTAGAATATAGTGAAACTCTTCAGTCAGTTTATTGAATTTTTTTTCTTAGTTCTTAATAAATCGCGTACCCTTTTCAATATTATGGACAAGTTAGGATTCCTCCAACTGAGCAAAGTACTTGACCTTATATTTACATCAAAAATGGCTATAAAAGCTAATTCTATACTGTTCAATAAGAGGACAAAATTTATTATCCAGTAGAGTATAAGTCAAAGGCTGAACAAAAACACTTTACTAAAGGAATCAAGAAATAAGATTAGAGAAATTAAGAAAGATAATTTATAATCTAAGAGTCTAAGAGTGGTTTTCATTCAGTTTTAGTGAATATAGTTTTCTGTATCTCTACAATTTTGGAAAAGCACTGGCAGAACTGTGACATACAGGGTAGTTCCTTTATCAGCAGTGAAGTTTTGTAATAAAGTCTCTGTATTTTTAAGGGTTCCCCTAAATGTTTCACAACACATTTTTATTGCCAGGAAGTTATTATAGATTTGTTTTAGCATACACAAAGAATAAATAGATTCCTTTTACACTCCTCATTTTTCTTAATAATATCCATCAACTTTAACTACCTGGCACCAAAGAGAAAAATGAGCAGGTGTCTCCCTTTTGTGCAAGTCTGAATCATGCACTCCCAGCCACTTCTTATTTCTTCAATACTCTCATCATCAACATTTACTAAAAATTATATCTTTGAAGGTTTGAAAGAGATTGAAATCCAAGGGTGCGAGATCTTAGCTAGAGAATGAATAGGTAAGAACACTCCATCCAAATTTTGTGATGGTTTCCACCATGATCGAGACTTTTAGCATTTTTTTGTTTTAAACACTTCTGCAACTTTGAATGTATACATTTGAGCTAAAAGTTTGATAACATAGGATAATGTCTATCAAATTAACCTTTCTGCATTCCAAAAAAACAGTGACCGTGATGTTCTCAACTAAAAGAATAATGTGAAATATCCTCTAAAAGGAAGTTCAATAATCTTATTTCATTCATTATCTTTTAGTCTCTGGTTCAAAGTGATGGATCCATAACTTCGTTATTAGTTTCAATCCAGAAGAGCAAATCTAACTATATGTCTTTATGCATAGTTTTGTGATCTTTTGTTAGACTTTTGTTAACCTCACATGAGCATAATTTTCAACATTCTAAGGCAATCAGGACATTTCAGATTATCTTCAACATATATGCAGATATTTTATTTTCATTTTTACTGACAAATAGAAAATATTGCACAGTTTCTTTGGGGAACTCCTACAGATAATGATAGAATTTTATAGAATTGAGCAATGCACCTAGCAAAACCTCTATCTCTATTTATAATTAGGTTGTCCAAAATTCTTGAGTTATTGAGTATACACATAGAGAGAAGAGTAAAAAAGAGGATGAAAAGATAGATCACCGTTTTATAGTAAGCCGTGGCAGCATGTGTTCAGAGCTACATGCCTCATTCCAAAGTCTCAAAATATAAGCCTTGGTGCACAGTAATAAAAATAAATGTTGCATACTTGTTTTTAATCAGATAACATTTGGTTGCTATAAAAATGTAACATATTATCATACCCAGACCAAATAATGGCAGATGAAGTGGTACTATGAGTAAAAATGAAAGCATACATTTGATACGCATTCCTTTCTGGCTAGCTATATTTCAGGCAAGTAAACAAGCAGAACAGAAAACAGATTCAAGTGAAATATTTAACAAGTTTTAATCCAGCTCTCCCCATCTCCTAACAGTTCCCAAATTAGGTATTGGATCAACAGTGCATCAAAATCAGATACAAAACCTCCTTTCTGACAGTCTGTCATAATTTTCCAAGTGATAGAAGTTGAATAAATAAGTTGAATAATGTTAGAAATGTTTCCATATATTTTAATGGTCTTAACCTATTTGAAATCTACCTTCTACAAGTATATGCTTAAATAAATTCTTATTAGTAAAAGGTAAGTAAAAATTTAACATAAAGAATGCAAGAAATTTATTTCTAGAGGAGTGTGAGAGCTGAGGTGATGACTAAATGATTAACAATAGGATACAGAAAAGTTTTAGAGGACTTATTAACAATATTATCTTCAAAGGAATCAAATAGCTCATGGTTATCTATATATATAAAATTATTTTCGTGTTTGAAACGGAAATTACGTATGACCACGGAACATATTATAATACAGGAGCTATTCACTTCGTTTGTGGACGCCATTTTTATATCGTCTTTATGAATTGTTATTATTTGTGTGAGAGTTACTTTACTGATATTGAAAAGAAGTAAACACAAACAACGCTGATCTATCCCATAGAAGTGCGCCCCGCGTCACCCTCTCCCAGCCCTCCTCTCTGGACTCCAGCGCTGAGCCATTCGCCGCCAGGTGCGTTCTGACAGAGAAGTTTTATTTATTCGTCCAAGTGACTGTTGTGGAAACTGCCACATTATAACTTTTTTTTAATTGGCAGTACTTGATATTAGAAGAGGGGCGGAACAGTGGCGCTGCTGCCTCGCAGTTAGGAGACCCGGGTTTGCTTCCCGGGTCCTCCCTGCGTGGAGTTTGCATGTTCTCCCCGTGTCTGCGTGGGTTTCCTCCGGGTGCTCCGGTTTCCTCCCACAGTCCAAAGACTTGCAGGTTAGGTGGATTGGTGATTCTAAATTGGCCCTTGTGTGTCTGTGTGTGTCCTGCGGTGGGTTGGCACCCTGCCCAGGATTGGTTCCTGCCTTGTGCCCTGTGTTGGCTGGGATTGGCTCCAGCAGACCCCTGTGACCCTGTGTTCGGATTCAGTGGGTTCGAAAATGGGTGGATGGATGATATTAGAAGAGATGAGGAAAACAGCTTTGCGTCTTTCTACTTTTTAACTGCGCCGAGCTGTAAACAATGTGAAGACAACACCGCCTTCAGCGGCGAGGGGTCGTGGGAACAAAGTGGAAGCTCGGAGGCGTTGAAGGTCGGGCTTCTCTGCCAGGTCGGGAGCTTCGCAGTTTTGGTCGGCGTCCTCTCTTCTCGCACTGTTTGTGACACTTCGAGTGCCCCGTCGGCTCCTGGGAGAGTGGAAATCATTGCGATTGAGTGTGATCTGCGGCATCAAAGCAAAACTCTCTTTGTAAATTGCGCTTCACGACTACTTACTGTCCCTTAAAGTGAGTTCAGGTCACTAAGTCCCTGCAACATTCAGGGTTGCTTTTGTGATGAATTCTTTTAAGAAGATAGAGGGTTTACATTTAAGAAGATGTACCGACCTCTTCATGTTAAGTTCTGGACTTGGGAATTGTTTGGACCTTCTGCCCGTTAGGCACGGAAGGGCAGCGTCCACATTTTTCAGAATAATTTTTCTCTTAAATCACAGGCATGTAGTGCAAGGTTGTCAGGCAAAAATTTGCAGGATCGCATAGAAAATGTAATTTCTATACCACAGCGGTCGTGCAGCACCTTTCACAAGGGATCTGCTACCGAGAGATGATCCAAATACATTTAAGCAGCTGTTAGTACTACTTACCTGTTGTGTTATAGCGCCTTTAAAATGGACTTTACCGGAAAGCACTCCAGTACTGCTCAATGTATCTTTACTTCTTACATGTTAATGTTTTACTGTTTAATAATTTATATACTACATTTTATTTTTTTCCCTTGCACTCAGTGAGCGAAGCCACTGGGTAATCAGGTAGTTGGTATATAAATCATTGATCAGCGATTATTTTTTCATGCTGTCACTGTTGGTGACTTATATAGGCAATACTGTAACACACAACACATAAGCAAACATTGCACATGGTCAATGTAAGTTTTACATTATTAAATAATTTTATTTATATAAACTATCCAAAAGTCTGCTTTTTACCAGGAAGCAAAACAAAAATCAAACTGGTCTGACATTAGGGACAGCCACAGGAATTTAGACTACCACAAGTGAAAGCAATTTGCACAAGACCTTGTATTATTGTGTAAATTTATGTCTTTTGGACACTGAGCAAAATGTGTCTTTTAGAATTTAATGGTAATGTTTTAAAGAGCACTGAAGCAAAGCGTGCTCCTGAATGTAATCCACAATGAAATATAAAGAGTACACAGGGTTATGAGCAGTATTTTACTGTATCTTTCTATTATGTAGCTCCATGTAATGCATATTGCTAATATTTTACAGTACATGAGCAAGCTGAATAGTAAAGCAGGCTGCATTACAGGCAAGCAAATGTCAAGGACAGAAGGCAACAGTATAGTACAAAGTTTATTATACTTTAATCATGAACTTTTGCAGTACCCCATCTATATTTTATCTCTTTTCAGGCAATATGACATTTTTGTATTTTTAGTTATTTTCTAATTGTTTTGACAATGCAACAAGAGTATGCCTTTAAGCACAGTCAATTTGCTGCATTGCCACAAATTGATATAGTCAAAAAATAGGTGATATTACACTATGGACGGTATGATAAAAATCACAAAAATCTGAATGCATTTTTACCAAACTAATCAAATGCTTTAAAAGAGACAGAATGTGAAAAAATGATTCAAGGGGAAATTCATACTTGGTGCAACTGACTAAACTTTTGAATAGAATATGAGAGCAGCTAGGAATCCCCAAAATGAAAGTTACCGTATATACTTGCAGATGAGTTTTCCCGTGGATAAGTTGGGACTTGATTTTATCATATAATTTCTGGTATTTTATAATGTCAGTCGTAAAAGTCAAATATGGAAAACTCGCGCTATTGGTCCAAGAGAGAATAACCATGGAGCACACAGCCTTTTTTTCTGTGTGGGTGTGGCAATGCGCTGTATCAGCGTGTGCTCCTAACCTCTCTCTCTCTCTCTATTGTACCTACGTGACCACATGGTAATACCCGAACTATTCTGAAGCAACGTTTGCACTGATTTGTGTTTTTTGTATCTCACACCCTCATACACCTTTATCATAAGAGCATCCCTTATCGACGATGGAGCGTACGATCAGAAGAAAATATGGAGCTGGTTTTCAATTAAACGTTGTTGAAGTAGCGAAAGAAATTGGTAACTACACGGCTGCAACAAAATTCGATGCGTCTGAGAAACTGATGTGAGATTGGAGGAGGCAAGAAGATTTTAAAAAAAAAATTTAACTGGTGTATAAGTCGGGGTTTGATTTTATGATCGATTTTCTGTTTTCAAGACCTGAGTTATACGTGAGTAAATACGGTAGATGTCATTGAATAAGTTAGAAACTTTTCGTATTAAGCAGAAATGCCTCATAAGAAGGTTCTGTTGTTGTTTTCGTTTTCTTTTCTTTTATATATTGATATGGAAGGGCTTAGAGTATTTAACACAGTTGTTGTGCTTCTCAAATAACTGACTGACACATATGGGATGTAAGGTTAAAGGAAAAAATGGGGAATGTGCTGGGATTCCATTAGAATAAAACCTAGGAGTAATTTTATAATGTAGTTAAATCTCAGTTAAACTTTTTAACTCTTCTACATGCTCTAATGTATGGCTACTAGAAGGCACACACTCCCTCAGGTATTTAAAGATTCTCATATATGAGTTTGTAAAGGACCATATTCATTTTGAAAGAGGAAGCTTGACAATACAATATACTAGTTCACTTTCATCTGTGAGACTTATTTCTCCTTTTCTTTCTTTTATCGAAGTAAAAAGCTCATCCCTTTCTGACTACATTTGTTTTTAAGGTACTGAAACAACAAACTTTTATTCCTGCAAAATGAAAACTAATGACACATTGCTTAAATGTGCCTTGCAACCAGAAATTCAGTGTCTTTTGAACTCATTAACTACAGTCCCTGTTGAATGTGCCATCAGTCATTATTCATGAACTGATTCCAGCAAGTCTAACCACGATCATGAGACATGAGTGCTTCTTTGTTTGGCCTACCCACAACACATGCAGTTCATTTGGGAGAGTACTCAACCAGCAAATCCATCACTTTTCAATTACATTTTAAAATGAGCAAACACTCAATTGTTGTATTGTCAAGGGACAAACAAATGCATCTGTGGCTTCTTAGATAGGTAACAAAAAAGTGTTGATTCTTTCTTAAGTAGTATATTACAGTAAACCATATGAAGAAATATAAATGAAAGTTAGTGAAGAATTTGAAAAAAAAAAAAATCTGAGATTCAGGGAACTCAAAAGCAGAACCTCCAGGTAGGTGATGATAACATTGAACAAGAGAATTGCATAAGTTTCTTGTGAGAATTCAATAATACTATTGTAGCAGCCAATTGGCTACTGAGAGGGGTATGCGGGGCTAGGGACTAGATTGACAAAAGTATGACAGGCATGGGGAGGTGAGTCCTCTTCAGTAAAGCTTTTAGTAGACCAAGAATGAGCAGAGTCTGCAAATGTAAAAGGATATACAAAAGCCAGTGTGGAAAATAACATTTTTTCTGTAAAACAGGTGTGTGAAAGAGTGAGAGAACCAGCAATAACAACTTTGGTAATGTTTGAATTTGTTATGTTGGTGATGTTTCCTGTGGAGTAAGACGTACTTCAAGTTTCAACATTGCTGACTTAAAAAAAAGACAAGTTTAGGCTTAACTACATTTAGTGTGTGTGTTTCATTGCTGCTCCGTGCTTGTTACAGTATGTAATTAATAGATTTAAACCATATATTGCATATGGAGAGAGTTACAACATTTTTTAAATCTTTTCATAGTTTTCAATAGAAAATATATTTAAATATATATGTAAATGTCTATGTAATTAATTTTTCAAAATAAATATGTCATACATCCTAAAGTACAGTACTGGATGATGGCTGTTGGTATGCATTTTGAAGATGTGCTTGTTAAGTTATTTGGTGAGTCTGCACATGAGCTAATATAACTGTGATCACACTAAGAGGTCTAAAAACATGCATATCTTGGAAAGAACAATTCAAAATTGACCAGGAGAAAAAATGGCAAAATGTAAAGGACAGTCAAAGACCTGGCAAGAATCATAAATGGCAGCCCAGAGATTCTGTTATCAAAACAAAATCATTACGCAAAAATAAAAGTCAAAATAAGAATGGAACATTGCAAAAATATGTAGGCAAAAAAAATTGCAAAATGAATTGTGAGTGGACACAAATATCTTTTGAAAAATCAAAAGCATGGATGCTGTCTGTAGCTTGCAGGTGAAGTATGTTTCATACTAGTCACATTGTGATGTCAAATCAGTGTAACAGTAGTTATGGCAATTGTAAAGATTGTTGTCACTTGTAAGAAATGAAAATAGTGTTATCTTTTTTTCTTTAGATTTTATTGATTTTATTAAACTCAAATAACATTCCATACAAATAAGTTAAGTTTTACAAAACTAGGTTGTTTCAAACTTAGTTTTGTAAAACTTAACTGCTGGACTGATCAGACAAGGAGGACTATAGGACTATATCTATCCCTGAAATGAAAACAACATCCAAGGCAGGACAATAAATAATATCACTGCTTGTTTGCTGTGTCTGTGTATATTGAATTGGTAGCTCGCATTTCAATAAATACCCTGTTCCTGTTTTGAATAGAAAAAAGCTGGTTTTCCTGAAACCCAGGACTCAACCTTGTCTTTCAGGTGCAAGACAGTGACTCATGCATTACTATACATCTATATATATATACTGTATATATATATACTGTATATATATATATATATTGTTAGGGATGCCAGGGGCCATGACCCGGCCGGGACGACATGAAGGACCGGGTGTGGGTCTGCACCCACCCTGGATCACGTGGGGGTCGCCTTCCTGGTTGCTCTGGGGGCCACGGGTACAGGGCATGGAAGCCCTACCCTATAGGGGCCCGTGGTCACCGCCAGGAGGCACCCCAATGACTTGGGGACCTGTTCTTTACTCTTCATTGTGTAGGTTAGGCCACAATACTGACCCCACGACAAGTTGGGTTTTTCAGATAAGATGCATTTATGCTACACTCTGTTGAGACACGTTGACAACAGACAGGTAATCTCCACTGAATTAATTAGTTGACTTCTAAAACCAATTGGCTGCACCTCTGGTTGTTGAGATGTGTCATATTCAATCAATTATTGTTTGTTTTATATTTGTAATTGATTTTGACCATTTTGCAGAGATATGTTTTCATTTTGACATTAATGAGTCTTTTTCTGTTGATCAATGTCAAAAAAGCCAAATTAAAGCCACTGTGATGCAATGCTGTATAACAACCAACTGTGAAAACTTCCAAAGGGGGGCTGACCACTATTTATAGGCACTGCATTTCCCTGAGCGTGAGTTTTGGACAGGTGCATCTACTGTATAATGACATTAGAAACTCCAACAGTACACTGTCTGGTGATATCATATAAATTAGTTTTACAAGAATCGAGCATGAATTAAAAAAAGAACTTGGTCCTCTTAGTGTGTAAATGTTCCATTACATCTGTCTAGTTGGCAAGCATCACAAAGTGTTCTTCTGGCGGTGGTGTGTGCACTTTGCAACTGCTCAGGAGCTGAATAAACAAAATAGGGAAGCCCAAAATCGAGCTCCCTGTGGTTTACAGGTTCTGTCAGCTGTGTTCTGTTAGAATATGTATATTGTTACATGGTGCTGGCTTTAAATGAACCAGTAGGTCTCTATTTGTCTAACCATTCATTTATTTATTTTAGAATAAGATGTTTACTTTCATTTTAATTAATGGTCCCAGATGTGGTCTGCTTCTGTACAAAACTGAAATGCAGAAAGACTAAAGGTGTGAAGAGGACTCACAAAAGAGAAACTAAAGCCACTGCAGTCCTTTAGGAGGGATCAAGCATAATGAAAAGAAGGCACAAAATTTGAGGGACAATCATTTCAATTTATGAAGTCGTGCATGTTGTGAAAGTGTTACTGCATGGATAGAGTGTTTTGATTTTTTTTTCCTTTTACCATCCTTCAAAACTGCCTTTATCAAGATGGGTGGAAGTATGTAATTCAAACTCACTAATTAGTTAGCTCTAATGATAGGGCTGTTATACCTAAAATAATCATTTTCAGTCATCTTTGTTCCTTCTTAAATTCAGTCGTTTGGTATGATACAAATATATATAAGTCATTCTTTACTTAGTCACCAAATAAGAATACCAATTGTCAAAGAGGCTAATCTGAAGCTAACTGTCACTCTGACTGAGTTTCAGAATTCGGTGGTCGTGACTAGAGAGTATGGTCACGGCTTAACAGTCTCTAAAGCATCGCACTCTTTTAACAAAGAGTGGCAATTCATCCTGCTGAAAAATGGACAGGTGATTATTTATTGAGCTAAACTGAGAAAAGCACATAAAAAAATGAAACCAAAACAAATAAAAATAACCATACCTACCAATTTCGATAATTGAAGTTGAAAAAACAGGGAAGAGGTCAAACCAAACAAAACTCGTGAGAAGCACTGCAACAAAAGATTTCTTTTAAGTATTTTTAGGATGTATCACTCCCAATTTAAACTATTGCTAAACAAGGAGGAACAAATAATGTTTCTTCTATATAAAGGAAACTCTCTTGTATTTTAAATTTTTGACCCAGAGTTGCCAAAATAAAGTTTGTTAACCCATCAATATCTCCACTCGAAATATTCAGTATTAATTGATCAAAATTGCAACTAGACCTTTACCTTTCTTTTTTTAATCTTTACGAATTTCAAAGAATCAAGCATACTATTCTTAGTACTTAACACATGCACAAATATTTTAATCTATACTTTTATTTTGAATCCCCAGTATTGCAATACCCCAGCAGAAAAGGAACCAAACATATACGGCAGACCATAAACCTTATAAACGGACTCGAGAGTTGTCTCAATTGGGCAACTCCTTCCTTGCGACTAGACAAAGGAGAATACAAGGCACTTTGAAGACAGATTTGAGCATAAAAATAAATACCTCTCATTCATCTTCCAAAGGGATTTATTCCATTCTTAACCTGGGAGGCACCAAAGAGACATAGTATATATTCAAATAAATGTGTTGGTTGCCTTTAATAACAATTTCATTTCATCTCTTTCCTCAGTAATCAGCATAATACTGGAAACAAGTTATTTGCATTGTATCAAACTGCCTACTTTCTTTTTCTATCTTATTTTATTTCCCTTTACTTAATAAAGGTGTGCTTTTTTTCTCTAGTGACATCATCTGGCCATCTATGGAGGCATAAAATGTTTCTACCTTAAGAAAAACTACCTTACAATTCAAGACAATAATCATAGTACAAACCATTTCCCCCAGAAACATTATATATACAGTAAACAGAAAAACATAATTAACATTAATGAGGCCATGTTACATCCCGATCAGATAAGGAAAGGAACCCCCAGCCAACTTTTTAACTCATCGCACCAATTATCCGGGGTCTCGACCCTAGAAAACACAACCCTAGCAACGTGGGAAGCAGCCAATGATTGCTCTCAAAAATGATCTAAAAAACAGCATTGAGCATGTTAAAAAATGGCAAAAGAATTCACATAATGTACACAAGGATTCTTGACTTGAGGATGAAGTTCTGGCTGAAAAAAGAAAGGCTGTGGCCTGATGAGACTACAGTGGAATGTTTTGACAGAACAAGTGGTGTGTGTGGTGTAAATTTGACACTGCACATCAGATATGTCATAGCACACCTTTTCTATCAAATGTGGTGGTGGCAGCATCATGTTGTGGGGATGTTTATTCAGCATCAGGATTGATAGGAAAATGAATGATGCACAATATAGAGAGATCCTGGAGGAAAACTTGCTTTCCTCTGCCAGAAAGCTTAAACTGGAGGGGACGTTTGTATTTCAACAGGGCCAGGGCACAAAGCACACCACCAGAGCAACAGTAGAATGGCTTAAAATAAAGAAAATCGATGTCCTTAAGTGCCCCGGTCAGGGTCCTGACCTTAACCCTTTGAACATCTATAATGAGATCTAAAACTTGCTGTCTGTTGCCGCACCCCAACTGATCTGGCACAGCTTATGCAAAGAGGGAATGGACAAATCTTGCTACACTGTGTTGTGCAAAATCAACAGAGACTTATCCAAAAATATTACTAATAGCTACAAAAGGAGGTCCAACCGAATGCTGAAATGGGGAAGGTGTTTTAATGTTTAGAAACTGTTGACATTTAAGTTTTGGAATTTCATCCATCCATTATCCAACCCGTTATATCCTAACACAGGGTCACAGGGGTCTGCTGGAGCCAATCCCAGCCAACACAGGGTGCAGGGCAATTTAGAACCGCCAATGCACCTAACCTGCATGTCTTTGGACTGTGGGAGGAAACCGAAGTACCCGGAGCACATCCCTAAAGACTAAGGTAATTGTCAATTTCATTTTGGCCCTGGTGTGCAGATGAATGGGCCCTGCAATGCATTAATGTGCTGCCCAGAGATGTATACTGCTTTGCACCCAGTTCTAACAGGATAGCCTTTGGCCTTACTGTCTAGTCTGAAAATGTTATGACTATATAGTGCTTTAAAACTGCTCTGCCCCCAACCCTTTTTTCACATAAAATGGCTGTCACAACCTAGAATTTTTATCAATTTGAGTAGGAATTTTTTATTAGCAAATCAAACTACAATTCTCTCATATTGCTTCATAAAAAATCCTATTCTTCTGGTGAGTACAACAGTTAATAAATAAAATAAAAATAAAGAGGACAGAGCCAACAACCAAAGTTGCTCTATAAAAGGAGCAATAAGGAAGAGTATTCTTTTCCCGGAAATGGAACATTATTCTAAAATGTTATTGATTAGATCCTGCCATATTTTTAAAAGGTTTTGAACAGATCCTCTAAGTGAGGCCATTCACAGCTCCCCTTGTCTAAACCATGAGCCTTTCTCACCTCTTGCACCTCTTGTTTTCTCATACTCCTTGCCAAGTTAAATCTCATCCACACTCCACCAGATTCCAAGTTCACCAGAGCAGTAGCCACTGACCTCTTTTATACAAAACCCTGGACCACTACTTGGATCACTAATGGTCTCCTCTGAAGTGCTATAATTCTTTAAAACCCCTGGGGCTGTGTGCCCAGAGCTCCCTCTGGTGGCCCTATGTATCTCTGCCAGACTGCTGACCCATTTCTAACTAAAAGACCAGAGAAGTCTACAAGGATGTCAATAGCAGCCTCCTACTGCCAGCAGTTACAGGGCTGGGAATTTGCATAGATAGATACATAACCCCTTTACTCTGTTTAGTATAAAAGGTATGGTGCTCAGGATTAAAGTGAAATCATTTTTAAAGTTTTGTATGTGGTTGCATTTCTTAGAATTACTGGAGGTGTAATGTATAAATCCATTATTCATTGAGAAGATATATCTAACTAATTTAATGCTTCTAACACCTAAATGAAAGTGGTTCATATGGTCAGTTTATTTATATACATAAATTGTTATCACAATTTGGAATAACCTGATTGCAAGTGTGGTTCATCCCGGCCAGTACCCCCAGGCCGCCAGGTGGAGCCCACCTTGCAGCATAGAGGTGCCCCGAATGCCAGCAGGGAATTATGGACAATGGACTTTTAATGCACAGCCCTACTGGATACCATGGGGGCCACCAGGAGTCGCTGCAGGGAGGCCCAGAGACTATTTGCCTTGCGCCCAGGAAGTACGTCATAGTCATGTGGGCAAAGGGAACGATGTGCTTCCTGGGTGAAGAAAAAGGATTTTTATCTGACCCAGAAGTTTTCCAGGTCACATGGACAGAGAGGGTGAAACGCTTCCGGGTCAAGGAGTATAAAGGACTATGGGAAATCCCAGACGGACGAGCTGAGTTGGGAGGCAGGGTGGCTAAGCGTCTGGGAGTGGAGGATTGGATTATTGATTTGTTTTTTTATTGGAGTATTTGGGAGTAGAGGGTGCTTTGTGCACTTATTATTATAATAAATAATAATTATTTGGACTTTTATCTGGTGTCTGACGTGTGGTCTGAGGGTACAAGGGTGCGAGAAAACCCTAAACTGTCACACAAGTTAATCACTATATGCTGTCTAATTTTATGGCACTGTAGTATTTGCAAACAAATTTCAATTCTGAAGAGATGAAGTACATAAACATCACAGTGCACACAAAATCCCCATAATTTACCAGCATAACATGAGAAATGCCATCTTCAAACAGTTTGGTGTAGTGGCACCTAAAGTTCCGATTCAGTCTCAATCTTTGACTCATAGTAGGAGCTAAAGTTATGTTTTTCACAAGGTTTCATGATAGAGGACCATAATTAAACAAGTGTCATGGAAACAGAATTAAATAATACATCAGGTAAGTTGTTTTATGTTTTCTACTAAATAAAAAAAAGTTACATTTTTTGGTATATCTCAGCTATTGGCGGCCACCCACTAGATGGCTGATTTGTCAAGGGTGCTTCAAGATGACTAGCAATTATTATAAAATAGATAGATAGATAGATAGATAGATAGATAGATAGATAGATAGATAGATAGATAGATAGATAGATAGATAGATAGATAGATAGATAGATAGATACTTAAATCTGGATACACTTTTTGGGGCAAAATGTGATTTGTCTTTTTTGTCCTTAAAAAAAAAATAATGTAACTCTATTTATATCTGCTTTTGGAATAGTGCAAAGTTTATGTACCTTATTAGTATTGTTCAGGGGATTTTTCTGATGCAGGGCATTGTATCTTGGTATGGAAATCTAATTAATTTTCTCTTTTCATGGTCAGTGTGATAGTGCAGAACATATTTTATTTGTGTAATGTGCATGAAATGTGAGACTGCTATGCACATCTGATAAAGCAATTAAAACTGGAGCTTAGTCATACAGTGCCTTGTATTTTACTCTGGTGTAGCAGAGATCTCTGATGTCTTTGGATATTTATCAAAGGGAGACCACAGATGACCACCTATGCTGCAATGTTCATTTTTATAACCCAGACTCTAATACAAGTAGGTGTTTTGTTTTACTTTTATTATATAACAGTGGTGTAATTCAGTTCATAAGCAGTAAGATCCTGTTTAGGAAACTCTAACAGACATGTAAAATTTGCAAATGTGTGCATAATACTCTTCATAAGTAAGCAGAATAGAGCTAATTGATATCAAAGATCCATGGAGAGATATCATCAAAAGTTGAAACAACATTTTTAAAATGACTTTTCTGTACTTTTCGGCACAAATTTAATGTGTAACTCTCCTCAGAATAAAGTAATCTGTGTATTGTATTTTCTAGAGCTGAAAGACTCATGCTATGCAGTTTATGCTGTGCAGGGTAACGCTTTGAAAGCCCACAGCAGCACAAGGCATTAGCATTTAAATTTAAATGCATATTTTTTCATATTTTATCAAATGGAGGTTTTTTTTTTTTCAAACTTCCAACAACAAATTTCTAAGTCAGCACAAGGTACATACAATGGGTTTTATTATGGAACTACAATCTAGCATAAATTAAAAGTACATTGAAAAAACCTACTGTTAATCGCCAGCCTCAATATGTCCAAGCCACGTTTCACGATTGTGTGTAACGCACTTTCTGCAAAGCTTGGCTTTATGTCAAAAGAAAATGAATGTGAAAATAAGAGGAGTGAATCAGCTGATCTACGAAAGATCCAAATTTCAAAGTTTTCCCACACCCCTCACAAGTTCACAGAATTTGCAGAACTTAAACATTCTTATCAAGGCAGGCAATCTCATGAGCAGCACTGTTTTTAGCATTTACAATCAGGTGAACAAAGACTTCCATTGAAACTGTGAACTGGTGAAATGACTTGCTCTACTTGCTTGAATACTTGCTACTTGCTTTAACTATTCTAACAAAGTTTCATTCATTTTTATCCTTCATTATCTCAAGATTTTATAAAGAGATCTAAAATTATGCCACAACACATTAAGAAAACTAACAAGTTTTGCAAAACTATAAAAAAATTAAGAGAGTCACTATAGTACCAACAGGAAAGAGAATCCAATGTGTATTAAACTCATTTAAAAATATTAAATATAATAATTTATGTTCAGTTAGTGAATAGGGAGGATTAGGGAGTACTTGGGGCAAACTGATCAATAAACTGATTTTACAATGCATAGAGTATAATTATAATTATATCTAATATTTTAAACATACAGCATATTTAATATTCATATTTTACATTAGTATATTTTATGACTTGCCAATTTAGGTAGACATTTGAGGTTGCTTTTTCATGGATATACATCTCCTTCAGAGTTGGTTCTTACGTTGTTCTTATTGCTTTTGAAATAGCTTGTGGCTTCCTTTGGTCCTTCACTTGAAAATGTTTTAAATAACCTGCTAAAGATAAACAGAAAGATATGGTGAACTAAGCAGGTTTTTTTAAGAATAGGAAAGTATGCAATTGCCATAATATCACAGTCCATATTGTCAAAGGTTATAATTTTCCTTTCTAGCTCTATCTCTCTTTCTTTATCTTCCCTATTTTTCAGAAGAATAATTTTCCCATCTACCTTGCAGTTTGTCAGACTTCTGTTTAAAAGCAGACTTGTGGGTACACACTGGACTACGCTTGAAGGCAGAACAGACAGGGACATTACTTTTTTGGTTTGTGCCTCCATCTTTGCTTTACAGTAACTTTACTTTATTCATAATTCTTTCTATCAAAAAGGCAAAACATTCACATTATAAAAATGCTTAATGGTTTAAAAGATATCTCCAAATGTTTTAGTCTGATTTGAAAGGACAACAAGCCCTAAAATATTTGAAGAAGTGTCCAGTGTGAAATTTCTTAATGTATTATGATACTGTGATGTTTGAAATTTATAGTATCAAGCATGTTTGATGATTTTAATATGTATCTGGCATTCAGACTGTTATAAATAATTTTATTGAATAAATAAATAACTGTTCCTCACTGTTTGTGGAGTAATAAACAAGGGTGTACCTTACATTAAGGTTACCAGTCTAATGATCCATGTTGCAAAACAGAAGTCAACAAACCATGTACAAACCTATATTTTTATATGTACAAACCTATATTCAGTCATAATGGGCCTGTCAAAAATCACTAAGACACTAGCATTCATGCTTTTGGTATATGGGATAAAACTTGAGAATACTCATGTGGACACATTCAAACTCCATACAAAAGTCGGGCCCGCTATATTACACTCCGTTAATAATACTCATTTTAAGCTGTATATACACCTAAATGTCAGTGTTGTTTAAAGCTGGATGCCTCTTATGTTTTCATATGATTTTTCACCTAATAACATACGGTATAAACCTTTGTGTTTTGGCAGTGAACACACAGTCCTCTTATTTATGAGTTTACCTTGAACCCCAAGTTTAACCCTTAATAAGATCAATCTCCTTATTTTACCCTAACTACGTGTATAATTTTGGTAACTTTGAAACAGTACTTAAAGAGTGAATGATTAGTTAACCTCATTTCAAAGTAACCCTCTAAACAAACCTCAAAATGCCTAAATGCTACACCTGCTTTTGCTGGCAGTCTGTGGGACTAATCTACAGATTTACTTTATTCTTGCAGCATTCCAGTATTTTGCATCATGCAAGTAAAATAGATGATCTAATTGTAGAATTCCCCACATCTGTGGCGGATTGCTTAAATACCTGACAAAGCTACTGTGCCTGCAGGGATGTTGCTGTGCCCTTACGACTGCAACATTACACTCAAGGAATGCATGGAAAGTCTGTCGAACAAAAGAAAAAAATTAAGAAATGGTGCTGAAAAGCTATCTTATCACCTCACGTTTTAAGAATTATGACCTTTTGGACAGTTATGAAAAACTGCTTAACAGAGACTTGATTAGCTGTCAGGTTGGATCATATCTTATTTCCAGGTATATTTGGTAGCACTGAGAGCACACATGGCCAGGAGTGTTACAGCCTCTGCAGAATGTTCACAGTGAACACCATTCAGACGAGAGCAAATTGTGAAACTCTTGATTTTATACTCGGTTTGTGTACCAGCCGAACTCCTTACATCTGACCATTCATGACCAACTTTGTATCCCAACCAATTAGTATCATGTCTGTAGGGCCCCTCTTGCTGATGTGACGATAAAGTGCTATTAATGCCTTAAAAATATCATTTACTGATTTTTGAAAGCCAATATACAGTTAATTAGTTTTTTCTTTTTACAAAAGGTTTAATAGAATATATTTCTATTATAGATTCTGATCAGTTTGCATGGTCTAGGGTCCAGGGTGGAGTGGAGTTGCCATTGTGTTTCTGAAAATACCCAGCATTGCAACATTAAACATTTGCTTGTTTTGTGGTTAGTTGTACAAATTTATGTTTTCTATAAAGGCAGATAAACTGCTATACTGCTACCGTCAAAATTTTAAGAAGTAATAGTATTTATATAGCAAGTTTCTTGCACTGGAAGTGCTTTACAAAAGCTACAATACATGCATAACATTCTCAATCACACCTAATCCAACTCAGGGAGAGCCTAAATTGACAACACTGAGCACCATGCAAGAAATAGCTCTGGACAGAGCACCATCAGCATCCACTCACTTATACACCCACATGTGCTCAGACTGCAATGGGCAACTTCCCAACATGCTTCTCTTTGAGGGTGTGGGAAGAAAACAAGAGTACCTGGAAGGCAGTTCACAAGGACATCAGGAGAACATGCAAACCCCACATAGACAACATTCAGGTTCAGACACTCAAGATCTGTGAAGCAGCCACTCTACCCATTGTGTCGCCCTAGAGGACTCAGGACATGTAAACGTTAAAATCTCCAGTTGCTGCAGGGACATCGAACTGTTGGCCGTAAGTCTGCGCCCCTATTACTTGCCCAGAGAGTTTGGACACGTGATTGCTGTTATTGTTTACATCCCCCCTCAAGCAAACACGGAGATGGCGAGTGACATCATCCATTCCGCAGTTGCTAAGTTACAAAAGCAGCACCCTGAGGCACTTGTGCTAATCGCTGGAGACTTTAACCATGTGACGCTGGACAAAACATTACCTGCCTTCTCCCAGTATGTGGATTGTAACACTCGGGGAAACAGGACTATCGACCTACTGTATGCAAACGTTAAAGGCGCATACAGCGCCACCCCGCTGCCTGCGCTTGGGAAAGCAGATCATAACCTGGTTCTGCTTCAGCCTCAATACAAACCAAGAGTGAGGGCGCTACCTACAACTACACGCTCATTCAGGAAGTGGTCCCCTGAGGCAGAGCAGGCTCTGAGAGACTGCTTTGGAACTACAGACTGGGATATATTGCTTGGGTCACATAGTGAGAACATTGAAGAGGCTGTTGAATGCACAACTGATTACATCAACTTCTGTATGGACATTGTAGTTCCAGTAAGAACAGTATGCTGCTATGCTAACAACAAGCCATGGGTTACAAGTGACATCAAGGGCCTTTTGAACCAGAAGAAAAGGGCTTTTAAAGGTGGTGATCAGCATGAGCTCAAGTGCGTGCAGAAGGAACTCGAGTCCAGCTCAGGGCGCGAAAGAGCAGTACAGGAGAAAGCTGGAGCAGAAGTTGCAGAACAACAGCATGAAGGAAGTGTGGGATGGGATGAAGATTATCACTGGCTGCAGCTCGGCGGGTGCCACCATCGAGACAGGCGTGGAGAGAGCAAACCAAATGAACAACTTCTTTAATAGGTTTGATCACAGTAACCCACTCTCACCTCTAAGGTACTGCATCCTCCAACCATCCTTCTGCTGATACCAGCATAGGTGAGACATCCCCACCCACAATTACAGCAGCCCATGTGAGCAGAGAGCTGAAAAGACTTCGTGCCAGCAAAGCAGCAGGTCCAGATGGTGTATCGCCATGACTGCTGAAGGCATGTGCGTTGGAACTGGGGAGTCCTCTACAGCGCATCTTCAACCTGAGCCTGGAACAGGGAGAGTCCCAAGGCTTTGGAAAACATCTTGTATCACCCTGTCCCAAAGGTATCACGTCCTAGTGAGCTGAATGACTTCCGGCCTGTTGCTCTGACGTCACATCTGATGAAGACCATGGAGCGGCTGCTGCTTCACCACCTGAGGCCACAGGTCCGCCACGCCCTCGACCCTCTGCAGTTCGCATACCAGGAGAAGGTGGGAGCAGAGGATGCCATCATCTATATGCTACACCGATCCCTCTCCCACCTGGACAGAGGCAGTGGTGCTGTAAGAATTATGTTTTTGGACTTCTCTAGCGCCTTCAACACCATCCAACCTCTGCTCCTTAGAGACAAGCTGACTGAGATGGGAGTAGACTCACACCTGGTGGCATGGATTGTGGACTATCTTACAGACAGACCTCAATATGTGCGTCTTGGGAACTGCAGGTCTGACATTGTGTGCAGCAATACAGGGCGCCGAGGGGACTGTACTTTCTCCGGTCCTGTTCAATCTATATACATCAGACTTCCAATATGACTCGGAGTCCTGCCACGTGCAAAAGTTTGCTGATGACACTGCTATTGTGGGCTGCATCAGGTGTGGGCAGGAGGAGGAGTACAGAAAGTTAATCAAAGACTTTGTTAAATGGTGCGACTCAAACCACTTACACCTTAACACCAGCAAGACCAAGGAGCTGGTGGTGGATTTTAGGAGGCCTAGGCCCCTCATGGACCCTGTGAACATCAGAGGTGACTGTGTGCAGAGGGTTCAGACCTTTAAATATCTGGGAGTGCAGCTGGATGACAAATTGGACTGGACTGCCAATACTGATGCTCTATGTAAGAAAGGTCAGAGCAGACTATACTTTCTGAGAAGGTTGGCATCCTTCAACATCTGCAGTAAGATGCTGCAGATGTTCTACCAGACGGTTGTGGTGAATGCCCTCTTCTACGCGGTGGTGTGAAAGATGAAAAACGCCTCACGCCTGGACAAACTTGTTAAGAAGGCAGGCTCTATTGTAGGATTAAAGTTGGACAGTTTAACATCTGTGGCAGAGCGACGGGCATTAAGCAAACTCCTGTCAATCATGAATAATCCACTGCATCCACTGAACAGTGTCATCTCCAGGCAGAGAAGTAGCTTCAGTGACAGACTTTTGTCACTGTCCTGCTCCACTGACAGACTGAGGAGATCGTTCCTCCCCACACTATGCGACTCTTCAATTCCACCGGGAGTAAATGCTAACATTAATTTTATTTTTTTAATTTTTTTTTCATTTTATTACTATTTAATTTAATATTGTTTCTTTGTATCAGTATACTGCTGCTGGATTATGTGAATTTCCCCTTAGGATTAATAAAGTATCTATCTATCTATCTATCTATCTATCTATCTATCTATCTATCTATCTAGAGTTACTTGTCAAGAAAGCGAATATAATCTACATTATTAAAAGGATAAGTGTCTGTGTGTCTGTCCGGTTGCTACTGTATGTCTCTGTCATTCCAAAAAAGAGCACTTTATAAACTTTTTAGTAATGACATGCATTGCATTTGTCATTCCAATAGATGGTGCATCACAAATATTAACACTGCTTTTTTTTACAAATCCCATAAAAATGATACTTAATGAAGATACATGCATTGCATGGCGCACTGCAAATGTTAACCTTGAGGTCCATGTTGATTATTTAGATTTAAACCCGTCTCAGGTGCATGGCACAGATAATTAACAATACAATACAATGACAGTTACAATACAGTTGACCTTAAAAAAATCAAAACAATAATAATTGCAATATATTTAACCTTAAATAATATATATATATATATATATATATATATATATATATATATATATATATATATATATATATATATATATATATATATATATATATATATATATATATATATATATATATATATATATATATATATATATATATATATATATAGCCTATATATAACCTTTAACCTTAAATAATATATACTGCTCAAAAAATTAAGGGAACACTTAATCATTACAAGCCAATTAAGCTTCAGGGATATCAGTCAGGAAGCATAAGCAATTGTGAAACAACTTCATCTGCTTTGGTGCAAATGAAAGTGACAAGAGGTGCACTGGAGAGGCAACAGCAAGACAACCCCCAAAAAGGAAATGGATGTACATGTGGTGGCCACAGACAATTGCTCTCTCCTTATCCTTCCTGACTGAGTTTTGCGTTTTGCTAGTGTCCTTGTCATTACTGGTAGCATGAAGGAGTACCTGTAGCCGATTAAGGTTGCAAAGGTAGTCCAGCTCCTCCAGGATGGCATATTCATACGTGCCATCACAAGAAGGTTTGCTGTGTCTACACAGTCTCAACAGCATATGCTTCATAACTGGACAGATTGACATCCCTGGAGCTTAATTGAATTGTTATTAGATTGTGATGATTAAATGATCTCTTCATTTTTGGAACAGTGCCTGAACAAGCAGAGAAATTTTCATGTTTTTCATAAAAATTGTTTGTTTATTGATTTTTTTATTCAGGATACTATTCAAATTCTTTAAATATACAACTATGATATTACTAGTGTTTCTAGTGGCTTACTGCTTGAAATGACTGATCTTAAAAGTATTATTCACATATGACTGTAAGCCATATTTTTTAGCAGCCAATCCTTCAATGTTCTAATGGTAAACTCCCTTAGCTTATCCTTATTTAGTCATGTATACATGCTAATTGTATTTTAAAGGGACCTTTGTAATTGCATTAGCACCAACTGAAACCATTTATTCTGTTCATTTGGGTTGCAAGGTACTGGCATTTGAAAAGTTCATCTATGGGTTAAAAAATGGCCCAAATGAAACAGCTTTCTCAAGAAACTTGTCAGTCTGTGTTTATTTTTTCAGAATAAAGGTTATTCCATGTGACTGATTGCCAAGAAACTGAAGGTTTCATACGAAGGTGTTTATTACGGTCTTGAGAGAAGAACAGCAAACTGGACCTAACCAATATAAAAATGGGGAAAGGTCCAGAATACATAAGAGGAGAAGGACATCAGAGTCTGTAGTTAGAGAAACAAATACCTTACAGGTCCTCAGTTGGCTACTTCATTAAATGCATGCCAAATACCAGCATTATCAACAGTGAATAGACAATTTCAGATGCTTTCAAAGATAAGGCCATAATTGAAATGGTCAAATAAAAAGAAAAGGTTACAATGGGCAAAAGAACACAGAAATTGGATGGAAAATAACTGGAAAAGCATATTATGGTCAAGAGCCCGAGAGAGTGAAAGAGAAAGAAATAATAATTAAAAAATGTAACAGTAATAAGAATAATCAAATACTGTATATTAGTTCATAATACTGTATGTATACAGTATATATAATGAAAAGTTGACTACTGTCTGACTCACTCAATCAGTCTTCCACAAAAACACTATTCCCCATTTAGTTAAAAAGCTGAAACTTTGTAGGATGATATATCTAGGCCACTAGGTACTAAGAACACACACTTCAATATATGAACATTTTGGGATCTCAAAAACAGAAAAACAAATTACCAAACAAACTCAATAACATAAAGCTCTTTACATAAATAAATGCATAAGTAGATATATAAGTAAGTAAATAAATATATATATATATACATTTAGGTCTAAATACAAGTCAAGTCAAGTCACGTTGGGGAGCATGCACTGGTACAGTGTCATTTTGCAGATATATTGGTGTTGGTACAGTATAAAGGAGTCCCAGTAGTGTTTCTTGAAACACTTCTACTGAATAATTCCTTGGCATTGTTCATAATGGCACTCAGTTTTGTTTTAATTCTTTCCTTTGCTATGACCTCCAGAGGGTCCAGAATGTGTCCTATAACTGATTTTGCCCTTTAATTGGCTACTCATCTCTGAAAGCGATGTTAACATCCCAACACACCACAGTGTGGAAAATCACACTGGCCATCACAGAGTTATAGAAGATGTGAAAGATGTCACTTTCCATAATAAAGTAATGCAGATTCCTAAGGAAAAAGAGCCTGCTTTTCCCTTTCTTATATATAATTCCTCTATGTTCCGAGGCCTGTCCAACCTGTCATTAGTATGGGCCACCTCTACATCCGGTCCTTAAATAGTGACCGGACATAGAGGCTCTTTGGTACAGCGAAAGTCCAGTTTTTGGTTTTGTTGATGTTAAAATATAGACAATTCACTTTGCACCAAGAAACAAACTTTTCATCTTACTCCTAAACTCTGTTTCATCCCCTATACACCCCATAAGTGGAGAATTATCTGAGAATTTCTACAAGTGATGTAACCTGGTGTTATATTTAAAGTCTGAGTTGTACAGAGTAAAGAGAAAAGGACTGCTCCCTGTGGCGCTCCATATATAAACCTGCATATCTCAGAGTTTAGTCCTTCACAGGGATGGCTGGATAGTAGTAAAACTGCCGAAGAAATCAAAAAATATAATCATCACAATGCTGCTTTGTCCAGGTGAGAAAAAAGACTTGTGGAGCAGATGGTTAATTGAATCTTCCCCTCTAATCTTTTTCCTATAGGCGAACTGTAATGGGTCCAGGTGGTCTACCACAAGAGGACTCATATAGTGCAGGACCAGAATTTCAAAGATCTTCATGATTTGAGACCTAAGTGCCACAGGTCTGTAGTCATTAGGTGAAGAGGTGCCTCCCTTCTTTGGAACAGGAACAATGCAGGATGTTTTCCACAGCAGTGACACTTTCTGAAGCCTTAGGAACAGATTGAACAGGTGACAGAGGACACCACAAAGTTGGTCAACACAGCCTTTAAGAACTAGAGGACTGTCTCTGTCTGCTCCTGCAGCTTTTCCTGTGAGTAGCTTCCTCAGTTGTCTCCTTATTTGGTCTTTACTTATGGACAGTCCAAACTGATGGTCAGAGGTGGAGTTGTCACATTCTATTGACATGGTAGGAGTTGTTGATGTAGTAGGGATGTTGTGTGGAGTCTGGCAATTCGAAGAGGTGGCAGTGAGAGGGAAATTCTATTAAAAAATTGGTTAAGGGAGTAAACTTTGTCCACATCCCCCTCTATCACCTGATCCCTGGATTGCTTCAGTTCAGTAATTATGCCCAGTCCATTCTAGACGTCCTTCATGTTAATTTGAGCTAGTTTGTTTTTTTATTTTGCTTTGTAAGCTTTCTTTCCTTCACTCAGCTTTTACTTTAGCACATGCTCTACTTCCTTCAGACCCTCTTTGTTACCAGATTTGAGTGGTCTCTATTTCTCATTCAGGAGACCTTTTAGCTCCACAGTAATCAGGGCTTGTTGTTTGGAAAGCAACACACTGTCTTTGTGGGTAACACTGTGTCGACAAAGAAGTTAATATGGGCTGTGATGCAGTGACTGATTGCCTCGATATTGTCCTCATGTGACTCGCACATCATTTCCCAGTCTGTCATTTGGAAGTTGTCATTTAGAGCAATTTCCACTTCTAGGCCCCCCTTCCTCATTATTCTGGTGGTAACAGGTTGCCATCTAAAAACAGGGAATAAGATAAATCAGGTTGTCGTCAGATTTGCCCAAAGGAACCATAGTTTACATTCAAAGGCATCTTTCTCATTTGAATACAGCAGATTCAGATTGCTATTTCCTCAAGTGGAACTGGTCACAAGCTGAAAGAAATTTGTCATCGTTTGTTCCAAAGATACATGGTGGAAGTCTCCACGTATTATAATTGCAGGGTCAGAGTGAGACATCATTAAATTGTTAGTGACAGAATGAATCCTTTCCATTACTGAGTCACAATTTATGAAGAGAGGAATATACACATTAATAAAGATGATATAATTTATCTCTCTGGGCAAATAACATATATACTGTCCTCTTAGGTATCCATTCTGCTTGACTTCCAATCCCCGGTCACACCTCTAAAAACTAGAAGTGGGACTGACTCCATCGCCTTCACAACACCCCTGCTTTTTGATTGATGTACTTCAATTGCACAATACCCCAGCAACAATTAGTCTTACATCATAGCACTTGATTTTTTAACAGTAAAGCCACAGAAAGTGTGTTGCAGCCCTTGAAGCTACTGATCCGTGTTCCTCACTCTTCACCTTAATACATCAGTGTGACACACAGGCTACTGGTATTTATCTATATCCACTTTAAAGGGAGACTACATACAACTGACAAAAAACAAAATACTGTACTTGAGTGAATGATGTAAACAAATGATAACAAACATCGAATACTGAAAATAATATTACAATGGCGCTGGACAAGTTACGTCAGCTAGGGATGAATCACCAAAAGAATAAGCTGGTATTACGTCATCTATAGCAGGAGCACATATAAAAACGGCAACTCTGTATAGTCGCATGTGCATTTCGCAACTAGTGCAACAAAAGGCAAGAAGTCCTTTTAAGAATAGCAAGTCACCTCAAAGAGCCATGTAAGGAGCAGAGAATTCATCCATTGCGTCATTCGGCACTGACACTACAATATATATTAAAATTAAAAATTATTCTTACTGATTACCCATTTCAATTAAAAAAATGCACTTTCCTGTAAAATTGCACTTTTCAATGACAATGAACAAAAGCCAAATCACTAGGAAGAGTAGGATTAGATCTAATACACGAGTGTTTTACTCATTGTGCAATTGTGTAGAGCATGTTCAACAGTAAGCAGCTCCAGCAATCTAAAAATATTATTATTGGTAATTATTTGACTGATGTCTTTATGCAAGGTGATGTACAACATTTGAGGTACAATTTGTTACATTTGTTTTGCTTTTACAACTGGAGCACAGGCAGATGAAATGACTTGGTCATGGTGACAACAGTGCCAGTAGCAAGAATCAAACCCACAGTCTCGGGGTTTGAAGTCCTTAGTTCAAAGCTTTAACCACTGCAACAAACTGTCTGCCAATAATATCAACCATTGGTAAATAAAAAAAAATATATTGTTTACAGAAAAAGGGCGGAACGGTGGCACAGTGGTAGCGCTGCTGCCTCGCAGTTAGGAGACCTGGGTTCGCTTCCCGGGTCCTCCCTGCGTGGTGTTTGCATGTTCTCCCTGTGTCTGCGTTGGTTTCCTCCCCCAGTCCAAAGGCATGCAGGTTAGGTGGATTGGCGATTCTAAATTGGCCCTGGTGTGTTTGTGTGTGTCCTGTGGTGGGTTGGAGCCCTGCCTGGGATTAGTTCCTGTGTTGGCTGGGATTGGCTCCAGCAGACCCCTGTGTTTGGATTCAGCGGGTTGCATAATGGATGGATGTTTACAGAAAAGTACTTAAAAAGTAAATTAACCAAGAGCAGGCCTATGATTGAAGCCCACTGTCTTGAGAAATTTTCCTTTGAAAATAAGTAACACAGTGTCAGTGCCATGAAGGATTATCCGGCATACCATCCTGGAGGAAAGGTGGTTCAAGAATGGAACTGGCATCCGAATCAGGTTAAGAATTGACCCCTTGACAAGACGTGTGGCCAAAATAATGGAAGGGCTCAGGGAGTTAGCCTTTTGGAAAATGTACCCACCCCCCAACACACTAGAGGGGGGTGCTCCTCTGCCGCTGCTCATATTTCCTGACCTTCACGACACACTGGGAATCATAGTCCTGTGGATGAGCCCTGCTGCATGATATGAGTGCTGCCAATGGAGCTACAAGAATGAACTGTCCCCAGGCTTCTGTCTAACCTGGAAGTACCACTTCCAGATTTTACTCAAACATCAGAAGTACTTCCAGAGCCAACTTTAAAAGGATTCATTTGCCTTACCTTGGGGAGTCGGAGTCAAGAAGAAGTGGAGCAGGGTGGAAGAAGAGACAGAAGAAGGATGCACTCAAGGCATATTGCACTCTGGGAAGCATTCTTAAAGATCATGTAAAGGTATTGGAGAGAAATAAAAACCATTGTATTTGAACCCGTGACTGTATTTGTGTAAGATGTGTCCAGTTTTTGGTGTTCAATGATTCCCCCTTGTCTTTCACAACAGCTAGTATTATATAATTATCCAATCATTTACTAGTCTCACTTCTTCCTTTGCAGCTTCACAGGGAGATGGGTAGAAGACAAGATATAATACCAGAATGGCTAATCCTGAACAAGGCACACTCATACACACACACACATACCATGATTGTCTGGAGTTAGTAATGAGCATCACAGCATATTTTAGAAATGACAGGGGTAGTAGCGCTGTTGTTTGTTATAACATTTGCATTTTGTAGATCATCGAAATTCATTAAAACATTGTTCGCAGCAAACATGGGCTGTTCACCAGTGACTTTGTCCACCAAATAATTTTTCAAGAAATTCACCATGTGCCTAGTTTAGTTAGATATTTGTTTTCCAGTGCCTAATGATGGTTTGTGAAGCCAGTGTGGAATCACATAACCTTAGGAGCTATATGGAGAACTTTCACGCATGCATACTATAAGATTGCTGCCTACTCTGCTTTGTGCATGCATCATGATTTGTTCAGTACTCCAGCCAGGTTCTTATTGTTGCAATAAAAAAAAAAAAAAACTTTTCTTTGAGGGATACACTATACAACACTGAGCTCTGTGTACTTTTTGCACAGTGCCACATGGCTAATTATGCATGTTTTATTAGCCATGTACTACAGCTATGAGTCAAAACAGCCTTAATGGAGCCCCCCACCTCCCCAAATCAGTAAACACAGGAGACTCTGTGAAATAATAATAAAAATGAAAAAAATATTATCATTTACAAGGCATTTCTTTCTTACTGATGGAAGAAAAAAGCATGAAGCATCTACACAGATACATAGGAAACAAAAAAAAAAGATGTTCCAGCAATGCCCGGAGCCACAACTTCAAACAATGGAAACTGCCAGTTCCTCATTTCCAGTTCATGGCATGGCCAATCTGTGTCCCAAGATTGAAACTCTTTGAGCACGGCAGTCTATATTTAATTTTTGTTTTGCTACTTTGTAGCCATTTGTTATATATTGCGTGTGGTATTTGTTCCATCTATGTTTTTTGCTGTTTAAGGCACAGTGGCCATAATCATCAGTCCAGCAGAGCTGGCAGATACTTTTCTAGGCTCAGAAACATTGCACCACTATACTCTACTCAAAACTACTTTAGTTCCTCCTTCTCAAATTCACTTTAATTCATTTTGTGGAGTTTGACAAATTTCCCAAGCTCACATTGAAGCATACTCTGTTTTGCTTGATATTAATCCTTATTACAAGTAGATCTAAACGTCCCAGCATAATCACACAGATTATGATTATTTTGCAAATATCTCATCATTAGATAGGAATGTCTTAAACATAATATTACAGTTAAAAACTAAAACGTCACCATCTCCATTGTAAATGTGCTGGAAATAAATGGTACAAAGGAATATTGGTTACACTGAATGACACCCTTAGGGACACTTAGAAGCACAAATAGAATGGGAGTATTGGAGTATGAATAATGTAAAAGTGAAGTAGTGATATTTATAGAATGAATAGATTTTTATTCTAATACCAGTAACGGTGCACTGCATGATAACATGCAGGGAATACACTTGACTTGAGCATTCATAGTTTTCATACTCTTTCTCTGTATGTTTAGCATTCGTTTGCTCAAAGGTTGATGTGCTTGCTGCTTCCTTTGCAGCTCTTCTTTTCTCCATCCTAGCGGCTCGCTTCCTCTCTTCTTTTGTCAGCATCTTTTCGCATTAAAACTGATTAAGTCAGTGTTTGTGTTGCAATTACTTAGTACATTTTCTTTAGTTTTTCACTTAAGCTGCCACTTAAGTCTTCAATCTGCCCCAAGAATGATTTCAGATATGAAGAAGTAGGGGAAGTGACGGCAAAGGTGGCAAGGATGAGAACAGTGCCCATACGCATGCATCGCATGGCTGCCCTGCTGGCCGCTGCCGAGAGTTGATTCTAAAATAAAATAAAAAGAAAAAGAGGAAAAACCTTGGAGGTCAATCATCACCCCAAAAACGGATAGTAGACGTCACACAGTATATGTGTACCTACTTTCAGGTCAATAAGTCAAATAATTTGCGAGCTACAGGTGATTTAAAATCCTGGACAGAAAAACAAACAGCCTCAGTAGTGTATTATATATAAAGATAAATGTGTATTTCATTCTTGTCTTTTTTTATAGACTATTGAAAGGGATTTGTTTCATGCACAATTTTCTTAGCATCTTGTTTGCAAGTGTTTCTAGCTCTTTTAAAATGCACAAGTCTTACTTTCACATACTTTTTCACTTTTGGATGTAGAATCCCTAAAAGATGACAGATGTTTTATTCTTGGCAAGTACAACCAATATTGCACAATTAGGTTTTTTTCCATTTTCCTCTTTTAAAATTAAATGGAGGGTGAACTTTCATTAGTGAAAGTTTTCTTGTTGGAAGGCATATTGGCAGTTGGTGTTCAGGCTTCATTATTTTTTTACTCTTCTGAAAGATTATAAAAGAACACATATGAACTCTCTTTTTCCCGTTCTTGCCCCTACAAGCCCATCTTAGTAAATTTTGCATTCAGATTTCAATACATTGTTATTAACCTAGCTGCCCAAAAATATGGGATATCGAGGTTGTCAAATATTATGATATTTACTTAGACTTGGGATGAACTTGAGTGCTTTAACTCAAGTGGAGTTTCTCAAGCTTGCCATTTTTCACACATGGTGCCACACATTAAACCACAAGATCATGCCATTTTCTTACCCCCCTAATCCAGACCAGGGTCACGGGGATCTGCAAGAGCTTATCCCATTTGGCATAAGACACAAGGCAGTTCCAAACCCAAGACAAGGTTCCAGTCTATCGCAGAGCAATTTCATACACTATGGGCAATTTATCTTTGCCAATTCACTTAACTTTCATTTGGTTGGACAGTGGGAGGAAACCAGAGCACCTGGAGGAAACCCACACAGACACTCAATGAATATGCAAACTCCCCGCAGGAAGGACATAGGATGTGAACCCTGGTCTACTTAGTACGAGGCAGCAGCACTATCATTGCAACCCACCATGCCGCCCAAATTACGAGGTCCTTATTTAAATCCCTGTTTCTGATTCATTTCCGGGCACAGATTCTAACTCCATGGTCCTCTGGACCTGACAAGACATTGGGCCTTACTCCATCAATCCCTGCTGCCAGCCAAAACCAACCTACAGATATGTTAAATAAAAATGCATTTGATACCCAAATGACAACGTTAATTTATTTCTTTAATTTATTTAAAATCTAATAACTTGAGTACACTAGCTAAGTAGGTAGCACATACTTCATAATTTGCACAATAATTTTGTTGAACTGAGTGTGGTTTACACTCACACATAACACATAACCTTACATACAATAATAAGATACAAATACAGTAAAACCGCACAAAAACATACATTGAGAAATAGCATGATTATCATTTGGTTGCCTTTCTCCTCCACAAGTGACCACAAAAATCATCACTTCGCTTGAACTAAGACTGTCTTCCCTAAAACCAAACAAATGGTGTGATGCTGGGCTTTGTATATGCCCGTGAACTGCTCTTTGAAAATGCTGCACAGCAGCCGGCAGTTAGTGTACCTGATCAGTTCTGTAAAGCTACAAAAATTAACATTATAGCCATTAACATGATCTCTGTTTAACTCATCCAACCAATATAAGCCAACACTTATCACAAGGTCAAAATACAGTTGAAAACAAAACTAGAGAAGAAATACAGGCTAATAGTAATAGGGTTAATGGTGCCCAGTGTCAGGGCCGTTCTTAGGACATTGGGGGCCCTGGGCAAAATTAGACTGTGGGGGCCCTAATGCGTGTAGTATTAGCTGCAGTTCAGCCAGATTTGACCTGTTTCCACTGGGCACCGCGTGGAGGTATGTAGCTAAGCCCAGCGTGTGCAAAATGTGCAGTGCAGTGGTGCACATTTTTATACATTTTAGAGCATTTTATTTAATTTTTTGTCACAATTAAAAAGTGTGTTTTTTATACTGTTTTCCATTTTTTTTTACCAAATTAAAACTTGGGCTAAAGAACATTCCAGAATAAAGCTTTAGAAACTAAACCAACTTTTCACGCTTTAACACTTGCGAAATCTTTAATTAATGCAGAGTAATCAAGTGATTGGCCAACATCTCGCTCAATGGACATTAATGCTAAAGCATTCAATCGTTCTTGTAACACGGTTGTCCTGAGGTAATTCTTGATTATCTTTAGCTTAGAAAAGCTGCGTTCTCCAGTAGCGACAGTAACTGGTATGTTGCTCGTTGCTTACTGCTGGTCGGTTTTGAAAGGAATCAGTAGGAGAATGCACCTTTTCGGCCACGACAAATTTCAGCAAAGCTCCTTTTTGTGTCTCAATAAAGGCTACATCGTCTGCCTTTTTCTTGTGTTTAGCAGCTCAGGATGGACAACTGCGTTTCATATTGATATGGTACGTGCAAAACTGCTAACGTGAATAAGATGCAGTTATGAGCAGAGTGCGATAAGGCCAATGCCAATGCGAAAAAGGGAAGTAACCGTTATACGTGACAGAAAAACACGGGAAGAAGTCCGCGCCCACGCTCACGATGCAACCGTGGTCTGGAACAGAATGGTCTCCTCCCACGAGAGCTCTCTATTTATTGACAATAAGGGTGATTTTAGACCATTTATACTGGGTAGAATGCCCAGTGGGGGCTGGATGGTATTTTGGCCTTGGAACCCCTGCAGATTTTGTTTTTTCCCAGCTTATCTGGAGTTTTGTTTTATTTATTTTTTTCTGTTCTCTGTGGCATCTGGTATTATCTTTACCTTTTCATTTATTATTATTCTTCACTAATTTAATTATTTTTTCTTTACTTGTAACTTTTTCTTTAGACATCCAGTAAAGCATTTTGAGCTACATTTTGAGCTATATGAAAATGTGCTGTAGAGATAAATGTTGTTATTATTGCCCAGAGGGGACTGGGCGGTCTCTTGGTCTGGAACCCCTACAGATTTTATTTTTTTCTCCAGCCTTTGGAGTTTTTTTTTGTTCTGTCCACCCTGGCCATCGGACCTTACTCTTATTCTATGTTAATTAATGTTGACTTATGTTTATCTTTTATTGTGTCTTCTATTTTTCTATTCATTTTGTAAAGCACTTTGAGCTACATTTTTTTGTATGAATATGTGCTATATAAATAAATGTTGATTGATTGATTGATTGATTGATTGATATTGTTAAAATCCTTACAACCACAAAAGGGTTTAGCTTCCAAGACTCAATTGGATTAATTTTTATGAGGGGCCTTTCTGGTAGGCCATTTGAAGATCCATGAATGCTCACACCTAGCTGATTGAGTCTCTTCACTTAAAACAGTTTTAATTCTAAAATAAGATATACTTAAACAGTACTATAGTATATCTATGTGTGCTGTATTTTTAAAATATCTGCAGATGGTATTCGTTGTACGTAAAACAAAGGTGTGCACTCTGTGTTTTTCAGCAATGACCAACCGTGATCAGTAATTTCAGAAAAATCAGATTGGAGAAAGAAGTGCACAAGAGTTTACAAATAAGTGCTTATTCTAAGTCATATTTATCTGTACTTTGTCTTTCTTCCCATTCCTTGTTCAATCCAAGTATTTATTTTCAAAAGTGTGTTATTCATTACTACCCTATCTGGTGTTGGTTCCTGCCTTACATTCAGCGTTTTCAAAGCAAGCAAATCTGCCTAAAACACTTCACAATACATGAGGAGTTTAATGCTTACTGTTGCCATCATCAACACAGAAGTTAGAGAGTGCTCTAAGGGGCCTTTCTGATGTGTATTACAAGCCCATTAGCACTTGCCACGCTAAAGGGAACAGGTTTTACCCTCGGGTCATAAATCTCTTCAGCAGCCACTTATAATGACAACTACATGAGTGTGCTTGATGTGTGTTTCTTATATCTATCATTTAATGTTTTTTTAATGTTTAGTCTTTGCATATATTATGTGTTGTTGGCACTGCACTAATGTCACTAGTCTTTGAGAAACAAGCAACTAGGACAGTGGTTCTCAACCTGTGGGGCAGGCCCCCCTAGGGGGGCACAAAGTAACAAAAAGGGGGCGCGAAGATGTGAAAAAAAAAAAAACAAGAATCAAAAATATGAAAAAAAAATCTGTTGAAACCAAAACAAATTGACTTAAACTACATTCTGATACTAGAACAATAAATATAGAGTTAGATAAATGTCGATAAGAGTTAAGTAGGTATAATAAAATATGCATCTACATTTCAAAAAATGTTAGGGGGAGGGCGATTAAAGCTGTTATGAAAACTCGAGTCGCAAATACTTAAAGGTTGAGAAACGCTGAACTAAGAATCCCATAGTACTTTGTACATGTGAACTTAATGGCAATCAAATTGCTGTAGACTGGAAGCAACCAGAAAGAGCGGTGTGTGCTACTTCTAAAATCTTTGGTGCATTTTAAAAATAAAGTGCAAAAGCTCCTCTTTTTATTCCTTCTTTCACTTCCATTATGTGATCACCATGCATTATTACATAGTAAGGAACATAGATAGGAGTTCTCGGGGGTACAGAGTAAGCAAAGGATGGGCAGAGGAAGAGCCACAGTCCTAAAACTAAAATAAATATCTTTGAAATGTTCCAGGAAACTGGAGTGCCAATCAAAATACCTACACAGAAACAAGGGGAACATACAGGGTCCTCAGAAACAGTGACTGAGAAACAACAGCACTAATCACTCTACCACCGTGTCATGCTTGTTAGTCAACATCAATTAATTATGTAATACAAATATAGTAATTCTGTTTTTAAAAGATGTGTCTTAAAGATGTGTGATAGGCTTTACCTTTACATATCAGTGATAAATATTCAAGTTTGTCTTTAAGTTAAAATTAGTAAGAAAATGCATAAACGAGTAATGCAAAACCAGAGTCTGATTTCTTTACTCTTATTCTA
Source organism: Polypterus senegalus (assembly GCF_016835505.1). NCBI lineage: Eukaryota > Metazoa > Chordata > Cladistia > Polypteriformes > Polypteridae > Polypterus > Polypterus senegalus. The sequence continues at coordinate 210,302,358 of NC_053156.1, read as the reverse complement.
CCATATCTAATTTATCTATTTATTGTTAAAAAAATATTGTTAAAACCATCAGTAGTGAAAGGAAAGGCATTTTATATTGTAATTCACATTTTTATTTGTCAAATTAGCCACTATAGTCAACACTCGTTTATCGCGGTTTACCGCTATAAATGAATTTCCGCGAAATAGGATTCTTAATTTATAAATCGAATATTTTTGCAGTTAGAGCATAGAAAACCTGTTTAAGACCTTCTAAATACATTTTCTAACATTATTAGAGCCTTCTAGACATGAAATAACACCCTTTAGTGAAAAGTTTAAACTGTGCTTCATGACAAGACAGAGATGACAGTTCCGTCTCACAATTAAAAGAATGCAAACATATCTTCTTCTTCAAAGGTGGAGGAGAGAATGTCAGAGAGAGAGAGAGAGCGCGAGCGAGAAAAGCAAACAATCAAAAATCAATAGGGCTGTTTGGGCTTTTAAGCATGCGAGGCACCGCCGGACAAAGCAGCTACAAGGAAGGCAGCAATGTGAAGGTAGTCTTTCAGCATTTTTTAGAGGAGCGTCCGTATCCTCTAGGCCAGTGTGCGAACAGCCCCTCTGCTCACACCCCCTCCGTCAGGAGCAGAGAATGTCAGAGAGAGAGAGAGACAAGCAAACAATCAAAAATCAATACGTGCTGTTTGGGCTTTCAAGTATGCGAAGCACCGCACGGGAAGCATATCGTATATCATTGAGGAGTTTTATTTAATATGTAATACGTGCTCTGATTGGGTAGCTTCTCAGCCATCCGCCAATAGCGTCCCTTGTATGAAATCATTTGGGCAAAGCAACTGAGGAAGCGTGTAGCATAAATTAAAAGACCCATTGTCTGCAGAAATCCACGAACCAGCAAAAAATCTGTGATATATATTTAGATATGTTTACATTTAAAATCCGCGATAGAGTGAAGCCGCGAAAGTCGAAGCGTGATGTAGCGAGGGATCACTGTATGTTATTTTTCAGCCAGGGTTCCTTCTCTGGCTGGGGTTCAATTCCTTGTTTATTTGTCCTTTTTGTATATGTTGTCAGAGGTGACTGGGGTGGCAACCCAGATGGGACACCCAGGAAGACCAGAAGACCCAGACCACATGGGGGCGACCACCCTGGTTCCTTTGGGTGCCACGGGTATAGAGCTTTGAAGCTCTACTCTGTAGGGGCCCGTGGTTACCGCCAGGGGGCGCCCCTGTGCCTAGAGAGCCCTGGACCTCAGCACTTCTGCCACACCCAGAAGTGCTGGGGGGAAGAGGATCGAGGACAGCTGGAGTGCTTCCAGGTACAGAGCCGGTGCTTTCGCCACACAGAGGCGTGTCGGTGGAAGGTCACTGGAGGACACCTGGACCACCTCCGGGTTCGTATAAAAGGGGCCGCCTCCCATAGGATGGCTGGAGTCGGGAGTGTAGGAGACAAGGTCTTGGAGGAGAGGCAAAGAGGCTGCCTGCAGAAGCAAGGCATTGGTGTTGTGGCCAGGACTTTGGGGACTTGTGGGGTTTGTGTGGCACTGGACTTTGTAAATAATGTATAATAAACGTGTTGTGGGTGATGTGAACGTTTCTGCCTGTCTGTGTCTGGGCCAGCTGCCACAATGTCAAAGTGAAAACAGCTCTCTGCAAAATGGTCTAAATTAATTACAAATATAAAACATAAAGTATTCACTATCCTGAACTCGGTATTTGGTAAATGTGCATTGGGTGGCCATGACAGCCTTGAGGCTGTGTCTATAGGTCTCTCTCTCTCACTATCAGCACTGCACATTTGGACACTGCAGTTTTTTGCAATTCTTCTAATGAATGCTCACGCTCTGTTAGGTTGCATGGGGATAGTGAATGAACAAGTTTTTTTAAGTCCAGCCACAAATTCTCAGTTAAATTAAGATCTGGACTCTGACTCTGCCATTCTAGCCCATTAAAATTGTGGTTTCTAAGCTATTTCTATGTAGCTGTTGCCTTATCCTTAGGGCTCTTGTCCTGCTGGAAGGGAGATCTTCTTCTAAAGTGCACTTTTTCCCCTGGATTTTCCTATTCAACATTCATTTTACACTCTACTTCACAAGCCTGTCAGGACCTGCTGCAGAGAAGCATCCCCACTGCATGACGCTGTCACCCCTATGTTCGCAGTGGACATGGTGTGATTTTTATAATTTGCGGTGTTCAGTTTATGGCAAACATTTTGTTTAAACTACTAACAAAAACTCACTTTTGGTCTCATCAGACCATAAAACCTTCTTCTGACTGATTTCAGAGTCACCAATGTGCCTTTAATTGAACTCTAGTTGCGATGTCAGGTGCATTTGTTTTACAGTGGCTGTCTGTTTGTTACTCGACTATAAAGCTATGAATTGTGAAGTACCTGGGCAACAGTTGTTGTCTACACAGTCTTTCTAAACTCAGCCACTGTACCTTGTCCCTCCTTTAGTGTAGTCACAGGTCCCTTGGAGACGTCTCTCACTAGTCTTCTTGCTCAGTCACTCAGTTTTTGTGGAAGGTCTGCTGTAGGCAGGTTTCCAGCTGTTTTAGACCCTTCTCATTTCTTAATGATTGATTTAACTGGACTCCAAGGGGTACTCAGTGACTTGGATATTTTCTTGTCTCCATCCTCTGATTTGTGCTTTTCATTCACCTTTTCATGCACTTGCTTGGAGTGTCGTTTAGGCTTCAATGTGTAGGTTAAGCTATTAAAATGACTCACCACAAGCTGGAACTTCCACATAAAGCGCTGTAAAAGATAGCCCGGCCACAGACAGACACAACACCAAATGTCGACAACACACGCGTTTATTTACAATATTTACAGTCCAGTTCCACCAACTCACACACAACTGCTCAGTCCTTTTCTCTCTTTGGCCGCCTCCACTCCTTTCTCACAAGCTCCATCTTCCTCCTCCCGACTCCAGCTCTCCGAATGAAGTGAGGCGGCCCCTTTTACTGTATAATGCCCCAGATGTGCTCCAGGTGCTCTGAGATGGTCTTCTGGCAGCACTTCCTGGTGTGGCGGAAGTGCTGTCCTCCAGGGCTCAGGAACCATCCAGGTACCCCTAGGGGTTGGCCATGGACCCCCACAGGGTTGAGCGTCTCAGCTCCATATCCGTGGTCTTTGATGGAAATCAGGGGGGCTGCCCTCTTGCGCCCAGGGGAGATATTGCCCCTCTAATGGTCCTTCCCTGCTCCAGGTGTCCTGGTGAGGCAAGGTCCCTGGTCGTCTGCCACAGCGCATTTATCCTACAATGAATGGAAACCCCTTGGATACAGACAGGTGATTTCTATTGAGCTACAGTATTTTATGTGACTTCTAAAAGTAATTGGCTGATGATTTAGGTGTGTCTTATTAAAGGGTGTGAATATTTATGAAATCAATTATTTTGTGCTTTTATGTTTCTAATCAATTTTGACCTAAATTTGAAAACTTACAATAGGTTGAATACTTTTATAGGTCACAATATATTGACTTCTTTTTTCATAAATTTAAATCTCATTGTGAAGAGGGAGGGTGTGAGACACTTTGCAACTGATGAAGGACCAAGTTTCCTAATAATTACATTTTGAAACCAACAAGGCTGCTGTCTATTTAGATAAAAAACAATGTTTTTGTTCGTTGAAATCCAGAAGAAAACTGCAAAAAATTGGATGACACTGGATCCCTCTGTCATATTTGTTTTGTGTTTGGGATTTTGCCATTTAAACAGACCATTCTTTACAATGACAGTTGTAATTTTGAATTTTTAAGTTTTCTACTGTTTGTGCACATGCAAAAATTTTAAATAACATAGCAGCATTTTTGAATTCATATGTTAATTACTATTTAATGTATCTATCAACAAAAATAATTGGTCTGTTTTCATATCTTTAACATGTTTTGCAATTAATGATGGGCCCATTTTGTTACACGTACAATAAAAGTTACAATTTGAAATTATTAAGGCTCTTGTGTTTATTTATATCTATTATCGACTTCATTGCTATGTACCTGTCTACGAATTTAGGATATTTTTTTACAGTAAGTAAACTGTACTTTTACTTGAGTAATTTGTTTCAAGCCTGCTTTTTTCACTTTTACTTGAGTAGTTTCCAGGTCAGATACTTTTACATTTTTTAAGTACTTTCCCACCTCTGGGTGCAAATGACTTTGTTTTATAGTACTATGAGTAGACATCCTGGCAGAAGATCTAATTTTAATGCTAGGTCTAAATATGGTGTTCTTGTAGATAGTTTATTTTGACTCAGTTACTTGGGCCAAGTTTTGAGATACCCAGAAAGAAAATCTGTAAGAGGAAATCCATGCAACCTGCAATTTGAGATGACAGAGTTTTGGTCTGCATGGTCCTCTAATCAGTCAGTCAGACAATTTTGTTTCCCATGCAGATAGACTGGGGACTATTATTCTGGGAAAAATCTAAGCAGCTTCCAAAAAATGTCCTACATTTTGCAAAGGAGATGCTTTTACATGCGCCAAATTAACAGTATTAACCAGTAGTTAAGGAAAGCAGCTGACTAAAGACAATGTCTCTTTTGTATAGTATACAGTAATTAGAAGAGCATCCATCCATCCATTATCCAACCCGCTATATCCCAACTACAGGATCACAGGTGTCTGCTGGAGCCAATCCCAGCCAACAAAGGGCGCAAGGCAGGTAACAAACCCTGGGCAGGGCGCCAGCCCACTGCAGGGCACATACACACACACAATCCCCAAACATCAAGCACACACAAACGGGACAAATTAGAATCACCAATGCAAAGAACCTGCATGTCTTTGGACTATAGGAGGAAACCAGAGTACCCGGAGGAAACCCATGCAGACACGGGGAGAACATGCAAACTCCACGCAGGGAGGACCCGGGAAGCAAACCCAGGTCTCCTAACTGCGAGGCAGCAGCGCTTCCCACTGTGCCCGCCCAATTAAAAGAGCAGGCACAATTAAATGCCAAAATTGTATTTTTTTTTCTCCACACTTATTTGAAGGTCATTTTTAATGCTTTTAATACTTACCAATTTGTGTAAATAAATACTATTAATGTCAATATTCAGAATTACAGTTTAGGCCCCATTGACATCAAGACAGTTTTAGGTATTGGTTAATGAGAAATAACACTAGCTTTACATTACTACTAATGGCAATTTTATGAACTAAGAAATATCTTTATTTTCTGTTTTAATGGGCATTCTGTTGAATGCAGCTACATATCTAGCATATTAATTAAAGACCTGGATGTAAAGTGTCTAATGTTTGACTTCAGAGCCCCTCACGTGACTGTAACCTAAACACTTAATTGTCAGACTGCTGCTACTGCTTTAGACCACTCACTGATTTCAGGAGAGACTTGTGTGGATGAATTATCTTATCCGACCGAATCAATTCATTTTTTTCTAATGGATATAAGGTTTTTGATAGAGTTTTTAATGAACATTTCCCAATCAGCTGTAATTACAGCTAAAGATTTTTGACAAGTAGAATTACCTGTAATGTTGTCTGGAGTAGCTACGCCATACACTCTGCAGGACATTTAAAGTATCCTGATAAGACATATCAGTATTTCAGCTTATCTTCTTATATACAGTGGTGTGAAAAAATATTTGCCCCCTTCCTGATTTCTTATTCTTTTGCATGTTTGTCACACAAAATGTTTCTGATCATCAAACACATTTAACCATTAGTCAAATATAACACAAGTAAACACAAAATGCAGTTTTTAAATGATGGTTTTTATTATTTAGGGAGAAAAAATCCAAACCTACATGGCCCTGTGTGAAAAAGTAATTGCCCCCTTGTTAAAAAATAACCTAACTGTGGTGTATCACACCTGAGTTCCATTTCCGTAGCCACCCCCAGGCCTGATTACTGCCACACCTGTTTCAATCAAGAAATCACTTAAATAGGAGCTGCCTGACACAGAGAATTAGACCAAAAGCACCTCAAAAGCTAGACATCATGCCAAGATCCAAAGAAATTCAGGAACAAATGAGAACAGAAGTAATTGAGATCTATCAGTCTGGTAAAGGTTATAAAGCCATTTCTAAAGCTTTGGGACTCCAGCGAACCACAGTGAGAGCCATTATCCACAAATGGCAAAAACATGGAACAGTGGTGAGCCTTCCCAGGAGTGGCCGGCCAACCAAAATTACCCCAAGAGCGCAGAGACGACTCATCCGAGAGGTCACAAAAGACCCCAGGACAACGTCTAAAGAACTGCAGGCCTCACTTGCCTTAATTAAGGTCAGTGTTCATGACTCCACCATAAGAAAGAGACTGGGCAAAAACGGCCTGCATGGCAGATTTCCAAGACGCAAACCACTGTTAAGCAAAAGAACATTAGGGCTCGTCTCAATTTTGCTAAGAAACATCTCAATGATTGCCAAGACTTTTGGGAAAATACCTTGTGGACTGATGAGACAAAAGTTGAACTTTTTGGAAGGCAAATGTCCCGTTACATCTGGCGTAAAAGGAACACTGCATTTCAGAAAAAGAACATCATACCAACAGTAAAATATGGTGGTGGTAGTGTGATGGTCTGGGGTTGTTTTGCTGCTTCAGGACCTGGAAGGCTTGCTGTGATAGATGGAACCATGAATTCTACTGTCTACCAAAAAATCCTGAAGGAGAATGTCCGGCCATCTGTTCATCAACTCAAACTGAAGCGATCTTGGGTGCTGCAACAGGACAATGACCCAAAACACACCAGCAAATCCACCTCTGAATGGCTGAAGAAAAACAAAATGAAGACTTTGGAGTGGCCTAGTCAAAGTCCTGACCTGAATCCAATTGAGATGCTATGGCATGTCCTTAAAAAGTTGGTTCATGCTAGAAAACCCTCAAATAAAGCTGAATTACAACAATTCTGCAAAGATGAGTGGGCCAAAATTCCTCCAGAGCGCTGTAAAAGCCCTTTACACCATGTCTGCTTCCTGATAAAATTCAAGTTGCAAGATGTGCTAACTTCTAGCTGCCATAATGCTGTCATGTTGTAAATGTGAGCTTTGCACAGCTTCACTGACATTACTTAAGAAACATACAGTAAGTTAATGGTGAATTGCTTCAGCCCAAAACATGCAAAACTCTTTTGGGCAGTCGATCCGTCATGTTCCATTGTATCGCCCAAAGACACACAATACACATTTGTTTAAATTGTGCCTCCAATTAGCAGTTGCGTGTAGATGTGTTTCCCTGTGCTTTAAATAGATAAGCATCTCATTTGGGATAGGTTAGATAGATAGATAGATAGATAGATAGATAGATAGATAGATAGATAGATAGATAGATAGATAGATAGATAGATAGATAGATAGATAGATAGATAGATAGATAGATAGATAGATAGGTTCTTGCCTTGCACTCAATGCTGCTGTTATAAGCTCTGACAATCCATTAAAATTGTATTCAAAAAGCAGGTGTAGAAAATAGATGTTTGATTTAAGACACATATTTTTCTCAACTTTACAAATTTAAGAATGAACCCTTTTTAAATATCCTACAATGCTGTATTAGCAAAAAGCACTGTCCATTTCTGTTTTAGGCATGGTGTGAATATTTCTTAGGTTTAGATGGGACCTGAATGTTTCTTGGTTGTGAAGGTTTACCTTGGTCCCTACTGCCCTATTCGTTCTGGCTGTGCAACAGTGGATCAAATGATAGTCCTGCATCTGGATATTGGAGGGTTTATGAAAGTTTGGCAATTACGTTCACATGTATTTTTCACATTTGGAGGCACATGTATGTATATATACCTAAGTATATCTTATGAGGGTCAATATAAAACTATGGGATTCGGAATATGCAATTGAAAACCATTTACTCTGCACACTGGCAAAGTGAAGGTGATTTAAATATTCTTTCTTTTAATGTTAATCTTTTTCCACTACCTGAGCAAAATTTTGATTTCTATCTCTGATTTCCTGTGCACACTGGATTGAATTGGTCACGATGTCAATCAAAAACTAGTAACCTACCTTAACGTTCCCTTCCAAGAAACAGCACCTCATAGTCTTGTTTACAAGTAAACTGAGAATTGTCAATGAAACTTGTATATTGGCATCAGTAACGTGTGCTTTTCACTGGATGGCATTAGTGAAGCAGAAGCTAAGACGTATGATGAAGATATTCTTTCACTAATTACTCCATTTCCATTTTCAACTATGTTCATGTGTTGTGGGTTTTGGCCAATGTAATATACTAAGCAGTATAATGAAAATATAGTGTCACAAGAATAACACTAAGACAACAAAAAGATTTGGGGCAACCACCCATATATTGTGCCCTGGCTGCAAAAGGGTTGTTTTTTGATGAGTTGTATTCAGGTGTGAGTCCAGAATAGAACTGATTAGAGACTGAGAATATGTCAACTTTAAAGACTGGGACAGGAAGTGACGTCTTCAGGATCGGAAGTAACATCATCAATGGCACCTGACCTGGAAGTGATGTAGTGATGTCTACAGGACCTAAAGTGGCGTCATCAATGGCACCGGAACTGAAAGTGATGTCAATGATACCGTCGATACCGGAAGTGATGTCATCAGTGACCCCAGAACCTGGCAGGATTTCCCATGGATGGCCTTCAGAGGATTGAGAGAGAAAGTCAGTGCAGCTCACCACCCTGTGGTCTGGCGTGGTACTACTATTATTCAGGCACTTTAGCTGCCTACCAATCACACATGTGTGACAATAGGTAGAGGGATATTTGGCAGGGTAGTGGGACTCACTCATCATTACTGACAGAGAAATTTGACAATCCAGGACAACCTTGAAAATAGAGTTCTTGTTACTCTGGACTAGAAGGAAGTGTTTATCTAGAAAGCATCTTAGAAAGCAATGACACCTTCAGCTGCTTATAGGGATTTAGATATAGCGGTTAAAAAATGGATGTGCAAATGATCTATGATATACAATGTTTTAAGTTCATTTGTGTGCAAAATTTTGGCATGTTGTTACTTTAGTCTTTCATTAATCTATGATAAGATCAACATATGTAATTTCTGGTTCATCTGGTCTCAATGTAACATTTATGGAACAAATGGGTTTTAAATGATTATATAAAGAACTAAAATTCTCTGTTAGGTATTTTTTTTTACACCATGTATGTATCAAATGATGTTCAAAATAAGCAGGAACAAAATAACTGCAATGTTGCATCTTATTTTTGGAAGGTTCATCAGTTTATTAATGTCTATGAATCTAGACAGTTTATCATATTGTAGTTCAATTATTTACAGAAAAAAGCATCAGGTTTCAATAAAATCATTCAAGTTAAAACTTAAGTATGTGCGCTTTGATCACAAACACTTAATCTACTGTATAATCTTCATGTTCATGTCTTTGTGATGAAACTTCTTTTGTCAAGCTGAGAATTGATTTTGTTGTGATAATTAAATAAATAGTTATTTCCTTTTATTTAGCAAAAAAAAAATTGGCAATGTGTTAAGTAAAAGTCACTTGACAAGATTTCTTAAAATAAGCTAAATAATATTATATACAAATTTCTTGATAAGCCAATCAATTTTACAATAAGGAAAACAAGATTTAATGGCTTGATGTAAACACTTATCACTTGCTTAGATATTATTTTTTGCAGCGAGTTGAACTATTTTACTCCTTGTAAAATTCTAGTGTGTCACTAATTAAGCAATTAATAAAAAAAGCTAAAGTAACAACTTTGAACCATCTGGTTAGACAAGAAGACTTTTTACTACACAACACAAAAATTAATATTATTTAAAGAAAGGAACTCAAATCTCACAATTTCATACATTTGTTCAATGTAATCCTCTTCACTATTCCTTAAAGGATTCCTTTTTCTGTTTATCTGAAATGCCATTTTTAGCAACAAAGATTCTCAAGTTGAGCATACCATTTTACAACATGTCTGACTATTTAGGAATGGCAATAATAGTTTCAGACCTACCTAAAAAAACATATCTGGTGAAAATAACCAACATTGCTTAGCTACTGTATGTCCGAAAAAGAAGAAAATAAATCTTGGGTATTGAAGCTTAACTCAAGATATTTTAACACCCTTTAAAACCAATTTAACTATAAATACCTTAGATGGTGAAAGGGAACAAAAACATCTTTGATGAGAAAGTCATTAACATGCCTGTATTTAATATATAGCAGGTGAACTTGCAGAGGTGTCAGCTAAGTGAGCCAGAACAGGTTGTATCTTGTCTGAGATGGACGTGTAGTCGAGAGTTTCTGTGGCACAAATTGAGTGGGACAGGCTGAAACCTGTCTCAGGGAAACATATGGTAGCTTAATGTGTGAATGTACAACTTGCATGTACCACAAAGCTGAGTTTGTCTGCTTGGGTTGAATGAGAAGTGAGGTGCATGCATGTGCCAAAAAAATGTAAAACTGCTTGCATGTTTCATCTCACCAAGTGCAAGTCATGCTTGTATAAGCTTCTACATCTTCTGTAGAATTCACACCAACTCTCATGGCTGCAGGCTAAGCATGAGCAGAGCGGATTGCTCCATACACACACACACACACACACACACACACACGTCTTTCATAGTGAGAAATGTTGTGCATGTAAGCACCAAAGAAATTTAAAAGTGTATGCATGCGCCACCTAGTGGCAGTGGTTGAGCGTGAGCAGAGCTGACTGCTCAATACTCACACAGACAGGTCTTTTATTTATATATACACACGTGCACACGGGAGGCAGCTAAAGGGCCTGAATGAGAGTAATTCCATGCCAGACCAGGGGGTGGTGGAGTGCACTAACTCTTTCTCTCACTTCTCTGCAGACCAGTTACTGGAAATTCTGCTTGTCCCCGATGATGTCATTTCCAGTTCCTGGCCAAATAACACCATTCTGGTTCCGGGGCCCAATGACACTACTTTCGGTTCCGGCCCCCACGATAATGCCACTTCTACTTCCGGTACCCATGACACCACGTCTACTTCTACCTCCAATGATGACGTCACTTTCTCCACTCTCCTTTAAAGCCACTATCTTTATGCCAAGAAGTCAGTTCTATTGTGGAGTCTAACTTGTATTACTACTTTTCAAACAATTTTGCGGCCAGGAAAAACAATATACAGGTGGCTGCTACAAACCTTTTTATGTCGTCTTGTCAAATTTGCGACATTGCTATGTCTCTGATATAGATGTGGGCACCACAAGGAACATTCTGCCCCTATGGGGTATATTGATAAGGGGAATGAGATGGAGTATAGGTGTCAGGTTAAGAACTTTGTATCTTGGTGTCAAAAGACTACACCTTAACATCAGCAAAACCAAGGAACTGATTATTGACTTTCACCATACCAAAGAGCCCTATATATCCAGTCACTATTCTGGCTCTGAATATTCAGGGGGAAGTTGTCCACTCCTATAAGTACTTGGGGATCCACATTAATGACAGTTTGGGCTGGTCTCGTAACACAGCAACACTGTATAAGAAAGAGCATAGTTGGTTCTTTTTTCGTAGGAGACTGCATTCCTTAAATGTGGTTAGTGACATCCTTCACATCTTTTACAACTCTGTGATGGCCAGTACGATTTTCTACGGTGTTGTATGCTGTACTGGTAACATTTCTTATGGAGAGGACCAATGAATCAACAAGCTAATTAGAAGGGCAAGCTCATTTATGGTACACATTCTGCAACCCATGGAGCTGTAGTAACAGAGGAGAGAATGAAAACTGAGTGCCATTATTAACATGCTGCACATCCTCTCTGTGACACACAAAAACTGAATACTTTTAGGAAAAGACTTACTCAGCAAAAGTGTGTCAAGAGACACTACTGGGACATCTTTATATCAACAGCAATATACCTGTTTCTCTCTTTTTGATTATCTTCTTTTTTAGTCATTCTGGTGTGTGTGTTTGTGTGTGTTCAGACAATAGTGTATGTGCGTCTATCTATCTATCTATCTATCTATCTATCTATCTATCTATCTATCTATCTATCTATCTATCTATCTAGCTGCTATTTTATAATAATTTCAAAATCATTTTTGAAGCACCCTTGACAAATCAGCCATCTAAGTGGGCGGTGGCCAATAGCTGAGATATATCAAAAAATGCAACTTTCTTTTATTTAGTAGAAAACATAAAGCACCTTACCAGATGTATTCTTTAATCCTGTTTCTGTGACACTTGTCTAATTATGTTCCCATTTCCTGAAACCTTGAGAAAAACTCAACTTTATCTCCTACTATGAGTCACAGAGGGAGATTGAATTGTAACTTTAGGTGCCACTACACCAAACTGTTTGTAGATGGCCTTTCTCTATGAACATGTTATGATGGTAATATTATGGGGATTTTGTGTGCAGTATGATGTTTATGAACTTCATCTCTTCAGAATTGAAATTTGTTTGCAAATACTACAGTGCCATAAAATTACACAGCAAAATGTGATTAACTTGCAATCAGGTTATTCCAAATTGTGATAATAGTTTAAGTATATGAATAAATTGACCATATGAACCACCTTCATTTAGGTGTTAGAAGCATTAAATTGGTTAGATATGTCTTCACCTCAATAAATAATGAATTTATACTGTACATTACACCTCCAGTAATTCTAAGAAACGCAACCACATGCAAAATTTTAAAAATGATTTCACTTTAATCCTGAGCACCATACCTTTTATACTAAACAAAGTTAAGGGGTTATGCCAAATCTGACAAAATGTCTGAGTAGATTGATTTCACTTTGCCCAAACAGGAAGCTGAGGTAGTGGAAGTGCAGTTAATGACTGCACACTGGGGTGATATATATTCCCTCAGCTCATTAGGTAGCAGCACACCTTTTTGGCTGCTCCTGTTTGGACTCCCATAAGGTGAATTGCCTGGAGATTGTAGTTTGAACACACAGTCCTGTCAGAGGACTCTGGATTCAATGTAGTGAACTGTCAGGACGTAGCGTCACTATTTATGTAAAGATCCAGCTGACTTCAGTGTATACTCCCAGGTCACACTTTAAAAACAGCTTTTGATCCACAGCTAGAGGAAATTATAATCAGGAGAGAAGTAATGATAAATGCTCCCCTGGTGGAGAAGAAGAGGACAAGAAGGCAAAAGAAAAAACCGAAGGAAGAAGAACAAAAACAGAAGTACATTTGCTAGGGCAAAGGGAAACGATGAAGTGGTCTATTTTTGTGTATTTCCTGCACTCATTTCCCTTTATCAGCCCTCCTGTATTGGTTCCTTCAATAAACCTTGATTTGATCTTTTAACCTCGTCTGGCTTAGCTGTGTTCTGGGTCATGGAACTCCTTCAGAATTTCCTAATCTTGTCACAGCAGTCTATTTACACACTTTAATACACGATTACATCATATTTAAATGTGTGCTTCTTTTAAACAGCCACATTAACTGCTGCTTACATGGCATCTCATGTGTGGTATAAGATATATTTTCTAGTTTCACTGCTTAATATATTATCATTAAGTTTGTACAGCATATGTGTGATGAGGGTCTAGGTCACACTTATACAGTAGATAATGTAAACTAAACGCAGTTAAAATATCTGACTATGCCACACAGTCTTATTAAGAGTCTTGAAGTCTTGAAATTTAAAGATAATAGTACACAGGTTTCTTTAAATTGGGCGGTAAGTAAACACACAATGAAAGACATGGCAGTAATTAAAAAAAACAAAACAACAGTAACCTGTATTATGCCAGACAATATAAAATCCACCAAGAAGATAAAAGTAGATAAGAATTTAAAAACATCAAGAGCGAAAACCTTTTGAAAACAGAGCACACGGTCCATACTCCAAACGTCCATTAAAACATAACAGTGGAGGATACAACCTTTGGTGGTGTGAAGTTCAAGTTGCAAACTGTGTTACCACAACTGTTTTTTTGTTGAACGCTTGTTTCCCAAAAGAAGTCTTGCTAACTTGCCATATCCCTGTTGTTGACTTTTCCTCATGGAGTGATTGTTCTTTGTCACTTCTTGGTTCTCATCTGCCAGCTTCTCTCACTCCTCTTGTGAGTCTTCCCTTTAACACTTGACCAACAACCACTATCTATCTGGTGAAACTGTCTCTTCCCCCCTGGAGGTAGGTGTCTACGTCCATGTGCCTTGTGTCTTGTCAGCCACATGCTCTTTTTTGCCTGAGAATCCCTGCACTTTGTGCAAGTGATCTTGACAGCATTCTCGGTGGACTGCCTCTCTCTCTCTCTTTTCACACCATTCCCACAGTACCCACTGCCCAGAAATATATGATAATCGATTAAACAATGGTACATACCAATCCTTAACAATAATGTAAACACATTTAAATTTGTTAAATAATGGTATTGTTGACACATTATTGTTGTACATATACCACTGATTAGGAACCAATGTCCCCAGAGCATGTTAATTTAAACCAAGTAAATACCAAACTTTTCTAAGGAAGAAGGCAGTTTTCTATCACAATATTGTATGTTGATGAGATACTAATCGAAGTAGTTTGAACTTCAAAGCAGGTGAGTCTTCTGAAAGACAAGTAAATTTCTACATCCTGTAGAAAGCCGTCAGTAACAACTTGTAACAGAATTATTCAGGAAATTTGTTTAGAGAAAAAGAAAAACACCCATTGTATGAAGATGTTCCACTCTGACATATGTAATCTAATTTATGATCTAAACTGACATCTTTTCTTGTTTTATAGGTGATTGTCTAAGATATGTCTCCAATAACAAGGGGACTTGTGACATAAAAAACCTAGAAATGCAAATCTTTTTTGAAAATTAACTTTCCAGATGTAATTTGCACAGCTACAGCATTAGGGAATAATGTGGAAGACAATCATCATCAGCAACTTAATCTTAAAGACACATCTTGAGAAAGTGGGGATTGCAGGTATCATTTGGTTTTGGCTTAGTCAAATCACAGTTTTTCTCTGTCTCCTTCTGTTGCCATCTTTTGTTTGCTTCATGAGAAAACCAATCAATGTTAAAATAAAATGCCACTTGACAAAACATTTAGTGCCACTGGGGACGTTCAGAGAATAGGACATCACAGGTGACAGTTATTTTTGGACATCTCAGGTTCTCTGGCATCAGCTGTGACTAGTGAACATATCTAGGGAGACAGGAGTGAGATGCAGTGCTCCATCCAGCAAACTTGGTTCACCAGGATCAAGGCTTCAATCATAGTCCTCTTTGCCATAGTGATGCTGCAATTGGTGCATTAATCCTCCTGGTTCATACAAATAATCTTGTGAAGGTGTAACGGCTGACCCCTTACCCAGCCAGCAACTACACTTCCAAGACCTGTGGCCTGGATAAATTACTGAGATTGAATCTTACTGTATATATCAAGCCATACCTCTAACAAATACAATTTTCCCCACAATCGACGGATTAAACATAGGCACACAAAAGCAGATATGTAAAAATAAGTGATTATATTAAATGAAATAACAAAAAATACAGATTTCAAACGTAGAAAATTTATGTACTAGCAAAATACCCGTGTTTCGCAGCGGAGAAGTAGTGTGTTAAAGAAGTTATGAAAAAGAAAAGGAAACATTTTAAAAATAACGTAACATGATTGTCAATTTAATTGTTTTGTCACTGTTATGAGTGTTGCTGTCATATATATATATATATAGACACACACACGTAAACATATATACAGTATATACATATAAACATATTTACATATACACATATCTACACATACACATATCTATATATATATACATATACACATCTACATATATATACATATATACACATATCAACATATTGTCAGGGATGCCAGGGGCAACGACTCAGCAGGGACGCCGTGAGGGACCGGATGTGGGTCTGCGCCCACCCTGGATCACATGGGGGCCGCCGTCCTGGTTGCTTTGGGGGCCACGGGTTAAGGGCATGGAAGCCTCACCCTGCAGGGGCCCGTGGTCACCGCCAGGAGGTGCCAATGCCTTGGGGACCTGTTCCCTCAGCACTTCCGCCACACCAGGAAGTGCTGGGGGGAAAATTAGAAGGGCACCCCGAGAGCTGCCGGGGGCGTGGCCAACGAGGGAATGCCAGGAGCCACCTGGAGCTCGTCTGGGAGAGGATAAAAGGGGCCATCTCCCTTCATTCAAGGCTGGAGTCGGGTAGAAGCAGGACAAGGCACGAGAGAGGTGTGGAGGCGGCCCGAAGAAAGGCATTGTGAGGCCAGGACTCAGTATTGGGGTTGTGTGCACTATTTGGACTGGGTCTGAGTGACCAATATTTGTAAATATAATTGTAAATAAAACGTGTGGTGGTTTGAAAACAACATGTCCGCCTGTCTGTGTCCGGGTTGGCTCCACAATATATGTACATACATATACATACATACATACACACACACATATACATATATACATATACAGTGATCCCTCGCTATATCGCGTTTCGACTTTCGCGGCTTCACTCCATCGCGGATTTTAAATGTAAGCATATCTAAATATATATCACGGATTTTTCGCTGGTTCGCGGATTTCTGCGGACAATGGGTCTTTCAATTTATGTTACATGCTTCCTCAGTTTGTTTGCCCAGTTGATTTCATACAATGGACGCTATTGGCGCATGGCTGAGAAGCTACCCAATTAGAGCACGTATTACATATTAAATAAAACTCCTCAATGATATACGATATGCTTCCCGCGTGCTGCTTCGCACACTTAAAAGCTCTAATAGCCCGTATTGATTTTTCATTGTTTGCTTTTCTCTGTCCCTCTCACTCTCTCTGAGAAATACAGGCAAATACTTATCTATCATGCAATACCATCAGGGAGGCATATGATTGGCCCCATTATCTGCTCCTGACGGAGGGGGTGTGAGCAGAGGAGCTGTTTGCACAGTGGCTGTTTTCTTAGAAGATACGGATGCGCCTGTAAAAAAATCCTGAAAGGCTACCTTCACATCATTGTGCTGCTTTATCGCGGTGCTTGCATACTTAAAAGCGCAACAGCCCTATTGATTTTTGATTGTTTACTTTACTCTCTCTCTGACATTCTCCGCTCCTGACGGCGCACCTTGAAGAGGAAGATATGTTTGCATTCTTTTAATTGTGAGAAAGAACTGTCATCTCTGTCTAGTCATGGAGCACAGTTTAAACTTTTGACTAAAGGGTGTTATTTCATGTCTAGAGGGCTCTAATAATGTTAAAAAATGTATTTAGAAGGTGGTAAACAGGTTTTCAATGCTCTAACTGTGAAAATATTCGATTTCTAAATAAAGAATCCTACTTCTTGGAAATTCATTTATCTGTCTGGAGCAGATCAACCACTATAAACGAGGGTTTATTGTATAACTGTGCGAGGAATATTTATAAACAGTGTGGGAGAGTTTCTAAGAGCTTAAAATATATAAAAATAGATAGATAGATAGATAGATAGATAGATAGATAGATAGATAGATAGATAGATAGATAACCATACAAACATATGGTTTCTACTTCGCGGATTTTCACCTATCGCGGGGGGTTCTGGAAAGCAACCCCCGCGATCGAGGAGGGATTACTGTACACATACATACATACACACACATATATATATATATATATATATATATATATATATATATATATATATATTGTGGACTGTGCCCGGCAGTTTATTCCGGCCAAGTCCCCCAAGCCGCCAGATGGAGCCCTCCCTGCAGTATGGAGGTGCCCCTAAGACCAGCAGGGAGTCATGGACTATGTAGTTTTTATTCTCAGCCCTGCTGGATACCACAGGGGCCGCAAGAGGGAGCTGCAGGGAGGACCAGAGACTTATTTGTACACTATGACCCGGAAGTTCGTCATAGGAAGAGCAACGGACTTCCGGGATGAAGAAAAGTACTTTTTACCTGACCAAGGGAATATAAAAGGACTGAGGGAACTCCCAGACGGCGAGCTGAGCTGGGTGGTAGGAGGGCAACGCGTCTGGGAGTGGAGGATTGTGATTATTATTGTGGTTTATGAATAGTGTGGAGTGGAGGGTGCTTAGTGCACGTTGTTATAATAAAAAGAATAATTGTAGCACTTTTACCAGGTGTTTGGCGTGGTACCTGAGGGTTCAAGGGAGCACTACTGCCCCCTACTGCGACAATATATATATATATATAGATAGATAGATAGATAGATAGATAGATAGATAGATAGATAGATAGATAGATAGATACTTTATTATATATATACACACAGACACATATATATACATATATACAGATCTACATATTTATACACATACATACATACATACATACATACATACATATATATATACAGTACAGTATATATATATACATATATATATACCGTATATAGCAAAATCCCCGCGCTTCGCAGCGATGAAGAACTGCTTTTAAATTTTTATTAAGAAGAAAAGAAAACCTTTTTCAACTGAGGGAAAATATACCAATAACTATTTGTTAAGGATCTCTTTGTATACCATGTTGTCAGTTCAGCACTCCGGTTGTAATATGACCAAGCTGTGCACTGAGATTACTTTTGAGAATGCAACGTATAGTTGTCCAGGAGAAAAGCAATGTTGCCTCAAATCAATGGCAACCTTTGTAGGGTCTGTCTCTGAGACTTATTAATTGTCATCACGAAGCAGAGCCTTACTGGAAATTTGAGGCATTTGAATTGAAATGGGAGATCAGAGGGTATAACAGTGATGCAAGGAATACATTCAGAGTGTGGCGCTCTGCTGTTTTTTTGTGAAGCTGCCTTCGCACAGCTTCTCCGCTGCTTTATAAACAAACGCCATATAAGGCCATCATTTCTCCTTGCTTCGCGGTTCTGTACTGTTTTATTGTTCGTTTATTACGATTGTTATAGTTATTGTGTAGCTATTCGAGACTTACTTTACTGTTCAGGTACCCATTTCCTTTATTTAACCCGCAGCTTGTATGCTATTTTTTGTTTGTTTATTACGATTATAGATATTTATTGATTCCCTTCTTTAGCTGACTGCCTGCTCATATAAGGCACTCTGCTGGTTTTTTGTGAAGCAGCCTTTACACAGCTTCTCCGCTGTTTTATAAACGAACAACATATAAGGCCATCCTTTTTCCTTGCTTTGCCAAGGAAGCTGCCTTTTTATTTAATCCACGGGTTCTCCGCTGTTTTATTGTTCGTTTATTACGATTGTTATAGTTCTCTTTATATATCACGTTGTCAGTTCAGCACTCTGGTTGTAACATGACGAAGCTGCGCGAGCTCACTCTTGAGAATGCAACGTATAGTTGTCCAGGAGAAAAGCAATCTTGCCTGAAATCAATGGTAACCTTTTGTAGGGTCTGTCCCTGAGACTTATTACTTGTCATTGCGAAGCAGAGCCTTACTGGAAATTGGAGGCATCTGAATTGAAATGGGAGATCAGAGGGTATAACGGGGATGCGAGGAATACATTGAGTGTGGAGAAACTCTAGAGACAGCGTGTGTATTAACTTGTGGATTTTTCTGTGAGTATTTGGTGGCAGCGTGACGAAGTTGCTTTCGCAGGACCGCGTTACCTGTGGAGCTCAGCTCGGAGCATATTCTTTTCCCACCTTGTCAATTGTGTAATGCATTTTTTGAACAGGTTTGATGCATGGAAGTGATCACTCGTACTGCGTTCAGTTAGTGCACGTGAGCTGCTCTCTTGTGTGATGTTGCGATGTCCACGGCTTTATTTAATGTTAGCTAAGACCCGGCACTTAAAAGTTTCTCGCTACAGCAATTTTAACTCCATTACAAAGTGATCCAAAGTCTAGTTTATACCTTATGTCTTCTCATTAAACTTGTATCTCGCGAATAAAGTAATTCGATGAAGGCATGACAAACGGCAGCAGCAGAGTGTCCATAAACTTAATTTAAACTTACGGTTTACATCATGCTTTGTTTCTGCAGTAGCTGCACTTATGATTAAGCTTGTATGCGTTTTTCTTCAGTGCTCTTTGGGAGCTCTTCCTTCTTTTCTACGTACTGCGTTCACAGTCAGTTCACGTGATTACGTGGGAGTCGTGATGATGTGACATGCAGCTCCGCCCCCCACGGCCATCGAGCTAAAGTCCATTATAGTATATGGAGAAAAATAGGTTCCAGTTATGACCATTACGGGTAGAATTTCAAAATGAAGCCTGCCCAACTTTTGTAAGTAAGCAGTAAGGAATGAGCCTGTCAAATTTCAGCCTTCTACCTACACGGGAAGTTGGAGAATTAGTGATGAGTGAGTGAGTGAGTGAGTGAGTCAGTGAGTGAATGAGTGAGTCAGTGAGGGCTTTGCCTTTTATTAGTATAGATAAACCACCACCAAAGCAATAACGTGACAACACCATATACCTGTATATACACAATAACAAAACCCTCCCTTGTCAAAGTAACATAACAAACAACACAAATAACAACAATGAATGAATACGGAATAAATGATCATGAACTTGAGTCCGAGTATATAATTGTCCTGAATGCGGATGACTGGTCAACAGATATGTGATGTGTTTGTATTTCCTGGAACAAATGGAACAACCTCACCGTGAATCTTCGCATTTGTGGTGGATGATGTAATCCGACCCCGGGGTCTCTGGCGATGAGGGAATTAAAGTAAGTCTGGTGGAATGAAAACAAAGCGCGACGTGGAAAACAGCAGATAAACTTGGTTCATAGTTATAAAGTGAAATCTCCATCTTACTCCACTTCCTCTTTGTTCCCTCCTGATTGGTTATATAGTGATGAGCTGGTTGTACTTGATTAATTGTGAACAGGTGTTTTCCATCTTGGGGCTGCGTTCTCCCTCCATCATCCGTCCCCTCTGTATTTACAGGGATAACATTCACTGATGCACACATGATAAACAGCAAACGGGATGATGGAAACAAAACGCACTCAGCACAAACATTGACAACACTAATTCTATGTAGCACCGCTACAAAGGTAGTGTTGATAAAATCTCCCAAGAGTTTTCTGGTGATAACAGCAGATAACCCAGCTTCCAGGATTAAAACCCTGGGAAGCATTGATGCAAACTGTCTTATTGACTAGTGGCTTGGTTTACCTGTCAAGGTATGGAAAGTGGTCAACAATGTCCAAGATTTCTGTAGTGACTGCCAAAATCTTATTTATTTGGGCAGGTAAATCTTGGTTTTCCGGATGCAGAATTACAATAGTAGGCTCTTACAGACATTAATGAGGCAGCATCACTAACCTTGACAACACCCCACTGTGTAATGGAACCTGGAATCACCACAGGCTTAAATGCTCTTTGTTTATATTTTATATTTTTATTACTTTCAAATATTATTTTTATATCTCATTATTAGCTTTCTTTTCTTTAGTAAAATTATTAAATAATAATTAATAGTAGCTATAGTAAAGTGTCTTATATTTACTATATATATTATATGTAAACTGCGTATACTGTACTGTACATGTAATCTGTAAACTGTAATAGGCCCTGTCCTGTTTTTTGCTAAGACAGAAAGGGTAGGGCCTCATCATGTTGCAGCTATAGAACTTCTCCCACTAGCCCCCCAAGCTTTATAAGTATACAAAAGCCACTGGGCTAACGCTGTGACATTAGTAGTCTGCTCCTTATCTCTCTCTTGGATTTCTTAATTCCATAAGTTGTGGGTATCTTTTTATTATTGTACATTGTTCTGGGTTTGAAAGTATTAAGGTATTGAAATTATAGACTGGTTTGCTAGCTTTAGTTCTTCTCCCTTAATCATGCGTTTGCTTTGTTCTTACATATTTTTTAGATATTTGTTAATAAATTCACCAAATATTAATAAGCATTGTGTCACGATTTAGGCTGAATATTAAAGTTTTATATTCTTTTCCTTTAAGAGAAGCTATATGTACTGTTGTCAGGGTCAAGTCCAACATTTCTAGGGGTATGGTCTCTGGGGTCATGACCGTCACCTAATCAGCAAACAACATGAAAGGCTAACCATTTGCTCTGAGCCTTATTCGATCTGTGGATAAAATCCTTATTTTCATTTTTTGACTTCTCATGTGATTACTATTTTATGACTTGCCTGGTTTTCAACTTATTGCATGTTATTTGAATTTTGCCTCTCGTCTGGGTTTCGGTCACTTTGGTTTATTTTTATTTTCTTTTGTTTGCCTTTTGCTCACATCTACCAGTCTAAGCCTAATCCTTACCCTCATTTCTCAAAAAAAAATTGTTTTCCAGCCAATTCAGGACACATTGCTTTTGTTATTGTGGGCCATAGTCTTTCATGGTTTTCCTCTTTACCACTGTTTTTTTTTATTTAAAGCCTTAGTTTCATCTTCCTTTCTTACTTTCTTCTTGTTGGACCTGTGCAGTCCATAATTCCACTTCTTGTATTTGGGGTGAGGTTCATTCTGGGAATAGACCTGAGTGAAGCTGTTAAGGCCTACTGTACTTCTAGAGGCTTAAGCTATGCTCACAGGTTTTGAGAGCCAGGCAGATTAAAACACATGCTGCCAATTTTCATGTTCTGCTTTTGTAATAATTTTTCACTTTTTTTTAATCATTTTCTTTTAAGTAATTTTTATACACTAAATTCATTTCTGTTATTAGTTTTTGGTATTGGGTAATACTTTACTACATAAATGCATATATTAATCATTAACTCTTATCTAACAAAACTTTACCAAAGGCTTCTTTTGGTCTTCATAACAATTATTAAACATCCATAGATAGGGGATTCATCTCTGTCTAATGTGGCATATTAACATAATGATAAAATTACTTGTTAACATGAAAGATTCACAGGTCTAATACTAAATATGTAATATCAAGAAACATACTTCTCCATTAAGCCACAGCAGAGCACTCCAAAGTGAAGCTTCACTAGTAAGTCACATTGTAGAGATGAATAAATCCTTTACGGATGCTTCATAAGTGTTATGAAGATCCAAGGAGGGGTATGTTAAAGTTTTGTTACATAATAGTAAATTAATGGTAGATGCATTTTTGCAGTTCCTAAACTAAAGTGTTACCTGGTATTGTGCTGTTTTAGGGGTCCTAAAAATATTTTGAGTCTTCCCTTATTTCTCGTGATTGCTGCCATGTATGCAGTTTTGTTGCAGTGGTTGCTATGGCTTTGCTATTGGTGATATACTTGTGCCGTTAGAAGTCAAAGATATAAAGGTCAACTCCATACACTTCCTTGTATCTAAAATCGGATAACAAAATATTTCCTGTTCGTTTGCAGGTTCTTGCTTGATTTTCTGGTTTAATACAAAATTTGCTTAAATTTTTATTTACAACCTTTAATTTTGGCATAAGTGATTACAGACTTTTCATTAGAGAATCTAGGCTTGGCTTTCAATAACGATTTAACTTCAGGTCAAGCAATTTCTTCCTGCTTGTCCATGCCCATGCAATAACACCCACACACTATATTGGCAAAAGTATTGGGGCGCCTGCCTTTACACACACATGAACTTTAATTACATCCCATTTTTAATACATAGACTTTAATATGGAGTTGGCCCACCTTTTGCAGCTATAACAGCTTCAACTTTTCTGGGAAGGCTTTCTACAAGATTTAGAAGTGTGTTTATCGGAATTTTTGACCATTCCTCCAGGAGAGCATTTGTGAGGTCAGGCACTGATGTTCTGGCTCGCAGTCTCTGCTCTAATTCACCCCAAAGGTCTTCATTTGGGCTGAGTTCAGGGCTCTGTGCAGGCTCCACACTAAACTTGCTCATCCATTTCTTTATAGACCTTGCTTTGTGCACTGCTTTGCACAGTCATGTTGGAACAGGAAGGGGCTACCCCCAAACTGTTCCAACAAAGTTGTGAGCATGAAATTGTCCAAAATGGCTTTATATGGTGAAGCATTAAGAGTTCCTTTCACTGGAACTAAAGGGCCAAGCCCTACCCCTGAAAAACAACCCCACACCATAATCCCCCCTCCACCAAACTTTAAACTTGGCACAGTGCAGTCAGGCGAGTACTGTTCTCCTGGAAACCACCAAACCCAGACTCATCCATCAGATTGCCAGATTCATCACTTAAGTGGAAATGTCTCCACTGCTCTAGAGTCCAGTGGCAGTGTACTTTGCACCACTGCATCCAAGGCTTTGCATTGCACTTGGTAATGTAAGGCTTGGATACAGCTGCTTGGCTATAGAAACCCATTCCATGAAGCTCTCTATGCACTGTTCTTGAGCTTTTGGAGGTATGTAGCTTTTGACTCTGCATAAAGTTGGTGACTTCTGCACACTGTGCGGCTCAGTGATTTTACGTGGCCTAGATAGATACTTTATTAATCCCAAGGGGAAATTCACCTACCACTTCGTGGCTGAGTTACTGTTGTTTCTACTTTGATATAATACCACTAACAGCTGACCAAGGAATATTTAGTATCAAAGAAATTTTACAAATGCACTTATTGCACAGGAAGCAGTCTGCATGCCTTGGTGCTTGATTGTATATGCCTGTGGCCATGGAAATGATTGGAACACCTGAATTCAATGATTTGGAGGAGGGGTCCCAATACTTTTGGCAATATAATGTAATAAATGCACATATATACTATACTATAAAATACATATATGTGTAGACTTTTTAAATACAGTATTCATTTTAAAATTAGTACTAACTATGATAAGTAAATCATATAAATATATTAAGACAACCTTTCTTAATATTCAACAGTTTACAGCATATGCAGACTAATGTCTATGACTTTGATGAATTACTGAGAAGATCTGATGCTGCATATTTCATGCTAAATATCTCCCTTCCACTCTAATGTTTCCATTTCAAAGTAAGGATGATCAAAGTGTCAGTGATGGGAAGCACCACCACAGGACACAAAGCAAAGAAAACAGATGGGAAAGTCTCCAGCACATCTGAGAACAATGATTGCCACATTTATTAAAAAGTAAAAAGCAGCCTCACCAGCACCTCTACCAAGAGCAAGCTGCGCTAAAATTATGGGTTTCTCGGCCTTTAACCTGGAAATTTTAAGAAGATAAGCATGTGTTCATCTTGTACGCTTAGGAGTATAGACTTTAGTAAAGATTGGGGGTTTAAAGCCACAAGTTCAAGTCAAGTTGGGGAGCATGCACTGGTACAGTGCGTTGCCCCACCCACTACACGGCGAAACAACTCGGGATCCTGGTTGGCAACCCCCCAGGCAGACACGCGGTCCAGTCCTACCCTCTGGAAATGACCTTTTATCTGCCGCTGCCAGGTGTTACGTGGGCAACCCCTTGGCCTGGTCCAGCCACTTGGGTCCCCAACAATGAGGATCTTATGAGCCGGATCACCCTCTGGGAAATGCGCCACATGGCCGTAGTGCCATAACTGATGCTCCCTCACAATGCAGGTAATGTGCCTCATTCAGGACTCCATGAGCAACCGCTCATTCGACACAAAGTCAAACCAACGGTACCCAAGGATTTTCCAGATAGACACAGTATCAAAGGAGTGCAGTCTTCGTCTCAGGTCACTGGATAGTGCCCTTGTCTCACAACCATATAGCAAGACAGGAAGCACCAGGACTCTAAAGACTCGGACCTTCATCCTTTTGCATAGATATCAGGAGCGCCACACACCCCTTACCAGCGACTTCATAACCCCCCATGCTCTCCCAATCCGTCTACTGACTTCACAAGAAGAGTCACCAGAGACACGAATGTTACTGCCAAGGTAAGTAAACCTCTCAACAAGGTCGACACTCTCTCAGCAGACAGACACACTGCTAATGGCTGTCCCCAAGAGGTCATTAAAGGCCTGGATTTTGGTTTTTATCCAGGACACTCGCAAGCCCAGAAACTCAGAGTCCTCACTCAGTCTCTTGAGTACCCTGATCAGAGCCTCCATTGACTTTGCGAAGATCACAGCATCGTCAGCAAAATCAAGATCTGTGAATCTTTCTTTACCAACGGATGCCCCACAGCTGCTGGACCCCACAACCTTGCCCAACACCCAGTCCATACAAGCATTGAACAGAGTAGGAGCAAGAACACACCCCTGACGAACCCCAGAATCAACTGGGAAAAACGCAGAGGTCCTGCCTCCACTCTGCACAGCACTCACAGTACCAGTGTACAGGCTGGCCATGATATACAGCAACCTCGAGGGAAAGGCTGCAGGGATCTGTGGTATCCGGGGTGATCTTCTCCAGGCTGGTGGTAAAGCTGTCCTTCTGGCATTGCAAGCAATGTTTGCTTCCATTTGGGAGACTGGCATCATCCCAACTGACTGGAAAATGGGACTTGTCGTCCCTATCTGGAAAGGAAAGGGTAATCGCCTGGATTGCAGCAACTACCGGGGGATAACACTGCTCTCTGTGCCAGGTAAGGTCCTTGCTAGGGTCGTCCTCAATAGGATCGGTGATCACTTGCTCACCTACCAGCGACCGGAACAGTCTGGTTTTACGCCTAAGAAGTCTACCATCGACAGCATCCTGGCACTGAGGGTTCTCATAGAGCGCAAACATAAATATCGGCAGAGTTTCTTTGTAGCCTTTGTCGATTTTCATGAAGTGTTCAACTCGGTTGATCGAGCTGCCCTGTGGGACATCCTGAGGGTTCGCGGGATCCCCTCAAGGTTGCTGGATACACTGTAAAGTTCTTTTCTGACTTCTCTTTGGATGTATGAATTTCAAAAGGGATTTGTTCTACAGCTGATAGTGTGTCTCATATTTCAAGTACAAGTTTTTATGTATTGTGGCAGAGGGCCCGGACACAGACAGACGGACATCGTTTGTTCACCCAACACACTTATTTATTATATACAATATTTACAAATACGTTATGTGCACCCCCAGTGCATCCAGCACCGATCCCCCAAAGTCCAGGCCTCACAGTCCAATTGCCTTTCTCCTGGCCGCCTCCAGTCCTCTGGGCTCCACCCCCAGCCGGATGCCACAGTGCCCCACTGCCAGCAAAGACATGTCAGTCTGAGCGGCATATCCCGAGAGGGCAGCACGTCCCCAGAGTGGGTCCTACTACGTACCCAGGGTCCATCACGGCACCCTGGGACACCCCATTTCGGCACCCCCTCTGCGGCCGACGCGCCTCTCTGGTCTGCGTCACTCTCGCCTCCAAAGACCCCGCCAGCCTTGGCACCATTCGCTCTCCGGTGGAGAGTCCTGCCAATGGTGCCGCTCCTCATGCTCGTCTGGGCTTCGGTCCTGCAAAAAGACAAAAGGGAGGGCCAGAAGCACTGCCTGGACACTCGCACCGAGTGTCCCACCGGTCTCTGTACCGGCAGTGCTCTCCCCCCTACCGACAGCCCGCGACTTGAATGTTTGGCTCCTCCGCCGCAGGTTCCATGCCCGTCTGGTCGTCCTTGGCGTGACCGCTCTCACAGGCGGCTCCTCCACCCGCCCAGGGGTTTCCCTCTGCCTCCACCTGCCCAGGGGTTTCCCTCTGCCTCCGCAGAGGACGGCCCTTCACTGGACGCGCGCACACAGCGACACGTCCCATCCTATCGGCATTCACCCCTCGGTTCCTCCTTCTCCTCTTGGACGCTCTGACAGTCTGGGTCTGAGCATGGTGAAAGCTCAAATCCAGCCCGTCTGCGTCCCCTGCAGAGCGACAGGAGACTGCTGCGGGCTTGGAGCGCAGGGTGCTAGGACCCAGGGCACCCATCAGCCCCTGTCCTGCCAAGCCATGCAATCTCGCTCTCCTCACTCCACAGGCAGTCTGCACTACCGCGTCCACTGTTGGGGAATTGCCTACTTGTTGCCAGTCACTCTTATTACAGTCACGGCCATTTTCGGCGAATTCCCTCTCATACTGTACGGGGAGGGCAAGACTCACCTTCCCCGTACATACCTACCGTACTCTCCCGGCCAAAGGCTCCAGCGTCGCGCCATTCCTCCGTATCACACGGCGTCTCTGATGACGCAACCGCCTTCCCCTTCAGCTTCTCCAGCTCAACGGAGAGAGCATGAAGCATCTGCAAGAAAGGTGACTCTGCGGGCCGAAGGGACTCCTCCGGCTCGCGCAGAGCCACCAGCGAAAACTGGGAGACAGGCGTTGGTGGGCTTACCTGTCCATCAGCCGCACTCATCGTCTGCCTCCTGTGGGCCACTCCCTCTGGCCCAATAGGGTCGCTTCCAGGCACGAGACTGGCATTCCTTGGTCCCGCCTCTGTACAGTCATTGGCGGGCACACAAGACACACCGGCCAATCCCGTGCCTGTCAGCGGGTGGGACTTCCGGTCCGCGGCCATCTTGTCTCCCCTTCTCCGGGTGTGGTGGGGTGCCTCCTGGCAGCCTCGCAGCTGCTGCGCGTTTGTGAGCTGCAGCGGCTCTGATCTCGCAGCCTTCTCTGCTGCAGCCCTCGCACTGCCGACAGCCTGTGGACCGGCGTGCTCCTGCTACGGACGCGGATCTGGATCGTCCCTGCCTGTGGAAAACAAGGTAAAGCCGACCCCGCAGGGCCGATTACCTTAGGGCAGGGCACTTACCTTCCGGATCCCGTCATTCCGAGGCCCCTGCCTCGGTGTGGCCTTCTGCGTCGCAACGCCAGCTGTGCCGTCCTTCCCGACAGTGCGAATCTTGGAGCCTGCTGCACTCTGGCAACGCCCGGTTTCCTTCCTCCTCACCCGGGGAACATGGCCATACTGCGCACCGGCGGCGGTCCGTGGGGTGAACTGCTCCTGCGGGGTTGTGCACGCGCCGCTCCCGCGGTGAGTGTGTGGGGTCTGCTGCTGCACCGGGCCGTCCACAGAAAATGTTTTGTTGATGCAGGTCCCCGTCTTGCACCAGACGGAGCATCCTGCCGACTACGTCACTGTGGCAGAGGGCCCGGACACAGACAGACGGACATCGTTTGTTCACCCAACACACTTATTTATTATATACCACACTATGTACAATACTTATGTGCACCCCCAGTGCCTCCAGCACTGATCCCCCAAACTCCAGGCCTCACAGTCCAATTGCCTTTCTCCTGGCCGCCTCCAGTCCTCTCTCCAGCTCCGTCCTTCTTCCACCCGACTTCCGCTACTGAATGAAGGGAGGCGGCCCCTTATATAGGAACCCGGATGGGCTCCAGCTGCTTCCCGGCATCCCAGTGTGGCAGAAGTGCCAACTGCGCACCCGGAAGCCCTCCGGGTGTCCCCTGTCTTCTTCCCCCCAGCACTTCTTGGTGTGGCAGAAGTGCTGGGCTCCAGGTTTCTTCAGGCACTGGGGCGCCGCCTGGCCAATACAACCAGGGCGGTCGCCCCCTCACGGTCTGGAGGAGGTACAAGCCCTCCTCAGGTCCTCCTGGGCGTCCCGGCTGGGCTCCACCCCCCGCCGGATGCCACAGTATGTATGACTAAACAAACAAATCCATGTGCAAATATGCAAATGTAGCAAAATAATTTATTTCAATAACCAATTCAAGCATAAGTAACAGGAAAATACTAATCATTGATTGCATAATGTCTCACTTTGTGTACAATATAAATAAAACCAGAATGCAATGATTTATAAATCTCATAAACCCATATTTTACTCACAATAGAACATAGAAAACACATCAAATGCTTAAACTGAGAAAATGTACTATTTTAAGAAAAGAATAAGGACATTTTGAATTTGATGGCAGCAACATATCTCAAAAAGTAGGGCCCGGGCCATGTTTACCGCTGTGTAGCATTCCCTCTTCTTTTAGCAGTCTGTAAACGTCTGGGAACTGATGAGACAAGTTGCTGGACCTTTGGGAGAAGAATGTTGTCCCATTCTTATCTGAAATAGGATTCTAGCTGCTCAAAAGTCCTGGGTCTTCTTTGTCATATTTTCCATTTTATGATATGCCAAATGTTTTCAGATGATTAGAGGCCTGGACTGCAGGTAAGCCAGTTCAGCACTTGGACTCTTCTACTACAAAGCCATGCTGTTGTAATAGATGTAGTATGTAGTTTAGCTTTGTCTTGCTGAAATATGGTAGCAGCAGCTGCAAGCCAGCAGCTGATTTGTCCGCATCTCCTTAGCATGCGTTCAGCCCTGACCCACAACGTGAGCGGCAGAGACACGAAGTGGTGCGTGTGAAGCGTGCCCCCGGATAGAGGGGTTAGGGGTGCCCAACTAGAATTCTATATACTAGAATATATATATGTATATATATATATGTATGTATTTATTTAAAGAGCTTCTGTAGAAAGCCAAATTTCTCCCTGGGGATAAAAAAAGATCTATCTATCTATCTATCTATCTATCTATCTATCTATCTATCTATCTATCTGTCTGTCATTTTCCAGTACTACAAAATATGTTTCAGGCAGCCTCAAGGAGATTCCAGCAAATCATTTGTAAATAGAAAACTGCAGCACCAAGAATAGAGAAATGTTGACTTCAAATGGAAATATGATTGAGATACAGTAAAACAATTTGGGGAACTCCTAAGCCCAGTGGAGGAGGTAGTCCTGTAAGCATCTAGTACAATTGAGACTGTTTCTGTAACTCAAGTCACCAGGTTGCTCAGAAGTTGGCAAGGGTGCAGGGCTGGGTGAAGGAAGAGCCAGAAACATTGAAAGCACTCAGTGTCAATGTAGAGTCTTGATTAGAATAACACTGGTATTATCTGAAAAATGAAGACTTTAAATTGGGAACAATTAGGTAGGTAGTTCCCATTTTAAAAAGGGGGAAAGCCTTTGATGAGTAATTAGAATGTAGACACTGGCAGACAGTTGAACTTCAGATCAAGGAGAAGCAGTGATGATTATGACCTGGTTAGGGAGTAGTAGATCAAATCTTTAAAAACCACATATTTATCCTTTTTTTTAATTTATGGGAATCTTTAAATCTATTTTTACTTGCATTGCATGCAAGGAAGGAATCAAATGCAGATGGGATGTCATCCTCTTACAGGGCACATTCATGCACACACTCACTTATGGAGAGCCAATTTAAAGTTATCTTTTGTCCTCACATATATGTGGAATCTGTTATACTCTGAAAATACAGAAAAAGGCAGTCGAGACATAGAAGGAAAATGTACAATGCAACTGGACTGCATATTAAGCCAAGATTCCAGTAGATTTGTTGTACCAATGTGAACTACTGAACCAACATGCTATTTAAAGCCTTATATCAATTAATTGATTAAAAATATTATTTCACTTTCCTAGTTCCAGACAGTGCAATTCTGGTAACAGCTGTTTTTGAATGTTCTTTTACTCTCCTTTAAATTTGTCTTTTATCATTGTAATCATTAAAATACTCATTGTACCTTAGGCCTTTCATCTGGAACCAGCAAAAGCACTGCACTTAACCTCTGACATTTGGTTTTCTTCATCTAAAGCTAGTGCTTCAATCCTCAGCTACCCTGTTGGTTTTACACCTCTTATCCCCTGACCTGTTTTGATATACTCCTCTCAAAAAATTCCTTTTGCCAGATCTAGGTTTGTTTTGGCCTAGCCATGCAGTCTGAAGATCATTAACCCCAAACACTTCAACTTGTCAACCAGTCAAATGTGCTAATCTTCAAACATCACATTTTCAGCAACTGGTACCAAAGAGTATTAACATTGCACTGCATATCTGTTTTGGATCCTGTTATCTTCATGTTATCGTCATTCCTTTCAGTCCTGTACCTCTGCAGTGGTAGTGCTGCTTATACACAAATGACGCATACATTATTAGTTGAAAGCATTTTTTTGCTCAGTAACATCTTATGTAATGATATTAAGCTAAATAGTTTGAAAGCGAGCCCTTAAATTATGCCTCACTAAATAATGAAGGTGTATTTCAGAACAGCTAACTGCATTGTCAAATGGTATGACAGAAAGTACTGACATTTAAATTACTGTAATAGTAGAGGATGTGTTCAGACAAAAAAGGCAATGGTGTATATTTAGTCATAGAATAATAAATGATGTAAAAATAGACTTGATACAAGTTTTACAGCAATTGACTTTTATACAATTATTCTAATTCAGTTTAAATAATTGTCAACGCCTATTTCAAAATACTTAATAATGGGGTATTAGTAAAATTAAAGAAATTAGACATTCATTGTTGTAACTATCTGAATTTTTAAGAAAAAAAATGTTTTATACATTTCAGTTTAATCTTATTAAACACTCTTACACTTTACATAGCCAAGCACAAATATGTTGCATCTAAAAGGCTTTCTACACATGTACGTAAACATAACGTGTAAAGTTGAGTCATAACCTGAGCAACCTCGATTATATAATGAAATATACATATCATCACACATGAGAGATGTGTCTCTTTCTTGCAGGGACTGATTTAGAGGTACATAGGAGTAAGAGTTAAAGACTTCATAGCAATCTGCCTTCTCTTCTACCCTCAGTCTGGCAGAAGCCTACCTGTTGGAAGACCAATTATTTCAGCATAGGCCTCACCTTCAATTCCATCTTCTCTGTTCTCTCCAAAATAAAGAAAACATCAATCCAAGAAGACACTGTCAGATTATCATCAGCACAGCAGCTAAACACTTCATCATTTAATCAGCCTGAGCAACATTAAATGGGGGCAGCCCAACCATTTGTTGATTTCATGTTATTTTTGTTTGTTCACTCTATATATATACAGTAATCCCTCCTCGATCGCGGGGGTTGCGTTCCAGAACCCCCCGCGACAGGTGAAAATCTGCGAAGTAGAAACCATATGTTTGTATGGTTATTTTTATATATTTTAAGCTCTTAGAAACTCTCCCACACTGTTTATAAATATTCTCCGCACAGTTATACAGTAAACCCTCGTTTATAGCGGTTGATCTGCTCCAGACAGGTAAATGAATTTCCAAGAAGTAGAATTTTTTATTTAGAAATCTATTATTTTCGCAGTTAGAGCATTGAAAACCTGTTTACCACCTTTTAAATACGTATTTTAACATTATTAGAGCCTTCTAGACATGAAATAACACCCTTTAGTCAAAAGTTTAAACTATGTTCCATGACTAGATAGAGATGACAGTTCTTTCTTACAATTAAATGAATGCAAACATATCTTCCTCTTCAAGGTGTGCGTCAGGAGCGGAGAATGTCAGAGAGAGAGTAAAGTAAACAATCAAAAATCAATAGGGCTGTTGCGCTTTTAGATATGCAAACACCGCGATAAAGTGGCGCAATGAAGGGATCAATGTGAATGTAGCCTTTCAGCATTTTTTTACAGGGGCATCTCAATCTTCTAAGAGAACAGCCACTGTGCAAACAGCTCCTCTGCTCACACCCCCTCCGTCAGGAGCAGATAATGGGGCCAATAATATGCCTCCCTGATGGTATTGCATGATGGATAAGTATCTGCCTGTATTTCTCAGAGAGTGTGAGAGGAATAGAGAAACGCAAACAATGAAAAATCAATACGGGCTATTAGAGCTTTTAAGTGTGCGAAGCAGCACGCGGGAAGCATATCGTATATCATTGAGGAGTTTTATTTAATATGTAATACGTGCTCTAATTGGGTAGCTTCTCAGCCATGCGCCAATAGCGTCCCTTGCATGAAATCAACTGGGCAAACAAACTGAGGAAGCATGTAACATAAATTGAAAGACCCACTGTCCGCAGAAATCCGGAAACCAGCGGAAAAAACATTTCGTAATTAGTAATGCATCTTTAATTATTATTATTGTCATTATTATTATTTCATAGAGTCTCCTGTATTTATGGATGGGCATCAAGCTTCTTTAAAGTTTGTTTTTTTATCTCCATGTGGCTAATTATGCATGCATAGGTCATGCACCTCCTTCTCTTACACTGAAGATCGACTTGCACATTGACAAAAAACCTGGAACAAAATTTCTGATTGATGACTCATAGCATTGCATTGATCAACTTGACATATGGTTTTAGGATCTTGGTTCTGGTAACAACTTGTATTTGCACATTGGCTTTTAACATTTCTCAGTGAGATGGTTTTATTCTCTAGTATTTGATAATGTCAGGCCCATTTAAAAATCATCATACCAGTGGCTCACAAGCCCTGTTGACGTATGGTAATTCAAAGATGTCAGCTGGAACTAAAAAAAGTAGGTGCACCTCCTCTATGCAGTGATCTAGCCAAGCACTTTGGATACTTGCAATTAATATAAGTAACATTTTAAAATCATAGCTGTTTATTATAATACATTATACCTTCACAAGCAGAGATAGTTTGTTATTTATGCTGTGTT
The DNA here is from genome assembly GCF_016835505.1 of Polypterus senegalus. Classification (NCBI taxonomy): domain Eukaryota; kingdom Metazoa; phylum Chordata; class Cladistia; order Polypteriformes; family Polypteridae; genus Polypterus; species Polypterus senegalus. Next base: position 210,268,363 of record NC_053156.1, on the reverse strand, counting down.
TGTTTCATTATTGAGACCTAAAAGGTGACCTGAGCTGTGTGGCAGCAGTGCCAAACACTGTTACAGTGAGATCAAAGAAGAAATCATGTATTTCATCAAAACTAAGCAGAAGTGCCAAAATAGTAGTCAAAAGTCAGAACAAATACAAAGGTCTTTTAAAGGCAGAAAATTCAAAATGGCGTGTCATGTTTGAAATCGCTGGCTCATTCTATTTTTTGAAGTCATGCTGAAGGCTGTCCAAACTGTCTGTGCAAAACATTAGGGGGCACTTGTATTAAAAAAAAAATCTCCTAAACCCATCCGAATTTATCAGTAATACAACAAACAAGAGTGAACTCAACAAATTCGCTTTGGAGATACACTAGCACTAAACAAGGAAAATTCAGGGTCCTAGCATACGGAACCTTTCTTCGTTGGTAAAGCCTCTGAGTCACGTTGGGAAGGAGCTCCGTCCTGCGTTGCATTCTCATAATGGGTGATGCCTCCTTCTGGGAACCGCTGTATGCGGGAGATGTGGAAGGGGCGGAATCAGTCACGCTCAATGGCACTGTGTAGGGAAAAACAGAGAAGGAGAAGGTTAGCACCAGTACCCCTTCTTGACTTAGGGTAGAAGTACATATTTCAGAGTCCAGAGGATGATCCACTGATGCAAATGCATGAGACTATCTATCTATCTATCTATCTATCTATCTATCTATCTATCTATCTATCTATCTATCTATCTATCTATCTATCTATCTATCTATCTATCTATCTATCTATCTATCTATCTATCTATCTATGTGTCCTATTAATGATTACTTATGCAGTCAGCTATTTTGTGTTTTATAAATGTAATTAAATTAGGCCACTTTGCAGAGATCTGTGTTCACTTTGACATTAGGGATTCTTTTTTTTGTCGATCAAAAAAGCAAAATTAAATCCACTGGGATTCAACGTTGCACAACCATAACATGTGAAAATTTCCAAGGTGGTGAATACTTTTTATAGGCACTGTTTTTGTAGAAAGCCAGTTAAATTCTTGCAAGCACTTCTCACCACTGTAACAAACTGTAGAAACCCATACATGATCTCCTATAATCCTTGCCATATATTTCTTCAAATTAAGCTTTACTGTTGTAATATTGATCTTCTATTGAATTGTTTGAGTGGTTTGGCATTGGGACAAAAATTGATGCATTTTATTTATATACCAATATTGCCATGCCTTCTCACAATTTGCCTTGTCTGATAACTTTAAAGCTGATAAGGTAAATGACTGACCATGAATAACATGGAAATGGAAACCAAAAGAAATCACAGCCACTTCTTTCTCTGCTCCTATCAAATTAATTAAAAAACTTCAGTGCGCCTATGACCTATGCTACCCCCAATCCTCATCTTTGTCCTTATCTCTTTCATTTTCCAACTTTATTGTTAGTCTGAGTCATTCACACTTCTTCAGGAGTAGAACTCTACAAGCACCCTCTTTTTATTGTCTTCCTATCTTCATTAGCAGCTGCTGAAAATCAAGGAAGCCCATTGCAGAAAAGGGAAGGGAGCTCCTCAGAGCAGTTTCCTCCTTCCCACTTTGCCTGCATTGTGGAGCTACTGGCAGACGTTACAACACTCAAGCTTGTTATTAAAGTTTAAGTACTTTCCCAGTTACGCAGATTGCTAATAGAAACAAGTGATGTCTTTTTTCTGAATATGAATGCAGAAAAGTAGCTCAGCTGAAACCAACGCAATATCAGTGTTATCTGCAAAGCAGATGAATTGAACAAATCAGATTGTAGTTATACTCAGAGGTGCATATTAAATGTTCTGCTGTATCTTACCTGTACTAAAGTCCCTTATTTATTGATGGATAATGCTAATTCCATGCCATACATATTCCAAATACCAGCAATCTTCTATTTTGACCATTCTTATTTGTGGATAAAAAGAAAGATTTAAGGGTATTAATAGATATAATTTCTAGAGAATCTTGGAAGATTATGTTGTCATAGAATTGTTACTTTGGAGTATTGCATATAAGGTTTATTTAATATCAGAAAATTCTGTCTTAAGGTTTGTGTTTACTGTTAAACACTAAGACAAGTAGTAGCAGTCTGTATCTTTAAGCAAGTAATTGTGGAATGTTGTGGGTATTTAGTCCATGTTTTCCAACTTGGAAAAAAACGTTTCAGTGGCAAATAATTTGTCCATTTGCTACAATCAAAATGGAACAGTGGAGTGCAATCAATATTGCTTTATCTGTTCATCAGTGCTCTTCTTCTGCGTATCTCTGAATAGGACCAAACTTCAGGATGTATCTGAAGAGAACATTTTTTTGGGGGGAAAACTCTTTTGCCAGAGGAAACAAGCCACCATCTTCAACAGTTATTGATAATTTTTAGAATAACTGATGTTTTGGGACCATGTAAGTATAGTTTTGTGTTTGAGGGTTTTGACAATATAATTAGAATTCAAACTTCCATCCAGCTATCCATTATCCAACCCGCTATATCCTATCTACAGGATTAGTCTGCTGGAACCAATCCCAGTCAACACAGGGAACAAGGCAGGAAATAAACCCCAGGCAGGGCGCCAGCCTACCGCAGGGCATGCGGGACAAATTTAGAATCGCCAATGCACCAAACCTGTATGTCTTTGGACTGTGGGAGGAAACCAGAGTACCCAGAGGAAACCCACGCAGACATGGGGAGAACATGCAAAAACCACACAGTGAGGACCCAGGAAGTGAACCCAGGTCTCCTAACTGCTAGGCCGCAGTGCTTCCCACTGCGCCACCATGTCACCTGAATTCAAACTTTTTCTGTGGTAATTGGTTCTTTTTGAATGGGTAGTTGGGTACATTTTACTAAGTACTGGGTTGATTTTACCCTTATTTTTTTTTAAGTATAGCAGTTCATAGTTATGTAAAGCCTTATCACTTCATACAGTTTTAGAGGTCTGTGACAATTTGACTGTGTACCGCTAGCATATTGACTACCTGGTTTGACCTTACATCTAAATTGTGTTTTCTCAACAGAAACCAGTTCATGAGAGAAGCAAATCTTGAAATGGAAATGCTGAAAGAGATGCTGTTTACTGACAAGCAATGGCTGCTAAATGAAGAAAGGAAATTTCTGCAAAAGCTGGAGACCACCTTGAAGAGAAACTGTGATGACTATATCATGAACAACAATATTGTAAAAAATATAGGTCATGTCAGTGAAGTCTTTGCAAAAAATAGCTACCCCATATGAAAATGTGAAATGCTACTGAAATAGAAGAAGAAGTAAGCAGAATACCAAGTAAAATGAACGCCAATATACATTAAATGGAGTACATCTACAACAGAAAAAAAAGTATATATTTGTGTCTGATCTTCTGAAGAATGGCAAACCCGACAGAAAAATAGGCAAGAGGCAAGAACTCAAAAAGCCAACAAAATCCCAACATTCCAATGCAAACCAAGACTCAGCCGATTAACACGGTTTTCTTTGCCATCTCTGATCTTCCAGTGCCGTACATGGACTTTAACAAAAGCCTTGGGAAAGTGCATAACCACCTGTGAAATGTGATGCCTCTTGAGATCTGAAACTTAACAATGAAGAGTTATAATCAAGAAGGAAAAGATCAGAGAAATGGCAGGGGCAAAATCAGCACATCCAAAACCAGAGGATCAAATGGTTTGGTCAACTCACCCAAGCCAGCTCTCAGTGTTGTATAAGATTGTTCAATAATGCTTTTGTCGCTTGTTCAGGTATTGATTGCAAAATAAACAGCATTTGAAATGTTATTCTGAGTGTGTCACTACTTCAACGGAAAGAACATTACACTCAGAGCCCACAATCAGATGCATTTTGAAGTTTGGACAAGCGAAAGATCATGAAGATGATGGATTGATTGATGGCATGACAGAAACTAAAAAATACTGGTTTAGATTTAGGTTTGTCACTGTCTTTTTGGAGTCTGCACATTTTCTTATGTCTGTGTGGATTTTTCTTCAGATTCTGTGTTGTTTATACCTCGTCCTAAAGACAATGGAGACCCTGTATTGACTGTGTTGACTCCTTCCTTACATGTCATACTTGTGGAAAAGGCTCCAGGTCCCATAACCCCAAACTGAATTAAATAGCTTGAATAAAGATGAATTCAAGGAAAAGAAAAAAACAGAATTATTTATGCCATAATTTAAATAACTAAATAGCAAATTCCTTATTAGGATCCATCCATCCATCCATTATCCAACCTGCTATATCCCAACTACAAGGTCACAGGGGTCTGCCGGAGCCAATCTCAGCCAACACAGAGCGCAAGGCAGGAAACTAGAAAAAATATTACATCTTAGAAAAAATTGGAATTACAATATGGCCTGTATTTGTGACTATAAATATAGCAAAATATAAATAGCAAAATGAGAAGATATATTGTATATAAAAAGCTTTATTCAACACTTGCAAGGAAAGTTACATATTCCAACATTTCCCATGTGTACAGCTCAGTCCCAGCAAAGCACAAAACACAAATCACACTTTTTTCTATTCTGTTTTCCTCCACTCTTTCTGGCAAGCTTTGTCTTCTACCACCCGACTCTGTTTCTCAGAGTAGTTTCTGCTGGCTCCTGTTATAAGGTAGGTGCTCCAGGTGCTTGTTGATCTAAACCTGTCAGCACTTCCGGGTGTGGCGGAAGTGCTGAAATTAAGGGGTCAGCAGCAGCTGCAGCACCCCCTGGCAGTGACCATGGAACCCAACAGAGCTGCACCAAAGTCCAGTTCCCATGGAGCCCTGCGGGAGTCAGAGGCACCACTGCAACCCAGTGGGGCTGTCACCTAGCACTTCAGGGGAGGTAATGGTCTATATAGATAATGCTATATATATATATATATATATATATATATATATATATATATATATATATATATATATATATAGTTACAATGATTATACAGAGACATCATGAAGGTTTGGGGCAGCCACCCGTATATTATGTCATCTATCCATCTATTATCCAATCCGCTATATCCTAACTACAGGGTCAGGGGCATGGCTGCAAAAAGGTTGAAATAAGCATAGATCTTGATAGATTGGAGTCAACAACTGGACTGACTCATGCAAGCAAAGATGCCGTCTTTATATCTTGGCACTGGAAGTGACGTCATCTTAGGTGCCAGAACCAGGAGTGACACCATCTGTGGTGCCAGAACCGGAAGTGATGTCATCAAATGCCCCAGAACCAGAAGTGACATCATCGAAGGCACCAGAACCGGAAGTGAGGTCATCTAAGGAGCTGGAACCCGGCGGGATTTCCCGAGAATGGTCTGCAAGAAATTGACAGTCAGTGCACCTCGCCGCCCCCTGGTTGAATGTGGAATTACTATTATTCAGGCCCTTTATATATATATATATATGTAATATGGTGTTTGCTGCTGTTCATGTTGCATCCCTCATTCCCTATGATAACCTTTCTTCCTCTGCTGCTATGGACAGGATTTTTCTCCTGTGTTAAGCATAGACCATACAACACAGTTTCACCCAGGCTGGATATGTAGATGAGCTCTTCTCATTGTGTTATTGAGTTCACTGACTTTAACCCTGAGATATTGGAGGAGCTGACACTATTTGCAGATCAAGTCTTCCTCCATTCCTGAAACTATGCATTATGCTAGTGTACAACTAACACAAGTTACTTATTTAGAAAGAAAGACTTTTTTTGATGATTATGAATGCAACGCCCCTCTTTGAATACATTTTTGATTTAATTTTTACAAAAAATCTTGACAGAACACTTAAATATCCCAACAGTACAGCACTAATTAGTAGTGATGTTAGCAGTAAAGGCGATGCTAGCAGGTTTCAGTCTATTTATATATTAGTCTAAAATAGTATATATTCAAATTCAATTTTCAGAATGCACTTTTTATAAGGTCATGGGGAAGTGCTGGTTATCCTGTACAGTACATGCTGGGTGCAAAGCAGAAGCCTACTGTGGATGGGATGCTACTCCATTATTAGACACATGTATTTAGCATGTAGGTGTATCTGGAGAATAACCATGTAGACAATTAAACAATGTGCATGTTGACTGGCTAAGAATTTGAACACATGTGCTTGAAGATGTGAGGCAACAGCACTAACCACTGCACCAGCCCCCCACCAGTCTCAGTTTTCTGCTTTTTACCATTTGTAGTCAAGGCATTTTTGTGCTACTTCAACCTGCTTCAGTTCACTTTCATTCCAGGCTCTCTTAATCTGACAAGCTTCCAAACATTACTGAGTGTTTCTGTATCCAAAACAGTAAAACTGTCTCAGATTGCAGGAAGTCTATTTCCCAGGCAATGAAAAGTTGGAAGTTTAAACACCAATGTGTGCAGAGGGCAGCACTGGATAGGCGGACATCAACAGACAAAACTTAAAGCCAGTTAAAGGTTCAGATCCTTTCTTCAGTGTCTATTTGTTCTTTTTTATGGAACATTTTAACTCTATTCCAGGTTGTGGTCATTTTGCTATTTGCTCTTTGTTCCATATCTTTGATTTTATAGTTTCCTTTGCATTTCATCTCAAATAAATCTTGTTCTTCGATTTAATAAACATTTTTGATTTATTTGTTTCAAATATTGCCCAGAAATGACCAAGCTAGACAGCAAGATATATCCACCTGTTTTGTGGTTGTAACTTAGTCAGTGTGACAATCAGGTCCTGCAGTGCTGTGCTGGCTTCACGTTTTTGGTCCATTCTACTTCCATAATTAGAAGCTGATTCTAGCTGCTAACGGAAGCTACGGCTGCTTGATTGTGCTATTCTTCTGCCACTGCTTAATCTCTGCCAGTACATATTTTACTCTCCAAACAAAGTATTCTCTGGGTAGGAGTGGACTAATATGCTTCAACTATTCTTGAACTCAGTACATCTAGTTCAGTGATTAGTACTGCCCAGTCTGCTTTTTTCCTACCCTTTCTTTGCAAACATATTATTAAATTGCCATTTTAGTGATAGCCAAAGGTGAACCTTTTACTGTGTTAACTGGTTTGCTATTGGCTTCCTTGTTATTAGTTAGCTGGTTTGCTATTGGCTGGTTCATTATTGTTTAGTTGCATTACTATTGACTGTCTTGTTATTAATTAGCTGGTTTACTCTTGGCAATAGTAGTAGTGCTTCTGCCTTACAATAATGAGATTGGGGTTCTTGTTCTAGGTGCTTCCAATGTTTCATTTGCAGGCTCTCTCTCCTGTAGTCAAAAGAAAGGCAAGTTAGGTGAATAGGTCATGATAAATTGACCCTACTGTGTGTGTCTGTGCATGTTTGTGATACAATAAAACTTATGCTAATAAGTAAAAAATTAAAGGGGAGGTCATCCTTCAGATTTACAGTATATTCCTTCCCATGGTCTCAATTAGACTCACTATTGTGAATACGGAAACACAAAATGATAAAGAGTTGGAACCAAAAATTGTAATGTGTGTTATTTCTTCCTGTGATGGACTGGAGTATCGTCCAGGAATTGTTCCTGCTTTGTATGTGATAATTGGTTAGGTTTATTGGCTTCTTTATCATCATTATGCTGATTTTACTATTGGCTGTGTGGTTATTACTTAGATAGTTTACTGTTGGCCAACTTGCTTATAGTTAGCTGGTGTGACCACCAGGTAGTGTTACAGCATCCCAAACTCCAGACACAATTGCACAGACACAAGTCCTGGTTCAATTACAAGGTTTATCTTATCCAATACCTTACAAAAGGCTTCTCAACAATGTTGTCACAATCACAATTCTTTCTTCTCACTCTTTCTTCTCTTCTGCTCTTCCCAGGCAAGCTTTGTCTGTCCTCCACACATGACTCCAACCCACTCAAACAAGGTTGAGTGGCTTCTTTTTCCTTAGACCCGGGAGTACTTCCTGTGCTAGGGCATAGCCCATTGGAAGCACTTCTGGGTCAAACAGAAGCCGCCGCCCCTAACTAGGGATTACAGATCATTGCAGCACCCACGGAACCTGACAAGTCTGCTCTTTTGAGTGAAGTTCCCGGCATGCTTTGCTGGAGTTTGTAGAGGTAATGTTACCCAGGGATGCTACCACCTAGAGTGTTAGGGAAGCATGTAGCCCTACCAGGTTATCGTCCCGTGTCCTTCTATCACACCAGCTAGGTAAGGGACCAGTCCATCCCTGCCATTATGCTAACATAACCACCTGCATATTGGCATCTTTTAATGATCTTCTGGCAAGGGTAAGGAATATCCTGCCCTTCTTCCAGCCCACTCACTCACAGTCACATAATGGATCAGAACCCATCCTGACAGGGACGCAAGCCCATACATGCTGTCTGTCACACTGGTTTATTATTGGCTGTTGTTAGATACAGTAGCTGGTTTACTATTGGCTACTTTGTTATTAGATGTGAACTTTACTGGCTGCCTTGTTATTATTTAGCTTAGCTTGTTTACTATTGTCAACTTTGTTTTTAGGTAGTTTTTTTTTCCATTGACTGCCTTATTTTTATTTAGTTGGTTTACTACTGGCTTCATTATTGTTAGCTAGCTTACGATTGCCTGCCTTGTTTTTACGTAGATGGTTTACTATTGGTGTCCTTGTTATTAGTTATCTGATTTACTATTGGCTGCTTTGTAATTAGTAAGCTGGATTACTATTGGCTGTCTTATTTTTAATTTGCTGGTTTACTATTGCCTGCCTAGTCTTTGGTTAGATGATTTGCTATTGGTTACCTTGTTATTAGTAAGCTAGCTTATTATTGCCTACCTTATTGCAGTATTTGTTCCTAATTTTAACAGTGTTAACTTTGAAACATAAAAAGAGACTGGTCAATATAATGGAATTACATCAAGAAAGGGCACATTTCCCTGAGCTAAATAATATGAAAAAGCTGAAATTTACAAATGGGAAATTTTGTGAGAGAGTAGGTTGAGAGGCGAAACATGGACTGACATCAAATGTGGTAATCAAAACTTTGTCTGCTGACCCTGGATTTACCTAGTACCATTTATTGTATCGTAAAATAATATTCTCAGACCTGTTTGTTACAATATATAATGTCACAAAGGTCAGGAGACTATTGAAGTGACATTGGGCGACATGCAGGAAACAGCCCTGGGTAGGGCACCAGTCATTCACAGCATCCATTTATACACATACCAGGACAATTTAGAATTACAAATCAGTTTAACACACATGACTTTTGATGTGGGAGAAAAATGAAAATATGAGGAAGAAATTAAGAATGTGTAAATTTGACATAGTAAGCAACTATGTGAAGGATTAGTGCACAGCATGCTGGCTTTGAGTTGGCAGTTGTACCGTAAATATTAAAAATTTATTTTAAATTTATTAATAAATTTAAATAATCAAATATGTATCTTATCAGAGTCTTAACATCTTTAGACCTATATACAGATAAACAAAAAATACTGTTCAATGGACTATACAGTTATATTGTTTTACATTATTACATTTTTACTAACCTGGAAAGAAGGCCATTAAACGGCAAGTAGTGATTGCGATGAGAACCTGAATTTCATTCCCTATCTGGTTACTATCCATGCAGAACTGATTCATTTACAATATGTCCTCATGCACTTTTCTCTTCATCTTCTAGTCTTTAGTCACATTCCAAAGACATGCAGTTCACATCGATAACCCAGTTCTGGGTTGCAGAGGTCAAGAAATTTTCCCAGAAGGATTAGAATCAAGACCTAAACCAAAACAGGAGTAGTACCAGTCCATTGCAGATCACATTCAAATACAGTGGGATCAGTTTGGAGTTGTCAGTTAACCCAAAGTACATTTATTTTGGTTATGGGAGAAAAACTCTACAGAACATGTGGAGAACATGCAAAATGCACACAGGCAAGTAATGGATGGGGATATAAACCTAGGATTCAGAAGCTTTGAGCCACCGTGTCACCCAAAAAAAGTTATTTGATGATCCATTGTTGTAGTGTGCCTTTTAACATACTGGCATCCTGCCTGGCATTGATTCCTGACTTGTGTCTGTTCTTGCCAAGGTAAGCTGCTTCACCCATGGCCACACAATTAGAAAAGCAAGCTCAAAAATGGATGAATGAGTTGTAGCATGTTTTTTGTCTTTTAAAAGAGGATAGCAATGTAGTTATAGTACGTGGGTTCAGTTTCTGGGCCATTTGCTGTTCTTGTTTTCACAAAGATTTGGATTTTTCAGGTGATCCACTTTCTTCGCTTGATTAAATACTCTAGATTTGACTGGTATAGGTGTGTGCATAAATGTACCTTCTGAAAGAGCGTCATTTTACCCAGTTAGGTGTTTCCTTGCACCTGATCTCCATAAAATTTTAAATACAGACACAGGCTTACAAAATGAACGAAAATAATTTCCATATGTATTTACCCTTGGAAAAAGCGAGAATATAGTAGTGCAAGGGTTGGTGCTGCTGTCTTACAGCTCCAAATAGCAAGGTTTGATTCTGTCACTGTGGAGTTTGTACGAGCTCCCATTTCCCAACATGGCTCACGTCTCCTTCCACTGCGCCAAGGCTAACGGATGACTATCAGTTGTCCAACTGGGAGTGTGTCTTGTGAGAGGCAGGCCTCCCAACTGGATAACTCTATACCTAACTGTCAGCCTCTAAAAACTGTTTTCCTGAAATGTGATCCAGCATAAAATAAAAAAAATAAATATTGCTCTTCAGAGACTTGAAAGCTTTACTGTCTAAACTGGTAAGGATAATTATAATTCTTGTTCCCTCTGTTAAAAAAAATAAAAAAAAAACACTATTGGCTTTTGTAAAATATGTCAGGATTCAAAACACAATAAACTTTCAGAGGCTAGCATTTTCAACGGTGGCTAAGAGCTCTATTAGGAGCTAGTGAAGTAGAAAGCCAAGAGAGGCAGCGCAGTGTAATCAATGCTGCTCTTGTCAGTAATCAATTAGCACATGGTGACAGCGTCCCTGTGTGTTTCCCGCTGCTTGTGTGCTGCCTCTCTCGCGCTGACTTTCTCACAGACTCCCAGCGCCTGGCCTGGGCACATCTCATTAAGAAGTTATGTGTAACACAAACAAACCAGCTCTCCCAGAGTGTTTATCTCGTTGCACAGAGCGCTGTATGCCCACAGATCAAAGACTGTGGGAACAGACGCCGCTCAGCACAGCAGCTGCACTCAGATCCTGTCCACACCCTTCCTGTTTGCCGTGGCCTACCCTGGGGCTATTATTTTCCCAACAGCCTAATGATAAACCCCTCCAACCAATGCTGCCACCATGAACCACCCCCCAAGCCGCCCACCTTCCCAGCCGCTGCAGAGTCTCCCCGGGGAGGGCATTCCAGCAGCATGTCTCAAGCGTGTGTTCGCTTCAGCATTGTTCCCTGTGTAAGTTACAGATAATTAGAAAGGCTTTCACTAATGATAGCAAGCCACATTTCTTTCCCAGGAAACATACACCATTTAGAACTTGCATATAATTACCAATAATGATGTGATTGTGCACATTTATCTGCATTAAAACATGATTTCAAGAGCGTGAGGTAAATAACAGAAGCAGGACTAAATGCAAATGGAACCTATGGTCTTCAATAGATTTTAATATTTTACTATCAATGGTGTTAACATTATGGTGCACAACATTATCTGTTGATTTAATCGTTCAAATAAGAAGTGAAAAAAATCATGCTTTGTAAAATAATGTATTAAAGGGTTTAAATATGTTCCATTCATAACATATTTAATGGTTATTTGTATATTATTTATTAACCCACTCTATGTGGGTAGGCATAGTTGTGTAGTAGTTACAGTAACTCATTCACAATTCCGGGGTGCTGCATGGATTTGAAAGCTTGGAAGTTCTCTACATGTCTTCACAGGCTGATCTTCAGCTCTCCTTACACATCTCAAAAACATGTATGTTGAGCTAACTGGAGACTCTGAATTGGTCCTGGTGTGAATGAATGTGACAGTGCTTGTAAATGCTCTGTGATGCTCTGGAGTCTAGCCCAGGGTTTGTTCCCATCTAATGCTACCTTAACAGACACTGACACCCACAAATTACAGAATCAATGTAAAATAAATGTATGGTACTGATACTTTGAAATCGTGAACACAATTAAACGGGTCAGATGGAAATAAAGAAAACTGACTGATGACCATTTATTAGGACAATCCAATTGGTTCACTGTTCATCACTGCAGCTGCACAGCTTATTCTCCTTGTGCCAATCTTCTCACACCCCAAAAATATGCAGGGTAGGTTGAGAGGATACTAAAAATTCACCCAACATGTGTATTCATCTCAATCTGTTGAGACTGACTGTAGATCATCCAAACCTTCAATTAAGAAAGCGAGTTCAGATATTAATAATATCTGATATTAGAACAATATATCATTGGAATAATTGTGAGAAGAAAAGGCTATTCAGCCCAACAAGCTTGTCCATCCTATTCACATAGATTATCCAAAATAACATCAAGTTGAGATTTGAAGGTTCCGAAAGTCCTACTCTCCACCACAGTTCTTGGTAATTTGTTCCATGTATCTATGGAATAAATTCTATCAAGCTTGCTATCATTTGTATATTTTTGTGTTATGACTTTTGCTCATCTGTGGTGGGCTGGCGCCCTGCCCGGGGTTTGTTTCCTGACCCTGTAGTTAGGATATAGAGGGTTGGATAATGGATGGATTGGCTCCAGCAGACCCCCGTGACCCTGTGTTCGGATTCAGCGAGTTGGAAAATGGATGGATGGAAGGATAATGGATGGATGGATGACCTTTTCTCATTTTTCAGTTACAAGATAAATAAACTATTGTATAACAATAATTGAGATTTGTCCACACAAAAATTTTGCCTCATCTGATTCCTATTTCACAAATAGGATAGTAAGGTTGAATAACTTCTTTAAACATTATTGTCATGTTACTACAGTATGTTGCTTCATGTAAATAAAGCCCTAAAAATTTTATGAGGGCTGTTAGGTGCTATCTTCCCCTCAACTTACAGTATATTATAGTTTGAGATTCATGCAAGTGCTCTATCTTGCAGATAGTTTTACCTGTTCAAATCACCTGAAATGGAACTTTTTGGAAAGAATTTGCAGCCTCCATGCTAATTAAATCAAAATCTCATCTTCTATGCGGAAAGAACCTTTTACAAAAGTAAAATAAAAACATATACTGTACTTTGTAGTTTTGTCCCACAATGAATAGAAATAAAGGATACAATTAAAGTTATGAAATTTGTCTAAGCAAAAAATTAAAGGCTGGGGGACTATGCTTCAGATGTACACAATATAACCCATCTCATGGTTTCATTAGACCACTAGACACACTATTTTGAATATGGAAACACAAAATTATAAAGAATTGCAACCAAAAAAATAAGATAACACTGGTTTAATACCAATAGGCACTGGGAAAAGGGTGTAGGAAAAACATGTTTTTGCATCAGTCAAACTGGGGTAACCTTCTTGACAGCACTAGATAGACAGTGATCCCTATTAGTCTTGGGTTTTGTACTGACTGAACGGAACTACAGTAGTTTACGAGTGAGAGAGAATGGAATCATGAGATGGCACGGACAGATCACAATTCAAACAAGGGAAGAATATTTAAATAATTTAAATAGACAAAGATTACAATGTGAAGCCAAAATCATGATCAAAGATCAGAGTAGTAATTCCTAAACCAAAAATAGTGTAGACATAACCAGAGCCAAAGAAAGATGCAAGAACTAATTCTTATTCAGACGGCAAAAAAAGTTGTCATAATTGGTAACTCAGAAACTAACAATAAGAAACATATTAAAATTTTCTATTTTGTAAATCCAAATCTTGGATGAATAATTGTAGTTTCTCAAACCATCCATGACTACTGCTAAACCTGTCTTTTTACTGTTTCTTGGCAATGACAATTACAGCATATGTACATTTTATCACAGTTAATATTTAATCAGACTCTTCTTTCAGGTTTTATTGAGTCAGATTTTTTTTATTCTCCTGTATTTCCTGCTGTGCTTTCTGTAATTTTTGTTTTCTTTTTTTTGTGCATTTTTATCTTCAATTTTTATATTGCTTATTTCTACTAATTTTTTTTATCAGTGTAAGTTGCGTTGAATTCTACTGGACAATCATTTATTCATTTTCAAACCATTTGATTAAGTTCAGGGAATAGGGAACTAGTCCATCAGCTACAACACAGGAAAGAACAATGTGACTGCAGTCAAAAGGAAACACTCATTGAAACTTGTCAGTCAACCTAACATTTATACATATGAAATATAGAAAGAAAGAAATGTACCTATGAAAAGAACCCATGAGAATATTGGAGAACATGTAGATTTCCCTTAGACACTGACTTGAATAGAACTGACAACATGACTCTTAAAATTTGTGGCAGCAATACTATTTTTGCCTACTGGACTAATATAAAATATCACTTTAAGGTGTACTTCATGGCATAGCCAGGGCATCTGTTGACCATTGTCAGTCCAACCATCCACTTTATAAATCTCTTGATCCAGTCACACAGTTCCTGGACAAGAGCCCATTGACTTTGATTGTCAGGAAACGATCCTGGACAAGGTGTCAATCCATTCTATGACACACTCATGTACACACAAGGCTAACGTATAAAAAAAAGGAGTACCTGGAGAAAAAACACACATTTGCAGAGTGAATGTACAAACTCCATACAGTTAGTCAACAGTCTGGGATTTGAACACTATCTCCTAGGGATGTGGAAATTGTCTTAATCATTGTGCTGCCAAGCTCTAGAAGTTTTTTATAGTTTCACTGCAACCATTAATTTTTTTCCTTGCATATCATAGTCATGGAGTGAGTCTGTATAACACCTGATCTGCTTCACTAGCATCTTTTTCCTTTAGAAAACCATGTATTAGCAAAAAATCTAAAAAATTCAGTTTCGCCAGTTTTTTGTAGGATTTTTCATCAAATTACCAAGAACAAATGTTAAGATTTTGGCCTATTTTACGCCATCTATGAGAATCTAGAAGAAATTCATTTTTTTCTGCATGCATGACAAGATTGCATTGCTTCTACTTTCACACACACAAAGCACCTCTACTATTACTACTATTGTAGAAAAGACCTCTGCTGAAATTACCCGTCCCATCCTGTTGATTTTTCTTTACCCTGAACCCATTAGCCGAAAGGTCATCTCCATGACTCAAGAACCTGTTATAAGCTAAAATTAAGTTCCATGAAAACAGGCAAATTTTTTTTAAAAAGCCATAGTTAATTAAAATGGCTTTTTTCTTATTCTAACATTCAAACTGAATGTTTTTTAACAAATTTTATTTGTGTATGAATGTTTAATGTGTTCTTTATTGTGAAATTTAATGGATTTTCATATATACTAAACTAATACTTTAAACTAAGTTCTAAACTACAGTAATATTTTAAAAAATGAAATGTCTATTCTTCATTTATGGCTGATAGCTCTTACTACAAATATATTATTATTGCATAAGGACTCAACCAGAACTCAAGGTAAATGATGTTTATGTTAGGTATCGCAAATAATTATTTGGAGTTTTAATCCTTAGATAAATAAAATGCATGTCAATAACAACAGACGGATCAGTTGACTGAAAGGCATTTCTTATTAAATGTAGTAGATAGGTACCTTTTTACCTTAAAGGTGTCACATGCGTGCGTTTAGGAAGCAGTCAACAAGCCATAAGGTGAGTGATCTATCGCAAGATTTCTTGTACTAACATCTCTTTATCTGTCTCATCAGAATTAAAGAAGAAAAGTAACAGTTCCATTTACTGACCTTTACCATTTTCGGATTGACAAAATGGCCGCCCAACGTCACTTCCGTTTTTCCGGCTCCTGATGATAAGGTCACTTTGCCCCAGCCCCCCCCAAACTGACGATGTCACTTCCGATTCCCCAATGATGATGTCACTTCCAGCTCCTTCATGGTGACATCACATCCAATCCCTTCATGATGACGTCACTTCAGTCCTACAGTTTTCACGTCACTTCCTGTCATATCATATGCGCTTACCATTTTTGTATAGGTATCTCCTTCTCACAACTGTAATTTGTTAAATGCTTTGGTTTTTGATCATTTTTCAATTCAATTTTCTTAATGTCCGCTGGATTTCCCAGCTCTTTTTGACTTTGTTGGTCTCAATTATTTCTGATTACAAATGATATATTAATTTTACCTTTCTGTAATAAAAAATAAATATATTCTTGTAATTAAATCATTTTGTAATAAAAAAGGAAACTTATATTGCAAAACATTTCATAAAATAAAATATTATTCAATCCAGAGTACTGTGATAATATGTTGTGGAATCAACACACACACTTAACATTTACCACAAGGACAATATGTATATCTTCAGTGGCATTGTTGGGCATTACATTCTTTTGGGCTGTACCAGAAATTTCTTTGTTGTATGCAGACATCTCTAACATTAACATAACATACCTGACTAGTAAAAACTGTTTCGCTTTCGCTAATGACTAGCAAGACATGCAAATTCAAGCACGACTCCCACCAAAAAAAATCATTAAATCAATGGGATGCTTCTGCCCAGTTTGCCTTGAATTGGTATCAAATCATTGTGATAACCTTTGACATTGTTTTCATCTGATAAAATAAAGCCACATAGATTTAAACATTAAGTAAACAGAGATCCTCATAACCAGCTACTGCCAGGGAAATATATTGGCTATGCACTACCTAAATTGAAACTGCAACACCTAAAGTTTGGAATCAATTTTTGACATAAAAAGACAAGACACAGTAGCACACTACACACACAGCCTGACTCAAACACAAGATTTTGGGACTCTCAGGCAGCACTGCTAATAACAATGCAGCCAGATATCCACTGTGAGACTGCCAAACAATTGAAAATAATGATTTTTACTTACATATTCTTTCTATACTTCTTTCAAGCAAGGGCATCACACTGACTTCTTTTCCACAACATTTAAGGCTTCATTGTCGTTTCTTTCAAATGTAGCACCATGAGATGGTCCTTCTCAGCAGTGACTGAAGATCAAGATGCTACTGTTTTGATCGGTGCTTAAAGTTGTCCTGATATTGATCTCTTGAAACCTTTAATGGCATGAATAATACTATACCTTATAACCTTAACTGTAATAACTGGGAAAAGCTTGAACCAGAACAGCAAATGCATGTTTAATAAGATCAAAAAAAAAAAAACTGTCCTTATTTTAATACTAAGAATAATTGGCTATAGCATTCCAGCCCCACTCCCTACTAGATTGAACATTTGCACACAGACCCGAAAGTAAACATAAGACATTGTAGGCCCAACAGAGCGATCCTCATCAACTCGAAACAGGCTCATAGCACAATGCTCAAAGACAAGCTCATTACAAAAAGTAATACTGTATTTTCTAGATAAGAAATTACATTGAACATATGTTGAAAAAGTGGACACATTTTGCTTAAGAAGATTAAGGAGAAGGTTATTATAAACGTTTTAAGTTAAGTTAAATTACTTATTTTGCACAATGTTCTTATGTGGCTGAGGTCCACCAGCCCTTAATATAGACATGCCACTAAACATAATAACAGGGCACTGCTGAAAATTATATCCCAGTTTACATACCTGTATATACTACTAATAATGCTTTTTTAATGATAATATTTCCACCTTGAGATACTGAAATTTTCTTGGAAAACTTCATATCACTTATTTTACCAGTTAAAGGAATACATGAGCAGTGTTGGTTATATTTTTGCCATGCTGCTTTTTTACATCTTTAGTTAGAATTGCATGAAACACAGTGCAGGTAGGTTGTAGCCACAGTAGAATAAATAACAGATGAAATGTGCTCCTTTTCATCATTTCATACTGATTTATTTGGAATTGCATTTATTAGTTGAATCCATTAAAATTAAAAGGAATATGACTTACCATGTTTGCATGTATTTTCATAAATATTCTGAATTGTGTGTTTGTGTGCCCTACCGGTAATGTTCGTTCTTCACATTAATATCAGTCAGATCTGAAATTTTTGTTGTTTCCAAAGAAAACCTACTGTTCCTTATATGTAAAAATTATATTATGCTACAATTCTTTGTTTATCCATATCTTCATATCTAACATAGGCTACTGAAGCTTACAAACAATAACTAATGAGGGCCATTGAACATTTGTCACACATCAGTCTTCAGTACATCTCAGCCTTTGTATTGGCACAGCTCTGTAAGAACTTTATCATTTTCAGCTTCCGTTCGACACGGAGATTAAGAAATATTCACACATAAGTAGACCACACGAGCCATTCAGTTGTGTTAGGGTGAAGAAAGTGCTTGTGGCTTGAGATGGAAACTTTTGAACACATTATAACTCTTGTCACCAGCCATAACATTTTATATCTTTTTCTTTAATTTCAAATTATTCTTTTATGGGTTTTTCCTATTATGTTATTTCAGCTCTCTCCATAGTGTATGTGTCTGTAAGTATTTATTTATTTATGTGTGTTTGTCTGAATTGTTTTTTTCAGAGACTGTACAGCTGTATCAGCAGTAATATTAGATTCAACACTGCTGTTTCATTCTATTAAGAATTTGAAGATTTAATTCATAACTGGAGGCTACTGATATCATGGTTTAGTCTTAAATTATTGCCTGGAACTGTTTTGACTGAACAAAAATTTACAAAAGTAACTGAAGTTTGAATCAAGTGTCTCAAAGTACAAATATACATATATATATATAAGCCATTTATTTCTGGTCTGCTTAGGGCATCTGTAAAGTAGGCCATTTCTGGCATAAACAGTATTTACTTCATAACAAACATTTACTATTTTATGGTATATTGAAGGAGTAGGCTATCAGTTTGCAAAAATAGACAAAAAAATATGTACTGTTAGCTGCTATAAACAATGTATTTTTACAGTATGCACCATGACTTGCTGTTTTTCTTAAGTTTTTTTTTTCTTTTACAAGACAGTGAGTCTGACCATTTTCTTTGATTCTGAGTCCATTGGCAAAACAAGAAGGTGTTGTTTAGAAATGTAAAATTTGTGCTGACAGCTGAGATTTCCTTCCATGCATCCAGGCTATCTCAGCAACAATGGCACATGGCAGGAACCATTTCTGGACAGGACACCTGGAGTCGTCAGTCGACCAAGTAGCAAGTCTATTGACTGTGACAGGAAATATAACTTTTTAACCAAAGATCAGTAAAGATGATATTATTGGAAATGCATACTGAAAAACCAATGCATCTATTTTCTAACATTTTAATTTGTTACATATTAAGGTCATATACTGCCAAAAGATATATAGTTCATTCTGTGAGAAAAATATCATTCTCTGAGTAGAGAACTGTAACATTAAGTTCACATTTCTAAATCAGATAGATAGATAGATAGATAGATAGATAGATAGATAGATAGATAGATAGATAGATAGATAGTAATTCATTTTCCACTGCTTATCCGAAACTGGATTGTGGGAGCAACAGTCTTAGCAGTGAGGCCCATACATCCCTTTCCTCAGCCACACTTTCCAACTCATATTGTTTGTTTATCCTTAGGCATTCCCAGACCATCTAATATAATCCTCAAGCATGTATGTGGTTACCAGGGCCTCCTCCTGGATGTAGGCCTGCCACGGGCCCTGGTTGGGCTTTCTTTGGGCCCACCACCTACATGAGGAATAGGGACTGGGTGCAATATCTATCTATCTATCTATCTATCTATCTATCTATCTATCTATCTATCTATCTATCTATCTATCTATCTATCTATGACCTAGGAGGCGATCAAAGGCAGAAGCCTTGGCAGACTAGAACCCAGACACACAAAATGACTCGTGGGACATACATAGATAGATAGATAGATAGATAGATAGATAGATAGATAGATAGATAGATAGATAGATAGATAGATAGATAGATAAATTTTCCAAATCCCAATAAATACATATGACACCTATTCTAAATACTCATAATACAATTTACCATACAGTACTTGTACAAATATCATGTTTTATACAATATGTGTAATTATTATTCTGTATTTTTTCTTTAAATTTATGTTAAAATATAAGTGAATTATTGTTTTATTACATAGGAACACATACAATAAACTCAAATTAGAGGATACATTACAACTATTTACATTTCACAATATGATAAATGTTTGAATAATTACACTTATCTAAATACAGAAAATATAGTGACAGCTTGCTCCTTCTCCGGATTCTGAACATGACAAGGACACAAGGAGGACCATGACAAAAGTAATTGAGAACCACAGATGCCTCAGGGCCTGACCTCTTCATGGGAAGAATCCAAAAATGTGTTGACCAGGACTCTCCCATGAAGAACAACTGGAAGCATCAGAGATGTAACACCATCCAGAAAAGTCGACAAATCTTCCCTTCCCTTTACAACCCAAATAAAAATATAAAATTGTGGTAAAGATAGAGTTAATAAAAGTATGGGTTTTAAAGACAGTTTTTGCACCCCAACTAAACTATGCTTGAGAGAATTCTTTAGGCATCCAGAAAGAAATACTCAGTTCAGGAGAAGGTCACTTACCCAGTAAAAAGACTTAAAATAAATACTGTATGCCTGGTTTGAAATAGAATCCTTATTAGACCAGGTGGCCCTAGCAGTCACACTATCTATCTATCTATCTATCTATCTATCTATCTATCTATCTATCTATCTATCTATCTATCTATCTATCTATCTATCTATCTATCTATCTATCTATCTATCTATCTATCTATTGTACAAAAGAGAAAAGAAACATTATTCGATATGCAGAAACATATATATGTATATGAAAGATGATCAAGAAGTTCGTAGCCTGAGCCCGAATGTGTGTATTCAACAATGCTCCTATTGAGGGCATCCAAAATTAACTCCTACATACTAAAATATTTTAAATTACAAGTATCTAGCGTTTGTTGTTTATAGTGTAGGTTTCCTTTTTCATTTACAATTAAATTAACCTGAATTTCTGTCTAATTGATACTGGCTGTTAGGCTTTTGTAACCTAGCAATTGTAGCTCACTTGCATTTTGTTCTGAGCTCAACACTTGTGGTGATCAATTTTGTAACCTTGTCATGTGACACATGTTCCCAAAGCATCCCCAGACTGATGTTTATTCAATTATATTGTCACCAAGGATAAAAGCATCTGCTAAGCTAATACATGTAATGAGTTCAGAAAACAGCTAAAATCATTGAATTTCTAATGCCAGAAAACAGTATGAGTTTCATTATTTTTCCTAATTAACCTTGTACCAGGACCTGTGTTATACAGTATAACTAAGGCAAAATATGAACTGTAGGATTATATCATAGCAAGATGTTCTTCTGAGATAACCTAAGATCTGGCCAGTCTTCAACATCAAGGAGAGAAAAAAAATGTTGGCTTGATGGAGTAAATTATTTTGACGAATGAAAGAGTGAAAATAACAGAAACTACAGGGGTTAGAAACTATAGGTCTGTAGAAACCACTCTCCATTAACAATTAAACATTAGTAAGGTTTGTTTATGTTGGTTGGCCACAGTGCTGACTTTCTGAAGTTAAACTTCAATGCATTAAAAATGAAAGAATATTCATAACCAGAGAATATGGACTGAGAGAAATGTAATAATCATTTCATAACTAGGAATAAAAGTTGTATCCATCACTGTGACCAAGAGTCCAAAGAACAAAAGAAAAACAACATAAACTTGGTGCTACTTCAACAAACAAAGAAATACATTTTTTTAGCCAAGATCACCTGCATATTTTTTATGATGTAAATAGTGAAGTGCAAACATAACCAGACAATGTTCAAATAATATATACTGATAATTTGCTTTTGGCAGTCAAGCAGGGAAAACTGGTGAGGAAAGATGTTGACCATCCCCATTTTTCTTCATAACAATGTCTCCGCTGTCTTCTGTTGAAACCAGGGTTTATTCTCTAGGTTGTGCTTATTTTCCTTTTTATTGTTGTGTTTTAAGGCTTTTTCATATGTTTGTTTATTTAGTTTATTCTTTAGTGTTTAGGTCATATACTGCATCTTTAAATGCTCTATTTTGATATCACTTCCAATGGTGTCTTTCTGCCTTTGTATTGAGGTGAGAGAAAGGATCCCAGCAATGGTTCATCGTGAGTTGTTTTGAGTTTCTTGAAAGTATTGATTTTCTGGTTCCTGGGTTTATTGCTTTGAGTTTTTATTTCTTTGTAGTCAGTTGTCCTTTTGCCCCTTTTGCATTTAATCTTGACAAAGAAATTACTTCTTTTATAAAGATTATTTTTGGACATATCACTCAAGCATGAGGATTTGACAGTACTTCTCTCTTAATGGGAATTAATTACATATTTTGGGGGCAATTAACTTATTTTTTTAAGTTTTAAAGCCAGCTCCCCATTTTGGGCCTAGGAATGCTGAAGCCTGCAGGTGTTAGTTGTGGACTGGCAAGAGAAAGGTCATATCTGGTCTACTTTGTGGGACTTCTAAGAGGTCTCCCATTATTATCCAAGCACATAGAGTAAGCAAGAAAAATGTTTTATGGGTGGCACAGAAAAGCTTTGATAAAGTTAACAAAAATTTACTAGTATTTACAGGTTTTTATTAAATAGTACAATTTATAATCAGTGTTTCTCTTAATAGGTCAGATTAAAAACATTTTGATCACCAACTGTATGTTTAGCATATTAAAAAATATTGTAACAGGACAATCCTGAGCAGCCTCTAAACTCAAAATACACCCAGGGAAGCCAAGTACTAACAACACAGAAGTACAAGTAATACATAATTACACAAACTTAAACGATAAAGAACCAAAAAGGGTAAACCAATAAATTCCCCATCCTATACAACTTTATGCCATAATAGCTTTAAGCTTTTGTGTGGCTGATGATCTGCTTATCCACCATGTACATGAAATACTCTACCTCCAAATTACTTTACCAAACAGGTGTTTTCCTCTTCTAATCTATCTTTCCTTCCTTCTTCTGCCGTCACTCAATTTACCAATAAATTTCATGGTTCTTTCTATTTCTAGATAATCAAATTTTTAAAAACTCAATTCAAGGGTACATCCAGTTATGTGCAGGGATCACTTCTGGTGTCACAGAGGACAAATAGAAGCTCTGGTGCCAAACCAGATGAATGCTCTCTAATGGCACCAGCAGCTTCTGCTGTCCCAGACTAAAAATGTTCTAGTGGGATCCAGACAGGTTGAGTAGCCTACACACTACATAAAACTAGCCTGCAGCTCCCTCTAGTACAGTACCTTGGAAAACTCTTAATAACCTCATGGGAGTTCCTCAACCCTTTACCCAACCCAATTTGGAATTCTGGCAGTCAGATTCAATTTACGACAGATTCCTCTGGCATTAGTTGGATTATTCTTTGAGGCTGTAATATAAAAGATAATAATCAAGTTTAGATAAAGAGTTAGTTTAATATTTGAGTCATTGCAGGGTACTGTGTTTATAAAACCTGTAATTATCATTTTTGGTAGCTTTGTTGCAATGTGGGTTGAAAGATTTACAACTATGTTGCAGAAGGCGCTGTTGTTGAACAAAATGTGATTTTTTTTTTCATATAAAGTAAATGACTTGTGCTAATTACCATCCTAACAGTTACTGAAACAAACATAACATCTTGCCATATTAATTAAAATCATGGCAAGTTTCAGCAAGGGATGATTATTTTAAATATAATTAAAATATCCATCCATCCATCCATTTTCTAACCCGCTGAATCCAAATACAGGGTCGCGGGGGTCTGCTGGAGCCAATCCCAGGGCACAAGGCAGGAACCAATCCTGGGCAGGGCGCCAACCTACCGCAGGACACACACAAACACACCAAGCACACACTAGGGCCAATTTAGAATCGCCAATCCACCTAACCTGCATGTCTTTGGATTGTGGGAGGAAACCCACGCAGACACGGGGAGAACATGCAAACTCCACGCAGGGAGGACCCGGGAAGCGAACCCGGGTCTCCTATCTGCGAGTCAGCAGCGCTACCACTGCGCCACCCTAATTAAAATATACATACATCTATTATGTTTATAAGAATTATTTATGAACACTTTAAAATCACTTGAGGTTTTTTTTGTCAGTTTGTCAGGCACCACTTGACTCACCTGTACGAGAAAACCTGCACATATTTTTGTAATGTTCCACACATTTTAATTTTTAGTTATGCAAGACAACAAGCTTTTTTGGTTCCCAAATTCTGAAAATTCCTAGTTTGTAAGTCATTCTGGACCATATTTTAGGCAGGAAATTACACCGTTATGATAAAGAGTAAATCAGCCGGTGTCTTCAGCAAAAACGATTATGAAGACCTGAAGTTGTGCATGTCACATCAGCCTATCCCATGGTTGGGATATGCAAGGTCAAAGTAACTCCATTTTACAAAATTTCCAAAATATTTGGGATAAGTAATATAGGCACTTGAAGTGCAGTTTTATACTATTTCATGGTATCTGATCACAAATACAAATTTTTTTATATTTGATTCTTTATCAGTGGTCCTTGAAAAGCAACTCCCAGAAGGTTAAAAATGACAGATTTTAAACATAACGATGTAAGATACCGTTTTAGACTATTTCAAGGTTGGTGATTACAAATATGATGTGTGTGTGTGTTTTTTTTTTTTTTTGATGCTTTACTAGGGACTTAGTCCTCTAAATAATAATTTTCTATAAGAACTGAGAATATTTAGACTTTAAACATCTAAACTGAAACACATACTTTAATATTTTAAACATCTGATTCAGCTGTTCTTGTTTATTATATACCTCTACCTCATAAAGTAAATCAATATATTTCTTATTAACATCTTGACACAGGCCTGCTTACGCTTATGCTAATTCAGACTTTTAAGAATTTTTGTTCACTTTATTCAGCCTAGGAATGTGCAAAGCTGGAGTCTATCTGGAGTCGTACAAGACAAGAGCAAACCAGGCTGCTCATCACAGTGTACATTGACATACACTTTTATACTGAACTAGCTGTGTAAGCCCATGCTGTAAAAAGGCTCCTAGAAACCATGGATTCTGGCATTTCAATCAATCAATCGCATCGGTTATGCATTAGTGGCTAAGTGAGGTTCTCTTTGCTCTGCAGTTTCATTTTTCCAATGTGCTCACCTCCGTTTTCTATCAGCAGCTAAGCAAGTTTCTCTCTTCTCGGAGGTTTCATTTTGCCAATGTGCTTGCCTCGCTAGTGTATTAGCAACTAAGCGAGTTTCTCTTTTCTCCACGGTTTCACTTTGGCGACAGAATTGAATTTTTTGAGCTTCATTCTGTAGCCTTGCACTTCTGGGCCGCACAAACACACACACTCTTCCACGCATAGACGTTTATATATAAGATAATTGAGGGGGAAATGGAATTCCCAGAAAAAAATTCACACAACGACCTGCAGAACTTACAAACTTCACACAGTATGATGGGAGAATCTCATGTACCACACTGACCAGGGAAAAGAGTGCCAAAAACCAAGCTCTTAAAAAAAATGTTCTTTATTATACAAAATCCAAACTCCTGCTATTTACACTATTTTTCTACTGTGTACCAAAAGGGAAAAAAATAAAGTAACGACAAGATAAAAAAAAAACAAATTCAGCTACCTCTTACTGCCTGGCTACACAAGGCTGAGTCCATGTCAACAGTATAAGGTAGAGTGGGTTTGTGCAATCGCTCACTAATAAAACAGCAGTACAAAAAGCTGTAGTGGGGCAAGAGATAAGGCAGAAGTCAAAAATAGTTTGGATGCCTACCAGGAAAATCCCATTTAATTAAAAAAAGAAAAAAGAACTTAACATACTCACAAAAATGAGTGCATGTACTATCGGTTAATAGACTCTTATTGCCCACTAATGGCATTGCTAAGAAGGGCTAGTTTGGAGTCATCCCCCGAGATTTAGGCTCTCAGGTCCAAATGAGATGCCACCTTCTTGGGACATTTCCCTTTTATATCAGTTGGAAGCGGAAGGGGCAGGGTCTCTCTGGCTCTATTGCTCTCAGTGGTCGGTTTCTCTGCGCTGTGAGGGAAAAAGGAGACAAGACTGTTAGCACCCTCTCATCCCAGGGTGGTACCACATACCTAATGTGAGCCTGGAAGATAACCCGCTGGCACGCATATGTGACAAAGCACCAAACCACTCTCCCAGGCATCTGTCCGACAATAAACTTCTTTTTCTTCTTAGCCTTTGACAACCCGGTCTCACCTATAGTTAGATCCTTTTCCCAATTCATCTCCCAGTTTTAAATTCAAAGACGTACTGTACATGGTATTATACTGTAATTTGAGTCAATTGTGAGACAATCCCTAGAACCACTTCTGCTGCCAGGAATCTTCTCTAGAAAGTTATGTGGCCTTCACTCCAGAGCTCTTCAGGGGTGTCCATGCAACTCTGTGGCCCAAAGACAATTTAAAGGGCTTGGCACCCTTAGGATAAGAGGAAGAAGGACTTAACCTTTTCCAAGGTATCATTCTTTTATTTATTTATTTTAAGACCAGATATTTATTGAAGCTTAATAGGAAATGATGCACGGTTTACAGAAATGAATATTTGATCATAAATCCTACTCTGTCAATAATGTAAAGGAAAAAAATTAACAATGAAAATAAAAACAGAATACCCTACTCACTATCATCTCCCACCCATTCACCCCCTTATAATATCCCTGAGCAGCAGGGAAGGAGAAGATATAGGCCAATGATGCCATGACACACCACGTAGAAGACCCAAACAGTGAGCAAGCACCAATGTTGAGATGATAAAGAAGAAAAGTGGCAATCCATGTACTAACTACACAATAAATGTAATTGAACAATTTTATTGCCAATAGTAACCAAGAGCTCAAGAAGTGTTATATTTACTACAGATGCCTTCCAGAGGTAAAAATAATTAGATGATTACCAGCAAGATGCTAAAATTGCAATCATGCCCAGAAAACGTAAGTTCGACTGAGTAAGTGAGAAAGATAGAGAGGAGAGACCCAACAGAAGCTAAATTTGAAGATAAAAAGGATGTTCATACAAAGGATAGCTGAAAGAAATTGGTAAATAGAAGACTAAAATGCAGAAACGAGTGGAAATTTCCAAATCACATGTAAAAATATGCCAGGGATATTTGCCTGATAGAAGTGACAGTTTTAATATGAAACCAGACCTGTGGCAAAGTGCTTGCGGAAGGTAAGATAAAGATACTATCATCAACAGCAACATTTATTTATATAGTAGCAAATTTTCATGCAAAGTATGTAGCTCAAAGTGCTTTACAAGATGAAGAAACCCTAAAATTAGGCAA
The DNA here is from genome assembly GCF_016835505.1 of Polypterus senegalus. NCBI lineage: Eukaryota > Metazoa > Chordata > Cladistia > Polypteriformes > Polypteridae > Polypterus > Polypterus senegalus. The sequence goes on along the minus strand of NC_053156.1, from coordinate 210,241,110 downwards.
TACTGTACTAAGTCAGAAAGAATAAAATACTGTCAGATGCTGCTAGACTACCTGCCCCTTCCTGACAAAGCATTTTACCCAGATTGCAACTCAATTTTCTTTTGTCTGTTGCTTGCAATGGTGCCATCACATAGACACAGAACACAACACCCTATGAACACTTATACTGTATCTGAAGGGCCTCTTGTACCAGCAGTATGGGGGCTTTCCCCAAGTAATTTTGGCAAGACAAATTTTCTATTTTGTTGATTGATGCCTCCTTTCTTTTTAGCACCTTGTTGTCAGTCTGAAACGTGGTTACATTAGACAGCCTTCAAACCAGGAGCTGATGTATTAGAGCTGCGATGTGCCCAAAATTTTTGATGAATTATTAAAATGTTCTTAACAAAATTAGCTATAACACTTTTCATTTTCCTTTCAATTGTTTGAACCTGGCCACTTTATTTCCAATTACTAATCTATGACTTTAATCTCCTACTGATCATACAGAATTTACTATTGATTACATTAAGAAGTCTCATCCTTAACAAATAAACAAAATGTAGGAAATGTGTGTCATTTATGATTTATTAATGCAGTCCTCAGCATTGTATTGTAAACATTGGCATCTTATAATTTAATCTCATGCTGTGGTTATCATTTATTGTGGCATGGTGATTTGCACTGTTGATGTTGCTCAACTCAAGTCCCCTGGGTTTGATTTCCAGTTTGCATCTCGTGTTTACAGACTGAATGTCTTTCTGGATTCTCCTTCCTAAAGACAGACATGTTAGGTGAACTGATGGCTTTAAATTGGAGTGATGTCTGTGGGGTAGTGTGGGTGTGTGCCAAAGTGTTCCCTTTGATAGAGTGGCATCTGGTGTCAGTCTATCATTGACTCTTTTAATGGAAACATGGCATCAGAAAGTGAATAAGTGGTTTTTGGGAGTGTGCTGTAATTACATATAAATATGCATAACTTGGAATGGTTCTATAAGCATGGTGGAATGTTTATTGTTATACAGAGTACAGAGAAAAATCATTTTGTGCCTGCAATTTTAACCAAATTCAAACATCATTATCTGCAATGTGTAAATGTAAGCTATTTGGTGCTCTGTGGCTGTATCTGCCTAACTGTGTGTGGTGGAGTGGTAGAAAATGATTGCCATTGTTCTCTGACACAGACTGTGATAAGAGTAGGAGGGAAATGGGAGGTACGGTATGAGGAAGCAATGACAGGATGAACCAGCTAACTAGTGGAATGGGAACAAGGATCATTTGGCACCATCCTTCCAATAAAAATGGCTTCACAAGATGTCTGGTGGAGTGTGATAAGGCAATAACGAAAGTCGAGTAAAACCAAATGAACTACACAATATGTGAAATGTGAACATTAGTGGGGCAATGAAAATCTCACACATATTATTTGTTATTACATTATATAGAAATTTATGGGGGAAAAAAACAGAACCTGAGAGCTCCCAGTTTCCATATGTTTTTGTGTGCCTTGTATATCATTTAAGGCCAATACGTTAAACAAAACAAAGGGGTGCAATGCAATTTTATTGCAGAAGTTCATTTTTCCAGTTCCATCTAAGTACTGAAGTATTTGATATAAATTGAGTACACTTTTATATATATACAGCTCATATAATAAATGAAATAATTTTGAATCAGCAATGCATGCAATCCCAGCAAAATACCTCAACTGTTTTGATTGCAATAATACTTGCAACATAGTGTTAGGGTAAGGTATTATAAAGTAATCATCACTCAGGTCTTTAATCAGAAGATAATGAAAGTGGGCTTGAAAAGAACTGCAGGGAAGAACAAAAATTCTCATCAATTTGGTATCACATATAGTAAAGCATGCAAATGTTTACAAAATTCAGACTTTAATTAGTTTAGGATAATTCATTTCAGGCACATTTTAAATTCTTTCCAAATTTTTGCAAATTGTTGTTGACAAGGATGGCATGTTGGCACATTGTCTCATAGCTCTATGGAACAGCTTTCAATTCATAGGCAAGGGAGTATCCATGGTCTCCTTTATTTATTTAAGTTATTTTCACTTTCCTTTTTTAATTCTTACATCCCAAAGACATACAGGACAAGAGATTCCAAAACTGGCCTGGAACAAATACTATTGTGTGTGTGTGTGTGAGTATGATCTGAGATGAAGTATTATCATATTTAGATTTGGTCCCTGCTCTCATGTTTTCTGGGTAATATCTGACTCCTTACAACAAGTAGGTTCGGCAAATAAAACAAAAACTGGAACATTCCTTGTCCAGTAGGCTTTTTCAGCAAGCCTGTAGGGAATCTGTAATATATGGATAATCTTTAATTAGACTAGTCTTAGTATTACTATAATTTAGTCTCTCATCCCAAAAACGTATTACATTAACTGGCAACTGTAATTCGATGCAGAAATGAGTGAGTGGGTATGTCCTGCCATGGTCTGGTGTCTCATTCATGGGTTCATTCTTTCCTGTACTAAGTTAAGATTTGTAGTTTCCTCCAAAGTGAAATAAAATGAGACCCACAACAAGAAGCTTAGAGGGCAAGCCATGTTGTATGAGTTTTTGTCAATTATTTTATGTTCAGTTTTATGATCAGTCTGCGTCTTTTAGAAGTCTTCAGAGGAGGATGCGAATATTGAACGCTGTACGTGAAGTTAGTTGAATGGGGTTAGTGAATAAACAGCATTCGAAACACACTTCTGAGTGTGTATTTCCTTCATCCTTAAGAACACAACAGGCCAGAATCCTGCCTCTTCTGCCCAACAGGGGAACATTAGATTTCAGCGAGGCCACAAAGCAAAAATGAGTAGCTGGCAAAACAATGATGAAAATCTCAAAAACTATGACACAATCACATAAAGAAGGGTAACCATTAACCTTCAGCTTGCATAACTGTTGTTTTTGTTGACATTTGAATCATGTATTTATGTTAATGTTTCTTTTGTGTATTATCTGTGTTGTGTATTATACCTTGGTTATGTTCCATGTGTTTTGTGGGTGGTCCCCTAAGAGGCAGGGCCACCTGCCAGTCACCGCCAGTAACTGCCCTCAACCCTTTAAACCATATTTCCCATAGTTTCTGGCAGTTCTTTGTCAATACACTCTGGGGTGTGTTAGGCATTGTGTTTTTTGCTGTGAGTTTTGTGCTTTTTCTGTGATTTTCTGTACTTATGAAACATTGCTCTGATTTTGCCCTTTAACATTGGATCATGTATTAGAACTTTGTTTGCATTAGGAATTGTCTTTGTAGGCATTGTATGCTCTTTGTTCTCTTTGGAGCTTAATAGTTTTGTTCATATCATTTAATTAAAAATACATTTTTATTTTATAAAGATTGTTCTATGCCCTTTTTGTGTCTAGCCAGAGACTTTTCACCTTTGACTGTGTTTACCCCCAATGGGCCTTATTGGACATGCTTTTCGTACTTTTAGGAGTTACATACTTTCGATCTCATAGATCACAACAGTTAACAATAAATTTCAAAAATTCAAAGAACAGCTCAAAAAAGCAAATAAGGCACAAAGGAATTGCATAAAGCAAACAAATTCCCAAAACAGAGTCCAGTGATCATACTTCTTTAAACAGATCAGAAAAAACTGAAAAGATAATAAAATCCAAAACAGAATAACACAAAACGCATGCATGGCTTCAACGAAAAATAATGGTTCCCACTCCTAGGCTGTAGCACTCAGTTTAAATCGGGAGGACCCAGGACTGGTGCCATTAGGCTGGTTTTTGCCTCTTGGGGCTCTACCCTGAAAGAGCAAAGAAGTTGTTGCATTTAATAACACTATGGTACACTATTACAAAATCATATACAAGATGAAATCAACAGAAAAAATATAAAGATGTGAAACTTTAAAAAAAAATGTAAAAAAAACAACAACAGTACAACATCTAAACATGCTAAACAATACTCAGCCCTGCCAGGATAGGCTGATTATAATGAATGGGGTGTATATAGGAATTTAAGATTAATAATAAGCAAAAAGTAACACTAAGCAGGTATCCCATAAAATGAAAAGAAGAAACAGTTATAAGAAACAACAACATTTATTCTACATTTTGACACAAAGGATGTAGTTCAACATGCATTACAAGATGTCAAAGAAATTGTTACAAGAAAAGAAAAAAGCAATTTAAATTGGATAAGAATAATAATGAACAAAAAGTATCCAAAAAATAAATAATGCAAATTTATATAAGATAAATATATAATTAAGAGAAGAATAGTCCTAAAATTTAAAACTGTTTTTTCCAGTCTCTAAATTTGAGTCCAATGATAAGATCAGGTGGCCAGGACAGAGGGAAAAAATAAAAAAAAATCTCCAGTTAAGCTGGAGAAGAAAACAAAATCTCTAGAGGTTGCAGGCCAAAAGATCACCCACTGGTCATTCAACCTAACATAAATGTTATTGAGAAGTTCTTTACTGTATTTTTGTAGGCTTCGTCTTAAAGAATTTCATGCAGTGGGTCTAGAGGCAGGTTGGGGTAAGCGCTTTTATTCAAACATTCATACATCACAGGTGACTGCACAGGACTTTAATCAGGTGGTGGTGTCACAGAAGAACTGAAAAAGAAAACAGAGAAAAGTAACGCTTAATAATAATTGCAGATTTATTGAAGAGTATGCTAATTTTAACTATATCTAGCTCATTAAGTGCTGAACTGAAATGTAGCTACAAAAAAAGACGAATTAAAAAATTGGGCTTTTTAGTTTTTTATTGATCTCCAGTGATTCCGGGCATATCTCTAGTTGTAAAGTATTTAATATTTTTGGTGCATGACAACAAATGGCAGCCTCACAACTTCTTTTATGCTTGGCTGTTGGAATGATAAGCAGCCCACTATTAGAAGATCTAAAGTAACGACTTGGAATGGAGGGGTACAGGCACTCCAAAATATAAGAAGGATTTATATACCATTAGTAGTATTTTAAAATCAGTTCTAAAGGACAAAGGTAACCAATGCAATGATGTTGAAACTGGTGAGATGTGCTGCTGCATTCTGGACTAACTACAACTGATTGATGTCTTTCTTAGGTATCAGTAAATGGTAACAACTAACTGCAGGATGGATGTCTGTAATAAATTAGGTAAGCATTAGGTTAGGTTAAGTAGTCTTTATTATCTCAGATGCAGTAGGTAAGAACAAAAAGTTATGAAAGAGTTACACTGATAAAAGAAAAAAGGCTAAGAGACAACAGGAAAAACACCCAGAAGATTTCTACAAATAAGAAAAATTATCTTTAACAGATATAAAGTATAAAAATTGTTCTTCCGCTCTGCACGGCTCACCTTCATATTTGTTGTTTTTTTGTGTGTCTTGAAAGTTTATCAAACAAATGTAAGTTGCTTCTTACCAATAAAATCCCAAACAATTTCCTAATAATTAAAACACTGTACCTCATTCTGTTCTCCTGAGGTGTGTTATATACAGATGGACTGAAAAAGTGAATAATTATCACTTTTAAAAATAAAAAAACAGATTTTCATATCCATAAACTGTTATAAACAAATAAAAGAAATATGCCTGAAAGAGTAAAAAAATTGATCATGAGAAAAATTTCATCACTATATTATGATCATAAGGAAAACCACATTTTGTGTGATGGTTGTGAAGAATCAGACCTTTAGGAAGAATATTATAAAAGCAACACCACTGATACATGTAATAGATTTTTCTAAAAACTACTTCTGTGTTAAAAGCTAATAAACATAATCAAGGTCACAAAAGATCCTTCAGTGGAGTGATCATTAAATTCCACAGTAATACCTAAGAAAGAAACAAGCGGTAAATGCAAAATTCACTTCAATTATTCCACTTAAGATACTAATGTGCTGTACACAATTATATTATAATAAATTGTTAAATTAATGTAATCAGTCTGTAAACAGTTTTTTTTTCTTTCAGTACAGAGTGATTTGCAAGCATAAAAGAATACAAAGCAGGAGCAGATTCATAGGTTTATAGGTTCATAGGGTCATTATTGTCACAACTTCAAAGTCTAGTGAAATTCTTCCTTGCATATACTAATCAACATTCAACATGTCACCACTCTCTGCCACTATGAACTGTGAGTACAACAACCTTTCATTGAAACATCTGTTTTCCCTCAAAACTCAAAACTTCTGTCTTCCTTTTCTGAAATAGCTACTTTACCTTGAAGTTAGACTTACTTTATAATAGAACATGAAATTAAAGTGAAAGCACTTATCCCTTTAGATTTTTCCACATTTTACTGTTACAGGTAAGGGAGATGATGCCCCTACTCATTCACACTGGGTTGCTGTAATAGATGCATTGGCCGAAGACGGTAGAAACAAACCCAAACAAAACTAAGGAGAACATGGAAACAGAAGACACCTACTGTAAAGTAGGGTCTAATGAGGTGGCTACCTTATTTATTAAGCATGGATCTTATTATGTAATCATGATTTCAATATAACTTCTGCAACAAAGAAATTTAGATAGGAAAATGTATATCTGAACAATATGCGTTTCAACAAGTAGGAATTTCCTAGAAAAATATGTGTATGTCATTGATGCATGTTAAAGGAAAAGCTTACGGGCTCATCTAAGATATATGATACCCTACTGGGGTAAGAGGGGGTTCTGTCACTAATCTGCTCCTAAGAGACATCACCTCTAGAAAATCAAGATAGCTATTTAAGTTATTTCACTTTTGTGCCCTTGTGCATCTCCTTTGTTTAGTTTGTATTACAATTATAAAGTAAGTAAAATAATATATATATTGTCAGGGATGCCAGGGGCAACGACCCGGCCGGGACACCGTGAGGGACCGGATGTGGGTCTGCGCCTACCCTGGATCATGTGGGGGCCGCCGCCCTGGTTGCTTTGCGGGCCACAGGTTGAGGGCTTGGAAGCCCCACCTGACAGGGGCCCGTGGTCACCGCCAGGAGGTGCCCTAATGCCTTCCACCACACCCGGAAGTGCTGGGGGGAAGATTTAAAAGGACACCCGGTGAGCAGCCGGGAGAACAACCAGCACTTCCGTCATGCTGGGGGCGTGGCCAACGGGGGAGTGTCGGGAACACCTGGAGCTCATCCGGGATATGAATAAAAGGGGCCGTCTCCCTTCATTCAAGGCTGGAGTTGGGTGGAAGAAGGACGAGGCACGAGAGGAGTGTGGAGGCAGCCCGAAGAAAAGGCATTGTGTGGCCAGGACGGTGTATTGGGGTTTGTGGTGCACGTGACTTTATTAAAGTGAAATTAAAGTGTGGTGGTGGAAATCAACATGTCCGCCTGTCTGTGTCCGGTCCGGGTTCACAATATATATATATATACTGTATATATATATATATATATAGTATGCCTAATATTTACCTGATGTATAGCTTATTGAGGCATCGATACATTTAATGTTAAAAAGAACAGCAATACAATACAAGAAATCATATTAGTATGTTGGAAGTTCATCATGCTTCTAAAGGGTAAAATGTTGTTGCCTCAAAATCGTACTAGATAGGGCAATCAATCTGGTATTTCTCTTTCAGAGAACCAGTAGGGACACCTGGTGCCACTAGAAGGAGTTCGGCCCATAATACACCTGGAAATATTATCATCTGAAAAACCCAGAAGTGTTTTTTGTAGGGGACCTAGGAGAGGTAGGTACTGCAAATTAAAAGGCTATTCTTTCCTTGGTTGAGGAATCTTGGTTTTTTGAGGTAGCAACTGAACGAGGGTTCTTCTAACTGAAGGAAGCTCAGAAGTCACAAGAATGTAGGGTTATGTTAGTGGGTAAGTAGAGTAGCCACACTACAGGGCACTAAGGGAACCTTCTCTGTTCAATTCGGAACTGATGCCTTAGTCTTGGTTTATCAGCTTGCTTGAGTACCTCTTTTTCCTGCCTGTAACTGTTACTTTGTTTTCTTTATTAAGCCCTTTTTTGTTGCCACTTTAAGGTTTCTGATCGTTACATGTGTCTGGGAACGGATTATGAGTGTCAACTCTTCTTTATTCAGTCAACAGATGTTTAAATTTTCATGTCACAAATATTTAGATTGATACATTTTTCCTCTTTGAATTGTCCAATTGTATATATTGGATACAGTAGATATAAGAGGTGAAGTAACATTGTTGCATCATATTAATAATATTTTATTTTAATCTTATGTTATACAAGCTGTGTTACCCAGCTTCACCTGATAGAGTTAATAATGGGTTTAATGGGTTAATAAGACAATGGGTTTCTGTGCCGTCTGTTAACTGGGTGTAACAGAACTACTATGTAACTAACGGCGTGCTTTTCACTTAGTAAGTACAGTTAAACTACAAAATAACGCATATGGCAAAAAAAAAAATGAAAGAGAAAAACTCCAACAATAAGTTATTACTAGACATAAAGAACACAAAGCCCTTAAAATGTAGGGCCAGAAAATGTGAGCTGTGCTAAAAAACTATCTGACTGATGCAGGAAAATAAAAGGAACATGTTGTACAGACAGAGAAGACAGTTAAAGTAGGATTCAGAGACAGAGAGTGCAGCTGTGGCTGGTGACGCACCTTGGTGTCTCTTCTAGAGCACCGTCACACAAATTTCAATTTAATATTGCATAATTTCACACAGCACTTTCAAATATACTATACAGTAATGTTTTTATTTTCTGTGTAGCTCATCTCAATTTTTTTGGTGATTGTGGGATGTTATATATTGCTAAAAATTTACAATGCAATTGTCTACATTAATAATATATTACTCTACAAGATATGTACATTTTCAAATGCCTCAACTTTTATTATTTTTTTATATTTTATTTAAAATAATGCCTTGTCTGTTGGGTTTTATTACACTGTATAGCTGAATATCAAAACATCTGCTTTTTATCATAACACATATAGCAAATACAAAATATGTCCAGCCTGCAGTCATTCCAAGTTATCTCTGTAGCACAAGTTTTGCCAGTTGGCTCAACTTGCCCGTGTCTGTTACTGACTTTTAAACTAAGCCAAGAATTTCTTTTCCACCTGACACATGCTTCTTACCAACCATCAACAATGGATTCTAGTCCTCACACGTCAACACTTGCTATCTGTAACATTTTCAGGCTTTGTTGTCTAGCAGTACGGCGGAGTGCTTAGTTGGAAGTGAAAACTCTTAAATATTGTGGTGTGGTTGTCCAAGATGAATTGAACATACTGTGCAACAACTTCTACTGGAAGATCTCCATGTAAGAAGCGACAACTAGAGATTTGTAAAAAATGCAGAAAAATATTAAATGAAAAATATATTTTTCTTCATTATACTCGCCCATCTATCTTTTTATAAAACAGCTAGTTCAGTTTCTGAGACAGTTTTAAAGGCATTGATTAGTGCAGTAAATTGACAACAAAGTTATATATCAGTTCACTAAGGAGAGAGTTCTGGGGAGTCATAATTCATACATTGGATCACAGAACAGAAGGGAAAGCAGCTTTAGTTTATTTCAGAGGTACCACATGTTCTTCATCCATTATTGTGCAATGAAGTTAGCAGGAAGGTAGTTATTGGAGATTGCTCTTAAATGAGCATGAGATCTAAATAGTGTGGACAGGTGAGGCATTGTGCTTTTTGAGACGTGCAGTGCGTATTACAATTGCAGTAGCATTCCAGTAATGTGAAAGAAGATATTACCTTTGTGAAATAACTTTTGGCAGAGGAAACAATATGTTCTGATGCTAATTTTTCCTTTAGCCTTTTTGTTTTTTGTTTAATCAGTTTTCTTTGCAATGTTTTGTATTGTGCTAATTTTGGTAAACTGGTTTAATTTTCATATTTTATTTTAGTGTAGAGGTCTTAAAAGTTGATCCTGTATGGCCATAGTGGCATTCGGATTTTGTTCCAACCCAGCTGCTTAATGAGAATTCATTTACTGCTATTGAAACACATATTGCTCAAGCAACACTTTAAGCTTTATTTTAGTTTTCTCACTTGTTAAGATTCACCACATTTGCTTACTTGTGTTAGGCTTAAATAACAACAATTACTAATAAGATGCAAATGACAAAGGAGCTATCAGTTCTCCATCTAACTTGTTTCCATTTACATCTGTGTGCATTCGCCATGAACTGTTTGGCTTAATAATATTTGGAAGGAAATGAAGAGAAAAAAGTGAATGACTGAGAACTACAAATCCACTTAAGGATACAAGTCATTTGGATGATGTTCTTGAAAAAAAAAATTACAATATAAAAATGACCTAAGGTCTGTTCCAGAAAGTGCGATTAAATAATCCTGAATCTCAGAACAAAATCCGTCTTTATTCAGTGTAATTTTGAACCTGCAGATTAATTGGTTCCAGAGCCCTAGATTTCAGTTAGTTCACACAATCCCAGATAGGTTGATCTTGATTAACGCACATTCATGGCAAAAATTACAAGTCAATCAACCACATGTGAGCAGAGCAAGACATGCTAGTGGCAATGCGATGAAGATTACCTGCACATCCGACAATATAGGAGCAACACAGCAGCTAAGGAAAGGACGATGGCATGAAGGAATACCACTAAAAAAGTAAAAGCGTAAAACAGTTAATCAGTGAAATCTGTGTAAACATTGTATGGTAAATTGTTGTATTGTGTTACATGTACCTCTGGTGATATTACTTTACTTGAACTGTTATATGTCCTCAAGTAAGCATTGTATTCCATTTTTGCAATTTTAATATCATCAAAAAGTGTAAATAAGACTAAAGCCATTTATGGTTCCAGCTTACATAAGAGCTGATCTAGTTTTATTGCGAGAGATGTCAAATGTGCCAGCACTGAATCCTGTATTGTCCAGTAATTGTGACAAAAGAAACCAAAGGTTAATTACTGCACAAACCAACAATGGAAGACTTACAGAGCTCACTCTTCAATTCATAACTTACCCTGTTCAAACATGAGTCCTCAGATATTTGTCCTTAATATCTGTAGAATAATTATATGCGCGGCATGTCATATTATTTTAAGAATGAATAAGAAGACACATTGATATTTGTACTGGGTTTTTGATATACATAATTGTGCATTATTCATAAAAACAATTAGGTAAATGAACTACAATGCAATGCAGAAATAATACTGTTGCATTATTCTTTATAGAATCCCAAACTGAAACTGCATTGATAAGCATATTGGGTATACGTATCTGCTGAAGTGGAGAGTCTCTAAAGCCATGTGCTTAAAGGGTGAGGAACAGAAGGGATAAAATTGGGCAGCTTATTCCACCAGTAAGTCTATTATCAGTTATTATTGCTCAGAAAATTGCCACAGTTGCTTAAATTCCTTACCTGTGGTTCTGTGGAATTCCCCTTTGATGCTGGTTATTTATTTTTGTCTCAAAAATTCAGACCCTGTGTGTATGTTTGAGTAGACACCACAAGTTAAACTCAGTTTGCGATTGCCTTGCCAGTACGTGTGGCATCTCCAATGTTGTGAAGAAAACTTCCCTTTACAAAAGAAAAAGAAAAAGAAAACAAACAAAAGAAAAAGTTGATGATTTACATTGATGTCAGCTCAAAGTCACAATGTGTGTCACTGAACATGTTATATTAATTTCATGCAGTCATGTCATATGACTTTCATGCAGACCCTCCTCTGGGCATGCCAGAATGACTGATCACGGACTGATTACTTTTTAATGGGCAGAATTTTATGAAGGAGTTGTTGTTTCTGCATCGATTTTTCGTTCAGGTAGTGCATGGCATTTTCAACATTTGATAGCTTTCTCTCTTTCCTAAATATTGCAGATGGAATCAACATTTCTGACAAGATATTTACAGACTTTGATCCTATGATCAAAGATACTCTGGTCCTTAACTATTGAAGCTGAAAAACTTTAATCCTTACATGGTAAACCTTTTCTTTTGCAGGTTAGTTTCAAAGCATTGGTTGCCCCTTAACTGAGCTAGATTTCGTCGAATCTTTCTTTCTGGAACAGGCAAATGCCGAGTCTGTTCCAAAAAGCAGTATTAGTGAGTTATTTGCATCTTTGGTCTCACGGATCACATGATTCTGACTTAATTTGTTCCAGAAATTTATATTTGGATTACTGTGAAACCCAATTTATTTCAACCGGATTTTGCAATAATTTTGCTTTCTGGAATAGACCTTTGACATGGCAGAATGAAAACACCAACAAGCAATAAAATTAAATATGATCTGTGATTGGCAAGAATTAGTTTCTAATTAAGCAATGAAACTGAAACAATGCCATCTTGGGGCAATCATGTTTTGACTGCTGCGGTGGGCTGGCGCCCTGCCCGGGGTTTGTTTCCTGCCTTGTGCCCTGTGTTGGCTGGGATTGGCTCCAGCAGACCCCCGTGACCCTGTAGTTAGGATGTAGTGGGTTGGATAATAGATGGATGGATGTTTTGACTGTCTGGAGAGGACAGTACCATTATTGTTTTTTTGATTTTCTTTGCAAGTTACAATCTGCCAAATATACAAGAATCACTTAGGTTGCTCAGTCTTTTTATACAACCATACAATGTAACTTGGTTTTTGTAGCATTTTTCGCAGAGTGCAGGTGCAGAGCTCTGTGAACAATTCTCAGTTAAAATACAAGTATAGATTATACTAATTACTAAATACAGAACTGGTACAAATATAATTGCAGATTTGTTAAAATGTACAAAGAATAAGTTAGAAACTGATTACACATAAATGGAAACCAATAATATCTGTCCATTAATTAACTGATGAACTATGGCTAGTTGACAAAAGAGGATATTAGAATTGTAAAAGAGAAAATCAAAAATAAAGTCACAGTCCTGGAAACCTCGACCTTTATGACCATTTTGTTGCACAGTGTAATAAATAAAAATGATGAAAAGTATGAGTTTTTAGAGATATTAATGCATTTTTGTTAAATAATACAAGTAAATATTTTAGTCTATGTGTAAATGTATAAATTACAAATTATAAAGATATGTATGGCATAATTGTTTTCTAGTTTCAGCATATTGCAGTCAAAATATGGTTTATGCTGTACATTATATTAAGTAGTTTCATCAAGGTTTTGTTCTTTCAAGTTTTCTTCCTTATTTTATATTGTAAAAAATAAAGTACCAATGCATAAGGAGGTAGTATGAATTAATGGCTAAGGTGCTGAACTTGGGTCCTCCCTGTGTGGAGTTTGCAGGTTCTCCCCGTGTCTGCGTGGGTTTCCTCCCACAGTCCAAAGACATGCAGGTTAGGTGGATTGGCGATTTTAAATTGGCCCTGGTGTGTGCTTGGTGTGTGGGTGTGTTTGTGTGTGTCCTGCGGTGGGTTCGCACCCTGCCCTGAAAGTTCTATCTATCTGTCTTTGCCATTGTTGGTGTTCATTTTTGGTTCAAGAAAAGCAAATCTGTCATCCACAAGCCTTATGGTATGGAAGTGACTGCAACCCGATACAAGATGTTTCCCTAAGATATCCCAAATCCACAAAAAATAAATAAATAATTTCAACAAATCTCTAATCCTAAGAGAACACCAAGTCATAAATGACTGCCTTGTTCTGTGGAACATATTCTAAGATGAAACGTCTCCAGAAACATAAACAGTCATTTTTATCATTATTACTGCTAAGTTCTTCCAGGAAGATGACAATTTGAATAAAAACAGCATATCAGTGCCAACTCAGGTCTTTAAAAAGTTTTCCTTCTGTTTGGTCTGCTTCCATCTTCCATTTGAGCGTAAACTGCAGGAAGTGGGAACATTTGCCACATGTAAAAAGGAATTTGCCTTCACTTTAAAGGTGACTTTTAATTAAAGTTCAAGGAAAAGTCACATCGAAAGTATGACAATGTTGCATTATCATGTTTCTTGTTAATGACACACTGCCTTGATAATAATGAGGTAGATGGTCTATGATCCACCCTACATAAAAGAGTTGGGCTGTGTTTGTGATGTAAACATAGACACCTGCGAGCCCTGTGTGGCTAATGTGAGCATTTAAAAAGTTGCTATTATTTTGATCTAAAAGGAAACAAGAGCCAAAGCACCTTATTACCAACAACTGATTCCTGTTTACAATTACACAGTCTGCTATTAACTTTTACTAGTGCATCTGAAGCATGTCCTCCTGTCACCATCAAGTGTGTTGTCAGATTTCAGCTCTTTGCCAAGAAAGAAAAAAAAAAATAAGGTGGGTCCACTCACATTTCAGGCGTTTCATGGAAGTAGCTAGCTATCACATCAACAACAAGAATGAGATGGGAAAGATGGATAAAAACCAGAAGCACGTTTAAATGTCTCAGTGTTTGGTCATTTGAAATTTCCACCCCATTCTCAGTGTAAACACTGGGCCTTTGAAATGAATGACTTTACATCACAAGTGCAAATACCTTAAAAAATGTTGAGAGGGTGCTTCCGCTTTATCGATGGGCCCATTAATCTTCAAATGGTGCAGAAAGCCTGCAAGAAGATAAAAAGCTACCAGCTCTGTCACATGTCATTTGCCTGCATTTTTTGATGGAAAATAAGACTCAGTATGAAAAGTAGGCGTAGTTTGAACATTTTTGATAACTCGTGCTATTGACTTTACAATGAAAAAGTAACATTTCTCATTATTTTAATTTTTCCTGTTTATGGGACATTTTGGGAGACAAAGGTTATACTTGTGAAATGTGCAAGGTTAAGACACCAAAAAGGAAAAACATTTGAGTGTTAGTTTTGAAATTTTTTTAACATAAGTTTAAATGTTGTATCCTTTATATCTAATTATGTATTGATCTCTAAGCCATGTACGGTATCTCTAAGCATTTTATGGGTTTGTAATGGACAAATATGGAGAAAGAATTATGTGTGACAGTGCCTCTAATTTTTGCTCTGTCTGTTTACAGTGGTATACAGTGGAAGAGAGAAAGCCCCTGAGGATGACCGAGGTACAGTCAAAGCCTTGTCACTTCCAGACCCAGCAGTATATAACTCAAAGTTCCACCAGAAGTACATGTTCACACACGGTCCATGTTCTGAAGAGACATACAGTACAGTATATAAATAAATGCAGAGTTGAATCTGAGAGGTACAGAGCAAAACAGTTTTAACTAAAGAAATTAGTACTCAAGGGTACAATAACTGAAATATAGGCAATTGCCTTGAAAACACAGCCTTGAAACTGCTCGCTTTACAGGTAAGGTCAGGCTTTGGGGATCTCCGCACTGATCATTGCTCTGCTCCAAAAAGGTGACACCACCTTTCAGGGATGTTTGCTTTTTATACTGTTCATGTCAGAAAGGGCTGGGCTTCTCTGTCTTAATTGCACTGTGAGGGAAACAAAAGAAAACAAGACCATTAGTAACAGCCTCCAACCTGTCTCAGTGGGATATCGTATACCTCAGATGAGTCTGGAAGATGATCCTCTGACACACATGCATGACAATATAAATATATAAATATATATTATAAGGCTGCTGATAATTGTAATTAACACATACAATTAACGTGTAAAAAAGTATGCAAAAAAATTTGTTAATGCAATATTATTAATTAAATCTGTTTAATCTGAACTTTGTTGTTAACGAAACAAAAACAGATTGTGAGACGCGTTAGATGTTTATAGGTCTGGGTCAGTTGTCGGCTGGTTGGTGAGCTTCTAAATGGCAGGTGAAGAAGGCCCCCTTTCTACTCTGCCCTCCTTATCAGAGTTCTTCTCTTGTCTGATAAGTGCTTGTGCTTGACAATGTGTTTATATCTATTGTAAAAGGCACTATAAAGGTGCCCACCTCGCCCCAGCTGGACACGGAGGCATACGTAAAATAAAGCAATTATTTATTTTTCTTCAGCTGGGGGGCATATCTTCCCTGCATCCCACAGCCACAACACAGTCCCAAACCACCAAATAAGCACCAACAAACTCTTCTTTTCCTCCACCACTCCTCCGTCAAGCTTCGTCCTCCTCCTCCCGACTCTGGCCCTTGAGTGGTGGTTGCTGTGCCCCTTTATAGTCCGCCAGGAAGTGCTCCAGGTGGTTGTTTGCCGAGTGATGGCTGAACTTCCTGGTGTGGCGAATATGCTGCCCATATGGGCTCAGGAGTCCCAGCTGCAGCACCCCCTGGCGGTGCCTGTGGGACCCAACAGGGCTGTACCCAACTCCGATTCCCATGGAGCCCTGCGGGAAACCGAGGCACCACTTC
The DNA here is from genome assembly GCF_016835505.1 of Polypterus senegalus. Classification (NCBI taxonomy): domain Eukaryota; kingdom Metazoa; phylum Chordata; class Cladistia; order Polypteriformes; family Polypteridae; genus Polypterus; species Polypterus senegalus. The sequence continues at coordinate 210,225,007 of NC_053156.1, read as the reverse complement.
AACCCAGGGGAGCGTCCAGGGGAGGTATTGTACCATCCAGGGCTGCTCCCCCTGAATATACAGTGAAGGGGTGTCCCGGCTGGGTAGGGACTCTGGCTATCTGCCACATACTATATATATATATATATATATATATATATATATATATATATATATATATATATATATATATATATATATATATACACAGGTATATATAGCATGCTACTAAAGCATATAGATTGTTATTATCTTTAAAAAATATTTTCTGATTGTCAATCTCTGCAGAGCAAGAAAACAAATTATTAAATTAAATGTGATTTATTCTGGGGACCATGGCAGTACAGATGTTAGTGCTGCTTTGTAATAGTTGGAGTCCTAACTTCAGAGATAATTCAAGGGTGCTATCTGTGTGAAGTCTGCAAGTTCCCTCAGTCTGTCTGCTTTCTTCTTTGGGTATTCCAGTCCCCTTCCTCTTCCATTTTAGTTAAGATCGATTGGCAACCCTAGACTGGGCCATTATAAGCGAAGGTTGGGTAGTGTAAGTGTGTCCTGCAATAAACCTTCACTATGTTTTTTTTTTTCCTTCATTGAGCCTGATGCTTTCAGAATACTATCTATGAATCTATGTCCCATTAATAATGCTTCTGTTTCTCACAATAATGTACTGAAGGAGACTCAGAAAATGAATGGATGTGCGAATATATATTTAGTAGATTCAAAGGGAACTATACAACATGAATAATTCTGTTTTATCCATCCATCCCATCCATCCTCTTCCACTTATTCGGGGTTGGGTCACGGGGGCAGCAGCTTAAGCAGAGAGGCCTAGACTTCCCTCTCCCCGGCCACTTCTTCCAGCTCTTCCGGGAGAATCCCGAGGCGTTCCCAGGCCAGCCGGGAGACATAGTCCCTCCAGCGTGTCCTGGGTCTTCCCCGGGGCCTCCTTCCGGTTGGACGTGCCCGGAACACCTCACCAGGGAGGCGTCCAGGAGGCATCCTGATCAGATGCCCGAGCCACCTCATCTGACTCCTCTCGATGGGGAGGAGCAGCGGCTCTACTCTGAGCCCCTCCTGGATGACTGAGCTTCTCACCCTATCTTTAAGGGAAAGCCCAGACACCCTGCGGAGGAAACTCATTTCAGCCGCTTGTATTCACGATTTCATTCTTTCAGTCACTACCCATAGCTCATGACCATAGGTGAGGGTAGGAACGTAGATCGACTGGTAAATTGAGAACTTTGCCTTACGGCTCAGCTCTTTTTCCACCATGACAGACCGATGCAGAGCCTGCATCACTGCGGATGCCGCACCGATCCGCCTGTCGATCTCACAGTCCATTCTTCCCTCACTTGTGAACAAGACCCCAAGATACTTGAACTCCTCCACTTGGGACAGGATCTCTCCCCCAAGCCTGAGAGGGCACTCCACCCTTTTCCGGCTGAGGACCATGCTCTCGGATTTGGAGCTGCTGATTCTCATCCCAGCCGCTTCACACTCAGCTGCGAACCGTTCCAGAGAGAGCTGAAGATCACGGCCTGATGAAGCAAACAGGACAACATCATCTGCAAAAAGCAGTGACCCAATCTTGAGTCCACCAAACCGGACCCCTTCAACACCCTGGCTGCGCCTAGAAATTCTGTCCATAAAAGTTATGAACAGAATCGGTGACAAAGGGCAGCCCTGGCGGAGTCTAACTCTCACTGGAAATGGGCTCGACTTCCCCTCCTTGAACCGTCACCATATCGTGGTGGAGGGGTTTGCGTGTCCCAATGATCCTAGGAGCTATGTTGTCCGGGGCTTTATGACCCTGGTAGGACCACCCAAGGCAAACTGGTCCTAGGTGAGGGATGAGACAAAGAGCGGTTCATTAAACCTCCAAAGATGAGCAAAAACTCTGGACAATGTTCTCCCTTGCCCGGACGCGGGTCACCGGGGCCACCTCTGGAGCCAGGCCTGGAGGTGGGGCTCGATCGGGCACAGCCCAAAGAGGTAACATGGATCCTCCTTCCCATGGGCTCACCACCTATGGTAGGGGCCAAGGAAGTTGGGTGCAGTGTGAGTTGTAATTCTGTTTTAATTCAATTTAATATTGTGTAGTGTTTGTAGCATGAGAAATGGTGCAGTGGTTAGCATTGTTACAGCACAGCCCGAAGAATGTTCATTCAATTCCTGGTCTGGTTTTGTGATACTATGATCTCTGCTGTCCCATCTACAGTATATCTTGTTCATAATGCTGACAATATTGATGTTAGAACTCTGTCACCCTTTAATTGAAAAAGAGTTTTTAAAAAGTGAATACGATTTGCCTTAGCACTCCTGTTGTTTATTGAGGGTATTAATAAACAGACATGATCTACCATTTTCGCACTGCTGTTTTTATAATCAGAAATCCTAATAAAAGTAAAATGTTCTGTTATCTAAGAAATATATACTGTATATCTTACAAAAAAAAAAAAACTAAACTAAAGATGGGCTGATTTATGTAACTCATTTATCCATAGCCAAGTGCATTTATCAGTTCATTGCAGGTTTTGCGGTACTTTAACGTTGTGGCAATGCTAAAATGGGTGGCTCCACCAAACCTTGCTCTTTGAAGCTAATGAAGGGATTTTTCTGGCTCAGAAAGCCATTTAGATTACCTTGTGCTTTGCAATGAAATTTGGAATGAAGAAAGCTGTTAGTTGCAATCACAGATGCAAAAATTATAGTTTGAAAAGGGTGGTAATCTGAGACAAAGAAATAATAAAGGGGCTTCTGCAGTATGTGACTGGTGAAAACGTTTTCCCTTTTAGAACTTTCTATTCACTTTTTTATGCTGCTTTTCTGATTACAAGATCAATGGACAGGAATTTTATTCAGTATAGTTTTGTATAGTACTCTTCACTGACTATAGCCTCTGAGAGTTGTAACATATTTACAGGTAAAATACAATTACATTTTTTTTACAAATCACATAATGTTCACATATAATACGAGATGCTAAGTTAAACAAAGCAGTTTAAAATTGACTAACATAAATGGATCTTAATAAATATTGATAGAAACAGGTACAGTTCATCAGTTAACATAAATAACTTCAGATAGTAAAAGTAATATAAATAACTGAGCTATGGAATGGTAATTTAATTCAATCATTGTGTAGAGTCGGTATGTTCTTACATTTTCAGCATGTATTATACTCCCATTTTCTCTCCAGATGTTACATTAACCAATAAATTTAATTTGGTCCAGTATGAGTCAATGTGGATTTATGCTTTAGTGAGCCCCTTGATAGACTGTTATGGACACTTTTTACTACTTGGAGATAATTTTACACACTGAGACTTGTCTATTCAAGTAGTCAACTTCAAGCGCTGTGATGAAATGCGCACGCCGGTGTGGTTCCCTATTTACCTGACGAGGTGAGAAGGCGGTATCGGGGCAGCAGAGCTGGTGCTAAGATAAAAGCCAAGCGTCTAGCAAGAAAGTGGCACTACAAACCTTTGGTGCCTTCTGTGATTCTTGGAAATGTGAACTCACTACCAAATAAGATCGAAGAACTGGCTGCACTGGTAAAAAATGTCAGGATCTACAGAGAATGCAGTTTGCTGTGTTTTAGTGAAACGTGGCTAACAACTAACATCCCAGATGCTAACGTGGAGCTACCCGGGTTTAGCACAGTTAGAGCGGACAGAGACGCAAGTACCTGCAGGAAGCAGAAAAGAGGGGGTGTCACTCTCTATGTCAATACAAGATGGTGCAACTCTGGACATGTAAACGTTAAAATCTCCACTTTCAACAGGGACATCGAACTGTTGTCCGTAAGTTTGCGTCCCTATTACTTGCCCAGAGAGTTTGGACATGTGATTGTTGTTATTGTTTACATCCCCCCTCAAGTGAACGTGGAGATAGCAAGTGACGTCTTCCATGTCATTCCTAAGTTACAAACACAGCACCCTGAGGCACTTGTGCTAATTGCTGGAGACTTTAACCATGTAACACTGGACAAAACATTACCTGCCTTCTCCCAGTATGTGGATTGTAACACCCGGGGAAATAGAACTATCGACCTACTGTACGCAAACGTTAAAGATGCATACAGCGCCACCTTGCTGCCTACGCTTGGGAAAGCAGATCATAACCTGGTTCTGCTTCAGCCTCACTATAAACCAAGAGTGAGGGAGCTACCTACAACTACACGCTCATTCAGGAAGTGGTTTCCTGAGGCAGAGCAGGCTCTGAGAGACTGCTTTGGAACTACGGACTGGGATATCCTGCAAGGATCACATAGTGAGAACATTGAGGAGGTTGTTGACTGCACTACTGATTACATCAACTTCTGTACAGACATTGTAGTTCCAGTAAGAACAGTACGCTGCTATGCTAACAACAAGCCATGGATTACAAGTGACATCAAGGACCTTTTGAACCAGAAGAAAAGGGCTTTTAAAGGCGGTGATCAGCATGAGCTGAAGCGTGTGCAGAAGGAACTCTGAGTCCAGCTCAGGGCGGCGAATGAGCAGTACAGGAGAAAGCTGGAGCAGAAGTTTCAGAATAACAGCATGAAGGAAGTGTGGGATGGGATGAAGATCATCACTGGCTGCAGCTCAAAGCGGGGTGCCGCCATCAAGAGAGACGTGGAGAGAGCAAACCAAATGAACAACTTCTTTAACAGGTTTGACCACCCTAACCCACTTTCACCTCAGAGTACTGCATCCTCCAACCATCCTTCTGCTGATACCAGCATAGGAGAGACATCCCCACCCACAATTAAAGCAGTGCAGGTGAGCAGAGAGGTGAGGAGACTTTGTGCCAGCAAAGCAGCGGGCCCAGATGGAGTATTGCCACAACTGCTGAAGGCCTGTGCACTGGAACTGGGGAGAGCCCCGAGGCTTTGGAAAACATCTTGTATCACCCCAGTCCCAAAGGTATCATGTCCTAGTGAGCTGAATGACTTCCGGCCTGTCGCTCTGACCTCACATGTGATGAAGACCATGGAGCGGCTGCTGTTTCACCACCTGAAGCCACAGGTCCACTGCAGCTTCGACCCTCTGCAGTCCACATACCAGGAGAAGGTGGTGGCGGAGGATGCCATAATCTATATGCTACACCGATCCCTCTACCACTTGGACAGAGGCAGTGGTGCTGTAAGAATTATGTTTTTGGACTTCTCTAGCACCTTCAACACCATCCAACCTCTGCTCCTTAGGGGTAAGCTGACAGAGATGGGAGTAGATTCACACCTGGTGGCATGGATCGTGGACTATCTTACAGACAGACCTCAGTAAGTGCATCTTGGGAACTGCAGGTCTGACATTGTGGTCAGCAACACAGGAGCGCCGCAGGGGACAGTACTTTCTCCAGTCCTGTTCAACCTATATACATTAGACTTCCAATACAACTCAGAGTCCTGCCACGTGCAAAAGTTCGGTGACGACACTGCTATTGTGGGCTGCATCAGGAGTGGGCAGGAGGAGGAGTATAGGAAGCTAATCAAGGACTTTGTTAAATGGTGCGACTCAAACCACTTACACCGGAACACCAGCAAGACCAAGGAACTGGTGGTGGATTTTAGGAGGCCCAGGCCCCTCATGGACCCCGTGATCAACAGAGGAGACTGTGTGCAGAGGGTGCAGACCTATAAATACCTGGGAGTGCAGCTGGATGATAAATTGGGCTGGACTGCCAATACTGAAGCTCTATGTAAGAAAGGTCAGAGCCGACTATACTTCCTTGAAAGGTTGGCGTCCTTCAACATCTGCAACCAGACAGTTGTGGCGAGCATCCTCTTCTACGCGGTGGTGTGCTGGGGAAGCAGCATAAAGAAGAAGGACATCTCACGCCTGGACAAACTGGTGAGGAAGGCAGGCTCTATTGTAGTCATGGAGCTGGACAGGTTGACATCCGTGGCAGAGCAACGGGTGCTGAGCAGGCTCCTGTCAGTCATGGAGAATCCACTGCATCCACTGAACAATATCATCTCCAGACAGAGGAGCAGCTTCAGCAACAGACTGCTGTCACTGTCCTGCTCCACTGAAAGACTGAGGAGATCGTTCCTCCCCCACACTATGTGACTCTTCAATTCCACCCAGGAGGGTAAACGTTAACATTATTCTAAGTTATTGTCTGTTTTTACTTGCATTTTTATTACTCTTTAATTTAATATTGTTTTCTGTATCAGTATGCTGCTGGATTATGTGAATATCCCATTTGGATTAATATAGTATCTATCTATCTATCTATCTATCTATCTATCTATCTATCTATCTATCTATCTATCTATCTATCTATCTATCTATCTATCTTCACAGTTACTCCTGCTACTGCAGCTTGAATAATAGATGGAGAAATTAAATAATAGGATGGTTTAGTGCCACATTTACAAGAGGTTACAATAATCGAGTAAACATCTGTCTGGGTGACTGTTTAGGATCAAATGTTATAGGACAAGTTTTCAAATTCATCATCACAAGTGAAGAGCTCAGCATAAAATACAAGCTACTATAATTCTTAGGTTACAAAAAACTAACTTAGACAGAAATTTAGCAAGCAACAGAGTCTTCAAATGCTTCTTAAACACATTGAGTCAGACGCTTGAATGGAGGTGGGCATCTTGTTCCAACAGCTAGGAGTTACACATGAAAAGATTCTGGATTGAGATTTGATGCCATTCAGAAGTGACATTACCAGAAGTCTTTCACCAGCAGAACAAGTTGTCAAGAAGAAGAATAGGACCTCACAAGTGTCTCCATATATAAATGACCTGATTTTTTGACTACTTTGTAAATAAGCATTAAGGATACAAACCTATTATTTTATATCTAGGTTGGTTGAATTTTCTACATCAGCCTTGTGACACATGCTGGTACTTTGCCAATAGAGAGTTGCAGTAGCCCAGACTTCACAAGTCAGCCTGAACCAGGTGTTGTGCTGCATACTCTGTAAAATATGACCTGATCTTGTAGATGATGAAGGGGCTTTGGCAACATGGTCATTTGATGGACAGGTGGTTATTGATTTATGCCCTAAGGTTGCATACAGACTTGGTATGTGTTAGCAATAATGAGCCAACCTGAACAGGGATGGGGTGTTGAATAGATGGACAAACTGGGGTGACAAGAAGGTCTGTCTTTGCCTGGTTGAGCTGTAGACTGTGTTCCTTCATCCAGTTCGCAACATCAGTGAGACAGGCAGACATTCTAGATGACATTGTGTGTTTCTCTGAGGGAGCGAGAGGTACAGCTGTGTATCATTAGCATAGCACTCATAAGAAAAACCATCGGACAAGATTATAGTAATTAGTGAGGAGGTGTAATGATAGAAAAGGAAAGGGCACAGCACCAATCCTTGAGGCACCCCCCATGCTTGCCTTGTATGCCCTTGATATCTCCTTCACCATGACACACGGTAGGATCTACCCAAAAGGTGGGGCTCAAACTTCCTGAAGGTAGTCCTAGTGATGCCAAGGTCAGAGAAGGCAGTAAGGAAGATCTGGTGGTTGACCATGTCAAAGGCAGAAGAGATATCTAGCACATCTTTATAATTTGGCTGAAAATCAAATTGAGGCTGCTTGCATGGGCATTGTTTTTTCACATCATGTGACATATATTAAATCTATCTTAAATGTGATAGTAAGGAAGTTTTAAATTGCAGTATTGACATTTTAAATGTAGACAGTTGAATTTTTCCAGTAATTTAAAAATTAGTACTCAATGACAACTCAAAAGTCTGTTTAATGAATTACTTAATAAGGTTACCTGGAGACCTGGAACACAACATGAGAGAAAAACATGAGAGAAGTTACAATTGAAAATTGGAAGATTCTCTTGTTCAGAGAATTTCTGTCTAACTGAACTGTTAGATTTTTGCAACCTGGGAATTGTAGTTGCTGTATTTTGTTCTGAGCCCTTCACTTGTAAAGATCAATTTATAGCCTGTCTTGTGATGTTTACTTGATTATGTTGACCTCTTTAGTAAGTTGCTTTGTATAAAAGCATCTGCTAAGCAAATAAATGTAATATATCTGTGGAAACTTTACACCATGCTGTTATTTAATTCCTCCATATACATCCATCATTGAACCCAGAACAGCATGTGCAACCTTGAATGGCACAGCAGTCAATGTTCCCTCTAAGGAACAAGGGCATGTGTGCAAAATATATTTTGTGTGGGTGGTGCTCTGAAATGACTTGTGCAAGGTAATATGTATTTTTAGGCTTGCAATTTAAATATGTGATGAAGGCCTATATTGTGATAAATTAATATAATATGTATGAAGCTTTATTCATTTACCGCCCAGTTATAGAGAAACATAAATACAAACAAAATACATGTAGCCAATAAGCTGTCAGTATAACTGACTTGAGTATTACACTACAAAGACAAGTCATGTAGTATAATAACTAACGCAATGTAAGTCAATTAAGTGGCAGTGGCACTACCAATAATCACACTGTTAATAACATAACGATAATACAGTATCAACCATGCTCTTAGAGTATTGAAACACAATAAAACACAACAGTTTTATATATGATACAGTTAAAAATCTGGCTTGATACAATTAACAAGGTGGTTATTACAACTTTTCACGTCTAATTTTACATTCCTTCAACACGTTATACATTTTGTGCAAATCCACAGTCTTTCCAGCATTTAAATATAATTTTATTCGCATAAAATGATCCAAATGAGTAAGGTCAAGCCTCGTGTTTTCACTTTAACCCTATTCATGAGGCTAAAACCTCATTCACAATCAGCACTGGATGTTTGAAAAGTACAGCAAATATCGATTTAACATTGTGAGTGAGCTAAATTGTTTATCACTTAAAGTTACTCCTGCAATTTCAGGTAGTGAATTTATGCTACCAGATTTCAGTTTCTCTTTGATCTGAAATTTGAAGTCATTGTATTGAGTAATAATCAACTCATCATTTGTTGTATGTAACAAATCTTTATACTTTACGCACAATTCTTTTATCTCTTTGACTTCAAAATCAAAAGCACAGTTTTTCAAACCTATGGGATCAAAAGCTGACCAAAATTGTAGTACATCCACTGGAAATCTTACCTTTAAGTGGTCACAGACTGATCGTGTGAACTATGTGATTTGTCTTGTGTCAATGCCTTCATTTTACCTCAAAATGTGATTGGCTTTATCATTCCAGTAAACATTCTCACCCAGATATTGTGCTTCCAATTTACAGATTTTAAAAAAGCTAAATTGATGTGCTTCAATTGGTGATAAATTACTTCGTTGTAATAACATGGATACATTAGCTAATTCAGTTAAAACATCATTTTCTGTATACAGAGCAATCTGATACAGTGGATCTCGTAATGATTTCAAAACATAATTACAAACAGGATCATTGCGATCTTGCACTTGTTCTTCACAGTATACAGCTAAAACATCAAGATTTTTAATAAAAGCATTGACAGCAAAGTGACGTGACAAACAACGAACATGATGAATTGGTTGAAAAGAAATGACATCCATATCATTTACATTTGCAATTCCTCAAGTGCACCTTTTTTAACTGAAGATCGACTAATTACTGAAGATCGACTAAATAAAGTATAAACAGTACGCAACAGAATCTCAATATTTTTAACAAACTAACATCCTTTCAAGAATCAGTAAGTGCCAAGTCTTCTCGGTGAGCAACACAGTGCTGTTCAGCAAGATGAGGAACCATCCCTTCCAACGGCCTAACATAACTGATGCCCCATCTGACGTTATCATAACCATGCAGTTCATATCGAGTCGATGATCAGTGTGGTATTGTCTTATTGCTGCCTCAAGGGCTGAAGCATCACATGCTGTTAGCTGAATGATCCCACCAAAAATGGTTTTGCAATCACACAAATTTGTTGGACGATATTTAAAGTAGGGGATTAGCAATTTTATGTACTGTTATGTTAGTACTTTCATGAACGATGAGCGTGTGAAACGATGCAGCTCGAAGTTCTATAAATATGTTGTTTGCAATCACTTTGTTGATTGCTTCAACAAACTCAAAGATGTAGTTCTTACTTTGCCAACTTTCTGGTATAGAAACATATTTTCCCATATGGTCATGAATCATTTGCACTGACAGCATCGGAGCGTTCATCCTGATGGCAAGAAGGACCTTATCCATTAAGATTCGAACTTGTTCCTCGTTTGATCGCTGGTGCTCATTATGCTCAATTCGTTCTTCTCACTCAGTACTTGTTTCAACCAGTAGACGTTTCAGGTCAATTCCATGTGAGCGATTGTACAAAATTTCAACATTTTCTAAGTGAATACGTAACGATAAATGTCTTTTACAGCTTTCATGTATCCCAACGCTTTCCGGTGCCATATTCATTGTCTTTGTTAGCCTCATTACTTGAACTTGCAGCACAGAACTTACACTTAAGTCCATTCTCATCTGGGTATTCGTATATGCAACCTAATTCAACCGCAACATTCCTTGAATCTGGCGTAACTGTGGTTACTTTTACTTTTAACCATTCAGGCTTAAATGAATCTTGCGCTTTCTTATTTTGCATTTCTTTACCACTTGTTGTACATGTTTTTCACTTCAACGTTTTAAAATATCGACATAGAGACTGTTAATTTAACAAAATCGACACGAAAACTGTTAATTTAACGCACTACAGTACTGTATGTCTAGAGAAAGCGAACTGAGTGAAGTACATTAGAAAGTGCAGCGACTGGTCACTCAACGAAATAAAATGTGCTAGCTAATGTGGCTCGCTGGTTATTTACACACGCCAGCATGTAAATGACAGTCTGCCGCCTTCATCTCACTTCACAGGGTGACATCACTGATAATCATTGACAATCGCAGGATTACAAAATGACTGCGCGGCAGGTTTACAACTACTTAAAGGGAACATTGATAGAAGTGTTCATTAGGGACTTACTCAGGCACACACCTGCATATATACATATACAGCACATGTGTCTTCTTTTACTGCAAGTAAGCATTAACAATATTTTATTAAGAAATACATGTATTTTGAACGTTCTGGGCATAGGACTTGATAATGGACATGTATATTATACAACAAAAGTTATGTAAGAATTTTTTTTCTTTTTAGACATCGGTTGCCGATGTCCACATTTGGTCACCGCTGGGTGCCATTCAACTTGAATCTTCAATGAAAATATTAGATTAAAATTTTGTTTTGGTCGCCATTACAAACTACATAGGATAAATAACATTTTAAAATAACAAATTTTTGTGTGGAATACTCCTTTAACAATATTGTAGCAAAAATACATGTTTGGGACATTGCAAGTATTGACTGGAGACTGCACATTTGGATTTTAGGACACAAGAAATTTGAGATTTTTTCATGGAGTTTTTGATATTGTTTCTTGTTGATCATGCTGGATTCCCATTGAAGCCCATTCTTTGAGGAATTCTGTTATCTCCATTCTCCATGGAAACGTGAGATTAAAAAATGTTGTTGTCATTACTACAAACAATGAGTGGTGAGTAGCACACATTATCATTTTTGGGTGGGGTATACCATTGAATAATGGTTAAGATTTGGCAGTGTAATTCCCATGAAATAACTGGATGTAGTTTGTGCCTGGTGCTTAAAAAGCCATGTCCCAGCTGCTAAATTTAGTGTCTTGGGGTGACTCAGCTGGCAAGATTAAACAGAAGATTAGGGTGGGGTGAAGGTATCTGTGTTAAAGTAAAGTGAACAGTGGAGTATTACTTGAAGAATTGTGGGTAAGTGGTGAGAGTCATGGCAATTGACTGTAGTAAGACTCTGTGTGGCATTAGGACCTTTGTGATTTTTCATTTTTGTGATTTTTCATTTTGTTGTTCAGTATGTTCTTTCCTGATAATTAAATCCCTCTTTTCTTTACATTTATTGACTTACTTCAGTGTTCCTTGAATTCAAGCAATTTCTGACAGGTGTGAAATCAGTTGAAAATCAGTCATTATTGAATAATTGCATATCAAAGGTGGATTATTTTGGGAAATTATGGATTTTATAAACTAAATTCACCTCAAATGGCAACACAATACTCATTACTGTATTTTTTAATTCAAACAGAGCAATCATTAAATATTTACTGTATTTCAGTGTTAAGCTATTGGTGTTTTATACTTATTTTAACATTGGGGGTGGGGGGCACTTTCTAAGTAAAATGCCTATGTAGTGAGTCATAAATCATTATACCGTCATTCATAAATTTCAAATAAACCTCCAATTTTTTTTTTTACTTTAATTAGTCAGGCAAAAAGAAATTAAATTCTTCAGGCAACTAGGAAGGCCCTGATGACAGGTATTTTCCAGGCCTGGGGCACAGCAATCACAACTCTGCCCCAGTTTCCCACATGAAGTGTCTAGAAGCAGCAGTGGACGTGTAAATGATACCTGATTGAGGAGTCTGGCCTGCTTTCCAGAGGTCTGTGGTGCTGATAACAGGAGTTGACCCTGGTGTTGTCACATTCTTATATTTATTATATGCCCTTGGTGATAATTATTGTAGCAGCTGACAGTCAAATTGAGCTGGGGTGCAGGGTCAAGTAAGTGCATTGGGACGCTTATCAGTGGTTGAGATATTTTAGAGTGTAAAAAGGGAGGCACTGCCACATTCAGCAGATTTGTATGTGCCTTTCATGAGCCCAGCTGTAGAATAAATGAGCTTAGTATTTTTTCATCTGTAAACCTAGGAGATAAAAACAAGAAAGTTGTGCAAATGATTGAAATATTAACGAAGAAATGCAGCAGCTGCCTCATACTATCTCTGGCTCAATTTTGACTCTAGGCAGGCTTAAACTTGCCTGATTATCTTGTGTTTGCTCGTTTCCCTTTTTGGGTTTTGGCTTCCTCCCACGGAGTACAGGCGAGTTCTAGGAACAGTTAGTGACTTGCCATAGTGTGCAGCTCTATGTTTCTTTAGCTAACTGGGGTACATCAGGTGTTGAAAATGGACATTTGAATAGGAGTGGCGCAGTCTGTAGTTGTTTAGAACACCAAAAAGTTGTCTTATTATAAATTCTCTAATACATAACTAAAGTAGTAACTACAAAAAAATGATATACAGATATGAAAGTTGCACAGCAGCTTACCTGTTTGTTCTTTTCATCTCTAGGAATTAAAATGTCATAGAAGAACAACAGTGCACATGCCTCTGACTTGCCTCTTGTCCACTCTTGTCTGTTGCGCCAGTCAAGACCAGTGTGACTAGTAGACACCAGTGATCAGCTAATCAACAAAAATGACTCACTTTACCAATATGGTAGTAAGTCTTTCAGAACTCCTATTTTGTTTTTTATATAAGATTGAATAGATAGATTGGATTAGACAGAACTTTATTTGTTCCCAGGGCAAAACCTGGCTTTTTACATAAGGTCATTAGATAGATAGATAGATAGATAGATAGATAGATAGATAGATAGATAGATAGATAGATAGATAGATAGATAGATAGATAGATAGATAAATCATGAGCATTAATGTTTAAACTATTTTAAAATGGCATGCATTAACAGCTAATATTTTTTAAATATCATTTACCTAAAAAGTAAATCATATCAATACAATATACATTTAAAAGTATCAGTGTAATTGTAGTCATCGCAGACTTCGTTGTTACGAGCAGTATTAACATTCTCAGAATGTAAGAAATATTTCTGTACTTAGTGTGCATTTTTTATTTTAATCACTAATAAATATTACATTAAACACTACACAAAGCACAGAATTTGATAAATCGGGGTTGATGATTTGTAGTATGACCTCCATCGTACTCGAAAAGTGCACACTCAAAAAAACTTTAAATTTTTAAATTACATTTTTAAATATGCAAATGCAAGTTAAGACTTCTACTTAAACTAAAAAATACACCAAGGCTTAGCAAAATAATATTTTCATTGATTCGTGTTCAAAGTCAGCATGCTTTAATTCAGTGTGGCTGGGTAGAGCCCTATTCTATTGATATAATCATATACAGTAATCATTAATAGTTCCTTTTCTAAACCCTCCATCTCATGATCTTCTGCTTATCAAGTTTACGATTTCGAAGACCCGATGCCTATAACTGGACTTAACACTGTCCAGTTATACACACTCTGCTTCTACCTCCAGGGGGTCCAGACTGCATCCCATAACTGAGCTTGCCCTTTTAATTAGCTTGTTGATTTAGAGGGCCTCTGTTGAGTAATATTACTGGTGCATCCCAAACCAGTGTAGAAAATCACACTGGCCATCACAGTTTTAGAAGATGTGAAGGATGTTATTACCCACCTTAAAAGATGACAGTATCCTAAGGAAAAACAGTTTGTTCTGCCCTTTCTTATATAGTTTCTCTGTGCTATGAGACGAGTTCAACCTGTTATTGATGTGTTATCCCAAGCACACCACCTCTACCTCGACTCCCAGAACAGCAACCAGGTGTAGAGGTCTTTGGTATGGTTAAAAGTCAATAGTTAATTCCATGCTTTTGCTGATGTTGAGATGTAGAAAATTCTTTCTGCATCCAAGAAACAACATTTTCCACCGGACTCCTATACTCTGCTTCAACCCCCTCCCCTTATTGATAAACCCCATAAGTTAAGAATCATCTGAGAATTTCTGCAAATGACATGACTGGTACTATATTTATAGACTCATGTGTACAAACTGAAGAGAAAAGGAGACGGGACTGTTCCCTGTGGTGCTCCAGTGTCACACACACAGAGACACAGTCCTTCTTCACAAACTGCCGTCTGCCGCACAGATTTTCCATTATCCATGTCACTGTAGGCTCATCCACCTGCTTATCTCTGACCACACTTCCTTAACAGAGATGGCTGGATGTCATTGAAAACACTGGAGAAATCAAAAACATAACTCTTTCAATGCAGCCAGCTTTGTCCATGTGAGAAAAAGTCTTATGGAGCAGATATATAGATTTCACATCCATTATGAAACTTAATTAATTTAACATATAATTAAAAGTAGGGTCACCAATATATCAACAAAAGAAAATAACATAGAAACATTTTAAATAATGATTTAGGAAAACAGCAGTAGCTACTGTAAATCTCAATAAAACAATTAAATATTATAAAAGAAAAAGTGAATACCAGAGACAGTGACCCTAATTTGGCTTCATATAAGTGACAGTGGGAAAGTTTCATGATGCCTCATCCCAGGTTGATTCCTGCCTTGCACCGTATACTTTGACCTAAACTGAATTACACATGTTTAACAATAATCAAAATAATTCTATAGGCAGGCTCTACATTCGGAATTAAACCTCTTGACAACTAATCTACAAATCCAGACATCATTACTATGAACATGGAGAGAAAGCTAATAAGCTTTTAGCTCAACAAATTCACAAGCAAGAAGTGCGCAACGCAATCTCGGTAATCACCAACACGAATGGAGATAAAATCGTCAAACACAAAAATATAATGCACACTTTCAGAGACTACTATAAATCCCTATATACTACTGAGTTTAAAGAAGACAATACACAATCTAATGCATTTCTGGATACATTACAGATACCACAAATAGACGCTTTTAGTGTGGAGGAACTTGATAAACCTCTGGCGTTATCAGAATTACTAGATGCTATAAAGTCACTCCAAGGTGGAAAGCAGCAGGCCCTGATGGCTACCCTGCAGAATTTTACAAGAAATTCTCTGCTCAGCTAGCTCCCCTCCTATTAGCAACATTTACAGAAGCCAGAGATAACCAATCTCTTCCACAAACCTTTCGCCAAGCACTAATCACTGTTTTCCAAAACAAAATAAGGACTTATTACAATGTGCATCATACAGACCAATTTCACTTCTGAATAACGACGTTAAAATACTCTCTAAAATCATAGCTAGAAGGATGGAGAAAGTGCATCCCTCGGTAATATCACAAGACCAAACTGGATTTATTAGGGGCCTACACTTATCTTCAAATCTTCGACGCCTGTTTAATGTAATATACTCACCAACTAAATCAAACACCCCAGAAATATTATTATCATTGGATGCAGAAAAAGCATTCGACATGATTGAATGGAAATACCTTTTACTACATTGAAGAAGTTTGGGTTTGGCCTGAACATTTGTGCATGGATTAAATTACTGTATACTAAGCCAGAAGCTTCAGTTTGCATCAACAACATTTGCTCAGACTACTTTAAACTAGAGCGTGGCACTAGACAAGGATGCCCTTGTCACCACTGCTGTTTGCGATTGCCATTGAACCACTGGCAATACATTGTCGAAATACTGATCAGATAAAGGGGATTAGCAGAGAAGGACTGGAACAGAAAATCTCATTATATGCAGATGATATGGTACTGTATATTTCGGACCCAGAAAATTCTGTGCCTGCAGTCTTAGCAGCACTCACAGAATTTCAAAAGATCTCTGGTCTCAGAATTAATCTGAATAAAAGTGTACTCTTTCCAGTGAATTCTCAAGCATATAATATTAGATTAGATACCCTACCTTTTATCATTGCAGAACAGTTTAAATACCTAGGGGTAAACATCACAAGTAAACATAAAGCTCTTTATCAACAAAATTTCGCCGTCTGCATGGAAAAAATTAAACAAGACTTGCATAGATGGTCAACCCTTCATCTCACACTAGCTGGAAGAATTAACACTGTTAAGATGAATATTCTTCCTAAGCTCCTTTTTTATTTCAAAACATCCCAATATACATTAATAAATCATTCTTTAAGCAATTAGATTCAACAATAACCTCATTTATTTGGAATTCAAAACATCCACGCATCAAAAGAGCGACCCTACAAAGACAAAAGGCAGAAGGCGCATGGCTCTACCTAACTTCCAGTTTTATTACTGGGCAGCAAATATACAGGTGATAAGAACCTGGACACAAATAGAAGAACATACACAGGCTTGGACCGCAATAGAAGTAAAATCCTGCAGTACTTCTTTGTATTCCTTGCTCTGTGCTCCAATAAACACACGTTATCGGCAATATACAAATAACCCAATTGTGCTCCACTCACTTAGAATCTGGAACCAATGTAGAAAGCATTTTAAGACGGAGAAGCTTCTATCTGTGGCACCTCTGCAAGAGAACCACCTCTTTCAACCTTCACAAACATATGCAGTTTTAATATCTGGAAAAATTTGGAATTAACTTGCTTAGAGATCTTTATATAGACAACGTCTTTGCATCCTATGAACAATTACATTCCAAATTTAACATTCCAGCTACACATTTCTTTCACTATCTTCAAATCAGGAACTTTGTTAAACAGAACCTTCCAGATTTTCCTCATCTTGCACCCTCATCCATGCTGGAAAAATATTGCTCAATCTCAAGGACTTAGACTCCATCTCTACAATATATACAATCATTTTACAATCCCTCCTTTCAAAGATCCAAGAGGACACTGGGAAAAAGATCTCTCAATTAATATATCAGAAAAGGAGTGGAAAGTAGCAATGCAGAGAATTCACTCAAGCTCCATATGCGCAAAGCATACAATTATACAACTCAAAATTATATATCGAGCACATCTGTCTCGACTAAAACTCTCCAAAATGTTTCCAGGGCATGATCCAACCTGCGAACGTTGCAACCAAGTCCCAGCCTCACTGGGTCACATGTTCTGGGCCTGCACCAAATTAACATTATTCTGGACAAAATTTTTTAATTACTTTACAGATAGCCTTGGACTCACAGTCCCTCCTAACCCATTAGCAGCTGTGTTTGGGGTTCTTCCAGAGGGGCTTAAAGTGGAGAAAGACAAACAAATTGTGATTGCATTCGCTACACTTTGGCACGCAGACTTATTCTGATAAACTGGAAGAACCCAAACTCTCCTCTTTAAGTCAGTGGGAAACCGATGTGTTATATTATTTGAAATTGGAAAAATCAAATACTCAGTTAGAGGATCTGTGCAGACTTTTTTCAAAACATGGCAGGAATTAATCAGTAATATTTTAAAATAAGCTCATAAAGCACAGAGAATTTATTAATTTAGGTATGTTTACAAGCCTTAAATTTCACGCGTTTGGCTTGCTCTCTCTCTCAGGGGTGGGGATCGATCTGTTCTTAATTCAGTTTTTCTATTTGTAAAAACTTGATTGCTTTGTATGGATTGCAATAAAATTAATAAAAAAAAAAAAATTCTATATAAACAGAAGACAGATTCTTAATTCAGCTTCTTCAACTGGTTCCTGTATGCTCATAATTTCACCAAATATTAGCCCTGCATCCTTTAATAAAAGTGAATATTGACTTAACAACATCACTTGCAAGGAATCTGATTTGTTGAAATCCATACAAACGCATATGTATTGAAAAAGTCCTAAAAAACAGTAATTTTCACAAAAATAATTAGATCCATTCAACTAATCATTGTTAGCCACTGAGGCATTAAGTTCTTGCAGTTGACAGGTCGTCACTAAGTGCTATTATGGTAGTTGTACTCCTGACTGACCTGAGCCATTTTTTAGAGGATAAGCCGGGTTTGATGGACCAGAAAAAATCTTGATGACTTTATGTTTGAGTCTACTAAAGTGGACTGGGGAGGTAATTATCATTAAAGCCTGTTCCATCACAGGGCTAACCCAGGATACAACGGGAGCTATTGTGGAAAAGAGGATGTTGGCAAAATTGGATACCATCATGAAAAGTCCCCTCCAGGACGTGCTTTCTTGGAACAATTTTAGCCAAAGACTCGTTCTGTCACAGTGTGACTCTGGGGATCTCTTCCACCTGCTTCTATCCAGCAATTCAATGCTCCCACCCGAAGTACTCGTTATGTTAATTTTACAATTTCTGCACAATTAACATTTGTATATTTATGTATGTATTTATTTATTGATTAATTGATTGGTTGTCTTATTTGTCCTGTGAGTCTCTATACTTGTTTTTAGGTTTCTGCTGCTATATGCTATATGGGATTAATAAAGTTGATCTTCTTCTTCTTCTTTTTTCGGCTGCTCCCATTAGGGTTTGCCACAGCGGATCATCCAAAATTGTGATCTAATCTAATCTAATTGGTTGTTTTTGAAGTGCATGCCACTCAGTCCTCAGTTGATACAAACCAAAGTACTTTCAGTATTGGAACTTTAGAAGAGAATTGCTGTATCCTATGACACCCTAAAACTCCTTTAACCACCTGAGAAAGAGCACAATAACACTCACTATAGCACTTGTCCCCAACCCTTACCTATCAACTGCCCACTCCTATTTCTTGACTCCTGCAGATGAGGATGTCTTAGAGCTTTGAATTTCATTTCTGTCTCCAATGCATCTTTAAGATTGTGTGGCCAAGACTGTCATTGTAATTGGCAAAATGAGCATCTTCTTAGCAATACAAACACAATACATATCTGACAACCACAACACACATCACCACAAATTAAATTTAATGTGAATCATTTCACTCATATCTACTCAGTATTAATTGTGTTTTCATCAGAACTGAGCAGCAGGTCTTCCAAATAGTGCGCCAAAAATCAGGAAAATAGGGACTGGGAAATTCAACACAAAATACTGTACATACAGAATTTCAGGATAATATTATAGCAGGCACAGAAAATTCAAAGATTACTTACTTGTAGAACAGTACAGGGAGGGAAACAATTAGCAGTACCATTTCACACCTGAAATGCGTGGGTTTTCTCTGGATGCTCCGGTTTTCTCCCACAGTATAAAGACATGCAGGTTAGGTGCATTGATGATCTTAAATTGTCCCTAATGTGTGCTTTGTGTGTGTGCATGTGTGTGCGTGTGTGTGTATGTGCTCTGCCGTGGGCTGGCGCCCTGCCCGGTGTTTATTTCCTGCCTTGCGCCCTGTGTTGGCTGGGATTGGCTCCAGCAGACCCCCATGACCCTGTATGCAGTGAATAGCTCTGCTGTTTCTCCAGAGCCATAACTTTAAAATCAAATTGCAGGTGTCTGTATGAACTTTCCTGGTTTATTCCAAATTTTATTATTCCCTTTATAAAATATTCCAATTTCTTCCAGTCTCACAAATTCCAAAGAGTTTCAGGTTAGATGAATTAACTATTTTATACTGGCCCTTTGGGTATTTGAGTTTGTTAATATGCTCTGAAATGGTCTGGCACTTCATCCAGAATGGTTAGTGCCTTTTGCTCAGTTCTAACTATAGCTCTGTATTGCCCTGTATTGGAAGAGGCACATTCAAAAAAGAAATACAGGTTTATAATATCCTGTAATCAATTTATACATATTTACAAAAAAGTAACATACATTTTTTTTGTGCATTTTAAACTAGTAAGAGGCTTAAGGTCACCTATTCATGGCTGTAATTTGCTGTCAGTCCAGTGTTCATGAAGACAATTTTCCCTGCTTATAGACTGACTAGGTGAAACCTAATATGATTTCCTAAAATATCCTTTCCAGGCGCACACCACCACCCCCAGCAATCTCCTCTCCAATACTCCCACGCTCCGAAAGTGGGCAAACTGCAGAGATGTAACAGGTGCAGTTGGCTGTGTTTGGGCTCATGACAGATTGGCCATTAGACTTGCTTGATGACATTTTCATATTAGTATTATGTGACTGAATCCAATCTAAAAAATGTTATATACACAAACCAATTTTCATCCTCCTGACAAGGTAAAATAAAAAGGTAAACATAGTTTAAATACTGACTGAAACTAGAATGATGTCAATATGGGATTTATCAAATGTAATAGTAGGTGAAGAAAATACTTTTCAGTTCATTACAGATACTTTTGAGAACTCATAGCTGCTACACCCAAAGAATTAAATTTAACAATCTTAACAATTATTTCTATGCTGTAATCATTATGAAAACACATTTCTGGTACTGAAAAAAAGACAATTTCATGCTAATCTATCGCTTTTTGCATTATACACAGGGCACAATGGCATATTTGGATTATTTCATTATTTTTATCTGCAGTGTGCATATCTCTATCAGTATTTTGGCTCCACTCTGTCTTGCCTTGATAGTGCTGAGACTTGGCCCAGAAGCCTGCCCTGTACGACGGTCCATCAGCAGCCTTGTGATTTGCCCTGATCAGATGGCTCCTGCGGTGCTACTCTGTAAACAGCTGGGAAGAGAATAAGTGACCCTGGATTGAGTGAGATCAAGGAAGATATCAGCTTAGAGCGCTGCTCCTGACAGATACCATCTCAGACGGGAGACGTTGCATGCTTTTTTACCGCGGGAACCTAATGCAGTATTCCTATTCGCGTCAAGGAAGAGGTCAGAGGAAGGAAAAGGGCAAAGAAAAGGAACAGCATTTTCATCCTCCCTTCCCTCCTTTGGTATTTTTATCACTGTTGTTTTTTTTTCTAACAAAGAAAAATACAATTAGAGAATAGTGTGTCATATGCTTCACACAGTTCATTCAGAGTCCTGCATACAGCAGATCTATTATGCAGTATCGTGCACACTACTCACTGAGTGCTTTCTGAATGAAAATTTTACAAAAATAGCACTTTATTTTAAATTTAGCATTTATTAGCTGGCATGGCCTCATTCTGGATTGAGTTTGCATTTTTGTTCTGTGTCTGTATGAGCTTTGTTTATATGGTGGTGCAAATGGTGCAATGTTGAATTCCTCCTTCTATTCTGGACATTTGCTTGCTAAAGTACTGATAATGATTAACAACTCTCAGGGTATCCCAAAAGATGCTGAACACTGTGGGCTCTCTTACCTGACCAAGAACACTGAGCGAAACCAGGATCATGGTTTCCCTATATTGAGAGAAAGTCCTAGATTCTTGTAAGCCTCAGTGAAGAGACTCAGAATGGCCTAGATTTCATCCGTGAAGTGGTCAAAAATGGTACAGTAATTTATATACTGAAGGTAGATGAATACTATGTTAGTCAATTTAGACTTAGTCGTAAGTATATATAGGTAGTAGCGCTTTCCATCAAAGTTTTGTTCAGTCCTGTATCCTGCCATTCTTTCATTTAAATGTTATTTTTACTATTTATTTATAATGGCTTACATGTTTGCCGGCACACAATTATGACATCTTCTGCTATAGTATTTTATACTTGCTTTCTGTGATGCCACACATCACTAGGGGTGTATCGTTTTTGCATATTTGTGTATATGAAACCATGTAATGCATGGTCTTTCTCTGAATTTTATTTAAAAGGACAGGCTTGCAGAAAAAATATTTCCATGGTAATTTCTTTTCAAGGTAGTTTTTGATACCTTTTGGTCTTGTTTATTAAGTTGCACTTGCTTGCATCATTTATTTTACTTTCTGATTTCTTAGCCTTTAGAACTCTCTGATCTATCCAGACTACTCATCCTCTGGATCTGCTTAATCAAATCTCTACATTGCTCTAGTAAAATAATACCTTTTTGCTCACTTTAATGGGAAAGTCATAAAAGGTGCCACAGGTGAAGTGGTTGGCAATTAGAAGCAGAATAATATTGAGGTAAATTATAAAATGTTCCAGTGTTAAGAGACAACCCCGTCACACCACCTGCTTGAGTGGCAAAAGAGTCTCTTTTCATCCCGTTGTAAAGGACAGTTGTCATCATGTGGCCATGCAGAAGCCTCACGATAGTGATACATTTGGTAGGACATTCAAGCCGAGACAGAATCTTCCAGATGGCTTCCCAACTGATGAAGTTTAAGGTCTTTGTCGGGTCAATGAAAGAAATGTATAGCTGCTCCTGGTATTTCTCTTAGAATCTGCTGAGCTTCAAAACTCATGTTTGTAGTTCCGGAATTGCATTATTAATTTGTTTACTACCTTTGCTTTTGTTTGCTTGAGCTATTCATTTTGCTTTCATTTGTTTGTATTATTCATTGTCATTTTGGTGACGTTAATGCAATTTTCAGTGTTTATTTCCTTTTGGGCACCAGTGTTTTGTCTGCTTATTCCTATGAGCGCTACCATTTAGTGGTTTTCCCTTACAAAAATGAAACATATTGCAATTACCCAAAAAATACATTGTCATATATTTTATTGTAAAATAAAATATATGTAAGTTTAAATAAATCTTTTTAAGGTAACATCTGAAACTGATTAATCATATATTTCAAGTAATATATTGTAACAAAGATATTTTTAAATATTTTGCATACCTGTATACCTGAAAAAAAGTAAAGTCTTTGCAATGGATTTAATTGATTTTTTAAAGTCATTCACGTAGGTATCTGCCCCAGCATATCCAGTAGTCTGCTATTTATTCAACACTGAAACAATCAAACAAAAAGGGGGCAGCACAGTGGCACAGTGGTAGCGCTGCTGCCTCACAGTTAGGAGACCCGGGTTAGCCTCCCTGCATGGAGCTTGCATGTTCTCCCCATGTCTGCGTGGGTTTCCTCCGGGTACTCCGGTTTTCTCCCCCAGTCCAAAGACATGCAGGTTAGGTGGATTGGCGATTCTAAATTGGCCCTAGTGTGTGCTTGGTGGGTGGGTGTGTGTCCTGCGGTGGGTTGGCACCCTGCCTTGTGCCCTGTGTTGGCTGGGATTGGCTCCAGCAGACCCCCATGACCCTGTGTTCGGATTCAGCACGTTAGAAAATGGATGGATACTCTAAAGGGACACAGGTTGAGCTTCAATGGGTTTTACTATGGGATAAAAAAATTGTTGAAGCAGTTGGCAGAAATTTTGTTAAATGTGTATCTCTTAAAAATTAGTTCCTAGAATACTAGAGGATCAGTCCTTATGCAAAAGTTATTTTAGTGAAAAATTAAGCATATCAGCATATCAGAATACAAAGCAACACACTGCAGTCAAAATTATAGCTTAGCATATTAAAGAATTAAAAAAGCACTTAAGATACAATTATTTGAAATTACCTATTCGTTACAATATGCAGAGTACTGCACTGAGAACATTACAGTTTACAATCGTGTTAATTACTTCTACTCTGTTAATGCTGGGTTTATAATTCATGCTGTGTCGCAATGCAATTTTGTCTGGCATATGCCACAAAGTAACAAACACTTTTGAGATACCTAATGGACATTTTCATTGCTAGTCTAGTAAATATACAGGAAATAGATTTCTGTATTTTGAAAAATATATTGCAATACAAAAATTGGCATTAACTTACATATTTTACAACATATTTGAGTATAGAGCAAAATATTATATTTATCCTGAAAGTATATCATAACATATTTTAAAATGTATTAATATTAGTAGGAATAGTCAGCCATTTTCTAACCAACTTAGTCCTGAACTGGGTCGCAGGGGTTGCTATAGCCAATCCCAGACAGCATAAGGTACAAGTCAGAAACAAACCCCAGGCAGGGTGACAGTCCATTGCAGGGCAAACATACACACACTCACCAAACACACAATAGGGCCTGTTTAGTATTACCAATCCACCTAAACTACATGTCTTTGAACTGTGTGAGGAAATCAGAGTGCCTGGAGGATACCCACACTGACATGATGAGAACATGCAAACTCCAAACGGGGAGGACCTGGCATGTGAACCCTGGTCTCCTTACTGTGAGGCAGCAGTGCTACCAATGCACCACCATGCTACTCTATTAGATGTAATATTTTGATTCAAAAATACTTGCAATTACATGTAATTATTTTTGGAAGGGTTTGGTCACTGTAGTAGTCCAAAAGGCACTAATACGAGTACTGATTTACCCAGTTACTTGTTTACTATGATGTATTGGTAGGACACACCACACAGCCTGACCGGGCATATACACATTTATACACCACACTGGGAGAAAGTCCAACCATATGGTATTGAGTAAATTATTTATATAATATATGCAAACATTTTACCACCCACCCTTATAATATCAACAAAAACAAAATAAATCCACAAACACAGTCCAGGATACCAGCTGATGACTAATAATTGTCAATGAGGTATGGAAAATGCCCAAGTAAACAACCCTATGGAAATAGTATACATTTATCGTACTGTAAAACAGAATGTCCGATGAAGATCTGTGTTCATAAGAGCATGTTCTGCATGATGGTAACTTCTTTGCAGACAATTCAAATGACCATCCTGATATCCTGAAATCCTGGAAAGACCCATAATACTTAAGAGCAATAGGAGGGTTTTGTATTTCAAATTCCTAAAGAAATAATGCTGCAGCTTCTGGGAAATCGGAAAAAAAAACCTTTGCATCGCCATCATCTTATTTACAGTGAATAATGTGCCACAGCAGATTTCATCCAATAGCCCCCGCACAAAAGTAAAAGATGTCAGGTGCCACAGACTGATGGGAAATTGAGTTAGCTCTGCCTCATTTGATATGATGCTGTGTGGTTAGATTATGGCAACCATAATATAAAACGTGCTGTCATGCGTTCCACCCCGTCTGAACTTGAATTCATTAAACAAGATTGATGGAAGTCAAGAAAATGTTTCTGGCAATAGATTTCGGTCTGCTTCCCAGAGGGTGAGTGAGGCAATGCCACAAGTATTTTTCACTCTATGATTTGGATCCTTCTTGAAAATTTTGGTAGAATTTCATCTTAATTACACCATTACATATTTTGGTAATGATATTTTGAAAGTTGTAAGCAAGTTCCTCACCACTAGTTTTTAACATTTGTTTGGGAATGTCCGCCAGGCCACAGGGTTTGCTATCCTTGTATTTAATGAATTGAAGGACTTCCAGTGATTCTACAGCCATAAAAAAGAATAAAGTTTAGAGGCAATGATAAAGTAAATCCTTTGTTTTTTATTTAAATACCTGAATTTGGTCTCAATGTACTTTAGTGATTTCAGTTCAACAATACCCCCGTCTATATGTAGAGGAACATTATCTTGAAGAAGAACTCTCAAACCAGCTTGGAGAAATAGGAGCCATCAGCTGAAGCTGCAGAGTGAACTCTTTAGCTACCTAAAGGGTTACACATCTATAACTCTCTTTGGTGTTCTACAATAGACTCTTTAACCTCTTTGATCTTAACAACTTGAACATGCTCCCTGAAATGATCTACCAGCCGTCTCTATGCTCACCTATCTAAATCCCTAGAAACGTCCTACAAGAAGTGCAGTAAAATTTAAACTGGCAAGAAGCCCTTTCTTTAATAATACATTTACCAGATGGACCAAATGCAAGGATATTGTTGGTAACATATTTGCAAGTGACACAGTTCTCCTGTTACAATTCAAAGTGGCTGTTGGAGATTGTGGCTCACTTCTGTGAAGTGAATTGCAGATGAGAAGTTTGTGGTCAACAGAAGGAGATCAAGGGAGGGCTAAAAAGGCTCAAACTCTAAAACTGGGAAAATTTACTTAATGACTTGTGAGAGAGAAAGAAACAGAGAGAGTGTGTTAGGGTGGAATGAAAGGACCAGTGGGATACGGGTTTGATTTTTGGGGTTCCTCTTGGATTGGATACTGTGTAGCCTTTTATCATGTCAATATTCTTGGAACTTTAGCATCAATGTTAAATAAAGAACAAATGATATAAAATTAACTAACAATCAAGGCTACTGTTTACTGATGAGCAAAATGGTCAAGTTCTGATTTTCATACAGTTTCACAAAACTGACACAAACATTTAATTCATATGGCATTTCACAACTGCAAAATGTGATACTTGCTAGAGTTGTTTTTTTTTTTTGGTGGAATAGTCCTCATTTACACCTCTGTGTTTATCTGTGTTCTTTTCTGCAGCTGCATAAAGGATTAACCTGTACCAAACCAGTAAAATAAATTCGATTTATGCCTCTTGTTCACATCACAGCAAAGGAGTGCAATACACTTTTTTAAAAATGTGACAGGCTGAATGTTTTCCACACAAAGACACAGTAAAATGCATCACGGTGCACATGTCAAGTACATCAGTACATGTCAAGTCTCTGATACCAACCACCTCACTATTCCACGCCTGCTGTTACCAACCAACCACCTTATCCTAGCTAAAGATATCCACACTTCCAGTGATTTTTTTTCTGTAGAAATTGTTATTTAAATACTAAACGATATGTAGAATTAATGCATGAAAACAACTCCAGGCAGGATCTTACACCTTTTTTTCTTGTGTTAATTGCACAAACTTCACTGAAACCGAAACACGATTTATTTCACAAATGTTTTAGGTGAGTTTTGTAGGAAATTCAATTTCATGTAAATCAATCTGTTTATCAGTAGTCACTATCTGATTTAGAGTGCTCTGTTTTGGAGATCCTTGTTAATAGCCCAATGCATATGCTTTCTGGTGGCTTTTTTTTACAGTTTAACTAAACTGTGTGTTAATATTATGGCAGGAGCACTATATGAAATTCATAGTATCATGTTTCTGTGATGCTGTCATTTAAACTTTATTTAGAAATACTGTAAGTGTTCAAATTCAGCAATGTGCCATGACATTCAGCATATTTCAGTATAAAAGGTATCAGTAGATGAAATAACTCAATCAATTATCAACAACAGATAATATTAAACACTAGCTGTGTAAGCCCATGCTATTAAACACCCAGGAAACCTAGAAACTATTGAAATCATCAGAAAAAAATTGAAATGCAAAGTTGGTGGTTTCGTTTTGCGGACGTGTTCGCCCCCCTTATCTATCAGCGGCTAAGCGAGTTTTTCTGTCGTTTTGTCTTTCCTTGGCAGTTTCACTTTGGTGACAGAGTTGCTTTCTTTCAGCTTCATGCTCTAGCTTTGTCCTTCTTTCTTCTTCTGACTCATGAAGTTTTGGTCATCTTGCAGTCTCTTTTAGATTCATGCTGTAACCTCGCACTTCTATTTTTTATTTTATTTTATTGATTTTATTAAAATCAAATAGCATTCCATACAAATAACTCAAGTTTTACAAAAAAAGGTTCGAAACAAATCAACCCCCACCCCTGAGAATGACAGCTAGGCCAGCAAAGTAAAACTTTAAGCTAGTAAAAATAAGAAAATAGAAAAAATTATTAAATGAATAAAGATGAATGGAGTGAAAGAAGGGAGAGAACCTGCTTCCTCAATTTAAATGCTTATTCTAAAATGTTATTAATTAGATCCTGCCAGGTTTTGAAAAAGTTTTCTACAGATCCTGTAAGTGCGCATTTGATTTTTTCTAATTTCAAATAGTATATAATATCAGTTACCCACTGACTTAGAATAGAAGAGTTAGGATTGAGCAAGATAAGTCTACGTGCCAATAGTGTAATAAAGGCAATTACAGTAAGATCATCTGTGAGCCCACCAAACACAGGTGTTAGTGGATTAGGAGGGATTGTGATTCTGAGGCTGTCTGAAAGGCATTTAAAGAGTTTGGTCCAGAATGATGCTAGCTTCGCACTTCTGGGCCGGACAGACACTTCCACATGTAGACGATTATATATAAGATTCACTTTACAATATGACTTTTATGTGATCTCGCATGAAGTGTAATAATGGAGAACCCTCACAGTGGATATTGTTTGGACCTGCGTTTAAATATTCTTGCCGTTTCGATTGCTTAAATCCATTTCCAGTATTTAATTAATTCTTTAAGTACTTTAACAAGAACAGTTACAGGACATCAATAAATCCTAACTTACTGCATATTTTTTAAGTAACTGTAGAATACTGTTTGGGTTATTTAACATACAGTATAACATAATTACTGAACCAGGGTGACAACTCCCGTTAAGTAATTTTGAGACAAGATCTGTAAATTGTAACATTTCTTCTGGCATTCACAGTTTTGAATGTGGTAATATAAGTCTTCAAGGAGAACTGTGAATCCTACAGATTGGGATTTTCTGCATTCCCATATATTTGCATTTGTTAAAAATGTCTGTAAACTATTGTGAACACACAGACTAGATGTATTCATGTCCAATGCATATACAATGTGTCCAGTGTGCCTGCCACATCCACCATTAAAAGCTATTGCAGCAATTCACAAGAAGCACAGGCTGTATTTGGATATTCAACCATCCATTTTCAAACCTGCTTAATACATCAAATAAAATTTTAAATAATGGTTGGAAAAATGTTTCCACTTTCTTATTTATATGAATTAGTCTGTTTGAAACTGTAAGACATTCAAGAAAAAATAATAACTGACTGTTAGTTTATTTTTGTTCATCAGGGCAATTTTAGAATGTTTCACACAAAATAGTACATTTTCCGCACAGGATTATAGCATACATATGCTACTGGCAAAATTAGCATACATAAGAATGCTTTTTGAAAAGATGAAAAATCAAAGTGACATCCTTTGTTTCCTCACTGTTTCCTTCTTTTACTCTGTTGTCACTTCCCCACCGTCACAGATTTTGGTACTCATGCTGTTCTTTAAATAGTAAAAAACCTTTGTTGTTTATGTATTAGTCTCTTCCTTTAATGAATTTCTTTTTTAGTTATTCTTTACAACCTTCCTTTCCTAAACTCATATTCTAAGCTAAATAAATTCTAAATGTTTAGTCTTCCGCTGCCTGCAACTGCTAACTCATGAAAGTCACTGCAAAATCTGTGAAGTCATTATCTATTTATTTTCCTTAATGTTTGCTCAGCTGAGAGTAAAAGTAATTTTAGCAAAAATAAAAGACCAAAATGTTTTTAACTCAGTGCAATTCAGTTCAATTTATTACAAAATATACCCTCCAAACTCAGTGAACTATGTACTTTATGCAAAAATAAATAAACATCATTGAAAACATAACATAAAATGCTGAGTATAAAACCATATACAATGTGTATAAGAATATATAAATACACATATTATCTTGTAAAGGTAATTGGAATTAGAGTCAGTATCAGCAGGTGCTGGATCACATCCCAGATGGGAGACAACGCAAGGGTCCCCTTTATTCAAGTGACATAAGGATAATGGAAGGACAGTGGGGAATACACAAGAAATGATTACACATTCTTCACCCCTGTAACTGAAGGCAGCTGGAGGCTGCTGTTGAGGGATATCAGGAACCCCTCGAGGGAGCTTTGGGTAGAAAACCCCAGGGATTTTGTAGGGCTATGTTTGGTCTGGAAATGCTTTAGAAAGGATCAGATGTGACCTCAGAAGTACTCCAGGGATCTGGCTTAAAAGAGGCCATTGGCCATTTGTCCAGTGAACTTAGCATTGGGCAGAAAGTGAATAAGAGTTCACCAATCAGGAAAAGAAAGAAGAAATGTTCAAGAAAGAAGGAAGATAGAAGAGTTGTGCCTTAAGAGTCCCATCTGTTGTCTTTTTGTCTTCAAAATCTTTGTTATTGTCATTAGCTGTAATAAAGCCTTTCTTTGTTAAGTTTTCAGTTTTTAAGGCATTTTAATATTTGGAGACCAAATGAGTACCCACCCCCAAAGGCTACAATCTATGCAGTTTTTATTTATTTATTTAAAATACCATTTTATTGTAGCAGTTCTCAAACCTTTTTAGTCTTAGCACAAGGTCAGGGACCACACTGGACAAAGTCCCAGTCCACTGTAATAATAATAATAATTTACATTTATATCATACTTTTTCTCACTACTTAAAGTGCTTTACATAGTTATTGGGGAGCCATTTCATCCACCACTAATGTGTAGCATCAACCTGGATGATATGACGTCAGTCACGTTTGCGTCGGTACACTTACCACACATGAGTTATTAGGTGGTGAAGTGGTGAAATAGTTAGCAAGTTACAGACAAGAAACAATTAGGAGGCCAAAATGACTAGGCTGAAGTGGGCAAGTTAGCCCGGACATTGGAATACACATTACTCTTTATGAAGGATGCCCAGGGATCTTGTATGACCACAGAGAGTCAGGACTTCGGTTTAACGTCTCATCCAAAGGACGGTGCCATTTTTACAGCTTATTGTTCCTATCACTATACAAGAGCCTTGGGATCCATGTTCAGATCACAGGGTAAGCACCCCCCTACTGGCCTCACCAACACAGCTTACACCAACAACCCAAGCTTTTCCTAGACGGTTTCCCATCCAAGTACTGGCCAGGCCCAACTATGCTTAGCTTGATAACCTGTTCTGGAG
Organism: Polypterus senegalus; assembly: GCF_016835505.1. Lineage (NCBI taxonomy): Eukaryota > Metazoa > Chordata > Cladistia > Polypteriformes > Polypteridae > Polypterus > Polypterus senegalus. The sequence goes on along the minus strand of NC_053156.1, from coordinate 210,194,186 downwards.
TGCATGGGGTATGGCTGCAGGTACATAGTTTGCACACATAAACATCCATGTGGGGCCATTTTAGAAAGGTCAATTAACCTAACCTGCATGTCTTAGGTCATAAGTATCTTCAAGTCCACACAAATTGTAACAGGTAATGAGATTTGAACCCAGAATGCTGGATCTATTATGCAGCAACTAAGCAGCTGCTAGATGTCAACTGGTAAAAACACAAAATTAGGCAAATATCAACTGGTATTGCAGTAGAAGAACCTGTTACCCTTTACAGATAGCAGAGGAAGTAAATCTCTGGGAGTCATGATCCTTAGAATCATTTAAACATATTCTCTCCAACCTGCCATTTGACACAACATCTTGTGATACCAGTTAGTTTCAGTGATTTGGGGGCAATATGATGAGTGTTTGATACTGGCTGTGTTTCTGCTGATATTGTTTCCCATTCAGCATTCACTCTCATTCCAGCATCAGTGGCAATAACATGATGTGATGCCTGAGTGGGTATAGCCGTTGTCTCTGGTTCAGGAGTGGCTTGACACAAGGAATGCGACAGTTGTAGCCCATGTCCTAGATCCGTCTGTGTGTGGTGGCTCTTGAAGCACTGACTCCAGTGACAGTCCACTCCTTGTGAATTTCCCACAAATTCTTGAATGGGCTGTGCTTCACAATCTTCTCAAGGCTGTGGTTATCCCTGTTGCTTGTGCACCTTTTTCTGCCACATTTCTTCCTTCCACTCAACTTTCCATTAATATGCTTGGATACAAGACTCTGTGAACAGTCAGTTTCTTTAGCAATGACCTTTTGTGGTTTACCCTCCTTGTGGAAGGTGTCAGTGACTGTCTTCTGGATGACTGTCAAGTCAGTAGTCTTCCCCATGATTGTGTGGCCTACTGAACCAGACTAAAAGACCATTTAAAGGCTCGGGACACCTTTGCGGGTGTTTTGGGTTAATTAGATGAGTGAAGTATAACACCATGAGTCTACAATATTGAACTTTCTTACAATATTCTAATTTTCTGAGATACTGAATTTTGGGTTTTCATTAGCTATAAGCCATAATCAGCAAAATGAAAAGCAATGAACGCTTGAAATATATCACTCTTTGTGTAATGAATCCATCTTATATATAAACATCTACGCGTGGAAGTGTGTGTGTGTCTGTCTGTCCGATCTGGAAGTGTGAGCTACAGCACGAAGCTGAAAGAACCGGCAAGGTGGCCCCAAATTAACGAGTCAGAAGAAGAAAAAAGTACGAGGCTACAGCATGAAGCTGAAAGAAAGTGACTGTCGCCAAAGTGAAACCACAGAGGAAAGGCAAACTTAGCCACTAATACACAAGCAAGGCAAGCACATCTGCAAAAACGAAACCTCCAAGGAGAGACTGATAGATAAAGGGGGAGAACATGTACACAAAACAAATCCACCGACTCTGCATTTTTATTTTTTTTCTGACACTTTCAATAGTTTTTAGAAGCCTGGGCTTTTTACAGCATGGGTTTACAAAGCTAGTATAATATATGAGTTTCAGTTTTTGGGGTGACATGGTAGCATAGTGGTAGTGCTGCTGCCTCGTAGTAAGGAGACCTGGGTTCGCTTCCTGGGTCCTCCCTGCGTGGAGTTTGCATGTTCTCCCCGTGTCTGCGTGGGTTTCCTCCAGGCACTCCGGTTTCCCCCCACAATCCAAAGACATGCAGGTTAGGTGGATTGGCGATTCTAAATTGGCCTTGGTGTGTGGGTGTGTTTGTGTGTGTCCTGCAGTGGGTTGGCACCCTGCCCAGGATTGTTGGCTGGGATTGGCTCCAGCAGACCCCCGTGACCCTGTGTTCGGATTCAGCAGGTTAGAAAATGGATGGATTCTAATTTATTGAGATGCACCTGTAAGTAGCCGCAGTCATCTACACAACTGTATTAGGCTACTTTTTTTTGCCAGACTTAGTATTGCTGAACTACTAGATGAAGGCTGCAGGATTGGCATTAAAAGGCACAACAAAGAGGTGACCAAAAATTGACACATTCTGTCCAGTATAGTAGATGAGACATACATGCAGTTGTGGTTAGCAGAATAGTACCTTGGGATGATTTGGATTACAAAAAGTGTGCTACTACAGTAAAAACTGACTCTGTAGGTGTGGTAAATGATAAACTGGGATGCAAGACTTGAGAAAAATCAGAGGACTAGTGATTGTATGATGTAGATTATTGGAATATAGTGGAAATGGCCAAAGATTAGGCACTCTGATAACAAAGTCAGAATAAGATTTGGATTGCATTTATTATGCTATGGATGTGTTATAGGGCAGACAGAAGTCCACATTTTTGGAAGATTACGGAGATGAGGGTTTTGGTTTTGGCAGAATGGATAACTCTGCAAGTTGGCAGAGGATAGGGTAGTTTAGTGACAGGTGTAATGTAAAATGTGGGTGGCAGCTGCACCTGTTTCTTTCCACGTCTATAGGGCAAGTTATGGGAAGAATAAGGAGACTGTGGATGTCAGAGACTAAAGTTCTGGAGCATAGCAGAAATGGGAAAGCTAGTATCAGATTGATGAGCATGGTGAAAAGGGTATAATACATTTTTGCCTGGATTTGTCCTATGGGTCTGGTACTGGAGAGGCCAAGATGTGCATTGGCACTATGATGAGGAATACAAGAGCATGTGTAATGATCAGATAAATACTATAAATAGATATGAAAGGCACTATCTAATAAATAGATGTGAAAGTCGATAGATAGATAGATAGATAGATAGATAGATAGATAGATAGATAGATAGATAGATAGATAGATAGATAGATAGATAGATAGATAGATAGATAGTGTGACTGCTAGGGCCACCTGGTCTAATAAGGATTCTATTAGATAGATCTACTAGATAGATAGATGTGAAAGGCACTATATAATAAATAAATGTGAAAGGCAATATATAATAGATAAGTGCTGTTTCAGTTTGTCCCCCAAAAGCTGCACGCCCATGTAAAGTTTTTTCACCAGCCATGAATAGTCCTAAAGCAGGCTTAGCTGCACTGTTATTTGCTGATTCTAGCAGGTTTAATGGCTCACTGTGTTTACTACCATTCATTTTCTGGGTAAAACCAGCAACAAAGATCCTTTTAGCTATTTTATGCACTACCTTGAGGTTTATATTTGAAAGTTCTTTTAACTTACTGTTGAACTTACTCAATTTCTGTAATAAAATATTTATGACAATAACACTGACATTTACACTGTATATGATAATTATGCATGCCTGCAACAAGCACAATATCACATTATTTGATGACTTACTTCATTAGGATTCCCACAAAAAAAAGTCTTTGCTCATATCATATGACAAGAAAACCTATTGTAACTGGACAAAGATAACAACATTTCTCACAGTTTTTTAAGGTTTATTTACCCTACCACAAGGCCTATACTGTTATTATAAATTTCAAGCAACAGTGATTTAAAAGAGATAAATGTAAAAATGCTCCTTATTCCTTTTTTAATCTAGCTACTCTTAAACAGGCTCACAGAGGCCTTGGGCTTCAATATGACATCCATGGGAGCGAAGCAGGAATCCACCAGTCACTCACACCACATACAAGACCAATGTAGCATCACAAACAGCAAATCCATTGGAAATGTAGTAAAAAAAACACCTGGAGAAAACTTACATAGTCGTGCAAAAACCACACAGAGGCTGGGGTTTGAACTCAGGACCCTGAAGCTATTAGAGATCATTAATAATCAGCTGTGCTGCTTTGTATTATATTGGGGAAGGATGTACTTTTGTAGGAAGAGGAAAATGTAGTATTTAATGTCCATATGGCCGCCATTCCTGTTTGGGACTCTCCTGAGTCACTCGGCTGTTTTTTGTTTTTTTTTTTTAATTTTAAATTTTTTGGATATAAAGCATCTTGGACAAGTAGCATCACATCAAATACACAGCGGCAATGAGAGCAGAAAAAAAAGTCAAGTAGATATGGAAGATGAAAAGATTAAAGAGCAAATGTTTCTCATTTCTGCTGCCAAAACTTTCCTTTGAGGAACTGAGTGTTGTGAAGAAATTCTGCTTCATTCCTTTACAGATCACAGCCAGAGACTCAGTGAACAGTTGCTGCATTGACCACCTGCTACTAGACTCTCTGTGGATTTATTGAATCCTTACACTTGTGCTGTTAACACTTTGTTATTGGCCACTGGAGACATAATCAGCCTATTTGCAGTATAGGCTGTTGATACATTCTGGGAGCTGATTTTTAATTGATTGTCTATCTTTTGTCAATAGTAATGTGTGAATTATCACTTTATATTATTCTTAAAAGGTCAGTAGGTGCCTAATCAGATTACTATGTGCTTCACTAAACTATTACAATACAATTGTCTTCACTAGAATCCCTTATTTATACCAGCCTGTTTTATGCACAAATAAGCACCTCTCATTTGTCTCATGACAGGCAGTGTAGTCTGAAGGAGCAAAGGCAATGGACTTTAAATTGCAGGGCTGCTCGCTTATTTCCCACCATTCGGCCACTGCATAACACTAAGCAAGTCATGCCTGGGCTCTAATTATAAAAGTTATTAACAAATGTATTATAACACTGCACGCATAAAGCACCTTCATTCTTTATAGCAAGAGGTTATATAAAATGTAGGTTACTTAATGACTGAAAAATGTCATTAGTAAGTAAGACGACAAGGCTGACATTATTCTCTTACAAATAATCAGAGAATTCTTGCCACAACAACCAGACATTTTAATTTCTAAGACAATTGTGCTTTAAAACGACATTCCTGCTCTCTCTCTATTAGTACATTCTAGCCATTCAAGTCAGTTTGTTTTGTGGTTGAGGGCATTTTATACCTTTTTTGACCAATTTAGGTATTTTTAAAGAAAATGGGTAGATATTATACTTGCTTCTCAGTTAAGAAGTACAATTGAGGTAACTAATAAAATTTGAAACAGTGGGTTTACCATATTTTAATTAAAAAAACATAAGATTCTTAAGCCTGCCTTATCTGATTAGGAATTTCACTTCTAGATATGGCATGTGCCATTCACAAAGCCCAATCTGGTGGGCCCAATTTAGAGTTGCCAGCTAGATTAATACGCACATCTTTGGAACGGCAACTGAAATACCTGGGGAAAAAACCCCAGGAGACACAAAGAGAACATGCAGACTCTACACAGAGAGTAGCATGGCGTGGGATTTCACCCCGTCACAGTGTGAGACAGCAGCACTAACCATATCACTTAAAATATTTCAGATGGCTTAATGCAACCTATTTGTAGTCACATATAGGATAATCTGCTCTCCCATCCTGTACATTTAAAATATATTAATGGAATAAATAGAGTCAAGGTCCCAATCATGGGGAAATATTTCTTAAAATAAACTAAAGTATTTAATTTTTTTCATTGTACTTATTTATTCTTATTCTGCTAAAGTACGTTTTTGCAATTTGATAAAATAAAAATGTATCCATTTTGAAAAAAACATTTTGAAAAGATGGACAGAGATCACTTACAACAACTCTCTTAACCATTTCAGCTTTAATTAGGTAAAATAAACTATTGTCTACATTAGGAACAACCCTTTCATTAAGCATCCTATAGCAGTTACACCTAACAGGCCCTTTCATCACTCGATTATCTTTTCTTTGTGCCAACATGATGGCTGGGGTTTAAGTGCTGTCTCACCGAGTAGGTTATTTGTTTGAAACTGTACAGAAACATAAATCTGACAAATTCGAACCCGGACCCAGTCTTCCAACACCATTCCTCAGTAATTCACCTTACTCCTATGTTTTAGCTGAGAGCAGTCATCCTGGTCTCTGGTAATGACAGACTTAACGAGGCTGCTTGGAAGGTAATGTTGGCTCTTTGCTTTGGTAAATAGCACAAACTTCACCTGTGTCTGAATTCTGGGAAGAATTCCTCTCTCGTCTTTTTACATTTTGGCCAGGATGACAGGAAATGCTTATCTGTTTCTATCTCTCCTGTCTCACAATAACTGCAGATCCTCTCTTCTTTGGATAGCCAGGATTTCCTGTGACAGCCTGTTTAGATGACTAGCCTATCCTTTATCAGGATGTGTTTTTTTGTCTAGTTGAGAGATAATCTGTAAATGTGTAATCATTTTGTTGTGCCTGATAGCTATACAGTTTACTATTGGATTAGTATAATATTTCTACTGCTCTCTTCTAGCTGTGATCTTGTTTTTATTTTTCATAATTTGATTTACTGTTGGTCAGTACCAACATTTCCTTGCTTTAGGAGCAGCTGGCTGAGGATATGTAATAAATAATACACAAAACCATTGCATTGCTAGGGTTTCCCTAATGAAACTGATAAATGTCCTTAAAAACTGGAAAAAATCTTCTTTTCTCCATAGCTGTTTTGTGATAGGGAATAATGGTTATGGAAGGTCTGGATTTTGGGGTGCTCTTCTTTTAGGATGCAGTCAAACAAAACTGAAATGTGACATTGTAAAGGACTGCAATCCACTTCATCATTTCAAGACAATCTGACACAATCAAATACAAAGGCAGGTTTACATTTGACGTCAAAACAAAGGAAGTCTCCATGTTTATTAGTAGGTCTATTATATCCAAAGTTAGTGGGAAAATAACAATACATGCAGAAGGTGAAAAACAGATGCTAGTAAGCCTGAAGAAGATATTGCAATCAATGGTGGAGATACAAAAGAAGCTGAATGTGACTATGTTTGTTGTAACAGAAGATCAGAAGATGATGCTGTTACTACAACTACTGCTACTACTACAACTAATAAAAGTAATAACACATTTTATGTAAAGCACCATTCATAAAATAAGTGTCAGCTATCTTTAGACATATTGAAAGTGGAGTTAGATGCTAAACTAGTGGATTCAGAAAGCATATCTTTCCCCAGTTGCAGATGGCCCTCATAGTTCTCATGTTCACATCCTACTTCCTAAAGCTGGAGTGAGTTTTGCCTAGATCATAACCAGGTGGCATCCACTCTTGGATGGTGCTAGGATTTTGATTGTGCCTAGCCCCTGCATTTCATTTTTCCTCACTCCTTTTCCTTTATGATTAATTATAATTTTGCCCAATCAATTACCTTTTATTTGTTATGATTTCAGTCCTATTTTAATTTTTCACATGTCATCCCTTGGCCTTGAAAAATAACTAAGGCATCATTTTGGGGATTGGGGAGGCCCAGGAACACAATGGTTAATTTTTTTGTGAACCAGACACATTCTTAATAATGTTTAAAAGTAAATATATTTTGTGATGGCTCCATTTTGTTACTGATGGGAGCACTGCTGTTTTGTGCCTTCTGTTTGGTCCGGTTGCCAGGCAGTTACTAAGCAAGGTCAACTGGACGTGTATGGCTCATGAAAAAGACTAGAAATCTCATTAGTGTTTCAATCTGATTTTTGGCAATGAATTCTTTTAGTAATTGACTGCAACTTTTGTCTTATGTTTTGGCTCTGGTTAAGTGAAATAATTTTGGTTTTCAGCTCCTCAGCTACATTCTTTGATTTACAATTTAGGTTTCACATCCTGGTCTTGTTTATTACAATTTTGGTGGACGGCCGGGATGCCTGTATAATGGAAGGACCAGGCGAGAGAACACATGCAGGGCATTATCTTCCCCGGAGCGCTAAATGGCAGGCCCCCTGGGTTGAAGTGGTGCCTTGCCTCGGACTCCCACAGGGCTCCATGGGAGTTGGGATCCATGTGTGCTGTGAAGGGGTGCTGCAGGGACTTCAGGGCCCTACTTTGTCAAGACTTCAATGTTTCTGGACCGCGTTAACGGGCCACCGGAAATACTCCCGGATGGAGGATAAAAGGAGGAGCTAGAGACAGGAGGAAGAGGATGAAGCTTGCCGGAAGGAGTGAAGGTGGACAAGAGAAAAAGAGAGAGAGAGAGAGGCAACAAAAGGAAGAAAACTCAACGTGAGCTCATTTGGGACTACTGTGCTTTGGACTGTGTGCTTGCAAGTGGGAAACAATTGGGAAGAGTTTCTCACAGCAAAATAAGAATGTGTGTTGTGCTGAACTTGTGTCCACATCTGTCTGTCGGGTTTGGGGAGATGGAGCACCCCCTGGTGGCAACACAATATTGTCTCTCATGTATTGACCTTTGCCTGTTAATAAAATCATGATCTGTCTCCTGATTCCAATTGTATGTAAATACTGCTGCCACTTAATGGAGCTCTTAGTAAAGTACTTCTCTGTGGAACTGTGGTCCTTAGGGCAGCTGTTACCTGAGAGTGGTGTCTAAAACACCTGCTGCCATAAACATTTTATTGTGGCATTAATTTCCATCTCCAACCTTCTTCTACCGCTATTCTTTCCATTAAAAGGTTAGCAGTCTCTGAAACCTTTTTGGTTTTAGAATGTTTGATTACGAACATATATGTGTCTGACATTAGGGATTTAAGTATTGATTTGTGTAGTTTTAGTTTTAGAATCTATTTCTGTATTTTTCTTTTTTTCTTTTTTGTTTTCCTTGCTGCTCCTATTTGAATAGATTTCAGTTACTTTTTTGTTAATCTTTATTTTTTCCATACTGATGAATTTTTCTGTAGATTAACATTATGAACATACATTCTAAGGCTCTTCCTGCTGTTTTGATTGGCATTCCTACAATGCCCCAAGTGTGGGTATGTGTGTGGTTGTTTTTACGTATTGTGAGGCAGATGGAGATTTCTGTCAAGATGGGACAGAACAAAACTACGACAAGCTCCACCATAGTCCTGATATAAAGAGAGAAACAAGCACTAGCAAGGATTGCACATGTTGTCTTGCTAGAGGTTTATTTTGCATTATGGATTTCATGATTTAATTCTGGCTTCAGGGCTGGTAGAAAAGTTTTCCCTCTCTTATTCAAAATATATATTGTGGTCAAAGAGACACCTTTGCCTTGACAAAATTTACATCATCCAGAATACAATGTTACTTCTTAAAACTAAGGGATGATGAAAATGATCTTTTTTCATGTTACTATGTCATTCTTTACTCTGGATTAAAATGTTGATGGAAATTTTTATCTGTTTTATTCCCTTAATGGCCAATGAATTGTGTGGTGCAGTGATGTTATTTGGTGTACTACAAACTCAAACTTTCTTATTGCCAAATGTTTTTCTCTTAAGTCAGCCTTGGCAATTTTTTCAGTATGACCTAATCATTTTCAGTCAGTCACTTAGAGGTAACAAAGAGAACTACAGTAAAAGGTGTGTGCACTGCATTTGAAACCGGAGTCCACAATCAGGCGGGCAGAAAGGAACCCTAACAGCTCATTTTGAAAAGGCTGAAAGAAATACAACTCAATATTGAGAATGGCAGGAAGGCCTCTATTATTCTACTCCATTCTATCTGCTGTGGGGTTGTGTGGCGCCTGGAGCCTGTCTGCATTTAACTAACTTCCCAGGATTTCCGAGTCACAGCCACAGCTTCAGCTAAAAGCCAAATATTTCACTCCAGAGACATGCAACACTTCCTGATATAGGATGCACTTGCATGTCTCCCAGTGACCTTAAACAGTAATAAAGAAGTCTTCCACAACACACAAGTCAAGAGGAACGTAACCTATTGACTGCCACACTGTAATTAAAAATGCCTGGTCTGTTCTGAGTAAAAACCAATAGACATTTTGAAACATTACTTTGACAAAAGCCTTTTCATATTTTAACTGCTTTGTTTTGACTTTTTAACAATTTAGCCTCATTGTTCTGTCTGACTTCTTGATCTTGTTTTAGCTGTGGGAGAAATAAATTAAAATCTATCTATCTATCTATCTATCTATCTATCTATCTATCTATCTATCTATCTATCTATCTATCTATCTATCTATCTATCTATCTATCTATCTATCTATCCATTTCTCCCACTTTTGTTGTATCTCTGTCAATCATGAAGAATCCACTGCATCCATTGAACAGGATCATCTCCAGAGAAAGAAGCAGCTTCAGCGACAGACTGCTGTCACTGTCCTGCTCCACTGATAGACTGAGAAGATCGTCCCTCCCCCATACTATGCGGCTCTTCAATTCCACCCGAGGGGGGGGTAAACGTTAACAATATACAAGATTATAGACTGTTATACCTGCCTCGCACTCTCCACCTTGCATTTTTTAACTTGCATTGCGTATTTATCACTCTTTAATTAATATTGTTTTTATCAGTATGCTGCTGCTGGAGTATGTGAATTTCCCCTTGGGACTGATAAATTATCTATCTACTGCACTATAGTGAATAAAACATGCTTTGAAATGCTGCTGGTGAAAGATGTTTAGAAAAGAAACAGAATTCAATTGGGAGTTAATTCAACAGTATAGTTGTAAACCCATGGTTTGCAACTGGATGATAAACTGGACTGGACTGCCAATACTGATGCTCTGTGCAAGAGAGGACAGAGCCGACTATACTTCCTTAGAAGGCTGGCATCCTTCAACATCTGCAATAAGATGCTGCAGATGTTCTATCAGACGGTTGTGGCGAGCGCCCTCTTCTACGTGGTGGTGTGCTTGGGAGGCAGCATAAAGAAGAAGGATGTCTCATGCCTGGACAAACTGGTGAGGAAGGCAAGCTCTATTGTAGGCACGAAGATGGACAGTTTGACAACTGTGGCGGAGCGACGGATGCTGAGCAGGCTCCTGTCAATCATGAAGAATCCAATGCATCCTCTGAGCAGTATCATCTCCAGACAGAGGAGTAGCTTCAGCGACAGACTGCTGTCACTGTCTTGCTCCACTGACAGACTGAGGAGATTGTTCCTCCCCCACACTATGCGGCTCTTCAATTCCACCCAGGGGGGTAAATGTTAACATTATACAATGTTACTGTCTGTTATACCTGCCTCGCACTCTACACCTTGCATTTTTTAACTTGCATTGCGTTTTTATGACTCTTCAATTAATATTGTTTTTATCAGTATACTGCTGCTGGAGTATGTAAATTTCCCCTTGGGGATTAATAAAGTATCTATCTATCTATCTATCTATCTATCTATCTATCTATCTATCTATCTATCTATCTATCTATCTATCTATCTATCTATCTATCTATCTATCTATCTATCTATCTACTGCACTATAGTGAATAAAACATGTTTTGAAATGCTGCTGCTGAAAGATGTTTAGAAAAGAAACAGAATTCAATTGGGAGTTAATTCAACAGTATAGTTGTAAACCCAAGGTTTATGAAACTGACAATTGCCTAATTATTATGTGGGTGGTCAACAGGAGGTTGTGAGTTATAGCTTTATGTCATTTTGATGCGCAAGAGTGGGTACAATCCAATGTGAAACGACAATAGCAAAGTTGGAGTCTCCTTGTTAGACTTGTGGTTTACAACCATTTCAATGCCATGCATCCTTTGAAAATGTTTGATTTATGTTTGAACCCACTACAAAAGTAATATCACATTTGAAGATGACAAACTCAAATTTCCCATTTTTGAACCACAAATAGTACTGTGGGTGAACAAATTGTACTCTAAAAAATAAGATTTTAACTCAGTGCATAAAATGTAAGTTGCGCAATTTACTCTTTATAGATCTCAATAATCCTGTACATTTGTCCCCTGTGAAGCTTAGTCACTCAATTGACGGTCCAAGGGCTTAGGGCATCACTTGAAGCATCAAGCACAGAGAAGAAATGGCACAGTATCAACAAGCAAGGGATCTGCAGGATTTATGAGCCCCATGAAGCAATGTGTGCCAGTGCTCTGCTAACCAATGAAAACACAGTCAACGAGCTTTGCCATCCGATAACACCAGCATTGCAGTTCAAAACAGATGTGACATACATTTAAAATTGATGCGCTACTGCTAGGACCATCAGCAGGAGAGATGGGCTTAGTGTTAGCAGCAGAATTTACATCATCCAATTCAGTTCCACTTATCGTTCCACTGGCAAAAATGTCAATCAAACCTCGAAAACAGTGACGTTTCATGATCAGGGCTTGAACAGAAATAAATGCTGGATTTCGCCCTTCTTAACAGATCATTGCAAGGTCTAAATTCTATTCTCTTAAAAAAAGTTACTGGCCTTTACAAACACTTTACGTGCAGCAAAGAACTCATAAGAATATGCATTTCTGTGGCTCATTCACTACTGAGAACTGCATACACAATTCTCGATTCTTTTCGTATCGTAGAACAGGAGCACTAACTAATAAATGACCTACAAATGACAGCACAATGCAAGAGACCGAATGCATCACGATAAAGTCGAACAAAGCTCCTCAGTCAGTTTTGGTGAACTGAGATGCATCCTTCCTGTTTGCCTCACAACCTGAAATGTCAGCCCAGGTTGGGAACTCCTGTATTAAAACTGTCTGAACTTGGGACTTGGCGCCTGTGAAAAATATACTCAGGGTGACAGATTTATGCTACTTCGTATTCCCAACCCATTGTTACACAGTACACAAAGAAATATCATTGACTCAGCTATAAAATACTTGTAACTTAACCCATTTAATATTAAATTATAGTATTGAGGGCTACCTATCTGCTAACACATTGTAGAGAAAGATATATTATAATCCTGGATAGAATATCAGAAGATTTCAACTTTGTTACCAACCCTTTTATTAACGAATATACTTTAGATATACATTACACCAATCAAACAAAAACAACCATTAATTAATATAAAAGCTTTCAAACCCCTTTGGTCTTAGATTTGGTTAAGAGTGTTTTATTAACAGCAAAACACCATTCCAAGGTGCTTGAAAAGTACAGAAATGTATTTAAATTATCTATATGTACAGTAGATATATTTTAGCAGTAGGAGCTCAGTAAGGTTAAGTGACCTACTCAGAGTCACACAGTCATTCACAGAATCAGTTTACAATTCTTAGTCACTAGGACATATTGCCTGAGATTACCAGCTACAGTGCACCTTAACTTGGTGGTGCTGCTTTCACACAGTGGATGATGATGCCACCTTCTTAGTAGGACACCATATGGAAATATGTAAAAAAAACAAAAAAGTAACAAGTGATTTGTATGTGTTAGACACTCTTATAGTATACACCAAGAACAACTGTATATAAAAATAATAGTAGCAAAAAATTTCATAAGTAATGAGTGACATTTTTAATGAATCAATAAGATTAGTATCTTAGCTTTGAGTAACTCAGTCACTGAAGAGTACCTACAGAGCTTGTTTCAATGACTCTGTTGTTGTATTGATCCACACTATGGCTTTGGTCAAGGTGCTGTAGAAATATGGGGCATGAGGGCACACAAGTGTGTTTCACTTTTGATCATAAACGTGTCATGTTACTAACTAAAATACATTTTTCACAGACTGTTTTTATTTCAGGTCTTTCCTTGGTTGTTTAAATAGATTGTGTGACTAGCACAGTTTTTGCCATTAAAGTTTCATCCAGGGTTTGTTGCCACCTTATAAGTCAGTTCAGCAGTCAGTTCTGCCAGCACTGGCATTGGGTAGCCCATGACTGAAATTCAGTTAAGATAGCTTAGAGCACGGTCTGCGGAGTCAGTCCTGGAGGGCTGTAGTGGCTGCAGGTTTTAATTCCAACCTGATTTTTTAATGAGAAGTCAATTATTGCTTTTGAAGCACTTGTTGCTCAAGCAACATTTTTGTGCTTTATTTTAGCATAAAGGTAAGATTCTCCTCCCTTCATGGCTTATTTTAGTCTTAAACGGATACATACACTGTTTTTAATTGTTTCTAATGAGAAACTAGCCATGTTGCCTGCCAAGACAGGTAATAGAATACATTTTAAAATATTTTCTGTCTTGCCCTACATCTACCTTCAGCACCTTTCCCCTGTATCTGTGTGTGTTTGTATCTCTCTTGACTGGCACTACCTCTATTTAGTGCATTCCGATAAAGCCTGCTTCTCAGACTTCTGAGTGGACCTCCTGTCTGTTTTTATGGTTACAGTCCAAAGGTTCAACTCCATTATTCCTCCTCAAATGTCTCACACTCACACTTTCTTTTTCAATCACATCACCAAAGCCAAACTGACCAATCAGATTGCTCAGACAGACTGGATGCATAGACCTTAGTGTTTTATTATATAGTAGACTAGGGGGCTTTGCCTCTTTCTCACTTCACTCGCCAACCCCCGTGCGCGCCCTGCTCACTAGTCATTTTCCGGATCTGCTGCTTGTGATGAATCGTGCTGTGCTTTTGGATAAACACGAATACCAATTCTGTCTTTGATATCTCCGTCTTTCGAAACTATTATCGCTGACAATTCGACACATGTTGGTTTATTATATATGCGAGCGTGATCTTTTGGATTCAGATAGAAATCCAAGAAAACTTCTTTTTCCATGTTTTTTTTGGATAAATTGCGTGTAAAGTGTGATACTTTTGGACGTACGGATTTGTATCCATTATTGTCTGTAGAATTTCTAATATTTCCGATTGCTTAACTTTTTCGATTCTATGTTGCATCGCTTCTCCGTGATCATAAATATAAATCTAACTGAATTGTGGTTTCTTTAAAATTAAACTTGTAGCTCTGTTATATCAGCTATGTCCACATATTCAATCTCTTTTCGCTGTTCCGTTATTTCACCGAGTAATAATTTCCGTTTGTTAGTGCTAATGTGATTTTTACTATCAGTTTTTTGAGACTTTTGGATTTTAGTACTTTCATAATGTCTAACCTGCTCTGTATGTGTATTGTGCCAATGTTTTTGAACCTCTTTATGACTTTCTACTTCATCTTCTGCTCTTTGTCTTTTCTTCATCTACTGTTTGTCTTTTATTTTTGCCCCCCTTGGACCTGTTAGGTTTTTAATTCATCACTTGGCACAAAGTCTCATCTCGCGGGACGTGAAATTATCTTTCTGAAAATGTCTCGTCTCATCTCTCTGAAAAAGTCTTGTCTCATTCCAATATTTTTTAATATAATAGAGAGATAATAAGCAAATGACAAAGGAACCAGGAGTTCTCCTTCTAAATTGTGTTCCTTTATGTATGTACCCTTTATGTATTCATCATGAACTATCTGATAATAAAATACTTGGAAAAAACTGAAGTACAAGGAATTATTAATCCATTTCAATCTACCAAATATTTGGATGATATCTTTGGAAAGGAAAAAAATATGATATAAGAATAACTTAACATGGTAAAATGAAAACACTAATAAGTCATGAAATTAAATAAGCTCTGTGACTGGCAAGGATTCGTTTCTAATTAAGGAACTGGGTTGGAACCAAAACCTGCCCTCTAGGGCCAAATTTGCAGACCACTGGTTTAAAGGATAGATAGATGAATGGATGGGTTTAACAACAACCGTGCAGAATGTCCTAGTGACTAACACTTCATCTATTAAGCATCCATTTTCCAAACACACTTATCTTGCTTTAGATTCATTATGGGCTAGAGTCTATTCTGACAGCATCAAGCACGGGACAAAAACTATCCCTAGAAGTTACACCAGTCTATCACAGGACACGTTCAACTCACAACATGTTAGTGAAAAGTTGCTATCTGCCTATCTTTTGGGATGTAGAAATACTCAAAGTAAAGGAACTGAACACATCGCCCACTTTGCTTGTTTAATTGCTTATTTGTTTTCAGAGATTACAGCTCCATAGAGACTTTGCAACAGAAGAAAGTAGCTCCAGACTAACTGATTATATAGTGCAGTCCACGTTATTGCTTTTTCTGAGTTTATTTTTAGTGAAAACATATTTATCAAGATTTTCCCCATGTTGATAACACTCTCTTGTCAACTTTGGATAAAGATATGAAATTCAAAAGTGGCAATTAGAAATTTCCTGGTTTTGTTCATTAGACAACATTTCTTGCATTACTTCCAAGAGCTACAAGTTACAGTATCTTGACAAACCAATCTGTACTGCATATTGTTTAACTCAATACCTTCTTTTTTTTTTTGAGTCCCTCTGTTTTCATTAGTCAATGCACAAAGGAATTGCATGTGCACTTTAAAGCCAAGCCTAGCACTGGATGTGGGTGTTAAATGCTGCACCCGAATAAAGTTACAGCTCACATGACAAGAAGTCTGTAAGGAGGAACCCTGCTGCTGCTACTTCTTTGAGCAAAGGAAGTGTGTGGTGGGGGCTCAGCTCATCAAGTAGATTCACAGGCGTGAAGCAGTTAACAACATTAAATAAGCAAAGAGAGAAAAAAAAAACAAGTAAGAAAAGAATCGACTAGGAGCAGCCTTGTGATGGGAGGAGAGCCTGAACATAGGGTTGCTGCTGTTGTTTTTATTGTGTGCTCTTTGCTCAGGGAGAGTAAGAACAATAACGCATGTAATGCTGTTTTTGGAACGTGTCCATCAAGCTTTTCCCAGGCTAGGCAGCCTTGGGAACAAGTGCTAGTGTGGCACACCAGGGTAGAGCTTCAATCAGCCAGCACAGGGCAGAACAGCCGTTTACAAGGAGAAAGTATGTGAGGGATGAAAAGAATCTTCCACTGCCTGGGAATGACAGCAGAAATGCACCCAGGACTGCCACGCTGTTCACCTTACACCCTGTCCTCCCCTTGAGCCCATTCTCGCTTTCTGAATATCAGAGAAACGAGTACAAGTGTAAAGGAGTTTATGCTGACAGCTTCCCGACAGTGATTTCTTGCATGTTCTTATCAGAAACACTATTAAACCAACTGGGATTGCCTAGCTGTGAAGGTTAGGACTTCAAAATACTGTGGTATTAAATTATCAAGACTTCAGTTGCCACTGTTTTTATGAAATTAGATGGTGTAAAGGCTTAAGATAGCCTCCTGTAAAATACTGAAATGAGGGGCTCATATATAGAAATGCTGGGAAGTTGGAGTGCTGAGCATGTTGTACTAGCACATACACTTTCACATATATGTTATAATAATTAAAAATCCTTTTACCCTACACCATTTATATAGATATTATAAATCTGAGAAATATGTAACATAATATAATTTCCTTTAAAGATAGATTTTTTAATTATGTATTGTTATAAATCAACGATTCTTTTATACAACACCTTTCAAAATGAACAGCAACTTCACAGCCCTTGGAGCTGCCAAGGATAAAATAGACAGGAGCATGTGATAACAATGTAGACTAAACAAAAATCAAATGTAATAAAAATGTTAGAGAAATGACCTATAAATGAGCTGTCATTAAGTCAAAACATAAATCTTCATTTATTACTAGGATAAACTGGCAATTAAAAAAATATGATTACCTAATGGTTAACTTACGATTGTTTAACACATATCTTGCTTTAAGGTGAAAAAAAATAATTTGCTGTTGTTGGCATACACGTATTAAAAAAATGTATGGGAAGAAGGAAGGGGTTTTTAACAAATAACAATAATCTGTAAATATGATTATGTCACAAAAGCACTGTTAATATTGGTTGCAAAACTGAAGGTGGGTTAGTAAGAAAGCCAGCTCTGCCCAGTCCAACCGTAACCCTTATCTGAATTCACAGTTTCAGATTAGGGCTGGCACCCATCTTGTTATTACCTGGACAGTTCAGCTACAGACAAGATCCCAGATAGAGCACATGTGCACCAAGGATCTTCTTTAAGACCTTACCTCTTTGATCTGGTTATGGATGTGTTGATTCATGGGATAAAAGACCAATCCTCTGGTGCATACTTTTGCTGATAACATTGGAGTGGAGAGGAAGCTGGTGGAATGGAGATGGGCTTTGGAAGATAGATGACTGATGATAAATAGAAAGAAGAGAATATTTGAGGTTCAATGATGATCACGATTCAGCAGTTAGTCTGCAGGGAGAGCTGTTGAAAAGAGTGGATAAGTTTAAATAACTAGGATCTGCGGCAGCCCAAGACAGAAAATTACAATAGATGTAGAGATAATCCACATAGTGCGCTGAGGATGGAACAATTGGAAGAAGGTGTCAGGAGTATTTTGTCGTCGAAGAATTAAGATGAAGGTTAAAGGTAAGGTTTTTAAGTAAGTGGTAAGACCAGCAGTGATGCATGGAACTGAGGCATGGATAGTAAAGGGACTGCAAGTGAAGAAACTGAATGTGGCAGAAATGCTAATGTTGAGATGAATGTGTGCAATTACAAAAAGGACAGAATTAAGGAATGAAATAATCAGAGATACAACAAAAGTGGGAGAAATAGATAGATAGATAGATAGATAGATAGATAGATAGATAGATAGATAGATAGATAGATAGATAGATAGATAGATAGATAGATAGATAGATAGATACTTTATTAATCCCCAAGGGGAAATTCACATACTCCAGCAGCAGCATACTGATAAAAACAATATTAATTAAAGAGTGATAAAAACGCAATGCAAGTTAAAAAATGCAAGGTGGAGAGTGCGAGGCAGGTATAACAGTCTATAATCTTGTATATTGTTAACGTTTACCCCTCCCCCCCCCACTCGGGTGGAATTGAATAGCCACATAGTATGGGGAGGGACGATCTCCTCAGTCTATCAGTGGAGCAGGACAGTGACAGCAGTCTGTCGCTGAAGCTGCTCCTTTCTCTGGAGATGATCCTGTTCAATGGATGCAGTGGACTCTCCATGATTGACAGGAGCCTGCTCAGCATCCGTCGCTCCGCCATAGTTGTCAAACTGTCCAGCACCGTGCCTACAATAGAGCCTGCCTTCCTCACCAGTTTGTCCAGGCGTGAGGCATCCCTCTTCTTTATGCTGCCTCCCCAGCACACCACCGCGTTGAAGAGGGTGCTCGCCACAACCATCTGATAGAACATTTGCAGCATCTTATTGCAGATGTTGAAGGATGCCAGCCTTCTAAGGAAGTATAGTCGGCTCAGTCCTCTCTTGCACAGAGCATCAGTATTGGCAGTCCAGTTCAGTTTATTATCCAGCTGCACTCCCAGGTATTTATAGGTTTGTACCCTCTGCACATATCTAAGAAAGTAGAGTTATGTAGGTTGAAGTGGTATAGACAAGTCGAGAGAATGAATATGGGGTCAAAAGAGTGATTGGAATGGAAGTACAGGAGAAGAGAAAGTGAGTTAGGCCAAAGCAGAGGTGAATGGATAAATTAAAAGAGGATCTGAAAAAAAAGACTTGGAAGGAGGAAGTGCAGGATCAAGCTGTTTGGAGAAGGTTGATCAGGCACATCAACCCCCATAGAAGTGGGAAAAGAAAAAGAAGATGAAGAAGAAGTAGATTAGCTTTCAGCTTCTTTAAGTTTTTACAGTATTTACCTGAAATGTGGTAAAAAAAACACTTGCAATAAAACTGAGGTATATTTTATACTGGTCACTCTCCACTTACATCCCACCGACTGACTGTTTTAAATTGTGTCATTTAGGACCTAATCTCCTAACGAAGTACTCCACCTAGAAATTATCTTTTTTTCTATCTATTACTTACCAAATCTGTACATAGTGATGGCCAAGAAATAATTGACAATCTCATGGTTTCATTGAGAATAGAGATAACAAAATTCCTGATGCAATGGGTGTCAATGGGAATGAACACTAAGCAACAGCAAATAATATAAACATGTTCATGAAAAAATAAAATGAAAAATAATCCATGTCGTTTTTGATTTTTTAATACTTTTTTGAACTGTACCACTGTGATTGCACAGAGTGAGTAAAGCTGGAAAAAATATTGGTTTGTGTGTTTTCATTTAAGGCTGTAAAGCAAAAAAATGGGAATATTTCGAAGGGGGTGATTCTTTTCTATACCCACTGTATTTTTTAACTAGGGGGGTCACCCCCTGCTAGCTTCACTCGCCAACCCCCCTGGCCTGCACTAAACGCCAGCCACTTCATGTCTTTGCCGCTCACGTTGTGAAGAGGGCGGCTGAATGCACCCAATGGGAAACAAATACAGGTTTTTTTTTTTTGCCTCCTCTTTGCTTTGCTGCCGTGCCACGTCATCTGCATCTCGCGCTGCCCTTCATACATTTAAAAGCCTGTACAGCAGTTGTCTGACTTTTTGTCTTTTATTTCTGGCCCCAGACATGGTTAAATCTCTTGGCACAAAGTCTCGTCTCGCGGGATGTGAGTTCTTGATATTTTTTAGTTCAGAATTTAAAAATGGAATGAGAATCTGAAAATCTAACAACATCACATTTTAGTTCTATAAATTCTGAAAAGAATGATACTAAACAAGTAAATGTAGGTTTTAAAATAAGCCAGATTTAAAGCATAACAAAAAACGTGACATAAAATCATTGCACTTTTAGGCTTAGGATTTTATATATATAGAGTAGATAGTATATAACACTAACATACAGTATATAACATTAACTATGCTAATAGTCGAAGATAGAATAGAATAAATAGAATAAATTGATAACACTAAATATTTTATTTCTCTTTCCCTATGCACACCTCCAGTGTTCCTTGTATGTCTTTCCTTGGTATCCTCATGTTTCTCAACTTTTCTTGCACAGTGTTCCCTCTCTCAAGCATGTTCCCATAAAGCCTACTTCTCAGACTCATTTTGAGGCACCTTGCTCACCTTCTGTCTGCTTTATCACTGCCATCAATTGTAGATGCCCCATTACCCACTGTGGAAACATCACTCATATTCTTGCGGATACTCCCCTTTTTTAGGCAACTCTCTGCATTTTTCTTATGCCTATACTTGATATCCTCATGTGCTCAGTGTTTCTTGTGTGACAGTTCCTCTGTTGATCACCTCATCAAAGCATAATTTTAAGAGACTTTGATCATCTACTGTCTACTTTTTTACTACCACAAACGGTATGGAGGCCCCTGTTACCTGCCATGAAAACATCATTCATATTCTTGCAAGTACTTTTTGTCTTTAACGGCAACTCTCAGTATTCCTCTTATGCCTTTACTCGGTATCCTAATCTTCTCTAGGGTAGCACTTCTGCTGTCGATCGAATCACCAAAGTCAATCCCACCAATAAGATTGCTCTTTGGGACTGGACATACACTTCCACAGTAGCATTTTTTCTATCTATATATATAATTCACTAAGGCAAGACAACCATGGAAAGCACACCGGAAGGGGCGTGGATTCACTATGCCGCCGACAAGTGAGACGCCCATGGCGCACGCAGGAAGGAGCCACGGCCACCAACTCTAAGACCATTGGATACGATGACAACTCACAGAACCATGCCCACCACGACAACACAGGAAAAACGGCGTCATTTATGTTCGTCTGTCGTAGAGTCCACATGCAGCTCTGAGCCACGTTGACTGTTCATAGAGGCATGTTTCTCGCGGAAGTGAATCACTATATGCAGCGTGTAAAACAGTTTGCGAGGGGTATCCCATGGGATCCTTAAAACAATCCTTTAAAACTGAGGTTAAAACACAATGAAGGAAGCAGTCTTTAAAAACCAATAAGCCCTGTGCCTCTGTTTCATTACCGTCTCACCTGCTCCACCAATGCAGGCCCTGCAACAGTTGAGACGCTCTCTCAGCAGCTGACCTTCTCTGTGCCTGACCGGTTCACACAGAGGCAACACACGACGCGGCAGGACTATCTAAGAGGAGGCATGTTTGTCACGGATGTAAATCGCTGTATGCGGCGTGTAAAACAATTTGTTTGTCGCGGATGTGAATCGTTGTATGCAGCGTGTAAAACAGTTTCCAAGGGGTTTCCCATGGTCTTAGACTCGGTGGCCGGGTCTCTGTCAGTTGCTCTTGCGACCGGGCACATGAACAGGTAGTGTGTATGCTTCAAGTGCGTGGGTGGATGCAACAGGACCGTCTAAGAAAAATCATGTCGCATCTGTGAATCGCTGTATGCAGTGTGTAAAACAGTTTGTCACAGATGTGAATCGCTGTATGCGGCGTGTAGAGCAGTTTGCGAGGGGTATCCCATAGTCTTACAGTTGGTGGGCGAGTCTCTGTTAGTTGCTCTTGCGAGTGGGCACATGACCAGGCAGTGTATGTGCTTCGAGAGCGTGGGTGGACGAGACAGCACCATCTAAGAAGATTCATATTTGTCGCGGATGTAAATTGCTGTATGCAGCATGTAAAACAATTTGTCGCGAATGCGAATTGCTGTATGCAGCGTGTAAAACGCTGTATTGTATGTTGCCCTCTCCAGAGTTACATCTTTTCATTCACCTACAGTCGTATATACAATGAAGTAACCAGTTTTTAAAAAACGAGTTTTCGGTTATGACGCACGACTGGGTGCACCATAGCAAACTGTTTTACACGCTACATACAGCAATTTGCATCCGCGACAAACTTCTTCTTAGATGCTCCTGCACTTTGTACACACCGCCCTCCCACCTCGCTACCACCGTGGTCGGGTGTCTTGGTTGATTATATATAGAAAGGCAGCCAAAACCGCACAGAGCAATGAAAAGTCTACGTGAGTCACAGCTGCATCTGGACTGTGCACAGACGACAACGACTCGAGTGACGAGTTGGAGGTGGGCACATGAGCAGTCAGTGCATACTGGACGAGAAATCAGCAGACTATCATGACGGAGGCAGCAGAGTGGACGTCCTTCTCCTCTCCTCCCGTTCCACCCTCCGCGCCTGAGCGCCGCACAGACGATTGTGTGTTGGTTCGTTCCGTGCATTGTTACAATGTTGCTTTTCTTGCTGATTTATTACATTTCCGATTTTTCAAATGTTAATTTTCTCCCTGTGCTTAAAAATCATTAAAAAACCGTCCTAATTATGCAGCGTATGGTACGCCGCGGGTTGGCTAGTAGTAGATAATACAATATAACATAACATTCTCAAACTTGCTTCTGCAATTCATTCTCATGGATATTTAGATCATGTCTCAGCCATATTGGAATCAAGGCAGGAGCTAACCCTAGACAAGATGCCAGCTCATCTGAGGCTCAATTTAGAATCACTAATTAATTTAATGTGCACCTCTTATAAACTTAACTTGGAATTACATTGGAGAGGTCAACAATTGAAACAGTGTTGACAAGATTATCATCTATCTCTGTCTTTGCTGAAACAGAATCTCTTGTTGTGATGCTGTTTACTGTGCAATTTTCCTCTCCAGTGTCCCGGTCTTCCTTCATTGCCAGGTTGTAATGTGGTCTTTATCAATGTTTATGTTTAAAAGAAGACATTTCTAGTATGCATTATCCCCTTACAAACTACAGCAATGAATTAAAAAACCCCTATCCCCTTCATTCTGCCCTGTGCTACAAGCTCTTTGTCAGTCTGTCAGGTAAGATGGCTTTTCCATCTTCCCACCTCCAGTACTACTTAATAGCATTACCTCTCAAATCCATCCATCCATTATCCAACCTGCTATATCCTAACTACAGTGTCACGGGGTCTGCTGGAGCCAATCCCAGCCACCACAGGGTGCAAGGCAGGAAACAAACCCTGGGCAGGGTACCATCCTACCGCAGACCTCTCAAATCCTTGCTGTCTTTCTCTGTCTAAAAACCCTTGGGCTCTCTGTCTTTCTGCAATTAGCTCTCAACCTAATTCAATTCCCAAATTTAGGCTCACCTCAGCACTAGAGAGGGCTGTATACAAACCCTATATTGGGTTTTTTTTCTGAGGTCAGAGGAAGCCTTCTACTTGTTCAGGTCTTTATAACTACCTACACTGCCACACAAATGTGCTCTCTGGTTATCTATGTGGGTTTCACTGTTATGATTTAAATTATAATTTAAAAAAAATTACTAGTGTTAATATTTTTTCAATAATTCTTACAGACTGGTGTTTTGAAATAGCAGGGAACATTTATAGCTATGTGTTTTGTCCATGTATTGCCTCAAGAATAAAATTATATTTCTTAATAATTATTACCAGTAATGCCGCATACACTTGACTTGAGCATTCATAGTTTCCATACTCTTTCTCTGTAAGTTTAGCATTCATTTGCTCAGAGGTTGATGTGCTTGCTGCTTCCTGAGAAGCTCTTCTTTTCTTCACTCTAGTGGCCCACTTCTTCTTTTCTTCCGTCACCATCTTTTTGAGTTAAAACTGTTTAAGTCAAGTTTTGTGTTGCAATTACTTTGTATGTTTTCCTTAATTTTTCACGTAAGCCTTCAATCTGCCTCAAGAATGATTTAAGATATGAAGGGGTAAGGGAAGTGATGGCAAAGGTGGTAGGGTTGAGAACAGCACCCGTATTCATGCACCGCACGGCCACCCTGCTGGCTGCTGCCAAGAGTTGATTCTACAATACAATAAAATAAAAATAAAAAGAGGAATAACCTTGGAGGTCAATCAACACCCCGAAACCAGATAGTAGATGTCACATAGTATATGTGTACCGAATTTCAGGTCAATAGGTCAAACGGTTTGCGAGGTACAAGTTATATAAGAAAACATGCTACCACATGGTCATGTTGTTTTGTTTGAGTGTATTAGAGGTGTTATTTCTGAGGACCTGTCTCTGACATGATGGTTTAAATACTGTTATTGTTTATACTATTAATTTTGAAATTAGTTTTAACATTTTTCATGATTATGATTCTTGTTTAGCATTTTGCCTTATCAATAGAATTAGTGCTACCCGATTTCAACTAGAGTCTGTATTTTACTATTGTACTATTTGAGCTATATATATATATATATATATATATACTATATATATATATATATATATATATATATATATATATATATATATATATATATATATATATATATATATATATATATATATATAATTTTAGTTTGATCATGGCTTTTAATGTGAAGGATTCTGTTTTAGTAGTTTGTTTTTATTTTGATATGAATTAAAAAAGTTTTATTTTATTAATGGCTTTGAGTAGCATCACGTGACCCATTTGCTCACACTTTTGATGTCAGGGGATATGTATGACACTGTAAAAATAGCAGCACTTGCATCAATCGCTATCCCCCAGTAGATACTTAAAAAGAACTTTAGCTTTAGCCTAATTTCAAATAGCCCTCAGTGTAAGGTTTTTGAACTAACTCTTTATTTTTTGACTTTTTTATTTCTCGTACTTTGGTTCCGACAACTCAGTCTTTTTGCCTTAACAAAGACTTGACTACCTGCCTTTTTACGCATAATTCAGGGGGGTTTGCATCTCTTGGGTCTTCATCACCTCACAGTAATAGAGAGACTGCTCATCTCAGTACAACTGCATTTATCCCCCAGTCTGTTTGAAAAATCATTGCTCAGCTTGCTGGCAGTACATTTGATATTCAAGAGCAACTAATTGGGCAACCTTGTGCAATATTGCAAATTACTTTGTCAGCTGCACAAATTTTTACTTTATATACAAGGGCGCTTATAAGTAGTTTTATATAACATATGAAGTTATATACAATATACTGCTAATATTATTGTTTACAATACAGTAAAAGGTTGTCTGGCTTACTAGAAGTTGCCATAATTGAAGACACTATCATCCTAGCAAAGGATAGCACACTATCATGGGAGGCCTCTAGACAAGAGATAAAACCACACAAATGGGGAGGCAGTTCATACAAATGTGGGAAACAATATGTATTTTGCTACCAGAAAATTAGAGAGTGGCATTCTGCTAGGAAGGTGGCATACTTCCCCAAAACACTTGCACAGATCAGGTTTCCTTACCCTTTAGCTAAAGAGATACTAGTGTCTTGTCATAATTCAAAACGGTGTTGCCCCTCATTTTACCTTTGTTATCTGCTTTTATTAGGTTTCCTTTAATTGTTCTTATTTTTTTCTTTAATTTTTCCAGATGTAAATTAATTTCTTCTCATTGTTGATTGCCCATTTTATTGTTTCACTTTTGAAAATTATTTCTTTTTTTTTAATAGGGAGATAGGGCCTTTAATTAGGTCACAGACCTCTGGTGCCGCAATCATTTGAAATGCAACTACCTTGTAGGAAATTTGTGTAATGGTGTGAGGAGAAAAGCTGACTGATTGACTTTAATTAATCGGTTGATTAATCATTAGTTTTGCCTTTGACCATGCCAGTAATAAATTAAATAATTCCACTTTATTTTCCTTATCTGTCTTTGTAGGAGTCCTGTCATTTGACTTATTTCAAGGTAACTGAAGCACACTCGTTGTAAGAAACGGAATAATATAATTTATTGTTAGACACAAGAATTATAGAAATATGATATAGAAAATGGGAGTCAAAACACATGAGACAGACAAACATATAAGACAGAAGAGGCTGGCTGTTTACTGGTTATTTAGAGTTCTAATTTAACTAGGCACAGTGACACATTTTTACAATGCCAAGTCTTCAAGGATGATGTTGTGTTGTGTTTTGTTGCTCTGGGTGCAGGTGGAGGACACTTGTTGTGCTGGAGTGCACTCTTTGTGTTTGTTACATATCCCTTTGTGCATGGAGTAATGAGATGGTGCCTTGGGGCCTCTGCAACTTCATAGGGAAAATCATTACTCTCCCTCACAGCAGTGTAGCCACTGAAGTTTGCTGATTGAAGTAAAGGGTGCTTCCCAGTCTCCTCAGACTGGGCACAGTCACTGGCACAGAGCTTTGCTTGGCAGAGTGTCTCTTAAAGCAAGTTCAGGGCGCCCAGCTCCAAGGCTCTATGGAGAGAAGCTTCTAGGCCAAAGAAAGTTTGTGAGATTTTTGCTCTGTAGAGAGTGTGTGACTTCCCACCACCAAACAGAGTGGCTTATCAGATTTCAGTTTCCCCAAAGAGAAAGGATTGTCAGCTTTCAGCTCCCCAAAGAGGACAGATGAGATGGTTACAGTGAGTTTGAAAGGAAGATGTAACCTCTTGTGATTGGATGAATGCTACTTCCAATTACATATCCAGTGCTTGCTTATAAGTGCCTTTTTTGTCCATCACATTCAGCCAGAGTACAGCTTGTAGTTACAAGTCTAAAATTAACATCCATCTGGGCACCATTTTGTCTGAACGAATCTCTATAGTTGTGGTCACCTCTGTAGAAGTGTGTAGCCATTAACGTTACTGTTCACTCTGGAAACAGATGGGGTTGCATCTGAGCGTCTGCATCCCTATTAAATCTGCTATTTTAACATTCCTTGTGTGCTACTACTGTGGTAGGCTGGCGCCCTGCCCAGGGTTTGCTTCCTGCCTTGTGCCCTGTGTTGGCTGGGATTGGCTCTAGCAGACCCCCGTGACCCTGTAGTTAGGATATAGCGGGTTGGATAATGGATGGATGGATAGATGTATGCTACTAAAAGCCTAGCAAAATGGGCAGTACCCACTTTGTTCTACTCCTGAGAGCTATTTTGGATTTCCTGGTGCCTCAGCCTCATTGCTGTGCCATTTGCTCCAGTAGCAGTGTTCTTTAGCTCCCCTTGTCTATCTTTCTGCATCTCCCTTATTTTGAGTTGCCATCTTTTGTTCAAGATAGTTTGGTTTTTGAATATTTTTCTGATACTGAGGATTCTAATTTTGGATGAAGTGACAAGTGAGCCACAAAAAGAGTTAGGGCAGCCACCTGTATATTGTTTCCTGGTGCTGCAAAAGAGTTAAGTTTTGTGTACAACTGAGTACTGATTTGAGTCCAGAACAGAACTGTCTTGATGAAGCAAAGATGGCGGTTTTAAAGAAAAGGACAGGAAGTGATGTCAATAGGACCGGGACCAGAAGTGACATCATCAGGGCCAGAAAAGGAAGTGGTGTCCTCAGAACCAGGCAGAATTTCCCGTAATCGGTTTGCAGTGGAAAGAGAGAAAGGGTCGTATACTCTGCCACCCCCTGGTCTGGCGTGGAATTACCCTCATTCAGGCCCTTTAACTGCTTCCCATGCACGCAAGTGTGACATTGCCTTTAATTTTTCATATAATAAATGAATTAAAGATTTGAGTGGGCAAAATGTTTTTGGCAGTATTGGTGTTCCCTGTTTTATACAAATTACAATAAGAGGAAATTATCCCATTTTTCCTGTAGGGTGCTAGAAAGCAGACAACCTCTTAGGTTTTAGGTGTGCATAAACTTTTAGTTGAAAAGAGAGAGAGAAACCAGTGTCAACTGACCAGAGGCCTGTATTTTCACAGACCCCAAGACACAGTCTCTGATTTAGACCATGTAGCCCTTTTAAAATATATGAATAGGGACGTGTGTACAGCACACACTAGCTTGTACTGTGTGCGAAGACACCAGACACTAAAAATGAAAAGAAGAAAAATGACTTAAGGGCTCACCCAAGAGTGACACCTGTTGTATGACATTTCATAATTCATTTTTGTGACTTTCCCTTCATGATTTTTTTTGCTTTTTTCTGCCTAGCGTGGGAATCTGTACTAAACATTAGATTTTATGCCCAAGACGTATTTGACATTGTTACAAAACATTTGGTACTGTTTCAGTGACCATTTCTTATTTGAAAATGTGTTGTCATTTTCTGAGTTTTTGTTGTTCCTTTGTCTTGGAAACTAACAGATATATCACTTTGGCAACAGGATAAAAAG
The DNA here is from genome assembly GCF_016835505.1 of Polypterus senegalus. Classification (NCBI taxonomy): domain Eukaryota; kingdom Metazoa; phylum Chordata; class Cladistia; order Polypteriformes; family Polypteridae; genus Polypterus; species Polypterus senegalus. The sequence continues at coordinate 210,165,932 of NC_053156.1, read as the reverse complement.
TCACCACTTTCTTCTAATCTCTACCAGGAACTGCAGATATACTGCCAAAAATTAATGCAATTTAAAACTCCAATTTTTTTCTCTGGTAATGAATGTATTAGTTGTTTCTTAGGCTTCTATCTCTGTTTAGCATTTTGGGTTTTGGTGTCTTACCATTTGAACTTTTGGTCTTGATCTTTGCTCCTGATACCTCTATTTCCAGCTATTAGCAGCATAGGACTCATTAAGTGTAAAGTTGGGATGTGAGTATGGGAAGAGATTCACTGGTGGGAGGAATGTGAAAGGGTTTTGTATGTATTACAAAAAGACAAATAGTAAGAGAGAGGGGCATGAGATGAAAATAATTAGTAGTTTCTTCACCTGAAACTGCCCGATCTAGACTTTTTACAAGTCCAGTAAGACAGGAAGGATTTGTTTTAAGATTGCTTCACTTTTGTGTTTGTTAAATTAAACACAGTTTTTGTAATATTTCTGCTCCACCTCCAAACTGAGAATACCAGGAAAGTCACTGGAATCTCAAGTTCTGCTCTTTTCAACAAGGTAACAGAGGTGATGACTGTATTTCTGCTCTAAGTCTTTAGTTAATGTAAAATAAACTGAACTGAATCCAAGTAAATGTCACAGAGAAAAAGTCCAAACAAAGATTTTGAGGGAAAGACAACAGAACTGCCCTTTTTTGTCATCTGGTCCCAGAGGGGTATAAAAGAGGGCCAGAAGTAAGGAAAGGCAGTTTATTTATGGCGGTGGAAGAAGGTAGAACTCCACCAAGGAGGCCACTGTAGGTTGAATACTTGCAATGAGAAAGATTACACCCTATTACCTAGAAATTACTATTGTACTTTTCTCTTGCTAGTTAAGCTTTTACTTTCCTTTACAACCCAATACAATCAACTGGTAGAAAAGTACGAACTTTTATAAAAGTAGTTGCAGGAATAAAATACCCAGCATATCTGGACATAAAAGTTTTCTGTAAGATTGTGTGCTTTGGTTTGCTGCGGGTTCTCATATAGTAGTGTGCATTATTGCATAGATTAAAAAAATAAAAAATGTACACTAAAAGAAAGGTATATTTTTATAATTTTAGTCCTAATCAAAAGGAGAAAAATGGTGATTCAATATAGATTAATTTTAATTATAAATTATAAGACATTTAAGCTTGAATGTAAAAAAATCATTTTTACACATATACTATATGTACTTTAATTATTGTGAATTATGGTTCTCTTTAATGATTACTGCAATAATGTATTTAGTAATGTGTTGTATCTCTTTTTTGGATAATGCAAGTAAGAGTACTTTCAGTAGATATATTATTAACTATTCAACCCAGCTGCTTATATCAGTTTTTTTCTAAACTTACTTTTGCATTAAAATACAGTATATATAATATACTAATACACATTCTTCTTTTTCATACACTGATCAACTACCTATTGGTTTTCTTTTGAAAAATTACTGTATTTAGGGAGACAACACTTGGAGTTACAAGGAGGTGCAGTTTATATTATATGTCCATGCCCACACATATGAAACTTCTAATGGATCTTCTAATGACACAACTGTTTAACTAATGTTGTCACTGACACTTGCACAAATTTGTATTTTTCAGTTCATTTTCCCACAGTCTAGTAGGTTATTTATATGTGCATGTCAGCAGAAAAATCTTTAAAGGTCACACAGTGATAAAGACACGTGCTGCTGTTTGACTGCAGGACTCCAAATACACAAAGGACAACTGTTCTCACCATAACTGCAACACTTCAGTGGTAATTAGAGAGCCTCAGGGAAGACAATTGGCAGAGAACTCCCCACCAGACAGTGGCACTGATTTTAAATATTTATATGCATATGTGAGTGTGACTATGGGTACATGAGCCAACTTTACTGTTACTATAACTACATTAAATATAAATTAAATACTGTTCATAAAATGCTGCAAATATGAACTTTTATTTTTGCTAACAAAAGCGTTTATATGTTGAGATTTTATTTTTGAATGATATTAGCATTCATCAGTAATGTACTGTGAGAGTTAATCAGCCGTATAACAGTACAAGAGTTTTTCTAGTTTTACATGTGTACTATATACACAGTAATTGTGCATGCTTCTGTAGTATTTTCATCAACAAAACAAAGACCAAGAAAATGGATCTGATAAGTGCCAGTATTCACACTGACAAATTGAGAAAATTACATGGAAAGCTGACAGACTGAAATGTATATCAAATGTATTTTTTTCCCTGATTCACATAAAAGGCAGTTGTTTTATTCATATTTCAACTAAGGAAATCTGTCTTCAGGCCAAGGAAAATGCCAAAATACACACTGTGGTTTTAAAGGGCAGTAAATAAGATGTATTATCAAAAATCTAAAACTGGATATATAGAGTGGGTATTTTACTTTCAGTTGATCATTTCAGTCTTCAAAACTCAGTTCAAGACAAGATAATTATATGTACATGTGCCAAAATCCATCAGGCAGGGATAACAATAGACCTTCAGAAAACAAATTCAACAATGGACAGAGTTTAAAATGACGGCGAAGTTCAGATTTAGAAATTGAAATTACTGGTTGGCTGTGGCAATCTTTTTGTTTATTGCATTTCCAATTTGTATCACCGTTGAATAATGCAGTTATGAAATACCTACATTCGAGAGATTTAAAAAAAATGTATAGCCTTTCCTCATCTGTTCAAGTCACAATAACTGTTTACCTAAAAGGAATACAAAGCAAGCTCATGTTATGACAAACAGAACATTTTTATAATATAAACTTAGAAAAATACATTTGATTTTAAAGCTTAAGTACTGGCTTCAGCTTTGGCATTAATTGGATAGCAGTGGCTGCTGAAATAGCTCATCCAGTCAGTGCCTCTAGCTGTAATCTGTTTTAGAGGTGTGCATGTGAAAGGGGGTGGGGGATGATAGAGAAGGGTCATTGTGTCATGCACAAAAACCATGTTATTTCCTTTGCCTCTGGTAGGGAGAAGCACTATCTCCCAGGCCTGCTGCCAGAGTGATGGTTCTTTCCCACAGCTCCCTTCACTGCTGTGTAACTCAATCACCGTGTGAGAGCCAACCAGAAACACCAGGAGAGACAGTGCAGGAGTGAGGTTACTCTTTACAAACCACAGCTCCGACTGCTGCTGTTTATAAGGCCATTGTTATTATTGTTTTTGTTTATTGTATTGTGAAATGAGTTAACTTAAATGTGTAGGGAGAAAGATCAATAACACCTTCTTTAGAACTTCCAATTAAAGCATAACTGTTTTATTTATTTAATATTATAGAATTAATGATTTTGCATTTTGCATATTTTACAAAATTAGAAAAAAAAATCTGCGGGCACAGCAACCCTTCAAGACTGAACTTAAAGATCCCTGATATATATAGTAAGTGCTAATTTATAACTTATTTAGCTATTTTTATTTCAAGCTGTTGCCACTAGCAAAATCATCAGTTAAATGTGCACATGCTAAGCAAGTGACCTTCAGGACTAACTCTTCAGTTACAGTGTATTCAAAAAGTATTTTGACCATTTCACTTTTTTCATATTCTGCTATGCTACAGCTATGCTACAGCCTTTAGCTTTTGCTTTAGTTTTAGCGTTATTCATTTTTGCCTGCCATCAAAAGAAAACCAAAAACAGAATTGTTAAATTTTTTACTAAAATAAAAAAATGGAAATATCACATTGACACAATTATTCAGACTATTTACTCAGTACTTAGGTGTAGCCCTTTTTGCTTGGAATATTCTTGAATATGACATGACATGCTTCACGCACATGGATTTGGAGATTTTCAGGCATTCCTCTGTACAGATCCTCTTAAGCTCTGTCAGGCTGGAGAGAGACCATTTGTGAACAGTTATTTTCATGTGTCTCTAGAGATGTTTGATTGGGTTCAAGTCCGGACTATACCTTGCCCACTCTAGGACATCCTCAGAATTGTCTCTAAACAATTCCTGTGTTCTCTTTGCTTTGTCCTTAGGGTCATTGACCTATTGGAAGGTGAACCTTTGGGTCAATCCAAAGTCCAGAGCACTCTGTAGTACGTTTTTATTAAGGATATCTTTGTGCTTTGATTTGTTCAGCTTTCCCTCAAAAAATTCTATTCAACAAGTCCCTAGCAATGAAAAACAGCCCCACAACATGATGCTGCCGCCACCATGCTTCTCTGTTGGATTGGTATTGCACAGGTGATGAACAATATCTGCTTTTCCTCAGACATGATGCTAATCTTGGTTTTATCAGACCAAAGAATTTTGTTTCTCGTAGTCTTAGAGTCCATTAGGTGTGTTTTTGAAAACTCCAGGCAGGCTTCCACTTGTTTTTAATGAAGAGAGGCTTCAGCCCACCACTCAGTAATGGTTGTCGTTCTGGAAGTTTTCCCCACTCAGGTTCTTGGGAGCTCAGGCAGAGTGGCAATTGGGTTCTTTGTCACTTCCCTTTTACCATGGCCCCTTTCCCATGATTGCATAGTTTAGCCAGGTGGCTTGTCATAGTAAAAGGTCTGAATACCTGTGTCAGTGAGATATTTCATTTTTTTATTTGTAATAAATTTGTGAAAAGTTTTTAAAAGTTTGTTTTCTTTTTTCTTTCTATCATATTGATTGTTGTTTGATGTGGAGAAAAATAAATTTAAATGATTTTAGCAAAAGGCTGTAAGATAGCATAATGTAAACAAGGTGAAGGGGTCTAAAAACATTCTGAAAACACTGTGGTTGGAAAAGCCCAAATATTGAGTGATATGGACCTGAATGTGAACATAGCTATTCCTTGTAAAGGACCATTAAATAACTCAATAAATAGAGAATAACATGGTATATGTGAAAAAGAAGTAAACACCACGGATTACAAATAAGCAAATTACCACTCTTCATAAAAATAAATAATAAATAATTAGTAACTAGTAACTGACTAGAAAAAAAAATTCTGTCAGAAAGTGTGATGTAGTGTCTACAGGACTAGACTGTAAACCACAATATTACTGTTCAATTCCTGGCTCCTTGTATGGCCCTAAAAAGTCACTTTTACCTAGATGTTCTTCAAATGTAAAAAAGTCATATAAGCACTTGTAATGTGCCATTAACAAGTAAACTGCCTAGGTAGAAGCACGTCCCAAATGTATAAGAATATAAATGACATTTATAAACACAAACAGTTAATCCAATTCAGGGTTACAGAGGAATGTAACCTATCTTGGTATCATTGGCCACAAGCTAGCAATGAATCCTGGACATAGTATTAGACAATCATGGGGGTCTTCTGTGTGCATAGAGCCAATATCTAACATGCACATCTTTCAGGATGTTGAGGAATATTAAAATACTAAGAGTGAAACCCATATAGACACAGGGAAAATATGCAAACTCCACAGAAAGCACAACTGGGTAGTACTAACCATTGGGCAGCACTTTAAGAGTAAATGTTTATTCTTTGGGGCATATCACTGGCATAAGCAAAGTAAGGTCGACATCTCTCTCTCTCAATAATTACATGATTACTTACATAATATGTTCACCTAAAAATATAATTAGTATAACCAAAGAAACTGAATTAATCATTTATTAAATTTGTTTGGCTTGCTTGAATATTTGAATACCTGTAGAATTATAATAGGATAAAAAAAATTCAAAAGAAAAGTTATTGTGCCGAAGTCTTTTCTTCTCTAATTTTTACACATTTTATCTTAAAAAAAAAGTTTTGAAAAGTATACTTTTATTTTTCTAAATGCTAACACTCTTCCTTCCTCAAGCACATGGCCTTTCTGACATTGAGCCCTAATTTTATGCAACAAGATCTTAATGGGGCTCGTTACTGTTTTTGCTGAAAGTGGAATATCTATATTTTAATATCCGTAAAGGTCTGTTTCCCCAATGTCTTGATGATTCCATCTCATAAATTATAAATACAAGCTTAAAAGGGTTGGGTTGTAAAATAGTCTTAAGTAAAAGGTATAAAAAGTCCTTTAATTGGGTAAGTTCACAAATGTGATCTCTAGGTTATTGTAGTGATATCCAATCATTTTACCTTTATTACTTATACAAAAACATAATAGTATATTTTGACATAGTTAACGTATGTCCATAAAAACCCATTCAAAATCAGGTATCAACATTCATCTTACATAACTTACTTTAAAAGTGCACTGTGCTCCTTCTCTTGCATGCAGTAGACTTTAAGTTTTGGCATAACTTTCTCTCATATAATATTTCAGTGGCTTCACTGTTTACATACTGAATTATATATACTGCACGTTAATGTTAGACTTCCAATGAGGGCAAGATATTAAAAAAAAAGGACATTGTTGCATAATCACCTCAAGCAAGCAAGATAAGAAGACAGATATAGAAAATGTGAGCTGATAAGAAAATAGTAATTGATTTTTAAGCTGCTCTCATTGTTTATAAAACATTTTTGTAAACATAATGTTGGCACTGATACAGTGTTACTAACACTCTAAATCAGCGCAGATTTAGAACACTTTAGGTCTCTATGAAAATGAGCATTTTCAAAAAAAAAGGCAATTTATTAATAATTCAAATAATGTTAAAAGGGACATGGTAGATATTATAATGTGACCACATATAAAAAAGATGCTCTAATTATATAAAATTATGTCATGTAAAATGAATCTCAAATTTAGTTTAGAGAATGTGTAATTGCACTGTAAATTAAAAAATATGAAATATTTGTTAAAAATAATATGTTCTCCAAATAACGTTGATTTTCTCCATATATAGGTGGGGTTTAAAACTTGAGGCAAAAATATGAGAATGCTAAGGAAATTCCATAGACCACCAAAGCCAAATCCTCTTACAACCTATAAATTCATCCATTTTCAAAGCATGTGAAAAGTTAGAAATGATGCTAGGTCAGATTATAACTTTTGGCTCAAAATAAAAAAAAATAAACAGACTTTGAAAAGGCATGTTATTAATCAATAATTATTATAATTAGAATTTAAATGTGTACTTATTTAAAAAGGTCCATTATACCTTTTTCTAGTTAAGCATCCTCTTGGGCTTACAAACTATGTGTAATATATAATCCCTTATTCCTAGAATAGTGAATAATTTCTGCATAAACTGGGTTCGCTGACACAAGTTAGGGCATCTTCAAGACCCTCAGTTAAACTAATGTTGGCTATTATTACACAATTTGAGGAGGACCATTCTAACCTTTGCTAACCGACTACCACATAACTACCACATAACTAGAGTACATCTGCAGAAAATAAAAAAATATTGAGAGATCTTAAATTAGTATTGTGGAATGTAGAAGTACAAATCTATGTAAAACAGCTACAAATAGTGATACATCTTCAGCTGTCCATTCCTCAAAAAATCCTGAAACTCACATGATGAAAATATGGTTTGGCATTTTGTATAACTAATCTTTTCCTTAATTACAATTACTCTTTATTTGTATTAAAGTTTTCTACTTTTTATTTTGATGAATGGGGATATAATTCCAATCAAAATTATTTTAAAGACCAATAATTTTTTTATTCCAAACCTCTTTCTAACTGTAACAACAAATCATGTTTAGAAGAATTATATCCATAGAAATAAATATGACCATACTTTTTATATTTTCAATATCTGAGAATGTAATAGGCTGCAAGGCTACTTTTTTCATTTGTCTGCCCTGTATTTGATAATTTGTAAATTTAGAACATTAGAATCAAAGCAGATGTTTAAAAAGTAGGCCAAAGAAAATAAGTTTACAAAATGAGAAAGGGATGTTGTCATTGCATAGATAATTAGTACTTTTAGAAAAACTAGTGAAAGACTTAAGCATAGAAAATGTATTCTAATGTTTTAGATAGATAGATAGATAGATAGATAGATAGATAGATAGATAGATAGATAGATAGATAGATCAAAAGCTTTGGTTAAAAAAATTACCAATTACATGTTTCATCTACAAACCTTGGGAATAAACTACATAAAAATAACAAGAAACATTCACAAAAATAATCATCATAAACTAAACATTAACAATATAACCTAAATATTAACTAATTATTAACTTAATTTCATATTTCCATTAATATATTACAAAACAATATATTTGTCTGAAACCAGAAGTACACTTTCATTTTACTTTTTAAGCATAGTACTACCAATAGTAGCCTGAGATAATTGCACTTACGGGTAAGGATTTTTAAAATTGATTTACATTATATCCTGACCATACTATTAACCATTTTACATTTGTGTTTTAAATCAATGGCAATTCACTTTCAAGTTCATTTACTGTTTCAATGGTTTACTGTCATTTTAATTGTTATATAATGTACTTCATTAAAATGTGTGCAGCTTTCATCAGGGGCACACCTGATAAAAACTAAACAGCTGAAATTTTGCCTTCTTTTCATTTTTTTAGAGTGAGAATGACCCTTATATTTTTCCTTTTGCAGAGACATGCTGATGCAGCATTCACTAATTCTTTTTATAATGAAATGTTGCTTTATGTTGTATTCATAATAGTCTTTTGACATGGTTCTCATTATAGAGGTATTTATGTAAAATAAAAATTGCTTGATAAATAAAAATTGTTCAAATAAATTATTTCAAATATAAAACATGTTATTAAAGTACATTTTCATCCACAATTCCAGTCAAAGGTGAAATCAAAGGCATCTCAGAAAGAAAAGCCTTTCTTTTTGGCCACAGCAGTAGCATCACTTACGACTACAGAGAACTTTGCAGTTACTGATGCGGGCAGAATCCTTCACTACAAAGTCTATAACTCAGCAACTTATTCAGGCTCTCCTGGGCAGATCTTCTGCTACCAGGATAGATAAATTTGTGAAAAACTAAACACAAAACTCATCAAGATGAGCTCTAATGCATTTGTCATCACAACATGAAAGGTCTGATCCATTGTTTGGTGGATTTGTCATCCCATGGGAACCACGTTTGTTTTTCTTGGGTAATTTCTGTTCCATGTGGATGACAGTTGTCATAGGCTCCCAACCCCCATTTTCTAAAGCCCGGGTATATTTCAAAGGTCATACTAGGGGTAATGGACTGTGAAACCTTTAGGTGTCCTTTCACATTTACAAAATTCCCAGGAAAACACAACAAACACCCCATGAAAACAAACAGACCTCATGTAGAAAGGCATAGTGACCAGCACCCTGACAGGCTTCTATGACTTCACTTTGACATGCTTCTTTACATGCAGCTTTCTACATCTATGTGTTTTTTCTTTTGCTTTTATTAGCAAGTTTGTTGTGTTTTTCTTCTTGACTAATTTGCCTAGTGTCAAACATTCAGAGTTCATGTTAATCATTCATGACATTTGTGGAAAGCAACACTAGAAGCAGTTCTATTTGTTACAGGGGACAAACCAAGAAAATGACAAAAGTCAGCATTGTGTCAAGGTGGTGAAGCCTGCAGTACTATTGGCACTAATAATAATAACAATAGTAATATACTTGATTACTAAAAGAATGGCATCTACAAACCAACAGATTTTTTAGGAATGCTAGTGTTTTGTTAAACATATTATGAAGTCACACTTGAACTGAGATTTATATTTCTGCAAAAAAAAGTAGTCAGGTAGGACACAGGAAAGAAAAATAAACTTTCAGAGTTACAGCCTTTTGTTTTCTTCTGAAAGTCATTCTAAAAACAAAGATTGTCATACATTTTTTCATATTTCAGATTTTACTAAACCTTACATTAATACCCATTTTAGGTTAAACAAACCCTTTCCCAGTGACAAGTGCAAAACTTGCCGTGTATGAGATGCTAGTCTGTCGAAGGGAATAATCAGCACCATACAAGCATGCAACTGCAATTTACATTTGCTAGCCAGATTTTTGAACGGTCGCATAAGCTATACTGTCAAGTGGAAGTCCATGCTAACAAAGGGAGACTAGGCAAATTTGCATAAAGAAGTAAATGAAGGCATAAGCATTACAAGGAGGCACAACAAGCCTCGTTATAAATAACTTACAGTATATGGTAAGTAAAGTAGCCAAGAATGATACTCCAGTGCAGTAAAAAAATATATAGTAATGGAATCAAATCAATCAGAATTAAAGAATATTTGTCAGTTGGTTAAACTTGGCTCCAGCAGAGCCCCGTGACCCTGTGTTCGGATTCAGCGGGTTAGAAAATGGATGGATGGATGGTTTAACTTACTAGTATTACCATCTTCATTTATTGTGGCAGGTTACTAAATATTTAATCTTAGAATGATACCTGTGTATAATCTTGCAGTCTTAAAATTAAATTGGTTCTTCAGAAGGATATCACTGGGGACCAGTCTTAAGTTCCTAAAAGAACCACCTACATGGGGATTCCAAAAAAAAATATCTACATCTGTAACAGGCTCCATACAGTAAATAACCATATATAGCAGTGGGTCATGATTTTAAAAGAGCTCTTGCAACTCACAATAATATAGGCTATGTCCAGGTTTTCTTAATCTGTTAGTGTCCTGCTAGGTAGCCTACCATACATTAAATATTTCATTTTTTTCTACATATTAGAAAGTTTCTCAAAGCACAAAGAACCAACTTTGTAGTCCAAAAACCCTTGACTGAATGAAATGGTTCCTTGTCAAGCAATAGTTCTAGGAGGAACCAAATAACCCTTGCAAGAACAAAAAAATGCCATTAAAGAACTATTACCTTTAAAAGTGCAGGATGCAGTATATTTATTGTGCCTAACATATGCTAAGCACACCTATGGAAACTGTATTATTTAACAGGAGCCAGTGTGTGTGGTTAGCATTGAACTTAAAGCCCTGGAAATTTGAAATTAGGTTAGAAAATAAAATACATGAAAGAAAGAAAGAAAGAAAGAAAGAAAGTGCTACATGGCGCAGTATCTACTTGTGTACACGTTTCTCGTTCCTTTTTCACGAACTAAAATCTAAAATCAATTCCTTCCTTCAATTATACTGCACGGCGCTTTTTTTCCATTACACTGCATCAACACACTGAGAAAACAAATGGCACAGAATCTTCTTTGTATTGGTGCTTAGCTTATGAAGAACGAACTGTATACTTATATACCGTTGCGACACCACAGAATGTTTATTAAAAAGAGAATAATGCGGCTTGCCCAAGTTGCTGAGGCTTAAATTGCCTTTTCCAGTAATTAAAGACGAGAAGCAGAAAATGTATTCAGGGGCCGATTGTGGAGTGCTCGTGTGAAATTCCTACTTTTCGGACCGTTTAAATTACAAGGCAGGTAACGATAAAAGGTGTCAGATTTCGGTTCACACAGGCTTGTCCTACCCTCTGGCGCAGCCGAGACAAAACCACTTTTATTTGCAAATTTAGCTGCTTATGACTGACGGAGGTCCAGTTAAACAGCGACGCCGAGGCCAATACCTGCGGGCGGTTCTTTGCGCTAGCATTCACGCTCCTGCACCTGTTCGGGACAGCGGCCTGCGCCCGGACACACTTTGTCCTCGAGACAGTTGTCACGAGCGCTTTCGGCTGCGTGCGCACTCGTTGCGCGCGCGCGTGCGTGCATGCGTGTCTGACTGAGCCTACCTGTCAAGCCTAAAGACGTTCGAATAAAGTCAGAACGAACGGAATAAAACTAAAAGTGCAAACACTTGTAAAAATTACGTTTGTGTATAATTATCAGAAAACGGCGTTAGGGAACGATAGCTGCGTTTATTTAGTCCATTGACCTTTAGTTGCAATATAGCACCATTAAGTGCATATACATAAACAAAATAAGAAAGAGCAAAGATAAATTTGAACCCTTCATTTTCGATTTTAAAAGCATGTACCAAAAGGCGCTACACTAATTCAAAGGAACAACAAAGCTTCGTATATTGAAGTTATAGCTAAAAAAAGTAACACAAGGAGCTATTCATTCATTAATACAATTCGTTGTAATAACTTTTCGTTTTCATATTATTTACTGATATAATTAATTGCATACATTATTATTTTTTCTTCTTTTTGTGATTTTTATACACGTTTATTTTAAGATTTATTACTAGTGCTGCCAGACAATGATAATAATAATGACTGCATTAGAAACAAGCATACTGATAATTCCAGCATTTCTATGCCGGGGCTGTGCACAAGCATAAGTTTGGTAAATAATATTTATATGAGTTAATTTTTTTATAATATTCATATGTACACGTCAAAGCCATTATGTTATTATATATATATATATATATATATATATATATATATATATATATATATATATATATATATATATATATATATATATATATATATATATAACAAAGGATAACACAGTAATTAATGTGTCTAACATAATAATAAAAATAAGTTTAGTCAAAAGGTATTCCGGAAAATGAATTCAATTCATTTTATAGATGATGACGATGTTCAGGTTGCAGCCTGTTCACTTTCTGTGTGAGATTTACACGTTCTCCTCGTATTATCTTAGTTATCTTACTCCTGTTAACTCGAGTTTTCAACATCTGATGTTAGATGATAGGAAAATGGACCGGTCTAAGTAAATGCGAAACGGGCAGAGACAAGAGTGATGTCCCGATTTAAGCTGATTTCTGCCCTTCTCCTTATATTGTGTTCTGTATTGGGTGTTGCAAGTGTGCCACCCGCTCCAGTGTTAAGTCCAGTTATAGGCATCGGGTCTTCGAAATCGTAAACTTGACAAGCAGAAGATTATGAAATGGAGGGTTTAGAAAAGGAACTATTAATGATTACTGTATTTGATCATATCAATAGAATAGGGTTCTACCAGCCACACTGTATTAAAGCATGCTGACTTTGAACATGAATTAACGAATCAATGAAAATATTATTTTGCTAAGCCTTGGTGTAATCTCAAGTTTAAGTAGAAGTCTTAACTTGTATTTGCATATTTAAAAATGTAATTTAAAAACTATTTTTTTAGTTTTGTTTAGAGTTTTTTGGGGTGCACTTTTCGAGTACGATGGAGGCCATACTACAAATCATCAACCCCGATTTATCAAATTCTGTGCTTTGTGTAATGTTTAATGTAATATTTATTTGTGATTAAAATAAGAAATGCACAATAAGTACAGAAATACTTCTTACATTCTGCGATTGTTAATACTGCTATAACGAAGTCTGCTATGACTACAATTACACTGATACATTTTAATGCATAATTGCATTAATATAATTTACTTTTTATGTAAATGATATTTAAAAAATATTAGCTGTTAATGCATGCCGTGTTAAAATAGTTTAAACATTAATGCTCATGATTTATATTTTTATCTATCTATCTATCTATCTATCTATCTATCTATCTATCTATCTATCTATCTATCTATCTATCTATGTACATAATATATGAAATAACACTTCTAAAGGATAAACTGTATATACTTTGAATTTCTGAGAATGAAAAGTCGTCTTAGGAACACAAGATAGGCTACTTGACAGATATTAGCGCTTTACGCTCTCATTCATTCGAAGATCTGGTTTCATATTAGGTGATTGACTTTTTTCGGTAACCAGTAAACACAAAAAGACTGTTCATCCTGAACATCCCAAAGATCTAAGGCCAGTGAGCTGGACGTGTGTATATTTCGGGCGTTTCAAAGTGCTTTTGCTCCGGGACAGCGGGCGATTTATGCTGCAGTAAAATGTGACAAGAGTGCGATTGATCGATCGTAAACGAGCCCCTAGCCCTTTAAGAACTTGCGCGCAGTCCGGAGGTTTCCCACGCTTTGGGAGACCCACGAGTGTTTGGCAGGCGCACTTAAAACAGATCCCAGCCAATCGCACACGAAGATTGATGTGAACAGCGCCGAATCTAAAGGCAATTTTATCTTCTTTGAGAGGTGGACTCGCTTTTTGTGGGCGTCCACTCAACGGGTAGGGGAGGGCATAGCCGGTTTGAGGCTCGACTGCTGCGTGAGAAACAAGTTCACAAAGATTTGTCAAGTCTGCTGGGAACTTCTGTGAGCTTACCAACCCGCGCCATAGCTCCGGGCCTCTAATTTATTGGATCTTTTTATATACGCATACATACATATTATATATATATACATATACAGTATATATATACTGAATCCTGTTTGCACGATTTTCAACGATGAAGAGGCCATGTGAAGATACTACCTCAGACAGCGATATGGATGAAACTATAGATGTAGGAAGTGAAAATAATTACTCGGGGTGAGTGTTGAAATACGCACGTTATTATTCTGTGAAAGTAATTATCTTTTTAGGGATGTAAAGGCAACACTGTGCACATGGCAAGACGCGGTTGTGGTGTGAACAATCATCATCAAGTCGTAAACTCCAGAGGTCTGAAGTGAGAGAATCTGCGCACTCAACAGAGCATGTGGCTGTCACTCGGACTCTCCAGCACAGATCACCCGGCTCAAAGACATGCACATTAATTGTACAGTTCATAGACTCCGAAAATTAGAAAGCTGCCCACAAAACATTATCGATCACAGACTGCAACAATATTAGCCTGACATTAGTGGTTATTAATCGCTTTAGTTAGTCAGAACATTAGAAGCTATTATGCACTTTTTTGAATTTGCGCTCTGCTTATACTTTGGTCTTGAAATAAATACACTACTGTTTGTGAGTTAACAAACCGTGAGACAGTGCTGATATGTCACACTTGCACTTTCCTAACATTACGCATTATCCTGTTAATTTGCTTTGATATATTTATTTTTTTGTTTATTTTTTTAAAATAGATAGTATGTCTATTTAACTTTCCAAGTCAAATTCAAGGTTAAATGTTAAATAATGTTAAACAAAACCTGAAAGTTTGAAAATATTTTCATAATATACTTTACTCTATAGAGATGGGGGAAAAAGGGATGCTGATCATTTTGTTTCTTTCCTTTTTTCTGAAGAAGATATATTCATTATTATATCCTAACAATTTATTTACAACTTTTGTGTACACTTAGGCTTCTTGCATTTATTTCGTTTTATTTTAAAGTTTCAGAAATATTACATTTAATTGCTTACAATTTTTTATTTATTTTATAGACAAAGCAACAGCTCTTTGATGAGATCTAACTCTCCGACAACCACGTCCCAGGTGATGGCAAGAAAAAAACGTAGAGGGGTACGCCATTTTAGTTCATTTTTAACTAATAGAACTTGTTAAGAAGCTTTTTGTTTGTTTGTTTGTAAAAATGTAGCCAAAACAATTATAGACTGAAAATGACTTTGAAATATTGTAGATTATTGAAAAAAGGAGAAGAGATCGTATTAATAACAGCTTATCAGAGTTGCGTCGACTGGTTCCTACTGCCTTTGAAAAGCAGGTTAGTGGTTTTTATAATATATTTATGTTTTTCTACTCATTTTTATATTATGAGCTAATTCACGTACTATAACGTTGACATTAATATTGAATGTTCATAAAAATATGTTATACCGTTTATCTTTATTATTTAAAGAGCAAACTTATTACTATTCAGTATGAAAAACTATAAAACAACAGTTGTAGCATATCTTTACCAAAGATTTCCTTAAGTCATGTTTCACTTTTTCTCTTTATTTATTATTTTATCTCCAGGGATCTGCCAAATTAGAAAAAGCGGAAATCTTACAAATGACAGTGGATCATCTGAAGATGCTTCAGGCAACAGGAGGTAAAGGTAAGGTTTTAATTGACTGGGTTGTTTTTTTTTTTTTTGGAGTGAAATCTGAGCAAACAGCCCTTTGACAAGATTAAAGGAGTGGAAATCAATGCTAATGGCAGGATTGAACTCGTGGGAAAGCACTGCTGGGACAAAAGAAGCACTTGACCCTGGGCTTGTGTTTGCTTTCATAACTCTGTGGGAGTAAAAAAGGGTTCATTGACAGACAGCCTGGTAGCTGACTTGTTTGGGGCTCCCCAGGAAGGCGTAAGTGTGTGAAGGGAGGCCAAACAAATACAAACACTTAAATGAATCTGTTGACTTTGGGTGAGGAAGTGTAAAGCATAGGCTGCAGCAGCATTAAGAAATCCCAAAATCAACATGAAGTTAGGTGACTTTGTGCTAAATTACCACCCATCAACAATGCAGATGTGTATTTATATCTCATCTCTGTGAAGCAAATACTTTCTTGTTTGTACATATCTTTTCTGAATGTATGCTTAATTTATTCTGAACCATTTTTAATTTTATGATATTGAATGCCTGCAGGATACTTTGATGCCCACTCCTTGGCTATGGATTTCATGAGCATTGGCTTTCGAGAGTGCCTCACTGAGGTTGCCCGGTATCTAAGCTCTGTAGAAGGGCTGGACACATCTGATCCTTTAAGAGTTCGTCTGGTTTCCCACCTGAGTACCTGTGCCTCTCAGCGAGAAGCTGCAGCAATGACATCAATGGCTCATCACCATCATCCTCTACACCCTCACCACTGGACTGCTGCTTTTCATCACCTCCCCACTGCACTTCTACAGCAGAATGGACTCCCTTCAACAGAAAGCAGCAGCAGTCGCCTCACAGAAGTTCCTCCTCATGGCTCAGCATTACTCACAGCTACCTTTGCCCACACTGACTCTGCGCTCAGAGCGCCCTCTGCTGGAAGCGTTGCACCTTGCATCCCTCCACTTTCTACCTCCCTCCTTTCACTGTCGGCCACTGTACATGCTGCAGCCGCTGCTGCGGCATCCGCTGCGGCCCAGAGTTTTCCTTTGTCATTTTCAGGAGCATTTCCTGTGTTGGCTCCTAATGCTGCTGCAGCATCAGCCACCACTGTGACTGTCAGTCCTTCACTTTCAGTGTCATCTGTTTCAAACTCACAGCAAAATAATGGCAGCAATGGAAGCGGTAAGCCATATCGGCCTTGGGGAACAGAAGTTGGAGCATTTTAACATTTTTATGTATATTTTACAAAGCCTTAACTGCACAGTGGAAACTTGAACTAATACACAGTTCATTGCTATAGGTCAGCTCATTTAACAGGAGACTGTCTTCCTTTAGCACAACAGAGAAATGCAGTCAAAAATAATGTCCTAGATACCACTTCCAGTGCCTTTAATATTTTGGATTAAAGTTTGAGAATTCTGATGAGAAGAAAAAGAAAAATAAACTTATTTTCAGGAAATAAATTGCCCATTTTTTCTAAAAGTTGCAATTACCTCTTAAGTTTTTAACAGGAGAAGTGCCTATGAGTCTAATTTGCAACATCAGAACTTTTTGGATTAGTGGTGCTGGGACTTTCAGACACTTGCAAGTAAATGTTATTTTTTAATAGAAAATGCTATAAGGAAAATTATTTTTTTAATTAAATTAACTGCAAACCACTACAGCAAGAACTGTTTGTGTGCCTTTTTATTTTGCAAAGAAACCATTGCAACGATCTCCGAACTTTTCTTTGGCAAAATTGTTCATCCATGCCACAAGCTTAAAAAAGTCACAGTAGCCTGGACACCTCTTTTAGTAATCAAAGAACCCAATTCTTAATCTGTATGTGTTTGTGAAATCAGAAAAATGGTAGTGTTTCATACTAAACCAAAAATAATGTTTTACTTTTTAAGATAATTAGTTTTTCGCATTCCTGACTTTGTGCAAAGTGTGTCAGTTAAGTAACTTGTAAATGTGCAATTAGAGGGAAAACAAAGGTTAGAGAAGAAAAAATATATCAAAAATAGAATATTGCTTTTATTATTGATGCACTTATTTCTCTGCTGTGTGGAGAGAGCGTTGAACCGATAAAGCCAGATTTAGAATTTCTTTGTAAGAAAAGACGATAAAAGGAATCTTAAATAATTTCTTGTTAAAAAAAATGTACATTTTATTGCTTTGTTTTCTTTACCCGTTGCTCTGCGGTGTAACCCTTTTTCTATGCAAAAAAGTCTGAATTTCAGTTCATAAAACAAAAAAGACACATTGGGAGTACAGAAACGTGTTTTTCCTTCTTTCATTAATTGGAAAATTTCATTTAACATTTGAGAAATGCTATAAATAATTGAAAAGCTTCAGTGTACTAAGAGTGGAAAGTATGTATGGTTACCCCTAGAGATTTCATAGATGTTTATTCTTTACATGGCCTGTTGTAGGGTGGCTCCGTGTTCAATCAGGCAGCACTGCCACCCTGGAGCTGGTGGACCCAGGTTGTATTTTGTGTTATATGCTTACTCATCATTGGTTTGTGTGGGTTTCCTCATGGACCTGCATTTTTTAAGAATATGGTACCAGGCCAATCAGTGAATATGTGTGTGGTCTGTGATGGAATGGCATCTAACTCTTGCCGATTCCTGGTTTGTGCGTGTTGCTGCTGAGCAGTTAGTGATGACTGAAGACCCTGAACATGATATTCAGGTTACAAAATGAATGGGTGTTTTTTTGTGTTTTAGCAAAAACAGACATTGAAATGCTTTAGTTAAAATATTAAATACCTTTACCTTGAATTTTACTCTCCATCAGTTGTCCAGCCACCTTAATCTAGTTCATAGTCACTGTAGCCAGTAACCAGAGCCTGTTGGAGCAGCACTGGACAAAAGGCAGCAACCAATCCTGGACTCTGCATACACAAAATTAATCAATCTGAATATTTTGGACATGAGAAGAAAACTAACATATTCAAATTTCACACAAGCTGTGCTTATGCAGAATTTGAACCTAAGACTCTAGATCCACCCTGCATGCACCTTCATTTTTTAATAAATTATATAAAACGACATATTACATGCTATTTTTTCAATTATATTTTAAAAATATCAATGAATTCATTGCAATGAGACCCTAACTATCCTAACCTTAAAGAACCTCTTAAGCAAATTCATATTTTACAGTGCATGGTATGTTTCTCTTTTTGCCTATTAAGTGGCACTTTCTGTCAAAAGGTTTATCATAATGTTAATAAGCACAAGAAATCATGCTGCCTTGTCCACTGGATTTTAGCCCAGGACTGTGAAGCATTGAGATAAATTAACCATCCATTCTTATAAATAAGAAAAAGTAAAACTGTCTTACATGCTGTAGAAAACTATGTAATATCTTAAAATAACTTTACATGTTTAAAAAAAAAGCTTAAAAATTTGCTTTAAGGGCTTATTTCTCTAGATTCGCAAGCTGACTGTTATTGACAGGCAGGTTTGATCAAAGGAAGACTGCAAGAGGTTGTGGGGGGAGTGGTAAAATCCTAAAAACATCTTGTGTACGACACAAGGAAAAAGCAGCAGCACAGCTCCTATCACTCCAGTCAAGATGGGGCTCTGTCTGCTACTAATTCACTTGCTTTATCTGTAGATCTGGTAAAAAGATTTACTTTAGTAAATCACAGTTAGGTCATTACATTTCTAAAGAGTAAAAGTATCATCATTACCAAGAGAATAGGGATTACGACACACTGTGCCTGCTGCCCACTGACAAACATGGGAACAGGCCTGGACTATAAATCCTCGGGTTATCTGGTCTGTACTGGCTGGTTCTCACGCCACAGCAATTTCTTTGATGTAGCCATCATAAAACAAAAGTACTCGTGATCAGTAGCCGCAGAGCTGCTAAGCTGTCATACTTCAAGAATAGATTTAATGAAAGTGCTTAACTTAAGTAGCAAGATAAAATACAATCTTTACTGCCACTTATTTGGTTCGTTCTTAAACTGTTGCACGGGATAGCTTTCTGAATTTTTCTGTTAGTATATTTTCACCAAAAGAAAAACGCACCAGCACTGTATTACAACAGTCTGTAAAGTGTAGGCATCTCTCTAATTTAGTGGTTCCAGTAGTACTGAGTTACAAAGTGGTATATTCCTTTGTGCGTAGCATTTGATTATTTTCTTAGAAAGTGTTACAAATCTATGCCAGTCCACATTGAAAAAGTGTAATATAAAAATCAGCACTGGTATTGTATGAATAAGCAAATATGATATGGTATCATATAAATATCTTATGATAAGAACATTGTGTGCTCCAGTGTTTAACTGCCGAAATGTTTGTTAGAATCTTTGCAGCTGAGAAGTTATAGTTGTTAATATTTGGTTGTTTAAATTGCCTTAAGTGCAAAGGGCATGTTTTAATCTGCCTGTGGAAAATTTTAATCCCATATTCATTAATTCATAAAAATCTTAATTTTGGTGGAAAACCAAAATAGCTCAGAGTGGTTAAGAAAATACAGTGAATGCTGATAGAATTAATGGGCTTGTAGTTCTTCTATTCTATCTATTTTCTGAACCCATTTTCAGCCATGATAGGTGTTATCCATGTAGCACAGTGTTCAAGGCATGAACCACCCATGCATCTAACTCCAGTCTGTCACAATACACACTCTCCTCACAGCAGGCTAATTTAGAGTCATCAGTTAAGCAGACGTTCATGACTTTGAGTTATGGGATGAAGCTGTAATTCCAAGAGGATGGTATTTGCGCTTCATAAAGACAGTGAGTTGGCAATTACACCCTGCACCCTGGAACTGCGATGTAATCCTTCCAACAAGTGTATAATCATGACTACCTACAATATATGCATATAGTTGTACTGAAATGGCGACATGGTTGTTAGAACTGCTCCATGAAGGATCTAGTGTCCTGTCATTGTATATGTGGAGTTTACATCATCTCTCTGTGTGGACCTTTCTCCAGCAGTTCCAGTTTCCGCCTAAAGACAAAATTTTAGAATAACTGGCAACTCCAAATTGTTTCCATTCATTGGTGATTGGGCTCAGTGATAGACAAGACAGGTGCCTTGTGCAGGACAGCTTCCTCCTGCCTTGTGCCTAGCACTGTCATGTTAATCTATAGCCTCTTTGAACTTAAATGTGCCTTGAATGTTATGCTATGTAGATTTTGGATATGCACTTACCTTAGAGTAAAGATGGTCACAAAGTAAAATGTATATGAAAACAAAAAATGCTACTTTAAAACAAGTCATTGCTTTATCAGTTTTATACCAAGTCTTCCCATAACCTATAGATCCAATGTTCTTGGAAGACACGGCCTCAAAAAAGTAATGACAAGCATGACATTTCCTTAATCTGCCTGCTGAGAGTATCATTGTTTGTTCCATTTTACTCCTGAAATGTACGCTCAAGGCTTCAAGGGAGAAGTAATGCTGCAGTGTGTTGATTTGCTGGACGAAGCGTCAAGTCTTATTGGTGACATGGTATACAAAGAAAAGCCTGAATGATTAGGAAGTAGGCAGAAAATTGTGATGGCATATGCACCAGAGGGAAGCATCATCATAGTCACGCTATTTTGGTCATTAAAGTTCATCTTAAAAGTACAGCGTGACTCTCCATGTCACCAGCTATTCTTTTTTTTTTACGTATTCATGCTGTATCTGCATCTGTAACCCTAATTATGCCAGACCTACAAAATTTTATTTTCTCAGAGTTAACATTGTTTTTGCGTGAGAAATTATTTGAAAGATCAAAGTCTCAGTTTTAAAAGAGCCTACAGATTATTTGGGTTTGTTTTTGGAACTGTGTTTGCTTTTCTTCAACATTGTGAATGGCCAGGTAGGTAAGATTTTTGTTTACTTAATTATATTTTACAGTGGCATAGTAGTAGACTGGGGCAGCTTTGACACTTTACTGCACTCAAACCTCAGTTTAGTTCTTCAATTGGAATGCATTTTGTAGATTTGGCATGTTCTGCCTTGTTCAGAAAGCTTTCTTCTGTGGACTCTAGTTCCCTCCTACAGTCGAAATACATGCTAGTAAGATAATATTTGATTCAAAAGTAGTATAAAATTCCTTGCTATAGTCTGGCATCAATTCCAATGTTAAGTCATCTTTTGTTCATGACTGTATGGATAGATTTCAGCTTCCTGGGGTGCTAAACTGGAAGGAGAAAATTTGAAAAGCAGGGTCAAGCACTAATGAGAATATTCTACCATTCAATTTAATAAACAGCACATCTATGCAGTAGCCTGATGGCACAGTGGTTAGAGCTGCCGGATAACACCTCCAGGAGACTGGGTTTGATTCCCAGCCTGGGCACTGTCTTCATAGAGTTTGCATGTGATCTCCATGTCTACAGGGTTATCCTCTGAGTTTTCCTCAAAGACTTGCAGGTTAGTTTAATAGGAACCTACAAATTGGTCCAATACGTGTGATGGTGTGTGTTTGGGCTCTTTGACAGACTGGGACCCAGCACAGAGTTTGTTCTTAATTTGCTCTTGTATTTACCAGCTCCCCCCGATATTAATTTAATTGTGGGTTCAGGCGATAGTTGGACCAAAATTTCAAGACACAGACCAAGACGACATCTTTAAGTATAGAAACACTTAATGGCAAAAAAAGTATCATGATATACAAGTAGCTGGGGATAAAACATTTGTGTGGTTTAACAGACTCCTGGTCATAGGTTTTAAAGTTCTTAAAAAACAGAAATCAATTTACTAAAGAGAAAACATAATGCATAAGAATGTATCTATTTAAACTTGGGCCTGAGAATGCACTTCTCCCTTATACATAAGTTCACCAAATGCAGGAATTAACATGTATATGCCTAATGTAAATTAGTAATAAATTAATGTTTTTTTAAATTTCACGCTGATCATTCAATCCTGCAATCAGCTTCTGTTAAGTGCAGTATGTCTTACAGTATAATCACACTAAGAAAGAAAAAGAAAGCCTAATAATAAAAACAAATCTTGCCTTAATGAGAACAGCAAAGAAAGAAAGGTGGGAGATGCATAGAACTGAAAATATTATATTCATAAACAATAAAAGTAGGTTTAGAGAGGCTGCACAATAAATATTTCTTCAAGTGGCTACTACAAATCCTTTCATAGCAACTTATCTAAGAAATCTTCATCTCTTGTCTAAACTTTACTTTCAGTGTTTACTTATACATTGAGCAATATCTCTTCAATTGCTTCATAAAGCATTTTTGATAACGAAAGGTGCTACACAGAATAAAGAATGCATGATTGTTGACAGTGTTTCAGTTTTTAACACTTTCTTTATTGTATATTCTGTAATTTAAGTGCAATCGTAATACCTTTCAACCCAAAATATTACCCCAGTCCGTATCAAATACAAACAATTTTGTGTTTATTCCCATAATATTCAGGGCAGAGACGGTTACAGGAAGAACAAAGGGTTTCAAAGGAAAATAGTAAACAAAATAAAACCTGCTCCCCTTGCTTAACAGTCTCCTATCCACTTGGCCTGATGGGATGTCTTTCTCATCTTCATGGATCCCAAGTATACAGTATTATTGCACTCTCTGTCTATCCTCCTATCACTCTGTCAACTGTAAATCTTTCTCCAAGCACTGCTGGTGAGCCCTTCACCCATTTCACACAGTGGCAAGAGAAGACCTTTAAACCCCACCCTGGTGTTAGTGCTGAGCCTAACCCTGGAATCAATGAGGTGTGCAATTCTAGCAGTGCTAAATAATACTGACATGTTACAGTCTTGTGGACCATTTAACCTTTGAGCTAAAACTGCCATTTTGTAGAGGCCAGTGCTACAAGTCACTAGGCACTGTCTGAGCTACCTGCTCTTTGATCTGAACTATAGCTTTCCACTGATTTATCACACAGTAAGTTGGCAGGAATTGCAGTGGACTCCTTCCAGTTCTCTATGACCTCAGTTTTTGACAAAATAAACTGCTCAAAAAAATGAAAGGAACACTTTGAAAACACATCAGATCTCAATGGGAAAAAAAAATCCTGCTGAATATCTACATTGATATGGACTGGGTAATGTATTAGGAACGAAAAGATGCCACAACGTTTGATGGAAATGAAAATTATCAACCTGAATTTAAAGACACCGAAAATCAAAGCAAAAAAATGATACAGCAAGCTTGTCCATTTTGCTGAAATTTCATTGCAGCAACTCAAAATCGTACTGCATAGTTTGTAAGGCCCCCATGTGCATTAGGGCATGCTCCTAATGAGACGATGGATGGAGTCCTGGGGGATCTCCTCCCAGGTCTGGACAAGGGCATCACTGAGCTCCTGGGCAGTCTGAAGTGCAACCTGGCAGCATCAGATGGACCAAAACATAAATGTCCCAGAGGTGTTCTATTGGATTTATTGGATTGGATTTTTGGAGTGTGGGGGTCAGTCAATGGTATCAATTCCTTCATCCTCCAGGAACTGCCTGCATACTCTCACCACATGAGGCTGGGCATTGTCATGCACCAGGAGGAACCCAGGACCCACTGCACCAGCATAGTCTGACAATGGGTCTAAGGATTTCATCCTGATACCTAATGGCAGTCAAGGTGCCGTTGTCTAGCCGAGGTCTGTGCGCCCCACCATGGATATGCCTCCCCACACCATCACTGACCCACCATCAAACCAATCATGCTGAACAATGTTACAGGCAGCATACTGTTCTCTATGGCTTCTCCAGATTCTTTCACGTCTGTCACATGTGCTCAGGGTGAACCTGCTCTCATCTGTGAAAAGCACAGGGTGCCAGTGCTGGACCTTCCAATTCTGGTTTTCTATGGCAAATGCCAATCAAGCCAAACATTGCCAGGCAGTGAGCACAGGGCCCACTAGAGTATGTCGAGCCCTCAGGCCACCCTCATGAAGTCAGTTTCTGATTATTTGGTCAGAGACATTCACACCAGTGGCCTGCTGGAGATTATTTTGTAGAGCTCTGGCAGTGCTCATCCTGTTCCTCCTTGTCCAAAGGAGCAGATACCAGTCCTGCTGATGGGTTAAGGACCTTCTATGACCCTGTCCAGCACTCTTAGACTAACTGCTTGTCTCCTGGAATCTCCTCCATGCCCTTGAGACTGTGCTGGGAGACACAGCAAACCTTCTGGCATTGGCACGTATTGATGTGCAATCCTGGAGAAGTTGGACTATCTGTGCAACCTCTGTAGGGTCCAGGTATCGCCTCATGCTACCAGTAGTGACACTGACTGTAGCCAAATGCAAAACTAGTGAAAAAACAGTTAGAAAAGATGAGGAGGGAAAAATGTCAGTGGCCTCCACCTGTTAAACCATTCCTGTTTTGGGGGTTGTCTCCTTTTTGCCCCTCTAGTGCACCTGTTGTTAATTTCCTTAACAATAAAGCAGCTGGAACTGATTAACAACACCCTCTGCTACTTAACTGACCAGATCAATATCCCGGAAGTTTAATTGACTTGATGCTATACTCTGATTAAAAAGTGTTTCTTTAATTTTTTGAGCAGTATATTTAAGAAGCATTAAATTGAGATTGAATACTGAAAGGGTACTGTGGACTCCCTCCTAGAACTTCAGTACCTTCTGTCTTCTCTCACCCTTTCCTAGTCAGTCCTTGCCGTTTAACACAAAAATGCTATAACTGTCCCTTCAAGTCCTTTGTGACATCTTTATATTAAGTGTGTATGTGTTATAACTATGCTGGGTTTTATGGTGCTTGAAAGACCACAAATGGGACGCTTTTTGTATGCTAGAATTCTCACACTTTATTTTTTAACACAAAATAGGAAAAGGAGAAGCCAGAAGAACTTTAATTCACCTTAGCACAGCTAACGTGGCGTTGGCAGTTCATAACAGAAAGGATTTCCCCCTAGGCAGCTAGGGATCACTAAAATCCAATGACATCTTCTTCAGAATTAGACTGAGGGATTCCCAGCAGCTGTTTTACAGCATAGCTTGTGACGTCCTGAAAGAGAGCAGCATACCAAGGTCAGTACTTCTGGTGACCGTGACCAAAGGAGCAAGCCAAAATATGGTCTTACGTCTCTTAAAGGCTTTATTTATTGTGAGAGCCTAGAGATCTCAAATTTTCTGGTGCTTGCAACTTTTTTCCAGTCAATACTTTTAACAGAGTTAAACTTAACAGAGACTTCAACCTCATGTGAAGATGGGAGCCGAGGGACTAATTTTCGCAAGATTTGCAGCTTCTTTTACAAAGGTAGCTTTATCAGAAGCAATTGGTTGTCTGTCAAAAAGCCATGTGTTATACTAGTCATCTTCTGTGGGCAAACCAGAAAAGGGGAGTGTTACATATGTATATGTTATCACAAGGGGGTGCCATTAAGCTCCAATCCACTGACCCAACGCAATTCTGGGTGTCACCAACACTTTTCCACACAAGCACCAGCCACAGTACACAAATATACTCTCCTTCCACCTCCAGTATTGTGTTGCCCGCTGCCTCCTGACTCCAAATAAAGTGAGGCCACAGGCTTCCTTTTAAACATGAGCACTTTCAGCTCATATGGAAACCAGGACAGTCCTCCCCCCTGGAAGCTCTGGTGGCACCCAAAGACCCTGACAGGACCGTGTTTTTGGATTCTAGTTCCTATGGCACCCTGCAGGTGTCCTGATCGAGTTCAGCCCTGAGGAACACTGCCACCTGTCATGTGGGAGAATGAACTGCTCCCAGACCGCTTAGTATCATCTTGTATCACAGTCAGGATGCCTGTCCTTCCTCTATGGGTAATTCAATGTTTTTAATATATTGGTCATCAGAGCTACTAGAGCCAGTATCAATATTTCTAAACCATTAATATAAATCATCAACTTTTATAAATGCATAGCTTTAATGATAAGCTTAAGCTAATTCTTAATTTAGTTATTACGGTGGTACATTTCTGCCTCACAGATGCAGTGACATAGGTCTAAATCTCATGTCTGGCTTTTGTCTCACTAGAGCTTGTACATTCTTCCTATGGCTGCATTGGTTTTCACCTCCCAATTTACAAAGATTTGTGCATTGGTAGTCACTAGCATAGATAATATAGGCAAATGCCTATGGTCACAAATGATTAGGGTACATGAAGCTTGATGTCCCCCATGCAGTGAGCCACCATCTCCTTTTTCCCCATGAGTGCATCCAAATGGCAGTTATGTTTGCAGCCACAGGCAACTGCCTCTTTCAGTATTCTCCACTGCTCCTCTAACTACTGCTGCTGTCCGCTAACCAAAATGGTACCCATTGGGGGTTTAGTGACTGTCAAGGAGTTCCTTTCTCAAACTTTTTCTCCATAAAGGTTGATATATGACAACTGACAAAATGTATGCAAGAACCCTAAATGCAAAGAGGACTGTTTCATTTATGTTAGGTAGATTGCCCAGAGGAGACTGGGCGGTCTCTTGGTCTGGAATCCCTGCAGATTTTATTTTTTTTCTCCAGCCGTCTGGAGTTTTTTTTTTTTGTTTTTTCTGTCCACCCTGGCCCATCGGACCTTACTTATTCTATGTTAATTAATGTTGACTTATTCTTATTTTTTATTGTGTCTTCTATTTTTCTATTCTTCATTTTGTAAAGCACTTTGAGCTACATTTTTTTGTATGAAAATGTGCTATATAAATAAATGTTGTTGTTTTTATTTTCTTTTTCTTTTAACGCACATGTGTATAAGAAGTATTACCCCATCAAATGATATACAGTGCAAAGTATGTTGTTTTTCCTAAAATAAAATTAAATAGATAAATCAATAAAATACATAAATAGTGAAAATTACATTTGCAACACATTGAGTTTGTTTACCGTTTAGCCTTACATAACCTTTAAATGACAGAGCTGCGGTACAGAAGTAAAAGAAATTACTTGATTTTTCATTTAAGAATATGACATCACTTGAGCTAGAAATATTAATTCATGAAAACCCACTCACAGAAATGTATCCAAATCTATGGATTACTCTCTGGATTGCTGTCATGCTTTCAAGTGATAGTGGCAGGAGCCGAGTGGTGCTTTTCTAAAGTTAAGCTCATTAAGACCTACCTGAGATGCACCATGATACAGGATTATCTTAATGGTTTTTCTGTTATTAGTCTCAACCATGTGAAGGCTGGACAAATATTGCAAGACAAGATCAGAGATTACTTTGCATCATGCAAAACAAGGAGGATCAGGTTTTACGTTCAAATTTCAAGTGTTATCAAGCAATGGCACTGTTAGTTCAGTTTATTTATTTATTTAATGGTTTCTTGTTCTTTGTAGTTTAAAAGTTTGTTAGTGTAATATTTTTCCTATTTCGGTTTTGTATAATTATTTATTCCCAACATGAGTGTGAGTGTTGATGTATTAGTAAGTGGGGCCTGCAATGCACTAGCAACCTGTTCAAGGGTGGTTTCTGGCTTGCACGCTGTGCTGGTGGGATAGGCTTTGTCCCCAACCAAATAAAATCTCTGAAATGGATTAAGGGGCATTTCAAATGGTTATTTTATGTTATATTACTGTGTGTCAGGTTAAGTTATTCGCACAACTCCCAAAGAAACTCATTTTACATTATAGTCGCCTGCTCCTAACTATGGCTACAATATTTGTGTCAAATACTACCAGTGCAATTCTCAAAAATTACCACTAGCAAGGATCTACGTCAGGAAAACAAATTGGTATTTGCATGCCTACCCAGATATCAGATTAAGATTAAATTACTGTACTGCATATTACTTTTTTTGTTTCTATTATTATAACGATGTTTGTGTTTTTGTTTTTGATCCACATTGTTTTGGGCTTTATAGGACACCCGCTTTTGCCTATACACAGCAAAAGTTGAAATGAAGTTCACAAGTCAGATTAAACACTGTCAATAAGTACTTTCAGTTTGTTTGTGGTCCAGTGCACTTGATATTCCATTTTTTATTAAAAACATGTAATTCAGCAATCAAAATAGTTCCAAATAACTTAATCAAGTCTTTTAAATCATACAGTACTGCTTCAACTGCATGCTTAAATTCTTTAAAAAAAACCCACTAATGTTCCTCAGGGATTTTGTTCCATATTTACATGATAGCATCACACAGTTGCTGCAGATTTGTCAGCTGCATCTCCATGATGCAAATCTCCCGTTCCACCACATCCCAAAGGTGCTCTATTGAATTGAGATCTAATGACTGTGGAGACCATTTGAGTACAGTGAAGTCATTGTCATGTTCAAGAAACCAGTTTGAGATGATCTGAGCTTTGTGACATAACACATTATCCTGCTGGAAGTAGGATGGGTACACTATGGTCATAAAGGGTAAACATGGTCAGCAACATTACTCAGTTAGGCTGTGGCATTTAAATGATGTTCAACTGGTATAAATGGGCCAAAAGTGTGCTAATAGAACTGCTACTTTCTGTATATTTTCCCTTTTTTGGACCATTCTTTGTAAACCCTAGAGATGGTTGTGTGTGGAAATCCCAGTAGATCAGCAGTTTCTGAAATACTGAGAAGAGCCCATCTGGCGCCAACAACCAGTGCAATGTTCAAAGTCATTTAAATCACCTTTCTTTCCCATGCTGATGCTCGGTTTGAACTTCAGCAGGTCATCTTGAAAATGTCTAGACACCTAAATGCATTGACTTTTTGCCATGTGATTGGCTTATTAGATATGTGGGTTAACAAGCCATTGAGTAGGTGTACCTAATAAAGTGGCCAGTGAGTGTAATATTATATGTTTATAGGAATTTTACCAAGTGGATGGCATGATTAAATTAAATAATAATAAAAAGTAAATAAATGGTAAAATAAAAATATTAATAAACGGTCAAAATTTTCTCTTTCTTCTGTGGCATAATACCATTACACTTACAGAATTTTCTTCTTTATCAATCCATCCTCTTCCGGTTATCCGAAGTTGGGTCGCAGGGGCAGCAGCTTGAGCAGAGAGGCCCAGAGTTCCCTCTCCTCGGCCTCTTCTTCTAGCTCTTCCGGGGGAATCCCGAGGCGTTCCCATGCCAGCTGGGAGAAATAGTCCCTCCAGCGTGTCCTGGGTCTTCCCTGGGACCTCCTCCCGGTTGGACGTGCCCGGAATACCTCACCAGGGAGGCGTCCAGGAGGCATCCTGATCAGATGCCAGAGCCACCTCCTCTGACTCCTCTGTATGCGGAGGAGCAGCGGCTCTACTCTGAGCCCCTCCTGGATGACTAAGCTTCTCACCCTATCTTTAAGGGAAAGCCTAGACACCCTGCGGAGGAAACTCATTTCAGCCACTTGTATTCGCGATCTCGTTCTTTCGGTCACTACCCATAGCTCATGACCATAGGTGAGGGTAGGAACGTAGATCGACTGGTAAATTGAGAGCTTTGCCTTATGGCTCAGCTCCTTTTTCATCACAACAGACCGATGCAGAGCCCGCATCACTGCGGACGCCGCACCGATCCGCCTGTCAATCTCATGCTTCATTCTTCCCTTACTCGTGAACAAGACCCCGAGATACTTGAACTCCTCCACTTGGGGCAGGATCTCTCCCCCAACCCTGGGAGGGCACTCCACCCTTTTCCAGCATAGGACCATGGTCTTGGATTTGGAGGTGCTGATTCCCATCCCAGCCGCTTCACACTCAGCTGCAAACCGATCCAGAGAGAGCTGAAGATCACGGCCTGATGAAGCAAACAGGACAACATCATCTGCAAAAAGCAGTGACCCAATCCTGAGTCCACCAAACTGGACCTCCTCAACACCCTGGCTGCGCCTAGAAATTCTGTCCATAAAAGTTATGAACAGAATCAGTGACAAAGGGAAGCCCTGGTGGAGTCCAACTCTCACTGGATATGGGCTCGACTTACTGCGCCCATTCTGACTCAATGTCCCCTACCTCCTTCGGGACATGGTCAAAGTTCTGCCGGAGGTGCGAGTTAAAGCTACTTCTGACAGGGGACTCTGCCAGACGTTCCCAGCAGACCCTCACAACACGTTCGGGCCTACCAGGCCTGACCGGCATCCTCCCCACCATTGAAGCCAACTCACTACCAGGTGGTGATCAGTTGACAGCGCCGCCCCTCTCTTCACCCGAGTGTGCAAGACATGTGGCCGCAAGTCCAACGACATGACCACAAAGTCGATCATCAAACTGAGGCCTAGGGTGTCCTGGTGCCAAGTGCACATATGAACACCCCTATGCTTGAACATGGCATTCATTATGGACAATCCGTGACGAGCACAGAAGTCCAATAACAAAACACCGCTTGGGTTCAGATCCAGCTAGGGGTTATTTGGGGTGTGGTTGGGAAGGGTCATTCCCCCCAATCACGCCCGTTTTTAAATTTTTTTAAATTTTTAAAAAAAATTTTCTTCTTTATAATAACTAAAAAAAAATCAAAAATAAATTAATTACTTTTACTATCTGGATCAATTGACAAGTAAGCATTTATGCATGATGCATAAAGGGTGGTAAGTATAAAACCAAAATCAAGGGAGATACAGAAATAGTAAAATGTATGAAAAAGAGTGTACAGTAAAATTAACCCTGGGAATTTTTAACAGCTTCTTTCATTTGTAATGGTAAAGCCTCATAATTTCAATTCCATGTACAATTTGGGTTCTTTTAGCTAGTAAAAGCAGTGTTTGCAGAAGAATGGACAGAATAGTATCTATCTATCTATCTATCTATCTATCTATCTATCTATCTATCTATCTATCTATCTATCTATAATGTTTATTAACTAGTTTTCTGATCCTGCTTTTTGCAATAAAGAATCGTGAGATCAACAACCTGATAATAATTATATATCCAATACTCAGTAAATAGAGCAAGTCTGAAATGCCATACTGCATATTTACTATGTGTATCTGTCAATGCATATTTCTAGGAAACAAAAAATCAAAACAACATTTGCAGTTTAAATTGAACTTTTATAATTTGGTAATATCACCAATGTTTCCATAAAATTTGAAAACACACCACAGTCAGATACAAACAGCATATTTGAATTTGAGTATGCTAAATAAAATAAAGATATGCATGCTTTAATGGCGTACAGATCATCGACACACGTTTGTACTGCTCTAAATTTCATTTGAGAAACCAATTAAGCATTTCTTTGATTTTGCATCTATAAACTTTTTTCTTATATCTGATCATGTCACCTTTTTGTTTTGCTTTTCCAGCTCTTTCATTGTCCTATTAATGTTTTTAATTAAATTGATGTCATTATAAGCAACCATGTTTGTTGCTATTTGCATGACTAGTTGACACTGAGAAGTGTGACATCAGTTTGCCATGCTGTCATCAATACCCAAGGTCTGAATAAAAATACTAGAGCAAATTCATTAGACAGTGAAAGGATTTTAGACAGGTTGAGGGAAACTGGGTTTGTTTCTTTAGATTTTTATTTCTCTTGTGTTTGTTTTGGTATTTGACCTCTAAGCAGTATTTACTGTATGTTTTGTTTTGTGATTTATTTCCATTTCCTGGTTGATCTGACAAAAATATAAAGGCAGTGAAAAGTATAAAATGAACGTGATCTTTTTTGCTTCAATTTTCCTATGAGCAGGTTCATTTATGCTGTTACTAGCTAGGCTATCTATCTAAGACAAGTTGAAATTGCAGTAATCTACTGTCACACACGTGCGAGTAGGGGGATGTTGCGTGGACCAAGTAAAGGTAATTCCACACCAGGCCAGGGGAGGGCGGGGTGCACTAAACCTTCTCCTTTTATCTCTACAGGTCAGCCACGGGAAAACCTATTTGAGTCAGGAATGACACTTCCGGTTCCGATGCCCAGAAGAATGTCACTTCCAGTTCCGGCACACAGGCTGATGTCAAAACTACATCACTTCCAGGCTGATCACTTAAAGCCGCCATCTTTCCCAACCCTCATCAGTTCTATCTTGGACTCAATACTATTAACAACTGTGTTTTGTTTGAAAAAAACATTTACAGCCAGGAATATTATACGGGTAGCTGCCCCAAATCTTTTTTGCGTGTGTCGAGTCTGTTCCTTTTTACACTACATAGACCTCAGTGTTAATGTTTGCAGTGCACCAGACAATACACATGTCTCTGTTATATGCCATTTGGTATCGGTTTCACAAAAGCAGTGATAATGTTGATAATGCGCCATCTATTGGAATGACCGATGCAATGTATTTTAATAATAAAAATGTTTGTGATGTGCCATCTTTTGGAATGTCTTATCCTCTAGGCTCTGCTTGACTGGGACACGCTAAAGACCAACTTTCCATGTTTTCATCTTACCTTATTTATTGATACAAATAAAGATTAAGAATGTTTTGGTACCAAATTTGTGAGTCAAAATGTAATGTTTATTTATTGTTTTCTTCTGATTCTGAGTTGTGCGTACTGAAAACCACAATCTTCAAAGTCCCCCATGGAATGGTGACAAACTCCCTGCTATTTGTATATTTTCTCACAGTGACAGTCCTAGCAGGAGGATTGTGCTATTTTCATTTGAATGTAAAAGTCTGTCCACACTAATATTTGCCAGTTGCATTGTGGGTAAAATAATGATCTTCATTTTCTTATGTTTCTTTCTTGTGATTTTCATTTTTTCGATATTGCAAGTGTGCTTAGAAAATTCTTCACAATGATTTTGTGAATAACAAAATAGTACATTTTAATTGATTTTGGTAAGTGTTGTACAGTATATGAATGTGCCCTCTGATGAAACTAGCTTTCCATCCAGTGTTGGATCCTACCTTGAAGACAATGCTGTGTAAATACAAAGTAAAGACAATGAGAAGTTTTGAGGTACCCTTAGGCAAACCCTGCATAGTTGGAATGTCAAAAACAGTTAAAGTGGTAAGTTGCATCTTTTCAGATGGGACTTTGGACATTACTATTAAAGATGGCGGTTTTTCCAATTAAGACTGTTTCCAGCAGAAAGAGGTGAGTCCAGGTTGACATGCACTGCAATTGACGTGGAAAAGCCATCAATTTTTTATCTGTAGTAGGAGAGAAAGGTGTTATTGCAAAGTGTCAACCCCTGGAATGGAGGGGAATTACTGCCATAAGAGCCCCAAAGCTCACGAATAAGAAAGAGTATGAAAATGGATGACTAACTAATATGTGACTTTATATATGAAGTGACTTTTTTGCTAAGACTTTGAGTATTAATATTCCGCTACTTAAAGTTTCTGTCATTCTGAGTTTGTTATTCTTGTGTTTGGAGTCTTTTTTGCTTGGAGATAATAATAAACATGAAAAAAGGAAAAGTTACACTTTTTACCATTGTTGTGGGTTGGATTCTACTTCTCTAGTTTGTGAACTTTATGTGCTCTCAGCTACTCCTTTAAAAGTATTTCAGACAATATATGTCATGCCAATAGTAAGAGGTCTCTGACCACTACATATGCTTAAATGTGGCTTGCAGTAATTTACAAATCTGCAAAAAAGTCACATATATTGCAGACAAACCTTATAGAGCAACTGCAGAAAGATTGCTAATAAAGTATCTATCTATCTATCTATCTATCTATCTATCTATCTATCTATCTATCTATCTATCTATCTATCTATCTATCTATCTATCTATCTATCTATTTCTGAAGTGTGAAAATCTGTTCTTTAGGTAAGACATTTTGCTGTTCTGGGATTAATTTTTATATTAACTATTTTTTTTCTTGCTTAATTTTTTAAAGAAACATATTTTGAGAAAATGCATTTAAAATTATACATTCCACGTCCACAAAACAATACTGTAGGTAAAACAAAAATACCAACACAGGATGTAATGTAAGTTCATCCCAGAACACAATCTCATGTCCATACTCACTTAGAAAAAGACAAATTAGAGTCACAAATTCAGTTAAACCATCTGTCAGTGGATTGTGGAAGGGAATGAAAGCTCTTAAAATACTGTATACTGTTTATAAAACTTTGAAATTGTTAATCGGTCTGTTATGACAGAAGTAGCAGGAAGGGACATAGTGAGTTCACTTTCTGTGTTATGTTTTCTCACTCCATAGGTTTGTTAAAGGAACAAAAAAAAAAAAAGGAGCTAGGCCCCTTATGATATATCATCCTTTTATTTCACAGCCAGCTAGTTTACTCGATGAATAATATAAGTTTCAGTTAATTATTGCCTCTCCAAATCTGAATTTGCTGATATTGTATCCTGCATTTATACCTCACACATTTTCACTTTGAGTTTGATATTTTATTCCTTTTGATTTTTACCCTGTCAAGATGACCCTATCTGCACCCTCGCTCACACTCTTTTTACATTCTTTAGTTCTAACTTTCATATTTAGGCTTTTCTCTGCCCTCTATTTTAACTACAAAAGCTTTTTTTTTTTTTTTTAAATAAGGAGCATATCTGAAACTATTCCATAATAGTTCCTGCCTTTTCTCATGTGTGCATTTTTAGAAAACAGTTTTTTACTGATTCTATGATTTGTGTATATTTCTGTGGTTTATTAGCCCAAATACAACTGCACAGCACATCATTTGAAATGGGATATACTTTTTAAACAACTGCTCCACCTTGTGGTTGAATTATGTAAAAACTACAACAAGCACTAGTCCTTTAAATTTGAAATTTTTACATTGAATATGCTGGGATGGTACCACGGTGGTCTCTTCTGCCTCACACTTCCAGTGTCTTAGAGTAGATCCTAGACTGGGAATGCTTTTTGTGACGCTTGTTCTACTCATGTTTGTGTGAGGTTTGCCTCCTGCACGTTGATGTCAAATTATGTTGAGTCAAATTTCACAACTGCCCCATACAAAATTCAAAGAACATTGGCAACAAAATGTCTGATATTTCAGAACAGCATTAATGAATTTATTCAAAATTCTTAAAATATTTTGGACTGCTCCTAATAGAGAAAATTGAATTTAGTCTAGTTTTGGACATAAAGCACCACTTTCCTATTGAATTATGGAAGGTGGTGTCCTCTAACTGAGTAAGATAAGTGGTGTGAGCAATTTAGTGTAAAATATCTCAATGTTACTCCAATAATACCATTAAAATATTGGGAGCAATAATAAATTCAACACCATCTGATAGATAAATAAATCCTTCTTACAAAAACAACATTAGCATAAGGTATTCTAAAAATTTACATTATTCAAAGTTTCAGCCTTTTACTGGGTAGATTTTCTACAATTTGAGTTGTGTTAGGTATGTGTGAAATACAGTTTTGATGTAGCCACAAACTCCCTGTTAAGTGCCACTTCAAGCAGGATTGAAGATTCTGACACATCAGACCACTTGTTTCATAAAATTTTAAAAATTGCATTATTAAATACCAGTAACAGCAAACTGCACGATAATGTGCAGTGAATATACTTGACTTGAGCATTCATAGTTTTCCTCCTCTTTCTTTGTATGTTTAGCATTCATTTACTCAGAGGTTGATGTGCTTGCTGCTTCCTGAGAAGCTCTTCTTTTCTCCACCCTAGCGGCCCACTTCTTCTCTTGTTTCGTCAGCATCTTTTTGAGTTAAAACTGATTAACTCAGTGTTTGTGTTGCAATGACTTAGTACGTTTTCCTTAATTTTTCACTTAAGCTGGTACTTAAGTCTTCAATCTGCCTCAAGAATGATTTAAGATATGAAGAGGTAAAGAAAGTGACGGCAAAGGTGGTAGGGATGAGAACAACACCCGTACGCATTACAGATTGTGAATTCCATTCTGTAATGGAAATTCTTGAAAGGTTCCATTCACATCTTTGCCTAAGATCATCTACAGGTATACTCATTGCGATTGGTTGATAGCCTCAAAATACTGCCTCAGTCTTTATCATCACTAGCTGATATGGTTTCAAGAATAGTTATTTTTAGAGGATTAGAGTAGTTGGACAATTTTCTTTTCACAAGGAAAAATAACTGTTACTTGAAGACTGTATTTGAAGAGTAGTTGTTCAAAGGATACATACACATTGTTTATGAAGAGGTCTCTAAAGGTTGTGAAAGATTACATCTTGACACAAGAAAAAGGTTTGGAGCAGCCACCAATATACTTGAAATAAGGCTGCAAAAATAGGTAATTAGATGCAAGGTTTTTTACACATTTGAGTCCAAAATAGAACTAACTAACAGAAGGAAGATGGCTGGTTTATAATCTTGGTCAGGGGAAGTGATGTCATCGAGCACAGAAACAGAAGTGACATCATCGATCCTGGAAGTGATGTCCTCAAGCCTGGAACCAGAAATGGCGTCATCAGGTCCAGGCAGATTTTCCCATGTTTGGTCTGCAGAGATAAAAGAGAAAGGATTATTGCACTTTGCCACCCCTTGGTCCTCCCAGCAATTACCTTCTTTTGAGCCCTTATAGCTGCAGTGCACATGTGTGACAATTTCTAGTGACTTCCATTAATTAAAAATTGAGTTGATTAAAGAAGGCTGGATAATATGACTAACATGCACAGTGGAAGAAAAGAATATTTCCAACACTGCTGTTATGCTTAGAAGGACTGATGTACCCCCAGAGTGATATCAACATTGGGACAGTTACTAATAACTGGAGTGCAGAGTAAAGCTTACAGAGGCGATTTTGAATAAGAGTTCCTTTTCCATGGCTAACCAAGTAGGTCTCAAAGTATATAAAATAATAAAACTGGAAATTATTGCTATGACTCCTTGTGGTTTAGATCTTTGTAGAGTTATCTTTATAAAATGAGGCCTTTTTGTTTTTCAGTTGAGCAAAGCTACAATCGTATGTGTCTTTAAAAAAGATTTTTGTTCATATTCTGCATATAGGGATACTTTGAAAAAAAAATGAGAGTTCAGGAGAATGTTCATTTCAATGAAATTAATTTGACCGGCTAGTGTAATATTAACTTTTTGTAAGCAACTTACTTTAGATTAGATTCGATTAGATAAACTTATTATTATGTTCATGCGTTTCAACAAATTCCACACATTAAATCTAAAAAGATCTATACATTTTCTAATGATGTTAAGTACTACATACAATATTTTATCTACTCTGAGACATTTGATGAAAAGTCAAATAGCTTAGTCTAACATGACTATTTTCTTGGAAGAACACTTTAATTCAAATTCATTTTGAACACAGAGATACAATGAAGTTCATCCAATAAATTTAAGACAAGAAACAATTATAAATATCAATCTATACTAATAAAAGGCAAAGACCTCACTGACTCACTCACTCACTCACTCACTCATCACTAATTCTCCAACTTCCTGTGTAGGTAGAAGGCTGAAATTTGGCAGGCTAATTCCTTACAGCTTACTTACAAAAGTTGGGTAGGTTTCATTTCGAAATTCTACGCGTAATGGTCATAACTGGAATGTATTTTCGTCCATATATACTGTAATAGAATGCAGCTCGATAGCCGTGGGAGACGGAGTTTCTTATTAAAATATTTAACCAATCACATTTCAGCCGTCTTTTGTTGCCAGGCAGAGAGAACAGACTGTAGCTCGATAGCCGTGGGAGGCAGAGTTTCGTATTAAAGCATTTAACCAATCACATTTCAGCCATCATTTGTTGCCAGGTAGAGAGGCTTTCACAATCTGTTGTGGAGGCACTCTAACACAGAATAAATGTCGATTAACCGGTTGCTTCAAACAACCAGATATTGAGTTGGTGTCAGTAGGGCCCTTTAGTAGGCGTATGGCAACGTCACCGTATTCTGACCCATTGATTGGATAGAAGCTGATATGAGGAACTCTACGAGGCCACTGAATGCACCACAAACACTCTGAGCAAAAGATCGTCGCGTGCACTACGGCCAACTCCATGGCAGGATTCTGGACATTATTATTTGCCTTGACACAGACCAGATTTCAAGACCATGAAAACCTGATGTTTGTCACGCTCCTCGAGCCCCAGAAGTTTCGGGAATACAAGAAAAATTTCACGTATGCAGCCTTCTCCACTTTAACACAAGAGCCACGGTGCACTTTTTGATCCGTCTTGGCTAAAAACAGAACTGACTGTAATGTATGCCATGGATGATTTTGCAGGAGAATCTCCCACCGATCTCCTTGACTTCCTTCATCACAAAAATCTGAATGAGAGCATGGGGCAGCTGTTCAAATTGGTATATTTGGCGGTGAGCATTCCTGCGTACACTGCTTCTGTCGAGCGGATATTTTCAGCCATAAAGCGAAATCAAACTTATGCCAGAAATAGCATGGGGCGGGTTCGCCTTTCAGCATTAGCTTCGATGGTGATAGATAGTGAGGTTTTGATGGAACTGAAGTGCACGGATAATCCGTACGACAGAGTAATTTAACTGTTTTTGAGGAAAGAGAGGAGGATGGATTTTGTTTACAAATAATCCGAATTTTTGGTGAGAAAAATGTTGCGATTTTCCTAAATAATATTGCAACTTTATGAGTTATTATTTTTTGTTTTTATGTGTGTCGCGGCTGTGGCTGCAGTAGAAAGGAACTTGTCCATCCCTGGTTTGTCTATAAAATAAAGGCATTTATTGTGGCTACAGGAGTATATATATATATATATATATATATATATATATATATATATATATATATATATATATATATATATATATATATATATTGTAAACAAGGTGCTATATAGCCCGACCCGCACAGACTTACACAGAGGCACGTGTTCACACTCAAAGGTTTTATTTCTTTTTCTTCAGCCGTGTGACACGTCTTCCCGTGCCACACAGCCCAAACACAGTCCCAAGCACCAAACCAAGCACCAAACCAACACAAAACCAAACTTTCCTGCTCCACCACTCCTCCCAGGCAACCTCGTCCTCTTCCTCCCGATTCTGGCCTCGATTGCTGGGAGGCAGACCCTTTTATGCCCCACCCGGGAGTGATCCAGGTGCCTGACCAGCTGGTCTTAATTGCACCTCCGTGGGGCTGAGTGGGGCTGATAAATCTCCTCTTCCTCCCGTCCAGTGTGGTGGCTGGATCTCTGCAACACCCTAGCGGCCACCCCATCTCCCAACCGGGCTGTTGTGGTGGACTCCATGTCCCATGGAGCCACGGGGGAGATTGAGGAGGAATCCACTGCCAGGGAGACTGCCCCAAGCGCCCGGGAGGTATTGCAAAGTCCATGATGTCTCCCCCGGGAGGTATGCATCAGAGTCGTCCCGGCCGGGCATGGGACCCGGCTGTCCGTCACAATATATATATATATATATATATATATATATATATATATATATATATATATATATATATATATATATACACCTCAATCATACTGTCAAGTAAGCCCAAATGGGCGGGCGGGATCCTGCCGACTCACGCCAGTGTAAACAAGGTGCTATATAGCGCCCGACCCGCACAGACTTACACAGAGGCACGTGAACCACAGACCGTGGCCTCCCAACTCAGCTCATCGTCTGGGAGCTCCCATAGTCCTTTTATTTCCCTGACCCGAGGTGTTCCTTCCCAACAGTCCACAAGTCCTTATTCCTTCCGGGTCAGGGTAAATAATGTTTCTCACCCGGAAGCCCGCTCTTCCTATGACGAACAGCTCCCTCTCGTGGCCCCATGGCATCCAGCAGGGCGGTGCACAAAAACTACATGGTCCATAATGCCCTGCTGGTCTTCTGGGGACCTCCATGCTGCAAGGAGGGCTCCACCTGGCGGCTTGGGGGTATTGGCCGGGGTACATGGCCGGCCATATCTTACAGTACTCCCCCCCCAGCGACGAATTATAAAGATTCGGGCGGCCTGCCCCGAGGGAAGTCTTCCTCCAAGAGGACGCGTCATCCGGGCTCTGACTGCGTTGTCCCTGTCCTCGAGCAAACCTTGGGGGAACGGTGTACCTCCTGTCTCCCCGGGGACATTGGCGCCACTCGTGACCCGGTCGCTGGCAATTGTAGCACCGACGAAGTCCTCCTGGTTGGCTCTTTTCCCGAGACCTGAAACATCTCGGGAACTCGGTCAGCTCCACGAGAAAGAGAGCCTCTTTGCTGTTTGCATGCCCGTTGACTTTAAAGAAACCAGAGGCGGCGTCTTCAGCACCGCGATCGCTCCGAGACAGCACTTTTCAGCTGCTCTGGTACGATCAGTGCTTCCACCGCCCTTCTGTCATCACACCACACTCGTTTGTAGGGCTCGTAGTGACTTGGCACCCGCTACTAATTAACCGCGGCCAGCGTCACTCTGTGTCCCTTATTCTGTACGGTACGGTAAAACTCACCTGTACCGCCAAATCAATCATAATGGGAGACTCCTGACCAAATCGCCGTAGGCTTGGGATTTGGAGTTCTTTTCGGAGGACCGCGGTGCCGCTTTTGGCTGACTGTGATCCGTCTGTATCAATTTATCGACGGACCGATCTGGATACGGAACGTCACCTTCCTGGAATCCCTTGTGGTAGGTCACGTGTCCTCGCCGGCACCCGTAATGCGGAAGTGCTTCGGGTTACTCGTTTGCCTGAATGAGAGCGCCATCGCCT
This sequence comes from Polypterus senegalus, assembly GCF_016835505.1. Taxonomy (NCBI): domain Eukaryota; kingdom Metazoa; phylum Chordata; class Cladistia; order Polypteriformes; family Polypteridae; genus Polypterus; species Polypterus senegalus. The sequence goes on along the minus strand of NC_053156.1, from coordinate 210,125,043 downwards.
TGGTCTGTCTTCTGCCTCCCGCAGAGCCTTCGGATGGACATCTGGGAGGTATGTACATGGGACATCATGTGTTAATTTAAAAAGATTATTCAGTACATTCCCGTACATACCTCGTCGGTGGCGTCCTCCTCCGAAATCTCTCCCGAAATGCGTAGCCGCTCCATAGCTCCTCTTGGCGCAGGCAATGCCGGCGCTAGACCTCCGCTGTTGCTGGCGCTCTGCTTTGTCTTCTTCTTCCCATGACGGACTTGATAAAGATGAGGTTTCTGGCGATTTTTCTGTGTGTGTCGTGGCGCTGTCTTCCGGGATATTCTGTCCACAATAAATTTTTAAATTCAGGTCCTCTGCCAAACTGACGGCCAGAGAATCCTGCCGAGCTACGCCAATTGTAACAGAATAAGATGCTTCTCGCACCCTTGCACCCTCAGACACCACGTCAGACACCAGGTAAAAAGTCCAAAGATGATATTTATTTTATAATAAAGTGCACAAAGCACCCTCTAGCGCTGATGTCTGAGGTTCGATTCCTGAAAGGGGGCGCAGTGCGTGTGTATGCCTGATGAGCCCAGAATTAGGGCGAAAAAACATGTGCCGTGTACTATTTGCATTATTTGACAGTAAAACTATTTCAATATATTCAAAATATATACAGTACAGGCCAAAAGTTTGGACACACCTTCTCATTCAATGTGTTTTCTTTATTTTCATGACCATTTACATTGGTAGATTCTCACTGAAGGCATCAAAACTATGAATGAACACATGTGGAGTTATGTACTTAACAAAAAAAGGTGAAATAACTGAAAACATGTTTTATATTCTATATTTCTTCAAAATAGCCACTCTTTGCTCTGATTACTTTTTTACTCTCCCTTGGCATTTTCTCGAACACCTGTGAAGTGAAAACCATTTCAGGTGACTACCTGTTGAAGCTCATCGAGACAATTTTTATTTTTTTTTTTTAGTTCTGTGTTTAAAATGTTACTTTTTATTTTATTTAATTCTGGCCTTTTTACATAGTATTATGTGCTCCAGTGTTGCTCACATCTTTATCAGAAACACAATCTCACAAAGTGCTTTCTGCCTGACAGATATTCCATTATCCAGGACACCGCAGGCTCATCCACCTGCATATCTTTAAGCTTACAGCTTAACAGGGATGGCTGGATGGTATTGAAGGCAGTGGAATAAATCAAGAAATAAATATCACAGTGCTGTCAGCTTTGTCCAAGTGAGAATAAGCCTTGTGGAACAGATAGATAATTGCATCCTCCACTCCAATCTTTGTCCGATAGGCAAACTATAGTGAGCCCAGGTGGTCTACCAGAAGAGCACTCATATAGTGCAGAACCCTTGTCTCAAAGGTCTTCATGATGTGACACATAACTCCAACTGGAGTCATCAGGTGAAGATGTCTCTCCCTTCTTTGGAAGAGAAACCATGCAGTGACACTTTTTGAAGCCTTAGGAACAAACTGAACAGGTGATACAGGACACCACAGAGTTGGTCAGCCCAGGCCTTAAGAACTCGAGGATTGACTACATCTGGTCCTGCAGCTTTTCCTGTGTGTAGCTTCCCTAGTTGTCTCCTTACTTAGTCTTCACTTATGGATAGTCCATGCTCAGAGGTAGACTTCTCAGTGGCCATTTCAGGTGATGTGGTTGGAGTCATCTTAGTGAGTGCTAATGTGTCAACACAGAACTTAATATAATATATAACATAGTTTTAAGTGTAATATGCTCCCTTTCACACCGTTCGTTCCTCATTTACACAGATGACCAGTCCCCCTCCTGTCTTTTTTCCACACTGCACTGCACAGCTGCAGCTTACACAATGCCTGGAAGTAGACAGTTCTTAACTATGACATTACTTCACTTTTATTAATACAAAACAAGAGAAGTATTTAAGGCCAGATATTGCAATTCACAAAATGAGATCAATAAAAGGCAAAAATGATTTTAAAACCTGTTCAAACAAAATTCTGCTGCTTGTGGGTGTAGGACTGAACTTGAAAATCGGGGTGCACTACACTACTTCTGTATATATATAAAATCCAACATCTGTCTGTCTGTCTGTTTGCTTTTCATGAGAAAAACTACTTTAAATTGGGTTTTTTTCTATAATTTGCTTGAACATTCTGGTTGATTTTGCGACTTCTCTCATTGCGCTAAGTATTATAGTTCGCTTATGGTACCGGTATTTGCGCGCATCCAAGAGAGACGCAGAGGACCAAGGGGAGGGGGGCAGGGCTCTCCTCACTCATGCGCCAGCCTTGTGGCATGTACCTTACCTCTGCTTAGCTAGTGAACAAGAGAACTATTTAACAGATTTAAATCAATTTTTTTCAATTGTTTACTTGAACATTCCTGTTGATTTTGCGACTCCTCTCATTGCGCTAAGAATCATAGTTTGCTTGCAGGAGCGATATGTTTGTGCTAATCCAAGACAGAGGCTGCATGACTTTAGGAGTAGGGATCCAGGCAGGACCTTCCTCATTCACGCTTAGCTAGCAATACCTGGTTGTTTATAGATTTTTAAAGTTGGTCCTGTTTCACTACTATGCAGGCGGAGCCACGGGAGACAGCTAGTTACTTAGAAATAGGGAATAATACTATGTGTGGATTGAAGGGTGAAAGAATAGTTGGTGTTTGACCAATTATGGTGTGCCAGTCTGGGAAAATGTCCAGAGCCAATTTCTGATGCCAGTCTGTCCCTGATTACCTGTCACTGATGCCAGTGAGGAGAATTCTTTATCAAAGTGTGCTAGGCCAAGAAATAGACTAAGGTCTATAGTACAATTGGAAACTCAACAGCCTAACACTGATGCCTCTTGAATGTGAGACTCTTCAACCACTACATTTTACAGGAATCATAAAGGACTTTTCTGCTAAGAACACCAGAATAAAATAAACCTATGAAGGTATGGACATACTGTATACTGTATTTTGCTGTTGTGCTATTTTGTGTTGTGCATTCACCTAAGCTTTCTCAGATGTTGTGGGCTGACTGGCCAGACAGCAGTAGGCCACCATGTAGACTGCAGGAAGTGGCCTTGTTGGTCATACTTCATAATTCGTAATTGATTCTCACTGCTTAATCCTTAAGTGACTCTTACTCATATCATATTGTTGGTCAAAACACCAGACTGATGTTTCATAGGGCATATGTCTATGGCCCATAATATATCGTTACATTGTTGAGTTAAAATGATTGTAGTGTCCCCAAAGCTGACCTCTACCTAGGAGTCCCCAAGTAAGTTAATCCACCTCTGTCTGTGACAGTGGTGCAAATCATATGTACGTATATTGTATATAAAGGTCTTCGCAGTCCCACTGAATGCTTGCCACAGTTTTCCCATAAAAAACCATGGTTCCATTATAGTTTATCTATCTTAGAATAACTATTGCCTTCAAAGTTCTCACATTTATGGGCTAATTGCTTTGAATTTATATATTTAGCAACTGCCAATCATGGTTTGGGGCCTTTGCAGAACTATAACTCAGTCCAACGTTCATTATATATTAAACGATTAGCACATTTACAATGTTTTAACTGATTTGTTGTACAGCCAAGACCCCTGTATTGAAAATTTAAAATATTTGGTAAAATGTTACTAAATAACTTAAAACATGCACATTTTACAAAATTTCAACAAAGTTATTGTAGGAATAAATGATTTTTCCTAAGAATCCACAACATGTTATGAAATTATTTCATCTAGATGTATAGAAATCTGCAGTACCAATAGTGATTTCTTGTGTTCTTATGAGATACCATTTTCTAGGGAAACTGAGGCACGAGGAGACTACAAGAATTGTCAAGAATGACTACCAAGAACAAAAGGTAAAGAAAAAATGGATGATATTTCTTTATTCTTTATTTAAATTCTTTATTTTTCTTTATAAGTAAAGGATAGACAATTAAAAGAAGAACATGGTGCTGAAAATATTTGCAAATATATCATAACAACTTCATACATCAAGCTTGTATAAAATACATGTAACAATTAACTTTCCTTTTTTTTCAGCAAGTTAGTTGAAGCACCAATTTTAATATGTATTTATTTCTTTTAAAGAAAATTCCAGAATGGTGCAGTAATCTCAGATCTCACCAGCAGATGGGGACTGAAAACCACTTAATTTGCTGCTGAGCTGCAATAGAGAATAATGTAACAGTCTCAAACATGCTTAATCCATTATAGGATCCTACGGTCAACAAGCCAGATGCAAACACAGTAACGTTTTATTCTGTCAGTGACAGTTTTTGTGCTCTGCTGTTACAGTTCTAATGACTCATCTGGGGACATTTTCCTGCAATTCTTTGGCGTACTACATTAATTATTATTACTACTCTACAGTTTAGTTCTAGTTATACATCCTTATGTTAGATAACAGAATATTAAAGACAGAGCTACAGTCCTGCAAATAATATTGTGTTCAATATGAATGTTTAAAAAATATTAATATTTAAAGGGTTACATTTTCTTTTACCAAAAAGTAGTCATGTCTTTTATGTGAACACTTGCAAAAATGCAGTGTGAACATTAGAACACTCTAGACGAAAACAGGCCATTCAGCCCAACAAAGCTAGTCAGTCCTATCCACTTATTTCTTCCAAAAAAACATCAAGTCCAGTTTTGGAAGTCCCTAACATTTTACTGTCTACCACACTACTTGGTAGCTTATTCCAAGTGTCTATCATTCTTTGTGTAAAGAAATTAAATGATCTAACTTGTTTCCTATAAATTGATAGAAGACAGTGGATTGTTGATGTCACTGGTTTAGTCTTGATCTAGTGGAACATATTATCCCAAGAATAAATTGTCAGCACATCCCCTAACAGCCGCAATGAATACATAAACATACACACCATTCTTGTAAAACTCTTCACACCTATTGTAATTTGGAAGAAAGCGGTGGCCACACTATGAAATTCTTAAAAACATAATTTAGCTTGTTATGATATTAAACTGGCTGTGGCTGGGAGTGGTAATGACAGGGTTTCCAGACAGTCAAGAAAATTTTGGAGCACCAACCGGGTCATCCCTTTTATTGTCCACAGACAATGAAAAGAAAAACAGAAAGAAAAATAATGCTCTACAGTCTATGTTTCATAAATGAGGCTTCGACAACAGGGTTGTAAAGCAGTCATTCCTAGTGGATAACCATTCGGTGGTCCAATCCAGCCAGTCAATGACACCTCCTTCCTGGACACCAAGGGTATTATGACAGTGGGACCAGAAGGGGTGTGGTCAAATGCATTCAGGCAGCTTCTTGGTGCTGTGGGGAATGAAGGAGAAGACACAGTTACCGGCAGTGGGCCCATTCATCTCGACAGATTACTACATACCTCAACTGAACCTGTGAGGAGGTCCTCTGACACACATGTGTGACATGACACAAGCAAGAACGTTTTAGGAACAGGTCTATGAGCTGAACAAACCAATAGCAGGCACAGTTGTTTGAAGAATGTGGTTGGACTGCTAGATGGCTAGAAGTCTTGCCTACTTCTGAGTAAGCTTCAGAAAAATCCACAACTTTCAGTCAAGGGACATCTCCATGATCTTCAAGCAAAGAAATCTGATGTGATGATGTGAGTAAAGACCTATCAGATGGCACAAAATCTCACTTCTATGATTGCAGCCTTTTCACTCAAATAAATTATTTACCATTACTATTTAATGGGATTTGCTTGTATATGCATTGTCATGGCTTTGCCAGTGTTTGTTTCTCTTTTATGTATCATGTTGTCTTTATTAATTATGTAATTGAACATGTTTTTGTATTCTCTTTCTGTATTTTATTATTTCTTAATGAAGATTGTCTTATACATTCATTATTTTGTGTGATGACCTTTTGTTGATATTATTAGTTTCTATCGTCATTTATTGTATGTTGGAATTAAGGAGTTAGGGCCTGATACTGTAACTCTGCAACTGTGGGGTCCGCCCTCAACCTTTATAAAAGTCTGCAAGGTATCAGTTCAGTGCAGAGGCATTGTGCTATTTTTGGATTCCTTTGTCTCTATAAGTTTTATTTTTTCATTTCTTTGATGTTCTTTATAAAGCATCCTAATGGTAGGGCCTAACACAAGGGGCAGGTTCTTATTGATAAGAAAGTATGCAAGAATAATTTAGTCTTTCATTTTCCAACCATTATAATGTAGTATCATTCTGAATCAGTAATTACTTTAGTAGCTACAAAAAGGAATGATTTATGAATCAATATTGTAACACCTATAGTCTTATTAATGCAGTTGGTGTAAAAAATCTCTTTTCACTCTCACTGTTTTTAAACTTAGTCTGCTAAATGTTGTACCATTTTCTCCCTCAAAATTCATGATTGAGAACCTTAGAGTTCCAGCTTACACATTTATCCTTGTTATCTTTTTGTAATTTTAACCCAGCCACAGGGGATGCACAATCCAATGTGTTTGTTTGTGCCAGTGCAAAGCCTAGATAAATGGGCAGTATTACGTCAGGATCAAAGGTCAGGATCCAGTGTAAAATTTTGTCAGATCAATATGCGGACAATACAAATTTCCATACCAAATCGGTTGAGGCCCAGGTTAACAACAGCTGCCACCAGTACTGTTAGCCAACAGGGCTCTGGCAAAAATTGGGCTACTGTTGGCCGAAGAAGGAGAAGAAGAGTTGGGAGAGACGTGTCCAGAGGCAGCAGGAGAGGAAGAAGGTAAAGAGAGACGAACTGAGGGTAGAAACTTTGAATATTAGCAGTATGACTGGTAAGGGGTGAGAGTTAGCAGATATTATGGAGAGAAGGAAGGTTGATATATTATACATGCAAGAGACTAAATGGAAGGGGAGTAAGACCAGGTGGATAAGAGGTGGATTCAAATTGTTCTATCATGGTGTGAATGGGAGGAGAAATGGGGTAGGGGTTATTCTAAAGCGTGTTTTGGAGGTGAAAAGTGTTTCAGACAGAGTAATGATTATAAAGCTGGAAATTGGAGATGTGATGTTGAATGTTGTTAGTGCATATGCCCTGCAAGTTGTGTGTACGATGAATGAGAAAGAAGATTTCTGGACTGAGTTGGATGAAGTGATGGACAGTGTACCCAAGGGACAGAAAGTGGTGATTGGAGCAGATTTCATTGCGCATGTTGGTGAAAGGAACAGAGGAGAAGAGGAGATGATGGGTAGGTATGGTGTCAAGGAGACGAATGAAGAAGGTCAGATGATAGGGAATTTTGTGAAAAGGGTGGACATGGCTGTGGTGAATACATATTTTAAGAAGAGGGAGGAACTCAGGGTGATGTACAAGAGTGGAGGAAAATGCACACAGGTAGATTATATCCTATTCAGAAGAGTCAATCTGAAGGAGATTGAAGACTGCAAAGTGGTGGCAGGGGAAAGTGTAGTTAGACAGCATAGGATGGAAATTAGAGATCAAGAAGAGGAGAAGAGTGAGGGCAGAGCCAAGGAACAAATGGTGGAAGTTGAAAAAGAAAGACTGCAAGGTTGAGTTTAGGGAGGAGGTAAGACAGGTACTGGATGGCAGTGAAGAGTTACCAGACAGCTGGGCAACTACAGCAGAAGTAGTAAGAGTGACAGCATGAAGTGCTTGGCATGACATCTGGAAAGAGGAAGAAGGAAAAGGAAACCTGATGGCGGAATGGGGGCATACAGGAGAGTATACAGAGGAAGAGGATGACAAAGAAGAAGTGGGATAGTCAGAGAGATGCAGAAAGTAGACAAGAGTACAAGGAGATAAGGCGTAAAGTGAAGAGAGAGGTGACGAAGGCTAAAGAAAAGGCATATGATGAGTTGTACAAGAGGCTGGACACTAAGGAGGGAGAAAAGGACTTGTACTGATTGGCTAGACAGAGGGACCAAGCTGGGAAAAATGTGCAGCAGGTTAGAGTGATAAAGGATAAAGATGGAAACATACAAGCAAGGAGGGTGTGTTGAGCAAATGGAAAGAGTACTTTGAGATGCTAATGAATGAAGAGAATGAGAGAGAGAGAAGGTTAGATGATGTGTAGATAGTGAATCAGGAAGTACAATGGATTAGCAAGAAGGAAGTAAGGACAGCTATGAAGAGGATGAAGACTTCTTCATATTTAGAAACTCTTGAAAATGCAAGTTAAAGTTATCCATAAGAAAAAAAAAATAAACAGGCAAATCCAGGAAGAGATTTGTTGAATGTTTGTATTTGATTTTATTGATAGTCATTGGAAAGCCTGGTCAAATGAGAAGCTGTCTGTGTTAAATTTGAAAAGTTTTCATTGCAGGGATCCATGTGAGGCAAAAACAGCTTCTGTATAATAAAATATCCTGTGATGACCTCCACATCATTTATGTTTTCAAGGAGATTTGTGACCATACTTGTTAATTTACTGTTGTTAAGATTTGTAAGAACTATTACGTTCATTTTTTTACAGTTAGCCCATGAAGTGTTATTCCACCATTCAATGGCAAAATTAAGTAGTCTATTGCCGTCTGCAAAAATAAAGCAGACAGTTCTGATGTGCATCTTTAGTTTGCCTTCAATAAGGCTGCATATGATATACTAGCTGAAAACCCGTGCCGTAAAAAGCCCAGGGTCCTACAAACTATTAAAATCATCAGAAAAAAGATTGAAATATAGAGATGTCAGGTAATTGAAAGGAACTACTCTGAGCATCTCTCTCCTAGAAGGTCTTGTTTTGCTGACCTGCTTGCATCACTTGCATATTAGCGGTGGGAGGAAAAGTAAATGGGATACCGTTTTGTCGATGTGTTCACCTCGCCTTCTTTATTAGCAAATATGCTAGTTTGTTTCCTCAGAGGTGGAGCCCTTAGCCCAACTCCACCTCTCACTTCTGGGCTGGACAGACAGACACTCACACTTCCATGCATTGATGTTTATATATAAGATGTGTTCATTTCAGCAGCAGGATGACATTGTTTTTGATGTAAAGAATGAAATACAGGGTTAATAGATGGACCAATTGTGGACTGAATTAAACATAGTAGATTATGTTCCCCTTCAATATATTCAAGGATGCATTTGTCAGGAATGTGCTGAGTACTGTCAAAACTGTCATTGTTTTAAATGGTTGTGTTTAGGCAAAAACTGGCACTGCAGTTGTTCAGGAGCAGTGTTCATGTTTATAATCAATTGAAACCTAATAAGTTGTTTGCAAAGAGGATTATTTTTAGTGCAGTAATGGAAGTTTTATTTACAAAGGGGGTAACAAGTAAGACTTGTCTAAAGTTACTTCCAAGTATGACAACTTTGCCACTGAAAGGTAATGCTAGATTAAAGAGGATAGAAGCGTTTACTGTTGTTGTGACGTTGGATTTATCTTTGATGTAGAAGTGTCATGTAAGAGTGTGGCCATGATGCTAGCTGGAGCCACCATAATGACTTTTTTTTCCATAGGCCTTAAATTTGTGTATCAAGAACTGGTAGAAAGAAGTTTTCCAGTGCGGCCAGGGTCAACTAAATTAAACATTTTCAGTTCACCTGTATCAACAGAGCCTAAATCATTTGGCCATTGTAATGTGATGGTACATTTCTTTTCCTATCAGGTATGTTGCGTAAACACACATTGAACTAAACACAGCGCTCCCACTCACTTAGTTGATATTTCTGGAATGGTGTTCTGTGGCCAAGGTTGTTTATTGTGTCAGATCTGAGGTGTGATCGCTCAACCATAACTGAAGTGTCAGCATGGTTGCACATTGCATATTGTTGGCATTTCCTGTCAGTGGTGCATGGAGGAGTGTATCTCATGTCAAAGTCTTAAATCCTTACCACTGTCAGACCAGTGGTGTGATCAATTGGCTGTAGTTTTTGTGTCAGCTATATGGCATGTTGTGCGGCACCCCCTTTCCTGTCAGTGTATATCATGTCAAAGCTGAGACTTGCCTTCTCTGTGGCAAGACACACTGCTGCTGCTGCATCTTCACCAAACATGAGAGAGACCCAATTCATGGGTCATGTTGCATGTGTCATGGTGTAAGCTGCCCACTGAGATCAAGATTAAGCTTCAAAGTTTTCATTTCACAAACAGACAACTCTTTGCATTTGATATGTATAGATTTTTTAATAAAAGAGGAAAATGTTACATATTAAGGTTGCTTTAGTTCAAAATGGTGAAAGGATTCATATGCTGAGCGCTGTAACCAGTGGTGCTTCAGAGTATGCTATATGGGTATTAAATATGATTGAGACTAGCTCTCCCACGCTTTCCTCCCTGTACTCCCTATCCTTATACACTACATGAGGCTATAAACAAACACTTCCACATCCTAGTTGGGCTCACTAGAAACACACAGTTTCAACCCTCACAATCCCAGGTTGAACAATTACTAAAATATCAACAGTACGATTAGATTTCCCTACTGGGTAAGGAACTGATACATATTTAATATAGTATGTTGATTTAGCTATTAAGTACTACTAATTACAACTACAACTTAGTAATTAACATGGCTCAATTCTTAAAGCCAACATCACACTTGAGGCTTTAATGTGTGTGGCACAGTAAATAATATCTAGCCATTTGTGTATAAAATAAAACCTTCTAAAACATTTATCTCTTCCTTTAATGACTGGCAGGAGGCTGTAAATGCACAGATATTTCTTTCTTTTTAACTTCTTATTTAAATCACTGAACACCACTTTCTGCACATGCTCCACCTTTTTCCTTTACCTGACCTGTGTTAATGAATGCTTAGATGACTCAGTGTTCCACAATTATCAATAATGCTACGCTCAGTTTTTTAAGGATGGCGTAATTTTCTTTCACTCTTATAGAGGCTAGGCTGTGAATTTTTATTCCACTAATGAAGATGAAGAACTGTCTGTAGTTTCTTTTGACTGTGTGTCCAGTTTCTGATAATTAATTACAATAATAAAATATTTAAAATATTTTTGTGAATCTTATACAAGCCTCCAATCTGTCAAGTTACTCCTGAAAGTGTTTAATATGACTTTTAGAAAGATTTTTCTAAAGGATAAATGCTTATTAGTTTAATAGAAATACATCCATTCATCCATTTTCCAACCCGCTGAATCTGAACACTGGGTCGCGTGTGTCTGCTGGAGCCAATCCCAGCTAACACAGGGCACAAGGCAGGAACCAAACCTGGGCAGGGTGCCAACCCACCGCAGATAGAAATACAAATTCTATAAATCAAGATTAAACTGGTCACAGTAAAAATGATTTTTGTGGCTGAAGGCTCAAACATGAAACACACCATTAACTTGACAAACTTACCTAGATTAACAAAAAAATAAATCCATGTTCTTTCCAATTGGAAATGCACATTTTTGAATGAGCTTTCAAAGTTTTGGAATTTATATGCTCAAAAGAATATATCATAGTTTTGAAAAACAGGGTTTACCGGGGGACAGTTAATAAATCAGATGACATTTGGCAGAGATTCATCTTGTGTAGAAAATGAAGGCAAGCATGTCAGTGAATCTTCACTTTACATTTTCAGAAAGCCTCATGAAATGGTTGTTTCAGAGGAAATACTATTACAATAGAAGTATCAAAATAGATTAGAACAGGGCATTTTCTGCTTCTTTTTGACAGTAAAAAATGTGTACTGTTTTGGGGTCTCTTGTTTCCTTTGTTGTGACAAACGGCAGCCCTTTGCACTTAATGTTTGCACCGAACTTTCATCTTATGAAGAACTACAAAGTAAGAATGGAAAGAGAGGGGGAAACTGGAAAATGATTCCTCAAATCAGAAACAGTCTGCAAGACACAATTTTTGATCTTGTAGCTTTTTAAAAATGCATAGAAACACTAAAAAGAATTTAAAAAATATTGCATATATCTAAAAGATTATTGAGACCATTTTTAAACTATAACAATTAACCTGTATACCAGGGGTTTGCAAATGGTCCTGGAGCTCTGTTGTGCCTGCAGGTTTTCACTCTAACATTTTTATTCATTTAGTGACCAGATTTTGCTGTTAATTAACTCTTTTGCCTTAATTTTAATTGATTTGCTATTTAAAATTCCATTTTTTAGTTAGCAGCCAAACAATATTGAGATACAAACACATGACCAGCAACCTGCGTCTATCATACAAAATCTGAAAATAAAAAAGCTGAAGGTCTCAGTAATATAATCAATTACGTGAGCACCTAAGCAGATCAGTTTCACTACTACTTTGTAGCAGTTGTTTGTCCAAAGAATAGAGAGGGTGACTGCTGATGTGAGAGTAAAAGCAAGGTGACTATCTATTACATCTAATATCCAGTTTAATGGGAAATGTTTGATTTTTTTCTCAAATTAAACAGATGAACTGTCTGCTCTTATAGAAGATCATGGTGCATACAAATACAGTGTGACATGTTGTGTTTTACAGAGATGTGGCTTAAACCTGATATACCTGAGACACTGTTTTAATGCTGGATGGATTTCATATTATTTGAGCAAACAGAGATCCAGTGCAGTGTGGAAAAAAGACAGGAGGTGGACTGGTCATCTATTTGAAAGAAGAATGATGTAAGAAGGAGCATATTACAGTTAAAACTACAATTTGTAATTCAGACATTGAGATTCTGGCTGTTGGAATTTGTTCACATTATTTGCCTAGGGAGACAAACTACATAATCCTTATTAATGTTTATATTCCTCCCTCCCTTAACTGGGGCTCAGCAATAGAAATGATTCACTCTGTCACCAACACTTTAATGATGACTCTTTCTGATCCTGCAGTTATAATATGTGACTACAATCATTTAACTTTGGAAGGAACTATGACACATTTCAATCAGTTTGAGTCATGTTTTACTCAAAGAAATAACAAGTTGGACCTGCTCTATTTAGATAGATAGATAGATAGATAGATAGATAGATAGATAGATAGATAGATAGATAGATAGATAGATAGATAGATAGATAGATTATTAATCCCCAAGGGGAAATTCACATACTCCAGCAGCAGCATACTGATAAAAATAATATTAATTAAAGAGCTAAAAAAAAATAAGTGCAAGTTAAAAAATGCAAGATGGAGAGTGCGAGGCAGGTATAACAGTCTATAATCTTGTATATTGTTAACGTTTACCCCCCCGGGTGGAATTGAAAAGTCGCATAGTGTGGGGGAGGAACGATCTCCTTAGTCTGTCAGTGGAGCAGGACAATGACAGCAGTCTGTCGCTGATGCTGCTCCTCTGTCTGGAGATGATACAGTTCAGTGAATGCAGTGGATTCTCCATGATTGACAGGAGCCTGCTCAGTGCCCGTCGTTATGCCACAGATGTCAAACTGTTCAGCTCCGTGCCTACAATAGAGTCTGCCTTCCTCACCAGTTTGTCCAGGCGTGAGGCATCTCTCTTCTTCATGCTGCCTCCTCAGCACACCACCACGTAGAAGAGGGCGCTTGCCACAACCGTCTGATAGAACATCTGCAGCATCTTATTGCAGATTTTGAAGGATGCCAGCCTTCTCAGGAAGTATAGTCGGCTCTGTCCTCTCTTGTACAGCGCATCAGTGTTGGCAGTCCAGTCCAATTTATCATCCACCTGCACTCCCAGGTATTTATAGGTCTGCACTCTCTGCACACAGTCACCTCTGATTATCACAGGCTCCATGAGGGGCCTGGGCCTCCTAAAATCCACCACAAGCTCCTTGGTTTTGCTGGTGTTCAGATTTGGTGGTTTGAGTCGCACCATTTAACAAAGTCCTTGATTAGGTTCCTATACTCCTCCTCCTGCCTACTCCTGATGCAGCCCACGATAGCAGTTTCGTCAGCGAACTTTTGCACGTGGCAGGACTCCGAGTTGTAGTGGAAGTCCGATGTATATAGGCTGAACAGGACCAGAGAAAGCACCATCCCCTGCGGCGCTCCTGTGCTGCTGACCACAATGTCAGACCTGCAGTTCCAGAGACGCACATACTGAGGTATTCTAATGTTAAAGATGCTTTTAAGTGCAAACTTCTGGCTCCTTTGGGCAGATATGACCACAGCCTGATAGACCTTTTTCCCAGCTACTAGCCTGTTATTAAACAGCAACCTGTATCCACCAGAATAATTAGGTGTTATAGTCTGATGAGAGCAAAATAATTTTTTCACCATATTTGGCACATCATCAGACACACACCATCCTCTTTGTGAAACATGGAAGGCTTGTTAGGGTAGAGAGAAAAATGATGCTGCAAATTACAGCAAAATCCTGGAGGAAAAACCTCACGCAGTCTGCAAGAAATCTGTGTCTGGGGAGATTTGTTTTCCAGCAAGACAAGGACTCCAAGTATAAACCCAAAGCTATGTAGAAATGGCTTAAGAACAGCAATGCTAACATCCTGAAGTGGCTTATTTAGAGTGCGGATCTCAATCTAACTGTGAATATATGGCTGGATTTGGAAAAATTCTATTCATTCAATGTCTATATGTGACCCGACAGAGCCTGAGTGTCCAGATGTGCAAAGCTGATAGAGACTCATAGACTCAAACCTTGAATTACTGCCAAAGGTGCATATACAAAATACCAACTTTATAGGGGTGAATAGTGATGCAATCAATTATTGGTGTTTTATATTTAAAATTAATTTAGTTCACATTGCAGTTTGATACTAAATTGTCTTTATGTTGATAAATGTTAAAAAGGCAAATTAAATCCACTAAGATTCAATATTGTATGCTAATGAAATGAGAAAAAGTCCAAGGGGGTGAATATTTTTATAGTCACAGTATTGTAATAGGAACCCATGAAGAAAAAGCTAAAAACATTTAGATCACCATCCAAGACTCCAATTTACAAAATGCAAAAGTACATAGATATGCTCTCAGTAAACTGCTTGCAGACATCTTCTGTGGCTGTTGTTGAGTGAATGTTACTGGTCAATGGGAAGTTCCTTTTATTGTTGCCCCTCTGGGCCAAGTCAGTTCAAACTATATAGTTTTTGTGGCATCTTAGCTGATTTTTTTTAGTATGGAGAAATAAAATAAACACATCATTTTTGCTGTGTGAAGATCTGCTCCATTCCTGGAGTGGAATGGGGCCTCATCCTGAAATGATTTCTTCCTTGAGATTGAAGAAGTTGGGTTATCGTCTTACTCCCCATAACCCTAAATTATGATTGAGCAGGTACACTAAATAGATGGAGAAATTAAATCATAGAGTATGATTTACTATGCATTTCTTAACATTGTATGCATCCATCCACTTTCTGGACCTGTTTATATTGTATCAGAGCCTAACGGAGTCTAATTCTACACCATGGGCACAAATCCAGGAAGGTATGCCAACTCTATGTAAATAAGGAGCATTTTACTCTGTAATGCATTAAGAATGCAGTTTACATGATACAAATGCTCCTGTAATTATATTTTGTATCTTAAACAATATGTTATTTAGCACAAACATCTTTCCTGTTAATGATTCACAGCTTGTATTCGTAGGCTCCCACTTTGCTTTGTTAATAAGCTCATTTATATTACAATGCCTGTAAATTACTACTCATTGTAGCTGACATTCACCTTCTTAATCATTAAAATATATCTAGAAAAATATACAACTATATTCAAAACAAGTAAGGTCACTTAATAAACAATGTACAATGTTGGTATTGAGGCAATTTAGTAAAAAAATAAATACATGTGTACTATAAATAAAAGCAATCATCAGGATCCCTTTTGTCACATTTTGCATGTTGGTATCCATCATTTTAATTGGGATAAAAAAACAGATCCTTGACTGCCATTTATTCTCATTCCAGCTTACCGACACAGATGCCGAGAAGACAGAATTTTACAAGCCATTGTTAAATTAAATTACCATGAAGGCTTGATGTTCAAGCAGAAAAACAACACATTTATAATGATGGTATTTGAAGAATTCATTTCAGTGAAACAGAAAAAAAAGCGTTCTCATACATTTCTAGTCAATGGACATCTCCTTTTCCTCTCTGAGCTAGTTTTAAAGGAAAATTGCAATGTCATTTTTGAGCAAAAAAATCTGATTTTAACAGGAGGAAGGGATCTTCCTCTAGGTCAATGATGCTGGAGATATGGAGAGAACAGGTATTTATGTCCTTTTAACGTTTTCATAACCCTTTCCCATGATCCCTTATGCTCACTCTGGTGGGCTTGTGTAAATAAGCATGCACTTGACACCATACATATTACCTGTTAGGGTAAATTATAAGAAAATGCTATGACAGAGAGTGTCAAAAAGTATAAAAAGCACCTTTATTCCCTTTGGATAAATAAAGTATCTATCTATCTATCTATAGCCCACCCCGACTACTATTTTAGATTAATAGATAATAATCTCTGTGAACTGTTTAGAACAGTGGCTAATCTAACAAATGATAATGCTGAATTATAATTCAAAATACCTACAGACATTAGCAGTGCAGACTTTATGAACTTCTTTAATGAGAAAATTGACAATATAAGACTCCAGATTTCAGTGTCACCATGCAAATTTAATACTAGATTAGCAAACCTTGTCTCATGTAATGCAAACCCCTATAGTAATTTTAATTTGGCAACAGGACAGGAAGTCATAATTTTAATTTAAAAAATAAAACCTACTACTTGTTCCTTAGACCCAGTACTAAATAAACTAGTAAAAATCTCAACAGATATTCTGGCAGAACCCATTCTTAGCATTATCGATAGTTCATTGCACAGTGCAGTTCTTCATGAACTATGTGTCAACTATCAGACCATTATTTAAAAAGTCAGAGCTAGACCTACATATGTTTAATAATTACAGAACCATTTCAAATTTACCCCTTCTCTCTAAAATACATGAAAACATAGTTGCAATGCAGTTTCAGTCTCACCTTACACATCACAATTTATTTGATAAATTCCAGTCTGGTTTCTATACTAGTCATAGTACAGAAATAGCACTTGTTGTAAATGACATTCTGATATCCTCTGATGAAGGAAATTCTACAGCAATTATGTTGTGAGATTTAAGCGCAGTGTTTGACACCATTGACCGTTCTATTTTTTTTACAGAGATGGAAAATAACATTGAGCTCACAGGCACTGTCCTTGTCTGATTTAGATCTTATTTATCAAATCATTACCAGCACATACAGAAATGTGCTAACAGTACTCTATCATTATATTCAGAAGATAATATATATGTGGTTCACAGGGCTCAGTACCGGGACATTTACTGTTTTCACTTTACATGTTTTCCATTGGGAACTATCATTAGAAAACACCATTATTTTTCACTCATATACAGATTATACCTTCCTTTTAGACCAATGACATTTCTCTGATGCTATCCTTAATTAATAATCAGTGAGTTAAATTACTGGAGGGATGAGAACTACTTGTCTTTGAATGCAGAAAAATCAGAAATGTTAGTTATTGGAGGGAATGATGCCAACCACAATAACATTCTGTCACTCTTTAAAACTCGGTGGGAATCACTAATAATTTAACTGTATCAGCACACAATTTAGGTATTATATTTGACGCTAGCTCCTTCTTCTTTTTTTTTGGCTACTCCCATTAGGGGTGGCCAAAGCAGACCATCTTCTTTCATACCTTTTTGTCCTCTGCATCTTGTTCTTTTTTTTAATTTTTTTTTATTTTTATTAATTTTATTACAATCCATACAAAGCAATCAAGTTTTTACAAAAAGAAAAATTGAGTTAAGAACAGATCGATCCCCACCCCTGAGTCTGCATCTTGTTCTGTTACACCCATCACCTGCATCACCTCCTCTCTCACCACATCCATAAACATTCTCTTAGGCCTTCCTCTTTTCCTCTTGCCTAGCAGCTCTATCCTTAGCATCCTTGTAATAATATACTCAGCATCTCTCCTCTGCACATGTCCAAACCAACGCAATCTCGCCTCTCTGACTTTGTCTCCCAATCGTCCAACCTGAGCTGACCCTCTAATGTCCTCATTTCTAATCCTGTCCATCCTTGTCACACCCAATGCAAATCTTAGCATCTTTAACTCTGCCACCTTTAGTTCTGTCTCCTGCTTTCTGGTCAGTGCCACTGTCTCCAACCCATATAACATAGCTGGTCTCACTACCATCCTGTAGACCTTCCCTTTCACTATTGTTGATATCCGTCTGTCACATATCACTCCTGACACTCTTCTTCACCCATTCCACCATGCCTGCACTCCCTTTTTCACCTCTCTTCCACAATTGACTCACGCGCGCCTGTGTGTGTGTGTGTGTGTGTGTGTGACTCACGCGCGCCTGTGTGTGTGTCTATCTCTCTCTGCACAGGGAATGCGCACTTCTCCAGAAGACACACACACACGGACTGTGCGCGCCTGTGTGTGTGCGTGACTCACACGCGCCTCTGTGTGTATCTCTCTGCACAGGCAATGCACAGGAAGAGACTGAACACGTGCTGTGTGGCCCCACGCATGCGCACTTCACCAGATGACACACACACACGGACACTGGACGCACACAAGGGTTTTATTAAAGAGGATATTTGATGTTAGCATGTCATTTAAAACACACATTACAAAACTATCCAATATATATATATATAGTATATATATATATATATATATATATATATATATATATATATATATATATATATATATATATATATATATATTTTTTTTTTTCCATCTTAAAAATGTTGGATTGGGAGGTTTTCTAAATATTCCTGATACTGAGAAATTAATTCATGCACTTATTTCTAGTAAATTCAACTACTGCAATGCATTATTCACTGGCTGTTCTAATCATTCTTTATGCAGATTTTAGTTTAAACAAAATACTGCTGCAAGAATTATTGCACAAGCCAGAAAAAGCACTGGCAATTGGAAGGTTATGGATCAAATTCCATAAGTGCCAGAAGTGATTCCACTCTGTTAGGCCCTTGAGCAAGGTCCTTAACCTGCAATTGTTCCATCTTGGGTATGGAAGCTCTGCAAGCAGTTCCTCCAACTTGCAGGGAAAACTTGGGGATTGGTGGCAGGATTAGAACATCAGCCTCCATTCAAACTAGTCTGGTGCTGAGGTGTCACATGCTGCATAACTGCTTGTGGGTTCTAATTTGAGATCCTGAAGTGGTTCGTCGTGTGGTGGGTGCAGCAACTCACTGTATTAGTGCATATTCCTAACCTTTTCCTCCTCCTCCTGAAAATACGAACATATGACTTCACTTCTAACTTTGCACTGCCTCCCACTTAAGCTTAGGGTTGATTTCAAAATTCTCCTTTTAACTTATAAAGCCTTAAATAGGAAAGGCACTTCTTACTTACCTGAACTTATCACTACTTACAAATAAGAGCACACATTGAGATCTTAAGATACCAGCCTACTTCATTCCAAGGTTTAATAAAATAACAGTGAGGAGTTGAGTTTTTAGCTACAGGGCCTCGAAGCGGTGCAGTGATCTGCCTGCTAATAGAAGAGATGTCCCTTCAGTCTCATCTTTTATATCCAGGCTGAAGACTCACTACTTTAGTCTAGCATACCCTGACTAGAGCTGCTGATTAGTTGTGCATAGTGTATTTCCGTTAGTCATTTGTACCAAAATATAAGTGATGGAATATTATTAAAGTGTTACTAACCCTCTTCTATTGTGTTTCTCTTCTCGGTATCTGGATGTGGCACTTGGTGTCACTGCTTTACTGCCAGTCTGCTCTCCTGTGTATGGAAAATTCTTCTTGGATAAAGAAGCGTTGGAAAAATCACACTGAAAGACTGTATCATCAGATTGTATGGCCAGCATAGATACCACTATATGAAACTTAGGAGGGGATAGGCAGCCATTTGTTTAAGGTTTCTGGGATTATGACTGTATCTGAGTTTGTTTTTGACTTTCTCTTTTACAATTTGAATCTCCTTAATTGTCTGCTGGCCATAGTTTATCAGTTAATTAATGAACAGATTATCTATCTATCTATCTATCTATCTATCTATCTATCTATCTATCTATCTATCTATCTATCTATCTATCTATCTATCTATCTATCTATCTATCTATCTATCTATGTTTAATCAGTTTCTACCTTGTTCTCTGTGTGTTTTAACAATTCTGTATATATATGTGTAACAGTTCTGTATTTAGTAATCAGTATAATCTATTTTTGTATTTTGACTAATTCTTCACAGCACCACATAAAAAAGAGTGTATTGTATTTGCAAGAAGGATGGAAGACTAGTTACCTTTACAAACAAAATGGATACTTTCACCATGGCCTCTACAATACAACTAATGACAACTAAATTAAAAATGGCTCTAATCAAGCCTTAGCATGTACAGTACATTCAATATTTTTTTATACTAGAAGACACAAAATATTATCTTAAAACTAATTAGTGAACGAATAAGTCATTGTTCTAACCTGGTTCACCTTCTTTTCCTTTTTCTGCAATAAAATGCTTGTTTAGTGATACAACTTGCACTAATAGGTTGTTAACAAAAGCACAATGTTTATTGGATTGCTAACCTTCACATGGATAACTACCTTCTTTGTCACTGGCCATGACATAGCACTACTCTTTTTTTAGCAAACTTTAACACTTTTAAAATGTTTTACCTATGAGTGCATTACTTGATAAATGAACCAATTAATAAATCATTTTTATTTTTTGTACTTGGTCACATTAGAAGAAAGTCAGATGTAATAAATAAGGGTTACGCTGACTCATTCAGTAATGATGTAACTTAGATTATGCAATCTCTTCAACCCAGCATATCAAATTGCACAAAAGGCACAGCAAAATGTGTTTTTTTTCAAAGGGAGGAAGGAAAAATGGAGAAAGTAAACTTAACAAATGAAAGTGAAAAAAGATAAGCAGTGGTGCTTCACTGGGCCTATCCAGTAGGCGACTACTATTGTGCCTGTGTAAATCAATTCCACCCATGAAGAAAATTGAATACAATTTGCCTTGTTATATGAGCCAAGGGCAGTACGATGGCAGTTAGGAGTTAGGAGTTAGGAGACACGGGTTTGCTTCCCGGGTCCTCCCTGTGTGAAGTTTGCATGTTCTCCCTGTGTCTGCATGGATTTCCTCCAGGTGCTCCAGTTTCCTTCCAAAGACATGCAGGTTAGGTGCATTGGCGATTCTAAATTGTGCTTGGGGTGTGTTTGTGTGTGCCCTGCAGTGGGCTGGCACCCTGCCTCGGGTTTTTTTCCTGCCTTGTGCCCTGTTTTGGCTGGGTTTGGCTCCAGCAGACCCCCGTGACCCTGTGGTTGGGATATAGCAGGTTGGAATGGATGAAACAGGCAAGTTTTGTTTTGCAGACTGATATTAAAATTCAATGTGATTTCCCAGCTATGAAATGCAAAACTCACCAAAAAGAGCTTTTAAGAGTTTTTAAGGGTGGAAAAGAAGAAATATCACTCACATGTCTATATTTACCATTTTTTTCAGCAGCTGCCTAATATACTATATATAGTCACATATAAGTCGGGTCTTGAAACCCAAAGAATCGATCATAAAATGAGACCCGACTTACACGCCTGTTTAAAAATGCGACACATTTTTTTTTTTCTTGCCTCCTCCAGTCTCTCATCAGTTTGAGAGATGCATCGAATTTTGTTGCAACAGCGCAGTTACCAATTTCTTTCGCTACTTCAACGACATTTAACTTAAAACCAGATCCATATTTTCTTCTGATCGAAAGCTTGAAATCGTAGTTAAGGGATACTTTTACGATAACGGTGTATGATGGTGTGAGATACAAAAAACACAAATCAGTGCAAACATTGCTTCAGAATAGTTTCAGGTATTACCATGTGGTCACGTAGGCACGATAGAGAGAGAGAAAGGTTAGGAGCACACACTGATATAGCGCATTGCCGTACCCACATAGAAAAAAAAGGCAGTGTGCTCCATGGTTACTCTCTCAGGTAGGTGTTAGCATATCATAATCTCTTGGACCAATAGCATGAGTTTTCTGTATTCGACTTATACAACCGACATAAAATATCAGAAATTATACGATAAAATCAAGTTCCAACTTAACCGTGAGTATTTACAGTAGACCCCCTTATTACCTATCTAATAATTGTTAGCGGAAACCACAAATATCCTCCTCAATTTTTATGGCTTTTATCGTGGCAATACTGCACTGTAGAGCGAACAGGAAGCAACTGTAGTGAAAACACAGCATGGCGTGGTGAAAGTAGCCAATAGAATTTGAAACTGTAACTCCCAGCAGTCCCTGCTGTGGCTCTGATTGGTCTTCTGCTGAGGGTGCTGGGGTTGTTGGGGTCAAAGGATGTCAGCGCGGCTTTTAAAAAGGAAGCTGGTGACCAAAAGCAAAAAAAAAAGTTTTTGTAATTTGTGTTTCAAGTTTCTGTCTTTCTCCCTTCTGTTGGGTTACCTGTACTTATTCATTTTGTCCTGAATCATTTTGTGCATCTGAATTGTCTGCCGTCTGTCTGTGTACATGAGGACTGTAAGTGGAATCATGGTCATCCTGCAAAGAAAGGAGCGCTCCTGAACCCATCTTCACCATTTCAGGAACTACCGGTAGGACTATCTTTACATTCCCATTCAATGTGCGGATCTCTGAACTATCTATTTTCATCATTATACAGTATTTCATCCATTGACGTTTTTCATGAACTTTTTCATGATTTACTCTGTGTGTTTTGTTTGTGCTTTGTTGTATTTAAAGTGTAATCACTGTAAGGGGAACAGGGGTGGTATCGTTTTTTTCTTATTTCATTTGTTTTCATTACATTCTTTATTTGCTGTTTGATTACCTGTTTGCTTTGTTTTTGTCTCTGTTTGTGAGTGCGCGTGGCTCGGGTCAAGGCTGGGTGCGTCCCTGGAGTCTCCACCATAAAAATAAATAAATCACCTTCTCAATGGTGTGAATCTTAGCGGCACCGGACCGCTACAGTGTTATTCATTTCTCTTTGCTGCTGATTGACTGTGATACATCTCCAGCTGAGTGTTTTTGTGTTTTCTGTTTACTTAAAAGCCTGAACAGTAGCTGTCCTTTTTGGCTGATTGCTTTGTTTCTCTCTCCTCCCCCAGACATTCTCTGCTCCTGTTGGGGGTTGTGCTCCCCTATGATGTTTGTCTATTCTTTAATCGAAAACTAACTGCAGACTGAGCTTGTTTTACTTTTGAAAGAGACATGTTTGTTTGAAGTGTTACAATAAAGTTCCTGTCTCTACAATCTCCTGTGTTTCTGTGACCCAACGGTGACACCCTGCAGTACTGAAGCCTCACTGTACCCGGGAATGAGCCCCTGCACTAGACTAGCCTGCAAGCATCAGCGCTTACTTCTGTGTGCTTGTGTGCATCCAGTTCAAGTGCTGTTGGCTCAGTAATTTACCGAGTTTCATCCATGGCATCAATTGCACTTTTTACATATTGTTCCAGTAGTTTTTTAAATTGTTTTTACAATTCATTAGCAGAGTTTAAAATGATCAGTGTTGCAGTAATTGTGATGCTCTTTGCATGAAAAAAAAGTGTTCCATTAAAATTTCACTTTTTCTTTGTTAATTGTGATGTTTACTTAAAGTGCAGCAAAAAAGTTTCACGCGCGTAATTCACGCGCTTGCATGAATTACAGTACATATAGCAGTAACATCAGTATTTTACATTCTAGCGCTGCAGGAGAAATAGCAGTACAGTATACAGTACAGGTTTACCTTTACATTCTTTATTTTTAGGTAATGTATTAAGCTGAGTTTGAAATTAAAGTGTTTTGGAGGCATATTTAGGGTTTAAACTATGAAAATATGCATCTCTTTAACCACATCCAAAATTTGCGGTTTTTCACAATTCGTGGGTGCTCTAGTAACGTAACCCCCACGAATTTTGGGTGTGTACTGTACTCAGAATTGTTTCAACAACGTATGATTAGGATTGCTGTTATTGCTTTCATAATTGGCAAAGCAGGTTTCTTACTACCAGAAGTACAACAAAATACCTTTCATAACTCAACAAAGAATGTGCATCCACAAGGAATGGAAAATTGACAGGCCAAAATGTGTCAGAAAATGGACCCATATATAAAAGACAAAATTGTAAAAGCAACAAAACATAGCAGAAAGAAAACAAGATAATCTTTTAAAAACATAAATGCCAGTGCTCAATATGTAAACCGAAAACAAAGTCAAGAGAAGCACCAAAACTCCTAGCTACCAGAAGGTTCTTTTACTTATTAAATTTGTGGTAGCTTTTTAAGAACGTTTCCATAAACTTGGACACATATATACACATGGTGCAATCTTAAATTGCATTGCAGCAATAACATCACGCAAAGTAAGTTCCAGATCCATGCTTCCAACAATGGCTGATGCATCATGATGTCAAATACTCTAAAGGGCCATTGCGGCAATTTCAAAACACAATGCTAAAATACAATAACATGAGCAAAACTAAAAAAAATAAACTAAAAAGGGGGATTCAATTATGTGTGATTCGCAACCCCTGTGAAAATTAACAAGTCAAAAAGAAAAAATATATTAAACCCAAGACAAGGACTAAACACTTTTTTTCCTTTGTCAATGGTATAAATTTCATGCAAATTGCTTGCTCATCACTATATTATAATGATAAGCAGATATTATCTTGTACTGTATATGCTGGTCAAAACTATCAAAAGTGAGAAAGAGTAAAAAGAGCAATTCAAAATTCGAAGTGTAGTACTGTCTCAATTCCTGAAATTCTCACCTCGTCCATTGGGTATACCTCAGATACCAGTCTACAGTCACTGTTTTGGAGAGACATGAACTTACATACACCAGTCTTTGGGGAATATCAGGTATTTATCTATTACTTTGTCTTACAGTAAGAGAAATTTCCAAAGATATGCAAACGGCTTATCCATCAACTATTGTGATTTTCTCTTCTTTGACATCTTAATCATACTGGATCCCAAACAGGCCATTTTGTTATATGGTACCATGGTGTCATCTTTTTTTTCTGGCATCCCTTGCCAAGCTGATAACTGTTGGAATCTAAACAACTCAAAGACTATTCTGCTCCTAAACAAATATATATTTTAAGGGCAAAAACTAATGGAAAAAAGAGCCAGAGATACAAATATGATTTTAAACATGTTAGCTTTGAAATATGAGGGAGATTGTGTTTCTTTTGGCTCTCTAGGAAATTATTCTCAGTATTTAATATGAATTTACCTGACAATTTTTAAATTAAAGACAGACTAGCTATCACTTCCTCAAATATCATATTAATGCAAGAAGTACCCGATGCGTATTATAAGATAATGTTAAGAGCTGCCTTTATTAGAGGCTGTCCTTGCCAATGACATACATCCCCTTTCTCTAGGTAAGCCTAAGCAGAATGGCAAGGGATATTTGCTGTCTCATGATTATATATCAAATTAGACATGCTAAATTTAATGTGCTAAACCAGGACATTTTATAAAATAAAGCATTGATATGCATGAAGTACTGCTTTGCAAGTCCTTGGGGGAATTTATCAACTTACTATTCTGAGTGTCTTTTCTTTGCTTTATTAATTAAATTTTAACAGTGTATAAAATCTGTCTGATCCAAGATTGTTTACAAAGATTCACTGCTAATCCACAAGTTTCCTAATAACCTTGGCATTAGTTACTCAATTTATCTTTCCTGATAAAAAATTTTTGAAAATGAAAAATTTAACAATCATTAATGCATTTTGATTTTGTACTTAGAAAATACATTTCAATATCACATTTAATGTTTCTTTGTTAAAGAAGTCAACATGATCCTTTCAATGTGCTTATTCCTGTATGTCTGATGTTGCAAGAATATGTTGGGATTTCTTCTTAACATAAAACACATGGGTATTAATAACAGATGGATGGATACCACACTGTGAAGTTAACATGGTGGCAGATGGGTTAACAAAACTGCTTCACAGCTCTAAGGATTTGGGGCTTTTTCCTCATCAGTAACTGTAGTCACGTGAGTACACACAGGGCATAGCTTAAGGGCACTAGTAATTTTAATATCCTGCTGCCGCGAGGGTTATTATTGTGTAATAATGTCTCTTATCTTCCTTCCTCTGCAGATGTGAAAATTGATGGCTTTACCACTACTGACATCACTTCCAGTGCCTATCAACCTAGACTCGTCTCATCCTGGTAGAAGTCCTCAAAGATGTAAGATCTGCGATTTCAGCTAAGTTTACTTTGAGAACTCAGGTCTGAAAATATGTCTGTACATTTATTGTGTACTTTCTTGTATTTTTTGCCTTCAGTTTTATGGAGTCTCCAGAGTGGTATCCCAACTCTTTATATTGTTTGTCTGGTCTCCTACAATGTCTTTGCTGAGTAGACATCAGTAAAAAACACTACATTTGCTTCACCTCGATTTTGGTAAAATCAATAGAGAAGGAGGACCTGAACTAGTTTTAAGGGGATTATCGTGATATAATGGTCTTTTAAATGCCCCTGAGGGTAAAGAAAAGTTTGCCAATTATGCTGGAACTAGCAGAATACCCGCGCTTCGCAGCGGAGAAGTAGTGTGTTAAAGTAAAGTGTTGTTGTCATATCTATATATATATATATATAGCAAAATACCCACGTTTGGCAGCGGAGAAGTAAAAAGAAAAGGAAACATTTAATAATAACGTAACATGATTGACAATGTAATTGTGTTGTGATTGTCATGAGTGTTGCTGGCATATATATATATATATATATATACATACACACAGACACACACACATATATAAACATATATATACACATCATATATATATATATATATATACACACACACATACATATATATATACATATACATATAAATATATATACATATATACACATATACATATCTACATATATACTGTATATACACATATATAAACAAATCTACATATATATCTACATATATATTAGGGGTGGTACTCGATTAAAAAAATTAATCCAATTAATTAGAGGCTGTGTAATAATTAATCTTGATTAATCGTATGTAATCGCACATGTAAATTTGCCCCAAATCGCAAATGTTTTTTTTTTTAATTTAAAGGGGTTTTAGTGGGCAACAGAATCAAATAATAGACATGGACATGAATATTGTAAACTCAAGCTCTTTTAATTTCTGAAAAAAAAAATGCTTTTAAACTGCATTTGAATTCAAAACAGAAACAAAAATATCATCCCTGGTTAAAATTTGGCAGACTTAAAAATAAAGTGGTAGTTTAAGTACTTTAAGTACATTTTCAGAATGGTATTGTCTTTAAATAATAAGAACCAAAATTTCAACATAAAGTGCAGTTTTTCTTGTTAAAAAAAATAAGTCAGAAACATAAAATGTAATTTGACCAACTTAATCTTTAAACTCTGAGTAACCTTAGCCAAAATTATTTTGTACATTAGGCTAAAACAGTGTGATCATTGAACATTTTGTAATTAGATGTAATTAGAATTACTAACGGTCACGGAAGTCCAATGATCCCCAGTAAGAGCCACAAAGTCCGCTTTCTGTAATGCATCTAATTTTGCTTGCTTTTCAGTGTGCACAAAACCATGCTTTTATCAAGGCTTCGCTCGGGTAGTTTTTTGAAATGAAATTTTCCTCTGATGAGTCGTAGGAACGCGCTTCATTCCGACTCTAACATTTTTGTAGCTGTGATGTGTGCATCAATGTAATCGATGTACCAGGAAATGATGCACTGACAAAAGTTCCCCTTTGCTTGGAATTGAAAGTGTGATGAAATGCGTTATTTTTTGTTATGGAGTACATGTATCGAAGCTTCTCAGCTGTGCTTGTGCTAAGAAAAGATTTTAAAAATAACGTAACATGATTCTGCGTTAACCGCATATTTTTCATACGTCCCAAACCAAGGAGATTGGAGTTTAAAATGAATCGTGAAGCGCACGTACATAGTCAGTACATCCCCTCTCGGGAATCGAACCTCGGCGGTAAAGGCGAAGCCTCTACAATTGCGCCACTGCGTGTGGCTTGTCTATTTGAGAGTATGTAGATAGGGGTATATATATATATATATATATATATATATATATATATTCGCAGCGGAGAAGTAGTGTGTTGAAGAAGTTATGAAAAAGAAAAGGGGATATTTTAAAAATAACGTAACATGATTGTCAATTTACAGTAATTGTTTTGTGAGTGTTATTGAGTGTTGCTGTCATCAAGGATTTGATTATCATTATTTGTTTCAATCAGGGTCGTATTTGTACGATGTGTTGTGTTCAAGTTACATTCCGTGCTTGTCAATCGTTGTAAAGATAAGAGGTTTCATTCATCATTTCTTACTGCATCAATAAACAGCTCATCTTCCTTTTTATCTGAGATGTGACACACTGCATGCACGGGTTTTTTTTTTTACACTGTCTTCCTTTAACAGGACTTTCACTTTTTCCACCGTGAGCTTTGTTTCCACAGTAGCTGCACTGATGAATATGCTTGTATGTATCAGACGCTTCATATTTTTTTGCTGCCTTCTCAATTGTGTAATTCGGTTTTTGTTCAGCACTGTTTAGAACTGTTGCTTTTTGTCTGTGCACTGCGTCATTTCACGTGAGCCGCTCGGTGTATATGCATCGAAGGTTCCCAGCTGTGCTGGTGCGATCTCGTGTGATGTTCACGGCTGTATGTAATGTCAGCTAAGACTCGGCACTTAAAAGTTTCTCTCGCAGTTTCGCTGAGTTTGTGCCAAACACCACCCTGACCATCTCATCTTCGTCTGCATAAGCACAGTCCTTCACCAAATGAGGTGAATGGGAGGGGAGATGATGACGTGACTCCCCCACCTGCCTTAACTGTCAATCCCCCACAAACACAGTCTCTCGGAATTTGCTTAAGCACAGCCCTTCACGTGCAATTTTAACGTATGCTTTGTTTCCGAAGTAGCAGCAGTCATGAATATGGTTGTATATGTCAGTCGCTCGCTTCTTATTGTTTTGCTGCCTTCTCAATTATATAATGCATGTTTTCTTCAGCGCATTTTGGAGCTCTTCCTGGTTTTCTTCGTACTGCGTGATTACGTGGGAGGCGTGATGATGTCACACGAAACTCCGCCCCTCCACGGCTTTCCAGCTCAACTCCATTACAGTTTATGCAGAAAAATAGCTTCCAGTTATGACCATTATGCGTAGAATTTCGAAATGAAACCTGCTCAACTTTTGTAAGGAAGCTGTAAGGAATGAGCCTGCCAAATTTCAGCCTTCTACCAATACGGGAAGTTGCAGAATTAGTGATGAGTCAGTGAGTCAGTCAGTCAGTGAAGGCTTTGCCTTTTATTAGTATAGATGATTATTGTGGCCAAACATGTGATATGAGCTGTAAGGCAGTAGTGCAAACCATAACACCACCATGCCTCAAGTAACAAAAGACTCAGACAGAATGAATAGCACAAACAAAATACAACAAAGAGCTACAAAGTAGCAATAATTAAACTAAATATAGGTCATTGCATTTCGAACCTTGGGGTATTCATTGGCCATGCAACAAAGTTGTGGAGTGGGACTGGCTTGTTCCATTTTTTGAATTAGTGGCTCCAGCCATAACAGGGACTTTTTTATTTCCCATGTAAACTATTTCTGCAGAATCAACGCCCTTTCTTCTTCCATCAAGAAGAAAGAAATGTCCTATAAATAATAATAAATCTTTTCTTTTTATTATTTCACGGCGTGTCCTGTTTACTGATGAGGTGAGGGAGAGGGAAAGGGCTCCTTTAAGTCTGGTTTTGAGATCTTTGCTGGGCACATGGCTAATTTGCAAACAAAATTAGCCATGCAGTGCTGCAAAATAATCAGTATGGTATATCCAGTGGAAGTACTCATAATACTACAACTTTTTTGTTTATTTTTTATTTAAATGCTTGCGGGGTGGAAACCTGTCAGTGTTTCTCAATCTTTGTGGAGAATGGAAAAAATATTGCACAACACTGTCAACTGTCTCGGTGGGCAGTTTCAGAGCATCTCAGTATCTGAAATGGCTTTTTTTTTCCTTGTGTGCTTGTGACCCAGGCATAAATGAAAGTTCTGTGCATGACTACTAACGCTCTACAATATCACGCTGATTTTGCAAAGCATCATGGGAAACTGGGAAAAAAATGTTCGCCTTAACCAGCGGAAATGTGACTTTCCTAGTGAACACAACATATTCACTACGAAAAAACACCTTGGCGAATTTCGCAGATCAGTGCTAATGCTGAGTTTGTATTATCTGCATCTAGTAGATTTTCTCTACATATTCTTTACACTAAGCTAAATGCTAAGCGTAAATTGATTCAGTATGAATTTTCTTGTCAGTGTGTGCACACCCTGCAATCAACCAGCATCCTTTCCAGAGTTGGTAATGGTAATGGGCTCTGCCGCCCCAAGACCCTGTTTTGGAAATATAGTTTTAAAACAATGTATGAGAAGATGTTTAATGTTCTTCCAAATGGAAACTCTAGAGGAGATGGCTACATTCATCTGTCTCAGTACTTGTGTGTATCTCATTACTTCTGTACATGATCTTATTAACTTTTTAAAACTTTCCTCATTTTTGTCAGTTTTCTTCTGCTTTGATTTAACTGGTGCAACTTCCTCATACTTCACTGAATATTTATGTTCTAATCCTCAAAATAAACATCACTGATTTATCTTTCAGTATTTGTACAGCTTGGGAATTAATTATGTTGTACACATGTTACATCAGAATAAGTTGCAAAATTCAGTAATGTTTTTCTCCATAAATGCACTTTGAATGTTATTTTTATTTCCATAGGTGTTGGAATAAACTACCAAATATAAAAGTGTCAGTAAATACATTAGGGACTCCCAAAAAAACTGCTTTGAAATATCTACAAATAATATGTCTAGTTTCACTGTTTTGAAGCAGCACAAAAAGCAAACATTTTTTCTCTGCTTTTACTGTTTTCAAATAAGTATCCATAGCATACATACCCATTATTGAAAACCCATGGGTTTTGTATTGTTATGTATCATTTTAAACGGCAGATCTTACTCTGTCAGAAACTATACTGTATATCAAAATTATAACGCGAAAAGTTGTAACACTCAAATGTATCTTTACAAAAAAATAAAAATGGAAATAAAGAAAGTGTAATGTGATATTATTTGAAACATGAAACACCTGTCTTGTTTAGTAGATAACAGAGTAACCATCAAATAGTATGCAGTTGAATTAGAACATTCAGAAAAGCTGGGTTGCAGGTGTTTGATCCGATACAACAATTCAGACATCTTTGACAAAAGAAAGAAAAACATTGCAATGTGGTATTATAGTATGCAATATGGCATTTTAGGCAAGACTCTGTGCTTTAATTATAGCATTGAGTAAAATAATGATTTTATGTTTTTTTTTTTTTTTGGCATTATTGTTTTAAAGGGTTAAGTGTGTTGTCAATAATCATAGTCATTGATAGAATCTAATAAACCTATGAAATACAAAAGAGAATGACGAGGAAAAAAAAACTGAAGGATGGATAAGTTGTGTTAACTTTTAACTTTCAATGTGTTCCCCATTGCATGGCTGCACTCAACAACAACAACAACATTTATTTATATAGCACATTTTCATACAAACAGTAGCTCAAAGTGCTTTACATAATAAAGAATAGAAAAGTAAAAGACACAATAAGAAAACAAAATAAATCAACATTAATTAACATCAAATTAAAAGTAAGGTTCAATGGCCAGGGGGGACAGAAAAAACCAAAAAACTCCAGACGGCTGGAGAAAAAATAAAATCTGTAGGGATTCCAGACCATGAGACCGCCCAGTCCCCTCTGGGCATTCTACCTAACATAAATGAAACAGTCCTCTTTGGATTTAGGGTTCTCACGGAAGGGCTTAATGAAGATGGTCATGTAGACTTCTGCCTTTTAATCCATCCATCATTGTTGGAGCATCATGAAGCTTTGAGTAGGTGGAGGTGGCGCAGGCCACCACCACAAAGAAACCGGAAAAAGAAACAGAAAAGAGAGTAGGGGTCAGTACGATTTTAGAGCCACCATGAATAGTTATTATGATGAATTGAACATACAGAGTATCAGGATTAAGTTAAATTAAGTTAAATGAAGTTATAAAAGGCCATGTTAAAGTAATGTGTTTTCAGCAGTGTTTTAAAGTGCTCTACTGTATCAGCCTGGCGAATTCCTATTGGCAGGCTATTCCAGATTTTAGGTGCATAGCAGCAGAAGGCCGCCTCACCACTTCTTTTAAGTTTTGTTCTTGGAATTCTAAGGAGACACTCATTTGAGGATCTGAGGTTACGATTTGGAATATAAGGTGTCAGACATTCCGATATATAAGATGGGGCAGATTATTTAAGGCTTTATAAACCATAAGCAGAATTTTAAAGTCAATCCTGAATGACACAGGTAACCAGTGTAGTGACATTAAAACTGGAGAAATGTGTTCGATTTTCTTTTCCTAGTTAGGATTCTAGCAGCTGCATTCTGCACTAGTTGCAAACGATTTATGTCTTTTTGGGTAGTCCTGAGAGGAGTGCATTACAGTAATCTAGTCGACTGAAAACAAACGCTGAACTAATTTCTCAGCATCTTTCAGTGATATAAGAGGTCTAAACTTATGTTTCTGTCCTAATGATCTGATTAATATGTGATTTAAAATTCAGATTACAGTCAACAATCACCCCTAAGCTTTTTACCTCCGTCTTGACTTTTAATCCTAATGTATCCAGTTTATTTCTAATAGCCTCATTGTATCCATTATTGCTGATCACTAAATTTCAGTTTTCTTTATTTAACTTGAGAAAATTACTATTCATCCATTCTGAGATACAAGTCAGACATTGTGTTAGTGAATCAATAGAATCGGGTCATCAGGTGCTATTGATAAGTACAGCTGTGTGTCATCAGCATAGCTGTGGTAGCTCACGTTGTGCCCTGAGATAATCTGACCTAACGGAAGCATGTAGATTGAGAATAACAGCGACCCAGGATAGAGCCTTGTGGAACACCATATTGGATATCATGTGTCTTCGAGTTGTAATTCCCACAACTAACAAAAACTTTTCTCCCTGTCAGGTAGGATTCAAACCAATTTAAGACACTGCCAGAGAGGCCCACCCATTGACTAAGGCGATTTCTAAGAATGTTGTGATCAATGGTGTCAAATGCAGCACTCAGATCTAAGAGGATGAGAACAGATAAATGGCCTCTGTCTGCATTCACCCAAGTCATTTACTACTTTAACGAGTGCAGTTTCTGTGCTGTGATTTGTTCTAAAACCCGACTGAAATTTATCAAGAATAGCATGTTTATTTAGGTGGTCATTTAACTGCATAATGACTGCCTTCTCTAGAACTTTACTTAAGAAAGGCAGGTTAGAGATGGGTCTAAAATTTTCAAGAGCGAGGGGTCAAGATTATGTTTCTTAAGTAGGGGTTTAACTACAGCAGTCTTAAGACAGTCTGGGAAGACCCCAGTATCTAGTGACGAATTTACTATGTCAGAACATTATCAATTAGCACGCCTGATACTTCTTTGAAAAACCTTGTTGGTATTGGGTCAAGGATACGAGGTGGAGGGTTTTAATTGAGAGATTATTTTTTGTAAATCAGGTAAATCTATCCTAGTGAAAGAGTTTAATTTGTTTATAACAGGATGCTGGGGTTTAGGAGGATCCTTAGTGTTGGAGGGATATACTATGTTATTTCTAATATCATTAATTTTTGATTGAAAATACAGCATAGCCTCACAGGTTTCACTGGAAGCACTTAGGAGGCATTCCTTTGAGCTACCTGGGTTTAGTAGGCGATCAATTGTAGAAAATAAGACTCTGGGATTACTAGCATTGTTATTTATAATCTTGAGAAATAGCAGCGTCTCTCAAGACGGACAGTGTTATTGTATTCTGTTATTTTGACTTTTAATATTTCATGGTGGATAGTAAGTTTAGTCTTCCTCCATTGACGCTCAGCTCTACGCATGTTCTTTTTAAATCCGACACTCTTTGGGTCTTCCATGGTATAACAATGCTAGAAGATTTTTTCACTGTCTTTTCAGGTGCAACTATGTCAACAGCAGCTCTCACTTTAGTATTAAATCTTTCCACCTTACTATTTACATTATCCTCGCTATTATAGCTGGCACTATAAACGGACTGATTGCTTAAAATGTTTGTAAGTTTTAAAGCTGCTGCGAGTCAAAGAAGCGTTTTTAACAATATGCTTCTCATGAGTGTTTTTATCATTATTTCTATATTAAAAAGTAGAAGAAAATGGTCTGATAGACCAATATCAATGATCTGTTTTATATCAACTTTCAGTCCTTTAGTAATCACTAAGTCTAACGTATGACCTGCTTTATGTGTAGGCTGATTTATGAGTTGTCTCAAATCAAAAGAATCCAGGAGGTTCATAAATTCTTTTACTTTTAGATCACACTGATTATCTATATGAAAATTAAAGTCGCCAACTATTAGGAGTGTGTCATAGTTAGTAATTAAAATTGACATTAAGTCAGAGAATTCCTCAAAGAAAGACGCGTTATATTTAGGAGGTCTATACACGGATAGTACTAGAACTTGAGAATCTCCATGAATAACAACGGCGAGATACTCAAAGGACTTGAACTTACCAAAACTGACATCTTTACATTTTAATCGGCTCGAGTAAATGTTAGCCAATCCGCCCCTTTTCCCTGGCGGTCTGCACGAGTAAAACTGTAATCCGGAGGCAGATTCGATTAAAACAGCCGCGGCATCTGAACTAAGCCATGTTTCATTTAGTGCAATAAGATCTATTTTTTTTATCACTAATAAGATCGTTGATAAAAAACGTTTTGTTAGTTAAAGCTCTAACATTTAATAGTGCCATATTTAATGTTTCGGAGGTGCAGAGATGAGTACTATGTGCGTTATTGATATTTGGAATAGGAACTAAATTATTTTTTAATCTGTGATCTGTTTTTATAGTTTTAATACATTGTTCCTCTAAAATAGTGATTTTAATTAGATTATTGGAGTTTATGCCGTATTTCCTAGGTTTTCTACGTGCATTGAGATTGCTTATTACAGTATTAATGTTGTGCACTTTAACGGAAGACTCTATTAAACATTCATCATGTCCTGGCACAACAGTATTATTTCGAAGGGGTTAAGAGCAGAGATAGATAGTCAAGAAAAACGAATTACCTTCGATATGTTTTCGAGAGGACCCGGCGCGAAACTGTTCGGATGCAGGCCATCACGCTTGAAGAGACGCGGCCTTTCCAAAAAGAGATTCCAATTGTTGATGAAACCGACATCCTTCTTCTTGCAGAAACCCTGTAGCCAGTTGTTCAATCCTAGCAGATGACTGTAGTACTCGTTGGATCGTCTGACGAGAGGTAGTGGACCGAAACGAAGATCTTTGCCGATGGGGTCCTCTCCTCCGTGTCTTTAATCAAAGCTGCGAAGTCAGCCTTCAGGATTTCTGATTGTCGGTGCCTTATATCGTTTACATGCAAGACGATTGCTCCAACTGCCCTCTCCTTGTGTTTCTTGTAGACTGCTGGCGCACGTCTCATTACATCTCGGACACGAGCACCGGGAAAACAAGAAACAAATGATTTTGCATTAGGGCATGCGACATTAAGGTTTCTAACGATAGAATCACCTACCACTATTACATCACCAGGGGCTGAAAGCGAGCTGGGGACGCGGAGATGGTCAAACCGGTTCTGAGATAGGATGCTCGCCTGTGCCGATGGAGGTGCTCTGGCCTTGAACCCCCGCCTGCATAGCTGAAATCCACCGAGGTCATCAACGGCGTCGCTCCTACGAGACACGGGGGTGAGGTCGGCATAATGTTTCGCCGGTTCCAGATGGCAAGGATGGTTTATCCAACAGCCAGGCCTTCAGATCTCTAAGGTATCTCCGTCGGGACAGGAGTTTCTGAATCTGTTCGTCGAGTGCCTGGAGTTCTTCAACTACGATTTCAACTCGAGTTACCCCACTGTCGGCCATCCTGAGTTGGTTTGTCATGTGGTGAGTGCGGCAATGCGCTGTATCAGCGTGTGCTCCTAACCTCTCTATCTCTCTCTCTCTCTTATTAAGTTCTATAAGATAATACAGGAGTAAAAAATCAAATACATATTTTCAAAAGTTAACAGAAAATGAGCTTTTATCTTACATTTGAGAAATATTTTAAATTTGGAACACTGCATTATTACATCGGAGAAACATATTGCAACCAAGAATAAGGCAAAGATTCAATGGCACCAGTAAGGTTTCTTAACAGTCCTATTCTTTACAACTATCTGCTTCAGCTAGTTTGTGGTCATTTGCTGCCAGAATAGACACTTCTATGACCCTGAATTGGATTAAGCAGGTTTCTGAATTTTATGAAACCACTAATGGCAAAGTAAGCTGCAGAAGTGATTTTTATTCGTTTATTTTATTTATGGAAAATGTGGAATGCACAGAACTTTCATTTTCATTGATTATTTGAATAAGCAACATTTTATTTTGTCTTCAACGTTATGCTTTAGCTTTGTTAAGCCATTAGCTACTGTGACAGTATCCATGGGTTTAATGTAGAAAATACCATACAGAGCAATACTCCTACTGCGCTATTATGTTAATGACCTGTCACCAAAATGTTTAATCATTGTTTGTAACATTCAGAAGAGTTTTTTTTTTTTTAAATCATTATTACAGAAGTTAACATTAATCCATCAATTACTCATATAGCTAGAGAATTGTTTCATTTTGTGTTCTAATGAACCGAAAATAACGACTTTTGCTTGTTTAAAGAAATGTATTCACTGTACCTTATGTGTGATCTTAAATGTTTCTACAAAAATGTCTCCCTCATCTTGTGTTCAATTTTCTGGTTTTAGACAGTTGATTGATAAACATAGTAACAAGACAGACATGGAGAAGTTATGAGAATGGAATTCTACAGATTAATTGAGATAGGATAGTCTGATATCCCATAGGCTAGTCAGCTGGGAGGACAACTTCTGGAAATGGCTGCATGTCATGAAGGGGTATTGTTCCTTTGTCCACTTCATTTGTTGTTGCTTTGAACTGTTATGAGCCATTCCAATCAGAGTAAAGCATCTCAGTATCTTCAAAGTGTTAAGTATGGTTTGTGAGGCTTTTGCTATATTTTTTAAACACAAAATACATGATATTAAAAATAAAATAGTACATTCCCCCGTAATTAATCTGAATGAATCCTGGCATTCCCTTTTAAACAAGTACAATTTTTCACTGGAATAGATCTACCCAAATTACACAGAATAATTTCTCTTCTGGAACCCTCCATGTGTGCCCTTCAGCCAATACCAACAGACTTTTCCAAAGAAGTCTCCGATGTCCTTACTAATAATGTACTAGACATGAAGTCATCATTAGATACAGGGGACTTCCCTAACTGTTTAAAGACTGCAGTTGTTAAAACCCTGCTTATGAAAAATAATCTCATCTCCTTACATTTCTTAAGTTAAATTCTAGAAAAGGCAGTAATTAAGCAACCAAATGATTACTTGAATAAACATTCTATTCTTGACAAGTTTCAGTCAGGTTTTAGAACAAATAACAGTACAGAAACTGCACTGGTTAAAGTAGTAGTTAAAAAATGATTTGCAGGCTAATGCGGACAGAGGCCTTGTGTCTGTCCTTGTTCTCTTAGACCTGAGTGCAGCAATTGACACCATAGACCACAATATTGTTATAAATAACTTTAGACAATGTGTGGGCTTCTCTGGCAGGGTCTTAAATTGGTTTAAGTCTTAGTTAACAGATAGGAAATTCTTTGTGAGTTGTGGTGATTGTACTTCGGAGACCCATTATATTGTATATGGTGTACCACAAGGATCTATTCTGGGTCTGCTGCTTTTTTCAATCTACATGATTCCTTTAGGTCATATTATCTCAAAGCACAAGGTGAGTTACCACAGCCATACAGATGACACACGGCTTTATTTATCTATAGAGTCTGATGTCCCTGATGTTCTGGGTTCTCTGATCCAATGTCTTAGCAGTATTTTTGGATGAGTAGTAATTTTCTCATACTAAATAAGGAGAAATCAAAAATCTAGTGAAACATGGATATAGTGAGGATATTAAAAATAAACTTGATCCCTTAGGTTTAAAAGTCAAGATAGAGGTAAAACATTTAGGAGTAATCACTGACCCTGACCTAAATCACATATTGAATAGATTACTAGGTC
Organism: Polypterus senegalus; assembly: GCF_016835505.1. Lineage (NCBI taxonomy): Eukaryota > Metazoa > Chordata > Cladistia > Polypteriformes > Polypteridae > Polypterus > Polypterus senegalus. The sequence continues at coordinate 210,087,017 of NC_053156.1, read as the reverse complement.
TGCATTTTTTCACTTAAGCAATATAGCAAAAGTTAGACCTCTTACAGCTTTACAAGATGCTGAAACATTAATACACACTAGATTACCATAGTTAGTCGACTAGATTACTATAGTGTACTCCTAACAGGACTACCTAAGAAAGACATCAACAGGCTGTAATTAGTGCAGAATGCAGCAACCAGAACTAGAACTAGGTAAAGAAAATCTGAGCACATCTCTCTAGTTTTAGCATTGTTACATTGGTTACCCATGTCATTCAGGATTGACTTTAAAATACTACTAATGGTTTACAAAGCCTTAAATAATCTTACTCCATCCCATAGTTTTGAAAGCCTGCAATCACCCCTCCCCTAATACACACCCCAAGTTGTAGCCTTAGATCTTCAAATGGAAGTCGGCTTGTAATTGCAAGGGACAAACTTAAAAGAAGTGGTGAGGCGACCTTTGCTACTATGCACCCAATATACTTTACCAATTGACATTTGCCAGGCTGGTACTGCAGATCATTTAAAAACAAAAACTGCTAAAAACCCATTATTTTAATATAGCTTTTCTGTAGCTACATTTTAATTGTACTTTCTGATAGACTATATGGGTATAGAATTGTCATATTCTTCAAGGTTCCTCAATCTATACTAATCTCTGCTGTCTTTTCCGGTTCTTCTGTGGTGGCGATCTGCACCACAACCACCTAATTAAGGCACCATGTAGCCCTCTGTGTTGAAGAATTGAAGGCACGTGTCCCAGTTGTAAACAAGACCAACATAGTAAAATACTATCATGTGAAGCCTAAAAACAAAGAAGACTGATTTATGACCATTTATGGTTTTTTTTTGCTTTTCATTTTATATAACTATCTTTTTGCTGTCTTGTAAAGCACTTCGAGCTACATTTTTTGCATGAAAATATACTGTATAAATAAATGTTGTTGTTGTTTACTATTCTTCAAACTGTATGGAAGGGATTTTACATTCACGACCCATAAAATAAAATTCAGGACATTAACTGGTTACTTATGTAGTCATTAGAAGATGTAATAATCATAAATATTCCTATACGGTATGCTTAATGTCCACTTTCTTCTTCACTCCTACAGTCATCTCTCTGAACTCTTTGACTTGTTATGTGATCTCTAAACATTTCCTCAAGTATTGAATTCTATTTTCAAGAATGTTAACATGTTAAAGATGATAAAACTGCACCTACCAATCTTGTTATCTCACATAGGTTCAACTATACTCCCTGACTCCTTGCATGCACTACATGAGTGGCTATACCTGTTAAATAACATATGCATAGTAGCAACACAAAGGCACATATTTTCAAAATATCTTTTTGCTTTCTCCATTTAACCTTCAATCAGTTCATTTCTTTCCTTTGGTCCAAATTTTTAATTTGCTGAAAACAGTTATTTACAATAAAGTTATTAGGAAATGTTTTAACTCAGTGTATTGCAATAGTCTGATTTTATTCTCTCCATAGGCAGATATTGCAAATACACCGTCATTAAATTGCCATTCAACGTGTATACTGTATATGAACACATATGTATAGACATTTTTTGCGACCAAGTTATTATTATAGTGTACATATATCTAAATATGAAAATGCATTTTATAACATGAACATGTTAATTAGCATATCAATCCTGGTAATGGGAGATGTTCTTCAAAAATACACCAAAAGAAAGAAAACATTACAATAGTCAAAAATCCATTTGGGTTTCCCCAATCATGCACTATAGATGGCAACTATTATGATATGGAGTTCTTAACATGCAGAAAATTGTATGGGCCAGTGAGGCAGGAGCTAGATTGAAATGTGAATATTGCCCTGGAAACATTTTGGATAGTTTTAATCAAGATAAATGTACTTGACAGAAGATTTTAAGTTAACTGATTGAGTGCTTTGCACATATGGAGCTAGAGTGTATTCTGTGTATGGCTGTCTTCCACTCCTTTTCTGAAATGTTAAGTAAAAGGAAGGAACCTTAAAATGTTTTTGTTTAACTGCTTGTAGGATGCAAAAACATTATTGATGAACAAGTCAGTAAATGTTTTAATCCCAGACACTTTCTAAGTATTAAATACTGTGTTGTTTAAGGGGGTTGAAAAGAGTGGTTATCATGTAGAATTCAAAAGATAAGAGATTCTCTGTCTTAACGTGATTTCTAAATTGGTTCCATATGCTGAGTGAATGAAGGGCAATTGGGTTATTAGTGTATTGACGATAATTTGTATTTACTGGGGCACAGAGCAGGGAATATAAAAATGTAGTGCAATATTTTAATTCTATTGCAGACCAGGCTTGTGTATATTTAACATTTTGTGTTGATGCCCAGGTCATTATGGCCTGTATATTTGCCGCCCAGTAATAAAATAAGATTTGTTAATGTATTTGGGCAGTGTTGTGCAAGTTCACACCTCACAAGAACTAGCTCAAAGTTCAGTTCACACAGATTAAAATGAATAAATTCGCATTCATTGTTCACCATTTTAATTTTGAACTAGTTTATATTTGGTTCATTTTGTATTTTTTAAGCAGTGAGAATAAATGGCCCATGAGTTTCCTTTTTTCAATTTTGCATGCCTCATATTAGGCTATTATAGTGTTCTTGAATAAAATAAAATAATCATGAAGACTTTTTTATTTAAATACACTTAATTGAGTTATAACCAGCAACAAACACGTATAACCATTCATCCATCCATAATCCAATCCGCTATATCCCAACTACAGGGTCACGGGGATCTGCTGGAGCCAATCCCAGCCAACACAGGGTGCAAGGCAGGAAACAAACCCCGGGCAGGGTGCCAGCCCACTGCAGACATGTATAACTATATATGCTAGATATATGCTAGTATACATATAAATTACCACTCTATTTCCAACTGTGTGACACAACTGGTGACTGTGGAACCAGCGTGTAGGTGAACTAACCTATTACGCTGCCGGTCAAATTACACTGCCGCTCAAAATTAGTTTCACATATTACATGACCAATGGGAAAAAATATAAAGTGGCCTTGTGAAGTATAAAGTTTTCCTAAAGTGACAGTGCCTATTTAATTTTATGTTATTTTTTCCAAATACAAATAAATGGCAAAAATTTGTGCAAAATAAATATTTGTAAAAATCCACTATTTGTGCTTATCCAAATACCATATTTGGATTCGGCTCCACCCCTACATTACAGGGTAAGGAAAAACATTTAATCTGAACATAAACCAGATCTAGAATGTCACATAAAACTGAACTAGCTCATGTTTAAGTTCTTAACTTGCAAATATGTTATGTTAAGTTCACAGTTCTTTGAAAAATGAGCGTGTTCAATGAACGTGCTCTTTTGAACTAGTTCATGCACAACACTGTATATGGGGATGGTCTGAAAAAGAAAAAGAAACTTGGAAATGATGTTCATCTTAGCAGTGTTGATTTCATCTGCTAATGTAAAAGTACTATTCAACTGTCAATATGAGGTTATATTTGTTTCCTTGTGTTCATTTAGACTAGATCCCTATTCTGTGTTCTTTGGCACCCACAGTTTACAAAAGCAAGATACACTGGGAAGCTACAGAACTGGAGGTGCAAATTTTGTTCTGTTGTCTGTGGGTTTGGTTGACAGGTAAGAGTTTGCTTGGACTTATTTATTTTATGTTTAAGTTTTTAGACCAGAAGCCTAACACATATAAATAATAAACAATATATATGTTTTAAGTTGTGTAATATTTATTCTAATACATGACAACTTTCTGTTAGTAATTAGTAAGGTGGTAGAGTAGATCATTTTAAGGGTATCTGTGGCATTCATAAAGTCTCTGTGATCTTGCTTTCTTATTCCCATTAAAGCATACAAACATAAAACGCCACACCCTTAATGCCCATTATAACTTATAGCATTTCTCAGATTTGGTAATGCTCCAGCCTTTGCAGCAGTGCATAATAGATTTTTATTTTTACTTTGAGAACTTATCATAATATGAACTCAGCAGCTCCTCTAGCTTACAGTAAATGTAACCTAATCTAAATGATCAGATTTCATTTCCTCAATAAAACAGTTTAATTATATTATATGCAATGGTAATAGTTTTTTAATTGAGGAAAAGCACTCACCTTTTAAAGATTTCAGAAAAGTATGATACAACGAAGGTGAAAAAGGTTTGTTGTTCCAAGGGGGAAAACCCCTTTTAATAACGGAAGGGAAAAAGTGCACTAGGACACCGCAGACATTGATTATACAGATAGAAGAACAAGTCCTTATTGTCATATCAGGCAATCTGTTGGTGTAGTGTTGAGCCTTTTAAATGGTCCTGATATAAGTATGGCAAGCAGTGAAATGAGGGCCCCAGATCTCCTTTTATGTCTGGTCACCAAATCTCCAAATTAACAATTAGATAACCACAAAGCACATGGAACATAATAAAGACAGCTCATATACATAGAAAAATACAAAAAAAAAAAATAATGATGCACATAAGATAAATAAAACAATCATAAATCAACAAAAGAGATATCAAACATGTATTTGAACTGCAGTCATGGCAGGAACATTGGCTGAGAAAGGCTGAGAAATGACAATACATAGGTTTACTACCAATTTATTCAAAGAAAGGAAGCAAATATCTGACATGAAATTTTGCTGTGGGATGTTTGCTGCTGCTGACTGTGAAGACTGGTATGATCCGTGGCATAATGAAATTTATAAAGTATCTGGGTATTCTCATCTTAAATCAAATTACCACAGGTAAAGCTGTAACATGTTCAGAGGTAGAGTTCTTAGTATGACAATGCCACAAATTAGAAAAAATGGTTGAATTAAACATTGAATACAGTAGATTTTCAATTGCCATATCATGCTTATTGAAAACACGTGCTTTGAGTTGAAGACAGCAGTCCATAAGCCCCGACACTTAGACCTGAAGGATGGCTTCTAATATTTCTTAGGTAATACATAAAAATTAATGAAAAAGGTTATAGCCAAGAAAGTTCACCTAGTACTATACGCAGTGAATCTAATCTTTTTCGTATCACCATTTCTAAAAAAGTAAGCAAATATTACTGCATTCAAAAACCTTTTAAAAATAATTTTATAAATTTATGTTTGTCTGTCTGTGTCTAAGGCACCAATAAGCTGAAAACAAATTAACATATTGGTTAAAACTGATTGTACTCTGAAAGGCTGCAGGCATTGTAGCTCAAAGTGTGCGCAAAAAAAAGTATATTAAAACTATAGTCAATATAAGCAAAATCAATACAGGCAGAATTTCTTCCAAGTTGTTTATTAGGTTAGGACAAGTTTAGTCAGGCATGTCTGAGAATATAGAGTTGTGAGAAACAATTTGAACCCTTTAAAGTTTTGAGATTCTTGCATGAGTAGTTCCTAAAATGCAATTCGATCTTTGTCTACAGCATACCATAATAGAAAAGACAGTTAATTATTATGAGATAAAATACGTATGTAAACCTGGAGACTAATTTGAGTTTCTCCATTCAGTGTTTGAGGGCCATATTAAAAAAAAAAAAAGTTTCATGCTATTTATAACATGACTCAATCAAACAACCTAGGAAGAAGAGTTATTGAACATTATGTAAAGCTGGAATGGACTTCAAAGGCATTTCTAAATACCTTGGTTTTGGGAGACAAATGGAAGAAATTTGATAAGCAAATATTACTCAATCAAAATGCTACTGCAAATAGCAACTTTCCCTAGGAGCAGATATTTTGCAGAGACAACTGAAGACATGTGCCGTTGATGACGGAGCCAACAAAGACCCCAAAGGCCATCAGCTTAATATTTACAGTTAATCTTTTGCACTTGATATGCATGTGTCCATGAGCCTACACTAAAAAAAAAAAAACACAGATACACACACTGAGTAAGAGCCAATGATCTCCAAAGACAATCCCAGCTCAAAATTATGTGTGAAAAACTAAAAAAATTTGGTCATTGGGTAAACAATGTGTTTGTTCGAGGTTATTTCTGCTAAATTCCTGCTTTGTGTACTTTTTCCATTCTAGATCTAGAATATGTGACAAAATATGGTTCCCACTTCTTTATGCACAATTAATTTATCTGCTATTATGCCTTAGATTAGAATCACATGGCATTTTAAATGCCAATCATTTGGACTCCAGAAAATTCCAATGGATTAATAAACACTTTCCCACAATTGTACTTAATCTTACACTGATATTTATACTTGAATATATTTTATCTAGTAATGACTGTATCAGTAGTACACTATTAACTAATCTCACAATGTGCACTTCTAGACAGTTTTAGGCAACAATGGTGAATGTAACCCTTAATATCTTAGTGAAGGAATGGGACTCCCTCAATCATAACTCTTGTCAAGAATGGTGTAATTCACCTTAGAACTGTGCATTGCAACTGTCGTTGAAGATTAAAGTTATCTAAAATATGCCAGGAATTGGACCATAATTGAACAGTGTCATCAAGCTAGATTATGTATATTTTGGAATGTCCTAAACTTAAGACCATTTTGGGGGAAATTGTTGTTTGTCAGAGAAACTTTTATTTTGAGTACTGTCTGATAAGATTATATAATAATAAATGTATTGGGAGTTCTTATGTTACTTTGCTTGTACATTGACTGATATTACCCAGTTGTGGGTTGGCAGACTGTACTGCCTACATGGTGTTGTGATGCATGTAGTGCATGCTGCTAAATGAGTCATTTTTAGCTCCTGCAGCTGGCTACACCAGTCAGGAATTAGGAAACAGAGTATGCAAGTTTTCTGTGATCAGTATATAGCCTCTCTTTCTCCAATATTGATAACATGCTTCCTTGTGGGAGCCATTGGTGACTGGGGTTTTGCAAATTTATGGCGAATTAGTAGGGAACTTCGTAGCAGCAGACTTACCCTTCATTACCATGCACTGCCCCACTGCCAGGTGGGCTAGTACTCTGGTGACAAGTCTATAGGTGACCACCCAGAATGAAAAATCTGTAAGTGAGGATCCCTGTTTAGCAACTACCAACAGACCAGTTCTATGGCATTCCTCATCTCATATTCCACTGAAATTTGCAGAACAGAGCCAATTGCATCTTACCTGAAGAAGCAGCCTGAGTTGCCTTGGAAGCCTGCATATTGTAATCATTTTAGTTAGCTAATAAAAGGTGTAATTTTGCTTGACTTCTCATGGCATCCATAATGACTAACATGGTACAACACCCTAGTACTACATAATAGAGCCAAGAAAGGCAGGCACTAGGTGCCTCTCAATGAAAACTACTCCTTGCACAGCCCCTTGCCCACTTACTTAGTTAAGTGAAAGGCACAGGTCAAGATGATGATTGGAAGCATTCAGTCCAAGTCTACACAAGGGCAGTACTGGAAAGAATGTGACAGGGCATGGATTCAGGAATAGAATTTCTTTCTTTTAGGTCTTCACGTGACTAAGCTACCCCAACTCTGCACACCCTAAAAATGGAACAACCTAGAAAAGCAGGTCAAAACTTGCTCCATTGTTTTCCTGGGTGGCTTGCCACAACCACTGAGTCACTAAAAATGTGGTCAATATATAAATGAAAGAAGTAAAGTAAACCTATGTATAACAGCTTGGAATGTACACCTGACACACAATAGCTTCACTGCCCATATACTGTAGAAGAACCGCTCTGGTAACCCATGAACTATTACTATACCATTGACATCACTTTAAGAGCCAGAACCCATTTCCACTCACAAAAGCTGATATTTACAGAGCCATATGCATGTGCACTCTATTGATCAGAGGCCTGGACACCAAAACAGAGACACATAAAAACTGGATTGGTCAGAGAACATTATATACTCTAATATCTACAGCCACATCTAAATTCCCAACACTACTTGCTCACAGGCAACTGTGCTGGTTGGGACATGTCATGTGAATGCCACTACGTTGCACATCCTATATAGACAAATGCCACTGCACTGGAGGTTAGAAAATGGAGTATAACGAAACAGTGTGGAATCCAGTCATTATCCCTGGAATCACAAGTTGAGGGCAGACAGAAGTGGTGTTCTGACATCCACTATGGTATCATGAACCAACAGGAGGAGTTATTTAGAAAAAGTGCAGAAAGGAGAAAGAAATGATATCAAAATGTAAAAGGGGCATCATTTCATAATGCAGACTACATTTAACCTGCATCATCACCTCAAGCAGGTCATGCATTGGCCTTTACAGCCACATGTGGCGGCACAATTACCAGGTTAAAAATTGAGAAGGGGAGCAATATCATTATTGTTAATGATGGACTGCCAAAAGCATTACTCAATTGGACAAACCCTAGGCCACCCTGTATAATTTAATGGAAAACTGATGTCTTATGTTACCAAAAAATTGAAAAAAATACAAATTTTCTTTGTCAGGAATGGTGCATATCCTCTCCAGAATATGGCAAAATGTAAAGTATTAATGTTATTATATGGTAAGCATACAAAGCCACTGCTTTTATTTTGTTTTCCATCAGATGTTCTTATTGTATGTGAAGAACTATGTTATGATGGGCCTATTGTTCACATAGCTCTCTGAATTGAGTAAGAGTATGATTTAATATATTTTAATTTCTTTACACAGATTCTACCTTTGTGTAGTCTTTAAGATTAATAAACACACGCAGACAGTACACAAAAAACTGTATGGCCACATATCAGGCTTCACACATTCTATAGTTTATGCCTACATTTTGTAACATTTATTACTAAAATATGAAAAAGTTTCTGTTTTAACATGAAATGCATGTGTTCCAAATAATGATCTATTATTTCCACTCTAAAACCAGTGGTGTATGGCCAGCCGTTCATCCCGGCCAATACCCCCAAGCTGCCAGGTGGAGCCTTCCCAGCAGTATGAAGGTGCCCCTCGAAGACCAGCAGGGCATCATGGACATTGGAGTCTTTATGCACAGCCCTGCTGGATATCATGGGGGCCACTAGGAGACACTGTAGGGATGAAAGACGATTATTTGCCTTACGCCACTGAAGTACGTCCGAGTCACATGGACAAGGGGAATGATGTGATTCCGGGGTGAAGAAAAGGACTTTTGATCTGACCCAGAAGTGATAGAAGATCACCTGGACTGGGGATTGGAACACTTCCGGGTCAGGGAGGATAAAAGGATTGGGGGAGTTCCCAGACGGCGAGCTGAGCTGGGTGGAAGGGTTGCAACGTGTCTGGGAGTGTGGAGGATTGGCTTATTGTGTATTTGATAGTGTTTAATGAGTATTGTGGAGAGGAGGGTGCTTTGTGCACTGTTGTTTATGAATAAAGTCAACTTTTGGACTTTTATCTGGTGTCTGGCATCTTGGACAAGGGTTCAAGGGAGCGCTAGTGCCCCCTATCTGTCACAAACCCCAGTACTTCACTCCCAGATAACCAAACAAGGCATGAGCTAGGAGATCTTTGTGAATGTTCTGTGATTGTGGAGGGATGAAATAGCCAGTTGCTTGTCTTAATAGGCACATTTGCAGGACAAAAGATGCTGACAGAGAGGTGCAAATGGATTTAAGGTGGACCAGATTTACGAGTTTTTCTTGTAGGCTCTGGTAATTCTAGTGTTAACTAGGAGCTTCACAACTACTTTTCTAGAAATCATAGGAAACAGAAAACTTTCTTGGCACTTCTGTGCTTTTTCACAGGTTATATAGCACAAGCATGAAAATATATGGCAGGCAAGCAATGCATAATAAAAAAGAACATCTAGTAACATAGTGATTAATAATAGTAATAAATGTCAAATTCTCTCACAATAAACTCAATAAACTTTTATTTTAGTTCTGGCCAATTTCCTATAGAACTAGTGTTTAAAAAATCTTCTTTACAGTGAAGTGCATTTCATCTGCAAAATTCATTATGATAAAAGTAATGTTCCATAAAAAAATGCAGCAAGACATGTATTTCCTCTGACCTTGGCCCAAGGACCTCTGCAGCTCCTCGATTCAGGATTTCCGCTGAACAGCCAATTGGATTGCACGTTTATGTCACTTGGTTCATTCGACAGTTGTCATTATTTGAGTCAGGCAAGCCTTCCACAACCCTAATCTTAATCATAGCATAACCAGGCATATTGCATAACATTACTGGTGTATAAAACTACAATCTCCTCAATGGAACAGAGCTCTGGAGGTCCACTGCTAAACTTTACTGAGGCAAAAAAAGTAAGGTCATCACATTGTACTTTATTTTCAGGTTCATAATGTCATGGATTGACCTCACTCAGCACATCAGGGATTCATTTTTGACTCACCCTTCAGAACAAGTGCTGACTGCTGAGCTTCCCTTGTGTTTTTATGCTACACAACCAGTGTCCAACATGTTTCATAAATTTGCCAAGATTTTACCCTGTGAATACATGCACACCATGAATGTGTCTTTGAATTTTGTGCTCTCAAATGTATGTATCCAGTGATTCTTAATTCTGAATTTGAGCTCCATTTCCTTTAAAGTTTTTCTCATGATCTTTGTATGTAAAAAAATGGAAGAGCACTCAATTCAAATGGAATTTGAATTGTAATAACAGTGAATACATATATGCATACATACACACACAGACATGGAAAGAAAAAGAAGAACCCACAATTGTCTCTGAAATTGCTGGAAACTGACAAAAGTAATTTGTACCGATCATTAGTTATTCTGTATTTAACACAATTCAGACTGACTTTTCTTTAGAGTTTTGATTCCACAGAATATTTAAATTAAAAACACATTTGGAAAAATAGCATTCATAAAAATGATGGTCCCCCTAACCTAATAATTTGTTGCACAACCACTAATGGCAATCACAAACAAATGATTCCTGTAGCTCTCAATGAGACTTGCACCTGTCAGCTGGTAGTTTGGCCAACTCTTCCTGAACAAACTGCTCCAGCTCCATCAGGTTTGCAGGGTTCCTTCTCCAGTCTGCATTGTCACACACATGCGAATAAGAGGGAGCTGTATGGACCAAGCAAAGGTAATTTAACACCAGGCCAGGGGGTGGCGGAGTGTGCTAAACCTCCTTCTGTTGCCTCTGCAGACCAAAAACGGGAAAACCAGTCTGATTCAACCCTGAAGACATCACTTTCGGTTCCGATGCCCAGAATCATGCCACTTAGTTACTTGGAATTACCTTCAATTGGTCTATACAGCTCCCTCCTATTCGCACGTGTGTGACAGCGTTTTTTAATTCTTTGCATAGATGTTTGATAGGATTCAAATCAGGGCTCATAGAAGGCCACTTCTGAATAGTCAAATGTTTTGTTCTTAGCAAGTTTTGGGTGCTTTTAGCTATTAGTTTTGGGTCATTATCATGTTGAAAGATCCATGGCCTGCAACTGAGACAGAACTTTTTGTCACTGGGCAGTACATTTCACTCCAGAATGTCTTGATAGTCTTGAGATTTAATTTTTCCTTGAAGAGACTCGAGGCATCCAGTTCCAGACACAGCAAAGCAGCCCCAAAACATGAATGAGTTTCCTCCATGTTTTACAGTAGGTATTGTGTTTTCTTTACTTTAAAAGCTTCATTTTTTCATCTATAGACATAGAGCTGATGTGGCTTGTCAAAAAAGCTGCAGTTTTGTCTCATCTGTCCAAATGATATTCTTTCAGAAGCACTGTGGTTTGCCAATATGCATTTTAGCAAATTCCAGTCTGGCTTTTTTGTGTTTTTGTTTCAACAGTGGAGTCCTCCTGAGTCCTCTTCAATTGAGCCAATTGTCACTCAAAAACTGATGGATGGTGCAATAAGACACTGATGGACCTTAAGCTTGGAGTTCAGTTTGTACCTCTTTGGTAGTTGTCTTTGGCTTTTTGTCTACCATTCTCTCTATGCTTCTGCCCATTCTGGGGTGAATTTCCTCTTGTAGCTGCATCTAGGTGTACCAACAAATGTGTCCAGGCCATTTTACAATATCTTTTTGAATAAACAATACTTTATCTCTTTTCACAATTGCCTTGCTTTACTTGATGACATACAGTATTAAAAGTATGTAGGTATACATGGGGAAATTGCTTTTCATTTAATCATTTTTCAGGTGGCACATAGCACTTTTTCAGCTGTAAGGGTACAAAACAATATGACCATGTCCATTGTGAAGCCCCAGGGCGCATACAGCCACCCTAACCCCAACACAGACGGGCGGGAGACAGGTTAAGTACCCAGCACATGGTTTATTTCTACAGCTCACTGCACAAATCACCAAAACACAAAACAGTCCAGTCCCTTCTCTGCCGCCAGTCCATCCCTCCACTCATTCTCAGGCTTTGTCCTCTTCCTCCCGACTCTGGCCATTGAGTGCTGGTGATAGGCTCCCTTTATAGGGCACCCAGAAAGATTCTTCCAGCAGCACTTCCAGGTGTAGCAAAAGTGCTGCCAAATAGGGCCCTGTAAAAGTCCATGTGCCCCCGGCAGTGGCCACAGGCTCCAGTAGGGTTTAGCTCCCATGCTCATATCTCATGGCCCCATCGGAAACCAAGTGGGCTACCCTCTGTTGGCCCGGGGGAGAAACTGTGCTGAAAATACTCACACCCCCTGTCCTTCCATACTCTGGGCATCCTGGCTGGGCATCACACTATGCAAGATATAAAGAAAATATTTCATAAGTATGCCTCTTGTATAAGTTCTAAGCTTATTAAATACACACGTTTGGGAGTTAAAAAAATAAACTTTATATCTAGCATTTTTATTAGAAAAAAGGCTATTCTTTTAATTTTGAAGTCCTAGCCTTGTTTTCAGACTTTGACTAATGTGTTTACTGCCTTAAAAACCAAAATAACCCTTCCTTCATTTCCTATTCTTTTTTTCTGAGTTTTTTCAATTTTACCCTTTTCCTTTCATATCATTTCAAGTGCAAATGTCAGCTGTTATGTTAAAATAAATTCTTTACCTAGAACTTGAAGGCTTTGAGGGAAATTTGTTAAAGGTAATAACAATTGTTTCTTCAAAGAAAGAACCATAGCTACATGGAATAAGTTATTAAGCAATGTAGTAATAGTAGTGATACTTTGGGAATCTTTAAATATTGACTTGATTATATTTATCAAAAGTTGTGTAAATTGGGATTGAAAAGCAATTTTCGGCTGAATGGTCTGTTCTCATTAAATTGTTTTTATGTTCTTATACGTAAAACTTAAATCAACACAAATATAGAGCATGGTGGCACAGTGGAAGCACTGCTTCCTCGCAGTAAAGAAACTAGGGTTTGTGTCCCAGGTCCTCCCAGTGTGGAGTTTGCATGTGTTCCCTGTATCTGTGTAGGTTTCCTCTTTGTGTTCTGGTTTCCCCTCACTGTCCAAAGCTTTACTGGTTAGGTAAATTGCTGATACTAAGTTGAACCTAGTGTGGTATATGTGCTTGCCCAGCAATGGACTGTTGCCTTGTCTCCAGGACTTGTCCCTGCCTTTCACCCTTGACAGGCTGGGATAGGCTCCAGCCCTAATCCATGATCCTTGTCTGGATTAACCGGGTTAGAAAATGACATGACATGACAAACACAGACCCACTGTTTCCAGGGAAAACCATAAGCAGCTGGTGTTTTCATTGTTCCTTAAAGGGTTGACTAATGATGTTCTTTTACATCACAAAATTGATGAACGTACACATTTTATGGAGTATGACCAAAGATCCATGGAAAAAAGTCATTTTACCAGCCTGTGAAGGTGTGATTGTGTGAACAGTTTTGAAGTGTAATTTGTTTCAGCTGACAGTAATCAATAAATCTATTTAATGTAGACATGTCTATCTTGAACTCTAATGCAATTTGGTTTGCGTTGTAAGCAACTGAGAAAATTGAATTCCCATTTGTGGGGGGGCTACACAATATTTTGAAAACCCGAACAATTTAACTAAAAATAAATGTTAGGTTCAAACCATTAAAATTTAAAACAAAGAATACCGAACAACTGTGAGGAGCTGTTTGCTAGTACGTATGTGTGATATATTTCTTTAAATGTAAACCAGAGTTTTCAAATTAAGCAGAAGTGCCATTTATGGCAAGGGTCAGCCTTTTACTTACATATTGATTGGAAGAAAAACTGACAGTCCCAGTGATATTTAGGAAAACATGACTATTTAAAACTCATGGTTTAACAAAAACAGAAAAGGAAAAAATAACTTGTAAGTAAAGCAGTGCTGATTAACAATAAACATTCAGTTGCTTGTTAGTATTAAATTACTATTAAAACTGTGACCACTCCTAATGTTCAGCTATTTTTTCAGCTTAATATACTAAATGTTTATTACATACATATTAATCACAGATGTGACTATTTTTTCTGAGTTCTGCAGAGTTGTTTTTTTCTCAATGAAGCTTGTTATTCTAACTGGTATCCTCATTGCTTAGCAACACAGTGAAAATAGTCCAAAATATCTGCATCTATCTACTCAGAATCATTTGCATCCATTATGGTGTAATTTATGTTCTGCATACATGCATTGAAATAAACATGCTTGGACATCAATAGTTTATGATCTCACATGGGCTAAAATAAATAACAAAGATGCTAGATATAATTTATTTTAGCTGTGAATACATAAGAAGAATGAAATTAATATTTTTCAATGGAATTGTAACCTATAGGGTTTACATTAGACAAAGCAAATGGTTGACAGGCATCACTTTTCTGAAACCACATTATCCATTATGGTTCCTCCAGTACCTTTCCTAACGCCATACCACCTGCCCTTCAGAACAGGTAAGCCACCTTAAGCTGACCATGTTTGGGCCTGGCTAGTACATGGACCAGCAAAGCTTGGATTTCTGCTGGAAGAGGTGTAGGCAAGGCCAGCAGGTGACCATTACCCTGTGGTCTGTGTGTGTATCCCAATGCCCCAGTGCAGTGATGGAGACATTGTGCTGAGAAAATGGTGACGTCTTTTGGGTGAGACATTAAACAGAAGTCCTGACTCTCTGTAGTCATAAAAGATACCTGGGCCAGCAGTTTTTAATGATGCACTGGATAATTTACCTACAACGGCCTAGTCATTCTCTCATTGCTTTGCCACCTAATCACTAGTATGCAGTGAAGTGTACAGCTGTTTAAATGGCTGCTGTCACATCATCCAGGCAGATGCTGCACAATTTGTGGTGGTTGAAGTAACTCCCCACTCTCTTTGTAAAGCACTTTGAGTGCTAAAAAAGTGCTACATTAATGTAAGTAATTATTTATTTATTTATAAAGCACTTTAAAAACAAAATAAAGGCTGACCAAAGTGCTGTACAATAAAACCCAGCTTAAGGCACACAATAACCAAAAGGTAAAAGAAACAGAAACACATAAGAGCTGATGAGATTCATAATAAAAAGTACACAGATAGTCAACATATCATACTGGGTTAAAGGCCAGGGAGTAAAAGTGTGTTTTTAAATAGGATTTAAAGACAGAAAGTGAAGGAGCCTGCCTAACGTGCAATGGCAAATCATTCCAGAGTTTTGGAGCTGCAACTGAAAAAGCCTGATCACCTCTGAGTTTGCATTGTATCTTAGGGACAAGTAAAAGCATCAGGTCTGCTAACCTGAGAGAGCAAGACGGTGCATAAGGGTGCAGATAAAATGGGGCACAACCATTAAAGGATTTAAAAACAAATACAAGGGTCTTGAAATGGATTCAATAACGAAGTGGAAGGCAGTGAAGGGAAGCCAAATTCGGGATAACGTGCTCATGCTTGCTTGTACCAGTTAAAAACAGGGCAGCGGCATTTTGCACCAGCTGTAGGCAAACAATGGAGGCCTGGCTAATTTCAAAAAGAAGTGCTTTGCAGTAATCTAGACGAGATGTTATAAAAGCATGCATCACAGTTTCAAGGTTGCGTTTGGACAAAACAGGCTTGATTTTTGACAGCCACCTGAACTGGAAAAAGCAAGAGTTTACCACTGCGTTCACATGGCTGTCAAGTTTTAAAGTAGAATCCATTTTCATACCTAAATTTGTGATCATTGATTTCTCATATTGACCCATATAATTATTATTATTAAGGTGGAAATCAGTCTAGTTAGGATGCTAGTCCATCACAGGGTATGGTCATATACACACATACAACATGATGAAGAAAATGTAAACATCACACATTAAACATAATTCATTATATATATATATATATATATATATATATATATATATATATATATATATATATATATATACTGTGACAGATAGGGGGCAGTATCGCTCCCTTGAACCCATGTCCAAGACTCCAGACATCAGATAAAAGTCCAAAAACAGACTATATTTATTATCAACAGTGCACAAAGCACCCTCTCCTCCACAATACTCAGCTCTCCGTCTGGGAGCTCCCACAGTCCTTTTATATTCCCTGACTCGGAAGTGTTCCCAATCCCCAGTCCATGTGATTCTTTATCACTTCCGGGTCAGATACAATCCTTTTCTTCACCCCGGAAGCACATCATTCCCCTTATCCATGTGACTCGGACGTACTTCCGGGGCGTAAGGCAAATAACCATCATTCCTCCCTGCAGCGTCTCCTAGTGGCCCCCATGGTATCCAACAGGTCTGTGTATAAAAACTCCAATGTCCATGACGCCCTGCTGGTCTTCGGGGTACCTCCATACTGCAGGGAGGGCTCCACCTGGCTTGGGGGTATTGGCCGGGATGAATGAACATATATATATATGTTTGGGATATGGAAGTAAATCTGGAGAAAAACCACACAGGTAATTTGAGAATATATTACCTTCATTCAGAGTAAATCAGTTCCCCAAAGGTGTGAGGCAGCAGCACTAATCACATCATAACGGACTAAATAACATTCATCCATCCTCATTCTGATTCACAGGGGATGCGTAAGATGATTTTCATGTTTTTAGGAGTTCAGTATTAATGTCAATTACTTAAAACATTTGAGGTTAACACCTTGAAAGTCATAAATAAAATCAATAGTTAAAGGAAATAATACAAAAGTGAGTGCCCTGAATTTAAATATTTTCATTAGAAACGATTACTTTCTAAATGTAAAAAAAATGTTTAAAACCACATGTTAAGTTATGTTTTTGGGAGCATCTTTCAGATAAATTGTTTCCCCAATTAATACACTAAAATAACACATTTGGAGTGGCAACAACTAGAAAATCAGAATTATTCCTATATATAACAAACTAAGGATAGAATAAATGTTAATTTTAGTTGTGCCCTTTATTGTCTTTTGAATATTGTCTGATATATCATGAAGCTAGTATGTGGTTATCTTATTTTACCCTGTTTCAAATTTTGCTTTTGCTTAGTACCCCTGTAATCAGGAAACGTTGTAGCACCCGTTACAGTTTTTCTAGGACAAAGTGTCATTACTTTCTTTTCCTTTAGCATGGCTCATAAGACTTTCACTGAAGCATTCAGAGCTGAGCAGCAATCTCTTAACTGCACACTTAACATCAGACCCTTACCTAAGTAAAAATGAATTTCCTTAGGGAACAAATGAATGGCTTACATGTGGAAGTGACAGAGTGGGTCTCTCTTTCTTTTTCTGACTGTCTCCCTCTGATTAGATAGTGATCAATCACAATTGAACAGGACTCTTACTAGCACATCCCAGACACTGAGATGCCTACTATTAAACTGTTTTATTGCCTCTTGAATGAGGAGAGGAAGCACAACTCACATTTGCCAACCGGGATGAACAAACCAATGCACCACTTATCACCCACAAGTTGGGCTTACATGCACCCAAGAAAACATTGGCTTAATATTTTTTGCTTCTATTGTAAGCACTAGCATTCTGCTCTTTCAGCATCAACTCAGCCTCTGTTCCTTGTAGCAGACTCATTATGGTCTGTGGTGTGGCCTTCAACAAAGGCTTGAGCACCCCACTGCTCCATCCTTGTACGGGGTGCCAATAGCAGAAAACAGCCCGCAGCTGAATTGGGCCAAGGTGCCAAGTCTTTCTAAAGGAAATCAAGATGTGAGAAGTGGCATCACGATGTAAGATGAGTTTAAACCCCTGTACTTATGTGTACACTGAAAGTACAGTAATCTCTTATTTTTGTGGTGCATTCTATTTTTTTATTGAATTTATTAAAAGCATATAACATTCCATACAATAAAGTCAAACTTAAAACTAAAATCAAATCATCCCCCACCCATGAGAAAGAGAGGAAGACCAACAGCCAGAACAAAACTGTTAAGAATAGTAAAGAGAGAAAGGAGTCTTTTTCCCCAATTTAAATGCTTATTCTAAAATATTATTGATTAGGTCCTGCCAGGTTTTAAAAAGTTTTGCACAGATCCTCTAATACAGAATTAGAGTTTTTCCAATTTCAAATAGTATATAACATCAGTTACCCACTGACTTAAAAGCCTACGTGCTAGTAGTGAAGTAAGGGCAATTACAGTTTGTTTGTCCTTCGCCAATTTAAGCCCATCTAACACTGCTGTTAGTGGATTAGGAGGGATTGTGACACCAGGGCTCACTGATATACATTCAAATTTTGACCAGAAAAGAAAAAGTTTCCGGCTAATACAACCACAGATTTATCGAAATACAATGTAGTAATAATACCCACGCCAAATCGTCAGTTATACTACGCGCCAGGCATTCACATAACCATAGACAAATGTGCCGGATAATTCCAGCAGTATAGCGTCAGCAATAACGCTACGATGCCGGATATATCCGGCAGAGGGCGGTTAAGAGGTTAATAATAATAGTAATAATAATAATACATTTTATTTATAGAGCACCTTTTCAACGCTCAAGGCACTTCACAGAGTTTAAGAAAGAACGGCAGAGTATACAGTTTACAGCATTGTACAAACCAATAAATAAATAAAGAAGATTACGACAGTGAATTCAGAGAAAAAAAAAGCCTAATAGACAACACATACAGGTTATATGAGCATCTTGACAGAGAAGTAAACTGAGAGAAGGGTAATAAGTCAAGTAGAGCTAAAAGCCTTCCTGAACAGATGAGTTTTGAGTTGTTTTTTAAAAGAATTCATGGAGTCCGCGACCTGATTAATTTCAGTAGGTCATTCCAGAGTCTGGGCGCTATACAGCTGAAGGCCCTGTCACCCATCGAGTGTAGATTAGTGTGGAGAACAACAAGATTGCCAGAATCACAGGACCTTAGTGAGCGGGCAGGCACATAGTGATGGAGAAGGTCACTGATGTAGTTTGGCACGACGTTATTTAAGGATTTGTAGGTTATTAGTAGGATTTTATATTCAATTCTGTAAGACACAGAGAGCCAGTGAAGACGGAGCAGGATGGGTGTTGTGTGCTTGCAGCTGCTGGTTCGAGTAAGGACTCTTGCAGCTGAGTTTTGAATAAGCTGGAGCTGTGATATAAGATTAGAAGGGGCACCTGCCAGCAGCGAGTTACAATAATCGATGCGGGATGTGATAAAAGCAATTGAATAATTGAATGCTCTGTGGTGGGTTGGCACCCTGCCCGGGGTTTGTTTCCTGCCTTCCCACTAAAGTAAGATCTATGCACATCTTGTTTAATTTTATCCATGCAAACAGCAAAATTTTTGTTGAAAAAGAGCTTGATATTTACTTGTGATGTTGACCCCTGGGTATATAAACTGATCTGCAATGATAAAAGGGAAGGTGTCCAATCTAATGTTTTTTGGTAGAGAATTCACCAGAAAGAGCACACTTTTGTTCAAATTAATTTTAAATTCAGATATCTTTTGAAATTCTTCAAGTGCTGTTAGGGCTGTAGGCACAAAATTTTCTGGGTCGGATATATACAGTACCATATTATCTGCATATAGTGATATTTTCTGTTCAAGTCTTTCTCTGAAAATCCCCTTTATCTCTGATGCATTTCGAAAGTAAACAGCCAGTGGCTCAATGGAAATTCTATCTATCTATCTATCTATCTATCTATCTATCTATCTATCTATCTATCTATCTATCTATCTATCTATCTATCTATCTATCTATCTATCTAATACAAACTGAAGCTTCTGGACTGGTATGCAGTAGCTTGATCTATGCACATATATTTTGGCCATACCCAAATTTATGCAAAGAGGTGAACAGGTAATCCTATTCAACCATATCAAATGCTTTTTCTGCATTCAAAAATAATATGATCTCTGGAGTGTTATGCTTCGTGGGTAAGTATTATGTTAAACAGACGTTGAAGATTGGAAGCCAAATGTCTACCTTTAATAAATCTGGTTTGGTCTTGTGATATTACTGAAGGGAGCTCTTTCTCAAATCTTCTACCTAGGGCTTTGAAGAGTATCTTAACATCATTATTTAGAAGTCTGGTGCATTCTAAATTCCTTCACAATGCTGCAAAATATGCCTTAGTGAATGAAGTCAAAGCATGTTTTAATAAATAATGAAAGTATGAGCTTCTGAATGCTAGTACACATTCTAAGCCTGCTGCATGTCACAGACAGACTAAAAATGATGGAGCTATTGTGAATGGTGTGACACTTTTTAATCCTTTGACTAATTACTTTGACCACATAACACCTTGCAATTAAAGAAAAGCACTTACAGTAGAGATAAAATGAATGAGCAAACTATTTTTAGTACAGAAGTTATTTCCTCTCTGACAACTTTACAATTTGGTCACAGCAGTACTCTCAAAAAAGGATATAAGAAATCCAGTGCAGTTAAATTGAAATGCACAGTTAATTTCAAAGGAAACAAAAATATTTAACTTCATTGGCAACTTTGTATTCATTTGATTGCAGAAATATTGATTTAATAATAAAGAAATCCACTTAATCTAGTTCAAGATCACAAAGAAGGAAACGTATGAAGGCAGCATTGGACACATGGGAGGACGAGTGCTAGGTTGGACGCCAGTCCATCACAGGGCACAATTTGCTAATATGTATGTGCTTCAACTATTTTAAGAACATATTATAATTGTACAGTCAGACCAACATAAACAACAATTGAATGATTTATTGATTACATTACATTGATTTGATATACATTATTGATTGTTTTCTTTATTACAGTTTTTTCAATATTTGAATATGTGTAGTGAGCCAGAGCTCATTACAGTAGCATTGGGCACACTGCACAAACTAACATGGGATGTGATGCTAGCCCAATATAGACCATGAGCATGACAATATCCATATTTGCAGTAAGATTAGAGCCCCAACTGGCTAAAGTTATTTGTCTATGTGACATTTACATTGTATTATCCCTACATTTTCTGAACTAGCTTAATTTACAAAGGTCATGTCATGCCATATATAGAGTACATATCATCAGTGGACAGTGTAACGTTGGCACACATGGCCAGTTATATTGTACAATCAGGGAAAACTCAGCAGAAGTTGCCCGTGCCCCAACCAACCAAGTATGATCTTGTCTATAGTTTCCACTTGCTAGCAAGTGTGCTTCAGATTGTTACTGACTTACATAAGTGTTTTAGGTGTGACATTCACAAAGTAGTATATTTACATTCAAACTAGACAATTCAGTTGAAACTTTTTTATTTGAATAATGCCAATAGGTTTTAATTATGTAATGCACAAATTTAGAATTATAATGTACTTAGGCATTGGTCTGATGTAGATTGCCAATCATCTTCTCTTACTTTAAAAATACTAGACACGTTTCCTTTTTGTGTTATTAAAGATCAAAGTTTATTTTATTAGCTGCTGAGAACACATTCACTGTCTCTGTTATATGTTGTTCTTTTTTATTTTACAAAAATTAAATGAAACTCTAAACGTTACCAAACTACCCCATAATACACCATGTCTTCTATCAGATTCACGGACAAAGTTACTGGTACATAATCTGTATGTATTGCACTATTCTATGTGTTTTATGAGCCCTGCCAGATCTTCTCAACTATCATTTTTAGAAGCTGCTTAAATATCACAGATGCATACAAAACTGTGAGTCGCCTTAGCCCATTTTCAGTTAATTATAAACACTTTGCAGTAATGGAATGGAACTGATTGAGCGTTAATTATAAAACAAGACATATTTAAGCAAGACTAATTCTTCAAGTTTCAATTTCATAAGAGTTCTTCGTGAAATAGCTCCAAGTAACACTTAACAGTGTTCAGTAGTCAGATATGTGTGTTTTTCAATTTTTTTTCCATCATGGCTTCTACAAGGAAAACCCTACCAAGCCACAGACAATAACTGGATTTGTTAATTTAGCGCTTACATTTGTGTGACTCACATTCTTACTTGACATCTCTTTGCTCTTTTACTTCGAGACGTATTAGACTCTGAAACTACATGTATATGTAGCTATGTACAATTAAAAGTTTTTTGTTCACAAACATAGTTTAAAGTATATTCATTTGCTACAAAAATTGTGTTCTTAAGTGAATCTTTTTTTTTTTATAAATTTATAAAAATTGTATCTCGTCTTGCAGCGGCGGAGTGGTGGTTCTAAGGCTAGGGATTTGCACTGGCAATAGAAAGGTTCTTGGTTCGAATCCTGTAAACGCCAAAAGTGGCTCTATTTTGTAGGGCCCTTAAGCAAGGCCCTTAACCTGCAATGGCTCCATCCTGGGTATGACATTAATCTGCATCCAGCCCTGCATGTAGGCCCTCCAACCTGCAGGGAAAATTTTAAGGGTTGGTGGCAGAATTGGCACTCCAGCCACTATAAAAAACCTAACTGGTTCTATTCCATCTGAACTAGTGTGGTGCTAAGGTGTCACCCATTGCATGGCTGCACTCGGGTCCTATCTGGGATCCTGAGTTGGTTTGTCATGTGGTGGGTATGTCAATGTGCTGTATCAGTATCTCTTCTTGTTGTTTAAAATGGGATCAATGAGACATTGGTGCAAATTTAAAAAAAAAACTTTATAAGAATGCTTATTTAAAAACAGCCTAGCCATGTTGTCTTTGAAAAAAATATATTTTTGTGAGATTCTGCCATTTTAAAAGGAATTCTTCACCTTTTTGGTTGTCTTTCTCTACAGCAACCTTTCACACCTTGGAGCATACTTTCCTTTTTGCCTCAATTAATATATCTACAGAGAGTGATCAAGGACTTAGTTCATGGCAGTTTCCTATTTAGACATGTATGGCCCCCCAAAACAGTTCTTTAAAATACGTGTTTTTATGTATTGAATGAAAAATCACAGCCAAGCATAAAGTGTTGGGACACCCTCAGGCAAACCCTGTATAAATGAAAGAAAATACGGTTTAATAAACACTTTGAAGAAAGAGAATCCCATTGTCACAACGTGAGTCGTCTAGGTATTGACTGCCTCAAGATGGCAGATCTTCCGGCAATTAGGACTACCAACAGGAAAAGTCAAGTCCAGGGGCCTCATGTATAACGCCGTGCGTAGAACTTGCACTATAACATGGCGTAAGCACAAAAGCCGAAATGTGCTTACGCACAGAAAAATCCAGATGCAGGAATCTGTGCATACTCCAACTTCCACGTTCTTCCGCTACATAAATCCCGATCAGCGTGAAAACTAACGCTCGTGCACGCGCATTATGTAACGCCCCAAATCCTCCCAGAATTACGCCTATTTGAATATGCAAATCAATATAAATCGCCCTTAAGCGCAACCTTCTGTGAAAAGACAATGGGAAAAGCACGGGGAAAATATAAGAATTTCAGCGAATACCAAGTGGAGGGAAAGGAAAAACATACTATTTGTTCAAATAAACCGTGGTATAATCATCAAAATGAAGTTGATCGAGTGACATAGCGTGTTGGAGAAACTTGAAAGCTCACATTCACAAAATCGCACAGTGCCGGAAATAAAAAAGAAGTCACATATCAAAGTTGCCGTGAAAAGAAGAGTTGTAAGCCCACTTTCTGAGTGTCATATGAAAGTTTATTAGAGTACAGAGAAAAAAGGCACACGGTGGGGAAAAAGCACGAAATGTCAACTTCAATCTCGACATTTCCACTTTAATCACGTAGTTTATTTTGTCATTTAGTAGAACATTATAAACTTCATCTTAAAATCGTTTAATTAACCAGTTTCTCAAATCACATCGTAATTAAAGTAGCACGTTAAATGCTTTGTTTTGTATTTGTTCTTCTATGTGCCTATGTGTGTGAATCACTACTTGCTTCTTAAACTGGCTCTCTTCCTCCAACTGGACACAGAGTCCATTACATTCGTGATATTACAGCTCTCTGAATAACTAAAATACTGAGATGTATACGTGATGTCATTTTCATGATGATAGGAGTTAAAGCACATTATTAAACATGTGTTTCACTTCGATGAAATAATTTATTGCAGCAGTACTCAGGGGCAGCTCTAGGCTTGTGGTGGCACTGGGCAGAGGAAGAATCGGTGGCTCCTTCGTTGGCCAATGTCAGTAAGGTAGCTTATCACGGTGGATGGCCACATCCGTTGGACACTGCACAGCAGCCTCGTGCTCATGACAAGCATTTATCTTTTGTCGAAATTTGTCGCTGCGTTTTTAGCTGTGTTGTTATTTTCTCTTTCTGTTTTATATTTAATATATATTGGCGTGGCGCCCAGAGTCCTTGCTTTTCTTTCCCCAAGTAACCGATCGCATACAATCAGCTCTGTAATAGACGTTAAGCCATCTGTAAGCTTAGCGCCGATTCTTCAAAACGTTTAAAGAACATTGAAATATCTTCGTAGTACATGTTTAATTATTCTATCCTTCACGACACTCCCAGTGAAGAATATAGATTATTTAAATGAAGTTAAAGTTTTATGTGTATAATTTAACAAACATATTTTGCTGCATTTCACCTTAAAAATGATATCGTCATCATATGTAAATACGCGCTTTATAAAGTGGCCCAGGTTGTGAGATATTATAACTGTAGTGCAAGTTTACAGTGGGGTGATTGTACTTATAAGTACAAACAGTTCTACAAGGAGCAATTGATTGACTGCATTTAAAGTTCTTGGGATTAAACTGTTTCTGAACCGCGAGGTCTGTACAGGAAAGGCTTTAAAATGTTTTGCAGTGGCTGAGACAGCGTGTCCTTAAAGCTGTATACCGATAATTCTCTTTCCGATCAGCTGCTGCTGTGATTCACACTCAGATACAGTGATATAAATACTCTGCGTGGTGCAGTGAGAGTAATATGGAAAAAGATGATCCGCTGTGGCAACTCCTAACGGGAGGAGCTGAAAGAAGAAGAAGAAGAAGAAGGAGAAGTGAGAGTAACAACGCTAAAGCAGTTATGGTATTTGAAATACTATGGCTGTTCCCTGGACCATTATATTGTTACGAGTTAATTACAATCAGATGCATTACACTAATAAACAATATGCGGTTAGTTTCTGTGTATTTATAAAGCTGCATCATGAAAATAATGAGTAATCACACAAGAACAGTACCATTGCTTTGACGCAGTTTGCAAAACCGAGCAGAGAACTTGCGTACGACAAGGCATGAGGTACCGTGGAAAAGTGTGTGGCTTTACGCCAAGTGTAGGTTTTATACATCGCGATTTGAACATGGAAAAGTTCTTACGCAACATTTCTGTGCGTACGCACCGTTTATACATGAGGCCCCAGGTGAACAGACACGTGACATCAAGGTAGGTAAAGCCACCAGTCTTCCAGTCTGTGTTAGTAACTACCACAATCCTGTATTAAAGCGGGAGGTTACCATCACCAGGGTTATGCCATCCCCAGTGTACACACATGCATGTGACAATTTGTATATATATTTTTATTGAACATAAGAACATACAAAATTTGATAAAGGGGAAGAAACTTTGTTTGTTTAGCTAAAAGATGTGTTTGACATGATAAAAATTAACTGAATACAAATTTCTGTTTGGCAAAAAATTTAAAATGTGACAGTCTTACTGGACAGCAGAGGATTACTGGTTTTATCACAACTGCAATTTAGTTCCCAGATTTATTAAGTTCAACTCTTCTATTGGCAAGTTTCATTGGTTTAACATCTGAATTTATATACAGTTAGGTCCATAAATATTTGGACAAAGACAACTTTTTTCTAATTTTGGTTCTGTACATTACCACAATGGATTTTAAATGAAACAACTCAGATGCAGTTGAAGTGCAGACTTTCAGCTTTAATTCAGAGGGTTGAACAAAAAGATTGTATAAAAATGTGAGGCAACTAAAGCATTTTTTTAACACAATCCCTTCATTTCAGTGGCTCAAAAGTAATTGGACAATTGACTCAAAGGCTATTTCATGGGCAGGTGTGGGCAAGTCCATCATTATGTCATTATCAATTAAGCAGATAAAAGGCCTGGAGTTGATTTGAGGTGTGGTGCTTGCATGTGGAAGATTTTGCTGTGAACAGACAACATGCAGTCAAAGGAGCTCTCCATGCAGGTGAAAGAAGCCATCCTTAAGCTGCGAAAACAGAAAAAACCCATCCGAGAAATTGCTACAATATTACGAGTGGCAAAATCTACAGTTTGGTACATCCTGAGAAAGTAGGCAAGCACTGGTGAACTCAGCAACGCAAAAAGACCTGGACGTCCACAGAAGACAACAGTGGTGGATGATCGCAGAATCATTTCCATGGTGAAGAGAAACCCCTTCACAACAGCCAACCAAGTGAACAACACTCTCCAGGGGTAAGCGTATCGATATCCAAGTCTACCATAAAGAAGACTGCATGAAAGTAAATACAGAGGGTGCACTGCAAGGTGCAAGCCACTCATAAGCCTCAAGAATAGAAAGGCTAGATTGGACTTTGCTAAAGAACATCTAAAAAAGCCAGCACAGTTCTGGAAAAACATTCTTTGGACAGATGAAACCAAGATCAACCTCTACCAGAATGATGGCAAGAAAAAAGTATTGAGAAGCGTGGAACAGCTCATTATTCAAAGCATACCACATCATCTGTAAAACATGGTGGAGGCAGTGTGATGGCTTGGGAGTGCATGGCTGCCAGTGGCACTAGGACACTAGTGTTTATTGATGATGTGACACAGGACAGAAGCAGCCGAATGAATTCTGAGGTGTTCAGAGACATACTGTCTGCTCAAATCCAGCTAAATGCAGTCAAATTGATTGGGTGGCGTTTCATGATACAGATGGACAATGACCCAAAACATACAGCCAAAGCAACCCAGGAGTTTATTAAAGCAAAGAAGTGGAAAATTCTTGAATGGCCAAGTCAGTCACCTGATCTTAACCCAATTGAGCATGCATTTCACTTGTTGAAGACTAAACTTCGGACAGAAAGGCCCACAAACAAACAGCAACTGAAAGCCGCTGCAGTAAAGGCCTGGCAGAGCATTAAAAAGGAGGAAACCCAGCATCTGGTGATGTCCATGAGTTCAAAGTTTCAGGCCTTCATTGCCAGCAAAGGGTTTTCAACCAAGTATTAGAAATGAACATTTTATTTCCAGTTATTTAATTTGTCCAATTACTTTTGAGCCCCTGAAATAAAGGGATTGTGTTAAAAAAATGCTTTAGTTGCCTCACATGTTTATACAATCTTTTTGTTCAACCCACTGAATTAAAGCTGAAAGTCTGCACTTCAACTGCATCTGAGTTGTTTCATTTAGAATTCATTGCGGCAATATACAGAAACAAAATTAGAAAAAAGTTTTCTCTGTCCAGATATTTATGTGTGGTTTTATCCTAGCAGTATCACAAATCAGCTTTGGAGCATTTTTACTTTATTGACGGTGAAATGTTTTACCAGTTAAATATGAAGCCAACACTATATCAACTGTGTGTATTAGTAACCTTATTGGCAGTCATTGTAGACAAAGCTATTGAAAAGTGATCCTTGCATTTGTATGCTTACTTTTTTTTACATTTTTTTAATTGTATGATCTTCTGTTACTGGGTGCTAGGTTTTCAATATGTGTGAAACAGAGCACTTACAGTTGCCACCTTACACATGTTTGATAGGTGTAGTATGTGTTTGTCTTTGAGTTTGTTCAGCCTTAGCTAAGGGTAAAATTTTTCACATGCTTTTAACAAATAAACTGTTATTTTTATACCCAATGTTAAACAAACTGATTCACATTCCTGCTCACACTAATTTGGAATCACCAAATCCACCTTATTTGCAAGTGATTGGAGATGTGAGAGGAAAGCCCTTCACTTTGGAAGGATGTACAAATACCAAATGAACAACAACAGGGCATGAGATTCAAATTCAAGACGATAGATTTGTGAAGCAGCAGCACTACCATTTTTCCTACATGACAGGGACCCATTTATATTGTATTTGGTTTGTTTTACATTAACATACAGTAGATGACTGTTTTTTTATGTAGTTAAATACTTCAAAACTTGTGGCCTACCTGATTAAAGTGAGTTCAATGTTTGAGTTCTGTCATGTGCAGATATCTGACACCTCGTGCTTCATGCTAGATGAGGTATCACAGCTAAACCCGTTTACCTGTGTCTGAGTAATTGGTGGAGTGATGAATAGTAAATAGTTCTATGGGTTAAAAAGGCAGACTGAGTGCTGGAAGGGACGAACAGGTGGAACAGTAGCAAGAGGATAGTACAGGGAAAGAAGGATCAAGTTTGGAGCACAAGGGAAGGAGTTGGTAATAATAATAATAATAATGCATTTTATTTATATAGAGCCTTTCCCATGCTCAAGGCACTTCACAGAGTCTAAGATAGAACGGCAGGGTATGTAGTATATAGCATTGTACAAACCAGATAAATAAATAAAGAAGATTAAGACAGTAAATTCAGATGAAAAAAAGCATAACAGACAACGTAATTTATGGTCTAGCACACAAACATAGGTTACATGAGCATCTTGACAGAGAGGTAAACTGAGAGAAGGGTAATAAAGTCAAGTAGAGCTAAAAGCCCTCCTGAACAGATGAGTTTTGAGTTTTTTTCTAAAAGAATTCATGGAGTCAGCTGACCTGATTAATTTCGGTAGGTCATTCCAGAGTCTGGGCGCTATACAGCTGAAGACCCTGTCACCCATTAAGTATAGATTAGTGTGGAGAACAACATGATTGCCAGAATCAGAAGACCTTAGTGGGCGGACAGGCACATAGTGATGGAGAAGGTCACTGATGTAGTTTGGCGCAAGGTCGTTCAAGGCTTTGTAGGTTATTAATAGGATTTTATATTCGATTCTGTAAGACACAGGGAGCCAGTGAAGACGGAGTAGGATGGGTGTGATGTTCTCACTGCTGCTGGTTCGAGTAAGGACTCTTGCAGCTGAGTTTTGAATAAGCTGGAGCTGTGATATAAGATTAAAAGGGGCACCTGCCAGCAGCAAGTTACAATAATCGATGCGGGATGTGATAAAAACATAGACAAGTTTCTCAGCATTAGAAAAGCAGAGGAAGGAGGGAACACAGGATATGTTACGGAGGTGAAAGTAAGAAAGTTTCTTAATGTGATTTATGAATAAGAGAGGGAGGAATCAAAAATGACACCAAGATTTTTTGCAGTAGAGGCAGGTCTGATGAGATCACCGCCAAGACGGACTGGGAAAGAGCTCATTTTATAAAGTTGCATTTTAGTCCCAATTTGCAGGAGGTCAGTTTTGTTGCAATTTAATTTTAAAGAGTTCTGCTCCATCCAGGTTTTAATTTCACTAAGGCAGGTTGTGAGCTGAGAAAGCTCTGATGAAGTTCCACTTTTAACATTGAAGTAGAGTTGAGTATCATCTGCTTAAAAATGATAGCCCAGTCTGTAGCTATGAATAATATGGCCAAGGGGAAGCATATACATACAGAAGAGAAGAGTGCCGAGGACAGAGCCCTGAGGAACTCCTTGTGTGACTGGCGCTGAACTGGATCTGCTGTTGCCAAGACTAATAAACTCTTGCCGATCAGTCAGATAGGACTTGAACCACTGGAGAGCAGTGCCAGAGATACCCAGCATGTTCTCCATTCTGGACAGTAGAATGTCATGTCTCACAGTGTGAAATGATGCTCTGAGGTCTAAAAGAATTAATATGCTGGCTTGTCTAGAGTCTGCTGCCATAAGCAAAGCATTGGTTATCCATAGCAGAGCAGTTTTACAGCTGTGCTGTGCCCAGAAGCCAGATTGAAAGGGTTCCATCAAGTTATTAGATGTTAAGCAATTGGTGAGTTGGGAGGCTACAACATGCTCAAGAACTTTAGACAGAAAAGTTAAGTGGGAAATAGGCCAAAAGAATTGTCAGCATCAAGACCAGACTTTTTAACATTTGGGTTACAGAAGCGATTTTAAAAGTGATCGGCACAGAGCCTGTGTCAAGGGATGAGTTTATTATTATTGTAACTGTTGGGATTATGGCATGAAAGCAGGATTTAAGCAGGTGTGCTGGGGATGTGGGTCCAGTACACAAATAGTTAGTCTCATTTTACAAAGCAGGATATTAACAAATGCAGATGTGACAGGTGAGAATTTAGAGAAGGAGCTGGATGGAATGGGAAAACAGGAAGAGATATAAATAGATGATGCACTTATGTTAGTTGAATTATTTAGATCTTTAATTTTGTTACAGAAAAAGTAACAAACAGTAACTAGTATAGAGGGACAGATATTTTTAAGGTTTCTGTAAGAAATTTGTCGTTTACAGATAAGAGGAGGAAGAGATAATGACAGTGAAAAGTACTGCTTTATGGTCATAGAGTCCCAAATCAGTACTGTAAATGTTGGCAACAGATAGTCCAGAATTACAGCTCAGATCCAATATATGACCATCTGAGTGGGTGGGAAAATCAACATGTTGTGTCAAGTCAAACTAGTCCAATAAGTATAGGAATTCATTTTTCAGTTTAGATGTAGTAATATCAATATGGATGCTGAAATCACTGAGAAGGATAAGTTTAATCATATTGGATAAGTAGGATGCATTGTATTTTGGAGGACAATAAAGAACAATAAGTGAGATGGGACCTGATTCCATTGTTAGTTTAAGAGCCAGGCACTCAAAAGACAATGGGCAATCAGTTGGAATTCGTTTGATGTTTAAGTCTACTCTGACAATTGCTGCAAGTCCACCTCCTTGTCTTGAGCTGCGAGGCTCTCTGTGGAGAGTGAATCCAGGTGGAGTCGCCTCCGTGAGAGACGTAAATTCGTTCAGTTTTTGCCAAGTCTCCATTAGATCAAGTTTGGTGTAAGTGATGAATTCTGACAGCACCAATGCTTTGCCATTGAGAGATCTCGAATTAAACTGTGCGATATTAGTTAATGAGGCTTCTTTTTGCACAGAGCCGTGATCAGAGTTTATTTTCACATAATGTAAATTTGGCACACTGACTATTTCCAGGGCCATTTGAAGGATGGCGTATTCCTGAGCAAATGCCGGCAGTGGTCTTTTCATTTGCAGCCTGGCTTTCTGGTGACCTGACCTGCAATGTACATATTTCGGGCACCGCAAAATCCCGGAGTCTTTTAGGATGTTCCAGTCAGACCATTTGCTCTGGACAAACTGTTTAATAAGAAGGAGTTTGTCATGAGAGTATTTTAGCATGATAGTAAGTAATATTAATCTGATAGCAAGTAATATTAATCTGATAGCAGTGGAGAAGCAGCACAGCGCAGCGGGATAGGTGGGTGTGGTAACGTAGATGAGCGGCAATAACAAAGCAGCAGAAAGCATAGCAGGAGGAGATAGCAGGATTTGGAAGTTACAGCATACAGCCATAAACAGTAACGCTGGGTATTACAGGCGTGATCACCCCGGAGCCACCGGCCAGGTGGGTATGAGCATCAGATCAGTTCTTAGTCGAACAGTACTGTAAAATGAATTGGGAACAGGCCAGAATAGCAAATATAATCAAAGAGACAAATTATTCCAAGGTCCTAGATCACCAGGTACAAAGAAATGTTCATAGGTCTTGTCCCGTGATCCACAGGTTCAGTTGTTCCCAGTCAAAGTAGAGTCCATAAAATCTGTAAATATTAACCAAATCTATACAATTCGAGTCAGCTGCATCCACAAACTATACGTACAATAAAGGAAATAAAACAAGTATAACAAAGTGTAGAATTAAAGCAAGTTTTGCGAAAAGTGTTTTTAGCAGGGAGAAGCGTCAACAGTATGCGTGCTCCAGCGTCCCCTCCCAGCAGGCAATTGATGTCTTGAGGCCTCATGTATATACAGTGTGTACACACAAAAATGTTGTGTATGCCCGTGTCCATGCTCACTTCAAGATGTATAAAAATTAAACTTGGTGTAAAGCCACATACATTTTCAGAACAGCCTCACACCTGCATATGCACTTTTCTGCTCAGTTTTGCAAATGGGCAGCACCCAGAATCAAAGTATTACTACTGTCTCTGTGTGATTTCCCTTTCATTTTTATATTCCCATCCATGATGCATATCGTTTACAAATTTAAGGCACTTGGATTTTGTCGTTAAATGTAGGAAGGACAGTTCTTGCATGTGTGTGAACAGTTAATATTTGAATTTGATGATTGCATATAGCGCTGTACTGACCTCATAAAAGATCATAAAATGAATAATTCCAAATATCATATATACCCATGTCTCTGTTTTTTTTTTTACTTTTTTTGACATCATAAACCATAAGGTGCTTACTAATTCTACATGAGCAGGAACACTTAATAAAACTGAATAAAAAAAAATAAAGTGACGGTGAGATACGAAGAAGGCAGATTCACCAGCGTTTTGTGTGTCAGCTTTTATCCCTCCAGATCAGAGAATGTCCAGTTCCATTGCCTCAAAGCACCACTCACATCTACAGTTATTCCCAGTTTAAAATAAAAACTAACAGCGTCAGATCCCTAGGGCGGTAGTATGTATCGTGATCATGAAGTGAAGTGAAAAAAAAATGGTAACTTTTACAAGTACAGTACTATAAATGTACACGGTCTGCTACAGACGCAAACTGAATGTATGTGTGTACTGTATATTAACAATAAGAGCAGCTCACTACTGAAAACGGCAAATATAGGAGGCAGAGGGGATTGTACCGGGGACTCTTGATTACAAGTCAGCAAATCTTACCACTAAACCACGGAAGCTGTTGTATTATCCTTGAACCTTTTGTGAAAGTGTTTATTAGATCTTTGGATTTCAGGCTTCACACATTCTATAGTTTATGCATACATTTTGTAACATTTATTACTAAAATATGAAAAAGTTTTTGTTTTAACAATGTGTTTACACAGATTACTGTAGAAACAGAACACACATGAAATGTATGTGTTCCAAATAACGATCTATTGATTCCACTGTAAAACTCCAGCACTTCACTCCCAGATAATCAAACAAGGCACGAGCTAGGAGAAGTTTGTGAACGTTCTGCGACGTTGGGGGGGATGGAATAGCAGGCTGCTTGCTGCTTGTCTTAATCGGCACATTTACAGGACAAAAGATGCTGATGGAGAGGTGCGAACGGATTTAAGGTGGGCCAGATTTACGAGTTTTCTCGTAGGCTCTGGTAATTGTAGTGTTAATTATTCTGTAATAATATAATAGTGCACAAAATGGCCAAACTATTCCAAATACCATAGCTGCTTTAGCATTGTTACCCTTAGTGCAAAACTCAGAGAATTTAACGGATTGTATCTGTTTGTGATATCACAGCTGCACAGCAACTGATCGGAATGCTCTACAGTGGGCTGTGTCATAAGATTATCGGATACAGCTTCCAGCCCTGGAGGACATTTATAGCACATGCAGCCTCAGAAAAGCATCTGCATGGATTCCACTAACCCATGCCACAGTCTATTTGGACTTCTCCTATCCTGCAAACACTTCAGAGCCTTTCCTGCACAGACCTCAAGGCTCAGAAACAGTTTCCCAAGAGCTATAAACACACTTACTCAGTACATCAAGTGCTCCTGGTAGAGCTGTTTGTAGTTGTAATTACAATTACAGTTACCTCGTTGTAAACTTGCACCAAAACTGTAATATTGCACAACCTGAGCCACTTTCTGAACCATTTGAGTTTTCTGCACTAAATGTACATCTATATTGTACTTAAGCTACCATATTGTATATGTTTCATTGTTTTATATTTTTCACTATTTTATATTTTTATCATTTTATAGGAAAATTTAGTTTATGGAGGAGTTGTATATTGAATCGCATTCTACCGTACAATGACAATAAATGGAATTCAATTCAATACAAGAAAGTGCAAATTTACAGATGATGATGACTGGTTTCTAAGTTGATTTAGATTTCCGAGAGCTATCCTCTCGGAGCTGTGTGCTGTAAGAATACTATATACTTGATAGGTATATATATTACATTTTACAGATAAGTTGTTAACTTCATTTAATGTACACTGTTAATAATTAAACATGTGGGGGCATGGTGCCTCACAGTAAGGGAATCACCTCATAGGTATCCCCTGCCTGGAGGTTTTATGTTTTCCAAGTGGGTTTCCTCCGCATGCTTCAGTTTCCTTCTAAGACATGCAGGTTAGGGTATTTGGCAATGCTAAATTGATGCGACTACTGTATGTGTTTGCTTGTATTCAGCCTACGATGAACTGGCACTCTGTCCAGGGATTGTTCTTGCTAGGACTGGCGCAACCTTGGATGGATGGATGGAATAATTAAACATGTATAACAAATATTTTTCAATGTTCCGTAAAAGTTTTGAAGAATCTACGTTCTAAGCTTACAGCTGGTTTTACATTTATTACAGACAATTATTGTGTGGTGACTGGTTACGTGGAGAAAGATAATGGAAGGACAGGAACTGAGAGTTGGTACATTTGACAGACACAGTACTGCTGTAATAAATTATTCCATCCAGAGCTGTGCACATTTTTGCACGCAGAAGTCAAGGAACAATCCCTGGATGGGGTGCCAGCTCATCGCTGCTGTTACACCACTGTGCCCCCACACATTTAATACATACTTTAATGAATTTTATCATGAAAATGATACCAAGTATATATCTTAGTATTTTAAAATGTTTTCAGAGCTGTAATATCATGAATGTAATGTATTCTGTGTGGTGATCATTTCCTGCATGCTCCTCTTGGAGTAAGATCAAGCCTGTTTAAGAAGCGCATAGCGATTAATGACTAGGTCTGGGAACTTAGAATACGAAGCATTTAATGCGCTTGTGGTATAGCGGGTCTGTGGCTCAGAAAAAGGTGGCCATTTTTAATAATTAAATAAATAATTGGCGGGCCTTTCACCATGTTAAAGGAAAAATAAGGCCAATCGGAAAGAAAGAGGGGGATCACCTTGTAACGGCCGACCCCTTGTTTCCAGCCGGCA
Organism: Polypterus senegalus; assembly: GCF_016835505.1. Taxonomy (NCBI): domain Eukaryota; kingdom Metazoa; phylum Chordata; class Cladistia; order Polypteriformes; family Polypteridae; genus Polypterus; species Polypterus senegalus. Next base: position 210,051,973 of record NC_053156.1, on the reverse strand, counting down.
GCTACACCTCCAAGACCTGTGGCCTGGATAATTTAATGAGAAACCTTTCCTGTCAAGCCGTACTCCTACACAGATAAACTTTCCCCACAATCGACGGTTTGAAATGCAAAGACACAGTAGGCAGAATGTAAAATTAAACAGGAATAAATGTATTAGATGAGACAAGACACGCCACGAGACAAATGCACACCCAAATATTCCTCCACCCCAACAATCCCAAAGCAAAACTGAAAATATATATACAAATCCCCTCCCTTGTCCACGTAACATATAACACACACCACACAAACGACAAATGACTAGCAAACAGAATGATCGTGAACTTGAGTCCGAACGTGAATAAATGTCCTGAATACGGATACTGATTAGCGGCAATTGTAGTGTTTGTATTTCCCGGCATTTGGAACAACCTCACCGTGATTCCTCGGCGTGTGGCGAATGATGATTCGACCCCGGGGTCTTCAGCGGCAAGCAGGTTGAAAGGCAGTCCGGATGAATGAAAAACAAACTGGATTAAAGCGCAATGAAAATGATTCAGCAGGCAGGTTGTATTCGTGAATGCGGTATTGGTTCTCCTCTTTCTCTCTCTCTCGTGCTAGTTCTCCTTTCGTCTCCTTCTTTTCTCCTTAAATAGTGACGGCAGTAATTGATTAATTGATACACAGGTGCTTTCCAGATTAGTGGTTGTGAACTCCTCCCATCATCCGTCCTCCTTTACGGGGACAACATTAACTGATACACATACACGCAGTCAATGGGACAATGAAACGAGACACACACAGAACTGACATTTAAACACTAACTATGTGGCACCGCTACAACCTTTTATGAAAAAAGAAAAGGAAGGAGGTTACGAAAAGAATGGGGAAGAAGGCAAGAGACAGAGAGATCCAGGGAAAGTAAGCAAATGAGAGGCACAAAAGGCTGGCAGCTGGGAGGAAAGTCCCTAGTGGAGTGTGTGAATGGAGTCTGCTGATGGCCAATTCAGGAGTGACAGAAACACTGCTTGGTCAGAGTGACTCACTGAAGAGAGGCAGCGCTGTTGCAAGGGATGAGAGGCATTCTGCGGGTGGTGCCATGGACCACAGGGGCACAAGTCTGACAGCAGGAGTCGGAGGCTTGATTGGGTGCCCTGCTGGGAGCCAGAGAGGGCTACAAGAGGCCCTCTAGCCAAGGAGCAGCGTGTAAGAGTGGCTGAACTACAGATTAGATGTCACCTTGGCTGCAAAGACCTGTTAGCATTAAGCTATGGGGATGGCAGTTTTTAAGAAGTGCAGCAGGCTCATGGGTTTTAAGGACAGTTTCCTGCCAAGTTTTAACCTCATTTTATTATTTATTTATTTGATTGTTTTGATCCCCACTGAACACCTTATTTTATGGTTTATTTATTCATTGGCCTTTGCACTGTACCACTTTTGCTGGTTTGTTTTAAATAAAAGCACTGGACACTTTTTACAACTTCCCCTTGCTTAGTGTGGTGTCCTCATTTGCCTGGGTCATCTGGTCATGACTATCAACGGTGTTGGGCTCAAGAGGCTACTGGTGGGATCCGATAGCATGGAACCAACCCACACCATCACAGTGCTACTTATGTTACGATGGGGTCTGAGAAACTCTAGTCAATTAAACACCAATTTTAACATGAAGTTTACATTGTTCTACTTTAATGACAAAATAAACTATGAGATTAAAATGGAAATTTTGAGAATAAAGTTGATATTTCATCTTTAATCTCAATATAGACCTTTATTTCTTCACTGTGTCCTTATTTTGTTTTCTTCTCTGTAGCCTTAATATGCTTTCATATGACACTCAGACACTTGATTTTCACATTAACTTTTTTGTTTCGGGCACTATGTGACTTTAAGAACTTGAACTTTTAAGTGCCACTCTATCCATTTCCTTTTGTTGCTCATACCATAGCCTAAGCCACAACAGTGCATTTTTCCTTGCCTCCACTTCACTGAGAACGGCCTCCATTTCCCATTCGCTGAAATTCTTCTGTTTTACATGTGCTTTTCCCATTGTCTTGTAACAAAACACTAAGCGGAAGCGGCTATTTATATTGATTTGCACATTCAAATATGAAAATTCAGGGATGAGTCGGGATGGGGCTATAGGCGCATGCATATGTGTTAAAATTCACTTAGATTGGGATTTATCCAGGGAAAGTGCATGGAACTTTGCTTACGCAGTTTTATGCATCTGAATTTTTTTTGAGTATGCAAATTTCTTTATTTGTCCATACGCCATGTTTTAGTGTGAATTCTACACATGGCATTATACATGAGGCCCCTGGAGCGGAGAAGTCGTGTTTATAGAGGGGATCTGGACCTGCTGATTCACTTTTGGAGGAGCAAAAAAGATCGAGAGTATAACCAGAGTGAAAGGAATAGCCCATTAAGGAATGTACTTTGGAGACAATGCAGCAACGGGAGTAGTGTGTGAAAGTTGCTGTTGTCTTTGCCCTATATCCCTTAATGTCCCATGTGGTGGAAGTGCTGTAATGGTTCTGTATGAAAGTTGGTAACAGGTGGAGCTTATCCCAGAAGAGAAACCGTTTCAGATGCACTGACCTTAAAATGAAAACACCTCCTGGTGGTCACTACTATTCTTATGTTTTTATCTAATGGGAATTTATTTATGATTTTAAAATTGATGTATTTATTTGAACTGCATTCAAGCATTGAGCATCTATCTATATCTCATTACTTGTATCACTTGCTCTCTCATCTTTCTTTTATGAAGATCAATGCCTCAGGTACAGAAAGACTTTGACTTTGGCGGCTGGTCTGGGTTATCACAAGATACACTGTAAAATGGCCACACAGAATTTAAATACAGTGATCCCCCGCCTATCGTGGATCCAGACCCATCAGCGATAGGTGAAAATTGGTGATACAGAAAGACCATATAAATAAACATTTTTTTATAGTTTAAGCCTTAAAATACCCCTCCCACACGCTTTAAACCCATGTAAATTTATTAAAACACACTTTGTAAACACATATGATATGTGGATGTCGGGATAAGGATATGAGTAACATTTCTATATTATAAAAAAAAATCTTGGCAGGGAGACCAGGGAGACGAGACGTGATCATCTTGGAAGACAATTTGATGTCCCACGAGATGAGGCAGTAAGACAGAAGGATAGTTGCTATACAGGCTTTTAAATGATCGAGGTGCAGAGCGACAAGCAGAACATGCACCTTGGCAGAAGCAGCACAAAGCCGGTAGCTGATCCGTCCACTTCTCCTTAGCGCGTGTTCAGCTCCCCCCTTTCACAACGCAAGCGGTGGGGGGTGTTTAATGGGGCATTGAGCAAAGGGATCAAGACCAGGGGCCTCATGCATAACACCCTGTGTAGAACTCACACTATAACATGACATAAGCACAAAAGTGGAAATGTACTTAGGCACAAAAAAATACAGATGCATAAATCTGTGCGTTTGCCCACTTCCACGTTCTTCTGCTACATAAATCCCAGTCAGCGTTGAAATTAACACATGTGCACGTGCCTGCTGTCCTGCCCTGTCTCCTCCCAGAATTGCAAATATATTGCATTAATTGTATGTAAATTAATATAAATAGCCCTTAAGCTAAGTGTTATGTGAAAAGACAATTTCAAAACCATAAGGAAAAATAGAACAATTTCAGCATATACCAAGTGGAGGCAAGGAAAAACGTACTGTTTGTTGGTTTAAACAATGGTATAAACAAGAAAAGGAAGTTGATCGAGTGACATAGCATGTCGGAGAAACTCGAAAGCTCAAGATTACAAAGTCGCACAGTGCCCGAAATAAAAAAAAAAAGTTGTCAGATATCAAATTCGCAGTGAAAAGCCGAGTCGTAGCCCACCATCTGAGTTTCATATGAAAGCTTATTAGGGTACAGAGAAAAAAAAATAGGTACACAGTGGGAAAAAAGCAAGAAATGTCAACTTTAAACTCGAAATTTCCACTTTAATCACATACTTTATTTCGCCATTAAAGTAGAACATCATAAACTTCATCTTAAAATCGTTTAATTTACTAGTTTCTCAAATCCCATCATAACTAAAGTAGTACATTTAATGCTTTGTTTTGTATTTGATGTTCTATGTGCTCTATTTGTGTGAATCACTATGTGCTTCCATGCTTTGTCTTCCTCTGAAAGGACACAGACTCCATTACATTCATAACTTTTACAGCTCTGTGAATAATTAAAATGCTGAGATGTATACTTGATATAAATTTCATAATGATAGGAGTTAAAGCATGTTATTAAACATGGGAACATGGTGGCGCAGTGATTGTGCACGACCTTCGATGAAATAATTTATTGCAGCAGTACTGTCTCTTTCAAACGTACTAATCCCCAATTCCTGTCCTTCCTTTTCTTTCTCCAAGTAACCAATCGCCACACAATCAGCTCTGTAATAGACGTTAAGCCATCTGTAAGCTTATAACGCTGATTCTTCAAAACTTGAGCGCGAAGCAGGAACAACCCATAAACGGACCGCAAGATCCTTGCTAGTGTAGCGACACCATGTCCTTTAATTTTTAACAATATAGATTATTTAAATGAAGTTAAAGTTTGATCTGTATAATATAATAAACATATTTTGCTGCATTTCATCTTAAAAATGATGTCATCATATGCAAATACACGCTTTATAAAGTGGCTCAGGTTGTGCAATATTATAACTGTAGTGAAAGTTTACAGTGAGGTGATTGTACAAATAAGTACAAACAGTTCTACAAGGAGCAGTTGATGGAGTGATTGAGTGTGTTTAGAGCTCTTGGGATGAAACTGATTCTGAACCGCGAGGTCCGTACAGGAAAGGTTTTGACGCGTTTGCCGTGTGAGAAGCAGTTCAAATAGGCAGCATGGCTGAGGCAGTGTGTGCTTGATGCTGTATACCGATAATTCTCTTTCCGATCAGCTGCTCTGAGTGGTGCAGTGAGAGTAATATGGAAAAAAGGTGATTCGCTGTGGCAACCCCTAATAGGAGCAGCTGTAAGAAGAAAAAGAAGGTGCAGTGAGAGTAACAACACTAAAGCAGCTATGGTATTTGGAATAGTTTGACCATTCTGTGGACCATTATATTGTTACAGGTTAATTACAATCAGATGTATTAAACTAATAAACAATATGTGGTTAATTTCAGTGTATTTAAAAAGCCATGTCAGTAATGTGGATCTGAAAAAGAAAGATAAATCACACAGGAGCAGTAGCACTGCTTTGATGCTGGGTGCCACCATTTGCATACGCCAGGGTATGAGCTAACGTGGAAATGTGCGTGGCTTTACGTCAAGTTTAGGTTTTATACATTGCAATTTGAACGTGGAAACGTTCTTAACACTAGAATTACCAGAGCCTACGAAAAAACTCGTAAATCCGTCCCACCTTAAATCGCTTCTTAAAATCGTTCACAGCTCTCTACCAGCATCTTTTGTCATCTAAATGTGCTGATAAAATCAGGCTGCAAGCAGCCGGCTATTCCATCCCTTCACCGACTTAGAACGTGCACGAGCCCAAACACACCCCACCCCCTGCATCGTGAATGCGGCTGAGATAATAAAACTGACTAAAAAAAAAAACAAACCTAAACTTTACAAGTATCATAAATTACACTGGCTGTTACAGACTGAAATCAAATGTATGTTATTATTCTAAAATAGTAAGACTAAGAGCAGTTTACTTCTCAAAACAGAGTGGTGCAGGATCAAACTCGCAACCTTTTGATTCCCAGTCAGCAGCTGATTCTATTGCGCCACAGAGGCAGTCATAATAAACGGGTGTCTGTTGCATGTTAAAGTGGCTTTTTGTTTCTGCAGTTATATTTTTGAATAAAAGCGCAATTGTTGTGTTAGATTTGTACCTTATGTGAAAGTATTTCTTTGATACTTCAGGCTTCATATATTATAGTATATGCCTACATTTTGTCATCTACTACTAGAATATAAAAAATGTTTCTGTTTTAACAATGTGTTTACACAGATTACTGTAGAAACGGAACTGCATGAAATGCGTGTGTTCCAAACAACGATCTATTATTTCCACTCTAAAACTCCACTTCACTCCCAGAAAATAAATCAAGGCATGAGCTGGGAGAAGTTTGTGCACATTCTAAGTCGATGGGGGGATGGAATAGCCGACTGCTTGCAGCCTGATTTTATCAGCACATTTATTTGACAAAAGACACTGGTGGAGAGCTGTGAACGATTTTAAGAAGCAATTTAAGGTGGGATGGATTTACGAGTTTTTTCGTAGGCTCTGGTAATTCTAGTGTTAAGCAACATTTCTGTGTGTACGCACCATTTATACATGAGGCCCCAGATCATCTCAGAGAGACACTTTGATGACACATGAGACTAGATATATTTTGCACGTAACACCCTACTTACAAACAATTTAAAACAAGTTCACGGACATCTAACTTAGCAGTCGTTGGAATGCTTTTGGCAGACACACTTCAGGTGCTCCAAGCTCTTAAAACAATGACAAGCAGAACACGCAGCTTGCCAACAGAAGTTGCAGCAAGCCAGCAGATGATCCGAGCACATCTCCTTAGCATGCGTTCAGCCTGCTGTACAGGCTTTTAAATGATTGACGCAAAGCGCGACAAGCAGAACACACAGCTGGCCAGTATCAGCAGCAAGACAGCAGCTGAACCGATGGCATCTCTTTAGCGTGCGTTCAGACCCCCCATTCACAACACGATCAGCGTTATAAGTCCCGCGAGAAAGAGATTTAACCATGCCTGGGGCAGGAAATAAAGGACAAATTTTTTTTTTTAAAAAAGTTTTAAAGTAAAAATGGAAATAATGCATATGTAACAATTCCAATGAAAATAACAATCTTTATAAATTATTTATCCAGTAAACCTAGCAAGCAAGAGGCGGAGCCCCCTAGTAATAATAATAATAATAATAATAAATACGTGATATAGCGGGGGCGCGATAGCTAAACCGCAATATAGCAGGGGATCACTGTACTATTATATGATCATCCATATTAAGTTTAAGCAAGGTTGGTAAATAAACTACTATGTAGATTGTACATCATACAGTTCTGAAACATTCTATTTAATGAAGTTGTGTTGAATTTTTTTATTGTTATTATTTCAATAGATTTAATCAATTTGAACCAACTAATTTTGACTCTGCCATCCATTATTATTTCACAGTGCAATAAAGTTATATTGAATGTAGTATCAAAAGCTTTGTTTCTAAGGTGCACCACACAATGAAAGACATACATATAACACTAATTCCAAATTAGATACCCTTAAAGCTGCTCCCCCATCCAAGCTACTCTCACTGACAAGTGATGTATAGAAATCCATTTATTGTTTTTGCCAAGAAACCTTATCTCCACTGTTGGGGGAACCATCCTTCTTAAAGAGACATTTCTGACAAGAATGAGAAGTAAACTGACATTAGAATAATGACTTTTTTCTTTTTTTAGGAAAACCATTAAAAAAAAGATTTGGTATTGTTAAGAAGTAGCCAAAAATGGGATAGTTTAAGGAACTGAAATACATTAATTAATAGAACTTGATGAGAACAATATAACAGTCAAAATGGTACAACTATCACATAGTATGTATTTTTAAATTGCTCCAGTAAAAAAAAAACTAATTAAACATAAATGAATGGCTTACTGCAAACATCTTTATTATTTACCTCATTGTTCATCGACATTTGGTTTTAATTCTTTCTTTTTAAAGTATCTGGACATTTTTTAGTACTGTATAGTAGTATAAATAAAAATGTATAATATATATTGCAGCATGGAGGTCCCCAGAAGACCAGCAGGGCATCATCATGGAGTTTTTATGCACCGCCCTGCTGGATGCCATGGGGGCCATGAGAGGGAGCTGCAGGGAGGACCGAAGAGTTCTTCGTGCCCTATGACCCGGAAATTCGTCATAGGAAGAGCGACGGGCTTCGGGTGAGAAAGGACTATTTACCCTGACCCGGAAGGAATAAGGACTTGTGGACTGTTGGGCAGGAACACCTCCGGGTCAGGGAGTATAAAAGGATCATGGGAACTCCCAGACAATGAGCTGAGTTGGGAGGCAGGGTGGCTAAGCGTCTGGGAGACTGGAAGATTTGGTTATTGGTTATTTGAGTATTGTTTGTTTATTGGGAATTGTGGAGAAGAGCGTGCTTTGTGCACATTATTATAATAATAAATAATAATTGGACTTTTATCTGGTGTCTGACGTGGTGTCTGAGGGTACAAGGGTGCGAGCAAAACCCTAATCGGTCACAATATATACAGTATATATACATATATATTAATATCTAAATATATATTAATATATAAATATATATTTAGTATAGTTTAATATAAACTAAGCTACAGAGTGTTCTCTTAAATCTTGACAAACAGGTTTTTACAATACAAGTTCAGCCATAATTATTGACTTTCTTCTTCCAGTTTGTTAACTGTTATGTTTATGTTTCTTTAGGAAACATTTTTTATTTCATTGCATTTTCCTATTTATGCCCACCTATTCCTTGTTAAAATTAAGAAAATGTTTTTACTTTTGTGTTTTCAGCATTGCAATGCAATTCTCTGCTACTAGGAGACAGCTTATATTTGATAGCTACTCACACTGACCACATACTGTAGGATCATTTGAAAAGCAGGTTCTAACAGATTGGGCAGTAGAGTCTCATTTTTAGGTTTGTTTGCTGTGTAAATCAGGACCTTATAGGAATCATTATTTGCTACTTCATTTGATTCTTGTGCCTGTTAAAATCAACATTGAATGGTTTTCATTCTCACATGCCAGCTAAGTGTTGACTCTTGACTGATTCAGACTAGGTACTGGGCCTAAAGAGAGAATATGTTCGTTTTGAATGCAAGCCACAAGACCAAGAAATGAAGAATCCTTTAGAGAAGATGGAAGTGTAAGTCAATGGGTATTAGTAGGAGTCAGTTACCAAGAGAAGAATGTGGTAAACCAAGCAAGTATTAGCAAAATGAAATCCAAATATAAAAGTTTAAAGAAGGCAAGCAAGAGGTCCAAACAATAATTAATCCTGTTTTCAATAACTTCAATAAGACAATCTTTCAGAGCTTAGATATACTGTACAGTGCAATTCCCCATTATCTTAAACTGCATTGTTACAATGACATCATGTATCACATTGCTGGAAGATAATGCACGTTTCAAATAAAAATAAATTGTAGACTGAAAGGGCATGAAAGGTATTTTTTTGAGATTTCTATAACTGATCATGAATATGGTGGAACACCATGTAACAGTCGTGAAAACATTTAGATTCATACCATTTGAAGATGATAATTTGTTTATTTTATACAGCTTTGGCCCAGCATGCACAATAATAAACAGCTCAATGAATCAATAAATATTAAAGATACTGTGTAATAAAAGAAAATAAAGTATATATTCAAAAAATAAAGATGGATAAAGAACAAATATTAAACAAACAATACATACACAAAACCCCTCCCCAATTTCGGGACAGCACATACATCCAGATAGAAAGTGTAATCCGTGGTGGCTGTAGTTGTAATCCAATAATGTGAGTGATGAATAGAAACAAATAGAGTTGATTGCAATTCCCTATGTATCTTTTTGGCTCCTTTTAAGAAAGCCCACTTAATTATTTTTTTCCCAGCTGCTGGGAGCTTTATTCTATATTAAGTAGTGCTGCAACAACCAATTGAATAACTTTATAGGAAAGGTTGGCTTTACAATCAGAACTTAACCTTTTGACTAGAAAAGAACCAGGAGAACTCTGGTTTAAATCATATCACCATCATTATGAACATGTAGATAATGCCACATAAACAGGACATACACAAAAGGCATTATGCAGTAAAGAAGGAAATAGAATTACAAAACACAAAGATATACCTAACAGAGTTAAGAAGTTTAAAGAAAGTGAAGATCAAGCCAGGAACTTCCTTGACAAAATTCAAAAACTGCAGCTCAATACCCTATGTATGGAAGAGCTTGATAAAGCTCTGAAGGTCTGTGCAATAAGTTTATGGCATCTTGAAGCAGGAAAGCTATGGGCCCAGACAGCAATTATAGAACATAGTGGGCATTGCTCATTCTCTAGTTGAGCTGAATTGAACTATTCAGAGTTGCGCTGACTCATTTGCACAGGCTCCTTCAAACAAACAAGCTACAAAATGCTAACTGCATTTATCTCTTCTATCTATTTTGGGTGTGGCTAAAGTTTGAAAATCTCTTCTCTTTGGGGAAGCCAAAAAGCAGACATTTTGGAGAGCTGAAAGTTGACAAGCCACTCTCTTTGGAATGAGAAGTCACTCACTGTCTGTGGAGCAAAGAGCTCATACACTTTCTTGGTCCTGGAAGCTACTCTCCCTTGATCCTTGGTTCGGGATGCCCTGAACTAGCTCTGCCAAGCTAAGCTCAGTGCTAGTGACTGAGCCCAGTCTGAGAAGACTAAGAAGCAGCTATTACTTCAAAAAGGGAACTTCAGCAGCTTGTGCCAGAAAGATTAACGCTTTTCCCTATGAAGCTGTAGAGGGCACAGCGATGAGTCTAACAGTGAGCTGAGAAAGGCAGGATCACAGAACACCACATACAAAAGACCATATAGCAGAGAGAAAGAGTGAACCACAGTGCAAGAAAAGCCTGTCACCGGAACCCTGAGAAACAACAGCAACAACTATAAAATATCAGAGCACATCCTTAAAGACTTGGAATCGTAAAACTATTTATTCTTGTCAAGATAAATTAGACTTCTAAATAACCAGTAAACAGGCAGCCTCATCTGTGTTATATATGTTTGTCTGACTCATCTGTCCTGCATCCTCTCTTTTATATCAATATATATACAGTTATCATGTTTCTATAATCCTTTTGTTTATCAATAAATTGTATTACACTGTTTCATAAATTAGTGTGCTTCAATTATCTTGATATAAATCTAACAGGGCGGCAAGGTGGCGCAGTGTTAGTGCTGCTGCCTTGCAATTAGGAGACCCGGGTTCGCTTCCTGGGTCCTCCCTGCGTGGAGTTTGCATGTTCTCCCTGTGCCTGTGTGGGTTTTCTCCAGAACATGAAAACTCCATACAGGGAGCACCTGGGGTGCAAACTCTGGTCTTCCTGTTGCAAGAAAGCAGCAGCACTGTGCCACTGTAATATCACACAAATTAAAATTAAATTATTAAAAAGCAGATACTTAATATCCAATCTTTGATGTTCATTTAATGTAATATTTTCTCTCATGTCAAATGATTTGTAGACTTGTAGATGTCAATTTAACTGTCCATTCTGTCAACCTACTTTGCCTATCCAATAAGCAGTGGTTGCAAGATAGGATCAAACCCTAGATCAGGGGTTCTCAACGTCGGTCCTCTGTGGCTGCAGGTTTTTGTTCCAACCAGATTCCTAATCAGTGACAACACCTTATAGTACTGATCTCATTTAATTAGCTGTTTTTTTTTCTTTTATTTGACATTCAGAAAAGCATAGCAGCATGATTTTTACATTTATAAGACATTTATAAATATTTCTGTTTATTCTATAGATTTAAATGCTTAACTCTCTTTTGTTGATTTCATTATACTTTGCCCTTTCTCTGTGCAGTTTTCCCCCTTCATTGTATCTTAATAATGACAACTTAAAACGAGCAGAGCAGACACACAGGCAAACAACACTGAATAATCAAAGGCTGCATCTACTTTAGAGTCAGACCCACTAATTAGTAAATGATGGATTAATTAAACAATTAGAACACCTAGAAAAGTAGAATGAAAATCAAGATGAAAATACTTTACTTTACATTATTCCTATATAACTGCTTGGTACATTTTAATATTTTTTTTTAGCAAACTTAGTTTTCTAATTAATATATTGTTCCCTAAACACAGAACTTGGGAAATATCAGTTCACTTAATTAGTCCAGGAGATGGTTGGAACAAAAACCTGCAGCGACAGGGGGTCCCCAGGACCGACATTGAGAACCCCTGCCCTAGATGAACTCCTGTCAATGAGGGCACAAGAAAGCTCACTTACAATTAGCCATATAGCTTTGTAAAAATAATTTCTGCTCTAACTTTTTAAATTATAACGACATTCAAAAAAGGACAGCTTCTGTTTAATGGAGAGTTTTGTCATTTATATACAGTAAAATGTAGCCAGTTTTGTCAACAAGGGAGAAAGACCACTTTCTAATTTTTTTACATACACTTTTCCATTGCTTGTATTTCAGAATGAAAGACAGCATAAACCCATCTATTTGGAAAAAGGTGCATTAGATAAGAAATCAATGACACTTTTTTATTTGTTTACTAAAGACATGCCTAAAATCAATATAACAACCTGAAATGTACGGGACCATGGCTAGTGTGAAACATCTGAGAAAACAAGCTTTAAAGCAGCTGGTTTTACAAGAAATGTTTTCACCCCTTTACAGTTTATTTTTAGGTCCTGTTTCTTTAATCAGCAGAACACAAGAATGATTGGAAGGTTTGCAGATTTAATTTAAAAAAAAAATAGTTTATTTGTGCAGTACTGTCTGTTAATTTAAAAATCACGATTACTTGTTCATTTAACCAAGACCCAGTTTTTCTTCTACCAACACCTTAACTTTAATGGAACTTTTAACCCCAGTTAACTCTAAGCCAAGTGCGTCTGCTAGAGCAGAGTTGCTGTTATTGTTATACGTAAATCAATGAAAGTTTTCCATTGTAGAACGCAAGATACTACAAGGCAAAAAAAAACAACTGTTAACATTGCTTTTTAACATTACTATTTAAAGGAATACTCCACCCAAAAATATTTTTTTAAGTGTTAACTTACCCCGTGTGGTTTTTAGTAAGGGGTGAGAAAAATGCAGAACAGAGCTAACATAGCTTATGCTTTAATATAATGCAACAGTGGCTAGTGCTGTAGAACAGCAAACAATATCAAAGTGTCCATGAAAAAAATTCCTTATATTACCTGTGAGGCATAGTCCACATCAAGTCATCCAGTCGTATATTGAAAATGTGCAAAATACATGCATTTTCTTATAAAATACTGTTAAATTGATTACTCTGATAAAACAAAATTAGCCCACAATTCATGACCCTTTCAGACAGGTTTATGCTTTTGAATTGAAGATCTGCCTCTCCTCCCACACATTGGTCAAAAATCTTGTCTTCAATTTAAAAGTATAACCAAATATGGCATATGCGTGTGTTTTTATTAATGTGTTATTCAACCAAAACTGACAAGATGTCAATATATGTGCATATGTTGTGGACAAAGTGTTGCTGAAGGGGATTTACTAGCAGCATGCATTTGCCGCTCTGCTCATTCTTTCTTTGCATGAGCATTTTTTGTTGGTGTGCATTTGTTTGCACCTACACTTATGTCATGCCACCAGCAAATACTCATTCACCCATGCACAGGGGGCAGCAAAATATTTCTCTTCCCAGGGAGATATTTCTCAAAACTTGCTGCAAAAAATGCAAGCTAATGAATGAGCTTATCTACAAATCTGTCCCACAGGATTTTCCCATATTATGTAGCCTTATTACTTTTTTAGGATTAATTTTCTGAAAATCTTTTACAAGTCAACATGATAAATCTGTTTTTTGGAATCCTTTGATTCAGTCTGTTTACATTTTGGACTGTTTTAATTTGTTGTTGTGATTTCGTATGTGCTGACTGTATGGGACAGCAGACGAATTTCATTAGTAAAGGAATTTGGAGATGAATTGTAACCAAGGAAACAAGTGGTGAGCCATAACCAAGGGAGTCACAAGATGAATAAACAAGGGTCAAGATGTGTGACAAAAACTATATTTAAACCAGTAAGCGCTCACATAACCCCAGCCAAAAAGTAAATCCTAAATCATACTTGAAATGCAAACAACAAATGGATTAAAGTTTTAAGGTTTGGGTTTGATCAAATCAGAAACTTCTCAAAATGACGGCACCCATAATAAAAGCAAAATGACATCATGGGAGAATTTATAAAAAAAAAAAATCTGAAAAAAAGAGTCTATTCACAGTTTACATTACCAATACATTAGTGGAAACATTTTGGTTTTTTTGGATGGTCATTATTGTTTTTTGACAGTTATTCCATTTTTTGTGACCATGTTGTTTAAGGCCTCTATGTCCATTTCTGGTCGTGTGAATTTGGAGTCATATGTTGTACTGGATGATTATTATTGTCACCTGACATTAAAACACTGAATCTCATTCCCTTTGGCTCTCATTTGATAGATTAGTGGAAGCTATAAGGCAACTCTAAGACAAGATTTTGGTTTTAGAACATTTTTGCTGTTTTCTTGACTTTGAGTTTAGTTTTTGTTTTGACTCTTACAATTGGTTTGCAGTTATTTGTTTATGTTTCTGACCATTGCATTTGCTTTGACTATGAGTCTGCCAGGTTCAATATATTTCTTCCATCTCCTGATATTTTCTCTAGCTCTGTATTCCTCTGATCCCCTGCTCTTTGCCGAACACAAGTCAAAAAGCTGAATAGACGCTAAAGAAAAAAAAATGCTTCCTCTACTGTATTGTTGCTTGTTTCAGCATTCCAGAAGAGGGCAGAAGAGGTCTTCCACTTCCTAAATCAAAAACAGTTTCTTTTGATAAAGTTGCCTGACTTTATGATGAACTGTAAAGTTCTGTTAGACCGACAACATTGTTGCACACTGCTAACAATTACTTTTTAAACTTGCCACCTCTTGTCATTTCTTTAGTCTGGCATTGAAATTACTTAGTGCTGCTGATGGCTTATTGGCTGGAAGAAACTCACTCAGTGATACTCTGACCTGGTTAGAGAAGACCCACCAATATTTAATAACCCAGGGGGTTACTACTGTGGAAAGAAATTACTGAAGGCCTCAGCTATCTATATAAAATGATTGAAGGAGATACTGTAGAAAACAGATTCCAGAGAAGAAGCAACTGTAGGCAGAATCCAACAAGATTAGGTTTGTGGCTAATTTATTAGACACACAACCTTAATTCAAACCATATAAACTAGATTGTATGTTATCAATTCAATGAATTATTTGAACTAAAATGTTTATAATATTTCATTTTGTACTGCACATTCAGCTTATATGGATTGTGTCTGACAGCTTCACTTCTAAATAAACAGCTATTAGATTTACAATTTGCCTACATAGCATGGATATCAAAAAATATGTGTTAGTAATCCTAGGAATGTCTGAATGTGCATTATTTTGAGTGTTGAGATAATAAACAAATTGATTTTTTTTTAGATCGATATAGTTTATTTATCTTTGAACAACAGGGATAATATATTATCTCACACACAACAAAAATGGCTTGATGAATGTGTATTTTATGCTTACATTATACTGGAGAAAAAAATGATCCAACTATGGATGAGAGCTATGTGCCAAAACTTTTGTGCACTCTCACTTCCTTTTAAAGTATCTCTGCTTTTTTGGTCACAGTTTAATTTATGTTTGCATTCCCAACTAAAGTAATATCACATTTAAAGATGAATAAGTCAAAATTCTAATTTTTGAACTGTTACGGGCCCCACTAGTGGGCCACAGCAACAGAAATGACGAAAATAGCAAATCCCGAAGTGTACATGAACTTCGCCTCCACCAGAGGATGAGCTATGTCAACAGGGTCTGGAACTGAACTCCACTGGCCCTCAATGGTGACGTAATCCAGGTTTTTGGCCCTGTGGAATAGGTAAAGTGGAGCAGCAATGAGAGCACACCGCTTTCAGTTTGTTGTCCAAGTTGCGTCTTAGGGGTGGGCCGAAGTTCGTCCCTTTACTGCATGCAACCCTGACAGAACCACTTCAGTGTGAAACACTTTCCTACCAATTACTGCTCATGCCACAGTCAGTTTTCATGGTCCAATCGACAACAGGGACCCTTTGTTTACCAAATAGTATTTACTTTTGGTGATTTATTACAATAATAAGAAAAACTATTCTGGCCACTCTTTTTTTCTTTTTTTTTTTTGAGTGCACCACACGCTCCCCTACAACAAAAGTGGCTCCCAACACTTGCTACCAAAGAACCAACTTAATTTTAACCGAAACCCCTATTATAACTCTCAATACAAATGCATAAGTACCTAATTCAAGTATACAATTAGAGAACATGGAACAATTATACAGCAGAACCCACATCGTCACATTTGGTGGCAGCGGTGGGATGAGCTAGTAGTGAGGCCAGAAGCAAGCAGGATTGGTGTCAGACTCTGACAACCCACGTACCCAAGCTGGAGGAGGACATTTTATGGACTGAGCTTTTTAAGAACATGTATTTATTTCTGGTTTTAATTGTCTTTTAGAAAATTCTTATTCTTTTAATGCCCTGTTTTTATGAAGGGGGCTTGGGTTGGTTTTATTGTGGGGATTGTTTTAGTGCTTTTATCATTTTAGTGCAGTGTAGAGTGTCCGAGCTGTGGACCTGAGCTCCAGGTGCACTGGGTTGGCAGTGGCGTGGAGCCTTCCCGTGCAACTGGAGTCTTATGGGAGGTGGAATGTGGTGTTATGGGTCCACAGCTCGCTGAGCAAAAGCCGATTTTTAAATAATCACTGCACTCGCGGCGGCTTAGCAAGGGGGCATTGGGCCATCTGCGGTGTGGGCGTTTCTCACCTAGTACACAGGTGAGGGACTGCCCACATCCGTGATTGTTCCCGTGGCTAATGTGCTGCAGCTGCTATGGCCCCTTGCTATATAAAAAGCGCGAGTCGGTTGTCAGAAAGATCAGAGAGAAAAAAAAGAGAACGAAAAGGAAGGAGGTTACAGGGAGCGAGGGAGCAAGTTGGTGCAAGAGAGAGACAGACACATGGAGCATGTGGGTGAGCGAGCGAACAAGCGCTCGTGGGCAGCTGCGAGGAAGCTTAGGGTGTTAGGCCGACGCCTAGGAGTCATAGTTGAAGTTGCTCCCGCTGAGCGATCAGGTGGCAGGAGTGACCAGAGAAAGGCGACTGGCCGCGGAAGGCCGGAAAGGCAGCGGGAGTCGGGAGGCTTGGTGGTGGATTCCCCAACGTAAGCGTCCTGGCCGTTGGAAATGAACTAAGTCTCGGGACTGGGATGAGTGCCAGACCGAAGCCAGGGATCAGGAGGTCTCCAGTCTCGTGTGGATGCATGTAGGAGAAAAGGGCAGCTGCAGAGAGAGCGTCTCGCCCATTGAAGGGCCCGTATGGGAGAAGCAGGTGAGATGCTAATGCTAACAGGAAAGAAGCACCGAGCTTGGCATTGTCATTTGTTTTAAAAAAACTGCTTCCTGTATGAACGTTTTAACCTCTGGTTTTAAGGATTGTTTTTTCTATTATTTTTACCTCCACGTTTTTCTTTTGATGGATTATTTATTTATGGAACTTTTGAATGAACTGCACTTTATGAACATTTTGTTTTGTGGACTGTTTTAATAAAAGCACTTCGCACTTTTTGAACCATCCCCTTGCTCAGTTGTTGCCTCCACTGTCTAGCTCATCTCGGTGACATTATCGACGGTGTTGGGTTCAAGGAAGGGCTCCGGAGTTGCCGAAGGTGTGGGCCGAAGTTCGTCCCTTTACTACATGCAACCCTGACAGAACCACTTCAGTGTGAAACACGTTCCTACCAATTACTGCTCATGCGACAGTCCGTTTTCATGGTCCAATCGACAACAGTGACCCTTTGTTTACCAAATAGTATTCACTTTTGGCGATTTATTACAATAATAAGAAAAACTATTGTGGCCACTCTTTTTTTTTTTTTTTTTGAGTGCGCCACAGAACCACCGATTGAACCACATACAGGATTGCGAGTGAACAAATTGAACTAAAACAAAGAAATGTTTAACTTTTAACTAATGTAAATATAGAGTAGCATGAGAAATTTACTCAATAATCGTGTGTGTTCCCAGTGAAGATTAGGCATTGGGATTGAAATATCCTGTGAAGCATCAAACGCCATGAGGAAATGACACATGATCAATTATCGAAAGGTTTGTGGGATTGGAGACCCCCCATGAAGCAACAGATGTAAGAGGAGCTGCTAAGCAACAGTC
The DNA here is from genome assembly GCF_016835505.1 of Polypterus senegalus. NCBI lineage: Eukaryota > Metazoa > Chordata > Cladistia > Polypteriformes > Polypteridae > Polypterus > Polypterus senegalus. The sequence goes on along the minus strand of NC_053156.1, from coordinate 210,033,972 downwards.
AACAAGCTTTGTCCTCAAATAACACCTGCACTGCAGCTCAATAAGAGATGCACCGCACAGTTAAAAATGGTGCCCTAATGCCAGAACTGCCATCAGAAGAGATGGACTGAGTGTAAGCAGCAGGTGTTGCATCCAAATCAGTCCCCAACTGGTAAAAATGTCAATCAAACCTCAACATCAGTGACATTTGACGATGAATGCCCAGAAATCAATACTGGATCTCACCCTTCGCCATGGATTATTGCCATATCCAAATTCCATTCTCTTAAAAACGTTGATTACCTTTACCAACGCTACACCTACAGCAAACAACCCCGAGACTACACATTTCTGTTGTTCTTTAACATGGGACAATTGTGTGGTAATGCTTAATTCTTCTGATATCATAGAACAGGAGCACTAACTAATAAATGACCTACAAATGATGGCACATTCCAAGATACCAATTGCACTACGATAATGTTGGACAACGCACTTCACTCAATTTTGGCAAATTCAGATACTGCCTTCCTCCTTGTCGCCCTACCTTGAAATGCCATCTTGCCTATTCAGTAGAAGGCAAAAGTAATTTTGATAGCTCATCAATATAATTGCAAAACACACACAACTACATTCACTCACACTTTTCTAAATTAGTAGTAACAGTTAATCCAACAAAAATGTCTTTGAGATATTGGAGGAAAACCAAGTACATGGATAAAACCTTTGTGGGCACATGCTCATTTTATACTAGTAGTGACTTAGTAGACAATGGAATTTTCAGCATCCTTATAACTTAGGTATAAATATAATGTGGATTCAAAATAAGCAATTTCACTAAAAATTAGATGTGGTGCTGTGAAAAAGCATTTGCCATCATTTAATTTCCTGTATTTCTGGTATATGTTAGCACAGTGAATTTGTGCACATTTAGGTTGGCTATACAGTAGATGCTTAAAGGCCTAAGGGAATAAAATACAAAAAAATAAGTGTGAAAAGTTAACCACCCATAGTAATCTAGTCCAATTAAAGTCATAGTTAGGGTCACAATTTAAAAACTTTGGTAATGTAGTGGCTGCTTAATGTGAAGAAGGGAAATGCAAGTGAGAAAAAGCACAGAATCTTTTCAAAGCCTGGGAGATGAACCAGACAGACCAAAGATTTAGAAACCTTCACCAAAAAGAAGGACTGTCAGACAAGTAAGGTGTGCATAGTAGCGCTACTTATTGGCACAAGATAGATAACTCAACATTCTGGAGTGATCAAATCGCTAAAAGTCTCAGATAAAGTTTCAAAACAGTCTGAAATTGCCTGTTGTTTAACTATATAGCAGAAGATGTCGACTATTAACATATATATTTTATTTCATTTAGAAATAAAATATTATAACAGAACATGACTCAATCACATGAGTGTAACATATATTCTCAAAATAATCCAAAGTCAACATTCAAACCGCACCCAACAAAGACAGCAATGCAAACAGAGAGTCCCATCTAAAAGAGATCTTTGTATAGGTTTAAACAGACTGTAGAATAAAATGGTTAAGCAAGGGTGAAGTTTGGAAAATGTTTTAACAAGATCCTTACAAAGCGAATTTGATTCTTTTTCCAATTTGAGATCATTTAGAACACTAATTGTTCTACCCATTTAAAATGGGTTGAATTATAAGTAGTAACTGTTCAACTAATTATTTAATCATTAACGATTGCAGTGCACCATGCAATGTCTCTGTTATATGCCAATTGGTATGGGGATCACTAAAGCAGTATTAATGTTTGTGATGTGTTATGTATTGGAATGACAAGTGCAGTGCATTTTATCACTAAAAATGTTTGTTATGCACCATCTATTGGGATGACAAAGACATAGCAACAAGACAGACATACTGACTCTTTTATTAAGGTGGATTATAGAAGGTGGATTGTTATTATCTGCGGTGTGTTGGCGCTCTGACCGGGGTTTGTTTCCTGCCTTGTGCCCTGTGTTGGCTGGTATTGGCTCCAGCAGACCCCCGTGACCCTGTAGTTAGAATATAGCGGGTTGGATAATGGATGGATGTATTGTTATTGTTACAGATGAGTAAAATAGTTCTTCATGCAAGTAGTGTAGTATACAATATTACAAAACAGATTACTTGTATAAGGTGGAGAACACACATCTAGTAGGTTACAGACAAAGTAATTTACAAAAGTATTATGGATTGATGTTAGCAGTTATTTTAAAATGAGTTCCTCAGTAAGGATAAAAAAGCATAGTTAGAAGCTGAATAAGAGTACATTTTTCTAAATGCTATAAAATATTACTTTACACACAGAAAACAATCAATGCATGAAGCCAGTTATTCTGCTTAGCAGTGGGTGGAAAATTGCATCATAGAGAGCCTTCACATTTCAATCAATGTTATAGTGGAATCCTTGGCTGAACAAATTCCATGAACCGTTCTCCCTTAATGTTCTTCCATATTTCAGCTCAAAAGAATGATCAATTCCTGGATCACAGAACAACACTGAGTGCCATTTCTGTTTTTCACTTTTTTCATTTTAGGCCTTATTAATAGTAAGAAATTCCATTAATTTTATTAGTCATAATAATAAAAAAAACTAGTTGAGTCAAAAAGAATAGCATAAAGCTATCAGAGATAACAATGTGACAGAAGGGAGGTCTGAGCAGGTACAGATTAAATATGATTTGTTGCACTTCTCAAAGGTGTCTACTAATTAACTCTTGTGTCTGTTCCATGGCCTAATGCAGACAAGTAGGCAAAAGGATAGGACATTATATAATTTGACTAATTACAGTAGCTCAGGATGAGATAAGACTGAATCAAGGATAAAAACCCCAGTGTTTTATAGATATTTGGTGAACACACAGTGAAGTCAGATGGAGGTAAGTTGGTTCAGTTTTATTACATTTAAATATACATAGCTGATATTCATTTTGTAGATTTAACCATTTAGTAATTATACTTTTGCACATAAAGTTCCTTTATTTTTTGGTGGTATCTGTAGTAAATCAGTATTAATAGAAGTCATTAAGTAATTATTTAAATATCCTTAATATATATTAAAATGTAATTTTAAGTAGATTAGGATCCAAAAATATTACAGTAATGATTGCTGGCAAAGTAAATAAAAGTATTAAATTGTTACAAAAAAGTATTACAGCAAATGTGAAAACAATAGGGATTTATGTTTAATGAGGGATCATTGTGACATTTTTAAATCATTATACCATGTAAGCAGTATGAATTTCTGACTAATGGCAAGTTTCACAAATCATTGTTAATGACAGCCTGCCTGAAGAGTCCTCTTTGTATTAGTAGTAAAAGCAAGTTATTTTCAGTAGAAATGTAAATATCAAATCAAAGTTTTAGTAATAGCTTAAAATAGTATTTAGGTGTTTTCCAGCACAGAATCCTCTTAAAATCACTTTATATGAATGCAGGGGAAGTAAATGCATTTTTTTTTTTAATTGTTAACAATGATTGGCTGCGGAATTTGGATAGAGAGTAGTCAATACCCAAGACACAATTGAATTAATGTTTATTATTACTAAGAAGTAGGAGGAACAGAATCAGCATATGAATTGATTTTATTTTTTTGCAGAGGTTGATTGAGTTAGTAATGGGAATGTCAAACGTTACTGTAGGTTGACTGTTTGCTGGCATATTTCTTTGAATCCTGTCATTCAGAAAAATAATTAAAATGTGTGGCTCACACATACTCTGTTTTATTTCTTTTATTATATTTCTAATATTTTAGTCAGACTCTATATTTCATGCAGCAAATAATAACATGCACTACTGTCCTGCAGTATGTGTAATTCAATTTAAAATGATGCTGCAAATTCAGTTCCATGCAGTTTTCTGATAAAATTGTCTACATTTTATTTTTTTGTATACACAGACATAGTAAAACAAAAATGGAGTCTGTACTTTAAATTTTACAGATCAATTAAATCTTCTTTTCTTTATCTTAGAATGTTCTATTTACCTTAAATGTGAATGATACAATGGAATCAAAATCATACTTTTTTACATTAGCTGATACAGTATATCACTGTGTACTGTTTCGATCAGTATTCATTTTATGAATTACAACTCTTTGTATTACAGTATTTTAAAAGGTGCCTTTACTTCAATTAAAAATATTTTTGAATAGACTGAATGTGATTAACCTTCGATGTTGTGAAAAGAGATTCTCTCATAGCTACTCTTCTATTTACAGCGACTACAAGAAGGAAAAATTAAATTAACAACTAAACACAAAAGATGAAGGTGCACACAGATAAGCAAATTATAAACTAGACAAAACACTAAAATCTACACTCTTTCTAGCCTACTTTCTAGCACCACTTTGTATGGCCCTGTTTTACTCCCTGTGACTGTTTAAGTTTTCCCTGCTTGTAGTCATTCTTGGAAGCAGAATGGCTATGAGAGCATCCCTTCTCTGTTTACCCATCTGTCTCTTATCTCAGCTTACTTTCCCACTTTAAATTCAGTAAACCTTTTCTGTTGGGTTGCTGGAAACCTTGTTCTTGTTTTGGTGCCAAGGGAGGCCACTTTTGCAACTGGGAGACTAGAATTCCCAGTAGTAAAATGTAGTGTTGCTGCACCCCTGAGTCTTCATTAATTGGTCTGACATAAGCCTCTTGCTTCCTGTTCTTTAACTCGGTGTCTGCTCGCACCCCATGATACTCTGTACTAATTTCTATTGGCCAAAGTTCTTTCATCCTTGTTCTAGCCTTCCATGGCTCTTTTGTCTACTAGAAAGGTCAGTATTTCCTTGAAACTGTTGAGCCATCTGCCACTAATCAACTTTAAGAAGAAGAAATGTTTGCAAATTATTCTTCTTCATCCTGTCCCATGGTGATGCCCTTCCTCCTACACTAGCTAAATAATATGTGTCATCACCCACAGCATATGTATTATTCTTTTCTTTTTCCTCACTGGCTCATGAGTCTACCCTGTGCTATCTTTACATTAACACAGAACCCAAAGTTGTCAGCATCTACAGATTTACAAGACATTTTTGAATTCCTTGAAATTAATTTTAATGCTTTAAATTGTTTTTCATGCCTTTCTTGATAACACTATTTGCTGTAATCCAACTGTGCATGAATCAGTTTGTAATGTAGCTGCGTTACTTAAGGGCAAGGAGTTGTCATTATATCAAGGTTGAACATTAAATCAAAAGATCAAAGAGACTTGTCTATTAATTTTAAATTGAAAGCTTAAAAATGAATGGTTTTTGATTTCTGCTCTAATTTACCTATTTGTTTTGTCCATTTAATGAGATTTGTATGGCTGCTTGACTCTTGCCTGTTTATTAATAAAGTATCTATCTATCTATCTATCTATCTATCTATCTATCTATCTATCTATCTATCTATCTATCTATCTATCTATCTATCTATCTATCTACTTCTTTTTGATTCTGGTTTAAGTTCCCAAATTCAGCCACCTCATCCATGCATTTTCATTAGAAGGATGTGCTGATTGTTCACCAATTATAATATCCACCCATGTATTGAACCTCCTTAATTAAGGGTTGTGGGGTGTTGAAGCCTGTACCTAAATGAGCAGAAAATGAGTCCTTGATTGGGGTCTACTTCATCACAGAGCACTCTCAAGAATGCATTCACACAGGGGCACTTTTTAAGAGTTACAAATTAAATTCACAGGATATGATATCTTTGGGATATGGATGGAAAACAGGAATACTGAAAGAAAACCCATCCAGACAAATGACTTACCCTGGGTTTCAAACCCTTTTTCTGGGATCTCACTGTTGTGCTCCTGAACTGCATAAGTGATTTAAAGAGATCTGTACTTAAATTCGGCACGGTGGCGCATTGGATAGTGTTGCTGCCTCGCAGTTAGGAGACTCGGGTTTGCTTCTCAGGTCCTCCCTGTGTGGAGTTTCATGTTTTCCCTGTGCCTGTGTGGGTTTCCTCCCACAATCCAAAGACATGCAGGTTAGGTGCATTGGCAATTCTAAATTGTGCCCTGTGGTGGGCTGGCACCCTGCCCAGGGTTTGTTTCCTACCTTGCACCCTGGGATTGGCTCCAGCAGACCGCCATGACCCTGTAGTTAGGATATAGCGGGTTGGATAATGGATGGATGTACTTAACTTTAATGTCTTAAAATGGCTGAAACTGTTGCATAGGTTTTTGCAATAGTATTGAATGAAAAGTGTTAAGTGAAACTGGCATTTGCAGATATCAAAATTATTTAAGGATATCTGTTCAGTATTGCCAGTAACACTGTTGTACCATGAAGAATGTACCCACTTCTGAGATCTCGTTCACTTTTATGCTGCTTTGGGAAAGGAATAAATTATTTTTAAATATTCTGTGATCTCCAAATCTGAAATTGGAAACAAAAAAAGTTTTTCCTTCATTGAAAATGTTGAAACATTGATTAATGATATTAAGGATGTTTTCAAAAAACATCAAAATGGACTAAAATAGGCAGATTTATTAAACACTTACTGTCCTCTTATTAAAGATAAACAAACACTGAATTTAGCTAATTTGAGATGACTTGCCCAACATTTAGCTATCTCTACCGAATCTCAACTTTTGGCTACACTGCAAGTGAAAACTTTTAATTGTTTAGGAATATAACATGAAAAATAATATTATCAGTGAGATTATGGCTGATATTATTAACCTGGCTGAAAGAGTTCATTGACCGCAGTATGCTGTGTTTTCAATTGGAGTTTCAGTGCAAGATTCTTCAGCTGCGAGGAAGGGAGGTACTTCCTACCATTTGGCCAGAAAAAACTGATGCGTTTTATTTTTGTTTGTGCCAATTTTGTACTCTGTCCATATTATCCCCTAATACATTCAGGCCCGGGTGCTGTTACACCATTTGCACCGTCTTCAGTGCCAGCCCTAAATGGCACCATTGCATAACAAACTTCAAATATTTCCCTACACCGGCATTTATGCAACTCTTATTAAGAAGTTTTGTTTCAATAGCAGTTTATTTTATAGTCTCATTTTCAATTTTTCTTCTCTTCATTTCTGGTTTCTTTTATAATTAATCTTTGACTTTAGCTAGAAAAATATTTATTGGTCTTCTTATATTTCAACAACTCTTCAAAAGTTTGACATTGTGTACATTCCTGTTAAATTTACATGAACAAGTGTATCTCAAAAAAATATGGATTATCTTTAAAAAAACCCTACCTATTCTCACAAACACATACTACAACCACCAGAAAAATAACATTCTACTCTATTAAATGATACTAATGTTACTGTATTTTTGCTTTATTACAGAACATCAGGTTAATTACACCTTTTGAAGAACACACCAAGAACACCAAGCATACACATGCAGATGGAAAAAATGAAGTAAGTAATTATTTATTAATCTGATTTAGTATTTTTTTCCAATAACTATAAATTAAGTATGTGTGTATTTAAAACTTACTATATATGTAGCATTTTGAGCAGAAGTTTCATTTATTCAATTTTCTGCCCACTCGTTGTGCAGCATGGCCACAGAGAGCCTAAACAACTCTGCATATCAACATAAAACAACAAGGGTGAGCTTTCTTTAAGGATTTTACTGGATGTACCTCACTGTAAACTGAAATATATACAAAGGAAACATACAGGTATTTACAGGTGTACAGCCAAATTAAGTAAATAAGAAGTAATGATTTACAAAGCAGTACATAGCAGAAGTATACATTAAACAATAAAGCTTTAAGATATAAGACACTGACAAGGTAAGTTATTTCCATGGTCGGATCATGACAAGAGATGTGCGTAAACAGAGATTCAGAATGCTGTGTACCATAACTAACCAGACCCAGGGATTTAAATACCTTAAAGATACGGTTTGGACATAACCAAAACAAGAGACGAAGAGGGTGCCTACACGAGACACAAGGAGTATGTTGTATTTAAATGTCCATTATGGGACCTACATGCTTTACGTGAGCTTCATGGGCATTGATAACACCACTGTGACTGTGGGATGTGACCAACAGGTGTGTTATTGAATGACGACAAATGACAAGACGTGACTATTATACCTCAAAAGTAATAAATATGATGTATAGACTCTAATGTAGTTCCCTTTTAAAAGGGGCAATTCTACATATTTGCAATGAAGAACTTTTTTTGTTTTTTTGTCAGTATATATTGGCTAGCTATTGTTGCTTCTCATAAAACTGACTGGCAGATCAGGAAGATCTCAGGCAACCTTCACTCTGTCATGCCCATTGTGGTGGAAGCCAATAATCAACCAATGGGGCACTACATTAAGTTTTCATATGGTGTGGATGTACATACTATACACAAAACATAACAAATAAAACAGATTTTGTAACATTTTGCCATTTCTAATTTTATTAAGATATAAGTAAGTCCTTATGTCTATGTTCAGACTTGACTATTTCTTTATAATATGGTAAGATTTTGTTGTAAGCTGCTAAGAAAAAGAAGCACAATATGCACATGGGTGAAAAATTAGATTAAGCACAGAAAACTATTAATTATTGCAGGGTCAGAGTGTGGCACTTAAATACAACAGGAATTGAAGTATTTTGGTGGGTAAATGATTAAAGGATCTATATGCTAAGATGCCTATGTGTAAATTGTTGAGTCCTTGCACCATGACTCACCATACAATACTCATAAACAGTTCACACAGATAACAATCAAATAGAAAAATGCAGGCACTGTAGGGTAAATTCACAAACTTTAGAGACTTTATTTCAATCATCACTATAAGAACAACACAGTACAAAAATTAAAAACAAACTATACCTGCCACGGTGGGCGTGGTGACATTATGCAATTGTACATTCTAATTAGTAGCTTCTACCATACACATAAATGCATAATATACATCTCTGCATGCCACAATATAATGCAATGCAAATCCAAACCCAAACAACTTCAGTACTTAGTAAGGTCACATTCAGTATATGGACATGACAAAAAATGAATGCTTGACCATTAAATTGTCAAGAGTTGCAAGAAATGGGTTTTCTCTGTAAGTTGGTTCATCACTCAATGTGTTGAGAATCGAGAAGGTGTTTTTTACAATCAATGTTAACATAAGGAACACTAGATGGATCTGTGACATTATTTTTCTCATTCTTTTTTATAAATTTCACAATTTCACGCTCCTCTCATATGCAATGATTGGCAGAGTCAGAATGACTTTGTAGGCAAGATCAGTGACATTCTACATATCTGTAAATAAGTTATACTGCAGAAGAACTCAATAACAGCACAGGATGCCATTTTACATGATGTGCAAATTTTGTAAATCAGAGTAGCTTCGTGTTCAGCCTCCGTCTCACTTTCAGTGGATGTTTGGGTAGTATGAAGTTCCTCGAAGCAGTGGTCTTTCGGACAATCCCAGTAAGAGAATTAACTTGTCAGCTGTAACTGCAAATTATTAATAAAATTAATTAGCTATTAACTATTAGGAATGCAAAAGTAAGAACACTCATTATGTATGGAGGAATGACCAAAATTTGATTTTGCATCACCAACATACAGCTCCTCCACAAACACTCTTCAGGCTGCAGTGGGAACAGTCTGTTTCTCTCTCTCTCTCTCTCTCAGTCAGGTGAGTCGGGAGCAGAATAGGGCAATACTCACTTGCGGTGGATGTGGAGGAAGGGAGACCTTTTCATTTGTAATGATCATTGTGCCAAAAGCTGTGGAAAGCATATTTAGTTAAATAAAAGGTTTATTTGAACCTGGGTCTAGAGTTGGGGCCTGGGACAAAAAAAGTATCTATAGTTAGGTTTTGTAAATATGCCTTAATTTTGTTTTGTTATTGTTTTACTGTTTCACCATCACCACATTTGGTTGGTATGGCTGGCTCTTTTTTTGTCCTCTGGTTTCTAGGGCTGCCCTTGCATCTCTAGAGGCGTCTCTTCAGAAGTCACAAATGACGTCCAATTATTCATTGGGATTAAAAATTGCTTAGCAAGGTCATTTCCATAACTGACACACTGGCGTAGCCGGCAGGATTCTCTGGCCGTCGATTTGGCAGTGGACCTGTTTTATAAAATTTGTGTGGGCAGAAAACCCTAAGAAGGTCCTGTCCAAGAGCACGGAGGTAGAAATGCCACCCTCTACAGGCGATACTGCATTAGTGAGCCTTGCAATACATCGTTACATTATGGGGAAGAAGTCAGGAAAAAAGAAGGACAATACCAACTGGGTACATAGCCTAACCAAAGCCGAGATGTCCTGGACTTACCTGACTGGGAGTGAGGAGGACAGGGCGCTGATTAGGGCCGAGCAAACCCGAGCGGCGCATCAGCAGGAGTGCTGTCGGATATTGGACACGCCGGACTCCCTAGATGAACTGGGAACAAGTCATCTAACTTCGGAGGTATGTGCCGAAAAAATACCCGAAGTGTCGGGCACTTTCTTGTCTTATTTTGCAGAGGCCTGGCCGCGGAAAACAAACAACGAGTCGGACGCCTACCTCACACCCAGGCAAGATGGCCACGATCGTGAGAAGTCGAGCTCATCTAGGAGTCCACATGGGCACAGCCTATTCGATGACAGCAGTCACATGGACTATCCTGAGACAGGGCGGGTAAGCCGCAAGCCAAACAAGGCATCACCCAATCAGGAAAAGACCGTACTATACGCCGGAATGGGACACGTGATCTCGCCCGTAGGATTGTGGGAAGGAGAAGGTCAGCGTCAGTCCCTCGGTGAGGTCATTGCTTTCCCAATGGACTCGAGCTCCCTGAAGAGGAAGGGGGAGACGGGCGAAGCAGCACCAGCTATATTTGAAAATAAAGAGGGACGGGATGTGACTGAACGGTCCGCCGATAAAGGAGAAAAGGCGGATCGCAGTTGGCCAGTGGCTCCACCCCGGCCCTCTAAAATAAGAGACTCCAAGTTCCAGGAGGCTTTGCGCGGCCCAGCAGAACACGTGCCTGGAGTGGACGTATTCATTGGCTCCCAGCTGGCAGGTAAAGAGAAGGTGGAAGCAGACGTACCTCCAGCCGAATTAAGTAACTTTGTGGACTTACGGGATCTCGAGAAGTACCTTGAGCCCGTATATAATTTCTTTCAGGGATTAAAGGATCTGAAGGAATGTGTGGAGGAACTGGGAGCTACAGCCGAGGCGCCGCTTAAAGAACTACAGGAGTACCTGCGACGATTAGGCCGAGAAGCCCCGGTCTTGATTAATTCATTGGTACAGGTAAGCCGTACCGTATATTGTAAGGGGACACAGTACGATCTGGGGAAGCGCCGATCGTACCGGTACAGCTGAATAGTGCTGTTGCCTGGAGCGATGCGGTGCTGATGACGCCGCCTCTTAAAAAACATAAGTCAATGGGCTTGCAGACAGCAAAGGGGCTCTCTTTTTCCAGTAGAGAGTCCCCAGCTGTGCCCAAGCCCCAGAGTAAGCAGGAGATCCCCAAAGTAAAACGCAGATCTCCTGACAAGATAAAGAAACGGGTGGTGAGCAGCGAGGCGGCTGTAAAAACCCCAATGGCAGATGAAAGGCTGGAATTAACAGAGTTCCTGAGATGTTTCTGGTCTCAACAAGAAAGACAACCGGGAGGACGATGGCGGTGTTATAACTGTCATCAGTTGGGACACGTTTGGCGAGCTTGTCCTCGGAGGACAGGGGAATGGAGGGACAACCGTTATACCGTTCCCCCTAGGTTCTCTGGGGGACCTGGACCACACGGCCCTCGGGGGCTGGAAGCCCCACTGATGGATGGCCGGCTTCCATTTCAGACGGATTCCATATCAAACTTTTGCCTAGTGCTTTTTTTGAAATACATTCTGAATTTTGTCTTTTCTTCAAATTCTCGTCTTGCAGTTTGGCTTTGGTGACAGCCAATTCGATAAGCCATCCTTTTTTTCTGGTTTTGACTATGTCTCTTCCCCTTGTTTGTTATTTCAAACCTTTTTTCTAGTTTGGTGCATAACACATCCATTTTGATTTATTCAAATTGGTCATGATAGATTGGTTTGAGTATATATATATATATATATATTGGTTTGAATACATCCATTCAGATGTTACATTGGTTGAGATATATAAATTGGTTGATATATATATATATATATATCTATCAATATCTGCTGAAACCAATATACATACTGTATATATATATTGTGATGGATGGCCGGCTTCCTATTCCGGCCCTCACCCCCAGGCCACCAGGACGAGCTCTCCCGACAGCATGGATGGGCCCCGAATTCCAGCAGGGCCTCATGGACTATGTAGTTTTTATGCACAGCCCTGCCAGGAGGCATTCTTTAAAAAAAACCAAGAAGAAGCCTGGTGCCTTACCTGGCGGCCCCCCTGCTTCCCAACAGGGGAGTCGCCCTACTTGCAGCTGACGTTAACTCTTCCTTCTTCAGCTACTTCGCTCGCTCGCTCTCTCTCTCTCTCTCACTCACTCACTCAACCTCCCGTCCGTTCTTTCTTTTTCCTCCCCTTCTAGCCAACTCGCTCTTCTGTTTATCAAGATAAGCAGCCCCAGGAACAATCATGAATGCGGACGGTCCCTCACAAGTGCACTTTGGTGAGAAACGGCCACATCGCTAATCGCCCTGACAACTTTCAGCCACATAACCACCAGGCCCCCTCACCAAGCTACGAGCGCGTGATTATTTATTTTAAAGTTGGACTTTGACAGGAGCTGTGGACCCGCTATATCACACAATTGAAAGTACACAGAGAGTTATAGCGTGGGTTGTTCACTGAATGCTAGCAACTGGCGCACTAACGCTCGTGGGCAGTCGTGGCTTTGTCTCGAGAGAGGTAAACAAGGTTAGCACGGGAGTCGTATTCCAAACAAAGGTCGTATACCAAGTTGGACTTATTCCAAAGCAGACTTATACCAAGGTACCACTGTATATATACTGTATGTGCGTTTGTGTGTGTGTGTATATATTGGGGTTTCCATTTTGTTTTAATACTTGAATATATTTGTCATTGAACATATTTTATACAAAATTTACATCTGTCGGGTTCATTTTATTTCAAAAGTCATATGGGTCCATGATAATTATTTACAAAACACTTTCCTTTCCTTTCATTATTTAACTAATCACACAAATCAGTGCCTCTTCGCATTGCTCCATTCCACCCTCCCAACTGCCTCTCTTTCACTTTCCCCTTCAATTACAAAAACTTCTGTGTGTGCACAAAATACAAAACAATTGATATTTCAGAAGACATTAAACCTGGTGCAATTACACAGTACCATCACTCTTACTTCATACTGTATATTTCCTAGTGGTCCATTAAATTGTGATCTATCGCTGACACTGTCTATGAAAGATAGGTTATATTAATAGATTATGGATCAACCTTTGGGTATTATTTTGCTGACACTGTGATGTAAACATTAGCCACACTGAAATTTGATAATATTAAATGCATTGTCTGCGGTGGGTTGGCACCCTGCCCAGGATTGGTTCCTGCCTTGTGCCTTGTGTTGGCTGGGATTGGCTCCAGCAGACCCCCATGACCCTGTTTTCAGATTCAGCGGGTTGGAAAATGGATGGATGGATAAATGCATTGTAAAAGCTACTGATGGGGCATGAGATTTATGAAACAATTCCCTGCTTTAGTCACAACTCAGTCCCACAGCAGCCACATTCGTATCCTGAATCTCATGCTTTTCGAGGTGTTGCAGTTGAGAATGTATCCCTTTTCAGCCCAGTGAAACATACACCATAAATGACTAACAGTGAAACAAAGTAGTGGGCAAAGGCTCTTAGAAAAAGTATTCAGATTGTCTAACAAAAATTAAAGAAGGTGCTTCTGGCAAGCCAGATATATTTATGAAGCAAAGGTTATTAATGAAAGGTTTCCTTAAACAAAAATCAGTATATGCATCTAAAATATGGAACAGCTTGCCAATAGGAATTTGCCAAGCTAATACAGTGGAACACTATAAAAAACTGCTGAAAACAGTGTTAACTGCACACAATATGGTGACTGGAGCACTAGAGCAGCTTGTCCATAATATTTTGATGCTATAAAGACAGGAACCATTCATTTTCTTGAGTGGGCTAATGCCAAGTTGATGTATAAAGATTAGAAGAAATGTGTCCAAATCTCACTTTTCCATGAAAGAGTGCAAAATGCTCAATCAGCTAACTGGTAATAAGGCGATTCTCCAATGAAGACACAGCTTTCTGAATTCAGGTACACAATGTAGTCTTAATAGACCTTTTATGGCAAATAGACACTGAACTTAGTCTCCGGACTCTGTCTCCATTAAATACTGTGAAGCCCAGGGCATGTACAGTGCCCCCTAACCCCGACACACACCGGCTGGACACAAGCTTGCCACGCAGCACACAGTTTATTTACACATGGGGGCACTTCCTTCACTCCCCACAGCACAGCACAATACTAAACAGCACACAATACTCAGTCCCTTCTTTCATTCTCTTCTCTTCTTGTCCGCCTCTATTTCTCCTGGCAAGCTTTGTCCTCCACCTCCCGACTCTGGATTCCTAAGTAGTGGCTCTTGGCTCCTTTAATAAGGCACCCAGAAGTGCTCAAGGTGCTCTTCGACCTACATTCGGCAGTTTTTCCGGGTGTGACAGAAGAGCTGTGTCCAAGGGCCCAGTAGTAACTTCAGCACCCCCTGGCGGCACCCACTGACACCAGCTGGGCTACATCAAACTCCAGCTCCCATGGAACCCTGCAGGAGTCCGAGGCACTGCTGCAATCCAGGGGGGCTGCCACCTAGTGCTCCAGGGGAGGTAATGCTCTGCATAGGCTCCTTCCCCCAGTCCTTCCAGTGTGGAGGTATCCCGGCTGGGCAAGAGCCCAGGTCGTGTGCCACAATACACAGATATATAAATAAATTTTATGGTCAGTGTGTCTCCATTTTAGAATCAGAATTAGCCACAAAAATTCTAAATGAACTGTAAAACCACAGTCAATTGTATTTTTTTACTTTTATACTTTACATTTTTCATAGAAGACTATGTATTTGCAAATTTATATATATATTTATATATATTATAAATATTGTGATGGATATGACGATATCATTTTTAAGGTGAAATTCAGCAAAATATGTTTGTTAAATTATACACATAAAACTTTAACTTCATTTAAATAATCTATATTCTTCACTGGGAGTGTCGTGAAGGACAGAATAATTAAACATGTACTACGAAGATATTTCAATGTTCTTTAAGCGTTTTGAAGAATCGGCTAAGCTTACAGATGGCTTAACTTCTATTACAGAGCTGATTGTGTGGCGATCGGTTACTTGGGGAAAGAAATGAAGGACTCTTGGGCGGCAATATATATTGAATATAAAACAGAAAGAGAAAATAACAACACAGCTAAAAACGCAGCGACAAATTTCGACAAAAGATAAATGCTTGTCATGAGCACGAGGCTCATGAAACACATGTTTAATAATGTGCTTTAGCTCCTATCATCATGAAAATGACATCACGTATACATCTCAGTATTTTAGTTATTCAGAGAGCTGTAATATCACGAATGTCATGGATTCTGTGTCCAGTTGGAGGAAGAGAGCCAGTTTAAGAAGCAAGTAGTGATTCACACACATAGATCACATATAGTAGAAGATCAAATACAAAACAAAGCATTTAACGTGCTCTTTAATTACGATGTAATTTTGAGAAAGTGGTTAATTAAACGATTTTAAGATGAAGTTTATAATGTTCTACTAAATGACAAAATAAACTACGTGATTAAAGTGGAAAATTCGAGATTAAAGTTGACATTTCGTGCTTTTTCCCCACCGTGTGCCTTTTTTCTCTGTACCCTAATAAGCTTTCAACACTTTAAACACTCAGACAGTGGGCTTACAACTCTTCTTTTCACGGCAACTTTGATATGTGACTTCTTTTTTATTTCCGGCACTGTGCGATTTTGTGAATGTGAGCTTTCAGGTTTCTCCAACACGCTATGTCACTCGATCAACTTCATTTTGTTGATTATACCACGGCTTATTTGAACAAATAGTATGTTTTTCCTTTGCCTCCACTTGGTATTCGCTGAAATTCATATATTTTCCCCGTGCTTTTCCCATTTTCTTTTAACAGAAGGCTGCTCTTAAGGGCGATTTATATTGATTTGCATATTCAAATAGGCGTAATTCTGGGAGGATTTGGGGCGTTACAAAATGCGCGTGCACGAGCGTTAGTTTTCACGCTGATCGGGATTTATGTAACGGAAGGACGTGGAAGTTGGAGTACGCACAGATTCCTGCATCTGGATTTTTCTGTGCGTAAGCACATTTCGGCTTTTGTGCTTACGCCATGTTATAGTGCGAGTTCTACGCATGGCATTATACATGAGGCCCCTGATGATGATGGTCACGTAGACTTCTGGCTTTCAGTCCATCAATGTTGGTGCATCATGATGCTTTGAGTAGGTGGTGGTGGCGCAGGCCGCCACCACAAAGAAACCGGAAAAAGAAACAGAAGAGAGTAGGGGTCAGTATGGATTTTGGAGCCACTGTGAATAGTTATTATGATGAATTGAACATACAGAGTATCAGTATTAAGTTAAAGTGAAGTTATAAAAAGGCCATGTTAAAGTAATGTGTTTTCAGCAGTGTTTTAAAGTGCTCTACTGTATTTGCCTGGCGAATTCCTATTGGCAGGCTATTCCAGATTTTAGGTGCATAACAGCAGAAGGCCGCCTCACCACTTCTTTTAAGTTTAGCTTTTGGAACTGTAAGGAGACACTCATTTGAAGATCTAAGGTTACGATTTGGAATATAACGTGTCAGGCATTCCGATATATAAGATGGAGCGAGATTATTTAAGGCTTTATAAACCATAAGCAGTATTTTAAAGTCAATCCTGAATGACACAGGCAACCAGTGTAGTGACATCAAAACTGGAGAAATGTGTTCGGATTTTCTTTTCCCAGTTAGGATTCTAGCAGCTGCATTCTGCACTCGTTGCAAATGATTTATGTCTTTTTTGGGTAGTCCTGAGAGGAGTGCGTTACAGTAATCTAGTCTACTGAAAACAAAAGCGTGAATTAATTTCTCTGCATCTTTCAATGATATAAGAGGTCTAACTTTAGCTATGTTTCTTAAGTGAAAAAATGCTGTCCTAGTGGTCTGATGAATATGCGATTTAAAATTCAGATTACAGTCAACTGTTACCCCTAAATTTTTTACTTCCGTCTTAACTTTTAATCCTAGTGCATCAAGTTTATTTCTGATAACCTCACTGAATCCATTATTGCCAATTACTAAAATTTCAGTTTTCTCTTTATTTAGTTTGAGAAAATTACTATTCATCCATTCAGAAATACCAGTAAGACATTGTGTTAGTGAATCGAAAGAGTCGGAGTCATCAGGTGCTATAGATAAGTACAGCTGTGTGTCATCAGCATAGCTGTGGTAACTCACGTTGTAACCTGAGATAATCTGACCTAACGGAAGCATGTAGCTTGAGAATACAGTGGACCCAGGATAGAGCCTTGTGGAACACCATATCGGATATCATGTGTCTTTGAGATTTGATTACCACAACTCACAAAGAATTTTCTACCTGCCAGGTAGGATTCAAACCAATTTAAGACACTGCCAGAGAGGCCCACCCATTGACTAAGGCAATTTCTAAGAATATTATGATCAATGGTGTCAAATGCAGCACTCAGATCTAAGAGGATGAGAACAGATAAATGGCCTCTGTCTGCATTTACCCGCAAGTCATTTACTACTTTAACAAGTGCAGTTTCTGTACTGTGATTTGTTCTGAAGCCTGACTGAAATGTATCAAGAATAGCATGTTTATTGAGGTGGTCATTTAACTGCATAATGACTGCCTTCTCTAGAATTTTACTTAAGAAGGGCAGGTTAGAGATGGGTCTAAAATTTTCAAAGGCAGAGGGGTCAAGATTATTTTTCTTGAGCAGGGGTTTAACTACAGCAGTCTTAAGACAGTCTGGAAAGACCCCATATCTAATGACAATTAACTATGTCCAGAATATTGTCAATTAGCACGCCTGATATTTCTTTGAAAAACCTGGTTGGTATATTCTAGCAGCTACATTCTGCACTCGTTGCAATCGATTTATATCTTTTTGGGTAGTCCTGAGAGGAGTGCGTTACAGTAATCTAGCAGACTGAAAACAAAAGCGTGACCTAATTTTTCAGCATCTTGCAATGTTATAAGAGGTCTACCTTTTGCTGTATTTCTTAAATGAAAAATGCTGTCCTAGTGGTCTGATTAATATGTGATTTAAAAAGTTACCCCTAAATTCTTTACCTCTGTCTTCATTTTAATCCTAATGCATCAAGTTTATTTCTAATAACCTCCTTATATTCATTATTGCCAATCACTAAAATTTCTGTTTTCTTCTCATTTAGTTTGAGAAAATTACTGCTTATCCATTCAGAAACACAAATAAGACATTGTATGTTGTGTGTCATCAGCATAGCTGTGGTAGCTCACTTTATGCCCCACGATAATCTGACCTAACGGAAGCATGTAAATCGAAAAGAGCAGCGGACCCAGGATAGAGCCTTGTGGAACACCATATAGAATATCATGTGTCTTTGAAGTATAATTACCACAACTAACAAAGAATTTTCTACCTGCCAGGTAGGACTCAAACCAATTTAAAACACTGCCAGAGAGGCCCACCCATTGACTAAGGCGATTTCTAAGAATATTATGATCAATGGTATCAAATGCAGCACTCAGATCTAAGCGGATGAGAACAGATAAACGGCCTCTGCCTGCATTTATCCGCAAGTCATTTGCTATGTTAACGAGTGTAGTTTCAGTACTGTGATTTGTTCTGAAACTCGATTGAGACTGGCATGATTATTGAGGTGAACATTAAGCTGCATAATGACTGCCTTCTCTAGAATTTTACTTAAGAAAGGCAGGTTAGAAATAGGTCTAAAATTTTCAAAAACAGAGGAGTCAAGATTATTTTTCTTGAGCAGGGGTTTAACTACAGCAGTCTTAACACAGTCTTGGAAGACCCCCGTATCTAATGACAAGTTTACTATGTCAAGAATACTATCAATTAGCACGCCCAATACTTCTTTGAAAAAACTTCTTGATATTGGGTCAAGGATACAGGTGGAGGGTCTCAGTTGAGAAATGATCTTCTATACTAATAAAAGGCAAAGCCCCCACTGACTCACTCACTGACTGACTCACTCATCACCAATTCTCCAACTTCCTGTGTAGGTAGAAGGGTGAAATTTGGCAGGCTCATTCCTTACAGCTTACTTACAAAAGTTGGGCAGGTTTCATTTTGAAATTCTAATGGTCATAACTGGAACCTATTTTTCTCCATATACTGTAATGGACGTTAGCTCAATGGATGTGGGGGGCGGAGCTGCGTGTGACGTCATCATGCCTCCCACGTAATCACGTGAACTGACTGTGACCGCAGTACGTGGAAAAGAAGGAAGAGCTCCCAAAGAAAAACGCTGAATATTTTTATTCGCGAGATACAAGTTTAATGAGAAGACACGAGGTATAAACGAGACTTTGGATCACTTTGTAACGAAGTTAAAATTGCTGTAGCGAGAAACTTTTATGTGCCGGGTCTTAGCTAACATTAAATAAAGCTGTGGACATCGCAACATCACACAAGAGAGCAGCTCACGTGAACTGACTGACCGCAGTACGAGTGATCACTTCCATGCATCAAACCTGTTCAAAAAACGCATTACACAATTGACAAGGTGGGAAAAGAATATGCTCCGAGCTGAGGTCCACAGCTAACGCGGTCTTGTGGAAGCAACTTTGTCACGCTGCCACCAAATACTGACAGAAAAATCCACAAGTTAATACACACACTGTCTCTAGAGTTTCTCCACACTCAATGTATTCCACACACCCGTTACATCTCCCATTTCAATTCAGATGCCTCCAATTTCCAGTAAGGCTCTGCTTCACAATGAGAAGTAAGAAGTCTCAGGGACAGACCCTACAAAAGGTTGCCATTGATTTCAGGCAAGATTGCTTTTCTCCTGGACAACTATACATTGCATTCTCAAGAGTGAGCTCGCACAGCTTCGTCATTTTACAACCAGAGTGCTGAACTGACAACAACAACAATAAAGAGAACTACTGTATAATAATCGTAATAAACGAACAATAAAACAGCGGAGAACCCGTGGATTAAATAAAAAGGCAGCTTTCTCGGCAAAGCAAGGAAAGAGGATGGCTTTATATGTCGTTCGTTTATAAAACAGCGGAGAAGCTGTGTAAAGGCTGCTTCACAAAAAGCCAGCGGAGCACCTTATATGAGCAGGCAGTCAGCTAAAGAAGGGAATCAATAAATATCTATAATCGTGGTAAACGAACAAAAAATAGCATACAAGCCGAGGATTAAATAAGGAAATGGGTACCTGAACAGTACAGTAAGTAGCTACACAATAGCTATAAGAATCGTAATAAACGAACAATAAAACAGTACAGAACCGCGAAGCAAGGACAAACGACGGCCTTATATGGCGTTCGTTTATAAAGCAGCGGAGAAGCTGTGTGAAGGCAGCTACACAAAAAAACAGCAGAGCGCCACACGCTGAATGTATTCCTCGCATCACCGTTATACCCTCTGATCTCCCATTTCAATTCAAATGCCTCCAATTTCCAGTAAGGCTCTGCTTCGCAATGAGAAGTAAGAAGTCTCAGGGACAGACCCTACAAAAGGTTGCCATTGATTTCAGGCAAGATTGCTTTTCTCCCGGACAACTATACATTGCATTCTCAAGAGTGAGCTCGCACAGCTTCGTCATTTTACAACCAGAGTGCTGAACTGACAACAACAACAATAAAGAGAACTACTGTATAATAATCGTAATAAACGAACAATAAAACAGCGGAGAACCCGTGGATTAAATAAAAAGGCAGCTTTCTCGGCAAAGCAAGGAAAGAGGATGGCTTTATATGTTGTTCGTTTATAAAACAGCGGAGAAGCTGTGTAAAGGCTGCTTCACAAAAAGCCAGCGGAGCACCTTATATGAGCAGGCAGTCAGCTAAAGAAGGGAATCAATAAATGTCTATAATCGTGGTAAACGAACAAAAAATAGCATACAAGCCGAGGATTAAATAAAGGAAATGGGTACCTGAACAGTACAGTAAGTAGCTACACAATAGCTATAAGAATCGTAATAAACGAACAATAAAACAGTACAGAACCGCGAAGCAAGGAGAAACGACGGCCTTATATGGCGTTCGTTTATAAAGCAGCGGAGAAGCTGTGTGAAGGCAGCTACACAAAAAAACAGCAGAGCGCCACACGCTGAATGTATTCCTCGCATCACCGTTATACCCTCTGATCTCCCATTTCAATTCAAATGCCTCAAATTTCCAGTAAGGCTCTGCTTCGCGATGACAATTAATAAGTCTAAGGGACACACCCTACAAAAGGTTGCCATTTATTTGAGGCAACATTGCTTTCCTCCTGGACAAAACTAGACGTTGCATTTTCAAAAGTAATCTCAGTGCACAGCTTGGTCATATTACAACCAGACTGCTGAACTGACAACGTGGTATACGCGGGGATTTTGCTATATATAGTATATATATATATGTAGATATATATGTATGTATGTATGTATGTTTATATATATGTAGATATGTATATATATGTAGATATGTAGATATATATGTAGATCTGTATATATATGTATATATGTGTCTGTGTGTATATATATATATATGTGTGTGTGTATGTATGTATGTGTATATATATATATGTGTGTGTGTGTGTGTATGTATGTATGTGCCACCATAAGCGGCTTTGCCACACCTGGAAAGACATTAGCCGGCAGGGAATGGCGGGTACTAACTTTCTGCCCTTTCCTCCACCATCATGTCCTGGCGCCCTTCCACCATCATGTCCTGACGTCATCGATCCCAGCCTCCCTCACGGTTCCTTCCCAGCATTCCTCCACTTCCGGCTCCTCCCTCATAAAATGGCCGCCGACTCCATGTTTCGGCGTCGCACATATGAACTGTTTAGTTTATATTTTGACCTGCATTTTCTTTTTTTATTGTGGAGCATCTACAATATACGGGGCCGGAAAACCCCAAACCTTTATGTTGTGTCCTTCTCCATCTTTTACAGTGGCGTAGCCAGCAGGATAGAAGATCCTTAAATATGACTGAAGGACAGGACCTAAACATCGTGCTACCGAGCATGAACGCCCAACTCCAAGCTCTGCAACAAGCGCAGGCTAATACCACCCGGGAGTTGGAGGCAACGAAGGCCAGGTTGGCAGAGGCCCAAAGAGCCAGAGCAGACCCTCCCAAGCCGATGCCTCCCCCTCTGGTACCTATGACTGCCGCGGACGACGTCGAGTCTTACCTGGGTATATTCAGACAGACGGCCACACGGAATGAGTGGCAGCGGTCTGAGTGGGCGTCCATATTGGCGCCTTACCTGAAGGGACCCGCGCAGCGGGCCTATTATGACCTCCCCGAGGAGGAGGCCGCGAACTACAACACCCTAAAAGCGGAGATCCTGGCCCACTACGGCATCACGCCGGGCCAGCAGGCGGCAGAATGGAGGAACTGGCAGTTCGACCCAGAAAAACCTGCCCGGGCACCAGGTCTCCAAATTCGATGCCTACCCGATGTCCCACATTGATGACCTCCTTGAGCAGCTGGGTGCGGCTCGATATTTGACTACGCTTGATATGACAAAAGGGTACTGGCAAATTCCCTTAAATGGCCCCGTCCGAATACCAAGAGGCAGGTGCAAGCTTTCTTGGGGTTAGCGGGGTACTACCGCCGGTTCGTGCCCTGTTTCTCAGAAAGGGCCGCACCCTTGACCAATTTAACAAAGAAGGGCGCTCCCTTATACGTGGTGTGGAATGACAAAGCGGAAAATGGAATTAATTAACCTAAAGAAGGCCCTTACATTGACACCTCTATTAAGGACGCCCAATTTTGGGCTCCCTTTTATTCTCCAGACCGACGCTCCAGGCCTAGGCGCCGTGTTGAGCCAAAACATCGACGGTGTCGAACACCCCGTGATGTACCTCAGCCGGAAACTGATGGACCGGGAGACCCGGTACGTGGCAGCGGAGAGGGAGGCCTTGGCCATAAAGTGGGCGGTGACCCATCTCTGTTATTACCTGCTGGGTCGCGAATTCACTCTGGTGACTGATCACGCTGCACTTCAGTGGATGTCCCTACATAAAGAGTCGAATCCGCGGGTCACCAGGTGGTTTCTGGATCTACAGCCGTATAAGTTCACCGTCACTTATCGTCGGGGCACCCTTCAGGCCAATGCCGATGCCCTCTCTCGTATCCACGACCTCTCGGTTACGTCCGCCCGACCTGACGGTCTTGGGCTAAGGGGGGGATCATGTCACCACGCGCGAGTAGGAGACCGCGGACGGATTTTAACACACCTGGGAAGACATTCGCCTGCAGGGAATGGCGGGTACTAACTTTCTCCCGTGCTTTCTTTCAGAAAAAAAGACGCTCCGCCGCCATAAGCCGGCTTTGCCCGCAGTACGTTACTTCCGCCCTTCCTCCGCCATCTTGTCCTGACGTCATTGTTCCTTCCCAGCATTCCTCCACTTCCGGCTCCTCCCTCATAAAATGCCCGCCGACGCCATGTTTTGGCGTCGCGCATATGAAATGTGTAGTTTATATTTTGACCTGCATTTTCTTTTTTTATTGTGGAGCATCTACAATATACGGGGCCGGAAAACCCCAAACCTTTATGTTGTGTCCTTCTCCATCTTTTACAGTGTATATATATGTTGATATGTGTATATATGTATATATATGTAGATGTGTATATGTATACATATAGATATGTGTATGTGTAGATTTGTGTGTATGTAGATGTTTACTGTATATGTATATGTATATATGTTTATATGTGTGTGTCTGTGTGTGTATATATATACTGTATATATATGACAGCAACACTCATAACAGTGACAAAACAATTACATTGACAATCATGTTACGTTATTTTTAAAATGTTTCCTTTTTCTTTTTCATAACTTCTTTAACACACTACTTCTCTGCTGCGAAGCGCGGGTATTTTGCTATTTTATATAAATAAGGAAAATATATCCTGGTGAAATAATTTAATTTGTTTATCATTCATTTTTTGATTAAAAAATACAGCAAAAGCCTCACATGGTTCACTGGAAGTATTTTGGAGGCATTCCATTGAGTGACCTGGGTTTAGTAGACAATCAATTGTGGAGAATAAGACTCTGGGATTACTAGCATTGTTATTTGTAATTCTAGAGAAATAACACCGCCTCTCAAGGTGGACTTTGTTGTTGTATTCTTTTATTTTAACCTTCAATTTCCTGCCTTGCGCCCTGTGTTGGCTGGGATTGGCTCCAGCAGACCCCCGTGACCCTGTAGTTAGGATATAGCGGGTTGGATAATGGATGGATGTCTCATAATGGATAATCAGTTTAGTTTTTCTCTATTTACGCTTAGTACATGTTCTCTTTAGATCAAACACTCATTGGGTCTTCCATTGTATAACAGTGCTAATTTCAGGTGCAACTATGTCAGCAGCAGCTCTCACCTTAGTGTTAAAATTTCCACCTTACTATTTACATTATTCTAACTATTGTAGTAAGGACTACAAAATGACTGGCTGCTTAGAATGTTTGTAAATTTTGAAGCTGCTGTTGAATCAAAGAAGCGTTTTTAACAATATGCTTCTCGTGAATATTTTCTATCATTATTTCTATATTAAATAGTATGAGAAAATGGTCTGATAGACCAATATAAATGATCTGCTTCACATCAACTTTTAGTCCTTTAGTAATTACTAAATTTAACGTATGACCTGCTTTGTGTGTAGGCTGACTAATGTGCTGGCTCAAATCAAAAGAGTCCTGAAAGTTCATGAAATGTTTTACTTTCGGGTCACACAGGCTAAACAGTGGTAAGTCTGTGAGATTTGAGGCATTCTGACAAAGGCTACATATTAAAAATACAAAAAGGAAAAATAGAGTAATATATTAGACAAAACACCCTTACAAACACTAGTAATGCTTTAAATATGTTATTTTGACTGCATTTAAGTTAGACATAAACTATGATAAAGTAAGGATTTCTCATTGTATTTATTATTTTTGGTAAGTTGGTCATGTTCATAAGAAAAGCTACAAACATTAAATGCATGGAGGATAGAAAATACTGTATATACAAACAGAACATTTGGGTATCACCACATTATAAAATAAGCACTTCAAACTAACTTACTATAGTGTATTTAGCCAGCACCTGGCACTTTAGTTTGCTTGCATCACAAAAGATAAGTAAACTTAATATAATACATTTGACGTATTTACTGTATCATTACAGTTGTCTACAGAAGATCAAAAAGCATACCAGAAAAACATGTGGTAAAGCATGTTAGATGCATCTGATCACACTGAACTGCAAAGCTGTTTATCTTTCAAGTGAATTTGAACAGCACCCAGCTTACTAGGTTTATGCATTATTGGTGTTTTGGTGGTGGACAATAGTATAGGTTACAGCATGTTGTACACTTAATGATTTGTTAAGTGTTTGTGACTTTAATACTATCACAAGTTTCTGTAACGAAAAACACATACTGTATTATGTATATGCATGCTATACTTTTAGGGTGCATAAACAAGATCTCTCATGTTAAATAGTGTGGCCTGCAGAGGGCTCTCCTGACACAGACAGACACAGGACACAAGTTCAGCACACACAATTTTTTTTTTTTTTCTCGTGGGAAACTCCTTCCCCTATTTCCCACCTGTACAGCACAGTTTAAAGCTCATTCAAAACTCCTCTTTCTATTTGCTTTCTCTTCTTTTCTTTTGACTCCACTCATCCTCCAGCAAGCTTTATTCTCTTCCACCCAACTCCAGCTGCTGGCTCCTTTTATAAGGCACCCAAAAGTGCTCCAGGTGTTCATCAACCTTCTTCCGGCAGCACTTCCGAGTGTGGTGGAAGTGCTCCAACCATGGGCTCAACAAACGTTCAGGCGCCCCCGGGTAGTGGCTTCTATGCTTCAACCCAGGGAGGCTGCCCCCTTGTGTTCCAGGGAAGATAATGTCGTGGATATGCTCTCTCCCCCAGTCCTTCCAGTACAGATGTGTACCGGCCGGGCAAAACTCCTGGCCGTATGGCACAACAGCAGTAGTAGACCTTTTTTCAGAGCAGCATTTTAAGTCAATATACTTAAAGAAATGGTTTTGGAATTCTCTGATTATTCTCTTTATCAATACCACTGCTTTTCGGTTTGTGTTTTAGTTGTCTCCTAAACAGTGATTTGGTAGTTTTGTATGTTAGACATAATGCAGTAAACATACAAGGGGAGTGTGCCTATATCACTGGTGTGTGCCAAAATCCTCCTATGCAAAAAAATCGATATGCTTTATTGATTTCGTTTTAGGTGTGCTGAATTTCTATGCCACAAACTGTCTCCACAAGATACTGTTTTCGGTTAAAAATGCTGTTTTGAAAAAAAAATATTTTAATAAGTTACATTTGTTTTATGGTATGAAATATATATTAAAGTACATATATACACATATACATATATATATTTGTACACATATACATATAAAAACAACATTTATTTATATAAAACATTTTCATACAGACAATGTAGCTTGAGATGTTTTACAAAATAAAATGAATGGAAGTTAATATAAAATGTAAACAAACAATATTGGGTAATAATATTATATGGTATGTAACAAAGAAAAAAGTAAGGTTGAATGACCAGGAGGATAGAAAAAAATAAAAAATAAATAATAATTAAAATAATAATAATAGACATTTAAAGGCAGATCTCAGGTTACAAAAATATGAATGATTACATACAATCTGAATTTCAATTATATTTCATCTAGCAACTTTAGTTTTTTACTTATGAATGAAACAATCTACTTTTGATGCAGATGGCAGCGAGGAATAGTACTGTACACTATTCACTTTCTCACCGTTTTCCATCATTTTGTGCTTTTCTGTGCACATGTCGCTGAATGTAACTGGCAGAACAAATCTGAATTATCAAAACCCTGTAGGACATTAAAACAGAAGGCCAACGTGTTGTGTAAACCCATGGTTCATTTTTGTTCAAGCTTTTTTATCCTTAGTGATACTTCACTGTCATTGTAATAATTAGTTTGGACTGTTTTTCAAATAATTAATAAAGCAATCTGCATTTTTTGGCAGTATTTCCACTTGCATTGAGATTTTGAGATTTCTGACTTCTATACAAAATTGGGTTGTGAAATTCTGCAGGAATAGAACACGTGCACAAGCTCTGGGGGGGTTGGGTGCCTGCATTAGTTAAATATTTATTTAATTTACTAACACCACCATTGCCTAGGATCACTGTTATTTTTTTGTATAAAAAACTTTAAGTCTAATTAAAATGTAGTTAATTTTTAAACTAAAACAGGATTATTTTAATAACAGTCTATAGCATATATATATATATAAAACAGTCTATAGCTATATGAAGGCACCTAAATATATAAGTATACTGCTTATAAAGAAAAATAATTACACAATGCTTAGTTTGGAGCTAGGAAGTCCTCTTTATGAGAAAGATTTAGGAATCCCAATAGATACATCACCTCCCTCCATCTGTCAGTGTACACACGGGAAATGCTAATAGGTTCTGGGCTAATAGAGTTCTGTATGAAGTCAAAATAAAAAAAGGTTATTCTTAAACTATATAAGGTAATTGTGAGGCCTCATCTAGAATATGGTGTGTAGTTTCAATCTTCATTTTTATAGTAGATAATTGTTAAATAATTTTCAGCAAAAAGCTGCTAGACATATTCCAAGATGGCATTGTTTGAGCTATGAGAAAACATTGATTCTGTTTTGTGTATCCAAAGAGAGATTAAGTGCTAGAAATACATATTTACTGTACATTAGGGCTATGATCACAATGTAAATTGAGTTATTCAGTATGAATAGTCCCAGATAAAAGCTGATTAAGTTTAAATTTTGCCAATAAGCCATTTTATTATATTGCTTAATAAGATGAACCACCTCTTTTATATAGCACCTTTCTATAGTGAACAACCCAAGGTACTTTACAAGTGCAGATATAAGTGAAGACATAATACAACTTAATGCTGTTTTGATTTATATGACAAAAAATCTACATAAATACAATAATAACTATTCACATATGGAAGTATTTAAGAGATTAACATTATAAAAAAAACTAATAAAATGATTCATATATTGTCATAAAAAACACTCAAGTGAATTTAAAAAGTGGCATGGAAGCAGCAGGAATACAGCTGAAATAAAGTAAAAACTAAATGAGTGCTAAATTAAAATAAATTAAATAAATAAATAAAAAATTTAAATTAACAAATTAAAATAAAACTAAATTAAAGCTTGAAGGGGCAATAAAACATTAAAATCTCTTCTTGACTTCTATCATGATCAAGATTTTATGGTTGGCTTTAACACACATAAAGCTTTATCTAAATGGCAATGAATTTATCAGTGGCTTCGTCAGTCCATGCTACTGGACATTCACTGTGGATATGGTTCTATAAATGGTGACATTTGACTGTTTTTCGATATTTCCAAATGTTATCGGAAAGAAGATTGGCAGCAATCATAACTAAAAGCAAACAATTGTTAAGAATACAGATACACAGCAAAAAATGAAATTTAAGTAAGTGAAAAGTATTTATATCAAAAAATTAAATCTTGTTTTCCTCTTTCTAAGAATTATTGACTTATCAAAAAATTAAGAAATCTTGCCAAGTAAATTTTGCTTACCCCATAGCAGATATTTTTGCTAAATAAAAGCAAAACAACTCAAGTCTAAAGTGTTTTTTGTCTAGTTTTTGTGTATGCATTTTTTGTTGTGTAGAATTGACAAGGAATGCGGTATAGATGGGTGAGGAAAGATGGAGGCCTTAAAATGAGTTAGGGCTAAAGAGCCAGAAGAAGACATTATAAAGTTTTTCCAACACAAAGTCAAAATTATAGTTGAAAAAAGAAAGTGGAAATCATAAAATCCTAATGTACAAAAAGGGTACAAAAATGTGTTCCCCATGTTTCCTTAGGAGGCATTAGCTCTCCGGAAATGTGTTCTTTTGAAACTGCGGCATGTTAAGTAACCGAAAAATATAGAAATATGACAGAAAAGGTGATATCCCTCCCATCGTGATTACGGCGGTACAAACATCACATGAGAGAAACAGATATACTTTAGCTTACTTTACTGACGGTTTTTACGCGGTTACAGACAGGAAGCTTAGGACAGACTTTATCAAGATGGGAGTCTTGATCTACGCAGTCTGCCATCTTTTGTCACCACGCTGAAAGGGTTTTCCGGATGGAGGACATAATCTTTCGCCCGACAGCTTCAAAGGGTTTAACTGCTTGTTCCATGTATTTATACTGACTTCTCCACGTGCAGGGCCCTCTTTGGTGTCCAAACAAGGAAAGTAAACACAAACCCCACCTCCAACAAGAATAGCACAAATTCTCCAAACTGCTAGGCTAATGGTTTCTAAATGCAGCCTAGTCCCTGTGTACCATACTTGGTCTGCCTGTATGAATGACTCCAACAGTGTGCAGAAAGACAGTGACAATAAACTGAATATTATAACAAACTGAGTATAACACCCCATGATCCATAACTCTAATGACATCTAAAGTATCTTCTGATAGGTGATCAGGAGAAGTTTGGGAGTATTCAGTGAAATATACATTTACAGAACAAGATGGAAATAGAAATCAAAAGTGAAAAAGAGTAAACCAGAAGGACAAGACAGTGAAATAGGACCAAAACATATGTGCCTAAGTTCTTTGAAGAAGCACAATTAGAAAAGTGAGTCAGCGTAAGTGACATTTTATATCACCTTCCTCGGGTTACCTACCAAATAGCTGAAAAATCTATTTGGAACTGGGTAAATTGTTGGTTGAGGTTTTGGGACAAAGTTGAATGTTTTGAATAATGGTGCCACAGAAAATGAAGTGTGCGTTTAAGAATTATTATAAATTTAAGTGTTAAAACAGTACAAATCAGGACCTCATTGTGTGGAAAGAACAAGAGAGGTGAGAAATGCATATAGCAGATTGACAGACAAAAGGAGGAGGATGAAATTATAACAAGAAACATTGTTAAATTTTACAATAGCTAAGAGAGACTGCAGGCATAAAGCAAATGTGACCAATAGGAGATGGATGTCTTTGCCTTATTGAGGGAAGAGAAATAAGTCAGCCATTAAATTAAAACCGAAATGGTGAAAAAGTATAATCCTGACTGGCATGGTTGATATAATGGAAGGAATTTAGCCCAGTTAATTTTAGAACCAGATGTTGGTCTAACTACACAGGATAATTTAAATGTATTTAGAAGGACTGCTGAAACACTTCCCCAAAAAAAGGAATGGTATTTGCACACAGTGAAATGCAGCCAGATTGTTTGAGTTATATGGAATCAATAAACTTGGCTGCCCAAAGATTTCACTGAGGATGTATCTATGAGCAAAACTTTTCTGATAACATTTAAAAGTCTAATTTAGTTTTGAATAAAGAATTACCAAGACACTTAATTCCTTTTCTATGCTTAAACAATGTTCTAAGCTGAATGGAAAATGTAACTTGTTGGTTAATGTTTTTGTATTAAGATATACATTGCCTGAATATTTTAATAATTAGTTTAATAGAAAGTGTCAAGACTCAGTGGCGGTATCCAGAGTTATGTTATTTTGAAAATGCTTTTCAGTAATAAGCAAAGTTACTGGTTTCAGTATGAAGTTACACAAGCACACTTTGTTGCAGAATTAGAATCACTTTTATTTGCAAGTACTCAATGTACAGCAATTTAACATGGTAGCTTAGGAGCGGCTTATAACATAACACTACGTCACAAAAAAAATAATATAAATAGCATAAGTTAAACAACATTCATTATAAACAGTTGCAAAATAGTGCAGTTACAAAGAAAATGTTCAATTGAAAGTTTGTGTACGTATAGAGTGCA
The DNA here is from genome assembly GCF_016835505.1 of Polypterus senegalus. Taxonomy (NCBI): domain Eukaryota; kingdom Metazoa; phylum Chordata; class Cladistia; order Polypteriformes; family Polypteridae; genus Polypterus; species Polypterus senegalus. The sequence goes on along the minus strand of NC_053156.1, from coordinate 210,003,013 downwards.
TGCGCACACATACACGCATAACACGTAGGTATACTGTATACACATACCTTCATACGGTATATGAAAGAACACACAAATAAGTGAGGAAGACAGACTAAATTACTGGTTTCAGACAGCTATGGCTCTGAGAAGGAAACTGTTTATGTGACAATTAGATTTAGTTGTAATTGATCTAAAGCATTTACCAGAGGGGAGATTATGGATCAAGTGATGACTATGGTGACATGAGTCAGTGGTGGTCCTTTTGACATGGTTTATGGCGCTAGATGCAACCACATCTGCAACAGATGGAAGGAAAGAGCAAATTATTTTCTCAGCAGACCATACAATATGCTATAATTTATTTTTGAAATGGATCATTGCTGAACAGAACAGACAACAATGGAGAATGTGATCACACTTTCAATTTCCTTCAAGGAATATTGGTCCAATTCTACACAGACATCATCAAGTGCATTCTGACCTCATCTGTAACTGTCTGGTTTGGTGCTGCCTGTGTTCAGGCTAAGGCCAATCTGCAGGACATCATCAGAACTTGTCAAAGGATCATAGGCTGTAACTTACCTTACATTCAAGTCTTATATGAGTCCAAGGTAAGGAAGCGGGCCACAAAGATCGTTGTTGATCCGACTCACCCAGAGCATCACCTGTTCCAAAGACTTCCCTCCAGCAACTGTCTTCATGTAGTGAAGGCTAAAACAACATGTCACTTAAACTGATTTTTTCTAAGTGCAGTTATTCTTACTAATCATCCATCATTATCCCACTATAACCTAACAGGTCTCAGCTATGTATACCTGCACACTAGATTGCCTGGAAATTTTATTTCTTTTTTTTTGTATTGCCATTGTATGCTGCATCATACTTTATCATTTTATGATTGGTCTTCTTATATTTATCTTTTCTGTTCTGTGTTGTCCTTGTATGTTGCACCAATACTATCAAGGCAAATTCCTTGTACTGTACACATTAGTATAGCTGGCCAATAAACTGAATCCTCATTCTGAATTATGCTTTTGTAGAATTGCCTGGGAAATATGTATTTTTTTAGTTGACATAATAAGTCCTAGTGTGTGCTTGGTGTGTGGGTGTGTTTGTGTGTGTCCTGCGGTGGGTTGGCACCCTGCCCAGGATTGGTTCCTGCCTTGTGCCCTGTGTTGGCTGGGATTGGCCAGTGACCCTATTCGAGCGGTTAGAAAATGGATGGATAATAAGTACATCCACTGCCAAAAATTCTTAGTGATGGAAGTGGTGTTCATGTCCCAGCTGAGAGTGTTTATGACAGCTGTGCCAAAAATGTTTAGGATTCCACCATATTGACTGTAGAATCATTGATTTCTAGTGAGAAGGGATGTAACTGGTTTTTGTGAAAGTCAATTACCATTTCCATTGTCTTGTCGGTTATTGAATACCAGATTATTTGTAGTGCAGCAATGCAAAATGTCGCCTCATTTATATATGCTGTTTCATTATATTCGTCCAGTAATGGTGGTGTCATCAGTAAACTTAATGATTATTGCTAAAGGGTCAGTGGGCTTACGGTCATTAGTGTACAAGGAATAAATTAGAGGGGCCACCTGTGCTGACACAGAGGCTGAGAGGCGTGAACCCATCCAAACATGCTGTTTCCTGTTTGTTAAAAAACTTTAAATCCATTTACAAATCGAAGCATTTAGTTCAGTTTGTTGAAGTTTAGTTAACAACAGTTCAAGGACAATGTTGTTAAATGTTGAACTGGAGTCTACAAATAGTATTCTGGAATACGTTCCTTATAGTTAAGACACTCTAGCATGAAGTGCAGGCCCATGATTATAGCATTATCCACAGATCTGTTTCCCCTATTTGCAGACTGAAGTGGGAAAATAGGAGGAGCAGTAACAGACAAGATGGATAAAAAACAGCTGTTCAAATATTTTCATTAGAACTGAAGTAAGAGCGATAGGCCTGTAATCATTGAGGCACCTTATTTTATCTTAACTGAAGATTTAAAGCAATTTGGAATTATACACTGCACAAGAGACTGGTTAAAGATGTCAACGAAGAGAGGAGCAAGCTGGCTTGCACTGTGTTCGATACTGCGGGTGAAACTGAATCAGGACTGGCAGACTTTTTGCAGTTCCGTTTTGCAAACAGCTTCACAGCAAGAGAGAAAAGAATGGGAAGTTAAATATGAAGATTGTTTGCATCTCTTGGACTGACACAGGCAACCTGTCTACAGACCCACATTGTATTGAAATTGTACAGATCAGAAACTTCAAAGATCTTGACTATACGTTGTTCTCCTCTCTTGCTAAATGAATCTTAGCCTGAAGAGGTCTATTCATTTTTTACATTTAAGATGTCTCACTTAAAGGTTTTCCAATGTTGTATCTGTCTGATTATCTATAAACACAGGAACTTTCTGTATTACATCTTGCCTGAAGAAGATGCCTGAGTTGCCGCAAAATCTTGCATATTGTAGTCTGTTTAGTTAGACAATAAAAGGTGTCATTTTGCTTGACTTTTCACTACATTCAAAATGGCTAACACTGTACAACACCCTAGTACTACAATCAGCTTCCAGACATCATATTCCTTGATGGAAAATGAAGAATAGGAGTGAGGTTTCTGCAAAGCAGTGACTGGTGTCAGAACCACTTCAGGATGGAAGGAGCAAAGGGATTGTTGTTACTTAGCTACTTGTTTAAAACTGCTGTAAATCTTATTAGGCTTATCAAAGTGGGAAGAATCTGAGTGAGCACAAAGGAATATCTTTTCTAACTTGTAATGGATTCTGTTGTGGAGCCACATTTAATCTTGAGGTTTACAAAAAGGAAAACCGAAAGCAAAAGTGTGTAAGATCATATTAGCTTCCAGTTTCGTTTCCAGTGACATACATGTATCATGTTTGGATGCTGGTTCTCTCATTACTGAACGATGATTTATGGTCTGTGGTGGTCTTAAATACCATGCTGGACAATGTAGCGGAAGTGACCTTATAGATCCTCCTGGTTTTCTTAATCTGTTCTAAGGGAGTAAAGATAAAGGCAGTGTGATAAAAATCGGGGTGTGAGTGAGCCCTAAACACCAACACGAACACACCAAGAGTCCTGGGTTAAAATTAAGTATGATTTTTATTTACCACAATACCTCCAATGTAACACAAGCATAGATTTTTCTGTCTCCACAATTCACCTCTCACCACCACACTACCCTCCTCCAGCTGAGTGTTGCTGTCTGTCCTTCCAGCTCTGACTTGCCTGGTTAAGGGAGTGCGGTCCCTTTTATTAAAGACACAGGAGTACTTCCAGTGCGAGGGGCAGCTGCCCATTGGAAGTACTTCTGGTTCATGCAGCTCCCTCATGCGGCACCCACTGACCCCAGCAGGGCTGCTCTGCTGGACTACACATCTCCCGGCATGCCCTGCTGGCTCCCTACTAGGCACCGATATCCAGGGCCGCTACCATCTAGTGTGCTGGAGAAGTGAAAAGTCCCCAGTGACATCTTCCACATCCGGTGGGCTGTCCGTCCATCCTTTCTGGCCCTCTCTTTCCGGGTCTGATCCCCTTGTCCTCCCCTTTTCAGGTCTGGATTCCCATCCACCCCGTGTGGCATTTACAGCAGAGAAGACAATGAGCTGAATAGTCAAAGGGAAGTCAAACTGAAAATGTTTTGAGTCACTACTGAAGTGTCAAGCAGCTACAGTTCACTTTTTCCACATTTTGTTATGTTACAGCCTTATTCTAAAATAGATTAAATTAATTTTTTTCCTCAGATTTCTACACACAACACCCCATAATGACAACGTGAAAAAGTTTACTTGAGGTTTTGTAAATTTATTAAAAATAAAAAAACTGAGAAATTACATGAACATAAGTATTCACAGCCTTTGCTCAATACTTTGTCGATGCACCTTTGGCAGCAATTACAGCCTCAAGTCTTTTAGAATATGATGCCACAAGCTTGGCACACCTATCCTTGGCCAGTTTCGCCCATTCCTCTTTGCAGCACCTCTCAAGCTCCATCAGGTTGGATGGGAAGCGTTGGTGCACAGCCATTTTAAGATCTCTCCAGAGATGTTCAATCGGATTCAAGTCTGGGCTCTGGCTGGGCCACTCAAGGACATTCACAGAGTTGTCCTGAAGCCACTCATTTGATATCTTGGCTGTGTGCTTAGGGTCGTTGTCCTGCTGAAAGATGAACCGTCACCCCAGTCTGAGGTCAAGAGCGCTCTGGAGCAGGTTTTCATCCAGGATGTCTCTGTACATTGCTGCAGTCATCTTTCCCTTTATCCTGACTAGTTTCCCAGTTCCTGCCACTGAAAAACATCCCCACAGCTGCCACCACCATGCTTCACTGTAGGGATGGTATTGGCCTGGTGATGAGCAGTGCCTGGTTTCCTACAACCGTGGCGCCTGGCATTCACACCAAAGAGTTCAATCTTTGTCTCATCAGACCAGAGAATTTTGTTTCTCATGGTCTGAGAGTCCTTCAGGTGCCTTTTGGCAAACTCCAGGTGGGCTGCCATGTGCCTTTTACTAAGGAGTGGCGTCCGTCTGGCCACTCTACCATACAGGACTGATTGGTGGAGTAATGCAAAGATGGTTGTCCTTCTGAAAGGTTCTCCTCTCTCCACAGAGGTCCTCTGGAGCTCTGACAGAGTGACCATCGGGTTCTTGGTCACCACCCTGACTAAGGCCCTTCTCCCCCGATCGCTCAGTTTAGATGGCTGGCCAGCTCTAGGAAGAGTCCTGGTGGTTTCGAACTTCTTCCACTTACGAATGATGGAGGCTACTGTGCTCATTGGGACCTTCAAAGCAGCAGAAATTTTTCTGTAACCTTCCCCAGATTTGTGCCTCGAGACAATCCTGTCTTGGAGGTCTACGGACAATTCCTTTGACTTCATGCTTGGTTTGTGCTCTGACATTAACTGTCAGCTGTGGGACCTTATATAGACAGGTGTGTGCCTTTAAAAATCATGTCCAATCAACTGAATTTACCACAGGTGGACTGCAATTAAGCTGCAGAAACATCTCAAGAATAAGCAGGGGAAACAGGACCCACCTGAGCTCAATTTTGAGCTTCATGGCAAAGGCTGTGAATACTTATGTACATGTGATTTCTAATTTTTTTTATTTTTAATAAATTTGCAAAAACCGCAAGTAAACTTTTTTCATGTTGTCATTATGGGGTGTTGTGTGTAGAATTCTGAGGAAAAAAATGAATTGAATCCATTTTGGAATGAGGCTGTAACATAACAAAATGTGAAAAAAGGGATGCGCTGTGATTACTTTCCGGATGCACTGTATAAGACAAGAACCATCGAGAAAATGGCACACATATCAGATGTTTTGATGATCTTTGTCTGCCTTACAGAACTACAGGACAATTCACATTTTATAGTGAGAACTGTCACATTCTTTGATTATTGAGATAAAAATGTATTAAGTCTGTTCTAATATTTGTCTCATGCTCTGTTCTACTACCATGTTTCCCCAAAAATAAGACCGGGTCTTATATTAATTTTTGCTCCAAAAGATGCACTAGGGCTTATTTTCAGGGAATATCTTATATCATTATTATTATTATTATTCATGTACAACAATATACATTTATCCAAATACAGTCATGTCATCTTCTTATGGAATATCGTCATAACTCTTGTCGCAACCAGCTGGGGGCCAGACCCAGTGTTTCCTTAAGAGGCATTAGCTCTCTTGGAAATGTGTTCTTTTGAAATTGTGGCATATTAAGTAAATAAACAATATAGTAATATAACAGAAAAGGCGATATCCCTCCCATCGTGATTACGGCGGTACAAGAATCACATGAGAAATATATACTTTAGCTTACATTTACTGACGGTTGACACGGTTACAGATGGGAAGCATATGACAGACTTTATCCAGGTGGGAATCTGGATCAACACAGTCTGCCATTTTTCGTACCCACGCTGGGAGGTTTTTCGGAACTTTACCAACACGTGCCTCAAAGAGTCTGGCTGTTGTCCAAGCCTTTTATACTGTTCTTCTTCAACTTGCTGGTCCTCTCTGTCTCCAAACAAGGGCAGGAAAGGGCTCCTCCTCCACATAATACAGAAATATCATAGTGCTTACATGCCGGTTCTCATTCTCCCAACAAAGAAAGAAGACTTTGTACTGACAGAGGACAGAAATACTCTTCTGTGTTTAAGCTGACAATACAATCCTCCAGTTGTCTTTGGCTATCTAATCCAATGCTTGGTTGGCAATTCTAACTGCTGAGCCCCTGTGTGCCAAACATAGCATGCACATGTGAATAAATCCATACCAGTGAGCATAGAGACAGTGACATTAATATTAAAGAAAAATGTAGTATAACATCCAGCTGGGACGCCTTCTGCCAGCCGTATCCATGGCTGTGCCTGGCCCCAGCTCCCTCCATAATCAAACCTGTCCTTCCGAAGTAGCGAACATTGGGAGTCCGCGCTCTCCGCCTCCTCAAAAAGCGTTCCTTTCCCAACCCAGTGGGTGAGTGAAGGCGCTTCGGTTAATCGCTGGCGGCCCCTGGATGGTTTGCAGACTGCCCGTGTTGCGTGTGCAGGCCGCTTTCTTTAATCCTTTAATCCAAAATTTGTGTAGAGTAGCATCAATAATATAGAGGAGGTGATAGACATTAGCATAAGCCAAGCAAGATATAATAAAACCAGGTATGTCAAGATGAACTGATTTAGTAATGGAAATTTGCCAGCAGCCAGGTATTTTAGCAAGTAATTTAGCATCTGTATTCATTAAGTCATAACTTAAACATGGCAAGCAAACTTTCTTTTCTTTCAGCAAAAGTGCAATAACTTTTATATTTATTTTGCCATTTTATTAAACCAAATTCCAGAATTCAAGGGGGAGGCCATACACATGGAATACCCTTATAGAGTACATATCCAGTAAAACCTTTTCAAGTTCAAAGATTAATGGGACACCCAGCAGAGCAGCCTCTTCAGCAGACAATCTGAGGATATTTAGCAGTGATAAAAATGTATGGTTAGGAATAGGAATTCAAAAATTTAATTGAAGTAAAAATCATCGGGTTTATTATTCTTTGTGTGGTCGTCTTTTAGACAGTCGGTTGTAAATTTCAGTTCTGTTTTCGAAGTAGTAGATTCATTTCTATTGAATCTCAGTTTTTCCTTTTCCTGCAGTACAGCTAACCCTAACCCTATTGTGTAACTATTAGAAAAATGTGTAAAAATGAATTGAAATGTTCATGCTGTGAGCTGACTTACCAGACTATGTGGAAGAAAAGTGTTTTTCCCTTTTCAATCCATAATGCCTTTCTGTGTGAGGTCTTTTAATAAAGTTAGATGGTGAGTTTATACCAATAACTAGCACAGCAAGGCAAATAATGTTTCAAAGCCTATTACAAAAAGTAACACTCAAACTCAGTTATCATCAAGAGCTAACTTGCATAAGTGGTGCTAACATTAAAAGCATAAAGCAATCAAACAAAAGAAGAATCTGGGCTACTAGAAAAAAAAATTATGAGAAAGTATTTATTTTTCCTAACGAAAACCAGATGACATGAACCTATGCCATTCTGTTTTTTACAAATTGGTTAGAATAATGTTTGTATTCACTGGAGTGCAATGTTCATTGTTATTATTATTATTATTATTTCGTATATGTTATCACATTACTGTTTTGAGTGTGTTTGTTTGAATGGGTGCCATTCATGTGCACCCATTCAAAGACAGGGGAACATAGAAGCTCTCTTTATTTTCATTTCCTCGGACAATGCTAATTATCCATCTCCATCTCTCATAAACTGGCTTACACTCTTTCTCTAAAACTACAGTTATTACAAGACTTGGTGTTTTATTGTGTTATCAGATCCCCTAAATAGAAAGATACATGGGAGAAATAAAACATGTCAAATGCAACTATATACACTACAATGCAATACAACTTATTTTTTACATAGCGCTTCACTCAGTGCAGGCACAGAACACTGTGAGCAATTCTAAGTTAAAATACAAGTATAGTTTATACCAATTATTAATTGCAGAACAGGTACAAATATAAATACATATTTGTTTAAACACACAGTGAACAAAGTATAAGTTAATTAAACAAATGGAAACCAACAATATCTGTTCATTAATTAATTGATGAACTATGGCCCAGTTGTCTATGGAGAAAGGCAAACACAAAGCAATAGACCTCGGACATCTGGCTACCTTCTCCAGGTTTTTCTACAGTGTAGTCTGTGCTAGCCATTCTATCTGATGAGAAGGTCTTTTCATCCAATGATTCCAAAGCTCCTTGATGACTTTTCTATACTCAGTTGAACACCATAATTGCCACATCCAGACATCATTTAAAGAAACAGAATAGAGTAGGGTTAATATTAATTCAATACTTATATTTCTGTACAAATGACTAACAAACATAAATACAGTATATCAGCTAATCAGCAGCTGTAGTCAGGGTATGCTAGACTAAAGTAGTAAGATGTCAGCCTGAAGGGGCATCTCTTATATTATCAGGCAGATCATTCCACAGCTTCAAGTCTCTGTATATACATGTATGTATCTGTTGACTTTAACCTCTTTCCTCTAACGTGATGATCCCATTTCTCAGCCAAACTGGAGAAAGCACACATTGGTACCAGAGCATGCTGGCATTCCTTTCCATTTTTTTACAGCATGAATGCTTCAGACACCGTTATCAAACATCAAGGTTGGTTCTCTGAGATTTCCAGCTAAGTAAGCAAATATGTACAATAAAAAACAAACTCTAAAGTAGTCCTTCATAGTCTGTCTTCCCCAGCATGCATTACACTTCTTTTCAGCTTGACAAGATATCAGGCTAGAAGTAAAAGGCTTCATACCTGAACAGTTTAAAATATCTCATATATACTGGGTTTCTGTATATTTTATTGCTCACTGCGGTTTCACTGTGTTTCATGTTTAAAGTTATTGTTTCCTGTTTGATGTTTTGTAACAACAACACTCATGCTTGGATGGTGGCAAGTTACCTGCTCCAGCTGAGCTCAAGCAAAGTTCAGACTCTGCCATGTCAAACCATACTTACCCTTTCGTTTCTTAACTGCCCTTCACTTAAGTTCTCCAGTCAAAGGTAGAAACAAACAAGCTGGTCAAAGATAAAAGGTTCAGTATGTGAAAAAATGAATATATTACAAAGGATGAAATATAATACACATAAATCCCCACATTTCCCTACATATATAATTTGCAAAACATCAAACATTCATATACAAGTCCAATGGAATCACGGAAACTGCAGAGATTGAGAAATTGATAAAAGCCGGGCAAGTCGTAAATGATGAAATGACAGAAAACACATCACAATCAGTGCTATTTAGAAATACAAACCCAAACAGTCTCACTGATGACTCCAGAAAGCAGTCCAACAATCCTGGGATGTGGATGATAAATGTCCCAAGTCCCTTACTGCCATGTGTAACAGGATAAACAGTGATGATCTGTGGATGCCTTTAATGCAATAATAGTATGCTTGATATGACAGATCACGGTTGTTTGATGCTTCCTTTTTCTTCTTTCTTTTGAAATGCGCAGTCCTGACTTACACGGTACACAACCCGGAAGTAACAGGAACTCCCACCTCCTGAAAGGTTATGTGCCATACTTGGTGACATTTTTTCAGCAAAGAAACTCTTCTTCAGGTATATATATATTTTTTGGACACAAAAAAGGTCAGACAAACACAACACTTATGTATATTTAACAAACACAATTAACATTTTATATGGCCCTGCTACAAGTTTGCAAATACAGTAAATACTGAAACATCTATATAATTTAGTAGGAAAGAGAGGTTAAATATTACTTTTATCTGGTGTTCGCTTTATTTTTCTTTTGTAATACACTAGGGGGCTCTTCCCCCTCCTTGCTTCGCTGGCCAACCCCCATGTGGGCAATATACGCTAGCCACCTTGTGGCTCTGCTGCTCGCATACGGGGAAGCAGATGTACAATTTAAACAGATTTTTATTTTTGTGGGAATTGTTACATATACATAATAGACTTAACTATTTTACATTACAGCGAGTAAATTACCATAGTCAAAAATAGTAAAATTTAAAAAATTGAAAGAAAATTATGTTTCATGTTGCGTTAGAGGTATTTGTTATGTTTTTTGTTTTCATTCTGTTTGGCTTTGAAATTAACACACAAATACTTTTTAAACTTAAACTTTTACTGTAAATCATCAAGTTAAAACAATATTTGGAATTAACCTTTCGTCAATATTGCATTAAATTTAGATTCCGTGTTTGGAGTTACATCGTGACAACGCAATATATAACTGCCCGTGAGTGAATATCGTTTCTTTCTCTATAATAAATAAAACAACTTTTTCGAATGTTTGTCCCTGTGATTTGTTAATAGTCATAGCAAAAGCAATTCTAACGGGAAACTGTAAACGTTTTAAAACAAATGGCATATCAAGATGTCCTTTGGTGTCTAATGTTATCTGTGGAAGATGTACTACATTGACTTTCTTGTCACCTGTTAAAATTTTACATGTCAGAATCTTGTCCTATTGCATAACCCATCACTCATACATAAATTACACAATAACATTATGATACAACCCTCTTTCAACAGTAATTTGGCCGGTGGAAGATTGGAAGGTATTAACGGTTGTAGATATTCTACAGGATATTGTAAGTTGATGTTTTCATCTTCCGCAACATCACCACCAACTGTTTCAGCATAGTTTATTGATATGCATTTAACCAATTTGCCGTGTAACCGTTCGACAGTTTTCACATTAATTCAATTGACTTTATCGTTTCTTGGTGCTAGGATTGCCCATGAACTAATTTCATATGTTGATGACCCTTATTCTTCAATAAGATTTAGACATAATATGTCTTTGTTTATTGGGAATTTAAAGTGTGGAAATTGTAAAAATGTGTAAGAGCTGAAAGCACAGGAACTGTGTCTGACAAAAACATTCACACGAATGAGAGGTGAGAGGACCAATGGTTGAGAGGAGGGCAGAACTTGAAAAAATCTCTTGCCAAAAGTCTCATCTCGTCTCAAGATTCTGTTTTATAATAGAGAGATTTATTAAGCAGGTATTTTCAGATTGAGACTTTTTATTTGTTCACTATACCAGATGTGACAAAGAGCTTAGACTAAAATACAGTTGAAGATTTTGATCTTTTTGTGTTAACTTACCACCATTTGAATTAAGTTGGTGAAGCATGGTGACTTATTAATGTAGTATAGTAGTAATGACAATACCTCAGAACTCCTTGCTGTGTTAGAGTTTATGAATTCTGCTCTTCATTAGAGGATTCTTAAAGAAAGTGTCATGTCACACATTATATCCAAAAGCTGTAATAGAAACACAACTGTGCCATGTAGCAAGACAATAATCTGTAACAGAGAAGCAAATCCACAATGATTGGATAAAGAAAATAAAAACAAAGTTCTAGACAGATTTTCGATCTAAATCCAATGTAAATCTTGTGGAGGTACTGTAAGCAATTTATGTTCAGAAGTTCTCAAATGTTACTTGAACTGAAGAAGTAGTGCAAGATGCATTTGGCAAGGGTCCAGCATATGCAGGAAACACATGCTTATGATTATAGTGTATCTGTTAATGATTGGAGCATCCATTTAATGAGTTCCAGTAGTCAATTTTTTCACAGGTGGCACTGGGTTCAGTATGTTAATTTTCTTAAGTAAATACATAATGTAACTATGAAAATGTTGTGCTCTTTGATCATTCATGATTATTGTATTATTATGTTTCTTAAAATGAGTGTGCTTCAATTACCTTGATATAAGTATAATGGACAGAAACCGCTACTACAGAGAAAAGAAAGGAGATAAAGTGGCAGGCTTTTCAAAATATTTAATAAATTACAGGTATTGCCAAAGGCAAAACCAATGATTATTTAACTGATTGAGTAATATCGATCAATTTTGTTATTCACATCAATACACAATTTCTTACACTTATTTGGTATTCCTGGGTCGACTGGTTAAGATTAAAAGTGACTTTTCAATGGAACTGTGACATTTAAAACATACTTGAAAATTACAAATTTAAACAAGCAACTGCATTCACTTGGATGTAGGAAGTGATTTATAGGTTAAGCACACTGTATAGCTAATAGCTCTTTTGCAAAGAAAGATTAGAAAAGTTAAAAAGACTACAGCATGGAAAGTCAGTTTTAGTGATATCTTGTTTGGTGTCCTGTTTGTAAAGGGTTTTGAAACAAAGAAGGCAACTCAGAATCTTTCTGAGAGCAAGGCTATGGACATATTCAGTCTAGGTTCAGCGATGGCACTAAAGCAAATATAGCAGGAAAGACTTAAGAATCTATAAGCATGAATTAACGTGCATATTAATAAAGGAGGCAACCCGCAAGCTCACCTCTCAGAAGTTTACGAAAGTTTGAAGCTTCTTGCAAATGCAAAGGCACACTGACAAAATTTAGTACGCCAGTGAAATTGAATGACAGTTTAAACACAAAACTAAAATCTAACACTGAGGACCCTAATATGATTAATCATGATCTAATATGTGTGCAAGACAAGTTAGCATCTACAATTGCTAAAAAGTCATAGTCAGAAACAGAAAATGAAGCATTACAGGAAATTGTTAAAATGATAAGAAAAAAAATTAAATTATCTACTGCAGTGTGCACAAAATGGAGATCCCTCAATCCCTTTATTTATTCTTTAATGAGTAGCCTTTGTCAGAATGCTTCAAATCCCATAGACGTACCACTATTTATAAGGTATTGTATTTTATAACTTATCCCCACCTTCCCTTCTACATTTATAACCTTAGAAAATTACATAGAGTATAAAACAAGCAGGAGTTAAGTTACAACTTAAATAATGTATTATTGGTAATATTCATAAAATAATAAGAATAAGTAAAGTACATTTGAATATTGGCAACCAAACAACCTGATAAATACTGATGGGTAGTTTCAGGTGGCACACAGACTTGTAGTTACTTTAAATGTCTCTAGTTAAGTCATCATTGTATGGCTTTCTTCAGGACAGGCTGCATGCCTGTCTCAATATGGCTGCCGAGTTGTGCTTCTCAGTGTGGTCTTCATTTCATTTCATGTTGTATGAGATGCTCCTTCATCATGATGGTGAGAGAAAGAAATGGAGAGCAGGGTAAAGCAATCAAATTTATGCATTGTTTGTTCAGATCCTTACACCAATAGGGTGTTGTGCTACAGAATGGCCTCTGATTCAAACCAATCCCAAACAATCATACTTCAGACCAATGGGGGCACACAACACCTTTCACACATGCCCCCAAAACGTTTGTTGAGCTGATGCTTGCCAGCTAGGGATTCTGGCTTTCCTGTAGGGTTGATTGAGACAGTCCTGCTGAGAATCACTTGCCAAACTGGATTTAGACTTTAGACATTTCCCCCGACCCTGTCATAAAATTATAAAGACCTAAAAGTGTGTGTGTGTCTTGGTTCTTAAACATCAAACCACTGCAATGATATAACACTAATATTACATTGCTTTGTTAAAGTTACAAATAAAGGCATACAAAATATTTATCAACTTATATACAAAATTTCACACCACAACACTCCCCTTAAAAAAAATCTAAATATTGGAGACATATTTCAGCAATTTCATGGCTATATCAAAGATTTGATTTCTAAACTTGTTTTTTTAATCTCTCTTTCTAGATGTTTACATTTCAAAAGAGCTTTGTTTCATAACATATTTAGTATGTCATATTCCAGTTTCTAGCTACAATAGTGTTATACAGTGATCCCTCCCTATATCGCGCTTCGACTTTCGCTGCTTCACTCCATCAGAGATTTTAAATGTAAGTATATCTAAATATATATCCTGGATTTTTCGCTGGTTCGTGGATTTCTGCGGACAATGGGTCTTTTAATTTATGGTACATCCTGATTTCATACATAAGAGACGCTATTGGCGGATGGCTGAGAAACTACCCAATCAGAGCACGTATTACGTATTAAATAAAACTCCTCAATGATATACGATATGTTTCCTGCGCGGTGCTTCGCATACTTAAAAGCTCTAACAGCAGCTATTGATTTTTGATTGTTTGCTTTCCTCTGTCTCTGTTACTCTCTCTGACATTCTCTGCTCCTGACGGAGAGGGTGTGAGCAGAGGGGCTGTTTGCCTAGAGGATACAGATGCTCCTCTAAAAAATGCTGAAAGACTACCTTCACATTGCTCCCTTTCTTGCGGCCGCTTTATCACGGTGCTTCGCATACTTAAAAGCCCAACAGCACGTATTGATTTTTGATTGTTTGCTTTTCTCTCTCTCTGTCTCTCTCTCTCTCTGACATTCTCTGCTCCTGACGCGTACTCCTTTGAAGAGGAAGATATGTTTGCATTCTTTTAATTGTGAGAAAGAACTGGCATCTCTGTCTTGTCATTGAGCATAATTTAAAATTTTGACGAAAGGGTGTTATTTCATGTCTAGAGGGCTCTAATAATGTTAAAAAACATATTTAGAAGGTCGTAAACAGGTTTTCTATGCTCTAACTTCGAAAATATTAGATTTATAAATAAGGAATCCTACTTTGCGGAAATTCGTTTATCGCGGAAGAGTCTGGAACAGATTAACCGTGATAAACGAGGGTTTACTGTATATTTGTGTATGCTGCATATACAGACTAAATATGTGTGCTGGTTTGTTTTTTGTCCTGACGTGCCATGTGAATTGTGGGACCGTATATACACAGGTGTGTGTCTTTCTAAACTGTCCAATCAATTCTGTTTGCCACAGATCGACTCCAATCAAATTCTAAACATATTTCAAGGATAATTAAAGCAAATAGGATGCACCTGATCACAATTTGCAACGGGTCAGAACATAAATGAGTTTTCAGTTTTTGATTTTTACTAAATTTACAAACCTTTCTGAAAACATGTTTTCACTTTCTTATTAGGTTAATGAGTATAGACTAATCTGCAAAAATGGAAAATGTATCCGTTTAAAATTAAATCTACAACACAGTAAAGTGTCCAGAAAGTGAGGGTCGGAATACTGTATGTAAGGCATACACATAACACCTTTATGCAATTACTAGCTCTGCTATCTGTCTAAGATGGGTTGAAATCTAAGTAATCATTGTAGAACCCAACATTAATGTTTGCAGCACAATATCTATTAGAATTTTATTTTGTAATGCATATAGTAATAAAATGTGTTGCATTTGTCATTCCAACAGATGACACATCAAAAACATTTAGAGTAATAAAATACATCGCCAGAAATGTTGGTGATATGCTATCTGTTGGAATGACAAATGCAATGCAGGTCTGTTATATTGCTTATATATATGATTTGTAAAAGCAGTGTTAATGTTTTTGATGGACCATCTGTTGGAATGAGAAATAAATGTCTTTCATTACTACAAATGTTTGTGATGGTGTGGTGCAGTGGTAGCACTGCTGCTTCACAGTAAGAAGACAAGGTTATTGTCCTTGGTCCTCCATGCATGGAGCTTGCATGTTCTCCCAGAATTCACTTGGGCTTCCTCTGGGTGCTCCGGTTTCCTCCCACTATTCAAAGACATGGAGGTTAGGTGAATTGGCAACATCTAATTGGCCCTTTAATGTGTGTGTTTTGTGTGTGGGTGTGTGTGCATGTATTCACCCTGAGATGCACTGCTGCCCTATCCAGGGTTTGTTCCTGCCTTGCACCCTATGCTACCCTCACCCATGACACTGGTCTGGATTAAGCTGGTTAGAAAATGACATGACATGTTTGTGATGCACCATAATGTTCAAATGACAATGACATAGCAACAAGCCAGAAAAACAGACACTTATCAATTTATTAAGGTGGATTCAAACATTAAGTTTGTGAAACAACAATGTGTTAGAAAATTGTGTTAAAACATGCATGTGTAGCACACATATTTATCTGACCAGATGGGTACAACAGTCTTCAGCTATAGTTTCCATTTTCTTAAATAAAGTAAGACTCTAGCTGTCATAATTATGTGAAGAAATATGACCCCCATTTACTTCAGTCTGTGTAGTCAAAGCATAGCATTTATATTTTCAGAATACTTGCACATTTTCTAGTTACACTGTATGGTGTTTCAAATATTTATAATATTCATTGTCTTTTCTTAACTATGTCTAAATTCTATGCTCATACTTGAAATAGTTAACAGAGGTAGAATTTTAGCTTTTAACAGCTAAAGTGATTGTTCACAGGTAATTATTCTCTGTAAAGTATGACATGATATCTTTGTTATAATATTAGATGACTACATTGCCGGATTGCTATATTTCTAATGTAGTGCTTCACAATGCATACAGCATATAAGTTCTCTTTGCCAGATGCTGAATTTCGTTTGTGTATTACTTTTTCATTTCTTTAATATAATAATTCATATTCTGGCAGCAAAAACCCTGCTGTATTTTTTATTTGTAACTAAACACTAGATCAATAATAATTTATTTTAAAAACCTCAATTTGAATATAAAAAAATACATGAACATGTTTGATTTGTAAAGTATTCTCTTCCAAGTGATTGTTGTCTGTAGGAAAGTATGGAAAATGTTTGGGTTCATTGTAATTCAGAATTGAGACTCTGAGCTGTAAAATTTGTAATTTCTGCTACAAAGAAGTACTGTCAAGGTATAATGGATTTTAATGAATATGGTTTTCTTGTATATATCTAGCTTCACTTTCCTCCTGGCCATCTTTGATAACCTTGTTTGAACTTATTAGATAACAGGTAAGTACAGAATGTGCTTACAGTTTTCATTCAGCTAGGGACCTATCAATATCCCATTTCTTAAACCAGGTCAAAGTTTCTAAATGACGTTAATTTTGCTTTGGCTGTAGTTTTGGAATCATTTGAATGCCTTGGGTGTGTGATCTGTGTGACTGTTACGTAAAATTACCTTTTACTATGTACTGTACATTTACTGAAATACAGACTTCAGCACTGTGACAAGATTTAAGTTGAAATAAAAAGGTATTGTTACTATAGGTTACATTAATTAATTAGTATAACATACTTATTTTGTTTTACCAAATAACAGATGCAAATTGTTAGAAATAGCATATAGTGGCATGTATTGTTATGGTGAATAGTTAAGTGAGCAGAAGATGAACTCATCACCAAAAGGCATAAAGTTAAAAATGACACCTTTCTTTTCAGCATTTTATGCAAAATTAGTGTATTGTTTTTGTTTTGAACAATTGTACTGTGAAAAAAAGAAAGACCTTACTTAGCTTGTTAGGACAATGGCTTGTTCACAGTCATTTTAGGAAACCCCAGATGATGTAAATTGCAAACTCTGTAAATTCTCTGACTCCTCAAACATTGTCCCAACAGTCATCAGCCATGGGATCCTCTAAGCAGCTGCCTAGCACTCTGAAAAATAAAATAATTAATGCTGACAAAGCTGGAGAAGGCTACACGAAGATAGCAAAATATTGTCAGGTAGCTGTTTCCTCTGTTTATATTGTTATTAAGCAATGGCAGTTGAGTCTGGAAGAACAAGAAAACTTTCCGAAAGGACTGCTAGAAAGGCATATAAACCCTCCCAAACCCTGACTGCAAAAGACCTTCAGGAAGATTTAGCAGACTCTTGAGTGGTGGTGCACTGCTCTACTGTGCAGTTACACCTGAACAAATATGACCTTCATGTTAGAGTCAGAAGAAGAAAACCTTTCCTGTGTCCTAGCCAGAAAGTTCAGCACCTTAAGTTTGCAAATGAATATCTAAACAAGCCTGATCCATTATGGAAATAAAACCTCTGGATTGATGACGTCAGAATAGAACTTTTTGGCCATTATGTGCAAAGGTAAAAAGAGGATGGGACGTACAACAAGATAATGATCTGAAGCACACCTCAAAATCTACAATGCAAGCTGACGGTTTTGCCATGTCCCACAACCTAAACATCATTGAAAATCTGTGGATAGATCTCAAAAGAGCAGTGCATGCAAGATGGCCCAAGAATCATGCAGAATTAGAAGCCTTTTGCAAGGATGAATGAGCAAAATTATTCCAAGTAAGAACAGAAAGACTCTTGGATGGCTACAAAAAGCATTTACAAGCTGTGATACTTGCCAAACAGAGTGTTACTAAGTACTAACTGTGTCAGATTGACAAAATTTTGCTTTAGGCCATTTTCATTTCTTTGGTATTTTGTACCTGTGAATGATGGAAATAAAAATGTAAGATTGCTTAAAATATCAAAGAAATGTGTCATCTCTAACTTTTTGCCTTTTAATGATCAGTTCATCTTCTTAATCTGTCCATCTAAAAAAAAAAATGTGAATATCCCCTTGGGATTAATAAAGTATCTATCTATCTATCTATCTATCTATCTATCTATCTATCTATCTATCTATCTATCTATCTATCTATCTATCTATCTATCTATCTATCTATCTATCTATCTATCTATCTATCTTCTGTTCACTTAACTATTCACAGTAACAGACATTTTGCATTCCACTGCACATTTGTTTTGTTAGCTTAAAGAGGTAGTCACTACTACTGCTAACATACATGTCCAAGAATAACATAACACAGAAAAGTCCAATTCGGGCCTTGGGGAGCCGGAGCACCATTTTGAGTAAGGCAGGAGTCAACCCTAAGTGAGTTCTGAAGCCCACACATGCAAACACCTACCTGTACATAGGACCAATATGGGGTGCCTAAAACATGAACTATTGGGGTAAGGGAAGACATGAACTCAGTATTCCTGAATTGTGAAGGATTTACAACTGCATCACTTCAGTAAGAAAATGCTGTCTTAAAATTATATAAACAGTCAGTTTTGAAAATGTAGTGTGGCAGAGTTGTTTTTAATTCAATACCCATTTTCCAATGTTTATTCAATAGCTATAACATATAATGTGTCCTGTATAATGCAATTTTTGATGAGGAGGACAAAAGCTGACACTGCACAATGGTGAGAAAAAAAAAACACTCTATCTGTAGCTTACACATTTCTTGATTTATGCCAGATTAAAATACTTTATTACTGGTACCTTAACAATAATGTTTTTGGAGAGGAAGTAATATATATTAATGCTTTTTAGTTATCACCAGAAAATAATGACAGTACTTATTTACAACTGGAGTCTTCTTTCTCCTCAGGCAATCTCCTGAAAAGTTGCCGTAAATTTGCAATTATGCTGTGCTAGCTGTTTCATTATTCGGCATGCAATGGAGAAAAATGTATTTGAATTTCAAATTTCTACTTACTGAATGAATTATGTGTTAGCTGCTTTCAGAAACAAGTTCACTTAAAAATATTGCTAAGTATTTGAATAAGGAATGTAGTCAGTAACCAGTTTATTAGGTACAACTGATTGTTAACACACATAAACAAACAAATAAAGATCTATCTATCTATCTATCTATCTATCTATCTATCTATCTATCTATCTATCTATCTATCTATCTATCTATCTATCTATCTATCTATCTATCTATCTATCTATCTATCTATCTATCTATCTATCTATCTATCAGGCATGGCCAAGGGCTTTAGCTGTTCTTGTTAAACATTAGCATGGTGTAGGCGGCACACAGGATGGTTGGACATCCCAACCAGGAAAGGGGATCATTCCTTACCCAGACAGGAGGCTTCAAGATGACAGACAGGCATCCCATTCAAAGAAGAGAAAGGTGCCATACCCGAACGAGACTTCCCAGGTTAATGGTTGGACATCCCGAACAAAGGAGATGGTGCCCATTCAGGATCCAGCACAGAATATCAGGAGTTTTGTGGGCACTGCAGGACGTGCTCCCTGTTATATGGGACTTCTGTGTGACACAAAAGTATTTCCAACGGGCAACAGCCTTGCCACTGGAAGTATTCCCGGATCCTCAATGAAAGGGACCACACTCCCTTGTTCAGCTGAGTTGGTGCTGGGAGAAAGGAAAGCAACACTTGACTGGAGGAGGGCAGTGCAGTGGAGAAAGGAAAGGTGATTGTGGATAGATAACTTGTGCTTGGTGCTTTTTGGAGGTATTCGTATAATAAACATCCATTCATTTGAACCTGATACTGTTTTGTGTGTTTGTGTTTGAGGCCCACTGACGCCCCTGTTCTATCGCAGTGACCAAGATGTGTGATCTAAGAGGCTTTGACCATGATATGATTGCTGGTTGCAAAACATGGCATTTTTGAAACAGCTTCTCTTCTGGAGATTCATGCACCTAGAGTTTAAAGAGAATGATGTGATAAACAAAAAATCCAGTGAGTGGCAGTTCCTTCAGCAAAAACATCTTATTAATGAGAGAGGGCAGGGGAGAATGGTCAGAATCATTGAAGCGAAAGGAAGGGAAAATAAATACTGAAATAACAGGTCTTTAAAACAGTTTTCTGCAGAAGGGCATTTCTGAATAAGCAGAATTGTTGGACATTTAAATGGATAGGACACAGCAGCAAAAGATCACAGTGGGTTTTATAGTAAGATGAAGCAGGCAGGCAAATGCCAAAACTGGACAAATGGAAATTGAAACTGGTCTAACAAATCACTGTATTTGTTTTGTTATGAAGAAGGTAGGGTCAGCCAGCATGACTCCATATTCCAGCCTGTCTTATGTCAACAGTACAGGCTCATGGTAAAATGCAGCAGGTCGTATTCTTGGAACAAACTAAGTCTTTTTATACCAGTGCGGCATCATTTCAATGTCACAGAATACCCAAGAATTGTTGCTACCATGTGCATATGCTGTGTAACCTGTGACACCATGATGGTTATTATAAATTTTCATGTCATTTCTAGTGTTTCAGTATTTATCCATGTTTTGTTTATTTTGACATGTCACTTTTTGTTATGATTACAGCAGATGCCATTTTGTGTATTCTCTTTGTTTTTAATGACCCTGCTCATTAACTGGTCATGAACAGATGTTATGAAATATTTGCCAATGTCATCCCAAAAATAAAGACAAACTTCACTGATACAATAAAATTATTATTCACTGTCACAGATGGCTGGGGTTCTTACCCGGCCAGGACGCCTAAAAGGATCGGAAGGGGGCAAGAATAGCTTCCGGGCCAAGAGGGGGCAACCGCTCTGGAACAGGAAAGGACCACGGGACAAGAGAGAACTCGTTGGGACCCGTGGCCACCACAAGAGGGCGCCTTAAACCTCGTGGGACCTGAAAATAGTTACTTCTGCCACACTCTGCAAGATGGCGGAGGAACCTGCCAGGGACGCCCGGTGTGCTTCCAGTGCAAAGGGCAGCACTTCCGCCAGACCAGGAAGTGCTGCTGGATGGACGTCATCAGCCACCTGGAGCACATCCAGGCAGGAATAAAAGGGGCCGCCTTCCAGCAATTGGTGAGCTAGAGTCGGGAGAGGGAGCAGGACGAAGCTCCCAGGAGGAGATTGGCGGCCAAGGACTGAGAGAAAGAGGAATATTGGGGTGATTATTAATTTGTGCATTGTGTGGTGTTTGTGGACTGTGTTTATTTAATGAATAATAAACGTGTAACTTTTATAAAGATGTGGTCTCCGACTGGTGGTGTCCGGGCAAGTCTCACATCACGTAATTAATTTAATTGTGTCTCAAATGTAACACTCAGTGAGCAACACTGTTTAAGATGGCAGCATGCTATCTGTGTTTTCCTTTATTCTGGATAACAAACTAATCATGCAGTGCTTTTCTGTGTTTTTTTGTTTTTACTCTCTATACTCATTAAGTTTTTAAACTATGGGTTTTGATTAGCATTTTGAAGTCTGGCATTTGAGATTCATTGATTCTCCTGGTTTTGACCTGAGCCTATTTTAGGCCTGAATCCTATCTTGTCTCACTGTCTTTTTTGTTAATCTTGTAACTTCCTACACAGATAGTCCAGGAGCCATGTTTTACAAGATGGCTGCTCAAATTGACCATCGTTCCATTTCACGAAAATACTTTGCTATGATAATTATTCTTATTAGGAAAAACTCTGCCTTGGGGCTCTACTTTTGTTTTTGTTTTTATATTTAGCTATATCTCTTAACCATCAGTCTCTTGAGTTGCCATGTTTTGAGATTTTGACCTTGGCTATGTTTGAGTATACTTTTTTAAGAACTCTAAAACCTCTGACACCAGATTAAACTTCATTGGTCATCACATCTTCTTATGGAAAAAATCCTAATGGTCACAACACCTTGTTTACTTATTTGGATGAAGTAACTGAGACAGCAAACAATACAGATATTATGTAGTAACTATCACTTACTTGGAGAACCACAACGGGATTGGAAAAGACTGGCCTTCAGAAATCTGTTCATACATCTTTCCACTATTTTTGCATTTAGGTTCAATGTAAAAGTGACATAGATTAATTTCAGGTTGAGTGTGAATTGGTGGAGAAGTAAATATAAATAAGAAGGTTTCAAAGCAAGATGGGTCTAAAAAATCAAAAACCGAAAGGTCAATGAAGAGAACTTTCGGCATTTCCAAAGTTGCTTGTTACAATTCAGAATCAAAGGGTGATGGGAATAATCAAGGCTACATCAGGTATGAAGCAGGAGCAAACTCTAGAAAAGTCAGCAGCTCTTTACACTGTGGAAGAAAAGTAAGTCACAACATTTAATTTAAAAAAGGAGGTCTTTATTAGCATTAATGCTGATCCAGAGCTAACATTAAAGTCCTGACTAGCCAATTAACACAGTGTGCACTCAATATAGCTTTGAAAATTGACCCTGCTGAAGCCCTCATCCCTTCTCTTACCCACATCATAAATAAATCCCAAACTACTTAGTTTATACAAAACAAGAGTTAAGTTACATCTGGTGACTTTTTGGTGACCCTTAGTTAGCATTCATATTATCAGCTTCATTGCTTATGGAGATCATTAATTGTCTCATAATTAGCAGCCTACCTTTAAACTTCAAGATACTCCTGTAACAAAAACAAGACATAAGTCACATTATCTTCACATAACACTAATGACTTTCTGTGGAAATATTTTATAGGTATGATATACTTAAGTATCTCTGAAGATAAAAATTTTGTAAAAACTTAAAGAAAATAACTATTATGAAACTATTTACCATAGGTGAAACCAAGTTCATTACTTATTGTTATATAAAAAATATATTTTGCTAGTGAGAGGATTTAAAATTAGAGCTATATACAAACCCCATATATAGACATAAATACAATACAAACTGAGCATATATTCTTCCACATTGTGTGCTTACTAATGCAGAAACGACTGAGAACTACAAATTAACTTTACTTGCACATCCTTGGGACTTGCAAGGAAGACAAATTACTCAAAACAACACAAACAAATCACATAGACTTTGTCAAAGCCATGATTTGAACCCAGGATTCAGGAATTGTGAGACAGCAGTGCTAGTCACTACATATCTGTGCCACTTGAAATGCATATTGTGCTGTACTAACTTAAATATTCTAGTAAAATCAGAAGGTGCTTAGCCTAAGGCTTTTAAGAAGCCACTGGACACAATGCTAACAATAATTCTGAGGAAAAATCACTGATGGGTGAGCTGTCATTAAAATCTTTTGATAATTTTATTATATGGTTATTATATGGTTCTTATCACCTCTTAAAGTTATTGTTGGTTTATTAAGTGTGAGGCATGATAGCTTTTATTGTATATGGTTTTGTGTGCTCGAATGTAATTCACAAATAATGGCATGTTTTGCTTATCACATGTAAAAAAATAAGATCAACCTTTCATTATAATCAGACGCTCAACTTGCTACTGTTGTATCCGGTCCAGCATTAGTTATTAATTATACTTTATATGTGCTGGCACAGTGCAGCTGAAAGCTTTTCAAGGGTAAAGAGAGGTAGAAAGAGAAAGATAGAAAGCTATACTACTAGCAGGAGAAGTCAAGCACGTATCAGTGGGGGAACACAGGATTTGCTAGGGGTGGTACACTCTGCATGTGCTCTATGCAATTTTCAGGGGTACCTACACTGAACAGTATGAAACATAGCCTGGCTGGAACCAAGTCCGTGATAGGCAGGGGTTGCTCTCTTAGCTCACCCTTGGGTATATATTTTGCTCTTAACCACTGCTGTGTCTTTTACTAGGCAAGGCCTAAATGCAGTCACATGATAAGGTTTCAGAGAATATGAACTACAGGGGCCTCATGTATAAACGGTGTGTTCAAACAAAATGGTTGCATACGCCTGTTTAAATGCTCACTTCAAGATATATAAAAATTAATCTTGGCTTAAAGCTATGCACATTTTCACACCAGCCTCACACCATGAATATGTACTTTTCTTTTTGATTTTGCAAACGGGCGGCATCCAGCGTCAAAGTACTGCTACTGTTTTTGTGCGGTTTCTTATTCTTTTTTAGATTCACATCTATGACATGGGCTTTATCACATACACTGAAATTAATTGCATATTGTTTACAAATTTAAGGCACTTGATTGTAACCATTCTATAATAAAATAATGGTTCACAGAATGGCCAAACTATTCCAAATACCTTAGCTGCTTTAGCGTTGTTACTCTCAGTGCACCACTCAGAGTATTTTAACCCATTGTATCTATGTGTGGTATCACAGCTGCAGAGCAGATCGGAAACCTCTACAGCAGGTTATGCTTACTTACAGTTTTATGCATCTGAATTTTTTTGCGCATACGCAAATTTCTGTAAACGCCATGTTTTAGTGTGCACATAGTTGAGGCCCCAGGATTTGATCACATTGTGTTTTGCACCTTTGCAATTTACCATCTAGATCTCCTGCTTCCTTGGCAATTTAGCATTACTTGTCTATACATTGTGCTTTTAGGCACATTTGTATATCATATGCAAAGCACCTACTACAGTTACCTTGTCTGTCTGTCTGCATGAAAGAACTTGGCCTCCAGTGAACAAATTTTGTTGAACTTTGGCATACTTACTCTTCAGGAAGACTTGTCCACAAAATTCAATACTCATATAGTGCACTGTATAATTTTTTAAATTTGTGAACCTCCCATTGAAGAGCATTGGACGTGTTATATTTCTCCAGGATGCTCTCCTTGCCTGAGTTTCATGATTATATTATTTATGTTAATGTTACTTTTGTTGATGATGTGCACTATTGTTTGATTTTATTTATGTATGTAAGATGCTTCTCCTATGTTTCTGGGTGGTTTTCTCAAGGGTTGGAGCCAACTGCCAACCACCACCAGGAAACTAACCTCCACCTTATAAATCCAGAGGGTCGATCACAGATCCTGGTGGTTCATTTCGAATTCGCTAGGGAGTTGGTGAGTGTTCTACTGTGCTTTTGTGATTTTTTTTAAAATTATTTTTCTGGATTCCTGACCTTTTCTGCTTTCTGACCATTCTTTGGGTTCTGTACTGGGACCTGGTTACTTTGGAAGTGTATTTTATATTACAGAGAATATCTGAAATAAACCTTACTTTTATAATGATCTTTCATTTGCACTTATTACTGCTCAGGGTTTGAGGATGATATCCTCTTGTAGTGGGCATTTTTAGAACTCCTTGGGACTTGCGTGCTTTTAGTATCCCAGTTTTATAACAGGCGAATTTAGGAACTCATCTGTCTTTAAGCAGAAAAACAATATGTGGGACTTTATTTCCGGATTAGTTTGTTGCCTCAGATCTACCTTGAGAGAAGCTTCTTACATGTATATGTTTTCCTCTTTTATTCAACTGACAGCCACTCCTGATGGCAAAGTGGATCCCACATTCAAGTTAGTCAAACGCCAAGTGAGTGATGTGCATGTGCAAGGCACTTTTATACAAGCTTACTATAAATTAACTGTAAAAGAAAAAAAAAATCATTAGAATTGAATGTTGAAGGAAAAGTATTACAAAAACATTCCTCTGTAAGGGCAGAGTGAACTCAGTATTTACATTACACTAAAAACAACCTTAAGGCTGCATTATCTGCACATTATTATATTTCAGTATTTTTCTTACATTATTTTTCAGCAAACCACAAACCTGCTTTCCATCATGGTTTGAAGCAGCCCAGAAATTAACCTTGAGACCTTAACTCTCTGTAAATAAACAACATGTATTTTACCTTTGATTATTTTTACTTGGTTCAGTGGTTGCTTGCAATGATCTGCTTAGGAACCTACTGTATGTTCATGCTGTCAGTTGCGTTTCACAGGGCAGAGAACCATGACGCAGTCCATCAATGCACATTCACCTCTGGAATATCTACACTCACAATCAACATTGCAGATGCATGAGAGTGGCAAGCACATAGCAAATAGGGTGCAAGTGACCCGGCTCTTTTTGTGATTTTAATAGCCTGCCATTTGATGTGATTGATTTGATGAGTTAAACATGAAAAATAGTGAAAATCTAAACTTTTTGAGTATAATAATAAAATAATGAAGTATTTAATTAATTTTTATATAGGGAATGTTCACTATACCTCCAAGCACTGCAGTCATTTACAAATATGCTGCAGTTAAATATAAAAATAAAAGTGCTGACATCTTATGTAATAAAACATAATGAACCCAAAACACACAATTTTTCAGAAATATGCATGCTGTACTAATGAGATTTTGTAATACCTTTAAAAGCCTTCTGTCCATCATTCCTTTTCTATAGTCTGCTCATTTCAGAACTGAGGGAAGCAGCTCTGGTTTATAGACATTATATTGCCATTGACACAATTTTACATTAGATGACAAAAAATATTTTTAAATAATAAATATAACATTTTTTGTATATTTGAACCTCATGAGATTTTGAGTAAGGACATAATTTTTCTGGGGGGTTGCCTTAAATTAGGATCTATAAAATTTTATTCAAATGTGAGTTATTTGTTCTGAAAACTGAAATGGCACAAAATTAAATAAGTATGTTTAATTTACACATAAATCATCACCTATTATTTATTCATGACTAAATTGCCTTTTATTGAGTTATTTTGTGCTTTTCCCTGCGATCCCTAAGGTCAGTAATGTGATAAGAGATTATGTTATGTGTAGTACCTTAGTAACTAGTTTATAGTCAGTACAGGTACAGTATTCATAAAATATAGCAAAGCAAAACTGCTTATAAGCACAGTTTTGTAACTGTAAACTCCAGGGTTAACACAGTTCCATCAGACATTATTATCAAGCATGTGCCTAAAATATTTCTCAAAAGTGACATTTCAGAATCATTAGTAAAAAATGCCACAATAAGGCAGACACCATTTAAAAGGAGGCAATAGTATAATATATATTGTGGACGCGGCCCAGACACAGACAGGCGGACATGTTCATCACCACCACACGTTTATTTTACACTATTTACAAGTTCAAAAGTCAGTTCACACACGAAACCCCACACAGTCCTGGCCACACAATGCCTTCTCTTCGGGCCGCCTCCACTCTCCTCTCTTGCTTTGTCCTGCTTCCACCCGACTCCAGCCTCGAATGAAGGGAGACGGCCCCTTTTATTTCATCCCGGATGGGCTCCAGGCAGTCCTCCCTGGACACGCCCCAGTGTGGCTGAAGTGCTGGCTGTTCACCCGGAAGCTCTCCGGGTGTCCCTGCTCCTCTTCCCCCCAACAATTCCTGGTGTGGCGGAAGTGCTGAGGTCCAGGGTCCCCAAGGCATTGGGCGCCCCCTGGTGGTGACCACGGGTCCCTACAGGGTTGGGCTTCCAAGCCCCCTACCCGTAGCCCCCAAAACAACCAGGATGGCGGCCCCCACGTGATCCAGGGTGGGCATAGACCCTCTTCCGGTCCCTCAAGGCGCCTCGGCCTTATATATTGAAAGCTCAGGAATAAAAACTACTTTATGATACGTGATTCATTTTCATCCTTTGTGGATCTCCACCTGCATATATATATATATATATATATATATATATATATATATATATATATATATATATATATACTGTATATACTGCGGTGGGTTGGTTTGGGTTTGGATTGGTTAAAATTCACATATAAGTTCAAATAAAAGATTTTTCATTTAAATTCATATGGGTAAGTAGTTAATTGTACAAAACTAAATGTTTGTATTAATGTTTTTTATTATTATTTGATTAAGCATGTTTGAGATATGGTTGTATTATGTTTGACTTTTTTACTTGGGTGGTTCTATTAATATTTATGTTCTCTCTCAATGCTATGTCCAAATTATCACATTTGAAAACTAAGTGTACTTCTTACTGTGTAGCAGAAAGAATTTATGTATTCATGTTAAGTAGAATTGATCATGTTAATTACAATGAAAATAGGGAATGTCTGTGTCAGGACTGCATCTACAAAGAAAAAAGAAAATGGATTTTCATACTGATAAAAAAATAGGAGAGAATATTCAAGATGCAATGTTTTGGTTGTTTACCCTTCATTAGGTGTGACAACATCACTTCAGTTTTTTTCATTGTGGTAATAACCTTTGCCTTTTATTCCGTTTTGAATATTTTAATGCTTGTTTTTCCATTACGTCAGATCCTTCTACAATGCAGAAGCTAGAACTATAACAAGCAATTAAAGAAGTAATTATATTAATCTTGTTAAATTCTCTGATTGATTTTGAAATTCTCCTAATTCACTCTGGTTTGAATTACGCAGGTTAGAAAATGTCAAATTGTCCTTATTAATTAAACTTTGAATGTTTTTACTTTCCCCTTATTTTTCTAGTGCCACTGCAGCCTCTATAAGAGTCTTCCCTCTGTGTTGTCTTGGTATTTTAAAGATGAACAGAATGGTGTTAAGCTGTAAAATTCTTCATTACTATGGACGTAAACTATGCAATGTTTCACCAGTTCTTCTGTAAATTTAAGATAAGCGTGACAGAACATTATTCCAACTTGGCTTTCTTTTTCTAGTGCTGTATTCTCGCAATGCACAACACTTTCTTGACATCCAGTTAATCACTAAGGTCGCACTGTGACCAGATAGCATCAGGTCCTTTCTTTATGGTGAGCTCCCTATTGCTGATTAATGTTGGGGGGATGTTTATTGTATAAGTGGGAGTACCCATCTGTTCAACAATATTGCACAATATGACTGGGCAGAGATGGTTGATTGGGGTTGTTAATGTTAATCTTCCTTGGATGTCTATTAACTTTTAATGTGAACTAAATGTTGTTATTTGCAATTTGACTCTTGGGCATCTGCAATATTCTATTTGTACTATCTTTAATCCAACTTTATTTTTTATGCTGGCTTGGATTTAATTTTTTTTTTGTAAAATATTGCGTGATTTTGATTATTTTAAACATTTACACAAAAAAAACCACATGATTTCAATTGAGAATAAACATCTGCCTGTTCATTATCTCATTATACAGTTATACCTTATACATTTTAAAATAATTAATATTAACATATTTAATATATTAATGAAAACTTTGTAATAGCTCTCCCTGTGAAATGGGAAAACTAAAATAAAAATAATTTGCAGATTCTCATTTGTTTCAGTTCTCAGTATTATTGCAATTCATGTAACACCTTTACTACTGAATCTTGATGGCACAATGGCTGATGCTGCTGCTTTACAGATCCATAGATCTGGGCTCAGTTCTTGGCCAGGTCACTGTCCATGTGGAATTAAAACACTCTTCCTTTACTTGCTTGGGCTTTCCTGGAAAAACAGGTTTCATTGAGAAATTCCAAAAATGTGAAGGCTGCTTTCACTGGTAATATTAAATTGCCCCATATGTTTAAGTGTAAATGAGCTGTGTGCCTGAGAATATCTACACAAGGATTAGTGTCCCATTCAGGGTTTTTCCTGATTTATTCCTAACATTGTTGCAAGGCAGAAATTGGATGGAACGAGGAATGGACCACCAAATCCCAGACATACATTTATGTGCCAATCAGTCAACCTTATTGTTTTTAAGTAAAGCAAAAATGATTTTGTCATTTTTGTTGAAGTAACTTAACAAGTTCCAAGAGAGCCACCTTCTTCAGTTGCTGCCAAAAAGCACTTGTAAACTGTTGACATCACAGGCAACACGTCCAGATTTCTGAGTCCATCACAGAAGAAATCTTCTCAGGAACCAGCAGTAACCATAGAGCAAAACTATCTAATCAAACCTTTAGCCTGTTGCCAGAAGTGAGAACCAAAGCAACAAATTGAAAGTCAGGGATCATGACCAACTTGGAGAAGAACTAAAATTACTATAGCACATAGTTGAGAACATCCTGGTCGCAGAGTAAAAATATCATACATTTAGACATACAACATTTCGAGTTTACAATACTCACTCCCAAAAAAATTGAGAC
The DNA here is from genome assembly GCF_016835505.1 of Polypterus senegalus. Lineage (NCBI taxonomy): Eukaryota > Metazoa > Chordata > Cladistia > Polypteriformes > Polypteridae > Polypterus > Polypterus senegalus. Next base: position 209,972,837 of record NC_053156.1, on the reverse strand, counting down.
ATGAGTGTTTTGGCTTACGCCATTAACATCATACTTACAGACTATGTGGGCGAACTAGTTTGGTTGCGCGCAGTGGAAGAATACACAGTAATGCAGCATATGAGCGAGGTAGTTGGTGAACTAGTTTTGTTTCGCGCGGAGGAAGTGTTCCGTTTGAGTGGCTTTGTTTGGTCACTTTGTGGCTCTTATCATGGCTCCTAAATGAAAGTCAGAGTCTTCAGATGGTAGTACTTTGAAGAATAGGAAAGCCATCATTATGGAAATGAAATTACACATTGTAAAGAGATTAGAAGGAATAAAGGTAAGGAATTTTTTTACACTCATTTTTTGTCATTTCTTCTGTTACTACAGTACAGTGTACAGTACAGTATATGTTATGTGCTTTTCCTTTTTCTGTGGCTTGTTTTGTTGTGTTATGTTATAGATTATGATTTTGCAAATGTGTTAGGATAGGTAAGTGACTTAGGCTATGGTGTGTTTCGACTTACACTAAAATTCGGGTTACATCACTGTTGTAGGAACGGATGGATCGTAACCCATGGACACCCTGTATTTTCTTTTTGATTTAGGGTGTGCTCCTTGTTAGTTTTGACTCTGGGTGTTTTTGCTATGTTATTTTATATATAAGTTTGGTTCCCTAGTTTTTTGACTTCACAGTAACGAAACTCTGCCCATTTTCTGACCACCCATTTTTGATTTCCCTGATGTTAAAAAAAGCCTTTTCCTCTTTTTTGATCATAATTATTTTTAATCTTTTGGTTGACAGTTTTCATCTTAACCATAATGGTGGCTGATCCTGCCATTTCTTTTTGTTTCTGTCAGAGGCAGCATTAATGCCTAGCCATGGGTTGCTTACATGGTCAGGACTCTGCTGTTCTTGCAATCTAATCCTGAAATCGCACCTAATGGGGTGGGTAGCTAACCCAGTGGTAGCCTGGACTCCCCAGTACAGAATAGTGGTCTATCCATCCAGAAAACATCAATGAAGCCAAATAACAGATTAAGGGACTGCTAACCAATTAACTAAAGTTTCCCACTGTCCCATTCCTATCTTCCTCCAGGGCACTCATCTATACTAATAAAAGGCAAAGCCCTCACTGACTGACTCACTGACTGACTGACTCAATCATCACTAATTCTCCATCTTCCCGTGCAGGTAAAAGGCTGTAATTTGGCAGGCTCATTCCTTACAGTTTACTTACAAAAGTTAGGCAGGTTTAATTTCGAAAGTCTATGTGTAACAGTCATAACTGGAACCAACTTACGTACATATATATGGCCATAGCCTGCAACTCGGTCACCGTGTGAGGCGGAGTTGCGTCCCTCATCATCACGCCTCCCATGTAATTAAGTGCCTGCCCATATAAAGCCAACCCTCAGCAGTAATCGGCCGCTAATATATTATTAATATTATTGAAGGACTGTGCCTATGCAAACAAAGATGAGATAGTCAGGGATAGACTAGTGTTTGGCACAAGCTCAGTGAAAGTGCAAAGGAAACTTTTAAGTGTTGGGTCTTAGCTAACATTAAATAAAGATCGTACGAGATAGCACAAGCACAGCTGAGAACCTTCGATGCATGTACTTCGAGCGGCTCACATGAACTGACTGTGAACGCGACACGCAGAGAACAAGCAAAAGCTCCAAAGAGTGCTGAACAAAAAAACGCATTACAAAATTGAGAAGGCAGCAAAAGAATATGAAGCGAGTGACGCACACAAGCATATCATAAGTGCAGGTACTGTGGAAACAAAGCACGGTGTAAACCTTAAGTTTAAATTAAGTTTATAGACACGCTGCCGCTGGCGTTTGTCATGCCTACGACGAATACGATATTTGCGAGATACAAGTTTAATGAGAAAACTCAGGGTATAAACAAGACTTTTGATCACTTTGTAATGGTGTTAAAATTGCTGGTGAGGGACTGTGCATATGCAAACGAATAGGAAAGCAAGGTGTAAAGCTTAACTTTAAATTAAGTTCATAGGCACGCTGCCACTGGCGTTTGTCATGCCTAAGACGAATACGATATTCGCGAGATACAAGTTTACTGAGTGGACGCAGGGTATAAACGAGACTTTTGATCACTTTGTAACGTAGTTAAAATTGCTGGTGAAGGACTGTGTTTATGCAAACGAAGATGAGATGGTCAGGGATAGAATAGTGTTTGGCACAAACTCAGCAAAAGTGCGAGAGAAACTTTTTTACATTCATAGAAACACTACCCTAAATATTCGCAGGCAAAACCACAACTTAATACCGGGAATGCCTGTTGAACATCTTAGATTCACGAGTACCGATTTGGGTAGTGATCACTTCGATGAATGAAACCTGTTATCTTTACAACGGTTGACAACAAAGATGAGATGGTCAGGGATAGACTAGACAAACACGGAATGTAACTTGAACACAACACATCCTCCAAATACAAACCTGATTGAAAGAAGTAATGATAATCAAATCCTTGATGACAGCAACACTCATAACAGTCACAAAACAATTACATTGAAAATCATGTTACATTATTTTTAAAATGTTTCCTTTTTTTTTTCATAACTTCTTTAACACACTACTTCTCCGCTGCGAAGCGCGGGTATTTTGCTAGTTACTAATATCTTATCTACTGCACCTGTTGGCATATTGTTCTAGCCTTATTCTAAGCATCAGTATTGTGACAAACTGATAAGTTTACCATGCCAGGCCTTTGTTTCCATCTTAATGTCCTGCAGTTCCACTCCTTATTGGCCATCCCAGTATAATCAGCTCTGGAGACCAATATGAAACTGAAAAAATACACAGAATAATGCATGAAATTAATGTCCAACTGTGCAGGCCTCTACGAAAATACTGAAATGTGTTGTCCATGCTGTTTCTTAGTTCAAAAATAAATAACTGTTCTGCAATTCTATACATGATGGCTGGCTGTGTATGGGGGTGGCTGGTGGTACAGTATTGGTAAATGACTTCTAGAAATATTCTATTAATTTAAACTTGTACAAAAACTCTTGCAACCTTCAAACTGTAATATGCAATATCTAAAGAAAACTGTATTAAGGAATATTTGTATTTCACTTTACATCCTTCACTGTATTCATCACAGATCACTAGATACAACAAAAGTAACACTTTTAAGAGAGATGCCATCAAATATGTAATCAGTATAACTTCATGTTTGGACATTTTGGTTACTAATTACTAAGATGTCAGTGAATGGACCAGTTCTTTGTCAAAACAGCTCATATTAATCTCCTCAAAATAAGACCTCTACTTGTGCAAATATTTTGACATACTAGGTCTTTATGAATTGCTTGAAATGGACATGTGTTAGAGAAACCTATCTGAAGTGTTTCAAAGAATTGTGTTTGGTTTAGTACTGTAGTGTGAGGTGAACCAGTGACTCCATCTGATAGACCGGGGGAACATCACATTAGGTATGTCGCAGAGGGTCCAATGATTTGTTTTTTTACTTTATTTTCTCTAAGTTCTTCAGTTATATATCATTCATCTGCATTTATTTTTGTATAAATAAATCTTAATTTTGAATGCCTTTGGCATCCTATGCAGTATGCAGGGCAAGCAAAGGCCAAAGAGTACCTCATATATTTCACAGCGGGTTTAATAATTCCTTTCAAAATTGTTCTTTTTAACATATAAGTAATGGTTGTGAATTGTAACAATGATAAGGTATCGATTCAAATTAGATACTGATTCCTTACTGATTTGCATATCGTGCTATTCCCAACACAAGATGTATCTTCATTCAGTTATCTTATGCCCATACTTTTATTTCATAAATACTGAAAAAGCAAGAAAAGGAAAGGGATTCTATTTTCACCAAATTGTACTAAAATGCTTCTTTAAAATCTTCAACAAAATATTAAGTACCCCAGCTATAGTACTTCAATAATTAAACAATAAGCGTTTTTTTAAGTTGGCTATTATATTGTATAATTATTTACTATTACCATTTATTCAGTTTCAAAACTGAAATTAAACTGTCTTTTAATAAAACAGCCCCATTCCTCACAGTCAGTGTTCTGATCTTCAGGGATTTACATTAATCATCATGCTCAAAAGTCAATGAATTCAAATCAGCTTTTGGCCACTCTTTGCATTATTCAGTGTGTGATCACTATTAAAACATTTCAAGTTAGACTAAGAGTTGTTTCAATAATTTTCACTTTATAAAATAATGTTCCTCCCAACATCTTTATTCAGGGTCTCCTAAATGAGAGCAGAAGTGGTCTAGGGAATGTATACTTTTTTTCTCACACATATACAATATAGTAAAAATAAAATACAGTGTTAAGATCTGTCCTAAGAAATGACTAAAAACAAAAAACAGTCCTTCTCAAACTCAGTACTAAATGTAATTATTTTTTAAAATAAACTGAATAAAGAATTCAATATTCAAGATTTGAAAAAAAAAAACCAAAGACAAAAATTATTTAATAAACTAATAAGGCCAAATAAAGAAATACACCAAGATACTTAACTCTTACACTAAATACCTAAACAAGAAAAATAAGCAAACAACTACTTTTAAGTAATGAAATTATATACTGTAGGTAATAAACTAACAAAATAAACAAAAACAAATGAAAAAAATAAACCACAAAGCACAGTAATGCAGTAAATCACAAAAAATAAAGGGAATTTAGAAAAGCCAAATTTAATAATCCAAAATTCAATTTACAAAAGCAAAATTTAATTTACAAAAGCAAATCAAAAATTGGGGATGGATATTTAAGGAGTAACCACAAGACAATGATTATAATTTTTATATTATATATTCAAACAACCATCAACAACAAATTAAATCAAATTAATATTATATGGGACTCTACAGCTACATGAATAAAAAAGTTATTTCTGGTTAGAGGAAATAGCTCAAAAATTGATAGAAATCTATGTTTTGTACCTACACACACACAAACACACACACACAGAGACATAATTACAAAAATAGTATTTTCAGACTCAGGGAGATTAAAAACATTTAGATTTCGAAGAAGTCTCGAAATTAGATTTTGGGAAGATTACAATATTTCCTTACAAGAAAGTAAATCGGACTCAAGAAGATCTAAAACGTCGAGATTCATCAAAATTTCCAGGTTTAATTCTTGGACGATTACAATACTTTCCCTGTACTTCGTATACGAGAAAGTAGGCCAACTCTAAAGCTCCCTAACAGTTAATCTTTAAGAGGAAGGCACAGAAAGGGTTCAAACAACATAGCTTCTCACACTAGCTAATGTCACAGCAAATGCTGCTACACCAATTACCACTGCACTGGTGAGTCCTATTGCAAATTAATCCTCACCCTGAAACTCTAGAGATAATTTAGAGTAAGGAACTTGAAAAAACTACAAACACAGAATAAAACAAAAATAGAACGATAAAAATTGAAAAGGGAAAAATGCGTGGGAAAAACATAAACAGGGTGAATTGCTGTTGTTATTCTGACATGGGGGACAGGATGCTAATGCAGAAGTACTGTACACAAGACAGGAAATAAGTCTGGATGGTATATTCTTGCAACCTCCAACGATAACACCCACTAATTTCAGTCCAAAGTCATTTCATGTAACAGATATGATTATTGAATATCAAATGAAATCAGAATATCACGCCAGGATTTAAACACTTTAGCCATTAGACAGTAATGATAATCACTGCACCAACCACTTTCGCAAATGCTGTGATTGTATCCCTTAGAGTGGACTGTAATGTCCCATTCAAGGTGGGTTCTTACTGGGACAGGCTTACTATTGGAATTATTAGCACTGGCATTAGCACATTTATAAAATGAGTGAAGCGTGGGTGGTGCCATACATCTAGTCCTAAATTAGCTTGCCAGGGGACCAAATGCCAGGTGGGGGTCCTTATGAATATGAAACCAGCAGAGCTTCGGAAGGTGAACTCAGGTGTGGTTGTAAGGATTTTATAACCCACTTCTAGTTGTGTTTTGTACTCTGTTTTGACCTGGTGAAAACTACTGGCTTATATTGGTTGGTTGAATTAAAATTCTGAACATAGAAAATATCGATGGCTATAACATTTCAGAAGAATCTGATGTGTACATCTCACTGGCAGTGCAGTGCTAAATGGTTAAAAAATATTAAAAGCAAAAGTGCTGTATGCGGTGTGTCAGCAAAATCCAGTGCCACACCATTCATATGGTAAAGCATTGCCTTAGTATGAGCAAACTAGTGACTGTGATTCAAGTTACTGGGGGCTTTTACTGTATTTTTGTCTTATTATTAAATGCAAAGCATGTATAGGTTATTGTGTTTTCCCCAGTTGCCAGCTCTACACGAATCCCAAATGCAAATGATATTATTCTGTAAATTATGTAGTCTGTGCTGTCTTCTCAATTAGCATAATGAAGTAAATACAAATAAATATTGGTTAAATAATGCACTTTTATTTAATGTGCCTGTAGATTGGTTCTGGTTGGTGGCAGGGGATAGCTTAGGGGCCGACACACTTGTCTTTCATCCCAGGGTGGCATGGTAACACTGGTCAGTGCTGCCGCCTCATCGATCCAGAATTCTCAATTGAAAGTCCATGCCTGGTCATTGCTTGTGTGGTTCAGGCATGTTCTCTCCATGCCTTCCTGTAGTTGTTCTCTGATTACTTCAGTTTTTTCACCCACATCCCATGTTTGGTTACTTGATAATTCTAAACCAGCCTGGTGTGAATCTGCATATGAGTGTTGAGTATGAGTGGTCCTAAAAAGGACTGATGCACCATCTGTACCATCTACATTTGGCCCCTGCATTGTACTCAGTGCTGCATTAAAATCAGAAAGTTCATAAAATTAATGAATTCCAGGATTCCCTTTTGCACCAGGGCACTTTTTCGCTTGACTAGCTATATCTGTATAATAGATTAAGGGAAGAAGGAAAATATTAATGTGTCATTGCTGGTTTTCCCATCTGTTATCTACTCTACCTCTTTATCAGTTTCTCTGCTCATGAGTTGAGAATTTGTATTTTATTTTTGTGTGAGTGTGTGTGTGTGTGTCTGATTAGATTCCATAATTTCAGTAACTACTTGCTGGGCTGGAACCATGACAACTACATCTTTGTATTTCTTGGTTTATTGTGGTTTCACAAACAGATGTTTAATCCTACATTTTTAAACTGGATGACTTGTTGAATAACTGAATTGTTGATATTAGTTGGGGAAAACTATTTGTTTCTGTGTTGTTCCTTCTATTGAATCCCATTAATGAATACACTTTTGAAACTCCATAAACTCTGTACTGTATGTTAAGTTAGGTTAGCTGTAGTATACATAAACTTTCATGACCATCAACTCAGCTATTTCAAAGTAATGCATGGTTTTCTGCTGTTGCCACTCTGATTAAGGGCTCCCCAGTGAAATTCCTAAAACTTTATGAAACTTATATTTTAAATTGCATGAACAATAAATACAAAATCAGTAAACCATTTTTTTAAATGATGCCCAGTTTTTGTGACAATCTCCCATCACCCCCATCTTAATTTCCATTGAAACAGTGATGGGGAATGTAGCCTTCATTGTAAGTAGAACTAAACCTAAGCAATATGCCAAAATCATTTCCATTCACTTGACCATTTTGGCATTATAACATGGTTTTGGTTTTGTGTCCCTCCCCATTAGAACACTGCTTCTCAAAGGAATGTGTGAGTGACCTTAGAGTGTAGATTTTAAGTTGTATCAACAGTAATATGCATGCAAAATTTAATGAACTATGCCTCCACACTAGTGTGGTATACTTTTTTGTCTTCCACGATTATAACCATCCTTCCTAATGAATTGTTTGAAACACCATGTATCCTGGGCATTAAATTGGTTCAGTTTTATTATACCAGTAAATTTCAATTAAGATCAAATTTATTGGAATGATGCATGGTTTTTCGGTTGCCCTGTCCATTACAGCCCCACTCTCAAAAGAAACTTGTAAAGCGACATATAGCCTTTACTTTAGGTTTGACCAATAGTAACCTACATACAAAATTTCATGAAAACTGGTTCATTTTTGTGTGATTGGCGAACAAACAGACAAATGCAATCTGAGGATTGAAATGAAGTCCTTAGTGTACAAAACAAATATAACACATCAAGTGAGGTCAATCAATTCAAAAAACAGACAAAGAATATATTATTATTTTATTTATATAGATGGACTAAAGGTCATCTCTCAAAATTTAGACTGAAAGGGGGACTTGGCATGCCTAAAGAGAATATATTTTAAAAGACACAGTGTATTTAATCACCCTAAACAGGGGACCCTCTCAATATTTTGTTATAAAAAATGAGTTAGGATTGGAAAAAAGTTCACAGCTAGCAGCTTTTTAAAGATCCTATGTGTAACCAGTTCTTTGATTGTCACCTAAGAGTTAAAAAAGGGCAGCTTTCCCTGACTTACTAACAATTAATTTTTTATATAACCTGCACTTGTATGGGATGTGGAAGGAAACCTAGATTAGACAAGGAGAATGTGATGACTCCTTAGAAACTGGAAGCAGTGATATATTGTAGCAGTACTAACCCTGTGCATGCACACAAAAACAGACACACACATATGTATGAATATCAGTTAATAAACCAAACTGACTGAGCCAATAATACTTCTAATAATAATTGATCTTGCAACTTTATTATAGATACATCTGCTTTTTAAAGGAAAATAATAGAAATTGGTTTTGTGGTCTCACTTTAAAAAGTTTTTATTCCAGTGGTGTCTAATTAGAGGATATTCTCTAACTGAGGAAGAGCCAGGCTTATGCTATTGACCACAGTCTTAAATTACTTATTAGCGAATCATTACGTATAGTAATCTACATTAGAGTACACATTTGAGAAATTTCCACTCTGTAATGGATGCCCTTGAGCAAAGTTATTACCTTATTTCTTGAAAGAAAAGAATTTTTTATTCCACATTTTGACAAGTGAAACATAAACCTTAAAAGCTATTACCAAAGCTTTTTACTAAATGCAGTGTGAAGGTCTGAGTTGTAATGTGCACAGAGCTTGAACCATGTTTACACTTTATATAAATTAGAGAGTGTTTTGTCTTGGTAGAGTAATATATTACTGTACTTTGTCAGAATGCCTCAAATCTCACAGACTTACCACTGTTTATAAGGTATTGTAGTATATAACTTCTCCCCACCTTCTCTTCTACATTTATAACCTCAGGCAATTAGGTGTAGTAAAAGACAAGCAGGAGTTAAGTTACACTTTAAATAATGTACTATTGATAATATTAATAAAAATAACAATAAGCAAAGTACATTTGAATATTGGCAACCATACAACCTGATAAATGCTGACGTGTAAGTTACTAAACTGTCTCTAGTTAAGTCCTTTCTTCAGAACAGGCCACAATGCCTCTATATGGTTGCCAAGCTGTGCCCTTCATTGTGTTGTCCTTTTCAGTTCATGATGTGTGAGATGCTCTTTCATCAGATGTTTGTAAGAGAAAGGGAGGGAGGGGTAAAGCAAGCAAATTTATAGTTTCTCTGTCCAAACCCTACAGCCAATATGGGTGTCATGATACTTAAAATCTTCTGGTATAAGCCAATTCCAAACAGCCATACTTCAGACCAGTGACCAGAATACCTTCACACCTGCCCCCAAAACCATGTGTTGAGCTGATGTTTGCCATCTAGGCAGTCTGGCTTTCCTGTAAGGGTTTACTGAGAGTCCTGCAGAGAAACACTTGCCAAACTGGTTTGAAGCACTTCCCTCAACCCTGTCTTAAAATTACAAACGGACTCAGTCCTAAAGGGGGGAAAGGGATTCTTAACCATCTAACCATTGCTGTTCTTATCAATGATAGACATTAGTGTTATAAATTACAAATAAAGACATACAAAATATTTATCAACTTATATGCAAAGTTTCACACAACAACAGAAAGTTAGCCTAAATGTATGCCCTGCAATGAACTGGTGTCCCATTCTCAGCTGATTCTTGTTTTATGTCCATACCTACTTAGGATTTGAACAAAGTACTGGAAAAAAGCTGTGTTCACATAATACACTCACCTAAAGGATTATTAAGAACACCATACTAATACGGTGTTTGACCCCCTTTCGCCTTCAGAACTGCCTTAATTCTACGTGGCATTGATTCAACAAGGTGCTGAAAGCATTCTTTAGAAATGTTGGCCCATATTGATAGGATAGCATCTTGCAGTTGATGGAGATTTGTGGGATGCACATCCAGGGCATGAAGCTCCCGTTCCACCACATCCCAAAGATGCTCTATTGGGTTGAGATCTCGTGACTGTGGGGGCCATTTTAGTACAGTGAACTCATTGTCATTTTCAAGAAACCAATTTGAAATGATTCGAGCTTTGTGACATGGTGCATTATCCTGCTGGAAGCAGCCATCAGAGGATGGATACATGGTGGTCATGAAGGGATGGACATGGTCAGAAACAATGCTCAGGTAGCCCATGACATTTAAACGATACCCAATTGGCACTAAGGGGCCTAAAGTGTGCCAAGAAAACATCCCCCACACCATTACACCACCACCACCAGCCTGCACAGTGGTAACAAGGCATGATGGATCCATGTTCTCATTTTGTTTACGCCAAATTCTGACTCTACCATTTGAATGTCTCAACAGAAATCGAGACTCATCAGACCAGGCAACATTTTTCCAGTCTTCAACTGTCCAATTTTGGTGAGCTTGTGCAAATTTTAGCCTCTTTTTCCTATTTGTAGTGGAGATGAGTGGTACCCGGTGGGGTCTTCTGCTGTTGTAGCCCATCCGCCTCAAGGTTGTGCGTGTTTAGGCTTCACAAATGCTTTGCTGCATACCTCGGTTGTAACAAGTGGTTATTTCAGTCAAAGTTGCTCTTCTATCAGCTTGAATCATTCGGCCCATTCTCCTCTGACCTCTGGCATCAACAAGGCATTTTCGCCCACAGGACTGCCGCATACTGAATGTTTTTCCCTTTTCACACCATTCTTTGTAAACCCTAGAAATGGTTGTGCGTGAAAATCCCAGTAACTGAGCAGACTGTGAAATACTCAGACCAGCCCATCTGGCACCAACAACCATGCCACGCTCAAAACTGCTTAAATCACCTTTCCTTCCCATTCTGACATTCAGTTTGGAGTTCAGGAGATTGTCTTGACCAGGACCATACCCCTAAATGCATTGAAGCAACTGCCATGTGATTGGTTGATTAGATAATTGCATTAATGAGAAATTGAACAGGTGTTCCTAATAATCCTTTAGGTGAGTGTATATGGATGGAGATTCTTAAAATGTATTTCTTGTTAACCAATGTTACTATTCATCAATACTTCCAACATGCCACAATGAAAGAAACCTAAAATGCCACAATTATATTTCAGCTATCATTTAGCCTTTTCTCCTCATCAGGTTTGTCTGAAATGTCTTTGAAATTCATCCCAAGTTCACCACTTTCCTGCAGAGCACAACACAAAGAAAGAAGAAGGAACACTCCTATAGACTAGAATGCTTCTATTGCTTTAGATTTTGGGAGGCTCTGACATCATTATATTCCTTGCTATAATCATGTCAAGATGGGTCTGGGTGAAAAAAATCATAAATTACATAATTGATAAAACAAATATCCCACACTAATGTTAAGACTGAAATACAATATGTGGAAGAGGTACACCAAATACTGAAAAACAATGTTCATAATCAGAAGAAAATTTTGTGGAACATCAACTGTTCTTCTTTTGGGCCAAGAGTCTCATATGGGACACAAATGATCAGACCAGAAGTTCAGTAACTGAATAGACGGATTAATATAGTCCGAAGGGTATTTTATTCCTTGTTTTTAACTGTTAGCTTTTCTTTTCTATGGTTTATAAAATATATTTGTATCAATTAATTTATAAGGCAATTTATATTATTTGGAGAATAGTCATTTAAAACTCATTTAATATACATTTCTTGGTCATTTTTATGATTCCAGCATGAAATGTACTTATTTCTGAGAAGTGAGGCAATTTTGCATGAATAGCTTAGCTCCTTGTCCTTTTCAAATTAAATTGTATTTCTGTTCATGACTTGAACGGCAGCAAATTGTGTGTAGCCTTCATTTGAAATAGGCAATAATAAAATAGAGCTCATTTTTTATGAGAATTAAAAGGTCTGTTGAAAAAATATGAATAGTGACATTGCTGTGTTGCATAAGGAGAATTAATTAAAGCAATGACCACTGGACTGAAAAGGATTATACAAAAAAGAGTTTATTAAAGTGACATTTTTGCAGATTATTACTAGTATTATTATTTTCTAAAAAGGTATGCTGATATCAGACAGTATGCTAAGCACACTGATTAATACTGTTGCCTCACAGCTCATTGGATCTTAGTTCAGTTTTGAGTTTGGTACTTGCCTTAATAATTTTCATGTCTTCCCAGTGTGCAACTGCATTTTCTTCCATATCCCAAACACATGCTATTACCTTAAATGGCAGTTCATGATCCATCTGGATGTCTCTCTACATGTGGCAACAGTTTTGCCTGGTTAGGCTGCCCCTTGTTTCTTTGGCAGCATTTATAGCCCGTTAATGCCCTTTTGTTTTCTTTCTGCTTTTAACAATTCATTTGACCCATCTAGTCTTTGATGGTGTCTGAATCTGAGTGCTGGTGCTTCACTTCTACTGTAGAAATTATTTATTTAAACAGTGATCATTTTTAAACTGGTAAGCCAGTTATTAACCAAACTTTCAGTGAGGTTGTTTTACTTTTTTAATCATACTCCATGAACAGGGTTTCCTTGCCATTTGATTTAATCAAGTTAAATGAACAGCATTTGTTTATTGATAAAAAACAATGGTTATAGCAAATATAATAATTGAATTTATGTAGACATGACAGATAAGGCAATGTAAATATATGACATAAAATCAGCTCTTATTAGTTCTTTTGCAGATTTCTGGTTTCCCAGATGAACAGGGGTTGATTTTCTTCATTTTGCAAGCTTTTCAAGTAGGTGTGTCTGCTTGCCTGCAAATTGTGATGAAAGAGTGTGATTAAGCACTGTGCTGTGACAAAGAATCTCTTTCTTTGTACTTATGCAGCTTGATTTCCAATAAATCAATAATTTGCTGGCCATCATTCCCTTCCTTGGGGTATTCTGATTTATCTTTGCACAGATAAAGCAATTTAACAGTATCCAAGCTTGCACATTTGTTCTGCTTTCTAATGAAGAACTACTTTTGGTGTAGTAGAATACACTCATTTGGTTTGTTGGTTCGTTATGTATGACTTGGTCTGTCATCCTTACCTTGCTTTTCTAGTGGATTGTTTGCTTTGAAAAATACAATACATTACAATTTAGTTTTAGTATAGGGCTGTTTACTGAGTGCAGACACAGAGTGCTGTGTACAATTCTTAGTTAAAATGCAAATATAGATTATACTACTTACTAAACACAAAACTGGTAAACATATAAATGCAGATTTGTTAAAACACACAAAGAACAAGCTGAATGCTGATTAAATATAAATGGAACCAACAATATCTGTCCATTAATTAACTGATGAACTACGGCTAGTTGACAATGGGGGTGTGGTATAGCGGGTCTGCGGCTCCAAACGAATGGCCAGTTTTTATAAATAATCCGTTTGGCCATGTCAGTCTCCATGGGCGTGCTTGCGCAGCTGTGGGGAGTTGATGAGGTTGCACCTGCACGTGAATGTGTGATCGTTCTTATTTGCTTCATTGGCTTCCTGTGGTGCATGATTGAGACGCTGTGCCCACGGAGTCATATAAGTATGGGCTGGCACAATAGATCGAGAAGAAGAAAAGAACAAGCAAGAAAGAGAGTGAGTGAGTGAGTGAGTGAGTGAGTGAGTGAGTGAGTGAGTGAGTGAGTGAGTGAATGGAGGTTAGAAGAAGAAGAAGAAGAAGGCAGCAACAGCAGCAGCAACAACAACAGCGCAGGGACCCGGTGCTGGAGTGAGAGAGGGAGAGAGAGACAGCAGGATCGCTGGTGAATGGAGGCAGCTGGGAGTACAGTCCCGGAAGAAGTATTTGGTGGGGGCAGTAGGAAGCGATCACTTTAGCTGAGCAGTTACGTGGCGCTGGAGTGACCAGGAGAAAGGGCATCTCGCCACGTAAGGCCAAAAAGGCAGCGGGAGTCGAGGAGGCTTTGGTTGGAGAGCTCCGGTGTGATTGCCCTGATCGCTGGAGACCCGAGTCTCATTCCAGTGAGTGAGCTGGACGTAGCCAGGGGACAGAAGTCTACTAGACCAGTAGGAGAATCAGTTGCACCTGCAGATAGGGTGACACCCCTGTTGCAAGGTCCATATGGGAGAAGCAGGGGAGTTGCCAATTAAAAGGAGAATGCATCAGGTTTTTATAGAGGACAGCTTCCATCCATTATTTTAACCTCATTTTTTTTTTAGGGAATTATTTATTATGATTTTAAACCTTCACTTTTTTCACCTCGTTTTTATGCATTATTTATTTATAGATTTTTTGAAGCAGTGCACTATGTACACTGTTTTAGTTTTGTTTGAGTATTTTAGTAAAAGCACTGAACACCTTTTATACATTTTCCTTCCTTCTAGTGTGTTTTGTCCTCACTAAACAGCTCATTTGGTTACATTACCAATGGTGTTGGGTTCAAGAGGCTCTCAATTAGGAAGAGGGAGTTTAGAACATGACCCGAACCATCACAGGAGGAGGTCAAAATTGTAAAAGAGAACGTCAAAAACAAAGTCACAATTCTGAAGACCTCAGCCAACTGGCCACCTACCCCATGCTAGCTTTTCTATAGTAGAGTCTTTGCTGGCCGTCCAATCTGATGAGAGAATCTTTTCATCCGATGATTCCAATGCTCCTGTATCCAAGATGAGCTTTCCATACATAGGAGAGCACACTGAGAGTAGAGTAGTGGCACCATATCCAGATACCAAGAACAAAAACACAATAGAGGAGAGTTCACAAAAGTTTAAATATATGCTGATACTTATATTTCTTTAAAAATTGCTAACAAATAGAAATCCAGCATGAGCAGATAATCAGCAGCTCTAGTCAGGGTATGCTAGACTAAACCAGCCTGGATTTAGAAGCTGACACTGAATGGGGCATCACTTATATTAGTAGGCATGTAATTCCACAGCTTCTGGCCTCTGTAACTAAAAACTCAACCTTCTACTGTTAATTTATCAATTCTCAGAATCTAAAGCAGGCCAAATCTTGAGCTCTCCATGTGTGCTCCAGTTTGTAAGTAATGATAAGTTCAGATAAGTAAGCAGGGCTTTGGCCACTTAATAATCATAACTCCATTTATAGCACCTTGCTAATGTATAGTTATCCTGTCACATTGTAAAATTTAGGCAGATTTCTTGAAGCAAGGCTCTACTTCACTCGGTCAGATAGCATTTTTGGTTCAGAACCAGAGTCTGGAGACAGCAAAAGATTAGACATGGAGATGGAAAGGCTGGATGAAGCATAACCTTATCTTGATCAGTACCACCATCACAATCTTTGGCTAATGCAGTCCTTACTCTTGTACAATTTTTACAATCTACTGGACTTCAGCCAGCCTTCAGCTTCTCTACACAACCAGCCTAACCAACCCAGCTGCACTGTTCTTTTTAGACCACCTGCTTCTATTTTTATGATAAGCTATGCCAGTGGCTGTCTAATTTTAAAGAATGTTGATTTTGACCCAAGCTATCTATGATCAAGTTTTTTGTAATTAAGATGCCTTTATTTCTGCTATGGACTCCCAGTGTTAAACCTTTGAGCATGTCTGGTTTATTTCCATTAGAAATAAAATTTGTTTTTTGTGAGTGTGTTACTGCCTGGTTCACAAACCATGTTTTGAGCTTAAGTATTATTCAGATTCACTCAAAAACAGAACCTACAGTATAGTCACACATAGTCACAAAAGGAAATAAATATTGTTGAATTCCTCTTTTGTTCTCTGACTGGACTGTGAAAAGTGCGTGTGACACACATGCAGAGGGTTTTATTTCAAGACATCATTTCAAATATGTTTCATTACAACAAAGTATTTGTATGGTCCTGACAGTTTCCCCATATGAGACGAGTCTATAGAAATTTCATTACTATGAAGTAGATTCAGCAAGTACTCTCATTACAACCTAAAGTGCCCTAAAGACCTTGAAATGCTTGAATGAATCATCCGCAGAGCATTTAGTTCTGGGGTCGCACAACGATTCCCAAACAGAAACATTGCATTTTTTTTTTCTTCTGACTTTCTTCGTACTGTTGTTTTTTTTTTGCTGTTTTTGTTTTCGATGGCTTTCAGTGATACCTTTTGCTTATTGCTCATCAACATTTGAAAAACATCCATTGGAATTTAACTCATTGTCACCCTCCTATAGAAACGGCAGACACAAAAAAACGATAATAGTTCATATTGGAAAAAAAACTTTACATTTTTGAAGCTCTCGATTGCGGCAAAAAAAAAAGATGTTGCCAGTGAATTCGGAATTTCGCCATCAACTTTCTTGAAAGACCGAGCAAAACAAGACGAAAAATCTGAATTTGAAGACGACGAAAAAGCCATTTTTATGTAGTTCAGTGATGCTCGTTCAAGAAACATTCCTATTAATGTGGCACTCATTCAAGAAAATAGAGGTTTCTTAACTCACTTGTGACCTCCACCCACTGGACAACACACCGAAGAGCGTCCCAAAGTGCGATCACCACGTATGTGGAAGATTGTTCATCTGTTGCCGGGGTAACAGCAGGCTCACAGAGCTGGGGTGGCTTCAACTAAAGCAAACAGAAGAGATCTCGATGGGTGATGCAGGGAACAGTACTACTTGGCCACTAACCTGGCCATGACCCTGCCTGACTGCTGTGTCTGAGTATAGGAGAGTGGCAGATCTCGCTACAATAAATAACTGTGCTGTTCCTGTTTCAAGTTGAATAAAGCTGGTTTTGCTAAAATACTGAGACTCAGCCTCGTGTTTTGGGGTGCAAGATAGGGGCTTATACCACGACCCTGATGTTTTAGGATTCGCTTCTCTGGTGCCTCACTGCAGCATTGTGAGCCTGCGGTTTGCCCTGCCCCGGCAATGGACAAACAATCTTCCACAGATGCGGCAATCATGCTTCGGGATGACGCTTCAGCATGACTTTCCTGTTGGGTGTGGGGTGGGGTGAGATTCCATAAGAGTTCACAACCTCACAAGAAGAAGAAGAAAAGGATGATTCGGCTTCTGATTGGTAACTGTGCTGCCCACAACAGTCTTCCGCATTTAGATAATGCTTGGGTTGTGGAATCAGTAGATTTAACACTCAGGGATGAATATTGTTATCACTAATGGTGTATCTGGCAAATTTAGAAAGTCCATGTTTTGTTTACGTTTTTCTAACAAGCTATTTTTAGAGCTTTATATTTGTATCCACTGGCAACGGTTTCTAAACTTAATTTTTGCCCGTCTCAGTTACTGAATCTCTGCTGTTGTTTTTTGACTTGGTTTTTGGTCCTCATTTTGGTTTTGTTGCTCAATCTTGCTTGCCTTTTGCATTTTTATGTGCCAATTATACCATCAGATATGCTTTAAATGTAACTGCATATGTTTGTACGGCAAATGTTTATCAGCAAAGTCCATCCATCCATTTTCTAACCCACTGAATCCGAATACAGGGTCACGGGGGTCTGCTGGAGCCAATCCCAGCCAACACAGGGCACAAGGCAGGAACCAATCCTGGGCAGGGTGCCAACCCACCGCAGGACACACACAAACACACCCACACACTAGGGCCAATTTAGAATCGCCAATCCACCTAACCTGCATGTCTTTGGATTGTGGGAGGAAACCGGAGTGCCCGGAGGAAACCCACGCAGACACGGGGAGAACATGCAAACTCCACGCAGGGAGGACCCGGGAAGCGAACCCGGGTCTCCTAACTGCGAGGCAGCAGCGCTACCACTGCGCCACCATGCCGCCCTATCAGCAAAGTAAAAAGATAAATAGGAAAAGGGATTAAGCATGAAGTCAGTGGAAAAGCAGTGAAGCAGGGTTAAATGTGCTTTACATACAGTGCAGGATAAGTTCATCCTGAAATTTAAAATTAGAAAGAAATTAAATGGAATTACCTAATGAGAAAACTAAAGGGCATTTAGGTTAAAACGGTGAAAGATGACTTTAAGAGATTTTTTCAGTATTTTAGACAGAAAGAAGCAATCAAGGTGGAGGTAAGGTGTATTAGAAACAATAAGGGTGAATTAAAATATACAGACAGTGGAATAGTGAATGCTATGAACTTGCATGTTTCTGTAGTTTACACATTTGACAAAGTCGATAACTAATCCAACAGTAACAGGGAATATCAAGGAGGTATTTAGTGATTTGCAAAGTGTAGAGAGCCTGAAATCAAATAATTAATTTGGGCCAGATAATATTTACAGCACCCAGAAAGTTTAGAAAGTACATATATTACATAAACCACTAACACTAATTTTTCAGAAGTCACTTCACTGTATGAGGGAAGATCCTAAGGACTGGAAGCTCGACATAAAAGTGTTAGATTTTAATACATGATGGTAGGTTTGAAACTTGAAAATACAACTTATGAGAAGGACCTACAGTTATAGTAGTCACTATTTACATTGAGACAGTATTTAGGAACCAGTAAGAAGGTCAAAATGATGTTAGGTTATAAAACAGAATGTGTAGAGTACAAATCAAGGGAAATTGTGCTTAAGATATATAATTTACTTTTTGCTTCATTTAGAGTACTATGTACAGTTTTGGTCTCCATATTATAACAAAAACATTGTGTGGCCTTCAGCTTCTGCTGTCCCAACAAAACACAGACAGATGCAGGACAAGTTCAGCACAGACGCTTTTACTTTTCTCTTTTTTTTCCCATGGGTTATGCCTTCTCCCGTTTCCCACCTGTACCGCACAGCACCAAACACTTTCTTTTCTTTCTGTCTCTTCGCCTCCACTCAACCTAGCAAGCTTCATCCTCTTCCACCCGATTATTGGCTCCTGGCTCCTTTTATAAGGCACCCAGAGGTGCTCCAGGTGCTTGCTGACCTACTTCTGGAAGCACTTCCGGGTGTGGTGAAAGTGCTGCACCAAAGGGCTCAACAGCAGGGTTGAGCTTCCATGCTTCAAACCCATGGCATTGCTGCACGCCAGGGAGGAGGTAATGGTCTGGATATGGTCTATACCCCAGACCTTCCATTATAGGGGTGTCCCAGGCGGGGCAAGGGCCCCAGCCATCAGCCACAATTGCTAAAAAATGTATAGAGAAGAACAATTAGGTTGATTCCAGGACTGGAAGGAATGAATTATGAGGAAAGACTGAAAGAGTTAAACCTTTTCACTTTAAGCAAATTGAGATTAAGTGAAATGATTGAAATTCATAAAATTATGAAAAACAATTTGTACGGTGGATCCAAGTTACTATTTTAAATTGAGTTCTTCGACAAAACATTGGAACACAGATAGAAACTTTAAGAAAAGATTGTGCATAAACATTACAATGTTCTTTCACACAGCAAACCATAGATACATGGAATTAATTATTAATTAGTGTGGTGGAGGGTGGTACTTTAACCCTAATCCATGAATGAGGAGGTCACAGATTTTCAAATTCTTTCCCTTTCAAGGTAATATGACGGCCATTAAATTTTCTGACTTTTCATTTTGTGTTGTCTTGAAAAATGTTCCAAAATCACACAAAGTAGTTGAGGGACTTCGAGACCCTATTCATGGAAACGTTACCATTTTTGTATGAGCGTTTTTGCTTCGTTTTATATTTTATGTTTGAATTTTCTATTTAAATTTGGATTTTCTTTGGTTTAGATTTTCTTAGTCCTGTGTGAGACATTGCTGGTGTATAGTTTGTTGAGGAGCAAGTCCAGTTGATGTGTTTATAAACAATGAGTCAACGACCAACAAAGAAATTTAATTCAAGTAAAGCCCTGGCTAAAATAATGAAGGAGTTGTCAGATTTCGATACATCAGAAAAACTCAAACGAAGAGGACAATGATGATGTGAGTGACACTGTGTCAAGTGATGAGGAAACAGAAATTGATGATGAAACAGCCCCATGGAGAGGCAGCAAATGTAGCTAAGAAGCGACGCTGTGACATGTGCCCAAGGGCAAAGGAGAGAAAGATAAAGGCTGCTTGCTCCCAGTGCAAACTTCTGGTTTGCCAGGAACATTCAGAGTGTTCCCTTGTGTGTCTGGCCTGCAAACAAGTTGAAGCTGAGGCAGATTCTGAGTGACTGTTCTGTATGCAAATCAGATGTGTAACTAATGTCTTGTTTTAGTGCTACTATGACTGTATTTTATATGATTTGGTGAACACTAAACACACATTACTATTACAAAGGTAACATGTAAACTATTGAAATTTTACATCACATTTTCTTCATTTCAGAGGTAATAACAAGTTCTGAAGTTATTGTATTGCTTTTTAGGCAGATTTAACCAGTTTAAAATGGTCTGCAAGATGGGGGTCTGCAAGACCCCCCATTCATGGAAACGTTATAAAAATGGCATTCATGGATAAGGGTTAAGGACTATCAAAACTTGCCTCGATATTAATTTTTGGCAAATGGTGAATGGCCTGTTCTCATCAAAATTGTCCTAATGTTCTAGAAAAATTGGCCTACTAGGAGGTGAAAAAGAATAAATCAGTGCTGAGGAAAAGCATGAATTGTTCTGAAAAAAAACATGGAAATCTACTGTTTGGAAAAGTTATTCATAGCTGAGAGAAGAGGTGGCATTTGAAAACAACCTTCAAAGAACTAAAGATTAATTTTCTGTTTGTTTTGATTAATATTTAAGTTTTGACCTTTATTCTTCTCTTTTCATAAGTTTAGATTTTTTCTTGATTTTATTGTTTGGTTTGATTTACTGACATTTTTCTATGAAAGGAAACTTCACTGTAATCTTGTCTAGTGAAATAAGAATGTAGCCTTTGACACTTAAGAAATAAAAACATATTGATCAAACAACATAGTATCAAATTGTATTAATAGAGTGTGCTCTGTCTATGATAAAAATACATGAAAGCCTACCTTTCTAACACATCAAGCCAGAATTACTGTTTCCAGTTACATACTGTATCGAACAGACACACTTGCTGTAAAACATAAGAAATGCTTACAATGTTTAGTATGTTAAATATCTTGAGGGCTGAACATCTCTGTCACAAAGGTAAAAAATTGACCCTTCCAAGTCATTATAAATGCTCTTCTGGGTCTCATGTGTCATTCTACTCATTTGACTACTAATTAGTTCTCAGCTCTGTCTCTCCATAAAGATATAGATCTGATAACAATAAACGCAAAGTCGACCAGAGACATGTGGCACAAAATACAGTTGCAAAAATACTGTTGATTTCTGGCAATGGCCTCAATGTGCAAACTTGCCATCTCATAACAATATTTAAAGTTGACAAGGAATGTTATTCCATGGATCATTCCATTTTCTATTGTTACCTCACTGTCTGCATTTCAGAATTATTCCAGTAATATACGGTACATAAGAGGAGTCAGAATTCATGGGAAGCCACATCCACTTGATTTTATATATTCACATTCTTTCACAAAGTAAACTAAAAAACATTATTCCTATTGTTCGTTGTTCTAATGTGATGTTGCTGTCAACTTTTACTATGGAGCTGTGTATAGCAATACTTCAGGACTTAACTCAGTGATATTATGCTGTTTCAGAATTCACTTGAAGTCTGCTTAATGAGAGGAAAGATTTCCGGTATACTGTATACAGTATATATAAGGTTTCATCATATTAATTCTGTTAGACCCCTGAGCAAGGCCCTTAACCTGCAATTGCTCCGTCCTGGGTATGATGTTAATCTGCATCCAGCCCTGCATGTAGGCCCTCCAACCTGCAGGGAAAAACCTGGGAGTTGGTGGCAGAATTGGCACTCCGGCCAGCATAAAAAACCTCACGCTGTTCCATTCCATCTGAACTAGTGTGGTGCTGAGGTGTCACCCATCGCATGGCTGCACTCGGGTCCTAATCTGGGGATCCTGATTTGATTTGACACGTGGTGGGTGCGGCAATGCACTGTATCAGCACATACTCCTAACCTCTCTCTCTCAGTGCAGCATTGGACACTGTCAGACATGACATTCTACTGTCTAGAATGAAAACAGTCTGGCATCTCTAGCACTGCCATCCAGTGTTTTAAGTCCTATCTGACTGACAGGCAAGAGTTTGTTAGTCTTGGCAACAGCAGATCCAGCTCAGTGGCAGTCATACAAGGGGTTTCTCAGGGCTCTGTCCTTGGACCTTTGTTCTTCTGTGTCTATATTCTTCCCCTAGGCCATATTATTTATAGCTTTGGATTGGGTTATCATTTTTATGCAGATAATGCTCAACTCTATTTCAAAAGTGAACCTTCATCAGATCTTTCTCAGTTTGCATCTTACCTCAGTGAAATTAAAACCTGGATGGAGCATAACTCTTTAAAATTAAATTGCAACAAAACTAAACTCCTGCAAATTGACACTAAAGTGAAACTTAAGAAAATGAGCTCCTTCTCAGTCACTCTTGACGGTGATCTCATCAGACCTTCTTCTGATACAAGGAATCTTGGTGTCATTTTTGTTTCCTTCCTATTCCACCCATATAAACCACTTTAAGAAACTTTCATTTTTCCATTTCCGTAACATATCCCATGTTCACTCATTCCTCTTCTTTACTAATGCTGAGAAATATGTCCATGCTTTTATTACATCCTTCGTTGATTATTGTAACTCCCCAATGGCCCTTCAAATCTTATATCACACTCCAGTTGATTCAAAACTCTACTGCAAGAGTCCTAACACGGACCAGCAACAGCGAGTACATCATACCCATCCTGCTTTGCCTTCATTGGCTCCTTGTGTCTTACAGGAACAAATTTTATATTACATTACTCAATTAGAAAATTTTAAAAGGCCTTACACTGGACTACATCAGTGACCTTCTCCATCACTATGCTCCTGTTCACCCACTAAGGTCCTGTGATTCTGGCAATCTTGTGCCCCACATTAATCTGCACTCTATGGGTGACAGCAGGGCCTTCAGCTCTGTAGCTCTCAGACTTTGCAATGACCTCGCTAAACTAATTAGATCAGCTTGCTCAATTCCTTCTTTTAAAAAACAACTGAAAGCTCATCTGTTTAGGAGGTCTTTAACTTAACCTGATATTCTTCCTCGTCTTTCAGTTTACTTCTATGTCCATATGCTCAGAACAATTTGTGTCTGTGTTATATCACAAATTATGTCATTTGTTCAGTCTTTTCTTTTAGTATTTATTTTAGTATTTTACTTTGTTTTTTGTCAATTTAATGTTTCATGTATCATCTATTTATCTGTTTTAGTGTTCTATGCAGAAAATATGTGTATCTAACGTTTTATATATATGTTCTTTCTGAGACTCTGTGAAGCACCTTGAGCATGGGAAAGGTGCTATTTAAATAAAATGTATTATTATTATTATTATTATTATTATAGGTAGAGTTTTACAAATCAAAGATTATCTTACAACTCTAACCAGTTTTAAATGTTTTTTTCTCTATTATTATTATTATTATTATTATTATTATTATTATTATTATTATTACCACGCTTATATTAACTTCACCTGTTTGTATGTATGCTACAAATCTTGTAATCGAAATTTAACCCACTTTCCAAGGTCCAATCGAGCTGAAATTTGGCACACTTACTTTCTCTTGATGACAATGCAATATTCAATTGTCATATTTACTAATTAATAAATAAATCTACCATAATTAATTAACATAAATTTCATATGGGAAAATAGTTTTTAGTTTCACCTATAAATGGCTCTAATAACAAATGTAGTAAAAAAAATGAATACCTGCAACTTAAATATGCCTTTTGCCAAATGAAACTTCAAATTAAATCGAGCTCAGTGGTGAAGTTGGTAAGAAGGCGGGTTTCGATTTTAGCAATTTAAATATAGGTTCTGCAATATAGATTTTCACGTAGGAAGAGCCTCAGTGGTCCAACAGGGAAAAGACTGCACATTTTTAGAAAATCTGGGAGATGAAGTTTTCTAAGGTTGCCAGTTCGAATCCCAGTTGTCCCTACTCGCACCCAGTAGGTTAATAATCCTATTTCCCCGGATGTTACAATCCACATACTGGGAGAAGGCAGGTAATGTTTTGTCCAGCATCACATAGTTAAAATCTCCAGTGATTAGCACAAGCACCTCGGGGAGCTGTGTTTGTAGTTTAGCAACACCGGAATGGATGATGTCACACGAGGAGGGATGTAAACAATAACAACAATCCTGTGTCCAAACTCTCTGGGCAAGTAATAGGGATGAAGACCTACGGCCAACAGTTTGATGTCCCTGCAGCAAGTGGAGATTTTGACGTTTACATGTCCAGGGTTGCACCACCTTGTGTTCACATAGAGAGCACTCTAATTGTGCTAAACTCGGGTAGCTCCACTTTAGCATCTGGGATGCTTGTTGTTAGCCACGTTTCACAAAAACATAACAAACTGCATTCTCTGTAGGTACTGACATTTTTCACCGGTGCAGCCAGTTTGTCTTATTTGGTAGTGAGTTCACATTTCCCAGGATCACAGAAGGCACCGAAGGCTTATATTGCTACTTCCCCGCTAGCTGCTTAGCCTTTAGCTTAGTGCCGGCTCTGCTGCCACAATACTGTCTTCTTACCTTGTCAGGTAAATAGGGAGCCACACCGGCATGGGGCTTTGTTCTCAGCGCTAGAAGATGACTACCTGAATAAAATAGTCTCGGCGTGTTAAAATCCATGTCCAAGTAGTAAAAAGTGTCCAGGAAATGAGTCCACATAAAAGAAAGTGGTAGGAGTGATCAGAGAGACAGAGAAAAAGGTAGTCAGATAAAGTCGTACATGGAGCTGCTGGAAAGGCTACCACTTACGGCAGCACCTACTATAAGAAATATAACTATATACAGCTATAGATACAGATTTTTCAATTAACAGTGATTTGAACAATTCTGCAGCTCAGACATTGTTTAAGGTCTTTATTGTACTATTTACTTTTTTTTTATCTTCTTTGCTTTAACACCAATCATTTTATTATGTCTCTCAATGGCAATACTATAAACACATGGCTTTTGTGACAGTTGTATAGAGAACTAATTATATTCTCGGAAATTTTTTTATGACATTTTCATATTCTTAATTAACTTTTACAGTTCCACTTTATAATATAGAATATATCTTGTTAATTTTTCTGTTTCAGCATGTACTACAAGGCTTTCATTGAGAAAATGAAATATCCACTTACTTTATTATTCTGTATTTCAAATGCTTTTAGCTACAGAAGCTTCTTTATGGTTTTCATAAAATTGTCTCTCAGTAATATAAAAAAACTGTTGTAGTGAGAAGCCATTTATTTATTTCTTATTTTCATTGAAAAAATGTATAGTTTGCAAAAAAGAAACAGTGATAAATTTTAAGTAACAATAGGGGCAAACATTATTAATTTACAGACTGTCAATTAATGTTTGAGTTACCAATACAGGAAGTAATATTACTGATTGGACTTGTGGATTTCTTACATTCTAAACCTATTTTGTTTGTATACCGCATGTACAGTTTATTATTTCAACCAAACAGCAATAACTTGGTTATGTTAAAGAATGAAGCTCACACTCCTCTGCCAGACTTCACAGTTCATCTCACCAAGCTTCTACTAACATGACCTTGCAGTTCTCATCTTTACACAGGAGGGAAGATGTTAAAGAAATTGTTAAAAAGAGAGTAAGACGTAACAGCTTAAAAATTCTACAAATTTCTAGCTGCACTTGAGAAATAAATCATTAAAAAGACTCTCCCTCAATCAAAACATTGTTTTGCTGTTGTACTGAAGAGCAAATCGTCCTTTATAGCTTCTTTTTAGTTTAAGGCTTAGAGGGTAGTGTGAGAACCAACCACAAAGAGCACTCTAAATATAAATATCTCAACAATTTGTTTGTGTTCCACAGTGTTTTGTCTTAATTAGGCAGTGCCATTTTGCTGTGAAGTTTCTAAATTGAATTCTGCTGTGCTGTGTAACTATTTCTGCCTTCATGATCATTGAAGTTTTCCCTGCTTTTCGAACTCCTCTATAAATCTGAAAACAAAATGTGGAAAAGAAATAGAAACATTCTAAAAAATGATTTTATGTATTAAAGAACTCTCAATAGTGTCATTCAAATATTTATTTTTGTATTGCTGTGGACTCACACTATTAGGCAGCTTAGTTTGCACATTTGTACTGTGATTGACTGTTGGTGGTTAGCCACATACCCACAAGATCCAGCTCAGGAGCAGGCTGTTTAAAGTGTGAGCTATTAAGAGAACTCCTTGTCTCAGCCATGCAGAGACTACTTCTGAACACAAGTGGAACACTCCCTGGTGATATCAGCTCATCTCTCTCTCTTTCTCACCTCCCACCTTTTCTGTGCAACACCACAACAAACTCCATCTGTCCACAATGTAAATCCCACCCTTGTCGCCAAGTGTATTGCTATGAACTCACACAAAGAAGCATCTCAATTCAAAGATTATGCACTTTGGTACACTGCCAGTGGTCACTCGTGAACCCATAGCGTTTGGTTCAGAAGCAATCTCTTTGCAGTGTGAGCTAAAAAGAGAGCTCCTTTAGACAACCGTGCAAAGACCATCTCTGAACAATTTGAGCAAAGCACTTCCTGGCAACGATTGCAGATCTATCTCACTGTCAGCTCCCACCTTTTCAGTGTAATACTGTAGTACTGCACAGTGCTAGCCAAGGCTGAAACAATAGACTCTGGCTTTTCATTGCTCTTTTACGTAGCTCGCTATCCGTAGAAGGACCACTCAATTAAATCACGCTTGAATGAAGATTTGTATGACTGTGGCAACATCACAATTTTTATAGGAATCCCTGCAGCTGGCACTAAAGCTGCTTATTTGAGTGATACAATGCCAACTCATAGTCTTGGTTACTCAGACTGATGCAATAGTCAGTGGTATTCTAATATGTTTATATTTGTGTAGATATATAAATGCTGTATACGTACATTATATATAAAAAAATATTCATATGATAAAAAAAACTCATCAAAGATACTTTTAACTACAACATGATACAAGTGAACCACAAAGCTATACTGAAGAACAAATCACACTTAGTACAGCTGTTTAAATCATCACTGTAAAACAGCAAATACTTAGATTAAATTAATTAATCCAGACATCTCAGTTTTCATAATTCATTCATTCCAGTTTAGGATTGCAGGTGCTAGAGCCATAATAATCATACTGATCACCATATATGAGCGTATATTATCCCTATTAAGCTTTTAGTAGAACATATTTTAAAAAACACTGCAAATATCACTTTAGTGCAAATGGAGAGTAAACGCATCTCTATATATATATTTTGAGACTTGCCCGGACACCACCATTCGGCAACCACATCTTTATAAAGTTCACACGTTTATTTTTCATAAATAAACACAGTCCCAAACACCACACAATGCATACAGCTATTAATCACCACAATTAGACTTTTCTTCCTGAGTCCTTGGCCGCCAATCTCCTCCTGGGAGCTTTGTCCTGCTCCCACTCCTGACTGTAGCTCCCAGACCATTAGGAGGTGCCTTTTATTTCCCGTCCGGATGTGCTTCAGGTGTCCGATGACAAACTTCCGACAGCACTTCCTGGTGTGGCGGAAGTGCTGCCCTTTGCATCGGAAGCACTCCTGGCGTCCCTGGCAGTTTCCTCCGCCATCTTGCCGAGTGTGGAGGAAGTAACTGTTTCCAGGTCCCTCGAGGCTTAAGTAGCCCCCTGGCAATGGCCTCGGGTCACAACAGGCCAGAACCTCTTTGTCCCTTTCCCGTGGTCCTATTTTTGTCCAGGGCAGTTGCCCCTTTGTGACCCGGAAGCCACAGGGGACAGCTAGTTTACAATTAACTGATGAAATAAAGGAAACTCCCCTGTAAATGGTCTTAGTATATGCTGAGCCAGTGTGTTTTAAAGCAGCCATGGTATAAAGCGAAAAGCAATAATTACTTATTTTAACACATCTTAAACTCATTAGCCACAACCAAGGGACACATAGGGTCATCAATAAGTAAACAACTGGAAATGTCAATACATTCAAAAGGGCAAAACATGTATAAGGTAAAAAACAGTAAATCTAAACATGACTACAATTGCTTGACAAAACTGAAAATTCCAAAGACAAATACAAAGAGCAAAGTGCATGAGAACTCTAAAAAAAAATCAAAGGGGAGCTTTGAATGCTGCATGCTGCAAAAGCTTGAGCAACCCACTATCTGAGACTTGCCATTTCACACCCCCTGCCTCTCCAGCAGGTGACTCTAGCATAATAAAATTTGTTAAGTAAAGACCCAGAGGCATATGGAGTATGGAGGTATATTTCCATAACTCCTACCACTTTCCAAAATTAAATAAACACGTAAGTAAATATAAAATGATACAATAATTAAATAAAAACACAGTGATATGGTGAGCATAAATAATTAAATGTGTCATGAAATACGTTCTTTGTTGCTTTTTTCTTTATGAATGTAGTGACACCTTACACATTGCACTATGTCACACCTGCATTATTTCTCTGACACTATAATTTATTGGCAAGGCTTCACAGGTAGTCTTTAAACAGATATTGTAGCTCTCCAACAAGCTCTTTAAAAAAAAAATATTTTTAATAAATTTGAACTACAATTAGTCAAAGACCATCTACAACAAATAACTAACAAAAGGACACCAATCAATTTCACATCCCTTGACTTGGAATCTGCACGTCTATGAAAATTACTGAGCCACCACAAGCCTATTTATTCAACGTTTTTAACTACAGGAGATTGTAAAGTGCTATTAAAGGGCATGTAAATTATTTAATGTAGTCTACTAACAAATGAAACTGAATTCTATTATAGCTGTTCTTTTTTAATAACTCATTGTTACAAAAATATTTCATTAACAAAAATGTGGTAAACAATTCCTTAAATGAAGTAAAAAAAAAATTAAATGCTCCACCCATCAAATCAGAACTAACTTGTTGAATGCAACAGGGTATCATATACTGTACTTTCTGCTGGTTTATTATTGTGGAGCTTTGCCTTAATATAATTGCTTTATAGCACCTCATGTGCACAGCCTTATCAGCTGCTTTAAGCAAAGAGACTTACTAACTGAATATAAGCAGACCAAACAGCTAAGCTACACCTGTGCCAATCACCAAAGCAAGGTGCCTGCTTACCATGTGGGTTTTATTATTGAAGGTGTTCCCCCTCAGCTCATAATCCCAGTGGGAACATGGAAATCACCCTCACTAGGTGCTCTTACCAATATTACTTGAATATATTATCATGGACATTCCTATGTTCATTATTTTAATTCACCTATGCTTAGGGCTGCCAACTCTCTTTCTCTAGAAATGAAGACATTTGGATTGAATAATGAGGACGCCTTTCCATATGATGCAATAATACGCCTTTATACTGTCTTATGGTTTTTTAAAATGATATAAACCTTTAGTAACAGTTTATCACTATAATTATGATATGATAGCCACAATCACAGTCACTAGCAAACTAATAACTCATTAAAATTTTGAATATGTCAAACCTCTTAAATTAACACACTTCATTCCTTCTATTCTTACTTGAATAACTTAACTGTCGTAAACCTGTCAAAAACAAAACACACGGTAAATTAATTTCTAGTAAAATAAAAATAATTTTTACTCTTTTCAATTTAGTTTATTTGCATTTATCTACATTCTTTTATATTTTTCTACTGAAGCTATTTCTCTCAGTAAACCTGATATGATCTGATAAAACATAGATATTGTTGTTCAAATAGTTTGTGAACTTGCACTTTATTTTTGGCATAATGGGTATTGCAGAATTTATCCATCCATCCATTTTCTAACCCGCTGAATCCGAATACAGGGTCACGGGGGTCTGCTGGAGTCAATCCCAGCCAACACAGGGCACAAGGCAGGAACCAATCCTGAGCAGGGTGCCAACCCACCGCAGGACACACACAAACACACCCACACACCAAGCACACACTAGGGCCAATTCAGAATCGCCAATCCACCTAACCTGCATGTCTTGGATTGTGGGAGGAAACCGGAGTGCCTGGAGGAAACCCACGCGAGACACGGGAGAACATGCAAACTCCACGCAGGGAGGACCCGGGAAGCAAACCCGGTCTCCTAACTGCGAGGCAGCAGCGCTACCACTGCGCCACCGTGCCACCCATTGCAGAATTTATGTAAAATTAAAATATTATGTAATCATTTGAAGAAATTACTTATTACTAGATCAACTGATAGCTAAAAAAATATTACATTTATTTGTCAGAATAGATGTGTGATTTTTTTTTCAATTAACTGAAAATGTAATAGTTGATTCATTCATTTTCAATTATACATCCATTTTGGAACAATGGGTGGTAATAATATTTATATTTTAAATATTACAAAGCAGCACTTACTCATGTTTAAATATGACGGACTGTACCTGGATGTATGAAATTTCTTGTTTAATCAAACTGCTGAAAGAAGAATCGAAAATAAGATCTCACATACAAAAAGTGAAATTGTAATTTCGATAATTCACTTAGTTATGATGAATTAGGATTACAAATAATTAAGGAAAGAAACAACATTTATAATGAACTGTCTAATCACCAAGAAGATAAAGCTAAATTCAAAAGATGAAGTGAAAAAGCCAAGTTGGACAGACAAAAGCCAAGAACTTGAGAGACTGTTTCTATTCTCGTCAATATCTGCATTGTTTACTACCAGAATGGAAGTGAAGATTCTAGGAAAAAGTGTACACACTACTTCTGCAAATGCTGATTGGTGTACGACGTTCAAATTTTACCATAATGATAAGGGGATTTCCAAATTTTAGTAGCCAAAATTCTGTACATTTTCAAAATTTTATAAATCCCTCCCAGACAGTCCTTGGCCTGTTAAAAATGAGGACAATTAAACAATATAAAGTCAATATTAAAAATATTATAAAGCAAAATTAACAAAAGCTAAGTCAAACCGATGGTTAGGTTAATCAATTTATTTCACACACTTCACATTTTGACGGATTTGCAGTCCAAGATCTTATTTTATATACTGTGTGGGGTACAGCCCAGACACAAACAAGTAGACATGATGTTTTCACCACACACGTTTATTTTACACTTAATATTTACAATTAAAGTGAGCACAACCCAGTTTCGCAGCACCAATCACCCATTTAAGTCCTGGCCTTCTCACAATGCCTTTAATCTTCTCTGGTCCGCCTCCACTCCTCTCCACCGAGCTCTGTCCTCTTCCACCCGACTCCAGCCATCGAATGGAAGGAGCCGGCCCCTTTTACAGTATATCCACCCGGATGTGCTCCAGTACTCTTCTGCCGGCACTCCCCTGTGTGGCAGAAGCACCGGCTGTATACCTGGAATTACCCGGAATCCTCTTCCTCCCAGCACTTTCGGGTGTTGCGGAAGTGCTGAGGTCCAGGGCTCTCCATGCATTGGGGCGCCCCCTGGCAGTGACCATGGGCCCCTACAGGGTTGAGCTTCCAAGGTCTCTACCCGTGGTCCCAAAAGCAACCAGGGCGGTAGCCCCCTCGTGGTCTGGAGGAGGCGCAAGCTCTCCTCCGGTCCTCCTAGGCATCCCAGCTGGGTAGCAGCCCCAGCCACTCGCCACAACTGTTTAATTCGTAGTTCAGTATTGTGTGTTTTTAAACATTTCAATTTGCGTATGGTATATTTACAATTTCATTGTAAGGATGGTAGTAATTCACTATATATATATCTGCTAGTTTCAAATATTTTGCTTCTTCACTGGTCCAGTCTGAGCTCGTTCCTTGAGTAGTTTACACATTCTGTCAGGAATGGATGGCTTTTCTTAAGGTGCCATGGTTTTCCTCACACATTCTAAAAACAAATAGCCCACTTAGTATTGATTCTTGCAATCTACTTGAAGCTGCATAGATAAACTATAACATCTTACAAACATGCATTGAAACAAGATGGTTAACATAAAGAATAAATAAAAATTAACACCTCTTGCTATTTATTTATTACAGGAATACTGTTAACTAATAATATGAAAGCCATTACACTTTTAGTAAAACTTCAATTTTAATTTTTACAAACAAAAATGGCAATTGGTACAATACTTTCCTCCTGAGGCAAAGCTAAAATAGAAAACTTAGAATAACATTAAAGATATATGGAATAAACAGGCCATAATTACCAGAATCTAGAAATCTGCGGCTCAGGTGCTAGAAGGGAATGTGAACAAAGCTAATGCCCTGAACCAAGCATTATAGATGTTTCCTCCCACTGCCACCTTCTTCCAATGAGCAATCTTACCACACCATCTCTAATACTTCAAAAACCCCTGCCACGACAATTGGAATGGCCTACCTCTCCAGAATGTGCTGCTGTTGTGGAAAAACATACTGCATTGTTCCTGTTACAAAGAAAACAGGCACCTCTTCAGCAAATGAGTACAGACTAGAGGCACTTAAATCTCACCACATGAAGGCCTTTGAGAGGCTGGTCCTGGACTATATGAGTCCTCTTGTGGTGGACTACCTGGACCCACTGCAGTTTGCCTATCAAACAAAGATTACAATTATCTATCTGTTCCACAAGGTTTATTCTCACGTGGACAAAGCTAGCAGCCCTGGGAGGATTATGTTTTTTGATTTCTTCAGTGCCTTCAAAGATATGCATGTGAATGAGCCTAAGGTGACCTGGATAACAGACTATTTGTCAGACAGACCAGAGTTTTTGAGACTCAATTTCTGTGTTTCTTATATGGGTGTGAGCAACATTGGAGCATCACAAAGAACAGTCTTATTTCATTTTCTCTTCATTCTGTACACCTTAGACTACATGTATAACATAAGGTCATGTCACTTGCAGAAGAGACATAGTATAAGAGTCAGGTGGAGAACTTTATTTCTTGATGCAAAGAGAATTAATTGCATCCTAACATCATTCAGAAGTCAAGAAAAATGACACCTTTTATTGGCTAACTAAAAAGATTACAATATGCAAGCGTTCGAGAAATCTCAGGAACCTTCTTCAGGCAAGATTTCTCGAACGCTTGCATATTGTAATCTTTTTAGTTAGCCAATAAAAGGTGTCATTTTTCTTGACTTCTCATTTCTTCCATAATGGCTAACATGGTACAACACCCTACTACTATCCTAACAACAGCAAAACCAAGGAACTGGTTACTGATTTTCGCCACACCAGGCAGTCTCTATGTTCTGTCAATATTCAGGGAGTGGATGTTGAGGTGGTGCACTCCTAAAAGTACTTGGGGATCCACCCCAATGGCAGGTTGGACTGGTCTTTAACATAGAGAAACTATGTAAGAAAGGCCAGATCAGGCTCTTTTTCCTTAAGAGACTGTGCTGCTTTACAACAGCAGCATAATGCCTCACTGTGACTGTGACTATGACTGTGTCTGTCAAGTAAGGTTTCTTTATTTTTTAATTTTCTTGCTTTTTAGTCATTCTGGTGTGTATTCAGACTATATTCTCTCTCTCTCTCTCTTTCTCTTTATATACAGGTATACAGTATATACACACACACACATATATATATATATATATATATATATATATAATAAATATATATAGTCTGAGGGTACAAGGGTGTGAGAAGCATCTTATTCTGTTACAGTAGATAGATAGATAGATAGATAGATAGATAGATAGATAGATAGATAGATAGATTTGCTTATTTAAGAAGCGTTTGTAAAAAGCCAAATAAATTTCTAAGTACTGCTGTTAAAAAGTAGGAAGCCACTGCTACTAGAATGAAATAATACACAGACAATAAAGAAGATTAAATAATTCCTACGGCGATTTGGTCAGGAGTAATTTGGCGGTAAGCCGTACAGAATAAGGGACACAGAGTGACGCGGGCCCGCGGTTAATTAGTAGCAAGAAAATACACTCTAAAATCAAAAGACAGGAGGTACACCGTCCCCCAAGGTTTGCTCGAGGACAGGGGCAACGCAGTCAGAAAGACTTCCCTCTCGGGGCAGGCCGCTAAATACTGTTGTCACTGTGAAACTAATGATGGGTTCCAGAGGGGCCCTATGACCCGGAAGTTCGTCAAGAAAACATTATTTACCCTGACCCGGAAGGAATAAGGACACCTCCGGGTCAGGGAATATAAAAGGACTGGTTATTGTTTATTATTGTGGTTTATTGTTATTGTGAATTGTGGAGAGGAGGCGTGCTTTGT
Organism: Polypterus senegalus; assembly: GCF_016835505.1. Classification (NCBI taxonomy): domain Eukaryota; kingdom Metazoa; phylum Chordata; class Cladistia; order Polypteriformes; family Polypteridae; genus Polypterus; species Polypterus senegalus. Next base: position 209,938,566 of record NC_053156.1, on the reverse strand, counting down.
GCACTTATTATTATAATAAATATCATCTTTGGCTGAGAAAAAGCCAAATAAATTTCTAAGTACTGCAAGTGCTTACAAAGCAATGTCTTAGGGGATATCAGAAAAGGTTACTGAAAATCAATATGCAGAGAAAAAAATCAAAGTCAAAGCGGGATGATGAAGACTTTCTGTGATCAGAATGTACAGGAAGCACTGTGGGAATACACAACTCAACTAGTTTTGAATAATTTCTTGGTAGGCTGACAAGGAAGTATAGTTGAACTTTTAACAACAAATGTTGTATATGAAAAAAAAATCTAGTGTAACATTTCTAATGTCAAAAGTAAGTGTATATTGAGCGAAACTATCTTAATTCTAAAGAACAATATAGATCAAATGTGAAATGTGAATATATCATATTTCTCAAAGTGGCTTTAGATAGACTATTTTCTTAAAACAATAGTGTTGGAAATGCAAAAACTCAACCTAGTTTAATGATAGCATATGAGCTCTAAAATTAAAATGCCAAAAACTAGAGTGTAAAAGGAGGGCAGCTAGACCACTGGTTTTCAGGCTGAATGAACTACCAATATTAAAAATTATTTAAAAAATTCTTTATCTGTCCAGCCTTAAATACAGCTTATACATGAAAGTCCAAGAGTAGCCATATCCAAGATGGCAGTTATGAGGTAGCAGAGGCACAAGGGACGGGCTCAGGTGACCGGGACCTAAAAGTCACGTCAGATCTCACTGTTATGTTACTCATCAGTTCTACAGACAAAAAGAGGAGTGGCATTAGCTTACAGCACCAATCCTTGACTCAGGGTGGTATTACTATTTAACAAGGCCTGAAGTCTCCCATGCACACATTTTTGGCAAATTCCACGTTAAGAGATTTAAAGGAACAGCCCTGTTATACTATTTAGAACAATGACAATTAGGAAATATGAACTGCCATGTAGATCCCTAAATCATTTGTAGCACTGGTTTCTCACATATTATTTTATGTATATATTGATTGTCGTTTTGTAAAATTGTAAATTTTGTAATATTATCAAGGTGTCATTCACAGCTACAATGTCTGTTAAATGTCTGTTAAGTTTGCAACACACATTTAGTTAGAAAGGGCAGGTGCCTTTTAACTTGCAGACAATATTTGAAACTGCCAAGGTATTTACAAAAGCATGCGTGAGTGAAATAGACAAGTTTCATTTTCCATTCTTTTTTACCATCATCCAACTCAATAAAATTTGTATCAATCAGAAGTGTTGAAGAATGTATGTTTTTAATGCATGCTTGTGTTATGTTTATGCAAGGAAAGCTTTTGACTCTCTGAGAACTGTCTTTTAATTTTCTTGTGACTTTGGATCTGCCAGGACCAGTTCCTGTCAGAGTTACCTCCAGTTTCCAAATTCCTTTTGGTGATGCACATAACTGTACTCATAAACTGCTTGGCTTTCATTTGCAATTTCTCAGAAAAAAGCAGTACTCTTTCAAGAGTTATAATGGTCGTCTGTCTTACTTTGTTAATGGCCTTTTTCTCACCATTATGATAGCAATATACAGTGAAACACTGTCCAAATAATGCATCAGAGGATGTAACAAAACAGTTTGTTCCAAGACTGCTTTTATACAGACAGAGGGTTTGTAAGAAATCATGAAAAATTAGGACACATGTAGGAATTGTTTGCATCCACATTCAAGGCTTAATTAATTTCCATAGCTTATGAAAAGCTGTAAGTTGTTAACCCATTACTGGTTCCCTGTAATAGGCCTTTTTGTATTACAATAGTTTTCACTTTCTGGTTAGCCTAAACATTTTTTTAACTTCTATCAGTTTTTTACTTACGTTTGTACCATTTCAGGTGTAAAGACCAGCCCAGCCAAAGACAGACAGACCAAATTTCCCGAATATACACATGGTTTCTTCTCTTTTCCTCAGAATCAACACAATGCATCAACCACTAGTATTACAGCTCTCAGTCCCTTTACTCTCTCTCATTTTCCTCTTTGTCCACCTCCTCCTCCTCACTTGTAAGCTCCTGTCTTCTCCCTCCCGACTCGAGTGGAGTGCGGCGGCTTCCTTTATACTGCACAACTATTGTGGCAGAAGTGCTGCCAACCACCAATCCGGAGCTGTCCAGGCGCACCCTGGTGGTGGCCACGTCCCCCCACAGGGATGAGGCTCTGTGGCCCCCATGCAACCCAGGAAGGCTGCCTTCTTATGTTCCGGGGAAAATACTGCCCCACTCCTGGTCCTTCCCTTCTTCTGGCATGCCAGTGGGGCAATGTGTCCGGACATCTGTCAGACAGGCTATCCACTGGACTTTAACTTCTTAGATTTCAACAAAAACTAGTAGTGCATTTTGGGGAATGAAAGGCAGCACAAACTGGCTGCACTGTTTCACCTGCTGGCCCTGCTCAAGACTATTATTCAATAACATTTTAGTGTAGGGGCTACCTTATTGCAGCTATTGGTCACTCACTGCTATGTAATTTAACATTAACATAACATTTGTCATAATAAGACTTACAAAGCACCAATGACATTTTAGAATGGAGTAAGCTATAGTGCATGTATTAGTTACACCTAATACTACATCAAAGAATGTTTAACGGTTTGAATTTGATAATATTAAGTCACTAATAGACAAACTATATCAATTCCTTAAAGCTAGTGTCCTGAAGTGCTGCCTTATCCATAGTTGATGATCCATAGTTTGTAATAGCAGCATTAACTTTTTAAAAATACAGGGACAATTAATTTAGGCTTGGAATGTGATTTTGTTCTAGGAAATACTGTATTTTCAACAGTTACTAAAGGTTTTCCATTTTTACTTTAATTCTAAATCCTTAATCGGTGTTTTGTTGCAGATTTCAAAAGAAATGAAAATAAAGTATTTATGACAAATATCTTTTTATACATATACTAGCCATGATACCTGTTGTCAACAGGTAATAGAATAATTTAAAACTATTTGCTGTCTCTTGCCCTACATGAACTTTCAGCACCTTTCCTCTGTATTTGTGTGTGTTAACCTCTATTGATTGTCGTTCACTCTCTTGAGCATGTTCCTGTAAAGCCTGCTTCTCAGACTATCATTATTTTTCAAGGCACTTTTCTCACCTCCAGTCTGGTGTTATACTTGCCATGTTGGAAGGAGACTTACTCAGCATACACCTTTACTGCTTGTGTGTCTCACATTCGTACTTTAGCTTTTGCTGCGTCACCAAAGCCAAAGTGACCAATCACAGCAAAGCCGAACTGATCGATCAGTTTGCTCAGAGGCAGTGCACACCCAAACCTTAGCTTTTTATTATATAGTAGATATTGTATTATTTAACAGTAGAAACTCTGCTAGGCTTAAAAATCTTCTGTCTTGCTATACATAATAAGTTTTTACCAAGTGGTTTCATAAAAATGTCATTCCTGATTGGATCCATCAGTTCTAATATAAATAATTGAAATGACTTAGTAGATTTAGACAAGTAGCAATTCAAACTATTTCCACTTAATTAGAAGAGGAATATTTAAAAATCTGAAAACTCATTTCTTGTGTGATGAAGATCATCCATCTACTGTCTGAATAATTGTAGATGTGCTGAGACATCTATAACAACAAAATTGTTGGTTTGACTTCAACTCTGTATTTCATCGATACTAATCAAAATAAATGTTGTGCTTTTTAAATTCAGCATAATATCATTACTTTTCATGTTACATTATCATATACTAAGTAGGCCTGTGTTTCCCAATAATTGAAAAAAATCTCACCATTCTTGGTTGAGTATTCCCTTCACTTGATGCTGTTTAGATAACTTCTTTGGGATCAGTGACCCCCTAATTAAATACTTGGACCTCTTGAAAGTCTCAAAATGAAAACTGGGGAGGGGAGGTAGGGTCTTTTGGGGTCATGTGGGGGTGTAGAGGGTTCCCACTCCACACTACAATGAGTTTAATTTGTAAAAACATGTTATAGTGTGTAATACAATAAGCAGATGAAGATAAAGAGTTGAGACACCAGAATGTAATCCCCATATAATTGATAGATTTTCAGGGAAGAAATCAAAAAGCTAGGGCTGCAGAGTGTCATCAGATGTGAGTCATTTGACTGACTTCTGCCAGTGTTTTTTTTTTTATGTTGGTCCAGGAGGAATTGGTGGGTGAATGACAGAAGCGGAAGTGAGGTCAGAGACCCTTGTGCCATTGATCTTCTGTTCTAAGGGCAAAAAAAATGGAGAAATGGAGGGAATGACAGCACCAATCCCCTAGTAAATAAGCCCTAAAACTGTCCCCTATTCATGAGTGTGTCACACAGACCTCTTCTCAGTCCTCACTCGTCAAGTCGGGTTGTCTGTACCGAAAGGTCTTGTACATGAGAAAAAGCCACAGCACTGGCATGAAGAGAGCCACGACTATGTCGAACCTTAAACTTGTATGGCTGCAAGAACCATCAAGTGACATGTGAGTTTGGCTTCTTGTGTATGGCCATTCACTGTAGAGGTGCACGGTCAGTAATCAAAGTGAACTCACAATTCAGAAGGTAGTAGCTTAGCTAATGTATTGTCTATTTGATGTCCAGAGCTTCCCTCTCACACCTTGTCCCTGGGTCCAGTATTTTCTAGCTCAGGTACATCACGGTGTAGCCAGTAGCATTGACGATTTGGCTCAGAACAGCTCCCAAGCCAGGCATCCCAAGAGTTGGTCTGTAACACCAGTGCTGATGTAAGAGCCTGTTTTATGTCACGGGAAGAACCCTCTGTACTTTCATCCCATACCACAATACTGGGTGCATACCTTTTTGTTAGATTTTTCATGTAAATAGCTCTCTCAATGAACCAGGGTGAAAACTGGCAGTAATACCAGGCTACATTTTTTAGCTACAAAGAACTGTCAGAACATGCAGCATGTGTTACTTCCAAGTTCCAGAAGAAATGATTATGTCATCCAGGTAGGTGGCACTATAGGTATTATGGAGTCGATAGACTTTATGTACCAGATGCTGGAAAGTGGCTGGATGTAGTAAAGTGAGGTCCGTGGCTGATTGCCTTTTTTTAAAATAAATAATTGTTGCCCTCACGGCTTAAGAAGGGGGTGTGGTAGTGTGGCAGGAGTGGTTCCTGGGTGTGACCAACATGGATGTTTCCGCATTTATGTGCATGAGTGCGGAATTGCCTGTGTCTGTAATTGATGCCAGGAGCTGCTAATTGCCACACCTGTGCCACGTCGCCACATAAAATAGGAGAAGTGCGAGTGCGAGGTGAAGAAAAGAAATGAAAGCAAAAAAACAGAAACAAGGAGGGAGTTTAAAGAGAGAAGAAGGCAGGAGGAGTTACGTGCTGGTGCGAGAGCAAGCGAGCAAGCAAAAGGAGAGCAGATTCGGTGGTGAAGGCAGGCAGCTGGGATGGAGAGCCCCTAAGGAGCAGTGTGTGGCCACCACTTGGTGAGGGGCAATTGGAAGTGGTTGCTCAGATTGAGTGGTTACTAGGAGCTGGAGTGACCTGCAGTATTGATGACTCGCTGTGGAAGGCAGCAGGATTCAAAGAGGCTTGGGAAGGTTCGCCTCAGTGTGAGTGCCCTGGCTGTTGGGGAAGCCCAAATCTCTGTCTGGTAAGGTAGCTGTACAGAGCCAGCGGTCAAAAGGCAACTGGACTGAAGTAAGGTCAGCTGTACCTGCTGATAGGGCGACTCCCTTGTTGCAGGACCTGTATGGGAGAAGCAGGGGGAGCCACCAGTTGAATAAAGAAGGCATTGGGCTTTTTATTAAAGGGACTGATTCCAGCCCATTGATTTTGAACCTTGTTTTAAACGGTTATTTATTGATTTTGAACCTCCTATTGTTGCACCAGTTTTTTATGGATTATTTATTTATTAACTTTGAGTACTGCAATGTGGACACAGTTTCAGGTTTTGTTTCAGTATTTTTAATACAATCACCTTTTCACCATTCCCTTGCTCAGTGTGATTTGTCCTCATCTGCCAGCTCATCCGGTTACATTACCGACAGTGCAGGGTTCAAGAGGTTCCCAAAGCTGGAAGTGGGAGCATGGAGCAGGACCTACAGCTGATATGGATGTTCTCTAGATGCAGTCTAATTTTACTTTTGTTTTGTACTTTTTGTTTTATGAGTAGTTGTTTTAATTTCATGGTATTTTGGTATTTTTTTTTAACTTTTGCACTTTCTCCATGTTGCCCATAACACTAATAAAAGGCAAGTAGATGTAAATAACATAAGTGTAATGTTGCTGCAAAACTATAGTAGCTGAAAGAGGCTTAAGTGGTTTCCTGTTGCTGAAGAGAGACTAATTAATATACTTGAGACCTGTTTCCTAATTACAGGTTTTACACCTCCATCATCAGAGATGATAATATAATTAACCAGACATGAGCAAAAATAAATTAACAGCAGATGTTAAAAGAGAACAATTAATAATTACAGTATAAAGCAATTAACAGACAAAGAACTAACCCAGAATTGTTTAAGCAAAAAAGAAAAAAAATGCACAGTACAAAAGGATCAGATAAAAAAAACTCTGCAAGACCCACAACAAACAATAACAGTTACGTTCAAAGATAAACAGTAAACATTTTCTTAAATTCTTTAGGCAAACATTATTCTTCTGTCCAGGTCTTTTCAGTTTGATGGATTTTTTAAGCAACTTGAATAAATAATTACTACAAGAGACAGTTGACATCACAGTCAAAGAAGACATAAGTAAAAGACTGCCTGTAGGCTGTAAATCTGTCAATTGAATCAAGTCACTGACAGATAACTCTACATATCTCCCATACATTTCATTTGCTTATGAATAATGTCATCAGGAAAATTAAAATCTTTCATGTAGAAGTTACTATTTGCATTATTTATTGTGGGTAGCATTATGATTTGGCAGTTATTGTAGATCACTGTTATACCTGGCAATAAAGGAATACTTCACCCACAAGTTATATTTTTAATATGTTACATACACAATGTACTTTCTAATGGTGGTGGAGAATGTAGAGAAAAAAAATTATGATATAACAGAACGTAATAGTGACCAATGCTGCAAAATGGCACATGATGTGAAAAACATCCATGTATAAAAGAAAAAAAAAACTCACGCTTACTTGTGTCACATAATCCACATGTGAGTCATACAGTCTTATGCACAAAACATCCAAAGCACATACTTTTTTTTTATTTTGTGTTTTATATATATATATATATATATATATATATATATATATATATATATATATATATATATATATATATATATATATATAATATATAATACGCTACCGTGGCTGTTCATTTGTCTGTCCAGGATTTTAAATCACCTGTAGCTCACAAACTATCTTTAACTATTGACCTGAAATTTGGTACACATATACTATGTCATGTCTACTTTCGGGGTGATGATTGACTATGAACTATGAATGCTCAAGTCAAGTTATCGTGCAGTGCGCTACTACTGGTATAGAATAATCAACACACATCATAAACAGGAAAGTAAAACCTCATGGCAGTCACATGAGATATTTATTTTTCCATGGATATCTTTCACATTTTTTTGCAACTATTCACTAGTCACTATTGGCTTCTGTTATATCATAAACATAAAAAGATGACATTCAATTTTTTTCTCAACCATCACTACTATATGCAAAATACATATATCATTTTTGCATGAAATATTCCTTTAAAGTATATGATTTAAGGCAGAGTGGTGGCTCTGTAGCTGCACTAATATCTGGAAGGTTGCCAGATCAAATCCCATTACTACCAGAAAGAATCCTACTCCGTTGGGCCCTTGAGCAAGACCTTTAACCTGAAAATTTCTCCAGGGGCTCTGTACAATGGCTCACGCTGTCCTCTGATCACCAAAGGTCAAAAAGACAATTGTGAAAAGACAATTTCCCCTCAGGGATTAACAAAGTATTTTTTTTTAAAAATCACAGTTGTCCGCACTGTGTCCAAAGATCCAATTCCACCTTCCTCATGCAAAATTCAAATCAGCTGCTGCTTATAGCCTTGAATGCAGACAGAAAACGCATTAGAATTTACACTTGAGTAAAATGTTGTCACGTTCAGTTCCTGACCACTTTCAAATATGGTCTAAGTGATCTGATCACAAGCAAATTAATACCTGGTTTTTACTGTGGCCAAGTGCTAACTGCTCTTTATTAGATCACTGAAGTCACATGCTAATGCCACATATAAAAGGCACCAAGATATGATTACCAGCAAGGTGATTGCCTTAATGTGCCCTTTGTGTTCTTGGAGGTTTTATCCAGGTACTGCTGATTCCTCTTTTTCCTAAAGATGTGTCCTTTAGTTTAAATGACAACTTTAAATTTGCTCATCATGCATGAATGCACTCTGGGTTAGAGACATCCTGTCTTAGACTTGTTACTGACTTATCCACAATACAGAAGAGACAGGCGGCAGGTATTTGTGATGCAATTTAAAAAAAATAAGTTTGGAATATGGAAGATGATATTTAGTAATGAATAACCAGTATAGACTCCAGCATGAATGGGATTTGAAAATGTTATAACTGACTAATTAAATAATCATTTAATGTATTATTTACATTGTTGTTAACTGAAAGAAAGTGATTTACACAAAGGTGCATTTTAAACTGTTGATAATATGTGTTGGTGTTTACCTTTCCGGCTCCCATACCACCTCATTTTGTATTTTTTGCCCTGTAATACTCCTTTCATCTACTTTAAATGCTGCATGACCTATTTACATAGTTTCAAGTAAACATTAGATCAGACGGAAGAGACAGGATGACATATAAATATGACAGATATAAATATAAATATGATATAAAATATATAAATATAAATATGATAGATAAAAATGCCTGGTAAAAAAATCAGTAATGCATTTCTAAAAATAATCAGTCAAAAAAGAAATAGGGAAAATGCATTTGTTTACCAATAGCAGTGCAGCTTCCAAATTCTTAGGTTACAGCTAAAATACAGATTTTATCACATTGAAAACATTTTACAAATAAATTTACATTTAGTAATAAAAAGTCCAAATCTGCCCCATGCCTTATGGCAACACAAATTAAACATAAACCGTTTCAGCATGCTTTTTGAACATTCACACTAACTGCATTTTATCCTACAACATGATTTACTGTTGCAAATATCCATCCATCCATCCATTAGCCAACCCGCTATATCCTAACTACAGGGTCACAGGGGTCTGCTGGAGCCAATCCCAGGGCACAAGGCAGGAAACAAACCCGCCAGCCACAGGGCGCCAGCCCACCGCAGGGCACACACACATACACACACACCATGCACAGCCAATGCACCTAACCTGCATGTCTTTGGACTGTGGGAGGAAACCCACGCAGACAATATGCAGACTCCACACAGGGAGGACCCAGAAGCGAACCCGGTCTTCTAACTGTGAGGCAGCAGCGCTACCCACTGTGCCACCCCTGTTGCAAATAACATAAATAAAAACAGGATTTTTCACTTATGAATAGATATTCTCTAGGTTATACATTATCTTAACATGTAGTGGGATGCATTATTGTCAATGGTCTGTTGAGTTATTTCTGTCAGTTTGTTTTCCTTTTACAAAATTGTACATTGTGCATTGTGTAGAAGCAACCACCCATTGAAGCAGAATGGGGAAGACCCTTTGAGGTGGGACTTCCTGTTTCTGGTAGAAAATATTTTAAGGTTAACCTCTATATATAGATGGCTTTACTCTTCAGTTGGCTCTCCATCTTGATTTCACTATGTCATTTTGACTGCACTTACAAAAGAGCTTTTAATGACCACTACCAGGGTCAAAGGAGTTCCAGAATCCATCTCTTCTCATTTAGACAAAAGGGCATTCTTTGTCATTTCTACCTGGAAAATAATTCAGTTCTGCTGGGACTCTAATTGGTGAGGCTGTTCTATTGCAATCTGCTTTATACCCTTTGGGGTAGTGTCATTAATTCATTGACTCTTTTCCGTTCATTTTTACTTCAAGGATTTAGGCTGGCTTCTTCCACCATCTCTTCAATAACTATTCAAATCTGGACTTTATGTGTGTTGGATTTATGGTATTTTTGTATGTATTGTGTGTAATGGTTATTTGGGGAATATTTTTATATGGACTTTAAATATTGTTTATTAGCTGATGTAACAAGTTAGGGTAATCTTAATGTCTTATTTATAAATGTCTATGTGTGGAAGTGTGTGTGTCTGTCCGCCCGAAGTGAGAGGTGGAGTCGGGTAAGGGCACCACCTCCGAGGATAACGGCGAGGCCAGCACGTCCAGCAAATCAAAACCTCCAAAGAAAGAGTCACTTGCTTAGCAGCGAATACAGGAGCGAGGCAAGCACATCAGCAAATGGTATCCCTTTTATTTTTCCTCCCGCTAATACACAAGCGAGGTGAGCACGAAACGAAACCTCTGAAGAAACTTTTAAGTACCTGGCATCTCAACATTTCAATTTTTTTGACAGTTTCAATAGTTTCTAGGACCCCGTGCTTTGTTCAGCCCGGCTTACACAGCTAGTATATAATAATTAGATTGTTCTTAATGATTAATTCACTTATTCACTGCATATTTTGTGGCACTTAGTTATTTATGTTTACGTCTACTCAGTTTTCTTTGCAATATATATTGACCTTTCACTTTATATTTTTGAGTTACAGTCTTTTACTGTAGATTGTGGAAATATGATTGGGGAGCTTAATGTGATGGGAGTACAAGGTTGACTTAGCCTAGTCCAAGCTTTTTCCAGGCTTCAGGCCTGGTAGTGTAGCAGCCCTTGGGGTATTTTGAGCCAATGATAACAAACAGAATCAAGCAACAAAATTACAAGTTAGATTAACTTGCAATTCCACATTGGTCATGTGTTAGTTACTGTGGATTATGTGCAGACTTTACAAAAACAGTGACTGAGTCAAGTGCAAACCCATTCCTCTACAGCTGCAAGTCACTGTGCTACCATGCTGTTCATTAGATTCAGACAGTTTATTTTGTCTTCAGCTGTGTTCTCTGCCATATGCTTTTTCAAATTTCTAGGACTGGCTTTACAAATGCAGACTTTATGCAATTGTGATCTAACCATTCCTTTACAAGAGCTGTCCACCCTTGGGTTTTTAGCCACAGGAGCTTTTTCAACGTGAACTGGCTGACTGATTGGGTATTTCACAATCATCAATGAGTCATGCCATGCCATCTGTATGGGATGGTATTATCAGTTTCTCATCCATGTATGAGATTTCCTTACACTGTGGTTGACCAGGCAGACATCAAAGCCCAAATTTCAGCAATCTCCGGTTTTCGATATGTAATTGAATGGTCGACTGCACACACATTGCTATAAAGATGCCTTCAGAGAATGAATGTGCCTATATAAATAGAAAGAATTTCCACTCTGTTAATGTGTAGATTATCTGTGCATTTCATTAATGTTGTGGTGAGAAGGTATGGCCCAATTCATGATTACTTCATTTTGAGAAATAGTACAACAACAGCAACAACAACAACATTTATTTATATAGCACATTTTCATACAAACAGTAGCTCAAAGTGCTTTACATATTAAAGAATAGAAAACTGAAAGACACAATTATAAAACAAAATAAATCAACATTAATTAACATCGAATAAGAGTAAGGTTCAATGGCCAGGGGACAGAAAAACAAAAACTCCAGACGGCTGGAGAAAAATAAAACCTGTAGGGATTCCAGACTTCATTTTGAGAAATAGTAGTGTTGGGAATGGTGCTGTGTGTGACAGCTTGCCTCTTGGTAAGATAAGATGTTTAATACTACCTCTTTTGTCAAAATTGTAAGTTATTTGTATGATGTAACCATATAACACAATTATTTAGGTGACAGTAGGTACCCATTGAAGATGTGGCTTCATAACCAATTGCCAATCAACTGACTGAACAAGAACAACAACACTCTCAGTCTCTGGCAATGGCAGAACATACTATAGTGCAGCTTAAGCGCCGTTGGTGCTGCCTGGATAAGAATGGTGGAGTGTTGCACTGTAGTCCACAAAAAGTGTGTTGCATTTTGCAAGCATATAGCGTGCTGCATAATGTGGCACACAATCATTGCTTGCCTATACCTAAAGAAATATGGTATGATGAACTTGACCCTGATCCACCAAATAATCAGTCAAATCAAGCAGCGTTTCAAATTCATTTGAATGTAATTAGCAAATATAAAAACAGGTAATCAGATACAGCATTTTATTTAGGTGATTCGTTTAATTTGTGGTCAAGATCACATAGTACAGTCCATATATTCCTTAATTCATTGGACTCATCTCTTACAGCATCAACTATTGCATTTTGCAACTCCAGAACAGCGTTCATCAGTGCACAGCCAGATGGTCGCCTGGTGGTGTCCAAGGCAGGAGTGTGTGCGCAGAGATCACCCGAAGATGTGCTTAGCACAGCAGCACCCCCACTGCCTGAAGTCGTGTCCCTGGCACGGCAGTCACCAGTTATAAAACTGTCTGAAACAGAATAAGTAGTTATACCGCATCTGCTGTCTGCTTGTTTGTCTAATTAAACATGCAAATTGTTTATATGAGTATGGGTAATGGTAAGCAAATAAAAAATTGAAACTCACCATCTCCTGTGGTGATGTCTGAATCCCCTTTACCTGCTTGTAAAATGACAGTTATACTGTAAGTGTCTCGCCAATAATTGCAGCAGCTTGCTGCTCAAAAGTTGTAAGGCCAGGAAGTCTGCTACCTGATACAGTACTGTTGACACTCGTCTTTTCACGTTGACTTTGATATCTGACCACTTGTTTTTTCATTTAGGGCACTGTGCAACTTTGAACTTTTGAATGCCTTTGCTAAGCTGTGCCACTTTGTTGCTAATACTACTGCTTAAACCACCAAAAAGTACATTTTTCATTGCCTCCACTCCACTAAGCAGGACCCCTCATTTCTCATTTGCTGAAATTCATAATTTTTACATGTGCTTTTACCATTGTCTTTTACCAAAACACTGACCAGAAGGAGCTATTTATATTGATTTTTATATTCAAATAAGCAAATTTCTGGGAGGAGTCGAGGTGAGGCTATAGGCACATGCATGTGCGTTAAAATTCACACTGATTGGGATTTTTAAAGAGAAAGTGCATATAACTTTATTAACGTACAATTTTATGCATGTGAAATTTTTGTGCATTTGCACATTTCCTGTTTTGTCCGTACACCATGTTTTACTGTGAATTCTACACAAAGCATTATACATGAGGCCCCTGGTTTGGATAATCACTACCTTATAACAAATACAGCCTAAGAAATTTCTGGGAACAAAGACTGTATTGATTTAATCACCTAACTATTCTCTTTACTTTTTATTGTATTGGTTTTCATTCAGATGTGATATAGTATATGCACTAAGTGCTTAGATAATTAGCTTTAAAAATAGTTTCCTTGATGGTTTAAGACATTTGCTCAGTTTGTTGTATTGTCGTTTGAATAAATTGAAAGGCCTATTTACAGTTTACAGAACATAACTGGGGTGTAATTGTTACAAATTAGCAGAAGTGGCAAATACCAATGATATAATCAAAAGTGGACAAATGGACAATTTTGAAATAAATGCAGGTATAATTAGGGGTTCACGCTCAGTCCATGCTATTTCATATTGATGATGGATATACTAAGAAAAAATTTCAGAACTTAAATGTTGTGGAAACATCTCTTGGACAATGATTTAGCCATAGTAGCAGATTTGAAAGATGAAATAGCCAGAAGAATATGGGATTGGCAAGAAGCTCTTTAACACAAAGGATTACAAGTAAACAGAAGAAATACAGAAGTTACAGTTTGCAGTAACAGAGGGAATGCATAAATAAGATATAAACAGAAGAAATATACGGCTAAAGCAAGTGAGCCACTTTAAGTATCTGGGCTTGCTGTTCAAGGCTAAAAGTGGTTGTAAAACTGCAATACAGAATAGAGTTGGGGTAGGGTGGATAAAATGGAAGAATTTGGAAATTATCAATGGTTGCTAAGAAAACATTGTGTAAAATTGTTAAGATAGTAGTCCGACCAGTTTTGCTTTATGGCTATGAAAATTGTGCCATTAGACAGAAGGAGGAGGGGCTGCACTTTATTTGAGAAATGCTTATGATTTGATGTTGCTGGGGGTCTCTATAAGAGGAAGTAAAAACAAATGAGGAAAGTTGGCAAAATGGTAAGGGTAAAGAATATCATGGAAAGTAGGATGAGTTGGTTTGGTCATGTTGTATGCAGAAGGAAGAATGATCCGATTGAAAAAATACATCAGTTGCAAGGAAGGAAGAATATTGTGAGGAAGACACAGGTTTAGGTGGACAGACATGGTGGCAAGAAGTCTGAAGGTCCTGGGTCTGAAGGCACAGGATACTGGATGCTACAGACAGGGGTTAGTGGAAAAAGAGTATCCAGATGGCTGACTCCTATCGGTTTGGGATTAGTTTCAGCAAAAAGAAGCCAGAAGCAGCACAATGGGAAATAGTGATAAGGTTTTTTTTTATATATAAAAGAAGACTTAACTCTGAAGGGTACTACTACTACTACTATATTAGCCATGTTTCCCTGACATGTATGAAGGACAGATATCATTCACTAGTTTAAAAGTTACAGATTTTAAAAGGACAAAAGGTTTTATGATGAAGCCCATGAATCATTAAAATAAACCATATCATATCACTAGATCCAGGTTTTCCTTAGATTTGTTCAGGAGGGGCACATTTATTTTTAACAAAACTCAATTTTATGAACTGCACTTTAGTTTAGGTTCAAACAATTTTGATGATTTTCTGGCTGTCAGCACATCCTTTCTGTCATGATGATTTTTTTTTTTTTTGAGCCGGGGCATATCTGATGACCCGATGACGTAAAAAAGGCATGCAGCAGATGTTGAAAACGGATAGTCCTGAAGCTAATCCACTTAATCATTTGAAGGATTTCATACCCTCAAAACAGCAAACGACCAGTTATTGTTAAAAAAATGGCAACAAAACATATACTGGATTACTTCTGAAATTCTAGCTGACACCTCATTTTTCACAGTTACAGTACCTTTTCAACTATACAGATTCCAAAAAATCAGTTGCAGTAAAATAATGGGGCCACCACCTTCATTGTAAAGAAGTGGTTCTTATTTCCAGGTTTTAAGTACACTTTTCCCCTAATGTCCTTAGGTGTATGCTTTTTATTTTATATTAGGAATCAGGTAATGAAATTACTAATATTTGATCACTTAAAGAGCAGCTTGTACAGCACATCAACAGAATAAATAAAAAATAAATTAATAGAAAATTCAAAACAAGACCCAGTCTGGTTAGTAACCTGTTCTTTTCTGTAGTTAATCTCTTAACTTTATTTTTTGATCAGTTTTTCACTATGCACAATTAATCAGATTTTGAAAATATTTCCAGTTTTTTTACATGGGCTGTATTAATATGTTTGCTTGTTAAGCTATGTTTATTACATATCACTTATTCCTGGATATATATATTTTTTTCTAACAATGGTGTAGGGAATAATAGAATATGCCCATTCCAAAGCAACTCAACCAGAGTGGACTTTTTTTGTCTAAGCCATTGCCAAAATTAAAAAAAACTTTATATGGTTTATGATATTTGATATACACAGATGGTGGTTAACAAAAAAATGATCCACTTAAAGGCTAGGGGTCACCACTGAACCCCCAAACCTAAAAATAAATGAAATAAAAGGGGTGTTTATTATAAAATATCTCTTATATTTATAACAAGTAAACACTTTATTTCTTCTTTCTCACCCTCCCTCTCTCTACACCACACCACAACTCCTCCAGTAGAATGTTGCCTATTGCTGTTCTAACTCTCAGACTCAATGAAACTGAGGCAGCGGATTCCTTTTATGTCGGCCCCGAGAATGCTTCTGGTGCTACTTCATGTTTTCCAGGAAGGACTTCCGTGTCATAAATGAAGTAGGGAGTTCCTCCCCCGAAAACACCCTCGACTCAGTGATTCCCCCAACAGGGCTGCACTTTCTGACTGTAATTCCCAAGCACACCTGCAGGTGTCTCAACTGGGTTGTCATACAAGGACCACTGCCACCTGGTGTATGGTGAATAAAACCGTTCCCAAATTTCGGCGTCTTCTGGTCCGTCCATTATTTCCTGTTGGTCATACACAAAGTTATTTCTCCAATCACCTGGCCAATTTGCTTTTGTTATTACACTGCCCTCCCATCTGGGTAACATATTTTTCCCATAGTTCTCCTCCTACACCACTAAATCTCCAAGGATTGCAATTTAATATGTAAATTTCGGAGTATTTATTGATGACAGTGCTGATGTAGAAAAATATGTAAATGTACGAAAGTTTTACATTTTCTGTATTGTTTTGTTTTTGTAAATTGGTATAAGCTCCCTATTCCTATAGTAAGTGAAAAGCACTATATTAGTATAACTATATGTTTAATTAAATAACTTGATTCAGATTGTAGCTAACAAATTACGACCAGGTTTTACTTACCTCTACCTGCCTCAGTTATAGTCTTCCTATATTATTTAAGAGAGAGTTTTTTTTGTCTTCTTAGATAGTCAAGGTTTATGGGTTGTTGATTAAACAGAGCTTGTTAAAGCCCATTGAGGCATTCTGTGTGTGATTTTCGGTTATACAAATAATTGCTGTTATTGTTGCTGTTATATCTACTTGTTCATCCTTTCTTATTCTATAGCAATTCCAAATTTTATGTGGGGTCATAATTTTTTTTTTATTTGGGAGCATAATTTTTTTTGACTAGACATATCTAAAATTGGAAACAAAAAACTTTCTCTGTGAGGAACAATTCAAGAATTTGGCAAGAATTCATTAATTACATTCTAAAATAGCCTCACAGGGTCCATATCAAATCATTTCTGCTGCTTTAATAGATACAGTTGTGCTTGAAAGTTTGTGAACCCTTTAGAATTTTCTATATTTCTGCATAAATATGACCTAAAACATCAGCAGATTTTCACTCAAGTCCTAAAAGTAGATAAAGAGAAACCAATTAAACAAATGAGACAAAAATATTATCCTTGGTCATTTATTTATTGAGAAAAATGATCGAATATTACATGTTTGTGAGTGGCAAAAGTATGTGAACCTCTAGGATTAGCAGTTAGTTTGAAGGTGAAATTAGAGTAAGGTGTTTTCAATCAATGGGATGACAATCAGGTGTGAGTGGGCACCCTGTGTTATTTAAAGAACAGGGATCTATCAAAGTCTGCTCTTCACAACACATGTTTGTGGAAGTGTATCATGGCACGAACAAAGGAGATTTCTGAGGACCTGGGAAAAAGAGTTGTTGATGCTCATCAGGCTGGAAAAGGTTACAAAATGATGTTTTTACTCTGAGCCCCTCCCGGATGACTGAGCTTCTCACCCCATCTTTAAGAGAAACCTCAGACACCCTACGGAGGAAACTCATTTTGGCTGCTTGTATTCGCAATCTCGTTCTTTCGGTCACTACCCATAGCTCATGACCATAGGTGATGGTAGAAACGTAGATTGACTGGTAAATTGAGAGCTTTGCCTTACGGCTCAGCCACATTTTCACCACAACAGACCAATGTAGAGCCAGCATCACTGCAGATGCCGCACCGATTCACCTGTCGATCTCACGCTCCATTCTTCCCTCACTTGTGAACAAGACCCCAAGATACTTGAACCCTGAGAGGGCACTCCACCCTTTGCCAGCTGAGGACCATGGTCTCGGATGTGGAGGTGCTGATTCCCATCCCAGCTGCTTCACACTCAGCTGAGAACCGATCCAGAGAGAGTTGAAGATCACGACCTGATGAAGCAAACAGGACAACATCATCTGCAAAAAGTAGTGGCCCAATCCTGAGTCCACCAAACCGGACCCCCTCAATGGACTGGCTGCATCAAGAAATTCTGTCCATAAAAGTTATGAACAGAATCAGTGACAAAGGGAAGCCCTGGTGGTATCCAACTCTCACTGGAAACATGTTCAACTTACTGCCGGCAATGCGGACCAAGCTCTGACACTGATCATACAGGGACCGAACAGAGGTTATCAGGGGGTCTGGTACTCCATACTCTCAAAGTACCCCCCACAGGATTCCCTGAGGGAACGGTCAAATGCCTTTTCCAAGTCCACAAAACACATGTAGACTGGTTGGGCAAACTCCCATGCACCCTCCAGGACCCTGCTAAGGGTGTAGAGCTGGTCCACTGTTCTGCGACCAGGACAAAAACCACACTGTTCCTCCTGAATCCGAGGTTTGATTATCTGACAGACCCTCCTCTCCAGGACCCCCGAATAGACTTTTCCAGGGAGGCTGAGGAGTGTGATCCCTCTGTAGTTGGAACACACCCTCTGATCCCCCTTCTTAAAGAGGGGTACCCCCACCCCGGTCTGCTAATCTAGAGGCACTGTCCCTGATGTCCATGCGATGTTGCACCACAGTTTTTTGACAACCTTGGTGACCTCAGTCCCAGAGATGGGGGAGCTCACCTCCGAGTCCCCAGCCTCTGCTTCCTCATTGGAAGGCATGTTAATGGGATTGAGGAGGTCTTCGAAGTACTCCCCCCACCAACCCATTAACGTCGAGTCGAGGTCAGCAGCACACCATCCCCACCATATACATTGTTGACACTGCACTGCTTCCCCCTCCTGAGACGCTGGATGGTGGACCAAAATCTCCTCGAAGCCATCTGAAAGTCGTTCTCCATGGCCTTCCCAAACTACTTTCATGCCCGAGTTTTTGCCTCAGCAACCACAAAGCCGCATTACGCTTGGCTTGCCAGTACCTATCAGCTGCCTCCAGAGTCCCACATGACAAAAGGGTCCTGTAGGACTCCTTCTTCAGCTTGATAGCATCCCTCACTGCCGGTGTCCACCAGTGGGTTCAGGGATTGCCACCATGACAGGCACCGACCACCTTACGGCCACAGCCAGAACCACCTCAACTAAGGAGGCACGGAACATGGCCCATTCAGACTCAATGTCCCCCACCTCCCTTGGGTTGTACTCGAAGTTCTGCTGGAGGTGGGTGTGGAAGCTACTTCCGACAGGGGACTCTGCCAGATGTTCCCAGCAGACCCTCACAACACGTTTAGGCCAGTCATGCCTCACCGGCATCCTCCCCCACCATCGAAGCCTACTCACCACCAGGTGGTGATCATTTGACAGATACACCCCTCTCTTCACCCGAGTGTCCAAGACATGTGGCCATAGGTCCGTCAACATGACCACAAAGTCGATCATCAAACTGAGGCCTAGGGTGTCCTGGAGCCAAGTGCACATATGAACACCCCTATGCTTGAACATGGTGTTCATTATGGACAATCCATGACGAGCACAGAAGTCCAATAACAAAACACCGCTCAAGTTCAGATTGGGGGGGCCATTCCTCCCAATCACGCCCTTCCAGGTCTCACTGTCATTGCCCACGTGAGCACTGAAGTCTCCCAGTAGAACGAGGGAGTCTCCAGAAGGTATGCCCTCTAGCACATTACATGGTATATTCAATTGTTGATTAATTTGAAACAGTGATTTTAGCATTTGTTTCTGATTTTGCTATTTTTTTTTTATTTTTGCTTTGGCTGTTTGATTACTGTAATTATCACTGGTAACTCTTGTTTTGTTGACTGGTTTTAAGATGAACCCCATTACTAGATAGACAGGTAAATATAACAAACAACAATCATTCACACACACACAAGAACCTTTGGCTTAGATAAGAGAGCTGTTGCTATCTAATAACAGACTTGTACAAGAGAATGAGATTAATCAAACCGTGGTCAGATCTGCCATGTTGTGCCAAAGGTTTATATTTAAAGGAATTTACATTTAGATGAAGTGGGTCCAGCATGTCGTGTCCATGAATGGAGCACAACACATAAGTATGGAAGTTTGTTATTTATCCTTCCAGAGTTCCCTTGGTTGACGACACTGCCATTCCAGGGTCAGAGTCATTAATAACTGAATATATAATTCCTGTTGCTGTCACTATTTGCAGAAAGAGAAATATAAAATTTATCAGGATGATGAAACTTCTCCCTAGGCTATAACGTGGGCAAATTTTGGTATTCAGTAATTCAATGACTATATTTCACATTTTAGTTTTAATTGTAACATGCTTGCTTTTATACCATTTCAAATGTTCATTGTCAAATGTTATTTCAAATGTTCATTAATATATATGTCCAATCCCCTTCCTGCCTTTTTCCACTCAAGAGAAATGCTAGCCTGCATCTTCGTTTCAAGAACCGATCCTAATACCTGTGGATTAGTTTTAAAATGACTGTAACGCAAGCCAGGAAAGACTATCTGTGCTGACAGGTGGACACAGTGTTATTCCACCTTGGAAAGGTTGGATACTGTTGGCAAAGAAAGAGAGCACAGGCAGTCCCAATGCTAGATTAGAGAACTTGCATTTTAAAGATAGCACAACAATTACAGCTGTTAACAGCTGGAAAAAAAGTAGAGTTGTTCTATTGCACCTTATTAATTTTAGCGACAGCAAGAGCAATACAGCATGTGGTGTAAACCTAGTAAACACTAAGTCTAGAAACAGTAAGAATATATTTTGTAATTGTACAAGCCAGTCATTTGGCCTGGTTACTCCAGAGAACTGGATAAAATGTCTGCCTTGGTCATTGTCTGTGAGGTGTTTGCATGTTCTACTTGCATTCACACAGGTTTTACTTTATATACTCTGGATTCCCCCTATTAGTCAACATTGTTAGTAAGAGTTTGTTAGTAAGACCCTTTGGCTCCTACCTTAGGTCCATTGCTGCTAGATGGATTTAAAATCATCCTGAATTTGCAAAAGTGGATTTAGAAATTGAATTAAGCAGGAAGCATGCAATCATTGTGCTTGTGTAACCTACATACAATAACAGTTATATAGTATTTCATGCCACATCAGTAGGGTATGTTCAAGGTAATAGCAGTGGACGGCAATGTTGGTCTGTTTTAAGGGTTAATGCAAGCATTTCATGTGATGCAGCATGTGGACGAAATCTCAGACCCGACAGCAGGTGCGGTTATAAAGCAGCTTTATTTTCAGAGTCACGGTGAGAAGAGTTTCAGAAAAGCAGACAATCAAATATACACGACAGCGTCAGGGCTCTTCTAAACCCCGTTTGTTGGGTGGGGTCCAGTTTTATACCCCTAGAATGCGTAATTTAATATCATTATAAAATGTAACAGTCAACACATTTATTATACACAAACCTTTAGCCCCTTCAACGCTCCTTGTGCAACTTGATTTCTTGGCTCCTTTTGTTATGGCATTCAAATGTAAGCTAAGGGAAAACGTGATAAGGCAGACTCGTGTGGAATGCTCAGACCTTGAGTCCTTTGCACAAACATTTTTCTGTTTGCTAAAACAAAGCATGCTATTACATGATTTTGTAAAGCTTACTTCTCAGACATGAATTAGTACAAGGGAACGAAGAGAACATTCGTCTTCCACAAGCATCAGAAGATGAAGGCTTGTATGAATAATTGAGGGAAATAATGAAATGCCGAACAATTCAACATTATATAATTTGTTTTACTATACTGTACTTTGCAGTATTTTGTACAATAAAAGAAGAATTGATGTAATGTCCCCTCCTTGTATATTTTATGGATATTCCGAGTTTAAAGAGGAAATTAAGTTGCTAATTGAGGAATAGTTTGCAGTTGCATGATAGCTGATCTACTAAACTTAATTACTCCTGCTGCTTTTTTGATACACTTTGGGATGTAGATGAGATATAAACTCATATTTTAATATTAGCAGTGCAGATGGAACAATATATAGTATGTTTTTCCAATGATACTGAATTTTGTTACAGTCTTGTAGCAACTTGCATCTTCTCAGTAGTGCCCTGTCATCTGCTACTCCAGTCCATAGACAATCCATTTGATTACCCACACAATTATCAGTTTAATCTTTTTCTTTTTTCTTTTGTGATGCTTCTCTTATTGAACGCTTATTATTCCTTTTGGCCTCAGTCTTACCTGAACCTGTTTAAGCAGTACTATTTAAACAGACAGCATTCCTCAATATTCTTTACTTATTACTCCCTTGCACAATTTCTCATTTGTCTTTTCTGTGCATCTGTTCAGTTGCTCTGTTTGCCTTTCCCTTTTTCCTCCACTCTTAAACATGTAAACCAAAAACACAGCTGTAGTCATACATATCTTTGCATTCACTCACACATACAATATGTAGAGCACAAGTCAGGTGTTAATTCAACTTCTAAATAAACAAAACGCTATTCAGTCCTACTAACATTTTTAGTGATGCATTTGCTATAACACATTATCTTGAAAACTGATTTGATTTTTTTTTAAGTCATTAGAATTCTTTGAGCTTTTCCTGCTTTTGCATAACCTTGAACCATTTTGACCTATTCAGAATTAAAACAATTAATGCAACCACTTATTGCAAAGTAGGAACTTGCAGCGAGAGTGGAAATTTAAACCATGTCTGCTCTTGTAATAATGTCCTCATGCAGAACGCAATTTAATAAGCAGGAAGATTATGTTTTTGACTGCAGTCTGCACTGATTGTTGTACTTATAACCTTTTACAGAGACCATGTCTTCCTCTCCCCCAAAAGAATGATGAAATGAGCCATGAAAACTGAACTTAGCTTATTTTTTTAATTGTGGTTTACGCTTCCAAAACATTCAGAAAAGGAATAGATAACAATACAACATATGAATTTTCACTAATGTGAGGAGACCATTCAGTTGCTCAAGCTTACCTGGTTGTGTAAAACAGTTTTAACAAATGAAAATTTTGAAGACCTGAATTTGATTTCGATGCTGCCTTCTTTGCTGAAGCCTAAAGAAGTTTAATCACCTTAGTCTCCAATTAGGGCATACCTTTTAGTCTCAGGATGCTCCTGGTTGTAATAGTAACACCCGAGAGAACTCCAAATCCCAGCAGCCCTCAGGTTCACTTCATCTCTGGATTGCCCTGGACTTCTGGGAGGATTTTGCCTACTTTTAAGGTGAATGATTTAAAAGCACACTGAGGGACAAATAGAGAATCATCTTTTTCTTTATTTCCAAACTGCAGCAAACATTTCTTTTTTACATTTTGTAATTACAACACTGCTGTATCCATGTATGTACACTTTGTCCAAAGTCTTTCTTGTTCTTGAGTCTTAGTATGTTGGGGTATTGCTATTTTCATCACAAAGTTTTCATCAGACAGACACAGACAGAACAAAATACACATCTATTAAGAAAGGCCGTTCACTTGTTCATTATCATTATCCATCAGTAAATGTAAGTATCTTGGGTTGTTTTCATGTGTTTGTTTATTGTGAGATTTTGTTAATAGTGCTTTATACATTTGTGTGCGTTATTTGGTTAAGAGTTGCCATCTTTGGGGTTTATTTAAGGGGAGGTTACCTACACTGTATGTTATTTCCTTGTTTTTCTTTTATTGATTATTTAAAATACTGCATTCTTACTTCAACTTAATTTAGCTGAGGGTGTCTGTCTCCATGTGCTGAGCCAGAGTGGTACCCCTCAAATGAAATAAGTAATTAACTGTTTTGTATAGCATGAATCTGAGTGTCCCACATTCACTACACATTTTGGCTATCCAGGTAGATCTCTCCTCACATACAGAACATAGAAGGCATGTCTGCTGAAAGTGCAGGATATCGAGGAATTTTCTTTCTTATCTGAATTCCAGATTTAAAACCTGTTTTTGATTCACTCTCTCTAAATGTTTTTGGTATTTTTTTCCTGGCTCTGTCTTTTTTCATTGTATTTTTGACCATGATTTTTGTCTCTCATTTTGGTTTTGACTCTTGTGCCTTTGATCTTTAATTTTTGACCCCTTTCTGTTACTCATTTATAATCATTGTCTTGTCTCAAACCTAGTCTTTTAATACACATAACACTTGGGAGTGCCTAAGAGTGGACCTAATGACTCAATTTTTAATTAGCAAGAACAGGATGCTCATTCTAATGGGGAGTGCGGACTATTTTGCATGCATATACTTGTGTGGACTGTTATCTGGTTAAGGATTTCCGCCGTTACGATTTATTCAGGTGGCTTATTACATTGCTTGTTATTCATTTGTTTTTGATTTACTGTTTATTTAATATACTGTTTTCTTACTTCAGTTTTATTTATTCAGTGTGTTTAGCTCTGTGGGTGTGTGTGTGTGTGCCAGGCTAGGCTGTTCCTGGTGCCTCTAAATAAAATAAACTGCCACTACAGATTCTCAAAACAGTTTCTAGTGCTGCTATGTCTTTTATGGAACGTGGTACATTCCATTAAAATGACAACAGTACTCCAGATGTGATCTTACTAGTGCAGTCTACAGCGCAAGATTGCTTCTTTTACTTTTATTAAACAGTGCATTTTTATTTGGGTTTTTGACAGCTTGTACATATTGACTCCATAGACAGTGAAAATGTTCTGTTGGCCTAAACTGATAAAGCTTTTCTAAAGATTGTTTCTTTAATTTTAGTGTTTTGCATCTCCTGTTCATAATTTATATTCCATTTGACTATGCCTAGCACTTTCTAACACATTATACTGCACTTTCCAAGTGTTAGACCAGTTTTGAAGATTGTCTAGGTCTTTTAAAATTGTTTGTGCTCTCTCCTAGGAGTTCACAAGTTTGCCAGAATCAATAATAAACATTACAAACAACAGCCATCCAAGCACAGATACCTTGTGACTCCACTGATGTCCACACACCATGTTATGCAATCAGTCTCTGGCTGATTAACCAACTTGAAATCCAGTTTTGTAAGTTACCTCTAATGCCAACTACATACAGTTTCAAAGTACATCGTATTATAAATTCTGAGGCATTGTTTGGACATAAATATTTTTTTCCAATAAGTATGCTCTATTCTAAAATGCCTACAGTGTTTCCCAACCATTGGAGTGTCATGACCCAATTTTTCACATGCCAGTGTGTTTGTGACCCACTAGAGGGGTATGTGTGTGTGTGTCGTCTTTCATTAATTTAGCCTGATTGTCTAAGTGAGATTGTTCATCTTTGTGAATCTTGTGCAGTCACCATTGCGTCAGAGTGTTGGATGAATTGTCAGTGCTTTTTCCCATTGGCTAATCAAGCGCAATCATCAGTGTGGGGGTTGGGGAGGTCGTCTAGGATCGGCCACGATCCACCTATGATTTTGCTGCTGGGAGTCGAATGCAATCATTGGACTAGTGGGATGGGTTTTTCTCTGGGGTCAGCTGCGATGCTGCTGTTTGTAAATCAGTGCAATCGTCTGAGTGATGTGGGGGGGTCATTTTCGCCTTAGCCACAGCCCACAGGTTGGGAAAAACTGGCCTATATACCTTGGCAGTCTGGAATATGTTGGAATCTCAATGCTCATGAGCCATATCTGGCCCATAGACCTTTTTAAAATGATCCACTTCATCAATATTCAAAACATGCTACACATAACCCATAATGACTGTTATTTATATGGTATCCAGGGTGAACTTCTCCAGGCTGGTGGTAAGGCTGTCCTCCTGGCATTGCAAGCAATCTTTGTTTCCATTTGGGAGAGGGGCGTCATCACAACTTACTGGTAAATGGGACTTGTCATCCCTATCTTGAAAGAGAAGGGCGATTTCCTGGATTGCAGCAACTACAGGGGCATAACACTTCTCTCAGTGCCGGGTAAGGTCCTTGCAATGGTCATCCTCAATAGAATCCATGATCACTTGTTCACCTACTAGTGACTGCAGCAGTCTGGTTTTACAACTAAGAAATCTACCATCGACCGCATAATGGAACTGAGATTTCTCTTATGCGGACTCATGCAGAGTTTCTTTTCAGCCTTTGTCAATTTTCATAATGCGTTCCACTCAGTTGATCAAGCTGCCCAGTGGGACATCCTAAGATTTCGCAGGATCCCCTCAAGGTTGGTGGATATCATGGCCAGACTGTACAGTGGTACTGTGAGTGCTGTGCAGAGTAGAGGCAGAACCTCTATGTTTTTCCCAGTTGAATCTGGGGTTCATCAGGGTTTTGTCCTTGCTCCTACTCTGTTCAGTGCTTGCATGGAGTGAGTTTTGGGCAAGGTTGTGGGGTCCAGCGGCAATTGGGGCATCTGTTGGTGAAGAAAGAATCACTGATCTTGACTTTGCTGACAATGCTGTGGTCTTTCAATGGACACTCTGATCAGGGCTCTCGAGAGACTGAGTGAGGAATCTGAGTGTCTGGGCTTGCGAGTGTCCTAGATAAAAACCAAGATCCAGGCCTTTAATTACCTCTTAGACACAGCCATCAGCAGTGTTTCTGTCTGCGGAGAGAGTGTTGATCTTGTCGAAAGGTTTACTTACCTTGGCAGTGACATTCATGTCTCTGGTGACTCTTCCTATGAAGTCAGTAGACTGATTGGGAGAGCATGGGAGGTCATGAGGTTTCTGGAAAGGGGTGTGTGGTGCACTCGATATCTATGCAAAAAGACGAAGGTCCAAGTCCTTAGAGTCCTGGTGCTTCCGATCTTGCTACATGATTGCAAGACATGGACGCTATGCAGTGACCTGAGGTGAAGACTGGAATCCTTTAATACTGCGTCTCTCTGGAGGATCCTTGGATACCACTGGTTTGACATTGTGTCAAATGAGCGGTTGCTCATGGATTCCTGAATGCATTATGAGGAAGCATCAGTTATGGCACTACGACCATGTGGTGTGATTCTCTGAGGGTGATCCAGCTCACAGGAGCCTCATTGTTGAGGACCCAAATGGCTGGACCAGGCCAAGGGGACGACCACGTAGCACCTGGCTGTGGCAAATAGATGGTCATTTCTGGAGGGTGGGACTGGATCCCAAGCTGTTTCATCATGTGGTGGGTGCAGCAACGCGCTGTACCAGTGCATGCTCCCCAACCTGACCTGACCTGACCTGACCCAATGTGTTTAATTTTAGCAAAATTACATTTAGAACTTACAATAAAATGGATCTCCAATGTCAGCTCACGTTTATCTGCATAGCACAGTACATCACATCTATTAACCTGTTGATAGAATCCAAGCTCTCTAAGCAAGAAAGTCAAAAGAGGGTGACATGCCACATTACCATAAAGAACATTAGGGTTTAACATGATGCCAAAGATGTGATAGTTTCATGAAAGAGACAGTAGCTCAACTTCACACACACCACTGCTGTCACTTTGCTCATTTTTTTAAAGCTATAGGTGTTAGGACTGGATACCGGTCTACAGTTTAACTTACTTCTTCAACAGCCTGCACGATTCTTTTGTCTTTTCCACTGACTTGAATGTTTTAAGTGGACTGAAAATGCATTTGCATTTTGACTCACATTAAATGTGATCGCTGTCCTTTTCGGACCAACTATGAATGTGAGTCATCAGCAGCGCCTGTACAATCAATTTTTATGCAGTCGTACAGGAGTAAATGGATGTAGTTTGCTTTAACTACAATTTCTTATGTGTGTCCAAACTGCTTCTCTCATTTGACAATGCGCTGACTTTTTCACTCAGTGTGGATTTCCTCACCCAATTCAATGTCAAAGAAGCTGATAAAGAGGGAAGACAGTTTCAAGAGAGATGTGAGGCAGAATATAATATTATAATGAGCAGAGAGGTACATGTGTGTCTTTTTTATAAGGAGAATGTGGCAGTAGTTATTTGTTGTTGAAACATGCCTTGTTGGGTATATTAAGTGGTATTCTTGGTCCACAATAACACTGACTGATACCCCTGCTCTAGACTAATTATATATCCATTATCCAGCTCGCTATATCCTAACTACAGAGTCATGGGGGTCTACTGGAGCCAATCCCAGCCAACACAGGGTGCAAGGCAGGAAACAAACCCCAGGCAGGGTGCCAGCCCACTGCAGGGCGCACACACACACACTCACCCACACACCAAGCACACACTAGGGACAATTTAGAATTGCTAATGCACCTAACCTGCATGTCTTTGGACTGTGGGAGGAAATCCACTCAGACACGGGGAGAAAATGCAAACTCCACGCCTGGAGGACCTGGGAAGCAAACCCGGGTCTCCTAACTGCAAGGCAGCAGCGCTACCCAGTTACGACCTCCTAAAACAGGAGATCCTGACACGCTACGGCATCACGCTGGGCCAGCAGGCGAGCGAATGGCGGAGCTGGCAGTTCGACCCTGAGAAGCCGGTCCGAGCACAGGCCTTCGACTTCTGGGGTAACATAGGACACTGGCTATGGCCCGAGGGTCCCCAAGCCCGGAAGGTCGTGGAACAGGTGGCCTGTGAGGGCCTGGTGAATGCCATGCCAAGCTCCTTCGCCCTGCAGGTCTGGCGCACCCCTATAAGGACATGCCAGGACTCTTGGAAGTCCTGGAGCGTCAGCTCGCGGTCTACCAAGCTGGGGGGTCGGAAAGGCAAGCTCGTGGGAATCGACAGGGACGGTCGGCCACCCCCGAGCCCTCTCGACGTGCTGCGGAAGCGCCGCAGAGATCCAAAGAAAAGCCGGCCTCTCCGCACTGTTACAAGTGCGGTGAGACCGGCCACCTACTGCCAACCTGTCCCCTCAACACCACCTCGGAGCCGATGGACTGCACCTGGGCCACCGCGGAAAGGTACTGTACTCCGTCGCACCCACTGGCAAGTCCAAACACATGAGTGGTGTTATTGAACGGGCACTCGGTGGTGGCTTTATTTGACTCCGGCAGCAACATTACCATTGTCGCTCACCATTATGTATTACCGCGACAGTGGCTTAAGCAGCATTTGCAAGTCACTTGTGTGCATGGGGAGACCAAGTCTTACCGTTCCGCTCGCTGTTACATCACCTGGAAGGGGCAGTTATCCAACTTGACGGTCACGGTGTTGCCCAAACCCCCCTATCCAGTGATTTTGAGACAAGACTGGTCACACAGAAAACGCGGTAAGACAAACACCGCTCCCGGGGCCTCACTAGGTCTGGTTATGGAGGGGCGAGGCACCCCTCCCGCGGTCTCCACGCCGTGCTCTGGGGCAGGCCCTAATGGCACAGGCACATCAGGGGACGCTTCTCTGGCGACGGACCCTGACCCGGAAGTATCCGCCGGAGAAGGGATGAGCCAGGGAACGCTTCCGCTAACCCACTCACAAGAACCCCTGAGCAACATGGACCATCAATTTCGGTCCACGCCTGCCTCATTTAAAAGGGAGCAGTGGAATGACGATTCCCTGTGGTTTGCGCGGAATGCGATTGTTCTTCCAGGCAGCTCACAAGCTGACGAATCCATGCCACGCAAGCCTTTCTTTGTTCTGGAGAATGATCTGTTGTATCGGGTGGCAACCCACGAGGGCGAGGTGCGGAAATTGTTGCTAGTGTGAACTAGCTCACGTTCACCCCCTAGGCGCCCACCTCGGGGCCGAAAAATCTTTGGAGAGAATCAAACTCCGCTTTTACTGGCCCGGGATCAATGAGGAGGTCTGGCGTTTCTGTGAATCCTGCCCGGAATGTCAGATTCGCCAGATTCCTAGGAGGGACCGCGCTCCTCTCGTCCCAATACCGCTGATAGATATCCCTTTTGACAGAATAGGGGTGGACTTAGTAGGACCCCTGGAACCCTCAAACTGTGACCATAAGTACATATTGGTCATGGTGGATTACGCAACCCGATACCCAGAGGCAGTTAACACCAAAAATATCACACGGGAATTAGTCAACCTATTTTCTAGAGTGGGTATCCCCAAAGAAGTCCTCACGGACCAGGGTACTCCCTTCACCTCAGATACGTTCAGGGAGGTTGCCAGATTACTGCGAATAAAGCACCTGAAGACGTCTGTCTACCACCCTCAAACAGACGGGCTGGTGGAGCATTTTAACCAGACGCTTAAACAGATGCTCCGCAAAGTAGTCAACGCCGATGGCAGGAATTGGGACTAGCTCCTACCGCTCGTGCTTTTTGCTTACCGGGAAGTGCCCCAGAGGACTTTTAGACATACTAAAAGAGGGCTGGGAGGCCGAGGCCCTTCCCTCCTTCAATATATTGGAGTATTATAGTATTGGAGTAATATATATATATATATATAATTGTATATAATACCTTGAAGTGCATGAAACACTGTAACTGTAACTAAAAATAAGGCCACAGATTTTTTTTTTTTTTTTGTCTTTTACTTTTTCCACATTACTACTGTGCTGACAGTTGCTCCTGAATTGATCAAAACAGGTACCTAAAGTGAATGAATTCCCACTGTACATGCACATGATTGATACATGCATTATTTGGTTTATAATGAATTAAGTTTACTTTTAGAAAGTACATTATGAAGTTATCGTACTAAAACCTGTAATTACTGTAACTGACATTGTTGTGTGATTTAGATTTTATCAGTGGTATAAATGCATGGTGATCCCTTTCTCTATATGTCTTCCCATAGAACAGAAGTAAACAAGTGTAGTGCCACTGTAAAATAATGCATTGCCTTTGTCTGTAGCATGTACTCACAGAAATGAAATCTGTATCTGGATACTGTATTACTAGACATAGTCAGGCACACTCACTAATAGCAAACAAATCTTTACAAACACAAATTATGTGACTTTACTAAAAATTAAATCTGGAGCTATGTCAAAATTTCACCTGTTAATATAACTGGATGCTTTATATAGATTTCTGTTTCTGTTTGGGCTAAATTATCCTTGAACTTATTTCTACTTTTCGTTAGCAGTGAAAAGCACAGAAATGGGTAATTTCTTGTTTAAGTTATAATGCGATTTGTGAAATAACACAATCAATGTTGAGAAATAATACAATTAAATTTCTTGGATGGAGTGGAGATAAGTTTGTAGAAGGAGACACTATCTTTTTTTTTTGCAACAATAAAGACTATTAAAAGGAACACTAAAAAAACTATATTGGGAATGAGGTGAGATGCAGCAAAAAACAAAGGAATTTTTGCTGGTAAGAGTGACATTCATATGGGTTCAACTGTATATACTGTGTATGCAAATGCATTTAAAGCACGAATCCAAGCGATTATCGATTATTTTTCAAAAGCTGTGTAAGTCATGATACTTAACCTTATTTGGAAATGTGATACTTATTTAAATCAGCTTACGAAATAAATTAAGAAAGCTAAACTAATCTTGCGAAATGAATACTTTTGTGAGCTAATGTTGGAAGTCTTATCAAAGGACATGCTCGATACTGAGGATTATCAAACATGCACCTCTAGAACACCAAAAGAGATCTAACATTAAATGGAAGAGTGAAGGTCTTCTTTAAGGAGTCTACAGTAGCTGTCTGAGAATAGTCTGGTCATTCAAGCATGGTACTTCTCAGCCCTGTAAATCTTGCATTGCTTCTACTCACTATTCTTGTTAAGTTTAGTTCACATTTTTGTTTAAATCATAAGTATTTAGTTGCTCATTTTTGTATCACAAATCCATTCATGACATTTTCTATAACATGTTGACCTTAATTTCATGCATCAGTCCAAAAATTATATCATTTGTATGAGTTACATTTACTCCGTTACATTTACTTGAGTAACTTTTTAAAAAAAATGTACTTCTAAGAGTAGTTTTACTTGCACCATACTTTTTACTTTTACTTGAGTACATTTATGAAAAAGAAACGCTACTCTTACTCTGCTACATTGGGCAACATTTGACTAGTTATTTTTTTCCATTTACACATTACACTATATTTTGCCAGATAGAAGTCGCCAGTGAATCTACTGCATGACTGTTTCACCAATTAGACATAGTAACAATAATCACATGACTACGTTTCACCAACCAGAATTAGCAACAATAATCACATGACTCCGTTTCACCAATCAGATGTAGCCATGCAGTCACATGACCACACACTTCGTCTGACTACAGCCTGTGAGAGACTTTTTAGTCATGCAGGGCTCCTATTCACTGCTAAACGGTCACAGCTTCATTGCAAGAATCTTGAGAGCCAACTCCTGCTAAAGCTTAACCATCACTTCACTGAGTGAAGAACAAGCACGTTTTAAGCAAACATTCACAGACAGTCATGATAAAGTGCGACTTCTTGCACGTGCACAAGCTGCCTTGTTCTAATGTTATTTTCTATCAGCTGTGCTATTTGGAGGGAAAGTGTGTGACGATGCCGGTCCCTTACAGACTCCCTCTTCCCATATGGGAGTCTGCTGAACCAACACTATCGATAGTCATGACCGAGATGAGCTGACATATGAGGATAATTCACTGATGAAGCCAGAGGATGGTGGAAAAAGTGCTCAAGTGCTTTTATTAAAAAACAGTCAAAACAAAAGTAAAATCAACAAAAGTGACAATGGTGCAGTGCTTTTAAAAACAGTACATATATAAATCCATAAAACACATTGTGAAAAGTAAGGATAAAAAAATCAATAAATAAATCCATTAAAAATCCGAGGTTAAAATGCAGACTAACTCCTCCTGATCTCAGCCCACCTCCTTCTCATTCTCCTGGCTCACCCACTTCTTGTGTAACCGGCGGAGACTCAGCAGCCACGAGCTCCTTTCGGCCGACCTCCGTCTTGGCTGCCTCCAGCCATCACGGCCAGACCGTCTGAGGTCGGCTCTCCTCCCTTTTTCCTTCGCGCTCACGTTTTTGCACTCAGAAGCCTAGGGAGGAGCACCTGCCTTGCTCACCACACTCCACCCGAATGTTCTTTGGGGCGAACTAGCCCCTAGAGCGCCACAGCTAACGCTCTTTCATTGGGTCCTAACTCACACTGCTTCCTCCCTCCAGGTGGCCAGATCGTCGTTCCCAAGCCTGCCTTTCATGTCTTTTAACCTCTTTTCTTCTTTTCTTTGATTCCCTCTTCTTTTTTTTTGTGCTGACCAGTATATATACACTCCCGTCTCCTTGGGCCTTAATCACACACCACAGGAAGCCAATGAAGCAATTGAGAACGATTGCACCCGCATGTGCAGATGCGACTCGCTCCAACTACCTCATTAACTCCCCGTGGTTGTGTAATTGCGCCCATGGACAGTGACATGGCTTTATGGATTTGAAACTGGACTTTTTTTTTTTTTGAAGCCGCGGATCCGCTACACCACAAAGTGAATATGCAGTATTATACTGTCAGTGTACAGTATATCTTGTCACTATTCAAACATACATGTTACCTACTGTAGGTATTGGCTTCAAAAGCTTTGTTGTGAAAAACTGAGATTTGGAGCTTTGTGTTATTTGTGCATCTTTATTTTGTAAAGATGTTATTTATTTTTACTAATTTTTTTATTTCATTATTTGGAAATAGCAGTATTTTCACATTATTTTATATTTTTGTCTGTCTTATTACAACATTTCTAAAAAATAAATCAATCACTATGTTCAAACAGTTATTCAGTACTTGAGTAGTCTTTCACCGAATACTTTATTACTCTTACATGAGTAATTTTTTGGATGACTACTTTTTTCTTCTACTCGAGTAATAATATTTTGAAGTAACGCTACTCTTACTTGAGTGCAATTTTTGGCTACTCTACCCACCTCTGATTAGTACTGTGTGCAGTATGAACTAATGGCATTTTTTTTCATTGTTTAGTTTTTATAATGTGCTGCAATCTTTTATAAGCCTTTTTAATTACTTCTGCACATTGCCTAGAGGATGAAAATGTTGTGTCATCATAAACACCCAAATCATTTTCTTAATTCTTTCTTGTAAATTAGCATCAGCTCTATTAATTATTCATGTTCTTGTTAACTGCATGTTTGCACTTATTTAAATTGAGCTGCACTTTCCAAGAATTTGCTAGATTTAAAACATTTTTCAACATCCCTAAGGAGAGTGTCTTTGTGTGTCTGAACACTGAAATAATAGCAAGGAAATCAAAATTCAACGGAAACTGTATTTATTTAAAACAACAAACACTAACACACACACACACACTCAGAGTATTTGACAAACATCAAAATATGGCAACATTCGGCAGTTCTATGTGTACTGATGTAGATTTCAAATAATGTGTAGGATTTGGACTTTAAAGTTAATAACTACACCTTATTCAAACACTAGTTTGTAATTTCAATGAAAAGAAGGAAAATATGACCTGGCAGATTGACCGAGGTACAGTATATAGATCATCAAATGGTCAGTTTTATTTCAAACATAAATCAGATACAATGCTAGATAAAATGTTACAGAAGAAGGAAAAAAGCAAATTCTGAGATATAAGGTAACTTGTTTTCCAGAAAACAGCCACAATATAAATAGCTGTACCAGTGATTACTTGTAGAAAATTAAGTTTGATGAGGAGCCATTTACAGTGTGTTTAATTTTGAGTAAGTTTTCAGAGGGTAAAGCATAAGTTAATATAAATACTGAACAAAACAGGGAAAGTCTTTATAGTGTCACTGCCACAATGCTGGGAGCTTATTTACATGAGAACCAATGCTCTTCAGATACATATTTTAATCTTTAAAATTTAGTTGAATCCTTTGTGACAAGGAGTGATGAACCTTTTTTACTTTTCTTTCTGTGTTCTTTTCTCCCAAAGTGTACCTTTAGGTTGTGTCTATAGAACTGCCATGTTTCTTTGTTTCGTGTTTGAGTACTTTTACATTTGTTTTCCAAGGCAGAACATGAACAATGTATATGGCAAATTGATTGCATCCAGACTTAGTTGCTTGTACTTTTTAAAGAACTAAAGGAATACAAAAAGACTTTCACACAGAGATGGTATTATAACCCACTTTGATCAGGGTTATGAGGGTATAAATGTGGCAGATAAGGATGAAGTTATAAAATGGCAACTCAATTGGTGAACTTTGGCAGGAAACAAGGAAATGTTAAAGAATATTACAGTCCACACAAGGAAACAGATACCAAAGGAACAATCACCAAAAAATACTACAATAGGACTACATCTTTTTATGTTACTTATGTTACTTATGTTACAATGTTACTTACCACATGTGTTTGTATTATGACTTGGAGCCCTGGACATTTCGAGAAGGGTGTGAGGCCTCAAAAAGTAAGGGCACAAATAACTTAGAGTGGGGCTTTCCTTGTCTCTCTCAGATTAGACCTCAACCCTAACCCCAAAATCTACTGGCCTGCTTCAGCCTACATAGGCCAAAAAGGGTTTTTTTTCTTCAAAATACTTTAAAAGTCCCAAAATGTCTAAAAGTGCCCCTCAAAAGAAAGGAAAACTTTGGCTTCAGAAATAGTCCCCAGAAGGAATCTTTATAAATGAGAATATTTATTTCAAAAGAGAATAAGATCTGAACACTGAAATAGGGCAAAAAGGAGTTGCCTTAAAGGCAATTCTAGGTGAACAAATCCCAGTACACAACCTGAGGCAAAATCTAAGAAACTGCAAAAGAGATTAAAAAACAGTAAATCCAATGCAAAAAGAAAAAAAAGATCAATAGTTATAATTGTCTTCAAAAGCTCATTCCTGTCTCACTTTGAATTCTAAATGTGTATCAGTCTTTTTTTCTATATTTTTTTAACAAATTGTTAGCAAAAAATGCATGCGTTTTACATGTTGCAAGCATAAGACATATATGGAACACAGGTAATGTGATTTTAATTTTCATAGATGTTTTTGATTTTGTTTGCTGTGATCCACTGTTGGTCTCCATAGACACTCAGTTTATCAGAATGTTTATTTCAGCTGTCCATGAAAAATATGAGATTAAAAGTTTTTCTTAGCCATTATCACAACCTACAATGGAGTATGTACCATATAAAATAATCATTTTTGTGTTGAGTATTCCTTTAAAAAGTCTTTGTAATTAAAAAAAAATGTAAAACCTTTAACAAGAGCAGTCCATTCATGCCAACGTAACACGTCAATATTCTAAAATAATATTGATTTAAATGTGTATATATGTAGTTTTCTTTATTTGAGGTATTTTTTAACAAATGTTCAAAATGTACCATTAACCAGTTTTCATCTTTAGCTTTGAATTCTTATTGAAGAATTTATTTCACTGCTATAGCTGCCATCCATCTTATTAATTCATTTTAGAATTTAAAGCACATTAATCATGCCTCCTCTTAATCTCCATTTGTTTAAAATGAACAGATTGAACTCTCCATATGATTATTATTATTATTATTATCATTATTATTAGCTCTTTCATGGAGGTCAGTGTTGCTGTACCTTTCTTGTAATGTTAAATTTAAAATTGCCTACAATGTTCCAGATGTGGACTTACAAGTGCATTACACAGTTTAGTGTAACCCTACTTGATATCTAATCCAAACAATCACCCTATAAATCATTTTAAATGCATTTAAGGATGGTGAAGACTCGGCTTGCTGAATACTTGACCTTTCTCTGAATACCCTTGCCAACTACTAACTTTTTATTGCAGGTGCCATTATGAGTTCTGCTGATCAACAAAGGAAATCAAAACTCTGGGTGAAAGGATGAATTTTTGAAATGTTTAGCTGGTAACTAGCAGTATATGATTTTAAGATGTGTACATTTTTCCTTTAAAAAGTTGTAGCGGTGCTGTGCAATATCATGAATCTACTCAATGACAGATATCTGATTAGATCATGACTGAGGAAAATCAAGAAGGGAGCAGAGCTGAATTTTAAGAGAATGTTCAAGGACAAGGCTAAAAAATAATAGCGTGGGGAAGCAATATACACAAAAGAGGGACAGAACCAAGACATCTAAAGCTAGAATGAGCAATTTACTGTATAAATGTAAAAACAGGGACGTTTTGCAAACTGAAAAAAGAAGGTAAGCTAAGTCAGTTACACACAGAATGATATACTGTTCAACTCTGCAGGAAACAGAATGTACTATTATTAAGTAATTAAAGAACAAAACTGAAATAGTTGTAAATGCGTTCAATAAGAAAACCACATTAAACCTAAACATGCTAAGAAAAATGTACAAATAATGTAAGGATTAAAACACAATGCTCCAAAAAAAACAGGAAGGTATTTAATTGATTTGAAAAAATGTATTATGAAAATAATGGAAAACCTAAAACAAATGTTTGAAATTGACAAATAACAAACATCAAAATTAAAGGGAAATGACCAGACATAGAAGGGCCTATTTTGAAAGTATGAAGATGCTGATGTCATCAAGAGAAATACAAACGGCTGAAGAGGAAAAAAATATATAAATAAAATATATTATTAATATTATTATTACTAAAATGTATCTGGGAGACAGAGAGACACAAACCCATACTGGCAAGAACAAGGTTGTGTGGTGGGGTGAACTACAGGTCTCTGACAGTGCAGGATTTTAAATAAAAGCAGTGCAGCTCAGTCTTTGTGCGTATGGGTGTGTGCAGTGTGTGCAATTACATCATAGAGCATTCACATGCAAGCATGACCAGTTTAGTCAGTTTCCTTGTTGAGGCTCTGCATGTTACAATCAAGAAACCTGCAACCACAGAGCATAAAGGAGCCTGGATAGGACATGAGTAAGAGAAAGTACGATTAAAGGAAAGATGAAATAAAATAAAATGAACCAAGTGGCTGGATTAATGAGAAGATGTACAACCTTTGTGTTTTATGGACCAGATTTGTATTGTGTTTTTTAATTATTTATTGATTTTAACTCACACAATGAGCATTAGTTTTAATTTATTATCTATTATTGAAGACCTTTTTTTTCTTTTGGCTGCTCCCATTAGGGGTTGCCACAGCAGATCATCTTCTTCCATATCTTTAAGTCCTCTGCATCTTGTTCTGTTACACCCATCACCTGCATGTCCTCTCTCACCACATCCATAAACCTTCGCTTAGGCCTTCCTCTTCCCTGGCAGCTCTATCCTTAGCATCCTTTTCCCAGTATACCCAGCATCTCTCCTCTGCACATGTCCAAACCAATGCAATCTCAACTCTCTGACTTTGTCTCCCAACCGTCCAACTTGAGCCGACCCGCTAATGTACTCATTTCTAATTCTATTCATCCTCGTCACACCCAGTGCAAATCTTAGCATCTTTAACTCTACTACCTCCAGCTCTGTCTCCTGCTTTCTGGTCAGTGCCACCGTCTCCTACCCATATAACATAGCTGGTCTCACTACCGTCCTGTAGACCTTCCCTTTCACTCTTGCTGATACCCGTCTGTCACAAATTACTCCTGACACTCTTCTCCACCCATTCCACCCTGCCTGCACTCTCTTTTTCACCTCTCTTCCACAATCCCCATTACTCTGTACTGTTGATCCCAAGTATTTAAACTCATCCACCATCGCCAACTCTACGCCCTCCATCGTCACCATTCCGCTGACCTACCTCTCATTTACACACATGTATTCTGTCTTGTTCCTACTGACCTTCATTCCTCTCCTCTCTAGAGCATATCTACATCTCTCCAGGGTCTCCTCAACCTGCTCCCTACTATCGCTACAGATCACAATGCCATCAGCAAACATCATAGTCCACAGGGACCCCTGTCTAATCTCATCTGTCAACCTGTCCATCACCATTGCAAATAAGAAAGGGCTCAGAGCTGATCCCTGATGTAATGCCACCTCCACATTGAATGCATCCATCACTCCTACCGCAGACCTCACCACTATCACATTTCCCTCATACATATCCTGTACAACTCTTACATACTTCTCTGCCACTCCCGACTTCCTCATACAATGTTACAGTTCCTTTCAAGGCACCCTGTCATATGCTTTCTTCAGGTCCACAAAGACGCAATGCAACTTCTTCAGGCCTTCTCTAAACTTCTCCATCAACATCCTCAGAGCAAACATTACATCTGTGGTGCTCTTTCTTGGCATGAAACCATACTGCTGCTCACTAATCATCACCTCACTTCTTAATCTACAGTAGTTTCCACTACTCTTTCCCATAACTTCATGCTGTGGCTCATCAATTTTATTCCCCTGTAGTTACTGCAGTCCTGCACATCCCCCTTATTCTTAAATATTGGCACCAGTACATTTCTTCTTAACTCCTCAGGCATCCTCTTACTTTCCAAGATTCCATTAACATACTCTTACATACAAAGGACGGTGCATGTGCCCAAAACATTAACATTTATATGCCATGCCATATTGAATGTTAT
Source organism: Polypterus senegalus (assembly GCF_016835505.1). Taxonomy (NCBI): domain Eukaryota; kingdom Metazoa; phylum Chordata; class Cladistia; order Polypteriformes; family Polypteridae; genus Polypterus; species Polypterus senegalus. Next base: position 209,899,625 of record NC_053156.1, on the reverse strand, counting down.
TTACCATTTACCTTTATTTATTTACTTACTTCCTACAGTCACAAGTAGAGTGCACAGCTTCCCATGTACATATACAAAGTACAGCAATGGCAAAAGTGCATTTTTGATTCAATGTAGAACCGTCATCATGATTTGAGTTTACCTCTGTTATAACGCATCTACGTGAAAACAGCAGTGTCAAATGCAAGGTTAGGGTTGGAATTGTGAATGCAGCTGAGAGAATAAAATTGAATATAGAAAAAAAACAAAGCTAACCTTTACAGGTATCATAAATTACACCGGCTGTTACAGACTGGAATCAAATGTTTTTATTCTAAAATAGTAAGAATACTTGCAGCTCACTTCTCAAAACTGACTCGTCGGGGATCGAACCCGTAAAGTTTTGATTACCAGTCAACAACTGATACCGTTGCACCACCAAAGCGATCGTAGCAAGGGCATGTCAAAGTTGCACCCTAACGCAGGTTGTTTTTCTTCAATTATATTCTTGAGTAGAAGTGAATTTGTTTTTGTTATATTTGTACCTTTTGTGAAAGTGTTTTTTTGATATTTGGAATTCAGGCTTCACACATTATACACTTCATGTCTCCATTTTGTCAATTATTACTAAAACATGAAAAACGTTTCTGGTTTATCGATGTGTTTACATAGATCGCTGTAGACACGGAACATACATAAAATGCAAGTGTTCTAAATAATGATAAAGTATTTATAAAAGGTGTCAATTTGCTTGACTTCTCACTATACAACTCTAAGCAACTGACACGCAGGTAAACAGACTTGAGCTGAGAAAACTGTACGGGGTTAGGGAATGTGATAGCAGGCTGCTTGCTGTTTGCTGCTTATCAACATATTTAAAGGACAAAAGATGCTGACGGAGAGGTGCGAAGCGTTTTAAGGTGGGACGGATCTACGAGTTTTTTCATAGGCTCTGGTAATTCTAGTGTTAAACAATCTGGTTAAAAATTCAACCGCCATCTCTCCTAGACACCTCCATGCTTCCATAGGTATGTCATCTGGACCAACAGCCTTTCCATTTTTCATCCTCTTCATAGCTGTCCTTACTTCCTCCTTGCTAATCTGTTGCACTTCCTGATTCACTATCTCAGGGGTCCTCAATCACGGTCCTGGAGAGCCGCAGTGGCTGCAGGTTTTTGCTCCAACCCAGTTGCTTAATAAAAAGCACTTATTGCTAAAGTAACACTTCTGCTTCACTTTAGTGATTTTGAGCCCTTATTGGTTAATTTTGTCTTAAACAGCTATTTTAATTGCTCCTTATTATCAATAACATGCAAATGATGAGAGAGCAGCATTTCTTCATTTAGCTTATTTACATTTACACCTGTGTGTATTTATCTGCACTATTGGCTTTAATAAAATACTTGGAAGAAAAATGAAGAGAAAAAAGTGAAGGACTGAGAATTATTCGTCCATTTTAGCCTTCAAATCATTTGCATGATAGAAAGGGAAAGAAAATCTAGGATATGAGAATGACCTGACATAGCAGAGTTAATTTAATTTCATAGCTTGTTAGTGCTTTATTGGCAAGAATTGCTTTCTAATTAAGCAACCAGGTCAGAACAAAAACCTGCAGCCACTACAGCTCTCCAGGACTGGGATTGAGGACCCCTGCACTATCTCCACATCATCCAACCTCTTCTCTCTCTCTCGTTCTCTTCATTCGTCAGCCTCTCAAAGTACTCTTTCCATCTACTCAATGCACTCTCCTCGCTTGTGAGTACGTTTCCACCTTTATCCTTTATCACCCTAACTTGCTGCACATCTTTCCCAGCTCAGTCCCCCTGTCTAGCCAATTGGTACAGGTCCTTTTCTCCCTCCTTAGTGTCCAACCTCTCATACAACTCATCATACGCCTTTTCTTTAGCCTTCTCCACCTCTCTCTTCACAGTGCACCTATTCCCCTTGTACTCTTGTCTACTTTCTGCATCTCTCTGACTATCCCACTTCTTGTTTGCCATCCTCATCCTCTGTATACTCTCCTGTATTTCCTCATTCCACTACCAGGTTTCCTTTTTCTCCTTCCCCTTTCCAGATGTCACACCAAGCACCCTTCTTGCTGTCACCCTTACTACATCTGCTGTAGTTTTCCAGCTGTCTGGTAACTCTTCACTGCCACCCAGTGCCTGTCTCACCTCCCCCCTAAACTCAACCTTGCCTTCTTCCTTTTTCAACTTCCATTTGATCCTTGGCTCTGCCCTCACTCTCTTCCTCTTCTTGATCTCCAACATCATCCTACAAACCACCATCCTATGCTGCTTAATTACACTTTCCCCTGCCTCCACTTTGTAGTCTTCAGTATCCTTTAGATCCACTCTTCTGCATAGGATGTAAGGTACCTGTGTGCATCTTCCTCCACTCTTATACATAACCTTATGTTCCTCCCTCTTTTTAAAATATGTATTCACCACAGCCATGTCCATCCTTTTGGCAAAATCCACTATCCTCTGACCTTTTCATTCATCTCCTTGACACCATACTTACCCATCACTTCCTTATCTGCACTGTTCCCTTCACCAACATGTCCATTGAAATCCGCTCCAATCACCACTTTCTGTCCCTTGGGTCCACTGTTCATCACTTCATCCAACTCACTCCAAAAATCTTCTTTCTCACCCATTGCACACCCAACTTGCGGTGCATATGCACTAACAACATTCATAATTGTTCATTCTTCATGCTTCATAATCATTACTCTACCTGACACTCTTTTCACCTCCAAAACACTCTTGACATACTGTTCCTTCAGAATAACTCCTACCCCATTTCTCCTCCCATCCACATCATGATAGAACAATTTGAATCCACCTCTAATCCACCTGGCCTTACTCCCCTTCCATTTAGTCTCTTGCACGCACAAAATATCAACCTTCCTTCTCTCCATCATATCTACTAACACTTTCCCCTTACCAGTCATACTGCCAACATTCAAAGTTCCTACCCTCAGTTCCACTCTGTTTACTTTCCTCCTCTCCTCCTCCCTCTGGACATGTCTCCCCCCTCTTCTTTTCCTTCTTCGGCCAACAGTAGCCCAATATCTGCCAGCACCCTGTTGGCTTACAGTACTGTTGGAGGTTGTTGTTAACCCAGGGCTTGATCAATCCGGTATGGAAATTTGTATTGTTGTCCACATATTGATTTGGCAAAATTTTACACCAGATGCCTTTCCTGGCGTAACCCTTCCCATTTATCCGGGCTGTTGACTGGCATGAAGAAACACACTGGTTTGTGCATCCCCTGTGGCTGGGTTATCTATTATTGAAGACCTGAACCTTATTTATTTGCTAGACACTGTCGTGTTTTATATAGGAAAGTCAATGCACTTTGATTTGGACCAACCTTGGTTGTTTGTCTTGCATTGCCCTAGCCATCCTGGTGGTCATGACAAACAAATGGCCAAAGCTGTCAGATTAGAATAACCAGACAGCCAAGAATCAAAGAGGCAAGACATAATTCAATAGTCAAAGTCAAAACCCAAAGCAAAATCCTGATGGTAGCGCCTTCTTAAAAAGAATGTTAACTACACTAAGAATTTGAAACAATGTGTATCCACCAAGAGATAATGAATGTTGTCACTATGCCATATTTAGAGTATCACTTCTGTGATGCCACCTGTGTGGAAAAAGAAACTCAATAACAAAAATTAACTTTCTCAAGTCTAAAAAAATGAAAAATATACCTTAGAAACAGAATTCTAATGACAAAAAACATTTTTAAAATATTGCAGTCAGAAACATAGAAGTGTGTGGGTCGCTTCAAAATATCTGCACTACATTTACAAGCCTTGAAGTAGCACAGAGGATAATCCAAGCCTGGCAATAGCAGTATAATGCCATTAGTTTGGCCTGGAGTCAGGAACCAGAAGCAAGAGCTTAGGTGGCAGGTGTAAGATATGTAAATGAAAGGTAAATTTAAAGAAGAAAAGGGAAAGAAATGCTTATTGTTGTACTTTTACGGGCCCATTAACACTTTAGCATTATAAAGTTCCAGCATTTGGTTGGGATTTTTTAAGCTTTTTAATTGTGTTTTTTGAGCACTTTTGATGTTTTTCAGGAGGTTTTCAAGTATTTTTCAAACTTTTTAGGGTGTTCTACTATGTTAGCCATTATGGATGTAGTGAGAAGTCAAGCAAAAAAAACGCCTTTTATTGGCTAACTAAAAGATTACAATATGCAAGCTTTCGAGGCAACTCAGGCCCCTTCTTCAGGCAAGATGTCATTTTGCTTGACTTGTCACTACAAAATTTTTTCAAAAAAGTATTTTGTAGCAAAAATACTGTCATTTTTTTTACAATTCTGGGTATCGTGAGGTGTTATGAAATTGTCTCCAGGATGTATTCTATGATTTTAGTGCTTTTAATCCTGGCAATCACAATAGTGAGACAGTGTTGTCATCATCGTTGTAAGCGCAGATATTGTATTCATCCTTTGCAAAAGCATATAAAAGTATCTGTTCAGTTTTAATTCATATATTTGATATGATCATATGGCAGCAGCCAATGTGCATACTCGAAGGACTAAACATATATTCTTAATTCAGAAGTATTACTGTCACATTTCTAGTATTCATTGTTATAACAGGTAATCAATCATCTGCAGTTAAACGCACTCACTAATTCCGAACAATCCAGTAGTGCATAGTCAGAATATGCAAACTTCTTACAGTTGATGGTGTAAGGCAGGAATAACTGCTCTGCATTACCATTCTTACTACATTAAAACATGCACACTTAACCTCAGCTTGATTAAAACTAAATCTATACCTAAAATGACTGTTCAGTTCTTGTGATATCATTGCAAGTTATGTGTGGACTTGATTTAGCCCTTAATAGCTGCCATTGGCAAATGAAGCATTTGTATGCTCAACAGCACTGGCATTTTTTTTCTAGTTGAGCTGCTTCACTCCAAGACTATCCAGGAAGAGGCAATGAATTCTTGTAAAATGTTACAAAAATTCCCTTTTCTTTTTCCTTCTTTTTTCACCATTAATTTCAATGGAATAAGCATTTGACTAAAAATGCTCAAACTGCTGCATGCAGGAGTTTTCTAAACTGTTCATTTCTAAAGTGCTTAGATGTTGATATTGTCATTGAAAGTAATCACAAATAACTTTACAAGTGGTTTATAAGCATTCTGTTCTAGGTTCTAAAATAATAGAACAATGCTTATGTATGAATAAGACCTAAGGGGAAGATCATCCCTCCTGATAGACAAGAGTGCAAAATGTGTTTAGCCTTGCACAGATGAACAAAAGATTTTTGTTCTCCATGATTATTTTGTACTTTGTATTATTTGTTACTTGTGCTGTTCCTTTATTTCGTGTTTTATTTTAATAATAAATACATCTTCTTTAAATAACTTTGACCTCTTTGGTGTTACTTGAATTTGGGGATGGCTCAGGAGAGGCCACAAGGGAGCGAAAGCCTATAACCACAGCACTGAATGCCGGTCAGCAACCAAACCTAGGTGAGATGTTAGTCTATCTATCAAAGCGCACACACTCACATTAACTCATTATCATACTGGAGCAATTTAGAGTTGTCAGTAAGTCTGGAGTAACCACAGAAAACATATGTGAAGAAGAGAAAAACAAGCCAGATACATGCAATATACAGAGCAGCAGTGGAACCCGAGTCCTTGATATGGGAGATGGCAGCACTAATCATTGTGCCAACATGCCCTACAAGTTAATAATACAAAAATGTTGATTAGACTAAAATGTCATAAAGACGTTATAACTTACAAAGCAATTAGACTTGATATTTCTTATATATTGGACCTAATTACCAGATAAAATTTAAATGACTTCACCTAATTAAAAGAACTAAATGTATTCCTATGAAAGTCTATCATTAGTATTGTAATCACCCTGTAGTAAATTAATTTAAATTTTTTGTTCAATCATTTTATTTGTATTTATATATTTATTTCTCTGCTTTTTTAATATGTTCAGAATTCAAAAGCATTGCTGTTTTGAAGAGCGGGAGCCACAAGCTGTTTGACAAAGCATAGCTGATTTTTTTCCTGAAGGATTCCGCATTACTCTGTGAGCTCTCTGCAGTGCTGCCCCTTAATCAATCAGACATGCTTCATCTAAGAACAGACGTTATGAAGCCTCTGTTGTCTGACATAGTTTTCAGCTGTCTGTGTCTTTTACAGATTAATAAAAGATGACACTGTTTCTCAAAAAAAAAAATTAAAACAACTGAAGTTTAGAATAAAATCTCTGTTCCGGATAAAAGCTATAAAAATGCTAATATATCGTTGTTGAATGTTAAATACTTTTGATCCCATTTGTTTGGACAAACGTGGCAGAGAGGACTAGGAAGAGCTGTTGCAGTTATCTGCACATTCCACTTACTTTTGGCTGTACCAGGTTTTCTAGTGAAGAACCATGTTTGGATTGCTGGTGGTATTCAATTTCTCCTTTGACTGCTTTGCATTGAATTCTCATGTTTTTGATCATCTATAGTTAATGCACATCTTTATTAGCAATATTGTTAAAAAAAAATAGGAGGATGCAACATCGACAAGCTTCTGTTCCAAGACAGCCGCATTCCCCAGGAAAGTAAACTGAATCAGTGTCAGGTGCCCTTTCAATCTAATAGGAACCAAAGCATAGAGAGAAGTGTACACATTGCAACAGGTAAACACATCGTAAATGTAAGAGGGACGGTCCTTGCATGTGTGTGAACTGTTAACATTTGAATCTGATGATAGCATATAGCGCTGAACTGACCTCTCTGTACTATTCTTTCCTCTGCATGTCCTGGAGTACAAAAGAAACACCATGATACAGTGACATGTGGGGACTGGCAAGATCGGGAAAAAAAAAAACATGTGGCCACTGATTACAACCGCAAGATGTTATGTGAATGAATATTAATAATATGAATAATGTTGCATCCGTGCCACAATGTTTTCTGAAATGTACTATACAGGTCATAAAATGAATAATTCCAAATATCATAAATATCCATGTCTCTGTTTTTTTTTTGGTTTTTTTTGACATCATATACCATAAGGTGCATACTAATTCAGCATGAGCAGGAACACTCGATAAAACTAAATAAAACATTTTTTACCAGCTTTTGTGTATCAGCTTTTATCCCTCCAGATCAGAGAATGTCCAGTTCCATTGCCTCAAAACACCACTCACATCTCCAGTTATTCCCAGTTTCAAATAAAAACTAATCTTCTTTCTTCCCATATTCTAATATTGTAGTAACTCTAAATTGACCCCAGCCTGCGCGTGTGCAGATGTCTGTGTAAGTGTTTTATTCTGTGATGAGCAAGCATCTAACCAGATTTGGTTCCTGCCTTGCTTCTGGATAGTCTTCTTCAACCTCAATATTCTATAATTGAGTACACAGATTTTGACAATATGGTGAAGTTCGTTGTATTATGAGAGGGATGGAGACCATGGAATGGTCCAGAGCTAGAGAAGTGCTTCTCAATCTGTTATTTGTAGTACTGGTGGTAAGCGAAAATCAGGAGTGGCAAGGGTAAGTGAAGACAGAGTGGTATAGTAAGCCATCACAGTTGCATTTACACCTCAAAAAGCAAACAAATCCTGTTTTGTCAAGGCAAAAAAGCTATCATTATTAACATTTTTATCAGTTTATAGAATTGGTTCAGAAAACAAATACTATATTTGTACTTGCTTTGATAGGGTGATGATGTAACCAATCAGCTGTCAGTTACAGTCATTTTAACTAATAGTGTTGTGTATTTAAATGATGGAAATGAAATGATAGATCATTTGCCATTTAACAGAAAACCATACATAGTACCCTGTGAAATGAATGGAGGCTCCTCTTGGTAATAATTACCAATAATACATTTTATTTATATAGCACCTTTCTCACGCTCAAAACTTTTCACAGAAATTCTAAAAGAACAACAGAGCATATACTGCATTTGATACAAATAATATCTGCTCAAATGATAAAAAAGATAAATAACAGAATATACAAAGCATTGAAGTAGAATAAAATTACAACATAGGGGTACTACAAGAAAACCCTAAACAAATAATTTACAGTACAAATACAAATCTTTCTGGGTATCTGGGCAGAGGCCAAACTGAAAGGCTTAGAATGTCAGGATAAGTAAAATGTCTTTGTGAACAAATAAGTTTTAAGCTTTTTTTTGAAAGAATGAATTGAACCGGCTGATCTAATTAATTTAGGGAGGTCATTTCAAAGTCTGTGCGCTATAGAGCTTAAGGCTCTGTTACACATTGAGTGCAGGTTAGTTTGGGGCACACTGAGATTGCCAGAATCAGAGGACCTTAGTGGGCAGACAGGAGCATAGTGGTGGAGGAGGTTACTGATGTAGTCCAGTGCAAAGCCATTTAAATTTTAGGTTAATAATAGAATTTTATACTAAGGGCCATAAGACATAGAGAGACAACAAATGGAGCAAGACAGGTGTTATGTGCTTGCTCTGTGGGTCTCTTATTGTAATAAACATAACTGCAGCTGAACTCTAACCACACATCCATTTTGTAATCAACTTATCCAGCTTATCAGTTTAGCATGTAAAATGTTACCTAAAATGCAAGCTTTGGATGACTCACAGTTAGGGAGGCTGCTAAAATAAAATACTTAACAGCTGAAATTCAATCAGCAAACACTAAATTTATGTTGTTTTGTTTTTTAAATTCATGTATTTTAATGTAGTTAAATCACAAACTGCACATATTTGAATGGTACAGAAGCACATGGAATGTAGCCTTCATTTCTGATAATTTTTTTGTGTCATACACGGTGTGCATGGGAGGCAACTAAAATGCTAAATGATAATTCCTCACCAAACCAGAGGATGGCTGAGGGCACTAATCCTTGTTCTTTTCCATTAATAGACCGATCATGGGAAATTCCTGTTTGGTTTGACTACCCCACTGTAATAGATTCCACACATCACAGAAAGAGGCTTGGGGGCAGCTGCCCGTATACTTGAATTTGGCTGCCAAAATAGCAAATGTTGTTTTTCATTATTACAGGATTCAGTCCAGAAGAAGAACAAAGCAAACAGGTAAATATGGAGTTTATATAGAGGGAGACAGGAAATGATGTCATCAGACAGGAACCGGAAGTGACATTCTCTGGGCCAGAACTGGAAGTGACGTGGCCGGACCCAGAACTGATGTCCTCGGGGCCGGAACCGGAAGTTATGTCTTGGGATCAGAACCGGAAGTGGCATCATCAGACATAAGCTGAATTTCCCGTGATCAGTCTGTTAATGGAAAAAAACAAGAATTAGTGCACTCTGCCATCCTCTGGTTTGGCGAGGAATTTCCATCTTTTGAGCCTTTTAGCTGCCTGCCATGCGCACGTGTGTGACAATTGCCATCCATTTCACGAAACTGGCACAAGTAATAACAATGTATGATTAGAAATAAGGCTTAAAAACAACAGAACAAAGGCAAATTTACAGGAATTCTGAAATAATAATGTAAAATTAACAGGTTAGGCGGCACGGTGGCGCAGTGGTAGCGCTGCTGCCTTGCAGTTAGGAGACCCGGGTTCGCTTCCCGGGTCCTCCCTGCGTGGAGTTTGCATGTTCTCCCGTGTCTGCGTGGGTTTCCTCCGGGCGCTCCGGTTTCCTCCCACAATCCAAAGACATGCAGGTTAGGTGGATTGGCGATTCTAAATTGGCCCTAGTGTGTGCTTGGTGTGTGGGTGTGTTTGTGTGTGTCCTGCGGTGGGTTGGCACCCTGCCCAGGATTGGTTCCTGCCTTGTGCCCTGTGTTGGCTGGGATTGGCTCCAGCAGACCCCCGTGACTCTATTTGGATTCAGCGGGTTAGAAGATGGATGGAATTAACAGGTTATATTTAACAATAATGATACAGAGAAAGCCTAAAAATTGCAACAAAGGTAACAAAGAAGGGACAGATTTGGAAAGTTAAAACATCAGGAATTTGTAACATGTGAAATTTCATTTTTTGTCATGCCCATTAAATATGACTCTTCTGTAAGTTTTATTAACCAGCTGGTGTCGACTTCATACAAAACTCAAAATGACAAGTTGAAATGTGTGCTCTTATAAAAGCAGTTTTAAAGAGTTTTTGCAAATGAAAATATCCTAAATTAATTTGATATTCACAAATTCACATTGCAAAGATATAATAAGTTCATAGGAATTTTTAATTATTAGCTTGAAGTAGTAGTGTTTATTTTTCAGGGAATAGAAACTGTAAGGGAATAAATTTAGTTTGTGCACATGGTAAGATAAATTGGGCTGTCCATGATCATTGCATTGTTGTTTATTAGTCCTGTATGGAAATCTCACAAAACTAATGAAGTACTCCCCATTTGTTTGTACCCTCAGGGAAATGCCAACTCATTGCAACACATGAAATTCAAGCTCCGAAATGTATATTTCTTGTAAATTAAAAGTATGGAAAATGTAGGTATCCTAATTTTATTCCATATTAAACCACACTATTATTTATACAATATTTATTGTTCTTGTACTGTTCATATAATATTTATAAAATAATACTCAATGAATACATGTATGGCATTTTTTTTTGTAATTGTACAAATGGCTCCAGTGTTTGTGCCACAAATAATAACCTGCATCCATCTTTTGCTATTTTAATTGAATTAGAATGATTGTTTTATGTGGCTTTAAGTATAATAGATGGTAGAAATCCATTTTCACTAAAGTAATTGCTTCAGCATTGACTTCTAATGACTGTAGTTTTTTCTACTCTAAAGATACAAACATTATTGAGAAAATGCACAAAAACTAGAAAGTGAGCAGCAACCTAAGTGGCAGCAAGAAAAAGGAGCATAAATGAAAGCATTTACTATAACACTCAAATCAATACTTTAATCTTATAATTCATATTTCAGCTGGTGAGGTAGGCTCAGACTCTGGGTTGGTTTAAACAAGTCTGAGAATGTTATATTGTATTTACTGTAAATTTCATCATACACTGAAACAATTAAAATTCATGTTAAATATTTATACTTACTTGATGATAGGGTTGTTTCTTGAACTCCAACAAATGGCAAAGATACTAAAACATCAAAACATTAAATATTATTAAATAAATTAGGAGGAGGAAGAGAATGATAATTTCAGGGAGTAAAGCACAGTAGTAACAGGGAGATGGAAACAATAAGCCTGCAGAATCTCTGGCCCTGCCTAAACGTCTCAAAATTCTGTCTACTTGTTGGAGTGGCTTCCCATTTATTTAACTTACTATCACACTAATCATTCCTAACATCACCCCCATCCCTTTTTTCCCACTCTAAATTATGCCCTATCTTCCAGCCAAGCTCAATACATCTGTACCTGAAAAGACACAATGAGCTCAAACCAGCAATCACTCCCAAGGTAAAGCATTCTGATACCAACCTTAAAACAGTACTATTACAAATTCTTTGAAAGGTTTCTGTGGTGAAAAACACCAGAAAGTGGAAGACACAAAAATAGGAATGACAAATGAGGAGTGGTAAGTCAGGTTAGAGCCAACAAACCAAAAGGTCAAACACAAACTGATCATTAAAGCAAAATCACTAAACTAGAGTCAAAGGGAGAAAAGCTGGAACAAAAAAGGTTCTAAAACAGTTTATTTTTCCCCAGAAACTCAATTTCTTTTTGTTTTCTTGTTTTCTTTTATTGTGCAGAAAATAAACTGCTATGTTCCACCATCTTTTATAGGCAAGCGTATCTTGTGATTGGGAAAACTTTAGCAACTATAACCTAGACGGCTGTGCCCTTGAACTTACCCCACATATTGGTTGAGCCCAGACAAGAAAACACTCACAAAATGGCAACATGTTAGGGTCATTTATAATGATAAAAGTAACAAACAAAAAGAAAATGACATATAAAAACTCCTGAAAAGATAAGAATTGTGGTGGTGTCCAAGCTCAGATTCACAACACCCTCCCCAGATATTAATATAGGGACAACAGGTAAACCCCAGATAGCCTGCCTCCCTCCTAATAAGTAGCTGTAATGTCTGCAAGCAGACAGTGTTTTTATAGTGACTTAGGAGAAAAGACAAAAAACGAATAAAGGCTCAAAACCGACAGATCAAAACTATGAATATTAAAGCCAAAACAAGGGACAAAAATCCATCCATCCATTATCCAACCTGCTATATCCTAACTACAGGGTCACGGGGGTCTGCTGAAGCCAATCCCAGCCAATACAGGGCGCAAGGCAGGAAGCAAACCCCAGGCAGGGCGCCAGCCCCCCACAGAGGGACAAAAATCATGTCCGAAAAAACAAGAGCAAAAATCATTTTGCAAAAAAAGTTTGAAAGAACTATTTGAAAAGGGTTTTGAATCTGCAAGTCATAAAGAAGTGATTATCCTAGAGGACCTTTTAACCCCTCGCATTGTGTTATTACCTCAGAGGACGCATCTCTAACAACAAATGGCTCCAAAATGGCAAAACAGCCCAAGAAGTTATTAAGCACTGAAATGAAGGAGAACCATCACAACTGGAGGTCAGAATCAACGAGACACACATTTTACATAGTATGCCTTCTATAACACCTAATAGTTGCAGTGGTCAGAGATACTTTGTTGATTTTCTTTGGGTTTGTTTCAATGTACTACTTCAATTTTTTTTCTTATTAACGTGACATAATTGTGAAGAATACATTACTGTTTGATTTTAGATATTTTCATTTTTTTCAGATATTTTATTTACTTTTATTTCATGTTGTTTTGATGCTTTATTATTCTCTGTATGTTTATGGTGCATATCCTTTCTGCTTGTCCCTTTGATCCTTTAATACAAGGTGGCATGCCCAGCATATCAAGATAAGCACATCATGAGAGACAAGCACTTGAACAATCAGTTACAAAAATAAATACATAAGTAAATAATCAATTATGGAAAAAATTTCAGGTTTTGAGTTCAGTTTCACCATGCAACTTTGATTCTGATAAGGAATCTGAAGTACCAACTCTGCTAAGTGTTTGCTTGCCAACTCCCAAAGGAAAGCTCAGGAAGTCTATTTCGCTTACAAAAAAAAAAAAAAAGAAAGGAAAATTGCTATTTGTGACTTCCAAGCATAGTAAATAAAGTAAGAAAGTAATACATACAGATAACAGTTATCATACAGTTGAAATGTATAAGTACAAAGTGTATACACCTATGAGTCATTTACAGCACATCCTATCAGGAAGTTCTCATTTTTTTCCAAGATAAGAAATCACTCTATAATACGCAAGACTACATTTACGGTAGCAGCAGTCTGCATCAATAAACTTGTGAGCCGTCTCTTCAAAATACATCTCCTAGACACACGGTTCTAAATGGTTTAGCCTGATTTTTTTTTTCTTTTATTTACAGTCTACCATCACTCTGACAAGAATATTTACCAGAGGAAACATCTTTGTGCATTTTTACTCGTTACTGTCAATTAATCCATCACCTTCTGAAGACATGTTATTTCAAATATGTTACTGTAAATAGCATCCCCAGCCCCCATGACCCTGGTTTAGACTAAGCAGATTTAAACATTTTAAGCTACTGTATATCTTTGAAATAACAAGAAAGCAGTGTTCTTTCACCATAAAAATCGAACGTCTTGTCATTTTTGGACAGTGGTCATTAGAGATTCAAATTGTCTTTACTGAAGTCTTTTGTTAAAAAAGCATTTTATTCTATGACTTCCTTTTATAAATATTTAATTATGCCATCCAGTATTAATTAAACATTAATGAAACTTGCCAGTGTCTAATAAGGAATCCTGATAGACTTTATTGTAAGACAAACAGTGAGTAATGCTCAAGATGATAATATCTTCTTTTTTAATGAAAATTGCAGGTTTTGTATTGTCAACCAAAATTACTTTACACATTTTTATACAGCTATGTTGTATCCTACTATTGATTTTCAGTGTCTGTGTTGATCATTTTCTTTTTTTGTAATGGTTAGATGATCCCAGTGTTTCCCCTGCTATGTATGTCAGTGTGGAAGAAAATTCTCTAAGTACCTTAAATAATGTGGAGTCCTAGTATTTAAATTTTGGCTTAAAAATATTTAAAGTAGTACTTACTGTAAATATTAAAGAAATTAAAGAGTTGACAAATTGTTAAACTGATATGCAACACTGGCCCTGCTGGTATGACTTTTTTGATAATTCAGCTTCCTGTTTTATAATGTTTTAATATAAGAAAGGTATTTAGTCACTGTTTTCTTATCAAACTCTTGACATTTTATTTTTATGGAAATATGCATTCCCAATCATATCCATTCAACCTGGAGCCTATCCCAGAAACACCAGGTGCTAGACAGGCACTATCTCTGGCTGGGACACTAGCATTATGAATATATAACATAATATGGTGAAACCCATTTAATAAAATTTAGGGTCATGACAACCTGGGGCCTATTCCAGAAACAAAGCAGGCACCAACTCAGCATGGGGCAACATTATTAGAAACACAATATTCTGAAATCTGCTTAATCCATTTTAGGATAATAGGCACCTGTAAACCCACCCTAAACTCAGCAACAACAGACAAAAGGCAAGGAGCAACATACATAAATTTTGATATTGTCTAATTGGCCATTTTGGAAACTATTGAAATCAAAGGCTCATCAGCGTTAGTGTTGTGTTACATCCAACCAGAGATTTCTGTACATACTTTTTTTGGCTTTTACATGATGGAGTAATTACGAATTATCAATTGACCATACTCTTAACAAGGTCAAATACAAGTCAATATAACTGCAAGATCCAATGCAACTTTAAATTTGTATGTCCATAGTGGTGAAGTGGCTTTCAAACTTATAGGTTATCTAAGTTGCATCTTGCTGGCTTCTTAAGTCTTGGAAACACTGGCAGGACTGGATAAGCTTGGGTTGTACAGTATTTGAACAAAGAGTAAACATATTTAAATTTGAAATTTGTGTATAACGATAATGTATCTACATGATCTTAAAGTTATTTTGCTCAGATATTATGATAATCAGATTGCAGACCACTAGACCCATGCTTGTGGACCTCTGCAGACCACACTTTGAGGACCTTTATTACACTGAGTGCCCATTATGGATACTGGGCGAAAGTGGCACTCTAATGGTAAGTTACAGAGTGACCAAATTTTCAAAGTCCCAAACTAGGACACTTGTGTAACACTTGTGCTCATGCATGAAGTCCATCCTCATAACACCTGCTTTATCTCATCATGAGAGGGGAATTAGGGCACTGGGAAAAAAACAAAAAAAACAAAAAACACTTTCACGAATAACACACAGAATTGCATGCAATGCAATAAGTATAAATAAATAAATGGTGGTGGTCAGTTTTTGTTTGCTTTTTGTTCTTAAACAAGTGGGGTTCTGTCTTGTAGTTTCATGTGAGTTGGACAATGTTTATGCCACTGAAAATTATTATTAGATGAGCAACCTGCTAAAACCTAAACATTTTCATATTCTTCAGTTATTGTATTTTATAGTTTTACATCTAGGAAGATCATTTAAGTTACAGTGGTTTTTAACCTTTTTGATAAACAGACCCTTTTTAATTAGGGGATTCTCTTCACAGACTGGGAACTTCTCTGAGGAGATTCAGCTGGCTCGATTGATTTATTATGTTCATTCAAAGAGCAATGGTACCCCATGGAGTTTTGTGTGGCTTGATCACTTAATGATAGATGGAAGAGCAGCTTGCTTCCTGATTTACTTGTAGTCGAGTCCTGTGAACCAGCAACATTTCATAGTCTGCTTTTTGAGGACCAGCAGTAGGCAATAACATGATTTATGTATTTGCCACATCTGCCTTTTCACAGACCAGCACCAATCCACAGACATTGGAACACTAACTTAAAGCATTAGGAAGAGTGAAATACTGGTGCACTGGTTCATTTCTGTTTGTTGTCAAGCCACTAAGAAGACTTCATAAACCAGAAACATGTTGATGGAGATGTTTTTCATACACAGAAAGCTGAACATGCAGATGCCAGATTGACTGCCTGTCCAGCTACCCGTGTAAACAGGCAGCAAGTTACTTTCTACCAATGCATACAATCTTGTGATGTTTCATTAACTTGTATTGGGGATCTGTTTGCCATCAATGGAGACTATCAGAAGTGAAAAAGAGGGAAACGTGCATAATATACAAGCTGGTGTAACAGCTGTCAAGGTAAAATTTAAACAGTAAGCTAATTTGTAGCTTAAGTCGTACAGAATGTTTCTCTTTAAGATATATGAGTTTGCAGATTCGCAAATGCTTTTCATTGGGAGATTTTGAATTTTTGAACTTTGTACAAGGTAATCTTTTTTTTTTTTTTGGCTTTTCTTTTTTGGAGATTTTCTTAATTTTATTGTAATCATTCCATACAAATCAATCAATTTTTACAAAAAGTAGAATTGAGAACAAGTCGAAACCCACCCCTGAGAGAGAGAGCAAGGCCAACGGAGTAAAATATAAGGCTTGTAAACATACCTAAATTTAAAGTTTGATAAGCCAATAGAGATGAATGGAGAAGAAAAAGAAATAATTGCTTCCTCTGCGCTTTAAGAGCTTATTTTAAAATATTACTGATTAGATCCTGCCATGTTTTGAAAAAAATCCGTACAGATCCTCTAACTGAGTATTTGATTTTTTCCAATTTCAAATAGTATAAAACATCGGTTTCCCATTGACTTAAAAGAGGGGAGTTTGGATTCTTCTTCCAGTTTAGCAGAATAAGTTTGCGTGCCAAAAGTGTAGTGAATGCAATCACAGTTTGTTTGTCCTTCTCCACTTTAATCCCATCTGGAGGAATACCAAACACAGCTGTTAATGGGTTAGGATGGGTTGTGAGACCAAGGCTCTCTGAAAGGTAATTAAAAATTTTGGTCCAGAATGATGTTAATTTGGTGCAGGCCCAGAGCATGTAACCCAGTGAGGCTGGGACTTAATTGCAGCGTTCGCAGATTGGATCTTGCCCTGGAAACATTTTGGAGAGTTTTAGATGAGACAGATGTGCTCGATATATAATTTGAGTTGGATAATTGTATGCTTTGCGCATATGGAGCTTGAGTGAATTCTCTGCATTGCTATTTTCCACTCCTTTTCTGATATATTAATTGAGAGATCTTTTTGCCAGCGTCCTCTTGGATCTTTGAAAGGGAGGGACTGTAAAATGATTTTATATATTGTAGAGATGGAGTCTAACTCCTTGAAATTGAGCAATAATTTTTCCAGCATGGATGAGGGTGCAAGATGAGGAAAATTGGGAAAGTTCTGTTTAACAAAGTTCCTAATTTGAAGATAGTGAAAGAAATGTGTAGCTGGAATGTTAAATATGGAATATAATTGTTCATAGGATGCAAAGACGTTGTCTATATAAAGATCTCTAAGCAAGTTAATCCCAAATTTTTTTCAGATATTAAAAACTGCATATGTTTGCGAAGGTTGAAAGAGGTGCTTCTCTTGCAGATAAAAGCTTCTCCATCTTAAAATGCTTTCTACATTGGTTCCATATTCTGAGTGAGTGAAGCACAATTGGGTTATTAGTATATTGCCGATAGCTTGTATTTATTGGGGCACAGAGCAGGGAATATAAAGAAGTACTGCAGGATTTTATTTCTATTGCGGACCAAGCCTGTGTTTGTTCTTCTATTTGTGTCCAGGTTTTTATAGCTTGTATATTTGCTGCCCAGTAATAAAACTGAAAGTTAGGTAGAGCCATTCCACCTTCTGCCTTTTGTCTTTGTAGGGTCGCTCTTTGAATACGTGGATGTTTTGAGTTCCAAATAAATGAGGTTATTGTTGAATCTAATTGCTTAAAAAATTATTTATTGATGTATATTGGGATGTTTTGAAATAAAAAAAGGAGTTTAGGAAGAATATTCATCTTAACAGTGTTAATTCTTCCAGCTAGAGTGAGATTAAGGGTTGACCATCTATGCAAGTCTTGCTTAATTTTTTCTATGCAGATGGCGAAATTTTGTTGATAAAGAGCTTTATGTTTACTTGTGATGTTTACCCCGAGGTATTTAAACCGTTCTGCAATGATAAAAGGTAGGGTATCTAATCTAATATTATATGCTTGAGAATTCACTGGAAAGAGTACACTTTTTTTCAGATTATTTCTGAGACCAGAGATCTTTTGAAGAAATCTCTGAGGATGAATTTGTCTCTAGGAAGAAACTGATTTGTTTGGATATAAATTCTGTACAATTCTTGTCTGCTAATAGAAACGGGTTGAGACGCCATCTGTGAGGTGAGTGTGTGGGGCATAGTAACTTTAGCTCCAAGATCAGAGGTGCATGGTCAGAAATAACAATAGCATCGTATTTGCAAGATTTAATCAAAGGCAAGAAATTATGATCTACAAAAAAATAATCAATTCTTGAGTAGCAATGATGTACTGGTGAGTAGAAAGAATATGTTCTTGAGTTTGGGTTTAAAAACCTCCAGGGGTCTGATAAGTTGTGATCCATTATAAACTTTGTAATTATATTTGCAGTGTTAGATGTCGTCCCCCCTGTGGTAGAAGTCCTATCTAAGAGTGGATTTAAAACACAATTAAAGTCCCCAGCCATTATAACTTTATAAGTGTTCAGATTGGGAATGGATGCAAATAAATTTTGTATAAATTCCTTATCATCAACATTTGGTGCATAAGCATTTATCAAAATCATTTTACAGTTACATAAGTCTCCCATGACCATCACATATCTCTCTTCAGGATCCAATACTACATCTGATGCTACAAATGAGACTGTTCTATGTATGAAAATTTCCCACACCTCTAGTTTTCTTTGTAAAGCTAGAATGGAACATTTGGCCAGTCCAGTCCTTTTGCAGCCGGAACTGATCCTTGCTTAGTAAGTGGGTCTCCTGTAAAAATACTATTTTAGCATTTAAACCTGTTAGGTGAGAAAGTATTTTCTTTCTCTTTAATTCGTGATTCAGGCTTTTAACATTCCAGCTCATGAAGTTCACTGTCCCAACATGGAGACATTGATTCTGAATTTTTGATGTCATTTTATAGTCTTAACTGGAAGTGAGACAGCTTCAGTCTTAATTTCCTATTTCCCCAAGAGTTATTGCCATGCTGCCTATTATTACATTGGAAGTTATAATTATAAAGAATGAAATTATATATTTATTATATATTATATTATATAATTATAAAGATTAAAAGGATAGATTAGGTATAGATATAGCCTGCTCTCTTTCTCTCCCCCTGTTAAAATTTACCTCTCCATGTGAGGCTAGACCCCACTTCACACAGTCCCGGTCCTCTGACATACCCAAAGACAGAGCACGTCCAAAGCAAAACAAGCCCCCACACAGCAGCGTTTTAGGATTAAAAAATAGAGATATCTATTACCGATATAGTCTAAATACTATATGCCTAAAATGTAATCATTAACAAACTATAAACTTAAAATATACATAATCTTCAGCAATCTTAATGTATTAAGATAATATACCTGGATAGTAAACCCGGGGAATGGTGTTAGAAAGTAGTCCAGAATAAGCATAATAAGTCTTAATGCAATAATAGCAATAACAATAAACCAAGGGTATGATGTTGAACAGTCTCATTTAGGGTAGAGAAAATATAATTAGATAAGAGAGAGAAAAAAAAAAAGGAATTAAGCACAAATGTTTATAACTGTAATTAAAACATAAACAGATAGCGTCCGAGTAATAATGAGGATATATAATGATAAAAACCTGTATCTTAACAAGTAGATCAGACAGTAGGTTATTTATCCTTGCCATATCAAGAATGGCTATGACTCACTATTATGTTTCAGAATAGTGCCGGGATCAGCTTTCTTAATTCCTTTTCTGCTTCTTCCTTGCTAGCAAAGACATAGAATTGACTATGCAACTCCACTTTCAGTTTGGCAGGATACAAGAGGCTGTATTTGATATTGGCTTGCTGTAATCGCTGTTTAATGTTGTAGAAGGCTGCACATTTAGTAGCTGTTGCTGGAGAGAAATCAGGGAAGATACGAATGTGGTTATTTCATATATAATCTCTTGCTTGTGTCTGAGGAGTGCTATCACCTCTATCTTAAATAATAATCTCTCAAAGCAAGTAATAATCTAAGTCTAACAGTATTTGATCCACGTATGCGATAAGCCGCTGCTATCTCAGAATCTGCTTTAAAGTCCTCTCCATTTATTTTAGAAAATAGTTCAGCTGCGAATTTCACAGGGTTTGGACTTTCTCAATTCTCAAGCAAACCTTCAATTCTGATATTATTTCTTCTGCTTCCATCTTCCAAAGCAGCAAGTCAGTCTTTTGTTTTTTGTATTCGGAACTGACAGTTGTTTCTTTTTCTTCAGCACTGGCAGCTAGATTTTCGGCTGTTTCAATCCGAGTTGTGAATGTCTCCTTGACATCTTCCAGTTGATCAGCAAGCGATCTCAGTTTAAACGAGGTTTCCTGAATGTGCTCTTTAATTTTACCCAGGATATCTTTGAAGACTGCCTCGAAGCGAACCCACATGCGTTTCACCAAATCTTTATTATCCTACTACTGCTCCTGTCGCAGCTTCTCATTTGCCTTTTCCCTTGCCTTTGCATTTGCCTTCTCGCTTTTCTTTATATCTTTCTTTATCTCTTACATGAGCTCAGCGATCATCACTTTTGAATTCAGACAGATCAATTCTGCTTTTGTGCACTGTAGGTGAGGTGGCAGGCTCTATTGTAACCGGTGCTCCTGATCTTAGCTTGGATGTAGCTTTAGTTTTCGGTTCTTTCAAACCCCCTTTCTTGTTGGCCATGTTTATATATGCTTGCATATACTGTAGTAGTGCCCCTCAGGTTGGATAAATACAGGATATCTCAGAATAATAAGCAATAATATGAAAAATAACACCGCTACTAGCGGAGCTCCACTTCAGACATCCATCTCTAGCAACGGACGAGACCAACTATATCACAAGGAAATCTATTTGAGATATCCATCCATTATCCAACTCGCTATATTCTAACACAGGGTCACACACACATCCACACAATAGGGACAATTTAGGATCGCCAATGCACCTAACCTGCATGTCTTTGGACTGTGGGAGGAAACCGGAGCACATGGAGGAAACCCACACAGACACGTGGAGAACATGCAAACTCAGGGAGGACCCAGGAAGTGAACCCAGGTCTCCTTATTGCGAGGCAACAGCGCTACCACTGTGCCACCGTACTGCCCTATTTGAGATATCTCAAAGGAAATTGAACTGTCTGAACAAATTTCTTTGAAGAATAAATATGCAAATTCAACAAAATTGGTCTAGTGAGGGCTGTTTCATGCAAACAGACATATCTTTTGAAATATCTGCTTAGCACACAATAACGCACCTAAAAAAGAAATAGCAGTGCTAGAGAAAGTCCAGGGAAGGGTGACAAGTCTGATTCTAGATCTAAGATGTATGAGGAAAGCTTTCAGGAGTTTTACCTTTCATGTTTGGACAAACTGAAGGTGGCATAGTTGAAGTGTTTAAAATTATGAAGGAAATTAGTACAATAGATCCTAGTAGATCCCATTTTTCAACAAAACATGGGGACATGTTAGGGGTGGATTTTGCACAGATATTACAAAGTGTTAATTCATGGAAAGAACCATAGATACATGGAATAGATTACAAATTAGTTTTGCATACAACAGGACTTTAGGGACCTTCAAATCTTGGCTTGATGCTTTTTTGGACAATCTAGATGAATCGGATGGACAAGCATTTTGGGGTGAATTACCTGTTCTTGTTACAATTGGTCAAATATTTTAAAAGGCTGGTGGGAGAGTATAACATGTCCATAGAATCAAAAAAGAGAGGCATTTTAAAAACTATTAATCTTTTCTTACATTTTGAGGTGTTTCTTTTCACAAATGAATTGTCATCTGTTCATCTTCACAATCTGTAATTGCTGATTCATACAGATGTCTCTATTTTCTCATCTCTGCATTGAGCTTTGTGTGTGAATTCTCCATTTGTATTTTAGTACCATACATGTTCTCATTTCTGTGTGACATAAGATTTTCAAACCCATTGAATCCTAATCACAATCATGATGGGTTGAAGACTTTCCCAGTAGCAAGGCCAGAAATAGCCCAGCACAGGACACCCTGTCCATCACAGGCCTCACTCACACTGGACTATTTTTGAAATCACTAATTAGCCTAACATGCAGATTTTTGGGAAAGTGGGAGAGAAATCAGAGTAGAATCCATGTTGACAATAGTAAAACATACAAATCACACATGGACAACTTCCTTGTATGGGTATTGAACCCATGACACAGAGGCAGCAATGCTGTACACACTGCCCTTACGCTGTAGTTTATAAAATGTGAATGTGCACAGCAGGTTAAAGACAGTCACATAGGGCCAAAGTGCCATGCCACAAAGGCTGTAATTATGTTATGGTAGTGTACCCGCTTGTGCCACTGCAGTGCAGTCATCATACTTCAGCCAAATCTGCACCACATACAATCAAAGCTTTTTTACAGCTGTACAAGCAGCAATGGTTCATAATAGAGAACACAGTGGGGTGATCTCAAATTAATTTGAAAGAGTCTTCAGGCAGAAACAGAATGATGCGTACTAGAACAGCTGAGATTGTCCTTTGGCCACTTACAATTGGATAGCACATGGCAGGGAAATGACCACAGAACCAGAGCCTGTGGTAATAGAAAATGCACTTAACCTGAATTTGTATATGAATAAGAGGATGAGACTGAACCACTCATTTTTATTTAAGAGCACTGCATATTCTGATCAGACGAGAGTGAAGAAATATAGACCACAATATTTTAGCAGTAAACAATATGTACTTCAGTTTGTTATATGCGTTATATCAATCTGTTTACATCCATCCAATTTCTAAGCCTGATTTTTCTTTTCATCACAAGCAAGGCCAGAACCAAAACATATTGACACACCAATTCAAGGTACATAGTACACTCATGCCAAGGTTCTCACTCACTCACACTGGATCAACTTAGAACAACTAGCTAGCCAAATATTTATGTTTGGTATGAAAGGATTGAACCTGAGAACTAACCTTTGTGGTACCTTGCCATTATCTATATACAGCATATATATATATATATATATATATATATATATTTGCACTGGTGTAGCTTGTGTGCAAAAACAATTAATTCATATAGATCCTTATGTAATCTCAATGTAAGTGACATACACCTTCATAAAGGCACAATGCAGATGCAGAGACTGTGAGATCAAAGTCTTTGTGCTGTCTCCTTGAATCACATAAAGGCAAAGAAATACTAGTGTGTGTGTAGTGTATTAATATATTTAATGCTATAACAGCTTAAATGCAATGGTACTTAAGTGTAAGTTTATTCATCACTCCATAGAGTACAACACATCTTATCACAATTTTTAGTATAACATGAGAATCACATAATTTCCTTAGAATATTCTGCAGCATACACAGTACATTTCCCATGAAGGTACAGACCCTGTACTAATGGTCTACTGATTTCACTGCACCATGACTCCAAATCATTGAAAATCAACGACGTAAACATGATAAATGGGCAGTTATTGTAATCACGAACATCCCAGTGGGTGATACTGTCACCTGTGTAATGCAGCTCAGTGCTCAAACACAGAAAAGAAGCAGAAAGCCATTTTTATTACAGGTGAAGCTCTACTATGGATTCACACATACAGAAATTTCAAGAAAGAACAAGAAGAAAATGACTTACTTCACAATATAATTTACTCAGAAATGTGTGCATCAAGAAATAAACTGCAGCTCACCCATGCATCTCCTACACTCCTGCCTGGGTAACACTGGTATTCCTCTCACTTAATAAACTCCTTCTGTGGTTTTCATTGCTTGCTTTGCAACATGCCATCTGTGAAGTTACTGTCTCTAAGGTTGCAGATGTTTATCGATGCACTGTGGAAGTACAATAAATACAAAATGTCAGACTCCTGGTCAATTCTTAATATAGCATAGTTAATTATTTAGTGTGTCTAATCTGAGCTGCAATGACAACCAGCCAATGGGATAAGACCCTAAATGAGATATGGTGCATGATTTAAACCAGACAAGGAAGAAAGCATTCTACAAAAACAAATAAACCTGTGGCAGTCCAGTCTATCCATACATCCATCCATCCAGTTTCTAAATACTCTCAGCTTAATTGGGGGTCTTGGGGGCCTTTTCTTCTGACAACATTAGATACAGAAGGTAAGGACCAAACCCTAGTCAGATGACCAGACCAAATCCAAATACTGAAAGAAAAAGCAAAAAATCTGAGAGAAGAGTATGAGAAGGCTCTGCCTAATGAATAGTCCAGTCTCGATCTTGTTGTCACCCTGATGGCTGATTAGATTAAAGGAGGCTGAATCTTGAGCAGTGTCTGCCAAATGACTTAATAGGGACTTTCTGATGAAATAGGTAGCTCAGACCAAGGTAGGTGGAGGAAAAAAAATTTGTATTACTCTCTCAAATTAGGAGGAGTTTTAAAAAATCAATCCATTAATATATGAACCTAATTAATCCAATTGAAATGTTGCTATGAACTGAAATCTATTTGTGTTTACATTACTGTCAATTAAGATTTTATCATATACTTTCATTTTTAGCTACACATGTAATATTTGTTTTCTTAATAGAACAGAGCCCCAATTTAACATTCCCATGTTTACATTTTCCCACATTTTACATTTTTCAGTGGTGAGTGATGGTGATCACTTGTTTTTCAGAAGAAATATTAATTTTGTGGGAAAAAGGAAGAATGTGCATTATATCCATCCATCCATCCATCCATTATCCAACCCGCTCTATCGTAACTATAGGGTCACAGGGGTCTGCTGGAGCCAATCCCTGTCAACACAGGGCGCAAGGCAGGAAACAAACCCTGGGCAGGGTGCCAGCCCACCGCAGATGTTCATTATACTTAAATTTTATTACATATTTGTAAATCAATAAATTTAATTGTTCTGTGTGTTTACTGTAACAAACACAAAAAATTATTGAACACTAAATTTTTAATTTTGGTACTAATCCACTATTTAATAATTTCCATTTAATCTGTAAATTGTTCCATACACAATGATGGTTCTAATAAACTGTGTATAAAGAGAATACAGTATAGGCAGTTGGCATGAAAAGGTGCATTTTTCATTGTACTGTTAAGTGAAATTAATAATTGTGATTATAACATCAAAGGAAATAATTACCAATTATTAATTTTGTCATAGTCATGCACTCCTATTACAATATTCAATTCATTAACTATGCCATGTACTTGTTCAACCTCTAAACATCAATGCTATATGTAATAAGTTAAAAGTAAACCACAATTTAGTGTATATTGCTCTTGATGTAAATGGTACAAGATTACATATGAAAGTGTTATGAAAGCTACTGTTTTTACAGGATGTGTTACAGGGTGAAATTATATCTATACTGAAAATTACATTATTCCTGTTTAAAGTGAAAAGAATACCATTTCCTGTAAATTTGTGTTCTGTAATTTACTATTAAACAAAAGTCAATGTCAGTCACTAGTAAAAGAAGGAACTGATTGCAGCAGGAAATGTTTTACTCATGGCCAATTGTATCTAGCATATTCCAGAGTAAGGAGCTCCAGTAAACTAATATTAGCCACTTGTTTAAAAAATGATAATACACACAAGTCTCATATAGAAAAAAGTATTCAGTTAGTTAAAGAGTACTTCTGATCAGAGGTGGGTAGTAAGAGGTTACATTTACTCCATTACATTTACTTGAGTAACTTTTTTAAAAAATTGTACTTCTAAGAGTAGTTTTACTGCACCATACTTTTTACTTTAACTTGAGTACATTTGTGAAGAAGAAACGCTACTCTTTCTCCGTTACTTTGGGCAACACTCGACTCGTTAACTTTTTTTCCATTTACACATTAGATATATTTTTGCCAGAGAGAAGCCGCCAGTGGATCTACTGCATGACTGTTTCACCAATCAGATGTAGCAATAATAATAACAAGACTCCATTTCACCAATCAGACGTAGCAACAATAATCATAAGACTCCGTTTCACCAATCAGACGTAGCAACAACAATCACATGGCTCCGTTTCCCAAATCAGACGTAGCCATGCAGTCACATGACCACACACAAACTGTGGTGGCATAGCAGCACAAACTCCTCACAGACAGCAGACAGGGAAAGAAAGAATACAAGTGGAACCTCGGTTTGCGAGTATAATTCATCCTGGAAACGTGCTCGCAATCCAAAGCACTTGTATATCAAAGCAAATTTCCCCGTAAGAAATAATGGAAACTCAGATAATTTGTTCCACAATCCAAAACTATTCATATTAACATGATTAATACAAAATATAAAGTAAAAGTACATAAAACAAATTAACCTGCACTTTACCTTTGAAAAGAATCATGGCTGGTGCGAGTGAATTTCTAAACTTTTGTCGGATTTCCCCCACGCACCCAGCGCTGTAGCAGTTCGCCGTAAAAGCAAATTAGAAAAGATTACGGTCATGCTAAAAGCAGCTGCCATTGATAGGTGATACAAGGAACAAGGAACATTATAAATGCACAGGGCACAGTATTACTTGGCCACTGACCTGGCATTGACCCTGCCTGACTGCTGTGTCTGTGTATAATAGAGTGGCAGATAAATAACCGCGCTGTTCCTGTTTCAAGCTGAATAAAGATGCTGTCGCTAAAGTATTAAGAGTCAGCTTCGTGTTTTGGGGTGCAAGACGGAGACTCACATGTCACAGCACACACATGTGGTCACAATGCTGTAGTAAACAGTATATGCTCGTACAGCGCAGCGAGAGAGAGACGAACCATCAGCTCAGTTGTGATCACGTGACGCTCAGCAGACAAAGCGTATACAGACTCCTCGTATTGCAAGACCTCACTCATTTATCAAATCAAAATTTATTAAAAATTTTAGCTCATCTTGCAAAACACTCGCAAACCAAGTTACTCGCAATCCAAGGTTCCACTTGTACATGAAAAATGAGAGCCAACTCCTGCTGAAGCATAACCATCACTTTACTGAGTGAAGAACAAGCACATTTTAACCAAACATGCACAGACACAGACAGTCAAGGTAAAGTGAGACTTCTTGTACGTGCAGAAGCTGCCTTGTTCTAATGTTATTTTCTATCAGCTGTGCTATTTGGAGGGCAAGTGAATATGCAGTATTATACTGTCAGTGTACAGTATATCTTGTCACTGTAAATAAACTCCACTACACTGTTTAAACATACATGTCACCTACTGTAGGTATTGGCTTCAGAAACTTTGTTGTGAAAAACTGAGATTTGGAACTTTGTTTTATTTGTGCATCTTTATTTTGTAAAGATGTTATTTATTTTTACTAATTTTTTATTTTATTATTTGGAAATAACAGAATTTGCACATTGTTTTATATGTTTGTCAGTCTTATTACAGCATTTCTAAAAAATAAATAATTTATTATGATCAAACAGTTACTCAGTATTTGAGTAGTCTTTTCACCAAATACTTTTTTACTCTTACTTGAGTAATTTTTTGGATGACTACTTTTTACTTCTACTTGAGTAATATTATTTTGAAGTAAAGCTACTCTTACTTGAGTGCAATTTTTAGCTACCCTACCCACCACTGCTTCTGATACATATGATTAACTTCCTTCACTATACTAAGGCCCAATGTCTTAGAAAATTTCCCAGGCATAGTCAGGTAACACTGCTACTTCTAATATAAAACCAAAACATATAATCAGTGATAGATAAATGTATACTATCAACATTTCTGTTAGTTCTTTATTACAGAAAATAAAACTTAGTTATATTAAAGTGTTGATATACAGGAATAAATAGACAACTTGGGGAAAATGGTTATTTAATTTATTTCGGAGAAGGAATGAATGGCTTTGGAGAAAATTAGAACCACTTGAGCATTAATAATTATTTTGTACTTGCCATTCTGGTTTCCATTCTAAACAAAGCACTGAAACAGCCTTGGTAAAAGTCACAAACAATCTATTGCAGACAGTTGATTCCAGATTTCTATGTATTCTTATTATTCTTTATCTCAAGTATTTAACAATACGCATGCATAATTATTGAAATGACTGTCTTCTTTGTGTATAACTGGTACACTTATTCATTGTTTCAGTCCTACTTACTGATAGATTTCGACTTACTCAACTCAGTAACAGCAGTTTTCACCATTCACTTGTTACCAAGGTTATACCACAGGGTTCAGTGCTGAGCCCTTTGCTTTTTATCATTTGCCTTCTCCCTCTGTCTTTAATTATGATTCACAGAGGTATTCAGTTTCATTGTTATGCTGATGATGTTCCGCTTCATATTTCTACAAGACCACTTCAAGTTTGTCCTCTCTCCTCTGTAAAATATAGATGGCACAAACCCTCCTCATGCTAAAGAACGAAAAGTCTAGAAGTTCTCCTTGTAAGCTCTGAACCTACCCTTTTCAGAATTTTAACATCTACACTGATGAAACCGCTGTATCTTTACCGTCTCAAGCCTTGCCAAAGTTTTTGACAGCACTCAGAATTTTTAATCTCATGTTAATGCTACATCCTATACTGCCTTTGATTAGTTACTTTAATATTTCAAGACTATGTGCCACACTGTCCTGTACTGCGGCTTAGACTCTAATTCATAAATCTGTCAACCCAGGGCTAGGCTATTGTAATGCTTTGTTATTTTGTTAACAAGCTAAGTAGATAGGCAACCTCAGTTGTGGGATGCACTCTGGACCCCCTGGAGGTAGTAGCAAAGGAGAGAATTAAAACATAACTGAGTGCCATTATGAAGAATGTTGCACATCCCCTCTCTGACACACTAACACTGAGGACTTTCAGCCAACGAATTATTGAGCAGAAGTGTGTCAAGAAACATTACAGGGGCTCTTTTATACCAACCCAATCGCTATGATTACCAAGTAAGACGTTTTCTTTCTTTTTATTCTGGAGTGTGCTCAGACCATAGTGTGTGTGTATACATTTATTTAGATATCTATGTATGTCCTGGGGGTATATACATTTCTATCTATCTACTGAGTGAAAAGATATTAACTGATGGGCAGTTTAAATAAGTTCCTAGGAGTAACTCAATGATTCACTTAATTGATTTGCACTGTACATTTTGGAGTTGAGAATGAATGAATTACTAGACAAGAGAATGCATAAACAAATTATGGTATTATAAGCCTAAATGTTAAGTATGTGCTGTACACACAGCCATCATAAACTCCTATGATTAACAGTATACTAGAAATATTGGAAGCAAGAGTACAGCTTGTGTTTCACCTCCATTTCTATACTGATGAGTTTCAAATCCTGCAAAACTCTCTCTCTCTATGTTCCTGTTGATCCCTCTCACAGGATAAGAAAAATAAAATCTTTATCTGCAGGTCCCAAGAACGCAAGTGCTTAAAGTTGTACAAATGAATTCTTCATGGGACAATAAGGCTGCTTATCATTGACAGAGTGAAACGTGAAAAGGGGAGATAAATGACTGAGCACAGAAGAGATGGAAGAAAAGTAAGTCTGTCTGCAGCTCCAGGTTGCCCTACTTTGATCTGCAGGCCCTGTGACACTTAATCTCAGCATTGGGAAGATTTTAGGCTTGTTTTCAGGTCTCCTCAACTGCAGCTCACTGCATCACAGCCCCTCCCTCATGGCTCCATGGGAGCCCTGGTCAGCAATACCTCAGCTGGCTGTCTGATAGTGCTGCTGCTGCCGCTGCTGCTGCTGTTCACAGATTACAGCAGTAACTTGAGCATGCATTTTCAGCACTTGTAGGCTGAGGATAGCTCTCTGAGATTCCTTTTCCTGAGCTCAGGGTTCCCCCTGTATGGATTGTTGCTTGTCATGACAACATGGAAGCACGGCACGGGCGGCTGCCAGCTGAAGGGTTCGACTCAGCAAGGTTGAAGAGCCGAGCAGAGCTTCCTTCCACATCCCTCACCCGAGTTGGCAATAACGTATACTGTGCTGTCCAGCAACAGGACTATACAGCAAGTGTGTGGCTTAGAAGAAAGGATAAGCTTGAGCATGTAAGCACTTTTCCTTCATTATATTTTAAAGGATTTAGCTGCTTCTCTATTTTGTTTCCCAGACTGCACTGTTTAATAGATTGCTTGTCTTCCCTGTGTGTTTCTAACTCATAAGGAGTATTTACATAGGGAAGTATGAATACTGAAATTGTTAGCCATTAGTGCTATTATTCTTTTTATGAATGGAAAATGCTATACCCTGCATTATCTGGCATGCTGTATCAAATTCTGCCAGGGACTAATGCTGTTTCATGATAGCAAAGGATTTGCTTTTTGGCTTTTTTCTCCACTTTAACTCCAGCTTCAGTTTTAAATCATGCTTAATATATTCATTTTGTATTACTCCTTATCCTGGAATGAATTATCTTTCAGTGTTTGTTGATTGCTTACAATGCAGCAAATTTAAACTAGCAGCCTTTCCTTATTTATTTATTTGCTTAATCAGCCTATCTGAAATCTCAAGAAGTATCATGTAAACTTGGTACTGTAAGCGCTTTACTGTTTTTCAGGGTAATAGAACTATCTTTTGAGATGTTAGTTCTAATGGCTCTAACTCATTATCTTTCATTCTGGATACAATCTTTTTTTTTTTTTTGAAGCTGTAAATGGTCTCATGAATTATTTATAAGCTGAGGAGTGAGTGAGTGAGTGTTTTTAACTTCTTGGAATTTTGCATTGCCTTATGAGCTTGTGGTTTGATGCTGCCATCAATTAGTAAATGAAAGGCTGCCTGATAGTGTGCATTACCTTGGTTTTTCTTCAGTTGCTTTCTAATTATTTGATGGTGTTAAGAAGAAAAAAATACTTCTTTTTTATTGATTTGATAAATGAGATTATTGTGTAGTGGTTAAATCTGTATTTGCAGTTGATTGTTCAAATCTCTCAAGGGGTTCTTCCTCACTCCTGCTGGGCCCCAAGTGGATTATGTGGATTCAATAAAAGAAGGATGAGTGACGCTTCTATCTGAAAAAATCAACATATACAATATGCTCTTCTAATTTAAACAAGATCCATTATATAGTGCCAATCACAAATATTTTTATCAATATCTGAGAACACATTATAATATCAACTTCACATCATCATAGATGAAATGACAGTTTAAACAGTATGGCTCAAATCCTCACATCCTTTAATTTAGAAAAAGCAGTGTAGTAAATGGTGGATCATTAATGTGAGAAAAATGGGAATTCAGTAATAAAAGACAGATGTTTGAAAAAAAATATAAAGAATATTGCTGTATGAAATCAGAGGTATGAATTGAGACGTAGCACAGTAAATCGTGAGTGGGCATCGACTTTTGATAAAAAAAAAAAAAACAGGGGAGAGGGAGGTGGGCAAAGAAATCATAGTCTACCTCATAAATAATATAGCAATTCAATTTGGTCACAATCCACAGCTGCATTTGACAGCATATATTGCATGAGTTTAGAGATTCACCAATGGGATTGAAACATTTAGCAGATGTGTTAAAGACTCTGAAGTTTTTACGGAGCATACATTTTGATATGAAGTGGAGCCAATTTTCTAATTACTTATTAAAAAGGCATTTTAGGCTATTTTTAAGGTATTTGTTCATTTGTTGTTTTCAATATATAGAGAACAATCTTGGGATTTGGAATTGTGCCAAGATTGATGTAAATTGTTAACTTAAAATGTAAAGCATTTCATTTTTCAGAAAACAACAATAACTACAACAATAAAAGTAACAACATGAACAATAATATTAGCTATGCTCCAGTACCCAGAGCAGCATAAGATACAAACACTAAGAAAAATCAAACAATCAATACAATAGGACTGCAATTGTAGGTTTTGAATGCAGTGTCAAAGACTGATTTAATTCAAAGTATAACCATCTCCCAAATGGGCATACATTACAACTTGAAGAGCATCCTCCTGAATTGACTGACACTCTTCAAATTCACTCCCAGCTCCCTAAAATGTTCTTTAAAGTCGGTTTCTCATTTGAAAAAATTTTCATGACTTTTTGCCTTGAATGGACTGTGATACAATATCATGGACACACATACTTCTGTATTGAAAGATCATTATTATACCTCAATTTTGAGATTATATTGGGCTAGTGAGTTCATCAAATGTACATGTTGTTGTTTGAGGCTTCTAAATTAAAATTGTTTTTGCTGTCACTGTAGGCTACTTATTGGTTAACGTGTTACAGATCTATCTTTATTATTAGGTTGTAGCTCCATATAGACTTGCACTCACTGTACGGACTGTCCCTTTTTCCTTATATGTAAAAACAAAAACTTACAACAGAATACGGCTCAATCAAAGAAATAGCATTAACATATGAAATGATGCAACAGCATGCTTCAGCATAAGGAAACAACCCAAAAAAAACAGCATTCAACCACCACCCAAAAAGAAGAAAAACAGAGCAAGATGAATAGAGTCTCATCTAAAATTGTTCTTTATATATGACGAAAGAGCAAGTAAAGTAAGAAAGTTAAGCTCAGACCCAGCATGCTTGTAAGGACTCTACAATCTGGAGGGCAGTTGACCCAATGATCCCAAAGCCCTCACTGACTCATCACTAATTCTCCCACTTTCCATATAGGTGGGAAGCTGAAATTTCACATGCTCAAATCTTTGCAGTGTACTTACAAATGTTAGGCATGTTTCATGTCCTATTGCAATAACCAAGGGGGGGGAAACAGGCATACCCACTAAACTGTATATATAGATAAAGAAAACCCCTCCTCACTATTTCTGCGACTTCTAATATACGTAGGAAGCCCACATTTCCCATGCTCATCCTTTACACTTCACTTACAAACGTTCAGTATATTTAATTTTGCGCCATGACCCGTAACAAACTTTTGAAAATAACTTCTTCTTTTTGGTGGTTCTCATCATTATGCCTGAAGGAACTTTCTTAACTGACCTCTCCTTTTGGCAGTTTTATTCCTTATTTCTTTAAACAGAGGATTTATTTCACGGCAGAGACACACAAGGGCTGCTCCCGGTCCCCCTTCCTTTTTCTGCCACTGTCCATGCACCTACCACGAGGTTGGCTCCCTACCTATATACATTAACGACATCTCGCGCCCATGTGCCTCCTCATTCGCTTCCTTAATTTCCTCAGCTGTTCATTGTGCTCACTGCTCTCTTCTTCCTTACACCATCGCTTCAAGCCTGTTATTGTTCGCCTTGCTTCACGTCTTACTGCTGGTGATTCCTGCCTTTTCATTTAATTTATTCACACTCTTAATCCTCCAGGCATGCCTCCGCATACTCTACTTTTAAAGGTCGGTGCACCAATTATGTTGCTACGAAACTTACAACCACCAAAACTTTGTAATGGCACCAGACTTCAGATCAAATCTCTGCACAAGAACTTCATTGAGGCAACTATCTTCACTGGAACTGGCTCAGGGGAAACTGTATTTATTCATCACATCCCTCTCATACCCTCTGACCTCCCATTACAATTCAGACGCCTCCAATTTCCAGTAAGGGTCTGCTTTTCTATGACAATAAATAAGTCACAGGGCCAGACTCTAAAAAAGGTTGGCATTGACTTGACACAAGATTGCTTCTCACACGGCCAACTGTACGTTGCATGCTCAAGAGTAAGATCAGCAGACAGCTTGGTCATTTTACAGCCCAAGGACAGAACTGCAAACGTCGTTTACAAAGAGATCTTTACATCCTAGAAATGTGCATTTCTTATACACAACATTTACAATCATAAATTAAACTCTTTACAATCATCAAATTCACTCTCAACACTAAATTAAGACTACGACAATTACTTTGACGGTCTTGTTACGTTATTTTTAAAATGTTTCCTTTTCTTTTTCATAACTTTTTTAACACACTACTTCTCAGCTGCGAATTGTAGGTATTTTGCTAGTGTGCCTATAAAATCCTGGCAGAGTTCATTTTACACATTTAATGCCAGAAAAAGTTCTGAAAAGCTATAGTTAAGAGGTGGGTCTTTAACCTGGATTTAAATGTTTTTGTTGAGAAGACCTCATTAAAGCAGAGAGAGTAGGAGCCGTAGGACTAAAAGAACTGTCAGTGAGGGCTCTAATTAGCACTACTGACTTACAGCTTCCAGGACCATGGACTTTCAGCCCAGACTGTACTAGTTTGCACTTCTGAGTACATTCATATAAATTTGTATCTGGATACTGCAGTTTTCCTTGACAATTTCCAAAGAGGTAAATTGAATTAAAACTTTAAGACTAAAAGAGTATGAGTGAATTTGGGTGTGTAATTGAGTCTGGATAATGGATTGGCACCCTATCCAGGGTGGGCTCTTGTCTTGCATTAAGACTCCTGTCACCAAAACCCTGAATTGGACAAATCATATGCAGAAAATAGATGAATAAGTTGACTTTGCAGTGAAACTCTAGGATGTGAGCAGACTGATATCAAAAGATCTTACAGGTGTATGCATGATAAACAGAGCTAGTGGATATTCTAGGGTGTCTCAGTTGGCAATGTTTTAAATTCAGTTCAGATTATTTTTTTATAGTGCTTTTCACTGAGTGCAGATGTGGAGCACTGTGACAAGTTCTAAGGTAAAATGTAAATAAAATAAAATGCAAATACAAACATTCTGCATCTGACAGAAGGCGGTCCAGATGAGTCGGCTGAAGTGAAATGTGTATTTGCTCTAATTCAGGACTCTAACAGCTTTAAACTTGCAGTCTTTTTATATTTTTAAAAGAAAAATGATTGAAGAAAGACTGAACTGTAATTTAGTAGAGAACTAATAAAAATGTGAATTTGGCGATGCTACACATTTTCAACAACTGGATTTTGGCTGCAGCCAAAATGTGTGATTAAAAGTTCAGGCAACTGTCTATCCAAACGTTTTAAACATAATGAAGGTATAATATGACAGGACTGCATTTTTAATGGGGAGTTTTTTGTGATCTGTAAGTGACATAACAGCACCCCAAACCCCTAACACAAGTCCCGGGTTCAAATAAACTATTTATTTAAGTCAAATTCCTTACAGACAGGGTTTTTGTGAAATTCCAAACACACATAAAGATGCTCTTATCTTCTCTACTCTAGTCCTCCTATGTGAGTTTTGTCCTCCTATACCTGACTCCAACCTGCCTGGCTGAAGCATTGCAGCTTCCTTTATTTCGGCACTGGGAGAACGTCTGGAGCTACCACATTGCATTCAGGAATCACTTCCGGGTTAGGTGGAATCTTTCAGTTAGAGGAGAGCCCACCACCAGCAGCTCCCCCTAGAGACACCCGAAGACCCAAACAAAGCTGGTACTAACAGTACAACTCCTATGCAGCCCTGTGGACGTCCAACTGGGAGCAACCAGAGGGATACCACCAACCATTGTACTGGAGGAACACATGGCCCTGGGAGGCAGTCTCCTTCTGTTCATCCCTTATAATAGCCATCTAATTGGGAAAGTCACCACTAACCAACCCAGTTGAGATGCCCATCCATCGTTCTGTTTCCATGATATTGGCCCCCCGACCAGGTAAAGAACCACCTAGCCTGGCTGGGATGCTAGCCAATCAGGGTCATCTATGATATTGTTCAGTATTTTTTTTGGCTTGTGGATTGTAGGTAAGATTTTATGTCTGTTTAACAGTGAGGTGAACTGGATACGGTATTGCATGTTGAACCACAATTGTGCCTGTTAAGTTTTCTCTGTATACTTAATGTGAACCTAAGGAATTCGCTTCACATGCCTGTGCTCCAATCCACTGCATCCACTAAACAGTATCATCTCCAGACAGAGAAGCAGCTTCAGCGACAGACTGCTGTCACTGTCCTGCTCAACTGACAGACTGAGGAGATCATTCCTCCCCCACACTATGCGACTCTTCAGTTCCACCCTGGGGGGTAAACGTTAACATTATACAAAGTTATTGTCTGTTATACCTGCATTTTTATCACTCTTTAATTTAACATTGTTTTTTATCAGTATGCTGCTGCTGGAGAATGTGAATTTCCCCATGGGATTAATAAAGTATCTATCTATCTATCTATCTATCTATCTATCTATCTATCTATCTATCTATCTATCTATCTATCTATCTATCTATCTATCTATCTATCTAAAACTGTGTGCATGCAGTTGTAAAGTATCCTGATTATAAAAGTCCTCATAGATAGAGTGATCTACAGGATATAAAATAATAATTTATCTTTGCACTGAAGTTACTTTGGCAGGCAGTGAGCGTATCTACAGTGGCTGTATAAGCATGGGTTTTTTTCGTGTAAAACTGTGCCTTATCAGTTTACACGAGTAAGTTGTTGTTATGGAATAAGGTAATTCAGTATATATCAAAGAGCAGCAACTGAGAAAGAATTATGAAAGTGGATTAAAGATGAAAATGTCTACAGCCAGGTGTGACAGGGTCCAGCTAGCATAACCCTTGTGATAGTTCATCTGTTAGCAGTGACTGTTTAATCTGTAATGCAGCTCTTCAGTATCTATGGTGTCATTATTCCAGAAACAGTTACATCCATCAGATGTCTTGAATGAGCAAATCCTTGAATTCACCTGGCTTTTTGGTTAATTGCACATTTCTTATCTAGGCAACCAAGGCATTGCTTGAAGCAGTGTTGTTTAACTGAAAATATAATCTATACTAATAAAAGGCAAAGCCCTCACTGACTGACTGACTCACTGACTGACTCACTGACTCACTGACTCATCGCTAATTCTCCAACTTGCCGTGTAGGTAGAAGGCTGAAATTTGGCAGGCTCATTCCTTACAGCTTCCTTACAAAAGTTGGGCAGGTTTCATTTCGAAATTCTACGCATAATGGTCATAACTAAAAGATATTTTTCTCCATTTACTGTAATGGAGTTGAGCTCGAAAGCCGTGGGGGGCGGAGTTTCGTGTGACATCATCACGCCTCCCACGTAATTACGCAGTACGTAGAAAACCAGGAAGAGCTCCAAAAAGCGCTTAAGAAAACATGCATTATATAATTAAGAAGGCAGCGAAACAATTAGAAGCGAGCGAGTGACATATAAAACCATATTCAGCGGCTCACGTGAACTGACGCAGTGCGCAGACAAAAACCAACAGTTCCAAAGAGTGCTGAACAAAAACCAAATTACACTGCTATGCTCAAATAGATAAACCACACGCCGTGGCGCAATAGTAGAGGCTTCGCCTCTAGCGCTGACGTCCGAGGTTCGATTCCCGAGAGGGGATGCACTGAGTATGTACGCACGCATTTTTATTCATTTTAACTTCGCATCCCCTTGGTTTGAGACGTATGAAAAAATATGCGGTTAACACAGAAAGACAGATCACCAATTGAAGCTTTATGAATAATGGATACTTTATTCGCGATCAATGATTGTTTTGGTAAAGCCATACTCAGTGTATTCATTAGATGAACGGTAAAAAAGTAAGAGCGAGGGGAGGGTAACTTATTGAGGCACGCAGGCAAAACCACAATAGCACGCGGGCTTGATGTACTGTAGTGTGCGTCAACTCAATCTGAATTGTGCGATCACATTCTAAAAAATATATCTTTTCAAGTTCTATTTAGTCCATATGTGTCAAACTCAAGGCCCACGGGCCACATCCGGCCCGGCATGTAATTATATCCGCCCGAGATCATTTTATATACTGTATTATTGTTATTAATGGCCCGGGGAGATGAAGCGCTGGTAATACAATAAACTACAGATCCCATAATGCAGCACTTCAGCTGCCTTGCCGAACACTTACCGCGTTAATCAAGTCTAGCTTATGATGCTGCAAGTTATTGCGAAGCTAGCCCACACGATGCCGAAGAGAAAAGGTGATTCTGAACATAGAGCCTTTAAAAACCGATGGGAGGCTGAGTATATGTTTACTGACATTGCCGGTAAACCTGTGTGTCTCATTTGTGGAGCTAATGTGGCTGTAATTACAGAATTTAATCTAAGACGGCACTATGAGACAAAACATCAAGATAACCTGAAAGACCTGAATGCAATGCAGAAGATACAGAAAGCAGAAGAGTTAAAGAAGAATCTGACACTTCAGCAGACGTTTTACCCATACAAAATCACAAAGTGATTTCAAGTGAAGCTACTTTTATGGGAGACACAAATGCACCAGTGCAACTTGCCCCACTTTCCCTGTTGCCAAATAATGTTGAAACAAGTCAGGACAACAGTGTTTCCAAATACGCATTTTGCTGATAAACTGAGCGCACTACACACTGAGTTCGCACGGCGCTTTCGTGACTTTGAAGAACAAAAAAAAGAATTTTGAGTTGTTTCAACCCATTTGCCGTCGATGTGGAAACTGCACCTGTGCAGATTCAGATGGAGGTGATTGAGCTGCAGTGTAATGGCACACTGAAGGCAAAGTACGATACTGCAGGGCCCGCACAGTTTATTCACTCCATTCCCGCAGAAATGCTCCAGCTCCGTCTACATGCGGCTCGAACCTTGTGCATGTTTGGTAGCACATATCTGTGTGAGAAGCTCTTCTCAGTCATGAAAACTAACAAAACAGCACACAGGAGTCGCCTCACTGATGAGCACCTGCAGTCCATCCTGAGAATCTCCACAACACAGAACCTCACACCAAACATAAACGAACTTGTGGCCAAAAAAAGATGTCAGGCGTCCAGCTCTGATAAAATGACATAAGAGCAAAGACAACTGAATGATTTGATTTGTTATTGCTGAAAAGAACAAATTTTATTTATATTTCCAGGTTTTGTTATGCACCATGTTCATATTTGAATTTGTATAATTTTGACAGGATATATTTTTATGGAGAGCAAAATCTTTTGGGATATTTAAAATTTAAGTTTATTTTTATATAAAATTACATAAGAGTAAAGAAATTTGAATGTTTGTTCTTTTAACGTTTACTTTGTTTCTAACTTGTATAATTTAGACAGGATATATTTTTATGGGGAGCAAAATATTATAAGTTATTTAAGGTTTGAGTTGATTTATTCCGGAATAATATTCTGTCGACTAAATAAAAATTCCTTCTATTTAAAATTTAAATAGAACTTGAACAGAAACGATAGTTCATAATATCCAGGCAGACTTGCACGTAAGAGCGGGAGTCATCCGTTTTAACAAACAGCGTATTGCACTGATACGAAATAGCCTGCCCATTTAATTATTTAGGAATGGATAAATAAATTAAGATTTTGTACAAATAATGTTTTTCATTTTTCTTC
This sequence comes from Polypterus senegalus, assembly GCF_016835505.1. Taxonomy (NCBI): domain Eukaryota; kingdom Metazoa; phylum Chordata; class Cladistia; order Polypteriformes; family Polypteridae; genus Polypterus; species Polypterus senegalus. Next base: position 209,860,437 of record NC_053156.1, on the reverse strand, counting down.
CTTCATGGATTCTGGCACCCCCAGCAACAGTTGCTCACACCCCAAAGACTGTATATATGTGTATACGGTATATATATATATGTGTGTGTGTGTGTGTGTGTGTGTGTATGTATATGTATGTGTGTATATGTAGATATGTATATATATATGTATATATATGTGTATATATGTATGTATACTGTATATATATATATATATATATATATATATATATATATATATATATACAGTGGTGTGAAAACTATTTGCCCCCTTCCTGATTTCTTATTTTTTTGCATGTTTGTCACACAAAATGTTTCTGATCATCAAACACATTAAACCATTAGTCAAATTAAACACAAGTAAACACAAAATGCAGTTTTTAAATGATGTTTTTTATTATTTAGGGAGAAAAAAATCCAAACCTACATGGCCCTGTGTGAAAAAGTAATTGCCCCTTTGTTAAAAATAACCTAACTGTGGTGTATCACACCTGAGTTCAATTTCCGTAGCCACCCCTAGGCCTGATTACTGCCACACCTGTTTCAATCAAGAAATCACTTAAATAGGAGCTGCCTGACACAGAGAAGTAGACCAAAAGCACCTCAAAAGCTAGACATCATGCCAAGATCCAAAGAAATTCAGGAACAAATGAGAACAGAAGTAATTGAGATCTATCAGTCTGGTAAAGGTTATAAAGCCATTTCTAAAGCTTTGGGACTCCAGCGAACCACAGTGAGAGCCATTATCCACAAATGGCAAAAACATGGAACAGTGGTGAACCTTCCCAGGAGTGGCCGGCCGACCAAAATTACCCCAAGAGCGCAGAGACGACTCATCCGAGTGGTCACAAAAGACCCCAGGACAACGTCTAAAGAACTGCAGGCCTCACTTGCCTCAATTAAGGTCAGTATTCACGACTCCACCATAAGAAAGAGACTGGGCAAAAACGGCCTGCATGGCAGATTTCCAAGATGCAAACCACTGTTAAGCAAAAAGAACATTAGGACTCATCTCAATTTTGCTAAGAAACATCTCAATGATTGCCAAGACTTTTGGGAAAATACCTTGTGGACTGATGAGACAAAAGTTGAACTTTTTGGAAGGCAAATGTCCCGTTTCATCTGGCTAAAAGGAACACAGCATTTCAGAAAAAGAACATCATACCAACAATAAAATATGGTGGTGGTAGTGTGATGGTCTGGGGTTGTTTTAATGCTTCAGGACCTGGAAGGCTTGCTGTGATAGATGGAACCATGAATTCTACTGTCTACCAAAAAATCCTGAAGGAGAATGTCCGGCCATCTGTTCGTCAACTCAAGCTACAACAACAACAACAACATTTATTTATATAGCACATTTTCATACAAACAGTAGCTCAAAGTGCTTTACATATTAAAGAATAGAAAAATGAAAGACATAATTATAAAAAAATAAATCAACATTAACATCGAGTAAGAGTAAGGTTCAATGGCCAGGGGGGACAGAAAAAACAAAAAAACTCCAGACGGCTGGAGAAAAAATAAAATCTGTAGGGATTCCAGACCATGATACCGCCCAGTCCCCTCTGGGCATTCTACCTAACATAAATGAAACAGTCCTCTTTGGATTTAGGGTTCTCACGGAAGGGCTTGATGATGATGATGGTCACGTAGACTTCTTCCTTTTAATCCGTCCATCATTGTTGGAGCTGAAGTGATCTTGGGTGCTGCAACAGGACAATGACCCAAAACACAACAGCAAATCCACCTCTGAATGGCTGAAGAAAAACAAAATGAAGACTTTGGAGTGGCCTAGTCAAAGTCCTGACCTGAATCTAATTGAGATGCTATGGCATGTCCTTAAAAAGTTGGTTCATGCTAGAAAACCCTCAAATAAAGCTGAATTACAACAATTCTGCAAAGATGAGTGGGACAAAATTCCTCCAGAGCGCTGTAAAAGACTCATTGCAAGTTATCGCAAACGCTTGATTGCAGTTATTGCTGCTAAGGGTCGCCCAACCAGTTATTAGGTTCAGGGGGCAATTACTTTTTTACACAGGGCCATGTAGGTTTGGATTTTTTCTCCCTAAATAATAAAAACCATCATTTAAAAACTGCATTTTGTGTTTACTTGTGTTATATTTGACTAATGGTTAAATGTGTTTGATGATCAGAAACATTTTGTGTGACAAACATGCAAAAGAATAAGAAATCAGGAAGGGGGCAAATAGTTTTTCACACCACTGTATATGTATGTATATATGTATGGATATGTATATATATGTTTATATGTGTGTGTGTATATATACTGTTTCCTATATGTTTCCTTTTCTTTTTCATTACTTCTTTAACACAGTACTTCTCCACTGCAAAGCGCGGGTATTTTGCTAGTCTAACAATAAAAGAACACCTCTTTTTCAGATCATGTTCTTTTATTCGCAGATTGTCTTCTTCTGCCTGCTGGTAGTGCCCAGTTGACTTGAATTTTTATTACTGGTTATGATTTTCCATCGGAGTGGGACAGCTACACTTTGCACTGCATTACTATAACTTTTAAACGAGCATATCTAGAGGTTCTTAATAAAAAATAATATTTTCCTTACCTTATAGTGCAGTAGATGTCTTTTCAAAGCTGTGATTTTGTTAAAAATAAACTGCAGTAATTCCTCTTGTTAAAAATACAACCCCAATTACTTTTTACTTACTAATTCTGAAAAGTCTACATTTGAAGGTCACCAGTGTTGATACATTCACTTAAATCAGTACTTTGTATCACGTGAATGTTTTACTAAAGTATGTATTTGCATAAAAAGCTAAAAAAAAAAGATCTATTACCTTTAATTTTAAAATTTTAGACAGCCCTTCCTTTTAGTCTGCATATGTTTATACTGAAAAGAGTTATCTTTTCTGCAAGTCCTGATAACCCAGACCTTTAGTTCTGGAAAACATCCTTTATCTTTTCAGTTCAGTAATTCTGTGCCGCAAAGCCTTTGATTGTGTTCTGTGCATTGTTGTTGTGCTAAAATAACTTAAATTCATGATTTATTTGTCCTTTTGCCCAATGGCAGGTATAAAATTCTCTGTGTCCCTGGAATTATACTGTATGAGGACCTCCTCTTATATTACATAACAATATTATTTTTGGAGTGTTTGCATAAAATGTGAAAAGTACTTACAGTGATAGCCGTGTCTGTGTGTCTCTGTCTGTCTGACTGGATGAAACAACTTAACACCAAGTAGACCGATTTTGTTGAAATGTGACACACTTATTCCTCAATACAATACAATACAATACAGTTTATTTTTGTATAGCCCAAAATCACACAGGAAGTGCCGCAATGGGCTTTAACAGGCCCTGCCTTTTGACAGCCCCCCAGCCTTGACTCTCTGAGAAGACAAGGAAAACTCCCAATAAAACCTTGTAGGGAAAATGGAAGAAACCTCGGGAAAGGCAGTTCAAAGAGAGACCCCTTTCCAGGTAGGTTGGGCGTGCAGTGGGTGTCAAAAGTAGGGGGTCAATACAATACAATATACACAACAGAACAATTCCTTAAGACAGCATAATAATAAAAATTTTAGAAGTACGGTTTAACAGTAGATGATATGACATAATTAGGTTTGGATATTTTTAGAGTCCTGGAGACCTCATCCATCTAGCTGCATCTCCATTTGGCCATGCCACGGCTGAAACATTGCTCCGATGAAAGGACCCCTCTTTCCCATGATTCCTGTGATCCTCCATCAGGGATGACTTTACCATAGGCAGGCAATCAACTTGGCAGGTGGGCCGTGGCACCAATGGCCACATTTGGGTACCGAGAAAAGAAACAGAATAGGTGAGGGTTAGTATTCAAATATAATTATCATGTTACTTATGTTATAGTGCTAATGACTAACAACAGAGATGCAGTATGTACAGTTAATCAGCAGCTCTAGTCAGGATATGCTAAACTGAAGTAGTGAGTCTTCAGCCGGGATTTAAAGGCTGAGACCGAGGGGGCATCTCTTATGGAAGCAGGAAGACCATTCCACAGTTTAGGGGCCCTGTAACTAAAAGCTCGACCTCCCACTGTTATTTTATTAATCCTTGGAATCCTAAGCAGACCGGCATCTTGAGATCTTAATGTGCGCTCAGGTTTGTAAGTCATGATAAGTTCAGACAAGTAAGCGGACCTTGGCCATTTAATGCTTTATATGTTAAAAGGAGGATTTTGAAATCTGCCCTAAACTTAACTGGGAGCTCAGTGTAAAGTTTTAAGAACTGGGGTTATGTGTTCATATTTTCTTGTTCTTGTAATAATTCTTGCAGCGCATTTTGGATTAACTGGAGGCTGTATAGAGAACAGTTTGAACAGCCAGTGAACACCGCATTGCAGTAGTCAATCCTACTAGAGATAAATGCATGAATTAATTTCTCACAATCCTGTTTATTTAGAAAGCGCCTTAATTTCCTAATATTTTTAAGATGGAAAAACATGTTTTGGACGACTTTGTAATATGCTTTAAATGACATGCTAGAGTCAAAGATAACTCCTAGATTGCGGGCTGATTCAGTAAAATTAATTGGGATTCCAACTGAGTTAAATGACGACAAAATATTGCTGTGATCAGCGTCATTCCCTCCAACAATTAACATCTCTGTTTTATCTGTATTTAAAGACAAGTAGTTCTCATTCATCCATTCCTTTAATTCACTAACACAACTAATTAAAGACAACATCGGAGAAACTTCATTTGATTTAAATGAAAGGTATAACTGGGTGTCATCTGCATACGAGTGAAAATTAACATTATGTTTCCTAATGAGAGATCCCAGTGGAAGCATGTAAAGTGAAAACAGTAAAGGTCCCAGTACTGAGCCCTGCGGACACCATATTGAACTTCTGTGTATAATGATGGAGTACTGTCAGCACATTTCTGTACATACTGGAATCGATTTGATAAATAAGAACTGAACCAAGCGAGCACGGGCCTGTAAGCCCAACATCGTTTTCTAGCCTGTGCAGTAAAATAGAATGGTCAATGGTGTCAAATGCTGCACTTAAGTCCAACAACATAATTACAGTGGAATTTCCTTCATCAGAGGATATCAGAATGTCATTTACAACCCGTGTTAGTGCCGTTTCTGTACTATGACCAGTGCGAAAGCCAGACTGGAATTTCTCAAATAAATTGTAATGCGTAAGGTGTGACTGAAGCTGACTGGCGACTACTTTCTCTAGTATTTTAGAGAGAAATGGTAAATTTGAAATAGGCCTATAGTTATTTAGTATGTGTGGGTCTAGGTCTGACTTTTTAAGTAAAGGTTTAATGACTGACACTTTTAGTGCATCAGGTACGGTGCCATGCAGTAATGAACTATTGATAATGGTTAGAATAGGCGCTGCAAGAACATCCATTGCACTTTTTACTAGTTTTGTTGGCACTGGATCTAGGGAACAAGTAGTGGGCTTCATTTTAGTAATTAAAGTTAAGACTTCCTGCTCAGTTACAGGATTAAAATTATTAAAGTGCTGAATGCAATGTGCACAGGGTCTGCTAAGCTAGTATTTGGTTTGTACTGTGATGCTGAGATCTGGGATCTTATATTTTTAATTTTCTCATTGAAGAAGTTCATAAAGTCTGTACTGCTAATATCTGTTGGTATTTTGCACTGTATATCTGAATTCCCATTTGTTAATTTAGCCACTGCTCTAAAAAGTACCCTAGGATTTTTATTATTGCTATCTATTAATGTAGAATAGTATTCTGAGCGAGCTTTAAAGAGGGCCTTTTTATATTTATTTACACTCTCTGTCCATGCAATTTGAAAGACATGTAGCTTTGTTGTTCTCCATCTGCGCTCCAGTTTTCGACACTCTAATTTAAGAGCTCGAGTATTTTCATTAAACCAGGGAGAGTTTCTATGTGCTTTGATCACTTTTGTTTTTAGAGGAGCCACTGTGTCCAAAGCATCTCTCAAGGTCACATTATAATGTGATGTTAACTGATCTAAATGGTTTTCCACAATTACACTCGACTTACTCAAGGTATCTATAAATTCTCAAGATTTCTCAGGACAGTTAAATTTTCATTTTGTATTTTTTTCTTTTACTTATTCGACAAGCGATTCTGACTGAAGAACAGTGAAACATCCGGAGTAGACGAGAACAAATGTCTGGGGAGAACTGATTAAAAACTTATTGAATAATGGCAAAATCTGCTGCTGAAAAGGCCATACCCACAGAATTTCTTTCTAAAAACCCACCTTCAATTTTTTTCAGTCCATGAACTTTAAACTTTCGATGTGGCAGCGCTCTATTTCTACACATGTATCAGACAACTATATACAACAACTATGGAAAGACAGGTAGAGAAACTGAACAAAAGACTTGACACTGAACAAATAGAAATGTAAAACTGTTATTCTCAATCAATGAATTTATATATCTTTCCGAAGCATTGTGGTCTATATATGAAGAGGGACCCCAAAATTCCCAGTATTGTTAAAAAAAATTAAAAAATGTAAAAAATAAATAAAAAAATGTCATAATAATTGTTTTAGAAATTCCATTTTAGTCAACTTTAAAATATTCTTGTTGAGATACAATACATTTGTCCTAGTGCTTCTCCCATTCCTGTTAACATCTCCAGCACTCATCTTTTGTTGCCAAGTCCTGAGCCTCTAGTGATTTTTTTCTTCTTCTTCTACAGTAGCTACTCTTCTTTCCATCAGTTTCAATTTCAATTCTGGAAGCAAAAAGAGATCGCAGGGATTGAGTTCTAATGAATACAAGGGGTGCAAAGCAACAACCACATTGTTATTGATCAAAAACTCTTTGACTAATAACGCGGTGTGTGCATACATGCTGTCTTGGTGCAAATTGGAGTTTTGTGTGTGCCACTGCACTGGACTTTTTTTTTTCCTGATGTTTTCCCATAGATACCTCAGTAGTTCGATGTAATGTCTCCGATTAATATTCTGTTCACATTGAACAAAGTCTTTTTGAACAAACCTGTCAATGTCAAGAAACATAATCATCATTGTCTCTTAATAATCTGCGCTGTTGGCTTGGAGAAAAAAAATGGCCAAAGTCATCTGCCCAGTTGTAGAATAAATGTCAGAAATACACACACAATCAAATTAGTATGATATCACTTGATGAACTGGTTAACCAGACTTGTACAATATACAATACAAACCCCGTTCCTGTGCTATATTGACCAATTCTGTGTATTTTTAGCCTACCATATATAATAAATTATACTGTGTGTTTGTGTCTATATATACTCATATACTGTACATATTTTTATGTGTTAAATGTTTAGCATGTTTGGCATTTCCAAAATATGTGTTTAGAAATGAAATGAGATGCTGGGCTCTGCGCAGATTCACCTGTGGTTCTCCTGGAATCCCACCAATGTTGTAAGGCATATTTACTGTTTAAGGTGTTCTGAGACCTGAAAATGATATCTCCTGTGGTGCTTCTTTAACGATTCACTTAACAGCAGTTCTTTTCACTTCCTTTAAACTCAGTGTAATGGCACACTGCTTATTCCATCCACCCACCCATCCATCCATTATCTTAACCTACTTATCCATGGCTGCGTCACAGGGTATGTTCTAACAAGGCAAGAGCAATTCCTGGACACAACACCAGTCACACTATTTAGTTTGAATGTGTATTTTATTTTTAATCTCTTCATAGATGTAGCTACTGTAATTTTTTTAATCTCACATAGTCTGCAGCAGTATAGTCATAACTGAGAGCAACAGACACCATGTACAACCAGCAGCAGTGCATCATCCACTCTTACCACTAGCCCAGTGATGTATTTGAATGCCCAAGTGTAATCTGGTTTTACAGAAATGTTTCCAATTTGCAACAGGTTATGTTCATTTTAACACATAAAACAAATGACACATACAGTGGTGTGAAAAACTATTTGCCCCCTTCCTGATTTCTTATTCTTTTGCATGTTTGTCACACAAAATGTTTCTGATCATCAAACACATTGAACCATTAGTCAAATATAACACAAGTAAACACAAAATGCAGTTTTTAAATGATGGTTTTTATTATTTAGGGAGAAAAAAAATCCAAACCTACATGGCCCTGTGTGAAAAAGTAATTGCCCCCTTGTTAAAAATAACCTAACTGTGGTGTATCACACCTGAGTTCAATTTCCGTAGCCACCCCCAGGCCTGATTACTGCCACACCTGTTTCAATCAAGAAATCACTTAAATAGGAGCTGCCTGACACAGAGAAGTAGACCAAAAGCACCTCAAAAGCTAGACATTCTGCCAAGATCCAAAGAAATTCAGGAACAAATGAGAACAGAAGTAATTGAGATCTATCAGCCTGGTAAAGGTTATAAAGCCATTTCTAAAGCTTTGGGACTCCAGCGAACCACAGTGAGAGCCATTATCCACAAATGGCAAAAATATGGAACAGTGGTGAACCTTCCCAGGAGTGGCCGGCCGACCAAAATTACCCCAAGAGCACAGAGAGGTCACAAAAGACCCCAGGACAACGTCTAAAGAACTGCAGGCCTCTCTCGCCTCAATTAAGGTCAGTGTTCACGACTCCACCATAAGAAAGAGACTGGGCAAAAACGGCCTGAATGGCAGATTTCCAAGACGCAAACCACTGTTAAGCAAAAAGAACATTAGGGCTCGTCTCAATTTTGCTAAGAAACATCTCAATGATTGCCAAGACTTTTGGGAAAATACCTTGTGGACTAATGTGACAAAAGTTGAACTTTTTGGAAGGCAAATGTCCCGTACATCTGGCGTAAAAGGAACACAGCATTTCAGAAAAAGAACATCATACCAACAGTAAAATATGGTGGTGGTAGTGTGATGGTCTGGGGTTGTTTTGCTGCTTCAGGACCTGGAAGGCTTGCTGTGATAGATGGAACTATGAATTCTACTGTCTACCAAAAAATCCTGAAGGAGAATGTCCGGCCATCTGTTCGTCAACTCAAGCTGAAGCGATCTTGGGTGCTGCAACAGGACAATGACCCAAAACACACCAGCAAATCCACCTCTGAATGGCTGAAGAAAAACAAAATGAAGACTTTGGAGTGGCCTAGTCAAAGTCCTGACCTGAATCCAATTGAGATGCTATGGCATGACCTTAAAAAGGCGGTTCATGCTAGAAAACCCTCAAATAAAGCTGAATTACAACAATTCTGCAAAGATGAGTGGGCCAAAATTCCTCCAGAGCGCTGTAAAAGACTCATTGCAAGTTATCGCAAACGCTTGATTGCAGTTATTGCTGCTAAGGGTGGCCCAACTAGTTATTAGGTTCAGGGGGCAATTACTTTTTCACACAGGGCCATGTAGGTTTGGATTTTTTCTCCCTAAATAATAAAAACCATCATTTAAAAACTGCATTTTGTGTTTACTTGTGTTATATTTGACTAATGGTTAAATGTGTTTGATGATCAGAAACATTTTGTGTGACAAACATGCAAAAGAATAAGAAATCAGGAAGGGGGCAAATAGTTTTTCACACCACTGTATTTGTATATTTAACAGAGGACTTTTTAGATGGAAGGTTTATCTATCATGTCTCCTGCCTTATTGTCTGTTACACCAGGTTAACAAGCACACTGCTACTCTTCGTAATTTAAATCACTGCTCCAACTCTGAGTTTCACCTTCATTAAGTGCTGCATTGGTTTACAAATTTCAAACTGCGTGAACCATCTAATTGTTCCCATTCACTTTTGAGCACACTGCACTCATGGTTGTTTCCGTATGTGTTAAAAGTCAGGTTCTGAGAGACCTCACTGTAAGTCATGGGGCAGGGTCAGATGTAGGACGATCGCGTATTATTACCATATAAAAAATGTACAACGTTACATGTGTATTTATTCATTCAACTTGTGGGGAGGGGGGTCTCATTCTAAGCTAACAGTTTGCTGTGTGACATCTTGCATGAACCTTAGTCACCACAGCTAATGTCCCCTTCACTTTGAAATCAAAGTTGGTAACTGACATGATGTTCATGTACATAAAAGTAAAAAACAAAAAAAGCAACTTAATTAGTAATGTCTGAAAGATGGCTGAAAATGTACTCAGGATTTTTATTACACTAAAATTAATCTCACGGCTGCAGTATCTAACGATTATAATGACTGAATATTTCTCTGACACTGTAATTAATCAGCAAAAAGACCAAATGATCCACTACCTATCACGTTCAGATACAGCCAACAACTTTAGCTTGTGACTTCAACAAAGATTTTAAAACTCCTTTGGGTATTTTTTTTTTTCAAATATGCTTAAGAAATTTCAACTACAATTAACCATAGACCCTCCATATACAAAAGCTAATTACAGCACTGGATTCTTTTCATCATTTTAGTTTAAATCTGCTGTCTATGAAAACAGTTTCACCCACATGATATTAAAAAATGGTATTTAAAACGCTTATTTAATGTGTGCTAATAGTACATATAATTACATTCTTTCACTTTCACTGTTACTTTGTAATTTGATTAACTGTTTCAGAAATATGTAATACAATTGTTCTAACAAATTTTAATTTGTGATTACAAAATTTCCAACTTTCAAACCAGGTAAGCAAGTCTCTAAATGCTCCTAAATGTTCTTGCATTTTCTTACTTGCTTTGTTTTCTAATTTTCCTATGGCCATTTTTCTTACCAGCCCTTCTCCTCTTTGAATGCATCTGAGCACTTTCTTTCTTCTGTCTTCATAACCTTTTAAAAAATATTCAACTTGCCCTTTGATCTGACTTCCACAGTATTGTTCTAATGAACACTGATGCGTATTTATTGATTAACTCATAGTTTATATTGTTATTGATTAGCATTCCCGTAACATTTAGTCTTGACTTAATGGGGCTGGACTTTTGGGAAAGCTTAATTTTGAGTTTATAAAAAGGAGTTTGTGTTATATTCTCTCTTCTTCTTCCTTTGGCTGCTCCCCTGAGGGGTCATCACAGTGGAACATCTTTTTCCATAACTTCCTGTCTTCTGCATCTCTGACTTGTAAAATTCAGTAAACAAACTATACTAAACACCTGTCTCTGTGTGTTCTTGTCTTATTAAAGAGTAACAGAAGTTAAGATGATAAAATGCAACAAAAGTGGCTACAATGTAGACTTCTTATCTAAAAGAACATTAACTTCTAAAGTTGTTTTGTTACCCACAGTAAGCAATTTATTTTTTGGGATCAAAAGGAGACCGGTAATTTACAAGAGGATGGAATTAAGCTCCTGAAAGGAACAAACCTAAGATGGACATGCTGCTTGATTAATTCCTCTCATCTCTTGTTGAATCAGAATGAATCCATTGTCATTCAGGCCTTAGTCATATCTTCTTGCCTTCCTTTGTCTGAAACAATAGGGAATAAGCAACCAAGCTGTTATAACCACTAAACATTCTGCCTATTATATTGCCTTTTTACTGCTGTCACTATAATGTCTCAAGATATTATTGATTCCATTCAATCCTTTTCTTTAATAAATAAATGACCAAGTATAATATTTTGTCTAATTTGTTTAACTGGTTTCTCTTTATCTACTTTTAGGACTTGAGTGAAAATCTGATGATGTTTTAGGTCATATTTATGTAGAAATGTAGAAAATTCTAAAGAGTTCACAAACCTTCAAGCACAACTGTATATGTTTGTTTATTTAAAGAGCTTCCATAATAAGCCAAATTGTCCCCTTGGCATAGATAAAGATCTTTCTATCTCTATCTAAGAAGGTTAAGAAAATGAAAAAAAAAAAAGGTTTGGGTGGATAAATGGGAGATTGGAAGGATGAATAGAGAGTGTTAAATATATTAATACACAACTACTGTACAAAGTTTAATCATAACCTCTACATGTTGGTATCACAAACACCACTGTACCCTTAATAACCCATCATCCAGTCTTTTTTTTATCATTTTTGGTATTTTTACTAATATGACTATAGCTAATTGTGTTATATTTAATAAGAACACTGCCATAATGAAATGCAAATATAAGATAATGACATGCAAGGGTTTAGCATTCTGTTCAGTCTTTTAGTTTTGCATGTTGATTTATATTGACTATACTTTGCATCTATTAATTTTTACTAAAGAAATATTAGCTACAGATTATGATGATTTATTATTATTGAACTTTGTGGTGTAGCAGGTTCCCAGCTCAGATCAAAAAGACCAGTTTTTTAATAGATAAACGCCGCACTCACAGCTTAAAAAGGGGGCGTGGTAGTGTGGCCGGAGCAGTTCCCATGTGTTTCGTGATGTAGGCTGTCCTCGCTTAAGTACACAGGTGAGGAGTCGTCTGCATCCATAATTGATGCTGGGAGCTACTAATCGCCACACCTGATCCTCGTCCCTATAATATATAGTAGAAGCGCGAGGTGGATGGAGGGGGAAAAAAAAAAAAAGGAAAGAATGGGAATAGAGGTTAATGGAGAAGAAGGCGGCAGGAAGCAGAAAGCCGGTGCATGAACGAGTGAGAGTGAGAGTGACAGTGAGAGTGATAGCGAGAGTAGGCTCGTTGAAGCATTGAATGCAGTTGATAGGAGAGCCCTGAAGGAGTGTTTGGCCAACTGTCGTGCCTGGTTGTTTGTCTTGGGTTGGCTGATTGAAGAGGTCGCTCCAGCTCAGCAGTTTGGAAGAGCTGGAGCGACCGGCAGAGGAGTCGACTGGCCATTGAAGGAAGCGGCAGTCAAGAAAGCTTTGGGCGTGTTGAGCCCCAGCGTGAGTGCTCTAGCCGCTGGGGAGGAAACCCAATTCTCGGTCCAGGTGGAGCCTGACGTAGCCAAGGATCGGAACGCTAATGGACCAGAATTGAAAGGAGCTACATTTGCTGGTAGAGCGACTCCCCTGTTGCGGGACCCATATGGGAGAGGCAGGGAGCTGCCGGTAAAGAAGTAAGCACCGGATTTTTATGAAAAGACTGCCTCCAGCCATTGTTTTTAACCTCATTTTGAATGGATGTATTTATTGGATTTTATCCTCCACCATTTCACCTGTTTTAATGGATTATTTATTTAAGAACTATTTGAGACACTGCACTATTTATTTGGACACTGCTTTTGGTTTGTTCTTAATAAAATCACTTTGGAATTTTTGCACCATCCCCTTGCTTCATTGTTGATGTCTTCACTGTCTAGCTCATCGGTGACATTACCGATGGTGTCGGGTTTAAGAGCTCCCCTGAAGTCTAGATGGGAGGATGGAGTAGAACTCGTTGCTTGCCTTACCCTTACTCAGTACACCATGTTGTCAACCTGTTGACTTTTTTAATGATATTCAACAGAAGCCAAAACCCTTCATCAATAACATAGGCAGTAAATCTACTTAATTAGTATGGTAGTGGAGTTTCTTGCCTCATTTAATCATTCTCCCAACCAATTATTTACCATTTGGATTACACTGCGGCAAAATAAAGAAGAATACTCAAAAAAAAAAAATAATATAATGAGAGCATGATAGAATTATTTTGCATAGCACCATCTCTTACAAGCTGATATTCTGTGCCATACTATTAAAAATGTCAGTGCCAGTAAGAATTTTCACATGTCTATTCCAAATTTTTGGAATCTATCAAAATGAAGTATGAAAATCATTCCTTGGCAATTTAATTAGTATATTCTTATTATATTATATTTAAACAATATGTTCTTTTGAGTCGGAGCAAACATCCTGTAGACAGGATGGATTGTCACCTTTTTAAATCCCTTTGTGAAGCTTTTAAAGGTGGAGACCATCATATTCTACTTCAGAGAGCACATTTGGCTAATGATTACAAGTAATCAAGTTATTGGCTAATAGTGAGAATATTAAAACTTACATCTGTGGGAGTGTTAAGAAACAGACGTTCTAAGTTCCTTAGTGTGTCTGCGAAAATGTAAAGATGCTAGAGTTGCCCATGTGATCCTTAATGTTCTACGATACATTACCAGGAATGGGGTTATGGTTTCCGACACTAACTAATTTTGAGACGTAGTACTCAGAATTAGTCAAATGTTATAGATTTATCCTATCCTGCCAACATGTCTAAAAAAATCCCCGGTGTCACTCGTTAAAGCCAGGTTGAAATTTAAACTGTCAAAGACCATCCCATTCTATTCATCATGGTCTATTTTTCTAAATAAACCACCGTGCGATTTTATACAAGAGCTTTATTCCAAGTGTAGATTAAATATGTTACAAACAATTGTATGTATTTAATGGCTATAAGTAAGTTCATATAGTGTATGTTATGCACAGCCTCTGTATTCAATCTGAATAAACTTTGTGAGTGCACAGCCATCTGGCAAATGTATTTTAAAAAGGCATCCATCTCACAAAGTCACAATTAATATGCGGTTCTGAATGACATCAATAATCGTTCATGCAAACTAAACAGATGAAAGACCTGGTTAGTTTATTGGAAAAAATTTCATAACTAAGTGTGAAGCAATCAATTTTAATTTGAGGTAATGTTGGAAAAGAATGGCTCGTTCCCTACCAGTGGCATCTCAAGAAAATTTTCAGCAGGTGCCAAATGGGAGCAAAATAAAAAATTTGAGTGGGCACTCCAAAGTCAGTAGTATAGCTGAACTAAATACATACATTGCAGAATATATGGTTATTTGAATGGTTACTTGAATTCAAATGAGCATCAAATTAAGTTTTTGTACTCAACTGTAGGTATAATTATGAATGATACATAAAATTATTCAGATTTATTCAGCACACGTTAAGGAAAAAGGCACCATATTTAATTGATGCTTTGATTATATTAAACCAAAGAACACCATGAAGTATTCTTTTCTTTAGCACAATATTTCATTAGTTCTTGCCTCCAGTTTGTGTATTAGACATTTATCATAAACAAGTTACTCAAGATCATTTGCTTGCAGTTCAATATAGCTCTATTCCCTTGTTATTGTGCTTTTTGGCAAATCTATCCACAAAACCCCAAATTTATCGGACAAAGTTGAAATCATTTCTGTCTGGTTCTCTGTACTTTCATACTCCAACTCTGCACTGCCATCTGACTTTTCCACTGCCTCAGTTGTCTCATCCATCCTCTTTCAGTCTTAACCTGTCTTTGCAGAATTATTAGGTTTTTTTTTAAAAAAAAAGAAAAAAAAAAATGGCATATCATCTGACTTCATTTTCCATTATGTTATTTGTTTTAACGTGTATTTGCATAAATTGATGGTGATATTCATTATCTAGGAACACCGCAGTTCACTGCAAATGCACTTTGTTTTTAACTTTGTTGTCAATTTGACTAAATTTTAGATTTTTGAATGTTAATGAATTTTTATTAGTGCTAACTGTAGAAGTCAAGTCAATTTCAAAAATGACGCCTGGCATTCACACCAAAGAGTTCAATTTTTGTCTTATCAGACCAGAGAATTTTGTTTCTCATGGTCTGAGAGTCCTTCAGGTGCCTTTTGGCAAACTCCAGGTGGGCTGCCATGTGCCTTTTTCCAAGTAGTGGCTTGCGTCTGGCCACTCACCATACAGGCCTGATTGGTGGATTGCTCCAGAGATGGTTGTCCTTCTAGAAGCTTCTCCTCTCTCCACAGAGGACCTCTGGAGCTCTGACAGAGTGACCATTGGGTTCTTGGTCACCTCCCTGACTAAGGCCCTTCTCCCCTGATCACTCAGTTTAGATGGCTGGCCAGCTCTAGGAAGAGTCCTGGTGGTTTCGAACTTCTTCCACTTCCGGATGATGGAGGCCACTGTGCTCATTGGGACCTTCAAAGCAGCAGAAATTTTTCTGTAACCTTCCCCAGATTTGTGTCTCGAGACAATCCTGTCTTGGAGGTCTACAGAGAATTCCTTTGACTTCATGCTTGGTTTGTGCTCTGACATGAACTGTCAACTGTGGGACCTTATATGGACAGGTGTGTGCCTTTCCAAATCATGTCCAATCAACTGAATTTACCACAGGTGGACTCCAATTAAGCTGCAGAAACATCTCAAGGATGATCAGGGGAAACAGGACGCACCTGAGCTCAATTTTGAGCTTCCTGGCAAAGGCTGTGAATACTTATGTACATGTGCTTTCTCAATTTTTTTTATTTTTAATACATTTGCAAAAATCTCAAGTAAACTTTTTTCACCTTGTCATTATGGGGTGTTGTGTGTAGAATTCTGAGGAAAAAAATGAATTTAATCCATTTTGGAATAAGGCTGTAACATAATAAAATGTGAAAAAAGTGATGCTCTGTGAATACTTTCTGGATCCACTGTATATGTACGTATGTATATATATATATAAATATTGTGAGATGTTAGCCTGGACACAACCAAACGGACACCAACAGTTCTTAAAAACACACGCTTTGTTTAAACTAGTGTCCCCAAACACAAGTCCCACACACACACAGTGCTCCAGCACCACAACACCCTTACTTGGGCCTTTAACTGTCCGAGGGCCATGTTTCTTTCTCTCGTCACTGGAGCTTCGTCCACCTCCAGCTCCCAACTCTAGCTCCCAGACTGTAAGAAAGAGGCCCCTTTTATATTCACCTGGATGTGCTCCAGGTGCTTGGTGATGACCTTTCGGCGGCATTTTCTGGTGTGGCGGAAGTGCCGAACTAGCACCCGGAAGCACTCCAGGCGTCCCTGGAAGGTCCCTCCTCCACCTTCCCAGGTGTGGCGAAAGTGTCAATTACCCGGGCTTCACAACACTCGGGATGCCCATCTGGCGGTGGGCACGGGCCCCAGTGGGTTTGAGCTCCCTTGTTTCATCCCTGTGGTCCCCTCATCATCTATGTCGGTTGCTGCCTCATGGCCTGGGGAACATATAGACCACCCCCTGGTCCTTCCTTCCTTTTTGCTGAAGGCAATGAGAAAAACATTTCCAATAATGTAAATGCAAATAAAAGTCCCACCAGGCAGGATCCTTTTTATGTGAACAGCTGACCTTAGTTTATATATTATACTTTCGTTTACTTCCAGAGCAACAAAAAACTGAAAGACAGTGGAAAGAATGAATCTTTATCCAAAAACAATCACCCTAAAACTTTAAAGATTTCAGACAAGTGCTGCTTATTTATTGCAAAAGATATTAAGAAAGCAGACAGATGAAATGGGATTTATTAGACTTGCCACAATTTAAATTTAGTGTGTCATGAACCATTGCTAGGCTACAATTTGCGAACATCAATTTAAAGACTTTATCTTGGATTTTAGCTATGTCAGTGAGTGATTGACTTTTTAACAGGATGGAGCCTCCACAAGGGCACCTCCTTTAACACCCTTTATACATTTTATTTACTGGTTGATATTGTAACAAATACAAGAACAGACATTTGAAATTTGTAAATTTCTCTGATTTTGAGTCTATTTAATTGGGTTGAAATGGATCATTGGTCTAGTGATGATTCATTTTGAAAACCTGTTAAAAGTTCTTTTTACAACTATGGTACAAAACCTAAAACAATCAATCATTTTAGAAAATCAAATTCATTCACAAGAATACTTCCTAATCGTTAAAAAAAATTTGAAATTGTCAAAAAGTTTTATATATGTCACTACAAGTCTATAACCTCTCTCTCAACTAGAACAATGAATAATTAACCTGCTTTATAAAGTTTATTTTAAAGAGTAAGGGTTTTTTTTTAAGCTGATGTTCTTTTTTCCAATAATTGTCCATATTAATTTGCCATGAAAAGAGACTAATATTTTAAAGCCTTAACACCCATCTGGAGCCTATGCAGGGTATTTTTGTGCTAGGTGGAGGGTTATAATCCATCAATGTATCGATGGACACAGTAGAAAAATAATTTATCTTAAAGCCAACAATAACAGCAACGCTTCTACAGTTCTGAGAAAGGTTACTGAGGCTGTGAATACATTTGGTTTGCCATCTCATGTCAGAAGTAACAAGAAGGTTCAGAAAATATCGCAGTTGCTAGATTTATGCTAGAGCATCCTCTTCGTGGTCCAGGTAGTTAAACATTCTTTAATTACTGTAAAATAAGTTTTAATTCTGTTAAAAAGTGGCCTTGTAATGTTAACTAGAATGAATTCACTACAGCTTATTTTAAATCTTTTATAAGACAGAGGCAGCTCATATTGCAGGCCGAAGCGTTCACATTCAGAGGATAGCGTGTTTATGGACAGACGTGGTATAAAGTTACCAGTAAATACTATTCTGCATTCCAGTACTTCCAAGAAATTCAAGCTCAGGAACTGACAATGAGCTTCCAAGACTCAATCAGCACCTTGAGTTGTTTGCTAGGGGTTGGGATAGGCATCCCCTTACCTCAGAGCAAATGAGATCACCACAGCAACTTTGGATTCAAGGCCTTTTGTCTAATTACAATAACCAGGCAACCACAACTGAAATATTAGGATCAAACCTGGTACATTCTTTGCACAACTGCATGTAAAACTGAAAGCTTTTTTAACTGTAGAAAACTTAAAAAGAGACCAATGTTTTGTATAGACAGAGACAATTTCCCTATGTGGTTACTTTTCCTTTTACTTTTTTAGATGGATTTCACAGAATATGGAATTGACTGGGATGGACAAGTTCCTCATCATGAAAAGCATGCAACAGTGGAAATCCCAGAATCTTCACTTTCTATTCAAATAACAGCTATTGCTACCCTCTCACAGACCATAGACCCACTGAGTGGGAGCACCTGTGTTGGTGTTGATATTTTTCTTGAAGTTGTCAGTGTTGTAAAAAATATCTATTAAAGGCATAAACATTCAAGAAGCAAAATTTATTAACTTATAAAATGTAAAAATATGCAAATTCACTTACTGATACAAAAGACACATTCTTGTTTTTAAAATGATGAAGTTACTTCTGTAAACAGAACTGTGATAAAGTAATAAAAATGCAAGTTTGAATCAGCAGGCATTCAGTTAATGTAGAAAAAAAATATTGGAAATATAAAAAGTTAAACACTTTTTTTTACTTAAAAAAACTGAACTCTAGAGCAAAACACTATAACATGCCTTCCCTGTGTTGAAACATGGTTTCTATACCTAAACATTTATAAACAGAAACTAGGCCATACGAAACCCAGGAGAATTTATCCCAAAATCCATGTCCTCTTTGAAAGAGTTGTAGAAACTCTTAAAGTACAAGGGCAAGTGTTTGTTTGTGGGAACTTGGAGCCATCATGAAGAAATTCTAGAGAGGGATGTGGGCTAAATCCTACTGCTAGTACACAATCACTTCTTGTTGCAAATATAACAATTTCTTCAAATGTACCCCCACAAATTCCCACTGGTGAGGACAAAAATTAATATTTTTAAATGCTATAAAAATATTTTTGACTTTTGTGTGAATAGTCAAAAGAAGAGACAGAATGAGAAATTTTAAATAATACCACCTACTATATGTCAAAGAAAATAGGTGTAATCCAGTGACTAAGGGCAGAAGATATGAGGCATATTAAATAATACCACCTCCATATGTCAAGGAGAATAAGGTATAATAGTCCTTGGGTGGATTTGACTTTATAGTTTCACCATACAAAGCGTATGGATTTTAGGCTTAGTGTATAATGTTAATTAGAATGATTCAGCCTGTCTCAATAATCTGTCTCAATAATATGAAAATGAAAAATTAAGGTCTGAGAAATACTGATCTACTCTGGTCCACAAAATATATGTTCATTGATGTGACAGAATAAGAATACTAACAAGCCATAGATTTAAATAATGTGTGTTTCATTAACAGCTAAATAGGAAATTGGTTGGAGTTAAAATGGTGGCCCTCTAGTACTAATTGTAACCTCTGAATAACTTGGTTATCTGCATATCTGTCTGTTTTGTACCTCTTTATTGTTTGGAGGCCAGTTAAGAAAAAAACAGGCAATGTCAGGCATAAGTCAGTTAGAATTAAGGAATATGCATTATGCAAAATTTTCAACAAAAATTCATTACTAAATAAGAAAGTGGCTGGATTGAAAAACTGTACTCACTGCGTATCTTCCAGGATCAGAGTTCGACACTGCTGAAATATAGTGTATAACCGATCTATGAAACCTAGCCTGGCCGACTATGAAACATATGAAAATCATGAAAAAAAAACATATTCTCTGCATCCAGGAGACAATTTCTCCAATAGCTGACGGTTTCACTATCTAGCTGATATTGCTTGCTCCCTCACTCTGATCGATTTTCGTTAAATAATTGTACTATCATATCCGCTGTCAGATTCAGGTTGGTATTTGTAAAAATAGGCTCGAATATGGCTGGGTGAGCCCTTACTACATCAAGAAATCCCCATGAACAAAGTCTGTCTAGAAATCTACAACAAATCAAATATCTTATCTTTATCCACTCAGAACCCGTCTAATGAATTATATGGCTGCAAACAGTCAAAGCTTAAAGCAGCAGCACCTCGTTTAGGAGGTCACATACACACAGATCCAAACTTACTTGTACTAGGAAAAAATCTAGATTTGTGTCAATTCACCTACAAACGAATTATTTGTAATTGGAATACCCAGAGTAAACATGCCATCTGTACACAGTGATTCATAACAGATCCTAGATCCACAAGGCAACAGCATTTCATTTTATTACATTTTTTTATAATATTTAGTAAGTGGGTATATATATATATATATATATATATATATATATATATATATATATATATATATATATATATATATATATATATATATTTAGAGTTTATTGGTCATTGTTTCAAAATATTGTATAACAAATAGCATTTTTCTAAATTGATTATAGTGCCTTTGAAATGGTGCTCTTGTTCTCTGAAGAACATACCATTTGATTATATCTTGCAGAACCTCCTTTTTGCTGTACATAGTAATATTCCTTAAGCACTCAGCTAGTATCAGAAGATTGCTACACTTTTCAACTGCTGTCATGAGTTCCTGTGGACATTCTGATCTTGCCATCTTAACATTTTAACAGGAAATGTAATAATCACTAGAAACACTTTATCATTTTAAAAAAAGCAACCTGTTCATACCTTAAACAACAAGAATTTTATTTCTTGGTCACTTATATCCTTAATATCTACTTGTATATTGTTTGAACCCAAAACCATGGCATGGTATAACACTGGACCAAAGAAGTGTGGGGATGGTCCTGCAGCAAGGGCTAATTGCAATACTTTGAGTAGAGAGAAAACTGCTGTATAAATATAAAAAAATATTATTATTTGTTGCTATTAACTCCCCTGCATATAAATAGATGTATTCCCTTAAAGCTATTGGACAAAGAATGAGAAAACATTTAGACAAAGAAAAGTCCATGTGAAATCAGTGTTTCAGATTATATAAAGAAGATAGAAAAGAAAAAAAATCTGTTTTGGACCTCAAAACTTGCATGATACGTGAGATGATAGAGTTTGCTGGCTATCTGGACCTGTGAACATAGGGCGCTCTCTTACATGCTGATTTGTTAACCTGAAAAATTCTCTCATTGGTCCTCCCAAATCTATAGCACCTGCAGAATCCCCGACATCATCAGGAAATTTGATGTCAACTTGTTTTCCCAGACATTTTTTTTATTAACATTATAGTGAAAAACTTTATCCATATAGATTTTTTTTCTACAGTAAGTGTAGAATATCCTGGATACTAAAACAAAAATAATTATAACTTCTTGCTCAAAAACAAAATGTTAAGTGTTACAGAATTGACATTGAGGAATTATCCTTACTTGGCAGCTGTGTCACCCTTTAAGGATTCATACTGTACTGTATATGGCTTCATCGAGCTACTCATCTTCTGAGTCACTTGAAATGTCCATATTGAATAGAATTATGTAGTCTCTGATGATGAATACAAGAACAAAGTATTTTACACCATTCAAGTTTACCAACTTTAAGAAACACTGCTGCCAAAGTTGATCACACCTGTAAATACCAGCCCAAGACTCTGGATCAACATTGCCCAAAGATCTCCTGTATAGCAACATGTTTTCATAAGTGCTTGCTGTAGAAAACAACATGCATTACCAGAGAAAGCAAGGACTTTGCTGGACTGGACAAGATTTCTTTGAATGTGATCCTGTTTTGTAACAGTGGATTGTGCAAGCACAGTAGGAGCTGTTAGTTCACTTTGTATTGTAGTTAAAAAACTTTTTTGATTTTTCTGAACTTGTTGCTGATCGACTTTCCAATTCTCTTTTAAATTTGGCAGGCTCATCAATTAAAGAAAAAATAAAACTATTTAGTAATAGTAAATGTCAATATGGTTTTATCTTTAGCAGTAAATATGATAAGGTCAAATCATGTAGATTTATTACATGGCGGTCCTCAACTCTCTCAACTGCATCTAATCCTAGTATATGTTTTACCAGTCTGGCTAAAGTAAAGTATAAAAGTGAAGGCTCATCACTGGAAATGACAAAATAATTACATTTTATTAAATAAAAAATATCATGCAAACACTACAATGCACCTGACAGCATTCATGAGAAAACATGATTCTCTGTTTGTAGAAAAGACAAACAAATAGTATGTAAATGTGACAGTAATTTCTGAAAGTGAATAGATTGAACTTAATGCTCTTTTACGTACCACTAGAGCTAGTGTACAAACAAGTAAATACTAATTTTGTTTTGCCAGCCTAAATATCTAAATAGACAAGTGAAATCTTGTACTTTACTTATGACACGCGTTTGTACTTCAGGATTGCATAATACACAGTGATAGTTTTGCTGTTTTGAAGTAAGGAGATTGTGGGTTTGCTTCCTAGGTCCTCCCTGTGTGGAGAGCGCTTTGAGTAGTGAGTAAAGCACTATATAAATGTAAAGAATTATTATTATTAATACACAAAAAAAATGTTATAAAGTGTATAAACAGGTAGAGACACACACGTACCCTTCCCATGCTGCCATTTTGTGTAAGGTGCATTCTGGGAGTTGGTTTTAATGGCAATACTTGTAAACAAATGTTGTTCTTGTTCGCATTCCGAGTCTTAATTTCGGCATGCATCACGCCCCATACTTCTGGCACAGACCAGAATTACAGTCTGTGGGCCTTTTATGTGGGTTCTGTTTAGAACAATAAGTAATAAGCTAGCCTCAATTACAACATTTTATGAAAATATTTATAGCAAACTTAACATCATTGTCACAATCACATTTTTTTAAATTTTCTATGCTGTGCTCAATACAATTTCATATTTAGATAAATATTTACTTTCGGAAAAAATTTCTTGTAAATTTTTCTGTGACTGGCACTGCTAGCCTGTTTCCGGGTTGCATGAGCAGGCCCTTGACTCTTTAGGTTTTTAGGCATAACTCTGCTCCTGTGTTTGAATGTGCAGCCTAAACATTTCTGTTCTGCCCTGGGCTTGAAGCCTACAGCCCTTTTAAGTGAGCTACTAATCGATTTTATTTTTGTGTCATGCAATTCAAAGGGTGTATAAGCTCTCACTATTTTGGAATAGTCATTAAGATTTTCGAGTGCAATTATATACAAAATGATGTAAAACTTCTGAAAATGTGTGTTTTTGCTTTTGGTGTTGATTATTAAATACTAATGT
This sequence comes from Polypterus senegalus, assembly GCF_016835505.1. NCBI lineage: Eukaryota > Metazoa > Chordata > Cladistia > Polypteriformes > Polypteridae > Polypterus > Polypterus senegalus. The sequence continues at coordinate 209,837,017 of NC_053156.1, read as the reverse complement.
TGACATATCTTTTAGTACTGTCCTTCTGTCTTCTGGTGGTTGTATTGTAGATAGATAGATAGATAGATAGATAGATAGATAGATAGATAGATAGATAGATAGATAGATAGATAGATAGATAGATAGATACTTTATTAACCCCAAGGGGAAATTCACATACTCCAGCAGCAGCATACTGATAAAGAACAATATTAATTAAAAAGTGATAAAAACGCAATGCAAGTTAAAAAATGCAAGGAGGAGAGTGCGAGGCAGTTATAACAGTCTATAATCTTGTACATTGTTAACATTTAAACCACTACCGGGTGGAATTGAAGAGTCACATAGTAAGGGGGAGGAATGATCTCCTCTGTCTGGAGATGATACTGTTCAGTGGATGCAGCGGATTCTCCATGATTGACAGGAGCATGCTCAGTGCCCGTCACTCTGCCACGGATGTCAAACTGTCCAGCTCCGTGCCTACAATAGAGCCTGCCTTCCTTACCAGTTTGTCCAGGCGTGAGGTGTCCCTCTTCTATATGCTGCCTCCCCAGCACACCACCGTGTAGAAGAGGGTTCTTGCCACAACCGTCTGATAGAACATCTGCAGCATCTTATTACAGATGTTGAAGGATGCCGGCCTTCTAAGGAAGTATAGTCTGTATGACAGTATGTTGGTAGATCTTCTTTTTGCATCATTTTTTTTTTATAATTGCAAGATTTTATCATCACTGGTGCTGGTAGTTTATTATATTGTGAAACATATTGTCTATTATGCAAAGTTTAGTGGAAAAACATGTCTGGAGCCATCTGTGCCCTAAGCACTCAAAATAGCAAATGCAGCACTAAGGAAATGAGCCACAAACTGTGCCCTGGGCAATGATAGGTTGCAATGAAGAGAGATAGGCAGTGATGTGAAGAACACAGCTGGACTTTTTTTGTAAATGGCAGAATCTCACAAAAACTTTTATTTTTTTCGAAAATGACATGCATATGCTTTTGTAAAAAAAATGCATGCAATCTGTTAGACAAGATCAATGCTTAAAAAATTCTTGCCTTAAAAATGGTTGTATGCAATATGATTTACGGACTCCATTTTAATCTGCAAGAACAGGCTCGGTATTTTTCAAAATGTATTAAAAAAATACTTTACTTTAGAACACAGCTTCCCATTACAAATGAATCTAAATGGTGATTGTGAAAAAAATGAGTTCAACTAGAAAAATATCAAAGTTATCCTTTAATACTGTGACAGGAGCTGGCTTTGCCCCAATCTGTGAACATAAAATGGACTCTGAGACCAATCACAATAATTTTTACTCAAGCACAGTGGAGCATTCACAGTTAACTTAACAGGTGATGGATCCCTATTTCAACAGGGAAGTAACATACTTGTCTTTAATACATTAATCCTAATTTCTTGACTTCCCAGGAACTTTACTGGTACTTTTCCTTTCCTCCACAATGACCACTCTCTGTTATTGCCGGAGAGTGTTGTCTGGTGTGTTTTTCCCCTTTCTAGGAAACTTCAAAACTAATAACTAAAGTATGAATTGTTCTAACAAGTGCACAGTACACTCACACTGAATCTGTCCCATTGATAATAAACAACTGATTTACTGGTCATGCCAATACATTTTATTTAGTTGAGTTCAACAAGTCATTCTGAGTTGAGAAGTTCTTCTGATTCCCGCTGTCTCAGTCATTAGTGGCCATATTATGTCTTCCTTTCTCGACTGGCCCACTTAGTCTACAGCCTCAACAACAAAAAAAAATTACAAACTCCAAAGGCTGAAGTTCTGCCTCCCTTGGCCGCCAAAAGCAAACGGTAATGGGGACTTTTGGTCTCCTATTTTATTGGCCCCAGTAAGGTCATGTGACCATCAAGTGGTTAATCTTCTTTGCAAGAAATATCACTGAATCGTCCTGGGAAGAGTAAAAGACAGGCTCAGAATGATCAGAAGATACTCAGTGGTGTCCTTGGGCATTCCTTTTGCTGCCATTGTGAATATCACAGGGAGCAGTGGACCGTGATACTGGGAAGAGAATAAACACCACCCGTACCTTTAATTTATTAATCATTATATACATTTACCAATCTTTTGGTAAAGATTTAATTAATCATTTGAGTTTTAAAAGTTTTAAGAAACCTTAACAAAATTAGAAATGCTAAACAGGTGAAATAATAAACGAGATCAAAATTGAACCTGAACTAGTAATACTAAAAAAAAGGTAATAATTTAAACTAATGCTCCCAAATATTAGTACAACAAGCACCCCATTGGTAAAGTGAAATAATATCCAAGATTCATGCTATTGTTTAATATTGTATGTCTTAGTTTAGTTGGATTTTCGAAGATATTTTCTTGGAAATTGTATTTTAGCTTTAGCTTTATAATTTAAATATCCTTAAGTGTTATTTTTTCTTGATTTTTCCATTATTCAATTTACATGAATATAAATGTTTTAAATTCAGGCTTTATGGCATAAATTTAATATTATTAAACTTTCAATTATTGTTTGTCTGTATGCTTCATGACCCTAGAAACGGTACATGCTACAAGCAAGAATAGAGTTAAAATTGCTTTTTAATAATTTAGCATGCAAACGACAATTGAAGAGTAACTGCTCCAAAATATGTGACTTCAATTAAAAGTTTTCAGTTGTCAAAGCCATATATAGTAAATTAGTTAAATTCTGATTTAAAGATTCTTATTTACAGTATGTAACTTAGTGTCCACTGTGCAATAGCACCATACAAAATTATTATCCAACAGTAACTTCAATTGAAGCCTTTCAAGTTAAGCAGTACAATTATAATTCAATAGAGGGCTATGTGATTTAGACATACTACATGTTGGACTTTTCACAAGATGCAAAAAGTCATTTAATCTAAGAAGGACAAGGTTCTAGGGAGACAGAAATTACCAGAAAGAAACTCTTTTACAGTCTACACCCATGTATACATCCACATCCATTTAGAACTGAGATAACTGATACTGAAGCCTGATTTTCAGTGAAGGGTGAAAGCAAAGCTCATTGTAGGGACCCAAGTTAATACGGGAGAGGTTACAAACTCTATACAGAACCATATTAACATAGAAACAAGTGAAAGTCCATGTGCTGTGGCTCTACTCTTCATTGGGTCATTGTGCTAAGACAAGAAACACTGGAATTATCAGAGGTACCTTATAAAATGTACTGAAAATATCTAAAAAATTTAATATTTAATGATTAATTAAACATTAGTCAGTGATTAAAACTGTTGAACTGTAGAAGTAAAACTAAAAGAACCACCAATGCTATACGATGGATTGAATTGAAGGAATGCAAAATTCTTCACCAGACTTGCATTAGATTAAAACAGCTCCAGTACTGGCAATAAACCATAAATCTAATCCATAAGTAAATCTCATGAACATTTGCAGCATTTTCCACTTCTTGTCTGACGGCACACTTTCAGCTCCTCGTCTGACAGCATATTCAAGATGTTTATGACTTTGTAACTGAGTAAGCGTTTCTAGAATTCTGTTTGGGATTAGCCAGTTTTATTGCTCATAATTCTTTACTTTCACGAGGGGCAGTTTTTTTCATGGCTGTCTTTGGGTTTTTGCAATTTTGTAACCTGTCAAACAAACCCATAATAATTTTTGAATGAGAAGCTGGAGTAAAGACAAGAAAAAAAGGATGTGGTATAATTTATAATACTTTCAGAACCTATTTAGTATCCTTCTACACAGTAATTACATCACATTAATCCTGAGGATAGTGGCCATTGACAAATGGGCAAAAACATCTCAGATATGATTGTCATATGGTTAATATGTAAGGTAAGAGGATAAAACTCAGAATGGGCAGTCAGGAATTAGTGCTAGGCTGCCTTCATGTACTGTGGAAGTTTTCAGAGTTTCCACTTAAGACATCTCACCTTTCCACTTTGTTGCATATTTTGGGAGAAAAGTGAGGTTGCTTCTAATTTTCTCTTTGATCCTCACTAAACGTATTTAAAAAATAAGCTTAATTTTATCTCATATAAAGAGCACAGTAAGCATATTAACAGTGTATTGCATTACTCCCACTATGAATAGACCATACAAATGTTATTTCTGGCTGACCAGTTTTTTTTTTTATATATGGTATTATTGATGAGGTGAAATGTCATTATCACTGCATATTGCAACTTAAAGAATCTGGTTAGGATTGTTTGACCACTGCTAAAAATCAATTGATCCAGATATGTGGGCACTCCAGTGTTATGATTTGTGTTTTACTTCAGTTTTTTTTTACCATCTTTGTGGATTCTGGTAAATATTTATACATGGGGTTTGGGGTTCTTTAACTTAATATTTTATATTAACATAGAAACAGTTTTGATTTTTTTATAATTTATTTCTCTATAACATTTTGTTTTAATATGTATATAGCCATTTTGGAGCAATCACATTGGCCATTGAGTCTGCAAACTTACTCAGAACCACCTGGGAATGCACAACACATGACGACATCATCAGAGTGTCAGTATAGAGTTCGGCACATGCATTTCTCGGGTGTTTAAGATTAGGTTAAAAACAATTTTGGAGTGTGACTCCTCTGATAACATATTTTACTGATTAACAAACTTGAATCTGGCATCAAAGTCTTTGAGTTTTGATTAGCATTTTGAACTTGATGATAGTTGATTGGTTTTGACTTTTGAGCGAGTACATGCAGGAGGATCCTGGGTTGAGCAGTGTGAAGTAGAGCCAAAGCATGAATGTGCTGGCAAGCAATGCACAGGCAGATAGAGCCACATAGAAGGAGTTGAGGATGATCGGGAGAGTAGACAAGAGTAGTATCAGCCCGGCGGCTTCTGTCAAACTGTCAATCAAAATGATAAATGACCTTAAGCTCTCTATGATGTCATACCAGAAGCTCCGCCCCGTAAGCCCTATCCCCTATGACATAATATCAGAAGTCCCGTATGACCCACCAACAATGATGCAATACCGGAAGTCCCGCCCCATAAGTCCCGCCCCTTTATGATGTCGTACCGGAAATACCACCACGTATGACGCAATACTGGAAGTCCCGGTCCCGCCCCTCCACGTGACCCAGCCCCCGCCCCCTGGCGGCAGATTAGTGAAAGACACCCTGTCCCCGCCCAGACTCCGCCTTGAATCCGCCCCTGCACCTGATTGGTTAAGGAAACTGTCAAGAGCAGTTTGATGGATGTCTGCCCCCTCCTTGAACCCGCCCCCCTGCACCTGATTGGTTAAGGAAACTGTCAAGAGCCGTTTGATGGATGTCTGCCCCTCCTTGAACCTGCCCCAGCACCTGATTGGTTAAACAAACTGTCAAGAGCTGTTTGATGGATGTCTTTCCCCTCCTTGAACCCGCCAACACCCACCTGCTTGCCCAGGAAACTGTCAAGGGCAGTTTGAGGGATGTCTGCCCCCTCCTTGAACTTACCGCCGCCCCCACCCACTTCCCTGCCCCCAAAAAACAAGCCCAGGCATGTTATAGCCTTTACCTCAACAAATCCAAACATGCCCAAGGTCGGCATTATCACTCGTAATCACCGTTAATTTATTTAAGTCAAGCCGCCTTCCCCATCTCCCTGAAAACCTTTCACAGAAAGATCTAATCATCCAACAGCTGAATCTTCCATCTCACAGAAAATCTTCAAGCAGCAGGTTTCCCAGAGAGAAAGACCAAGTGGCATTTCTCAGCCCCAGCTTTTAGCAGCCCATGCAAGCAGGCCCTGCTCTCTCTCTCAATCTCTCTTGTCTACACACTGAGACGCTCCGAGCTCCGACAGGCTCTGCAAGAGCCCGCAAGCTAGACAAGATTTAACAGCCGCTTTGCGCGTACAAGCAGGCAAGTGACTCTAGATGGAAGATGTTAGGTACCCCACCTGGGGGGAGGACTCAGCAAGTTCGCTTGCAAACAACTGGGCCCGCCCGTTTCGAGCACCCATCCCCCGCTGGGTGAGGCCCTGCGCGCACATGTTTGTACTCTTAGGAATGTTTGGGGGGGTTAGGGATCTCTGCTGGCCAGTCCGTCCTCCCTCGTTCTCCACTTTGATTTATCACCTTTCAAGACATGGAGCAGTCTTGTGTTACAAACGTGTTTGTTTCCCTCTTTTAACACTCCTGCCTGTAAAAGCCCTGTTATCGTGCATGTTTGGTTACTCTTTTTGTAAGTATAATATAATGAAGTTATTTTTAAAAGTAACACCACACTGCTCAAGAGAGACAGATTCCATGTGTGCTTTAGGATTTGCTGTGGTCAGTGATGGATTTTAATATTTTGCTTAGCACATTTCTATAACCTAGGACCCTTTGGACAAAGAAAAACTCTGTAAATACACTTGTATATTTAAACGGAGATTTATAAGAAAGCAGGTTTCTACCTTATCCCAGTTTTGTACGTGCATGTAAAAGCACTCACTGTTATACTAGCACAAAATTTTTATATTTTCTGTCTACTCAAAGAACTAAAATTATTCCTATTAACACAGGTGATAATTAGAAATCATTTTACTATTTTTAATTAAAAAATTAAAACCAGAAAAGCCCAATTATGATTTTTGTTTTGTCATGGGAGGGCCCTAGGGTGACACTTTTCCCCATTATACTCTTATTTATGTAGACCTTAAAACATATTCTTACCAAAATAATTCATCACTTCCCAATTCCTGTAACTTCAGGTAATTAGACAGAGCTCCAATCACTAAAATCATGTTTTTAAAATCAGCAGCTTTAGCTCATGCTAGTGACCTCATAAATGGGAGCCAAGAGCTCAGTACACTTGTATAGCTCACAAAATAGCAGAGCTAATTACTCTTTCTGTTTAAACTAATGATCAAATATTCAGGTAATTCTTAATTAAACAGTTTCCTGGGCAAGCAGGTGGGTGTTGGCGGGTTCAAGGAGGGGACAGACATCCATCAAACAGCTCTTGACAGTTTCCTGGGGCAAGCATATGGGTGTGGGGTGGGAGTGGGTTCAAGGAGGGGGCAGACATCCATCAAACGGCCCTTGACAGTTTGTTTAACCAATCAGGTGCTGGGGCGGGTTCAAGGAAGGGTCAGACATCCATCAAACGGCTCTTGACAGTTTCCTTAACCAATCAGGTGCAGGGGGCGGGTTCAAGGCAGAGTCTGGGTGGGGACAGGGTGTCCTTCACCAATCCGCCCCACGGGATGGGGCTGAGTCATGTGGAGGGGTGGGACCAGGACTTCCAGTATTGCATCATACATTGTAGGACTTCCAGTATGACGTCATAAAGGGGTGGAGCTTAAGGTCATTAATCATTTTGATTGACAGTTTGACAGAAGCCGCCAGCTTATACTACTGACAAGAAAGGAAATAATGGTATTGGCTTGGGGATAACCTTTAGGGAGCAATATTCCTTGCTTTCCATCCCCAAAAATCATTTTAGAGAAATTATAGCACTGTCTTTATAAAAATAATCAACAATGATGATAAGAATCCAAAAGCTGTCAAAAATGAGATGGACCACCTGACGATCCCAAACTAATAAGATTCACAACAGAATTACACAAACAAGAAAACATTTGCAAATCAGGGGAACAAGACATACAAGTCAGAGGCTTCAAAGCACTTCTTCAAATTATAGGTTGTGGGTGTCTGGAACAACCATAACAGAAGCAAAGAAAAATAAAACTTTTTTGGGATATTGGGACAAATTGGCTCTTGTATTAGCAAACTTAAGCAGCCGGACGGACTGATTTGTCTCCTTTCATTTGTGAAAATTTTTTACATTCCTACAGTACATATTTTACATGACTTGCACTATTCTAACATACCAGTAAACCCCCGATACTCTAAAGAATCGCAAATCCAACAATGGTAATCACTTTCTGTTTTCTCTGATCTTTGAAGGGATGAAATAATTCATGGAGGATGGGAGTGTCCTGGGAAAGTTTTCATTTAATTAAATAAATATATTTGCACTAAAATTAACCAATTTATGAAAACTAAATATATTAATATATTAATATATTTGTACTAAAATTAACCAATTTTTAAAAACTAGAATTGAAATATAATTGTTATATCATTTAAGTCCAAAATGTTTTTGACTTGTTGAACTCATAAGTAAAAAGATATCGGAGTGCAAAGGATTAAATGAAGTAAATTGGAAACAAAAAATTAATAAAATGGTAAATTCAAAATAATCAAAAATTTCCTTATAAACAACATTTCTGGTAAAGATGGTTTCCTGTCCTTGAATCAGCTCAGCCTGGTATGGAGTAGTTAAAACCTTCACTTTAACGTCACATGAACGCCGGACTCTTGAAAAGGCAACATAAAGTTGTCCATGTACAAATACAGGCTCAGATAGGTAACTCCCTACTTTTTCCATGGCTTGTCCTTGGGATTTGTTGATTGTCATGGCAAATGCAGCCTTAATGGGGAATTGGTGTTGTTTAAATTTAAAAGGTAATTCCAAGTCAGAACTTGTAAGGTCAATTCTGGAATCAAAACAGTATTGTCAGTATGTATGGGATCCCGTAAGCACTTGTGCCTCAATAACATTTTCTCTCATGCTGTTCACGACCAACCGTGTATCGTTGCATAAACCTTGTTTAGTATTAAGGTTTCTTAATAGCATGACTATTGTCACTACTTTATTTACACTACTTTTGTTGTGGTAATCCGGCCGGGTTAATAGTGTTTAAATATTCTAATGGGAAATTAAGATGCTCAGTTTCGTCTTTAGAATCAACACTGTCAGTACTTAGAAATACGTGGCTTTCTCCAGGAAGCAATCCAATCACTTGGTTATTTATCTGGTCAACGTCAATAGGTTGTATATGCGGTGGTGTGTGCGTTCGTGTTCGGGCGGCGGTTGTATTGTGACCCGAAGTTTAGTTTACAGGTTATGTTTTGTTGTTTGGGTGCCACCTACTGACTCTGGGAAGCCGCTGGGTTTGACTCTGGGGCGCTGAGGGACTGTTCGCGTGCGCTTTCAACAACAACAACATTTATTTACATAGCACATTTTCATTCAAAAAATGTAGCTCAAAGTGCTTTACATAATGAATAATAATTTTCCTCAGCCGGAAAAGGGTGGAGTGAGTGCCCTCTCAGGGTTGGGGGCGAGATCCTGCCCCAAGTGGAGGAGTTTAAGTATCTCGGGGTCTTGTTCACGAGTAAGGGAAGAATGGATCGTGAGATTGACAGGCGGATTGGTGCGGCATCCGCAGTGATGCGGGCTCTGCATCGGTCTGTCGTGGTGAAAAAAGTCGATCTACGTTCCTACCCTCACCTATGGTCATGAGCTATGGGTAGTGACCGAAAGAACGAGATCGCGAATACAAGCGGCTGAAATGAGTTTCCTCCGCAGGGTGTCTGGGCTTTCCCTTAAAGATAGGGTGAGGAGCTCAGTCATCCAGGAGGGCCTTAGAGTAGAGCCGCTGCTCCTCCGCATCGAGAGGAGTTAGATGAGGTGGCTCGGGTATCTGATCAGGATGCCTCCTGCACGCCTCCCTGGTAAAGTGTTCCGGGCACGTCCAACTGGGAGGAGGCCCCGGGGAAGACCCAGGACACGCTGGAAGGACTATGTCTCCCGACTGGCCTGGGAACGCCTTGGGATTCTCCCGGAAGAGCTGGAAGAAGTGGCTGGGGAGAGGGAAGTCTGGGCTTCTTTGCTTAAGCTGCTACCCCCGCGACCCAACCTCAGATAAGCGGAAGAGGATGGATGGATGGATAATAGAAAAATAAAAGACACAGTAAGAAAATAAAATAAGTCAACATTAATTAACATAGAATAAGAGTAAGGTCCGATGGCCAGGGAGGACAGAAAAAAAAAAAAAACTCTAGATGGCTGAAGAAAAAAATTAAATCTGCAGGGATTCCAGACCATGAGACCGCCCAGTCCCCTTTGGGCATTCTACCTCACATAAATGAAACAGTCCTCTTTGTATTTAGGGTTCTCACGGAAGGACTTGATGATGACTTTCGGTGCGTCTGGCCTCTGGCATCCGTGCATATATACAACCTTCGTTTAGTAATATAGATGCACACTTTTGCAGGCAAAACAAAACATATTCTGTATACTTTATTCAATTTGTCTGTCTTACTGTCCTTAACACTATTAACACATGTAACCCAAGCATTCGATTTTCCACGAAACCCTTTTTCCTTTTTTTTTTTTTACTATTAAATCATGGTTTGGTTGAAATAGCCCTATTTTCTAAGGAAAAGTTCCCTTTTGAGAAAAAAAATAAGAAATAGACCATTACACTGTGAGAAAACATCAGCCCTTTTATCTTAGCAAAACTACCATTTCAGTTATTATTATTTAGGAGCTACCAAAATTTGATTGATATGAAAGTGCTACCTGAAAAGAAATGGCTGGCAGCAAAAATTACCATGAAGAAAAGCCATACAGAGCTATTTATTGGAAGACAACACAATCTCTGTTTCTAGCAAATTTTCAGGAAATTCATTCTAAGAAACCTTCAAACTTGATTTATTCATGACCAGCATCTGGGGATATGCTAGCTGCCAGCAAATGTACTGTAAGTGACACTGATACAGAGTGGGAGAAAAGTGAGTAAATAAATAGCACTCCTGTTTTGTACTGTTATCAGCAAATATGGCATAGAAAAATTAAAGTGATATTGGCAATCTTGAGACCCAAGGGCAAAGTTTTGGAATTGCTAAAATGGCAAGTAATAAACAAGCAAAAGTTAAATGATGGAGTAAAATATTTGGTAACTAGCAAAGTTGATAGTGAAACTAGTAACATTCCTAATTTTTATTATTTTTTTTTTCATTAAGAAGGTTGTTTATTTTACTTGTCAAAATCTTCCGAATATAAGCATCCACAGCTCCTCACATATAACAAAGATAAAACTGGTGGTTGTTTAGTCATGTCTTCCCTAAAAAGGAACACAGCTTGAGAAAGAAGTATCATGCAAATGCAAATAATGTGACAGAAAACAACGTACAACATAAAAATGAATTTCAAGAAAAAAAGAACGTTAACTGACACATCAATTTAGATCATTCCAAGTTACAGTATATACTCATTTTCACACTGATGCTGATGCTCACCTGCAAAAAAATGAATGTTCTCATAAATTTCTACAAGGTATTTGTGCTTTTACGGTCTCAATTTATACTCTGTTTCAGAGAGAAATTTCTCTAATTTTTAAAGGGAAGCAGAATTGTGTTTAAAAACATATATACAGTTTGGTCCATAAATATTTGGACAGAGACAACTTTTTTCTAATTTTGGTTCTGTACATTACCACAATGAATTTTAAATGAAACAACTCAGATGCAGTTGAAATGCAGACTTTCAGCTTTAATTCAGTGGGTTAAAAAAAAAACTGCATAAAAATGTGAGGCAACTAAAGCATTTTTTTAACACAATCCCTTCATTTCAGGGGCTCAAAAGTAATTGGACAATTGACTCAAAGGCTATTTCATGGGCAGGTATTGGCAAGTCTGTCGTTATGTCATTATAAATTAAGCAGATAAAAGGCCTGGAGTTGATTTGAGGTGTGGTGCATGCATGTGGAAGATTTTGCCGTGAACAGACAACATGTGGTCAAAGGAGCTCTCCATGCAGGTGAAAAAAGCCATCCGTAAGCTGCGAAAACAGAAAAAACCCATCTGAGAAATTGCTACAATATTACGAGTGGCAAAATCTACAGTTTGGTACATCCTGAGAAAGAAAGCAAGCACTGGTGAACTCAGCAATGCAAAAAGACCTGGAAGTCCACGGAAGACAACAGTGGTGGATGATCGCAGAATCATTTCCATGGTGAAGAGAAACTTCTTCACAACAGCCAACCAAGTGAACAACACTTTCCAGGAGGTAGGCGTATCGATATCCAAGTCTACCATAAAGAGAAGACTGCATGAAAGTAAATACAGAGGGTGCACTGCAAGGTGCAAGCCACTCATAAGCCTCAAGAATAGAAAGGCAAGATTGGACTTTAATATACTAAAGAACATCTAAAAAAGCCAGCACCGTTCTGGAAAAACATTCTTTAGACAGATAAAACCAAGACCAGAATGATGGCAAGAAAAAAGTTTGGAGAAGGCGTGGAACAGCTCATTATCCAAAGCATAGCACATCATCTGTAAAACACGGTGGAGGCATTGTGATGGCTGCGGCATGCATGGCTGCCAGTGGCACTGGTACACTAGTGTTTATTGATGATGTGACACAGGACAGAAGCAGCCGAATGAATTCTGAGGTGTTCAGAGACATGCTGTCTGCTCAAATCCAGCTAAATGCAGTCAAATTGATTTGGTGGCGTTTCATGATACAGATGGACAATGACCCAAAACATACTGCCAAAGCAACCCAGGAGTTTATTAAAGCAAAGAAGTGGAAAATTCTTGAATGGCCAAGTCAGTCATCTGATCTTAACCCAACTGAGCATGCATTTCACTTGTTGAAGACTAAACTTCAGATAGAAAGGCCCACAAACAAACAGCAACTGAAAGCCGCTGCAGTAAAGGCCTGTCAGAGCATTAAAAAGAAGGAAACCCAGCATCTGGTGATGTCCATGAGTTCAAGACTTCAGGCTGTCATTGCCGGCAAAGGGTTTTAAACCAAGTATTAGAAATGAACATTTTATTTCCAGTTATTTAATTTGTCCAATTACTTTTGAGCCCCTGAAATAAAGGGATTGAGTAAAAAAAATACTTTAGGCTGAAATTTGGCAGGCTCATTCCTTACAGCTTATAGAAGTTAAGCAGATTTCATTTCGAAAATTCTATGTGTAACAGTCATAAAGGTCGACAACGTCCACCATGTTGAACTTTCTTATTTATGGCCCCATCTTCACGAAATTTGGTAGGCGGCTTCCCTGCGCTAACCGAAACCGATATATACGTACTTATTTTGGTGGTATGACACCACTGTTGGCCGCCATATTGAACTTTCCAACGGTCTTTGTTACTTATGGGCCCATCTTCAAGAAATTTGGTACGCGGGTTTCCAGCGTCACTAATTCTCCAACTTCTCGTGTAAGTAAAGGGCTGAAATTTGGCAGGCTCATTCCTTACAGCTTACTTACAAAAGTTAAGCAGGTTTCATTTTGAAATTCTACACGTAACGGTCATAACGGTCGACAACGTCCGCCATGTTGAACTTTCTTATTTATGGCCACATCTTCATGAAATTTGGTAGGTGGCTTCCTTGCGCTAACCGAAACCGATATATACGTACTTATTTTGGTGGTATGACACCACTGTTGGCCGCCATATTGAACTTTCCAACGGTCTTTGTTACTTATGGGCCCATCTTCAAGAAATTTGGTACGCGGGTTCCCAACGCTAACTGAATCCTACTTACAGTACGTACATACAGTATATACGTCCAAAGCCTGCAGCTCGGTCGCAGTGTGAGGCGGCATTGGGCCCCCCATTCCAACACCTCCCACGTTGTTGGCTGCCTGCCTATATAAGGCCATCCATCGCTCTGGTCTCTTCATTCCCTTCCTTGCTTCGCCACGGGATTCAGGTCTCTCTGCTGATAACTGCAGCCTTTTTATTTAATCTGCGACTTCTCCGCTGTTGTATTGTTTGTTTATTACGATTATAGTTATTGTGTAGGTATTTTAGACTTACTTTACATTGTTCAGGTACCATTTCCTTTATCGTTCCAACCGTACCCCCATTAACATGTCTATCGAGGTGATCACCATCGATCAAAGAACTGTCACTTACCGAGTGGTTTCCATGCAGGGAGATGGCACCTACTTTTTCCATTCTCTTTGTTACATATTGCATGGCCATATTAGGCTCACTCTTGATATCCGGAGGAACATTGTGTCTTATGTATTGAATGACTGGGACAGGTTCAAGGTGTGGACTGATGATGGTACAAGAGATAATTATACTACACAGGAGCACTATAAGAGTAAAATGCTTAAGCCCTTCACCTATGGTTCTGCATGTGAGTTGATGGCTGCCGCTGAATTGTTCGGTTGTCGCTTTCAAGTGTACCGAAATGGCAAAATATTTTACACCTTTGGACAACCGCCAATGCCTCTTAAACATCTTAGATTCACAGGTGATGATTTCAGTAGTGGACACTTTGATGTTTATAAATGTTTAAACTCTCAAAAGCTGGATGCGAAGTTATCGATGAAACTGGTTGTATACTTATAACGCTTGACAGATGCTGAATGTCACTTCAACACAACAAGTCCTGCAAATACTATCGTAATTGAAACAAACCATGAAACTCAAACCGATTATGACAGCAGCAATCCAAGCTGTGAGATTTGAGGCCAGATTGCTTTTCACAAGGCCAACTGTACGTTGCATGCTCAAGAGTAAGCTCAGCGCACAACTTGGTCATATTACAACCGAAGGGCCGAACTGACAACGTGGTATACAAAGAGATCCTTAACAAATAATTATTGGTATATTTTCCCTCAGTTTGAAAAGGTTTACTTTTCTTCTTAATAAAAATTTTAAGGCAGTACTTCGCCGCTGTGAAGCGCGGGTATTTTGCTAGTGAAACATAAAGCCAAGCCACTTCAGTAAAAGTGTTTACATGTATTTTTTCTTTCAAGTGAATCACAGGCAGATTGAGTGTTGGTCAAAGAAGCCAGGAGGTAGGACCAAATTGGCAAACTGAGTGTTTAAAGTCTACTACCAAACTGCTACAATAAACTGCCTATATTAAATTATGCTGGTATTGCCCCTAAATATCTGTATCTGTATTATAGTTCAGGGTCATAACAATCACCTAAATAATAATGATTTAAAGAAAATGTATTAAAATAAAACTGCCTGGGGGCTAAAATACCAAAGCAAATTGACCTATTTCAGTCAGTGTGGCTGAACATGCCATGGCATGGATTGGCATTCCAAAAAGTGATTGTTCTTGCTTTGTGCCACAACACTCAAATGCAATAACAGAAGATGCTGGATCAAAAGTAGATTACATGAATAGATATTTACAATATTAATTTCAACATACATGTTTTAGTATAGCCCCTTATATTTTGGGTTATGGGTGCCAATGCAAAAAATGCATGATCAGAGCCTCCCCTTACCCTTTGTAAATGTGTGTCTCTTCTCTTATATATGATGTATTCAGGGTTAATGTTTTATTTGGACTAAACGTCACGTACATTTCTTTCATTTAATTGTACCCAATATCATTTTTTTAAATGCTGTTACTTCTATTTTGATATTAATTACAGTTAACATTTGCATTCTGTAAACCACTTTCTTTTTTCTCATGAAATGGATAACACAGTTATCATAATAGTAGATATAGGAGCATAAAATCTCTTAGAATATTAATGACATGCTTATGCACTGGAGTGATAATTTAAAACTCCCTGGTAAATAAGTGTGCAGCAGAAAGTCAGATATGTGAAGTAAAAAAGAACAAGAAGGATGGATAGAAATGACAACAGTTCGGATTTCTAAGGGAACATTGGCAATGTAATCCATTTAAATTACACAAGTTGGCAGTGAAGAATTCAAAGGGAATGAAAAGATGATATTATGCTTCCAGATAATAAAATAATATAAACTAAATACACATCTTAATACATAAGAAACAAAGAGAATTGTGGCAATGTTTCAGAACAATATGTGGCATTTTTATGATGACATCATTATACAATAATAAACAGTTTTTTATACAATATAGTGTTAATACTGATGTGGGATTCTCGCTTAGTGAGTACTCTTGTCACAAGGCTTTTGAAAGTGGTATTACAGCCGGTAAACTAACCTTTTATACCCTGCCTTCTCTTAGCTCTTCTTCTTATATCATAATTTTTATTTTCTGGTCTGCTATGTTATGCTGCAGTAGACCTCTTGACTGCTCAAGACTTCAATTTTTAATATAAAAATAAGCTTGGTCAAGGTGCACTAGAGGACAAGCTGAGATTCCTGTGAAGTTAGAGCATGAAAAATTGTATCTTACATTTTGGATATATCTGCAAGGTTGTGAAGTAGGACATTGGGTTTGAAACTATGCTAAACTGGAATATTGCTAGCTTGCTTTTAATGGTTTTTAAATAAATACTGTATGTATAGGAGTATCGACACTGGTGATTTGCATTTTGTCTGCTGGTATTTTGGCATTTATCAGTCCTTGCAGTAAATTTTCATTGTTGAAACATATGGAAGTATAACTAAAAAAAATGTGTTTACAACTTGGCATTTGTAAATTGTTTTACTTTTTTGTTCATTTCAGTTCTGTTAATTGTCTAGTTAATGTGTAGCCTGTCTTTTCTTTGTTTTATAAATATTAATTTGTAAATCGTGTTGGTGGGTTTTTTTGTGTCTGAATTGTATTACTTCTTAATAAATTTTGTTTTGGTATTTAATTTTGTATTATTGTATTACGTTAAGACGTGCTTTGTTGCCTTTATGTTGAGCCTAAGGGTGTGATCCTCAGATGCTGC